>NC_037345.1:37922500-39256250 GCF_002263795.3 Bos taurus | reverse complement strand
GAACCAGATATCAATATGCATAGATATATCATTGGAAGAACTGATGCTGAAGTTGAAGCTCCAATACTTTGGCCACTTGATGTGAAGAGTCGACTTACTGGAAAAGACCCTGATGCTGGGAAAGACTGAGGGCAAGAGAAGTGGGCAACTTAGGATGAAATGGTTGGATGGCATCACTTACTCAATGGACATGAGTTTGAGCAAACTCAGGGAGATAGTGAAGGACAGGGAAGCCTGGTGTGCTAAAGTTCATGGGGTCATAAAGAGTCGGACACAACTTAGCGACTAAACAACAACGTCTACAAGAAAGTTTCTTATATTTTAGCCTCATATTTATTTTATTTTGGTAAACTCTGGATTTATTCATTCATTTGACAAAAATCTGTTGACCACACAATATAAACCAGGCACAGAGCTGGGGATGCCACAGCGAACAAAACAGAGAAAAGTCCCTGTTCTCATGGAGCTGATATTGCAGGGTGAGAGACAGACGAGATCACTAAGTGAAGGATACAGTGTATTAGATCTCAGAGATTAGAGCAATAGAGAAGAAATATAAAGTGGTGAAGAGGGAAGAGAAGGTAGCTTCGGAGGGCTTCCCAGAGAAGAGAACATTCGAGTACAGACCAGAAGGAAGTGAGGGAGGGACCAGGCAGAGAGCCGGAAAACACAGAGTCCCCAAGTACAAAGGTTCTGAGGAGGGAGCAGGTGTGTGTTTGAAGAAGCACAGGGAGGCCAGTGTAGCTGAGGCAGAGTAAACAAGCAGAGAGCTGAGGGAACGAGGCCAGAGAAAAGAGGTGAGAGTGGACGTGGCCGGCCTCTTGGCTCATAGGAAAGCTGGTGCCTATTATCCTAAGTGAGATTAAAAAGTCACTGGAGGTTTTTAAAAAGCAGAGGTACTAGCCAGATCTCCCAACATTGGTTCATGGGGAAAAGGAGTAGAAGCAGAAAACACTGAACATCAGTTCATGGGGAAAAAGGGGTAGAAGCAGAAAAACCAGTTAAGGGGGTATTGCAATCATCCTACTACTACTAAGTCGCTTCAGTCGTATCCCACTCTGTACAACTCGACAGACGGCAGCCCACCAGGCTCCGCCGTCCCTGGGATTCTCCAGGCAAGAACACTGGAGTGGGTTGCCATTTCCTTCTCCAATGCATGAAAGTGAAAAGTGAAAGTGAAGTCGCTCAGTTGTGTCTGACTCTTCTCAACCCCACGGACTGCAGCCTACCAAGCTTCTCTGTCCATGGGATTTTCCAGGCAAGAGTACCAGGCCAGAGATTATTCCATGTTAGCTCAGGGCACTGTCAGGTTGAGAGAAAGGGAAGAGTCAAGAAAGATATGTCACTAGCATAGCATCACCATTAACTGTAGAATGAGTAGGTTCTTGGAAGAGCACTTTGGGACACGTTAGTTTGAGATGCCTCTGAAATATCCAAGGAGATATCAGGAAGGCAGGCAAATACATCAGCTTGCTGTTCATATCAGCCTAGAGACCTTAGCTAGTGATAAACATGTTGAAGTCCTCACCACAAAGGCGAGTAAAAGCCACAATGTTGGGGACTTTCCTCGAGGTCAAATGGCTAAGACATCACACTCCCAATGCAGGGGGCCTGGGTTCGACCCCTGGTCAGGGAACGAGTTACCACACATCGCATGTGCAACTAAGACCCAGCACAGCCAAATAGATAAATAATTTTTAAAAATTAAAAAAAAAACCCACAATGTTGGATGAGATCACCTAGAGAATAGGGAGGAAGATACTGAGCTGTTAGGCACAACTCTGGTGGCATTTCATATGGCTTTTTCTTCTTCTTAGTCTCTTTCTGTATTGTCTAAATTTTTTTTACATGTCATTTTTCAACAAACCACATAACTCTTTGGAAGAGAAAAAAAAAGAGTAAAAGAGCCCTTTTCAGGAAACCATCGGAAGCAAAGCATCAGAAAAGACAAGTGTGCCCTTTAACCACAGTCCCACATGGTCCATGCTGTCAGTTTGAAGGCCTTAAGGAGAAATTTATCCTGCCCTTAAAAAATTCATGACCACCTTTTGGAAGCTTAATCCATTCTCTGTGATAATGATGTGAGGATGAAAAGCAAAATTTGATTATGTTTGCTCTGTGCCAGGCCCTGCATATAAATTCCTTATACATATTATCTCATTTAATCATCTCAACATGCTTTTGAGATCTGTTAATAACTCTTAAATGTTTTTACCCCCCTTCTTACAGTCCAGACAACTGAGTCTTTGTGAGGGTAAGTCACTTGCCTGAAGTTTCACAGTTAATAAATGCTGGATCTAAATAAGGGTCCTTTTACTACTGAACTCAAACTCTGAACCAAGGCTCAATGATGGTACCTTGTGCCTTTGGATTTTGTAGACTTTATTCCAAGAGCTCTTTATTTAATTGCAAAATAGGACTTCCCTGGTGGTCCAGTGGCTGAGAACTTGCCTGCCAGCTCATGGGATGTGGTTCAATCCATAGTCTGGGAAGATTTCACATGCCATGGGGCAGCCGGACCTGTCATCTGCAACTACTGAACCCACGTGCCCCAAATACAGAAACTGACCCTAGAGCCTGTGCTAAGTCGCTTCAGTCGTGTTCGACTCTGTGCGACCCCATAGACGGCAGCCCACCAGGCTCCCCCGTCCCTGGGATTCTCCAGGCAAGAGTACTGGAGTGGTTGCCATTTCCTTCTCCAATGCATGAAAGTGAAAAGTGAAAGTGAAGTCGCTCAGTCATGTCCAACTCTTAGCGACCCCATGAACTGCAGCCCACCAGCCTCCTCTGTCCACAGGATTTTCCAGGCAAGAGTACTGGAGTGGGGTGCCATTGCCTTCTCCCCAAACAATAGAAGCCGCCATAAATGAAACGCCCATGCACCACAACTAGAGATAGCCTGTGAGCAGCAACCAAAATCCAGTACAACCAAAAATAAATACATATTTTAAAAAATATATAAAAATAATAGATTTTTTTTAATGTAAAATAATGCTCAGATAAAGATCTCAGATAAAGAGATCTTAAGCACTAAATATGCTTCTGGGCATAACACTTTAGATATCTTCATCTTTGTTTTCTCCTCTATTGCTAACAACTTATTAAATAGAAGGGTCATCTGACCGTAGAAGTCCATCTCTGCTAGAAAAAGTATGTGGGTGGAGAAAAGGTGCAGAGGTCACCCGTTTACAATCCTGCCAGAACAACTCTGGAAGCCACATTCTTAAGTTTAAAAAAAATCTAGTGCACAATAAAAATCTTAGCTTTAAGTCAGTTCTCTCTTCTTGAAAGTACTCACCATAAAAGTTGCTTTGTATTTAAATGGCACATTATAGTGGTAAAGAACCTACCTGTCAATGAGGGTTTGATTCCTGTGGGGAAGATCCCCTGGAGAAGGGAATGGCTACCCACTCCAGTATTCTTGCCTGGGAAATCCCATGGAGGAGCCTGGTGGGCTATAGTTCATGGGGCCGCAAAGAGTCAGACTGAGCGTGCACACACGTAGTTCTTAGCCATTTCTATAGGTACTGCTCCACTAGAACCTGAGTTTGAGTGTTCACATTCAATTTGCACATCAGCTGCAAAATAAAGAGCAGAACAAATCTGGTCACACACATACCTACAAAGAAAGAAACAAAAAGATTTTAAGTAGTATTTCAGTTTTGAATCATAGTTCTTCATTTTTCTTGTCTCTGTTATGTAAAATGCATAATTTTTAAAAGATGTATAGTTTAGCAACAGCAAGGAGATTCTGTGCTTGTATCATAAGGCAGCCTTATCTGAGGGACACAAGAAAAAATATTTTTATTTTCTAATTAGTATTATCTAATTTTATGATAAGTATTTTGAATTATATCAGAGGTAATAGTCAACATATTCAACAAGGCACAGTCCAATCAGAATGGACACGCTGAATGATGAGAGTGTCCACCAGCCTGAAAACAACTTCTGAGGCCACCTCCCTGTGTCCCAGCTGAGTATCAGTCCTCAGTTAAGTATGTGGTCATGATTAAGATGTTCAAAAGTTGAAACTTCTAAATTGGATTAGATTCTTTCATATTACTAAGCCAGTTATATTTAGGAAAATGTATGCTTGGGCTTCCCTGGTGGCTCAGCTGGTAAAGAATCTGCCTTCAATGCAGAAGACCCAATTCAACTCCTGGTTGGGAAGATCCCATGGAGAGGGAATGGCAAGCCACTCCAGTATTCTTGCCTGGAGAATTCTGTGTACAGAGAAGCCTGGCAGGCTACAGTCCATGGGGTCGCAAAGAGTTAGACACAACTTAGCAACTGAGCATGCACGCACACAAACCTTTATGTATCTATCAGTATAAATAAGTATATATACAGACACAGAGATGCATACAGATAAACATATAGACTGAAAGAAATATACCAAAATTCTTATCTCCAGATTCTTTTTGTCTGTATTTCCTAACTTTTCTACACATTTATACTACATTTTTACAGCTCAGGTTGGGGAAAGACAACTAGTTGGTTTTAAAAATGGTTCTGTGGCTGACATATTCTTGTCAAGCAGGACTAGTTCTCTACTAAGTGGAGACAGTGCTTTTTGACACAGTCCCAAATACCCAGGTGGCTCATTGGTAAAGAATCAGCCTGCCAATGCAGGAGATGTGGGTTCAATCCCTGGGTCAGGAAGATTGCCCTGGAGGAGGAAATGGCAACCCACTCCAGTATTCTTGCCTGGAGAATTCCATGGATAGAGGATCCTGGTGGGCTACAGTCCATGGGGTCACAAAGAACCAGATACAACTGAGCATGCACACAAGTTAGAGCCCAGTGCCACCCTCACTAGGTGGCAGAAATGCCTTGCAATTTTGTTGAGCCTGACAAATGATGCAAGTTCAATAGGTCTCACTCTGTGCTCTGGATCAAGCTAAAGTTAAGCCAGCAGCAGGTCCCCAGAACAGTTCCAAGATCTCCACGGCCTCCGGGGGTAGTCTTATCAGGTAATGTGCTCTGATCCAAGCTTGTTCCTCTTTCCCAGAGGCCAGATAGTAAATCACCTCCTTCCTATTTTCTGGGCCTGCTCTGCTGCAGCACAAAGCATGCATTTAGGAAAATGAACTGACAAAGAGGAGTTTTTTAATAAATAGGGCCATATATGACATAGTGTGAAATAATGTTTTTATTTAAAACAAAAAACTGAAAAAAATCAATATGTATCCCTGATTGTCAGAATTAAAGGACACATGGACATACAGTTGATAAAGTTCACAAGTTCTGTGTACACCATCAGTGTCATTCTCTTTGTTCACAATAATAATAATTAGTATCACTGGATTTCTCTATACATCATTTGTTTTGAATACTTTCCATAGGTTCCTTATATAAGTAATGCCCAAACACCCTCTGCAAGATTTGGTTAAAGAATGCCTAAAAATCAGTTTGAAAGTTTGGGTAATATCTGCCTCTCCGCTACCATAATCTAATAGACCATAGTAATTCAATAATAAACAGTCCTATTTATGCAGCACTGAGAGAACTGCGTTTACATGCATTACTTATTTCACCTGAACCCTTCTCATAATCAGAGATCCTCCGTTTCTCAGTTTACTGAGGGGGTCATGGCACATGTGACCCACTGGAATAAGGAAAGAGCAAAAGGCAACATAAATTACAGAAAGAAGACAATATAAATCAGCTACTACTCATATTCATGGGTATAACATGACTTAAGCTGTCACCTGATAGAAGAAAAAGCATCTTCTGTGTGTGTTTGAAAAAAGCTAAGGAAGCTCTTTCAGAAAAATTTGCCCAGGAGCTCAAACTTAATAGCTATTACACATCTAAAAAAGGCTTGGCTAGATGAAGCACTGTGCTTTGGTGGAGAGAAGTCCAGTCATTTGGACATAACATTACATCTTAAACCTTCGGAGATGTTTTTCTTTCTTTTGGCCATACTTGGAATCTTAGTTCCCTGACCAAGGATTGAACCTGAGCCCCCTGTAGTGGAAGTGCAGAGTCCTAACCATTGGACCACCAGGGAATTCCCTGGAAAACGCTTTATTTTTTTTTTTAAACAAATGTTATTTATTTATTTTTGGCTGTGCTGGGTCTTTGTTGCTGCATGGGCTTTTCTCCAGTTGCAGCAATTGAGGGCTACTCTCTAGCTGTGGTACATCGGCTTCTCATTGCAGTGACTTCTCTTGTTGTTGAGCATGGGTTCTAGGGGCTCACAGGCTTTAGTCGTTGCAGCACATGGGCTTAGTGATTGTGGCTCCTGGGCTCTAGAGTACAGGCTCAATAGTTTGGTGCATAGTCACATGGCATTGTTCCAGCTCACGGACTGAACTTGTGGCAGGCAAATTCTTTACCACTGAGCCACTGGCAGGTGGATTCTTTACCAATGAACCACTAGGGAAGCCTGAAACTTCTTTTTAAATAAAGTTTTTATTTTGACATAATTGTAGGTTAACATGTGGTTTGTAAGAAGTAATACAGAACAACCGAGGACCCACTTTATCCAGTTTTCACCGGTGGTTTAATATCTTACAAAACCATGATTGGTATTGAGACAACCAAGATACAGGAGAGTGTTTGAAAATTTTTTAACAATTTGATCACTGTAATAATCAGTCCCACAATTCAGGAACATGCCTTTAAATTTCAGAGTTGCTAAGTAAGGTCTTATGAGATATGCCATGGGACTGGGAGGTGGCAGCATGAAGTGCACAGGAATCTGAGGGGCAGCTTGCTATGCTCCCTCACTCTAAAAAAATTTTTTTCCAGGAATTCTAGGCGACTGACAACCAGCTGCAAGTTGTCTGCAAAAGGCATAAGCTTTGAAGGCAAAGCTGAATGTGATTTCACCACAAGGCACAGCAGCTCACAAATCACCTTGCTGAGAAGTTTCCCAGCCAAAGAGAGAGTTATCAGAGGCTCTAATTTTTCCACATCTACTTTATTTATTCAGGAGCCTGGCGGGCTACAGTACACGGGGTTGCAAAGAGTCAGCCACGACTGAGCACGCACACATTTATTTATTTAACAAATCCCGTGTAAGGAACTCCTGGCTGCTTAGTACTGGCCTGAAAGCATTTGCTTCTCTATGGACCAGTTCCCCAGATACGACGCTTGTGATTCAAATAAGGGCTAGATCTTCAGTTTATTGTAATCGTCAGTGTTTTTACTGCAACTTTTGAGAGTTCTGCCGGAAGTTTCTGACAAATAGTGAAAGTCTCTGGCAAGTGTCTGAGGAAGTAGACAACAGAGGGATATTCTCCTCCCCAGAGGACATAATAGTCACTTTGGAGAAGTTATAAGACCTTCTTCTAAATGTTAATGAATTAGAAAGGGCAATCCCCATTGGAACCTGGAGAGGTTGCATAACATTAAAGGCATGTGGAAATGAGAACACAGGGAAGTAGATAAAACAGAAGCCTGAAAACTGCACATTCCTACATTTGGAAACCATTAGAAAACTTTCCCAAATAATCTAATATCAGGAACCAACATGTTTCTAGGGAAAGTCAAACCTGCTAAGGATTCTATAATTTCAATATATGCTTAAGATTAGTTGTCATTTCTGCCATAGGATCTAAGGATAGAAGTTCCTTTCTTAAAACGACACCCTGGTACACTAAAGCATATAAGCAGGAAGATAAGACAGTATGAAAAAAAGCCACCTACTCCTCTTGTTGTGACAAACATGGTTTCCCAAGTTTTTATCCCAAAGTTATCTCTGATTGATTCCTTAGCATCACAAACAGTTGGGATAGTTGTCTGAGCTTACCCTGCCTGTGGGCCTTCCCTGGTGGCTCAATGGTAAAGGATCCACCTGCCAATGCAGGAGATGAGAGTTCAATTTTGGGTCGGGAAGATCTGCTAGAAAAGGAAATGGCTACCCACTCCAGTATCCTACCTGGGAAATCTCATGGACAGAGGCGCCTGGCGAGCTACAGTCTATAGCGTCACAAAAGAGCCAGATACGACTTACCAACTAAACAACAACCATCAATATGTACAACCAAAGAAATGAGGCTTGCTTGGAGTAAAGAGTTCTAGAAGAAGATACAGCAGATATGACCTACCTTTTTGGGACTGCAGCATCAAACCAGGAAATCACTAGTGTTTCACCATTCAGAACACCCTTTAACAAAAATAGACACACACCTTTGAACCATGTCATTATGTTAATGACTGGCAGCCAAAAAACATTTTGCTTGCATCAATTTTGCCTGAAAACCAGGTCTCTGATTGCATATCTTGATCTGGGAGAAACTGGCTATCGTTGAATACACTTTGATGGTCCAAAGGTCTTGATCTTGGCAGTTTCAGTGCCAGTTTTGTGAGCGAAGAAATGAGCCAGAAACCATTCTGCCAGTCAGCACTAAAACAGGGTCCCTGAGTAACCACAGGACTTCCTTCTTGGCCAAACTGAGAAAATAATTGTTATGTATAATATTAATATTCACAAAGCAAAGTTTTCTGCTGATTTAGATGGCTACGAATCAGTAGTGTCATTATGTTTTACCCATTTGGGTGTAGGGGTGTGTGTGTGTGTGCACACACATGTGCGTGTGTGTAGTATTCAATAATTTTGATAATTCTTTGGACCCACCCAGGTGAGAAAATATCAAATTTGAGGCCTAAGTGTTTCCTAGAAAGAATGTTAGAGATCATATACCTTATTTGTATTTTAACTTGCTCATTTAGTGTTTCTAAGGTAATATTCTCATTTAAAAAATCCAAACAATAACAAAAAGTCTCTTTTGTTCCTCTTGGCCACCACCCAGTTCCACTTTCCTCTCCTGAGATAGCCAATGTTAACTAGTTGATACATATCCTTCCACTCCTCTTCTGTACAGATACATAAATATATGCAACTGTAACATTATGTTGTTTAAAATAAATACATGATCTCACAATGTATATCTTTGCTTATTTTTTCACTTAAAATGTTTCGCGATCTCTCCTATCTATGTTTTACTCCGGCCCCTTCACCCAGTTCGGGAGAAGGCCAAGGCAACCCACTCCAGTACTCTTGCCTGGAAAATCCCATGCATGGAGAAGGCTGGTAGGCTGCAGTCCATGGGGTCGCTAAGAGTCGGACACGACTGAGCGACTTCACTTTCACTTTTCACTTTCATGCATTGGAGAAGGGAATAGCAACCCACTCTAGTGTTCTTGCCTGGAGAATCCCAGGCTGCCGTCTATGGGGTCGCACAGAATCGGACACAACAGAAGCAACTTAGTAGCAGCAGCAGCAGCTTCACCCAGTTCAAGCTCTTCATTTCACATAAAAGGAAATTGAAGCCTAAAGTAGTAAAACAATTTTCCAAAGGCTTAGTAGCAAGAGCCCAGCCAGTAGAACTTTCAAAATCAATCAAAAATCAGTGATTATTTACTGAACAAAGTTTGCAGAAACTAAAAAGGAACAAACTCTACTCAGAATCCAGTCTCTCCAATAGTTTTTTTTTTTTCCTCTGTTCAGCTTTTGTCTGTATGCAGAACTACTTTTTTACATAGTTGTAATCAAAGCATAAATCAACTGGTGTCCTTTTTTTTTTTTTTCTTTCTATTTTGGCCACGCTGCAGGGCTTTGCAGCATGCGGAATCTTAGTTTCCTGCTCAGTGAAAGCCACGAATCCTAACTATCGAGCCATCAAGGAATTCCCTTTTTTCACTTAAGTTAATCAGATGTTCATATTACTATCAAGTCGACAAGTTAATTGTCAATGATTGGTGACCAAACAGTTCCTCTAGTAGTCAAGCCCTCTTCCCACTAAGCTGCTTCCCACTGTACTTCCCCCATCCTCTCATTCTTCACAGACTTTCAAGTCACTAACTTCACTTTCCTCTAGATCCTGGCTCCGGTCCATTTCTCGTCCCCCCTCAGAGGCATTTCTCAACTCTTAAAGAGCTCCCCTCTCCATCCTGGGTCTCTAGGGGGGAATCTCAATACTCTCCCGGACCTGGGTCGCCTCAGTGTTCCCGGAGGTTCCCAAGAGAAGGTTTCACAAAGTCAGTTCCCGAGGTCCAGGAAACGCGGGTCACTGATGGCCACGCTTCGGGGTTCTGTTTGGGAACCTCCAGAATTGACTGGTGTAAGCGATTGCAGGGTCCTTGTGGGGTCAGGGTGTGGAGGCCGGGCGCAGTCCTATTCACGTGACCCGGCCCCAGGGAGAGAAGTTCGTTTTCCCACCAGAGGGGGCGCTGGAAGTGACAGGCGGGGAGCCAGCCCCCTCCCCTCCGGGGTACTCCTGGGCGTCGCTCTCCGACTAGGGGCTCTGACGTCATCTCTCCGAGCCGGGGGCGGGGCGCTCTTGACGCCATCTCCGGGCGCCCGGCTGGGGGGGCGCTGGGTGTGGGGCGGCTCCGGGGCCGGGGATGGCGGCGGCCGCTGTTGCGGCGGCTCCGGGACCAGCGGGAGGAGCCCGGGGAGCGCCGTGAGATGGGCCGGTGAGTGTCGCCTTGATTGAGGCCGCCGACCTCACTGGGGCCAAGCAGGCCTGGGCTTGGTGCTCTGAAGGAAGTGGCCCCCCAGAGCCCGTTGCCCCGCGGACCGAGGGAGCGAAAGAGGCCTCGCCTAGACCCCGGATCGCTTCTCACCGGCCCGGCCCAGAGAGCTGCCTCAGGTTCCTGCGCCCCCGCGGCTGTGTCCTGGCGGCCCGGGCTGTCCGAGTCCTCGGGGCGGGAAGGGGCCCCCAAACAAGGAAGCAGCGCCTGCGGGGCCTCGCCCTTAACTCCTCTGCTTGAAAGGTCGACCCTCTACTCTCTAAACGCAGAATTCCCAATTTCGGGCCTTACCCCTTTTGGGGCAGTGATTGGGGGAACAAGGGAAGCCTTAGCCCCTGTCTGTTCTAAGCTCCTCGCCCTCAGCGAATTCGAGTCTGGGGCTGGATTCAACCTCTTGATTCTGGGCTGTGCTGGCAGCTCCAGCAGCTCTCCGGAATGGTCGTTTCCCGTTAGCTCCGTTAGGGCCACAGGCTGCGTCTTGCCCTGGAGAAATCCTCATTGAGCCTCTTAAGAGGCTAACGTTTCAGATTCCAAAATGTGTTTTGCGTTGTGGGAACCTGGTGTACAGTCTTGGCTCTTTGTTACTCCCGCAGACCTTTTGCCTCTTTCTGTCCTTTTATTAGCCTCTGTTTGGCTAACCCCTCTGGGACCTAGAGGCAGGTTCTCTTTAATGTTTTAGTCATGAGAGGCAAGTATCATTCTAGAATTGAAGATGTGACCCATTTTCTGTTGGAAATGACAGAGAAAGCGAACAGCTTTTCAGTTACTGGAACTGCTGGCAAAGAAGGAATGCAAGACTTGTGCCCTCTGTGTAACTTTGTGTTTATGGAACGAAGAATTTGTCTTTCCACCTTGTTTTCCTGTCTTCTTCCTTTTTTTTTTTTTTGATATATCTGCACCTTGCCGATCTTAAGGGAGAAATACCTTGAGTTTGGTTTGAGGCTTGCAGTATAATCCAAGTAGGACTTGGAAAGCACAGTGGGTAGTATCAACAGTGTCTCCAAGTACTGGTCAGTATTACTTTCTTTGTTTTTAGAGATTAAGGCTCTGGTCTTCAGTGCATGATGTGTCTGACTGGTGTATATTCGGACGTTGACAGTTAGCAGTTTTGTTTTCCATTGTTGCGGTACCTGAGGATGAAGGCAGTACTTTCAGTTTCTGTCACACCTGATTCAGCACTTGATACAAAGTTGTCACTTAGAAATTTTACACACATACACAGGAGCCTGTTTTGTTTTTTTTTTTTCACCCTGGAAATTTGTTAATAAGGCTTCCCTTTGAGTGACTCCCCCTTGACCTCTTTTTCTGCCCCAGAAACATAAATAATTGTTCTTTTTCCTCCAGTGCCTCTTTTCTCATTTAAATAACCTCCACATCTATGTTTTCATTAGCCCAGAATAAAAGTGAAATCCGTGAGACTGATTTTTTTCCTGCTTCCCTTTGTTCACGTGGGAACAATGCTGAGTCTTCCACTTTGTGCATTTACCTGAAACTGGGATTGGAAATAAATTTATTTGGTGGAATAGGTACAGGTAGAGAATGAAGAATACGATGTTAAGGAAAACAGTGAAGTTTGACACTTGGAAATTTTTTTCCCAGAAATGTCTTCCAACAAATTAGAATTTAATGTGTTGTTACCCCTAGAGAAGAGGCTGAAGCAGGGACTCCTGGATATTAATGTCTTTGTGGCTTTAGAATTCGCTTTCTTCATGATCCTGGGGATGGTCAGAGGCTAGGCTCCCACTTATGGATTCCTGTTTCTGTCTTCTAGGCTCCCAAGCCAGTGGGGAGGACACTGCTTCTTATTACAACTTCTCAGAAGCACCACTGGAAGCTCAGGTAATGGAGGTGCTTTGGATACCTTGTTGCAGAAAAACATCTGGAATCAACAGTGGAAAAGCAGAACAGAGTGTAATATCAAATCTTTTTCCAGAGCCAAAGAACTGAAGCCTGATTGGAAGAAATAGGTGACAAATTTCATAGGTGTTCAAGTATTCAGACCAAAATGATAAGTTGTGACAGTGGCCAAAAGCGTGTATGAAAGGTGATAGAGAAAGGGGAGAGAGAACTTTCTTATGAATCACATAGACCTAAGATAGTGATAAAGAGGCATGTTTTGGGGAATGGAACCAGAATCTTAAGAAGTGGTGCCTAGAACCTCCCTACCAAAGAAAAGGAGCCAACGGCAAAGAAAAAAAGAAAGGGAATGGGTGAAGAAGGCAAATTGAAGGTGGTCCATGGGAGGAAAAGAAGTCTTGCCAGACTAGGGAACACAAAGTCTGTGTGAGGTCAGAAGAGTTTTGTTGCTCTTTGAAGAAAAGGAGAAATAAATAAATTCTAGAAAATGCTAGTACAGTCACTTTCCTCATAGGGCCCAAGTTTGAAGGTAGTATTTTATGGGGCAAAGAAGATACTTATTTTCGTAACATAATTAGGGAACAGCATTTTTTTAAAAAAACAAGCAGACCTCAGGACCTATTGACACCTGGGTCCTTGAGGTGGTGGTGATATGAAGCAAAGGAGGTAAGGCCTGGGAGGGAGGAGGGGGATAGATGAGATCATAACCCAAATTAGGCTGGGGAAAGGAAGCAAGGATGAGCTCATATGTTCAGGAAAGAAGATAGCACAGTAGTAGTGTTTGGTGACAAAAGGAGAAACTTAAGGACCGAGCAGCAAAGACCATGTGTTCAAATCCCCCTTAGGGGGAAAGACTCAGAATAGTCAGGGTTCGCATCAGAGACACAGCTAATCATGACCCTGTTGGTTTCCCTGGGGTCATGGACCAACAGGTTATGTTCCGCATTTTTGAATGCTTGACCTTGTAGCTGTGTGCTTTCTGTGATTGTTTCTTTCATGTCCTTGGCTGGATGAGTGAGGGGTGCAGCATCCTTGTCTTCTGCTTTCTCATTCCTCTTTTTTTCCCAGCAGTCCCCTTGGTTCCATCTTCCTCTATGGATGCAGTTCCTGCTCTTCCATTTGACTTGGTTTACCCCTGGGTTACTGTTCTTTGCCTCTGATTTGTTCCCTAGCAGATGTGGGCGCCCCAGCCAACAGCACAGAGGGGTGCAGGGGAGCTACAGAGAAGCCCCTTCTGATGCCCCAAGGAGCAAGCCGACCCCTTCCAGGCTCCAGGAACACCACAAAGCAATATGAAACCTGTTCATGAGAGGAGTCAGGAATGCCTTCCACCAAAGAAACGAGACCTCCCCGTGACCAGCGAGGATATGGGGAGAACCACCAGCTGCTCAACTAACCACACACCCTCCAGTGATGCTTCTGAATGGTCTCGAGGGGTTGTGGTGGCCGGGCAGAGCCAGGCAGGAGCCAGAGTCAGCCTGGGGGGTGATGGAGCCGAGGCCATCACTGGTCTAACGGTGGACCAGTATGGCATGCTGTATAAGGTGGCTGTGCCACCTGCCACCTTCTCCCCAACTGGCCTCCCATCTGTGGTGAACATGAGCCCCTTGCCCCCCACATTTAATGTAGCGTCTTCTCTGATTCAACATCCGGGAATCCACTATCCCCCAATCCACTATGCTCAGCTCCCGTCCACCTCTCTGCAGTTCATCGGGTCTCCGTACAGCCTTCCTTATGCCGTGCCACCTAATTTCCTCCCGAGTCCCCTCCTTTCTCCTTCTGCCAACCTCGCCACCTCTCACCTTCCACACTTTGTGCCATACGCCTCACTCCTGGCAGAAGGAGCCACTCCTCCCCCGGCTTCATCCCCAGCCCATTCGTTCAGCAAAGCCCCCTCTGCCAGCTCCCCGCCTGGGCAGTTGCCACATCACTCGAGTACTCAGCCACTGGACCTCGCTCCAGGCCGGATGCCCATTTATTATCAGATGTCCAGGCTCCCTGCTGGGTACACCTTGCATGAAACTGCCCCCGCAGGTGCCAGCCCCGTTCTTACTCCTCAGGAGGGCCAGCCTGCTCTGGAAGCAGCCGCTGCCAATGGACAGAGACCGCGAGATCGGAATTTAGTGAGACGGGAAAGCGAAGCCCTTGACTCCCCCAGCAACAAGGGCGAGGGCCAGGGACTGGCGCCAGTGGTCGAATGCATGGTGGACGGACAATTGTTTTCAGGTTCTCAGTCTGCACGGGTGGAGGTGGCAGTGCCAGCACACCGAGGGACCCCGGACACTGACCTCGAGGTCCAGCGGGTGGTGGGTGCTTTAGCTTCTCAGGACTACCGGGCGGTGGCAGCTCAGAGGAAGGACGAGCCCAGCCCCCTCAACCTGTCCCACCATAACCCTGACCACCAGGGCGGGGGGCGAGGGCCAGCCAGGAGCGCCGCCGAGATGGCCGAGAAAAACCAGGCCCGAGGGGTCTCCCCTCACTCCCATCAGGAACCCCTGAAGCATAGACCTTTCCCCAAAGCAGTGGTTGTAGCCAATGGCAACTTGGTGCCCGCTGGAACTGACCCAGGCCTGCTGCCTGTGGGTTCGGAGATCCTGGTGGCATCAAGTTTGGACATACAGGCCAGAGCCACCTTCCCAGACAAGGAGTCGACGCTACCCCCCGTGACCTCTTCCCATTTGCCCTCCCATTTCATGAAGGGCGCCATCATCCAGCTGGCTACGGGGGAGCTGAAGCGGGTGGAGGACCTCCAGACACAGGATTTTGTGCGCAGTGCCGAAGTGAGCGGGGGGCTGAAGATTGACTCAAGCACAGTTGTGGACATTCAGGAGAGCCAGTGGCCTGGATTTGTCATGCTGCACTTCGTGGTGGGTGAGCAGCAGAGCAAAGTGAGCATCGAGGTGCCCCCCGAGCACCCCTTCTTCGTCTATGGCCAGGGCTGGTCCTCCTGCAGCCCTGGGCGGACTGCACAACTCTTCTCTCTGCCCTGCCATCGGCTCCAGGTGGGAGATGTCTGCATCTCTATCAGTTTACAAAGCTTGAACAGTAACTCAGTCTCTCAGTCCAGCTGTGCTCCCCCAGGCCAGCTGGGTCCTCCCCGAGAAAGACCTGAAAGGACAGTCCTGGGACCCCGAGAGCAATGTGACAGTGATGGGAAAAGCCAGCCGTCAGGCGAGGGCTCCCGGTCGGTAGAGCCCTCGCAGCCGGAGCCTGGTGCTCAGGCCTGCTGGTCGGCCCCGAGCTTCCAAAGATACAGCACGCAAGGGGAGGAGGCGCGGGCTGCACTGCTCCGTCCCTCTTTCATTCCACAGGAGGTGAAGCTGTCCATCGAAGGGCGCTCTAATGCGGGGAAATGAACTTATCCCAGACCCAGCCTGGGGCTCCACCCCAGAGCTGGGCCTCACCGTGAGCGAGCAGAGCAGAGGATTTGCACATGCCGAGCAGTGGGTAGCTCTCTGGGCAGTGAGGTTGGTGGGGAAGAGGTGGCACGAAGGCAGCCTCCTGAGGCAGGGTCTGTTACCTGTCACCCCATCGCATCCTTTCAGAACAGCCCCCACTGGGGTGTTGTGACGGGGAGCAGCAGGCCTGGGCCAAGGAAGGAAGGGGGTGCACGCAGGATAAGAAACATTCCAAATATCAGGGCCCCCTGTTCTTTCCTCTTCATCCCTGGCTCCTGCAAGGAGAGAGTCAGGCTTTGGGAGCAGGTGGCAGAGGGAAGGAGCAAAGAAAGAGCCAAAAATGATGATCCACAGCTTATAGTAGCAGTCCAGCTGTCTGAAGTTTTTTTTTTTTCCTTTCTTTTTTGTGATGGGAGGGCAGGAGGCCCCATGGTTGGAAGTAAGAGGGTTCCCACCCAGAACTCTTCTTTTGAGAGCTGTGCACTTTAAAGGGTAGTTTTGTTACAGATGTTGGAGGCTGGGTATTTTTGCAGGGGACTCTGCGTGACCCTCTGTTCCAGCCGTTTCCCGTCTCTCCCCACCGTTCCTCCCACAAGGCTTCTAGCATCCCACCAGGAGAGAGAAGCCCCTCCAAGGCTCAGAGTGGAGACTTACCTTGGTGGGGACCCAGTTGCGGGATATGAGGAGAAAGACCTGATGGCCATACTGACCAGGCTCTAGGCAGAGCTTCCGGAAGGGCAGCTGACTTAACAAAGCCCCTCCTACTCAGTGTTCCAGACCCACTTTGAAATTGTCCTGAATCTTGAGTTGGTAATGGTGACTTTCAAAAGAACCAGTGGATCCTTTGCCCCAGGCCCCTACACCCGCTCCTCTGTCTGTCTGTGTTGTGCCTAAGTGCCTGCGCTGCCCCCACCCTCTGCTGACCTAACCTGTCTGGTATCTTGACCTGGGCCTAATTTTTAGCTGCATTGCCGTTCCCTTTCTACAAAACTGGTTTTGTCCACTCTGACCAAGACCTCTAGTTTTTGCTGTGTAGGGGGTCTCTCTGGTTTCCCTTTCAGTTATTCTCTAGTTTTAAAAACTCAGAGTCATGTCCCCTCCTCTCCTGTAGTTGAACTGTTTGCTGGGGAAACAAGAATGGAACTATGCCCTGGGTCGGGGCCAGTATCAGTGGCTGGGCAGTGCCCATCCTTAGGTTTTTACAGAGTCCCTCCCAGCTTACTCCACTCCCTCTCACAGCATTTGGGCTTCCCCAAGCCGTCTTCTCCCACAGTGAGCTCTAAGGTGTTGGGATAGTCTTTTTTTTTTATTTTGTCCGTGGGATTTTAGTTCCTCAAATCAGGGACTGAACCTAGATCCTCAGCAGTGAAAGCATGGAGTCCTAACCACTGGACCACCAGGGAATTCCCTGGGATACTCTTGATAATATTTCAATACCTGAAAAGTCTCCTAGATTTCATTTTGTGGTGGAGTATTCCTCTGCAAAGAGTTTTTTCGATCTTAGTTGCATGTGCCCCCGTGTCTTAAGCGCATTTTTTTCTTCATGACTTTTTAGCATCAGCTTGGACTGTGGGATTCCAGTGGATGTTGAGAATTAGGCTTCCCCCATCAGCTTTCAGGTGGGTGGGTGGGTGTTCTGTTTGTATGGGCGGGGGGAGGTCTTTAGACTCTTGAAACAACTCAGGGTATTGTCCACTCAGTTCTCTGGTGAGGCTTCTCCCAGGCTATGACCCTGGCCTTTCAAGGTGGACTGGCTGAGGCCTGGCCTGTCATCCGGAGTCCCGATCCTCTGAGGTCTGATCTCTGCTCTGTCATAGGCTTTAGGCAAGTCTAGTGACCTCTCACTCTTTCACTTCCTCCCCAGCTGCCAAATGGGGATAAATAATCTTACCTACCTCCTTGGGGGAGGGGGCGTTCTGAGAATGGAGTCATTCTTAGTGTTCAGGTGCTAAAGGTGGTTCTCCTGGGGGAACAAAGTGACTGAGACCAGGTTGTTTGCTCCAAGCCCTATGCTCCACGGTTTCATTCCTTGCAAGCAGTTTCCTGGTCAGTCAGCTTCTGGAGGCCTGTCCAAAGGAAACTGCTGACCTGATCACTTCAGTCTCCGGTTCACCTCAGAACCAAACACCAGCCATGTCTGGTGAACACTCAACCTTGTACACATTTGGGATCATGTCCTTTCCCTTCTCTGTCCCCGTTCTCTCTCAATGCTGCTTTCTCTGGCTTGTTTCTACACTGGGGCCCTGTGGGGCTGAGTCTTGAGGAATCCTCTCAGAGGAGGCCTCCAGAGAAGGCCTCATTTCTGGCTGCTCCACAAGAAATTCATTCCCAGTTTCTCATTCCCAGGTTTCTCAGAAACCTCCTTTCTCATTAGGAAGGCTCATCCACTGAATATAGTGACAGGCACACAGTAAGCACTCAAGAAATACCCACCACATGTGCTCGCTTCGGCAGCACATATACTAAAATTGGAACGATACAGAGAAGATTAGCATGGCCCCTGCGCAAGGATGACACGCAAATTCGTGAAGCGTTCCATATTTAAAAAAAAAAAAAGAAATACCCACCACAGATACCAACTGAGCTTCTTCTTAAGGGAGCAAACCTCTGTCTAACCAGAAACATGCCAAGTAGTTTAAATACAAAAACCCCTCACTGCCTAGCCTGGTAACTTCCACTTAATTCTGGAAAGAGAAAATCTTGTGCACCTTGGCGAGCTGGGTCCTGAGCTTTCTGCTGCTGTTCCTCTTCTGCATCTTGCTGGTAAGGCAATACCAGCACTTCCCCTGATACTGTGCCATGCATATGTAATATATTGATTACTTGACTTTGCTGAGCTGCAGAGGTGTCTTGTGTAAAGTATGGTCTCCCAGGGAAAGAAGCTCTGTGCTCTAGATTCTGGTCAGAGCACTGGCATTCCCCTTATCTTTTCCCTCTGGTTCAGTCTTTTCTTCCAGGCATGAGAAATGAATAACCTATGGTGTGTCCATTCTTCCTTGTGAAGATTTCATAAGTGTTATTATAAGAGACCTAAGAGCATTTTGAAAGAGTGAGTGTTTTGGTGGGAAGCTGTCAGCTTTAGGGGGTAATGGGCAGTTGGAGAAGGCCAGTGTCAGGGGTAGGACATCCTAGAGGTTAGACATAGGAAGATGGCTAACTCTGGCATTAAACAGAAATGCCTACACTGGTTTGGGAAGTAGAGGGACCAGGTGAAGGACAAGTAAGACATCCAAGTCTTGGATAACCATTTCTATCAAGATTAATGTACAAGGAGGGGGTTTGGCATGGGGGAAGGGGAAACTAGGAGGTCAGAGCTGAGCACTGGTAGCCCATTGAGGAGGGGCGGCCAGTAGATCTGGACTGATCCTTCTATACTCTTGGTTCAGTTGGTTGTCACATCAGGGGCTTTGGTCTGTGCTGCTTTGCCACTGCTGCTGTCTTTTCACTGTCCTGCCTGCTGCCCTTCACAGCACTCTTTCTGTGTCTTTGGCCATATAGGTGAGACCCAGGCATCCTGTCCATCCTTACCTGTGCAAGGGTTACTTTGTAGCAAAGTCATGTTGAGTAGGGATGGTATAAAATGCTGCTGGTGGGCTGGTGAATCCAAAGGGATGTGGCTTCAGTGCATCTTGGGAGCCCTTTGGCTCCAAATAATCTGACTCTTGAAGAAGAGACAAATGGGTCCTGTAAGTGGTGTTTTCTGTGTATTTGCTTCTTTCCTTTATAATACCTTGTATCCTGTTTTAAAAATTAAATGATGGGGAACCAGGTTAGGACCTGTGTCAGCATCCCAGGGAGGTTCATCTGGCTCCAGTTAAATGGATTCTGGGGTTGGGGGAGGATTTGAAATAGACCCTCAGGTGGGGTTTAGTTTTATTTTTACCACTGGGCACCATAGAAGATGCACAGGGTGGTGGTATGATTTCAGCCTGCAAGAAGCAGGCATGTTGAAAAGTTGAGTGATCACACTGGAGATAAAGGGTAGACATGAGTTGACTGGGAAAGGGCTTGGGTCCATTGGAGTAAAGACAACCTGGTTGATTGAATTGGCCGTGGGAGATTTAAGTTACAGTCTTAAATAGTGCAGAGGCCAAGTTTTAGGGAGACTTTTTGGCCTCTGAGGCTAAGTTTACTAAACCACACTGAAGCTACAATACTTTCCAGATGGGAAGAAGTGTACACTACAGTTGAAGATCTGAACCACGTGAGGTTGGATGTTGACCAGGAACCTATTAGCCCTTTGCTGGGAAGCCTTCACCCTCCAACTTCCCTGGGATAGACAAGGCCTCCCGCATTATGCAATAATAAAAAAACGCATCTGGGTCTTTGCAGCTGTCAGTTGCTCTTTCAACTCTAGGATCCATCTTTGGGCCACACATCTGGTCTGGGCCTGGGATGATGCTGGCCCTTGAGATGCTAGAGTCAACTGCACTCTCTCCTTACCTTCAGACTATGCACAGTGCCTGGGGCGGAAGGAGGAGAGGTGGTGCGGTGTGCCCTGCTGAGCCTCCCCAGCAGGAACAGTAGTAATAAATGCACTTTTCACACTAAGGTTTCTTTATTAGTTCTCCTATTAAGCCTAGATCCTCCCCTGGTAGACTGCAAACTCAAAAATCTGTGTGATTCCCCCAAGCCATTCTACTGCAAATGCCCAGCAGTGAAGATGGCCTCAAATTGAGTTCCTGTCTGCAGTGTGTGTGGCGGCAGCCCATGTGCCTTTACCTATTGTCAAACTTTGCAAGCATTTATTTTGGTCTTTATGACTGTCACGGGGACTGAGATTCTTCAAAAAGAGAGAGCAAGCGCACGTGCGAGTGTGAACGAGCTGATGACACAGTGGTTTATATCCACTCCCCGCACAGGGAGTTTGCACATAGTTGTGAGCTACGAGTGGTTAGTGCATCACTGAGGTTGCTAAAGGGAGGGTTCATCTCTCATTTGCTTGACACTCGCATTCAAGAGAAGCTTGTGTTGGGGAAGAGACTGACAGTACTCTTGGCAAACTTAAAAGTATTAAATATAAGGCTGTCCCCTACAACCTCCCTCGTCACACACAGGATCCCTGTAGCCAAAACAGTATATGTTCCAGCTGCAGAGAGCAGACTGCTCTCAGCTTGCACAGCACCTTAGGGGAGGGAAGAATATATGGGTAGGGAATGGGGTGGAGAAGGGAGTATGGGGATGTTGTCATCCAGGTGGCTTTAGGGTCCTGAGGAGTAGTAGAGGACGGCACTGGGGAGGTCTGATGGATGGATCTGATTTGTGTAGGAGTTCCCTGTAGATAAATTACTGATCCCCCAACTACTATCCCCAGTATGTAATGGCTAAATTAATATGTAATCAACTGCATTGTATCTAAAGCCTTAGAACTAGTCAGGTGCTCCCCCCACCCAATACCATTTCTTACCCTCTAATCCTACCTGATCTTTAACAAAGCATTAATAATTCTAAGGATAATCTCTATTTTGTTGTGCTTTTTTGTAACTGTTTTAAATAAATCAATTTGTACTGTATATTTGTACTTTTGTGAGATCCTTTTTGCTGTTTTACCATTTTAAGTCTCTGTACTTGGCTACACACAGATTGTATTTTTATTGTTAATGCTCTTCTTATGGATACCTGCATTTAACTTGTGGACTATGTAAACACAATATATATCAATATCTATATATCTATATATCTATCTATATAAACTACTAGCTTTTCCTTTTGGTGTTTGCGCCTTCTTCGTATCCCAGCCTTAGATGGTGGCCCTTGGGTGGGGGACCGAAGCCACGTGTGGCAGAGCTTGAACTGGAGAGCAAGTGGCACCCATCTTTATGTGGTGGGCTCGGGGCAGGTTGTGTGAGCTAGTCCTGAACCGTGGTCTACATGTTCTGTTGTATCTCAGGGACCCAGAAGTCTGCCTGGAGACTCAGATTCTGTACTCACACAACCACAAGGACCGGTAGATGCCCTCACTGTTGGCCTTTTTTCTAATTCTGTTTTCAGAAACACTGCCAGAAACTTTTGGAGTAAGTCATCTCCAATCCCAGCTACCACTTCTAACTTAGCTCGCCACTAGTAAGGGGTGAAACACTCAAGATACATAATAGTTACTCACATTTATTGAGCACTTGGCGTGTGCCACAAAATCTACGTGCATTATGTATTAACAGTTACTTGTTGCTAGTACTATTATTTCCATTTTGTGGGTGGGAAAATGAAGAGGTTTAAGTATGTGCCCAAAGTTACACAGCAGTAATTAGCGGTACAGAATGTTAAATCCAGGCACCTAATTCCTGAGTTTATGTTAACTCATAGTTTGTTGTAAAAATTAAATGAGATAATCCATGAAAGTGCTCAGAACAATCTTTGACACATAATGAGCGCTCAACCATTTTTGAAACATCCCAGGTAGAACTTCCAGTGTGGGGCTCTGTGAGGAAGCCATTCGGCTCAAGTATTTTCTTTAAAATGTCCAGTACTTTGTAATAGGCTTATTAAAATTTTTCAAAACAAGTATTTTAGCCAGCCTGGTAGGAATTAACCCTAGTTTGGTGGGGGGTCAGTTAACACTCTTTTAAGTAGCCTTGAACCTACAGAGGTCAGGGAGGAGTCCAAGTTTCCTTGTTATGATATTGGAAGAGGTCCACATTCCTGGCATAGTTATTTTTCTGGCTACAACTTAACTAGGGCACTTCCTTCTGGACCTCAGGATCTATAATTATCTAAACTGTACACAACCTTTGGTGCAGGCTAAGGAAAGTTTTGTGCTTTTTGTGTACCATCATAGGCGGCTTTTTAGAAATGACCTCAGCTCTTGTCTCCTCCATGGTTTGGCAGACATACAAACTGCCAGAGTAGTCATTTTGTTCCGGTCTTGACCGCTACTGACTTGAGCTCTCGGTATCACCTTAACTCTGAATTTTCCTCAGTGGGTTTTATTATCCTACCTTGGCTCTGGGGACTACATAAAAAGATAAGCTGTTACCTCTTCTCTCAAATATTGAGTTCCCTGGCACTATGTACCTTAATATTACAGCTGTTTTTATGACTGTATCCCTAAATGCAAATGACTGCTGTCTAGGGTAGAATTTTAAGTTTGGCAGACTGAATTCTGCTGGGCAAAGTAGTTGGTACCTAGTCTAAATACTACATCCTCTTTAGCAAGTGCCAGTCATGAGGAAAGGTGTCTGCTTCTGAGTTTGGAAAATGTGTGCTCAGTATTGCTCAGTCACGTCTGACTCTGCGACCCCAGGGACTATACAGTCCGTGGAATTCTCCAGGCCAGAATACTGGAGTGGGTAGCTTTTCCTTCTCTAGGGGATCTTCCCAACCCAGGGATCGAACCCAGGTTTCCCACTGCAGGTGGATTCTTTACCAGCTGAGCCACAAGGGAAGTCCAAGAATACTGGAGTGGGCTATCCCTTCTCCAGCAGATCTTCCCAACCCAGGAATCGAACTGGGGTCTCCTGCATTGCAGGCGGATTCTTTACCAACTGAACTATCAGGGAAGCCCCAGTCATGAGGAAAGGTGTCTACTTCTGAGTTTGGAAAAGGAAAGCTAGGTTGAAATAGCTCTTGGGACCACAGGCGAGGCTCATTAGGGTTGTGGGCATGGACCCTCACAAAGCCGGCATCGGTTCTTTCTCGGTGTTGTCATTAACTTGTGAAGGGCCAGGTAAGGGATCTGTGCTTGGAGAGCCTAAGTGGAGGAGCACCCTCCCTTGGAAAAAGACAATCACTGGAAGTTCCTGCCTGAAAACTTCCATCCAGGTCTTAGATCACTTCATTTGCTAGAATGAAATCAAGAGAAGAGCAGGAAAGGTCAGTAAAGATAAAATTAATTTATTTGCCCTCGTAACTCCGTGGGCCGCACCGGGACCCCACAGTCCCACGCGCAGACCTTGCAGCAGTGGGCTGGAGAGTTGAAGTGTCTGGAGTGCCTGCTCCCTCGTCCACAGCTGCCTGGAGCCAGGTCCCTCCTGACTCCATCATCCTGCTCCCACATGCAAGGGGTATGCAGGTCCACCTGCAACAAACCCGGGCCTGCCTCCGCCTCAAGGACAGAATCTGAGGGTGACTGAGTGCGGATCCCTGTGGGCTTGGGTGGGTGGTGAGTGGGGAAGGCAGGCAGGAGGGTGTGGCTTCAGTGCAGAGAGCTGCTGTTCTGCTCTTCAAAGGCCATCTTGCCCAGGAGTTGGCTGTCCAACTCCACCCCACTCACAGGTAGCTGGAAGAAGTTCATTTCGGCTGCTAAGGCTGCCATGGCAGAAGGGTCCTGGCCAAACTGAGCTCGTAACATCATGTCCATTTTCTCCAGCCTCCTCTTGAGCCGCTTGGCCTCCCGCTCCCGGATGAGCCGGGCCTGCCGCTTCTCAGGGGTCTCGTTGGCTCGCTTCAGCCTCATGGCCTCCCGATCTCGTTGCAGCCGGCGTGCCCGCTGCTCATCCGTCTCCTGCATGCGCTGCAGGCGCTTGGCTTCTCGGTCCCTCATGCGCCTCACCTCCCGCTCCTCGGGGGTCTCATTGTCCCGCCGGCTCTTCTTGGCTGTGCGCTCTCGTTCCAGTCGCTGCAGCCGGACTTCCAAAGGCTCATTCTGCCGACGCAAGGCCCATTTGCGGACGCTGGGGGTCTGGGCTTCCAGCAGCTTCCGGTAGGCAGCACAGTTGTTGCATACAAGCAGAATTCCAGCAGGGTACACTGGAGGAGTAAAGGCAATGTCCTTCCCCTCGGCACTGGAGGGGCCTTCACTGTGGGCTGGTGGTAGGGATTCCACATTAAGGACTTCAGGGAGTTTCTCACTGGAAAGCAAAAATTTTGTACAGTTAATGCCATGGTCTAACAAGGCCCTGATTTCTTCTGTTCTGCCAGGCCAGTCACTCCAAGTTCACCACTAGGGGTCAGTTTGAGTACTTGGGAGACCTACTCCACCTTTCCACTCTTGCCCTTCTCTGGGCCAGGGTGTCTACCAAATCTTGAAGCCCACCTGGAGTTAGGGACTGAGCCAACTGCCACAGCAAGCACCAGAAATCAGAGGAGGAGCCCTTATGATGTGCAGTCCTGTTCAAGCCAAACTGATGGTGTCTTTAGGAGTTGTGCAGGGCAGTCCTCCTTGAGGTGGCAGCTGCTGTAGGGGAGGTCCGGTCCACTGGCTTCACCTCCCCCTGCCCGACCCTGCCTTGTACAGTAACTAGCAAACGGTGCGGACAGTGCACACAGCCCCAGTCTTCCTGGACACGGTGGAGACTGTCCTCCTGTGAGGGTCCTCATGGCCTCTCTAACTTCTTTCTCCAAGCTTTATCATGAAGGTTCTTGGACTTCCCACGTCTCTTTCCAGATGAAGATATTCTGATCGAGGAAAGACACGAGAATTCATTTCCCTTTGGGGGTGTTTTAACGGAATGGACATATTTACTAGCCTCCTTCCTTGTATTTCCAGAGTCAAGAGTCAGTTGCCTTTGCAACGCCAAGTCTTTGACTGGGAAAGGAGAACCCACACCCAGTTATCTGCTCCCAGCATAGAGGTTTAGGTGCCCGGCTCACCTGTTAAATGTGGCATGGCTAGTGAAACGGGCTCCACACACAGCACAGTTCGACCGCTGGTCCTCCGAGTGGATTAAGAGGTGGCGACCCAGTGACCCTGGGGAGCTGAGGGCCCGGCCACAGACGGGACACATGTAGCTCTTGGCGCTCACCACGGCTGCAGTGTGCTGGAAAAGAGAGCCTCATCTGTCAACTCACACCAGCTCCAGGACAAGTTCTACCCACTGAAAAACTACTTTCTGGGAAACATTCCTCTTAGTCTTAGAACAAGAACTCTTCTCCCTATTTAGCATCCAGAAAAGGAACAGGCTCATGTTAAAGGGCCTTCAGAAGGGCGAGGCCATCCACACCACTGCTCAGATTTCACTGATTTGAGTTCTGACTCTGTTCTGGGATGTGGGGCTGGCTTGGGGAACAATGAGATGCCACATTCCTCTTCAGAGCCAGAGAAGAATTTTTGCTCAGGATAATTTCTCATGGTCTGTCTGCCCCATGCTGTGTAGGTACAAATGCACTTTACCATCTTGAGCCACCAGGGAAGCCCAACAAGTACACTTTAAAGGAGCACTGAAGGCCAAGTCTAGAAGCTGGCTGGGAAGACTGGTACCCAAAAGGTATTTAAATGCACAGCCTTTCCTTCCATCTTTCAGTGTCAGTCTTCTGAAGAAATGCTTCCCCTCATGAACCAGTGATCTTTATGGTAAAACCCAGGCTGCCATGTGTGCTGATGCCTGTTCACTACAAATCATGACACATGTGTTCTGCAACTGGACGGTTGTCTTGTTCTGATGTGTTGGTTTACACTAACTTTCTCCAGTCTTTCAGAAACATCTGTTAATTCACTTTTTTCTTCTTTAAAACAAAGCCCATTTCTCTCTCACTATATAAAATATACATTAATTACTTTAGGGAAAAAATGATACTTAATTTTCACAATGTCTGCCTGGGAACCCAGAACATATTCACTCAATGTATCCTACTTATTCTCTAAGAGTGGAATCTGGGTGGAAGCAAAAACAACCCAAGGTTCTTTCTGGGGTTGGAGGCAAAGGCTAAACAAGTCACTGGCGCCTGTTTTCCAGAGCATGTGGCTCCCCAAACCATACCTGGTACACGTGAGCAATCAGCTGCTCCCGACTCCCACAGTCGAGCTGGCAGAGGGGACACTGGCAGAGTCCAAGTAACGGGTCAGAATGCAAATTCTCCGTGACCTGCAACACAACAAGTAGGCAATTCACTAAGATGGTTTACCAGTCTCTTCCCTGCCCCTGCTTCTTTTAAAAGGGTATCCTGTTAAAAGGAACACAACCTCTTATCATCCATTATTCTCAGGTTCCCATCATGGGTCAAAGGAGAGTGACAGGGGAAAGGGAATTAAATTTGTTCCCATCTTCATTTTTTCCAAGGCTTCCTGCCATGAAGACATAGAATTACTCCAGAGAGCTTATCTAATTTTCCACCCTAAGGTAAACTCTGTAGGGAGAAAACTAGCTTTCCCTCCTGCCATGCCTCTTGCAAGAATCCTCAAGAGACAATTTAGTGAAAAGATGGCACCTCATTTAACACTGTGACTGAAATTTGCAAGTGTATTCAAGAGTACATCTCAGCAAGTCAGCTAATAGTTTTACAAAGATGGACATTCTGCCGGAAAGAAGTGGGGAGCTTTGGGAGCAGGAGCTGCGTGTGGGTAAAGTGATATGTGGGTGGGTGGAAAAGGAAGGCTGGGTGTGATGAGAACTGTGTGCCTGAGGGTTGGGTACCTGGTGCTGTGAAAGAAGAGAGGCTACGTCTGAAAACCCGGGAGACCCTCAGAGGCGAGAGTGCCTTCAGGTGGAAGAGAGGCATCTGGACAGAACAGAAGGGGAAGGGGTGCCCACACTCAGGAGCCATTTGTCACTTGCCTCATGCTCTACTACTTTCTTTCCACCAACAGGCTGTTCTGCATTTTCTAACTCTTTTTCCACTTTGACCACTCCTCCATCTTCCTCTGACGTATGGGAAGAGACTTCATCTTGTGTGGTCTCCTCTTCATCTCCCTCACTGTCACCTGGAACACACAAACTGGTCACTGGTTCTGATTTTGCATGAGTGCATCTTGTGTTGCTTTCCACCCAAGAGTTTGCAGCTAAAATGGAAAACACCCCCAGATCTTCCACAATATAGCTGGTATCAGAGCTTTTTTTGAGTACAAATCATGTTAAGTGGAAGCCAGCTCTCACTGTTCCTTATATTGTCATATATACACAAAAGAGAAAATTGGTAAAACTGCATTGGAAAATGGTTATTAGGCCTTGTATATTATCAAAAAAGCAATAACTTCTTACACACGGTTCCCAAATATCTCACACTTCAAATCACACCTCCCATGCACCTCACACCATGCTTATTCCGACAACACACCACTTCCAACTTACCAACACTTATCACTGATCTTATTACTTACTTTTGTCCCTAACCTCGCTGCAGTTTCTCCATATACTCTGTTCTATTCTGAGACCCACTAGTCTTTTCTCTCCCAACAAACCCCAAGGTGCACTTGTAGAAACACCAAGTTTTTCTTTCTTTTTATCAATAAAGGAGGTAGTAAGAAATTAGGTAAAAATGTCACTTTCTAGGGGAAAAGCTGCTCAGGACAGTGCAAGAATTAGTACAGCAACCAACCTCTGGCATTCTGCAGTGGTGTTTGACTCATGGTGTCATCACCCTGCTAGGAACTCAGCAGTCTAGGCTAAATAACTCCATTACTCCTGGTGGTTCCTTGGATTATCTGATGGATAACTGAATGCTTAACTGGAGGCAACAGGATATTCTTTACTTCGGGATGAAACATCATTTCTCATGACTGAAGTAAGAATTGAGTTTGTTTTAGTTTAGGCGTAGGATGTGGCTGTGCAGAGGTCTGCCTGTGGCTGGGGATCTGCAAGGTTTGTGTGAGCTGATTTTTTTTTCCTCTCTATTATAAAATAGGAAAAGAAAATTTTTTTTAAACGTAGTAATGTAAGGAGTTCTTTCTGAAAGGGGAAAAAAAAGTGCTAGTACATTGAAGATCCCGAGAGGAAGCCAAACCTGGGGAAGCTGTCAGACTCTAGTCCCGTCCCAACACCACCTGGGTCTTGGACTCCTGGGCCTGAATGTCAGTGAGAAGAATACAGGATGGAGCTTCACCAGGCTCTCTGCATCGGCAGTGGGACTCGGCTTTCTTAACTAACGACGCTTATCTTCTACTATGCCTTAAGTAATTTCTAAGTCTACCAGTAACTGGGCAAAACTGGTCACATTCCCTTTCTTCCAAAGAAAATCTACCCATGTCACCTGCTGGTAGTTACTTGTGTCTCTGTTAGATATCCCACTTGGTTAGTGGCCTGGATTTGAGCCCTGGAAAGATCTGTAGTACACGTGCACTACTCCTCAGTCCCAAGGTTTAGTTTGAATCCACTTCAGTAAATAAGGATTGGCATAGATTAAATGATACAATGTTTTCTCATCAGCTTATTTAGAATACTTGTAGTCTAAGACAATACTGTATCAAACACTTTTTGTAATTTCTCAAAAATTCAAATATATGTACTAGAAAGGTTAAAAAAAAAAAAAGTCTGCCATGTAAAGGGATGATACAACTTTTCCAGAATGGAAACCTACCAGACCTCTATAGATTTGGCATTCCCACCTACTACTAAAACTGGTGGCTCCCACAGATTTTCTAGAAATATTTGGGTTTATTTTTCTGTACCTGAGCAATGACTTGCTAAATTACTTTTCATTGCTAACATGTTAGTTTAAATAGAAAATGTACGTAGAAGAGTGCAGAACTCTCTCCCTCTTCTTTCCTTTCCAACCCCAAATGTGGAGAAAAATCAGAAATGTCAATCTGAATTGATACTAATAACAACCAATATCAGAAGGATCAAATTAGTAAAGTGAGGGTATCATCCTAGAAAATAATACATCTCAAAGTTTATTTGTTCAAGCAAGTCATGGAACAGATGATCCCTGAGGTTCAACCAGTTACCAGCCACTGTCTTTTCAATCTCTTAATCAAAGGGATCTACTCAGGACGTGGGGTGTAAAGACCTCCACATTAGCAGTTTATATGCTATGTAATCTCACTAACAAGCAAATCCTCTTACAGAGCATTAAAACTGGGTCCTCAAGCAAAACTTTCAAGAATACCATGCTTATATTTTATTAATTATGAATAAATAGATTCTAAAGGACAGGGATTTTTTTTTTTCTTCTCATTTGATCTAGCCCAGGGGCTCCTTGCATACTAAACATCCCTAAACATCCCTATGCCCTTATCAGAGTTATCACGAACCTATCTATGTATGGCACTATGCCAAGTACTGCAGTCCTTGAGTTTTTAAAAAAAACAAAAACATAATGTCAAACCTGTTATCTCTCTGAACAAGCATATGCCCATATACCTTAAAACACCTGTGGGAACACTGAGGATCCAAAAATCTCCTTCAGGTCTTCCTCCCAACCCCCATGCACAATCCCCAGAGCACACACACTCTGATAATTCTTCTCCCATTGCCCTGAGTCATTACCAGAAGGTGCAGAACTCACTGCTACTGGAGTCCTGATCTCTTAGTTGTTGGATAGCTTGTCGCTGACTGCCAAGGTCTCCAGGAAAATCAGTTTTCATCATCGCCTGGCGGGCTTGCTCTTCTAGCCCAGCAAATACTTGATCCCCTGGTGGTCACAAGGAAAAATAGTCAGGCCACCAGCTGGGCGGTACATCCCCAGGCAAGCTGGTTGGAAAGGCAGACCATTCAAAGGTAGGAGACAGGCAGGTACCCTGTGGTGGGGTCATTCATCTCCAAGTCAGCTGGTGGCCTCCAGTGGTTTCTGGGCACAGCTACTCCTCCTGGGCAAGAAGCCAGATGCTCTAGAAAGCAGCATTTGCTTCTCTTAAATCCTCCTACTCTTGACTCCTTTTAGAGGTGATAAATTGCTATTATAACGTTCCATCAGGAATGGAGAGACAGAGACAAGAGGAGGCAAAGCGATGGGATGAAGATAGGGTGACAAATCTGGGCATAATTTCGAATCTTAGTGTATTAGTGACATGGCCCTGACTGCCAACTTCTGACTATGTAAACAAATGCTTCAAATGATCCATCTAAAAATAGTATCTCTGACTCCATCTTTCATCCATTCTCCTTACAAGACATACTATGGAAGTTTTCTCTTAACTCTCTCACATCTATAAAAATTAGTCACAAGCAAATAAAAAACTGGTAGAATGATTGATTAAAAGGAAAATGGATAATATGTGAATCCACTTCTGCTGAGGAACAAACTTCCGAAACATGCCAACCAGTTCACAACAGGATAATATTTCATCTAGTCTCTTGGTTTAGTATGGTTTTTCTCTTTGTATGGAGTATCCAAAAGCCCTGGAACCATCCTTGATTGTGCATTTATCCCAAGGAACTCCGCCTGGTGTCTGTGTGGTTATTGAAGAGTTAACATTTAAGTGCTCTTTTATTTCCAAGAGGCCAGGCATAAGGAAAAAAAAGAATTGGGTTTCTCAAGGTTTCCATTATCTCAGTCAGAGTGGAAACTACAGCCACCAAGGAAGAATAATAAAAGCCCTAGTGAAATGTCTGACAATAGGCCCGGTGCTTTCTTAATGAAGAGAAAAGGGAAATTAAACAGGCTCAGATTCTGAGGCTGATACAATGATTTAGGAGAAATAACCTGGTCAAATGACTTGAACAACTAGTCTTCGGGCAGTGAAAAAACTGATGTGAAGTATGACTTCCCAGGTGGCTCAGTGGTAACGAACCCGCCTGCCAATGCAGGAAGCCACAGGAGACTCAGGTTTAATCCCTGGGCCAGGTAGATCCCCTAGAGGAGGAAATGGCAACCCACTCCAGTATTCTTGCTTGGATAATTCCATGAACAGAGGAGCCTGGTGGGCTCCAGTTCATGGGGTCGCAAAGAGTTGGACATGACTGAGCGATTGAGAACACACACGGGCTTTGTGTGATTCACTCAGGTATTTGTTCAGCAAATATTCAGTGAACATGTCCTATATGTTAAGTGCTGAATGCCAATAATAGTGATTATTTGGCACTTCCAAGTTCCAGGCTGTGTTAGGTGCTTTATAGTTGCTTTGTTGTTCAGTCGCTAGGTCGTGTTTGACTCTTTGCGATCCCATGAACTGAAGCACTCCAGGCTTCCCTGTCCTTCGTCATCTCCCAGAGTTTGCTCAAACTCATGCCTGTTGAGTCAGTGATGCCATCCAACTATCTCATCCTCTTTTGCCCCCTTCTCCTCCTTTATAGTTGCTACTTCACCTTAATTCTCTGCAAGAGTCTTTGTTGTGGGAATTACTATCCATATTTTACTTGGGAGAAAAACTAAGATCTATGGTGGAAACAAAGATTCAAACTCCAGTCTATCCAACCCTTAATAACTATATTTTTCGACTCCTTTCTAGCATAGTTGTAAACAGAACTTTAAGTGGTTCATTAGAGTGATTTTACCAAAAACAAATGGTTGTCTTTGTGTGATAAGAATAGCTCTGATCCTACCGTCAGTGTTACTTTCCTTCTAGGAGAAACTGATATACACAATGCAAATATCAAAATAATATTCTCAAGGCCAGTAATGACGGAAGGAACCATCATTTTCCGGTTCTGACGCCATGTGATGAGTTACCATGCCTGGCTTAGAGTGATATTATGCTACTCTGAATGACGCTATGAGTGGGAACAGAGATGCTGAAAGTCTACGTGCACTTCTAGATACACAGCCCTCAAGTAAAGGAAAAATAAGCTGCTTCACGTCAACTTTCATAATATTCAGGATGACACACTGGGTATAAATTATAGCAAGGGACAGCAAAAAATGAATTCTTTGTTACAGTGCCTCCTCTTTCCTCTCTGTAGGAGTAAAATATTGAATTTCTCCTTGTTGGTTCCTCTGTAACCACAAGACCATGGCCAACTGGAACAGTTAATGAACTCTGGGTAAATGCATGTTTTTGGACCTGGTGGCCGTGGCAGGTATGACACTAAGGAATAAGTTATGTACTAGCATATAATTATCAAGGGCAGACCATCCGCATCAAAGACATCTCTAAAGAAGCCTATCTAGAAACCAGCTAGGTTTTTAACACACCAAGAATCTATACTTTCCCCTCCTTTCTTAATGGGGAATCACCACTGGATTCGAAGGACATCTAAAAGGATATGTACTTTTTAAGATCAGCTAGTAATTCAGTCTAGTCTCCATTAACCTGGGCTAATATTTTACTTCTCTTGACGTTATCTAAATATTTAGGCCTTCACAGAACAGAGAAGAGTCTGTATAATACAGCCATCCTATCCAGGACTTTTGGGAGCATTCTCACCTTGGATAGTTGGGCTATATTAATTCTGTTATTCTTTCCTTTGGCAGTTTGGAAAGAAAAGCTATGGTCCCATATTTTATTCCACTCCTGACTTGGGAAAAAGGCTAAGGTAAACTTTACTCCTCAGGGATATTCCTATTTTAAATATCAGCATAAAGCAAACTATATAAAAACTATTAAAAAGGATTCTTTCATAAGAAGGTAGTGATACTTGCTAAAAGTATGTCATATTAACTCAGGTATAATATGATCTATACAGATACTAGTGATTAAGAAGTGTTACACAATTGCCTGCTTTTACAGTGTAGAATTATTATTTCCTTCTGTCTTGAGACTATTGGAGTAGGTTAAAAAAATCCTCTGGTTTTAGATATCAATGTAAAGTAACCATCTTATTTAATTAACATGGATATTTATTTGTCTATTGATAGTTGAGAAAAAGTCATCTAAGCTCAACAGTAAAAAGCAAGGTGCTACCTCTCATTTTATGGTATGAAATCTAGATACTGTTGGTCTGATCTGGCTAAGGTTTTTTAGACCAGATAAGAATAAAGTCACACAAGCAAGTCTGTAGAACAGATGAGAAGCCTGAGATGAAAGTTACTAGAAAGAAAAAGATTTTACAATTCTCTTTCTTGAGTCTTTGGTGCAGTTAAATAAATGCAATGTCTGGTGGAATGAAATCAAGTATAGCAGTTGAGACATTTTCTAGGAGAGCAGATGTCGAATTCAAAATAAAATAAGTTAGTGTTAGGAGTGAGGTGCTTAGGATTCTTTTTCTAGCTGACAGTCTCCGTAACTGAGGTGCTACATGTTGGGAACAGAACCATTATCTTACAAGGATGCTGACAATGAATAAAGACAAAACAAATTGCACTTTTTAGAAGATGAGGGACTTTAAAGCCTTTTTTCCTACTTCTCTGTAAAAGTTAAAAAACTAATTGAAGTTGGAAGTTTTCAGTCTCATATATAGTTTGAAAACAAAAGTCTCTTAAGAAATAGTTTTCCTTTATTTAAGTGGTTTGCTTGGTATAAACACATCAAATGAAAGTGTGCAAAGGACTGTATTCGAAACCACTCTAGAAACAGTTTACAGAAGTTTGTACTCAGAAGGGGGTGAGATGAGGAAGAAGGGAGGGAAGAGATCTAACAGAGATCTCAAGCTATCAGCAGTTCCTCTGTAACTAACAATAATTCTGGACTTCTATTCCAAAGCTCTGCATCAAGTCTATTAACCAACTGGGCAAAACATAAAGAGTGCCTAGATGTTTCTGGGAGAAGGAGAGATCATGACGATAATTTAGATCCAGAGACAGTCCTGAGAAAAGCCAAGTATATGCCAGAGCATCCTGCCCGTTGGCTTCTAAAGTAGATCTGACAGATGCTGCTGGGCTACAGCAGTGCAATTCTTAATATATTCTTTTAGGCGGGCTTTGAGCTTCATGCCACACAATCCTCTTCTTCCCAGAAGGCAGATCTGATGGAGCTCAGCCATTACTCTGCTCAAATGCCGATTGGCTTTGACATTTAAGCAAAGCTTCTGCAGACCTTCCTTCCTCCCAGAACCTGAATCCATTCCATTTACTTTAAATAGAGGAGAGGCATTAAATTCAATATATTTGATTGGTTCTATTTTGCTGCAAGGGGATAGAAGGCTCACGTGGTCAGAAGACTGAAATTACTAACTTCCACTTGTCATTATTATCATGGGCAATGAGAAAATGAGCTTTCAAAAAAGGGAGGATCAGCTTTAGTCCCAAAATAGTAAATAAGCAGAAGGTTCCGAGAGACTAGCAAATCTCAGGGTCTTTCTTCTTTCTTAGTCCATCGTGTGAGATGCATTCACAATTTCCTGCCCAAAGGTCTCACTGAAAACAGCCCCTCCCTGAAGGTCTGCTTTTTAGTTGCACCCGAACCTTGCTGTTCATAGCCCTCTTAATGGTTACCAGTGCAGAGCTTGCAAAGTCCTACCCGTTCCACCACTGTACTACGATATTCACTAGCTCAACTCTAGAAAACTGCATTTCTGCAGCCGTGGATATGGTATTCCCTTCTTCTCTATGGCGTGTTCCAACTCCAGCAGCAGCTCACCCTGGCTTTGAGTGACTATGGTGGGAAGAGATGCGGCTATGGATTTATGCTATGTGGGTGTAGGAATCTGCCACACAAGCATTTACTGGCTCCCCTGGACTGATCACAGTCATATATCATCTCTGTGAGCTACATTCCTCCAAGTCTCTTTGGACAGGTGGCTTTTACAGGTAAATCCCAACTCCAGTGACTGCCTTATTTGTGAACTCATCACTTTACTAAGAGTTCCTTTTCCTACCCTGCCTTCTTGGCGAAACATCTGTATCTTTATCAATATTCATCTTCAAACCAGAGCAGAGAAGACAATCCTGAACTTCTGTGTTCAATTACCTATGCTACAGACACTTCATCCTGTCTCTCTTGACAATCCTCACATTTAGGGCCACTAAATTTCACTGTTTTGGCAGCAATTTCTAAATTGCTTCTGAACAATTTCTAATTGTTCAGAAACAACTTCTAATTGTTTCTGAACCACTCACTTTTATATTAAGCAGCCTTCCAGATCCACTTACTATAAAATACACTCTGAGAAGCATCCAAACTTGCTCTGTTTTATACAACTCTTCTGGGACTTGAATAGAAGAATTAATTGTATATGAATGTTTACCACCCTAATCTCATTTAATCTATAACATACTGAAGTCCTCTTAATTCCTCCGTACCTATGGTTTTCTCTCCTACTCTTGAAATTACCCAATAAAATAAAATAAGGTACACACTGTTTGGCATACAGTATCTTTTTAATAAATTTTAGTCCTTTTAACTCCTTGACTAACCTAACCTCTCAAATGTAGGATTTCTTTCCTTAAAAAAAAAATCTTTCAAATGTTCTAATGCTGAATTCCCTTCAAATGTTGCTGTGCTTTAGTCAGTCCTCCATAACAATAGGGGGCTATTTGTCTCTTTTTTACGTTTGAATGAAGATGTTTATCTGCTCAGAACAAAGGAAATTGGTTAATTGTCTCAAATCTGCATAAATATGTCAATGCTCATTTAATAAGGCCCTTTTGAACACCCACTCTAAGGAGTGCTGCTTCCCTGATGGCTCAGTGGTAAAAACAAAATCCACCTGCCAAGCAGGAGATGGGTTCGATCCCTAAGTCAGGAAGTTACCCTGGAGGAGGAAATGGCAACCCACACCAGTATTCTTGTCTGGGAAATCCCATGGACAGAGGATCCTGGCGGGCTACAGTCCATGGGGTCACAAAATAGTTGGATATGACTTGGTAAGTAAACAACAAATCTGAGCAGTGCTAAAAGTTGAAAGGGATAGCAGTAATTATATATGGGACATAGTGTCTGCCCTCCAGAAGTTTATAATCCAATTACTGAACTAAAACAAAGATATGAACCTGATGAGAAATAATGCAAGGCAGTAAAGCACAGCTGTTTTCTGTTATCAGTCTCTCCTTCATGTGATCCATCCCGCACACTACTTTGTAATTTAAATGTCACTCCACTCTCCCTGTTTAAAAACCTTACAGTATCTCCTTACGGTCACAATGAAGTATGAACTTGGCCTGGCCTTCAGGCCTCTGCAATGTAGAGTTAAACATCTCCAACCTCATGGTCTGTGGTTTCTGAACAAATGAAACTTCTGCTTCATACAAAGTCTCCTTGTTCCCTGAACATATCATGTGCATTCCCTCTTTGTATCTTTGCTCATGCAGTTTCCCCTACCTGATTTTACAAAACTCTCCTTTCCTCTGTTTTAAAAAAACCCACCTTCTACTTTCTAAAGCCCAATTCAAAGTCATGTTGTGGGGCCTCTTCCATCAAGCATTCCCTCGCTACTTCAGTCCATGGAGTTCTCTCCCTCCTCTTACCTTCTGTAGTACACACAGTGTACAGCATCCTTATTTGACACTTAGCATAGATTATCTTGCTATATGCTCATCTACCTCTCTATATATCTGTGGCTACATTTTAGTCTTACATATCATTTTATTGTTTTATAGCCTTGGCATCTAGCACAAAGCTTTGCACAGAGTAGGAACCCTATAAATGTCTGTTAATGTGAATACTAAGGATGAATCAAGAACACCTATTCCTAAGACAGGTTTCCAAGACTTCGCCTAGCACAGACACACTTTAAATCCATCACATTTGACACCTTTGACTCTTTTTTGCTTCAAGAATTAGTGTGAGCCAATCACCTAAATTCAGATTACTCTTCCATTCCAACCCTCAGCATTCCCAGGTTTTAGAAGAGAAAAGTCCCATACTCACAGTGAACTTTATTTGGATTTGTCTGTTTCCGACGGGACATGTTTTCCTGATCCAAGAGCTCTGGCTTTTCCCAGTTTCACGACTGGATGTTACCACCTCCTTGCAAGGTGCCGACCTACAATAAAAAGGATAATGTTAGCATGTGTCATTCAGCCTGGAAATTATACACAATTAAAAGATAAAAGACTTTTTAAAATAGTTTTTGAGCATATAAAACTCACCATTTATAAATTACTGTACTACTTAAAGAGAGAAATGAATAAATCTCTGGCATAACATTAAGGTCCCAAGAAGTTTGAGATGGGACTCTAAAGGATTTAGAGAATTTCACTCTAAATCCACTTGTGGAATCCAGAATACTGTTAAGTAATCATGTTCAAGGTCACAGGGTAGAAAGGAAAGTGAAAAACTCAGGCAACCAGCGTTAGACACACTGTGGGCTCACCCCACAAACTGTAAAAGGAAGCAAAGGAAGCTCAAAAGGGTGGCAGCTCACATGTCACATGCCCTCTGGAAGTCAAGCCCTGCAATCTGCACCAGTGGGAGCCTCCAGATGTTTTTTTCAAGAGGTTATCTCTCCTGGAGGGGACAAAGGCACCACATTCCTGTGAAACAGGAAATATCTCAAAACTCTTGGGCACCTGTCAATGAAAACATGGGAAGTAGAGCCTCTACTAGTGATGTAGGCACAGTGCCAGGCACTGTGGATGACAGGGCACTAAAGCAAATCAGACTTCCAATGCTGAAGATGGGCTTTCACCAGAAGAGCTGGGCGCCGTCCACATTGTTGAGTACTAATTCAATACCCCAGTGTGAAGTATCAACCTGGCCCTGCTCACATGCTCCCAGGTGGCGGTCAAAGTTAATAACTGTAGTGCCTCTTCTCAATCCAGCCTTTGTGTAGCAAAGAGTGGGAAGAACAAAGAGAAAAAGTCCCCAAATGAGGAGTGTTGCAGAGACATGCACCTGCTTCCCTGAAATAGGAGGAAACAGATACTTACGCCTACAGTTCCTGGTTAGTTATAAGAAAGGCTTTCCCAGCATTAAGTGTTGTTAGAGAGTCTGAAATGGATTAGTAGAGGAAGCTGTGAATTTTCTTTGAAAGACAGAGTGAATAAACAGACATAGATTGAAAAGAGAGATATTCTCTTTCCTACCAAAGATAAGAATGTGGACCTGATCACCCTCGAACTTTTCTTTCAGTTCCTGCCTTCTCAAATTGTACTCACACTGAATAAGCAAATATAAAATTGTAGTTTACTGCCTTAAGAGGCATTATAAGAGGTTACTTACTACCATCTATACTCTGCACTCAAGTTAGTGAAGACTTGCCTCCTGTTATGCCAACTAACTCCTCTATGTAGCTAGAAAGGACCTCAGACCTGTAATCAGATCCTGCCTCCCCTTACCAAAAGAAGAAAGAAACCGCAAATGGCAAAGACAGGCCTCCACAGGAAGTGGCAAAGGAAGCAGCTTTCAGGCAGTCTTCTATCATATCTGCATATCAAACACAGTTCTTTTTCAGACCTTTAATTAAAAAAAAAAAACAAACTCCAAATGTATACAGTAAAAATCAATTTTAAGGTAGAATGCTGAGTGCTAATGTTAATGAAATGTGTTCTCTAAGTTTTGTTTGTTTAGATGATTTCTTTTTAATCAAATAGTTATGTCATAAACTGAAGCAGTGAATGAATATTACACTTTGGGTCTTTTTCTATAAGTCTGTGGAATCACAAAACAGAAAGTTGAATGAAATGCAGGTTGCCTATCATTTTTTCCCCCCAAATTTGCAGAGGAATAGCTCTCTATTGTATAAGGAAGAAACGAAATCTTAACTAATATTTATATTTTCTTCCCATCAAGATCTGAAATTGAAACTATGAGATAAAGGCAATAAAGATCCTTCAAAAGAAGGCCAAATAATTTGAGACAGGCTCTATTCAGATCATCTTGGTGAGGCAACAATACTAAATACTAAACAATACTAAAGCTACAAATCTGAAACAGAGATCAGTATTTGCATATTTAAATCTCCAGTGTCCACTGCATCTCACAGTCCTCCTAGTGGTCAAATGAGGAACCAACCAGATGGTACCCAATGGGACTGACTTCACACCTGAGGGATTGAAGGGAAAACAAGCAAATATTCTTACCTCCCTCAAAAAAAAAGAAAGCCTGTGGGGTTTTGGACTCTTGAAAATAAATGTCATTTAATTAATTAACAATTAAAAAATCTAGCACTGGAGGTACATTCTTGACTGCACAACAAGATCTCAGAGATTAGCCAATTGTTTTACAGCAGTAAAAGCTAAAGAATTCCATAGACACAGTGCCCTAAAGTTCACTAACTCAGTTTTACTTTCAACACTGACTCAGTTCCCAAGTCATAATCCGAAACCCACACAAAAATGTAAATGGATAGCCTGAACATCACCATCTGGAAGAAAAAGAGGATGGGAAGAAAGGTAACCGGTGAGATTCAGGTTTACAAGAGATCCTATTTTAAAAGGGAGGCAACTTTGTCCATCTTTAGTACAAGGTTAAGAATCCTTGGGAGGGAGGCCAACAACTCCTCTTAACACTGTCCCTGATCTCTCACAGGTGTTAGGCTGCAGGTTCCAGGACACGCCACAGACTTCGGCAAGGAAAAAAATGGGTGAAATCCAAGCTTTAAGAAAAGAGGGTTCACTCCCACCTCCAGATCTGGTGCAGTTCCCACGGAGCAAAGTAAACTCGCCTGAATCCCAGTGGTTTGTACCTGCCAAAAAGGAGAGGACAAGAAAGCTGGTCACGTAGCCGCCTCCCGGTTCACCCTGTTCCCGCTTCTGTTTGGTCCGGAGCTTGTGTATACTCAGCCGAGACGGTCCCTCTGGCTTCCTGAAGCAGGAGCACAGGTAGATTCCCGGGAATTATCAGCCAAGAGCCAGAGGGCTTCCGAGGCGGCTCAGACAAACGCTCAGACAATACAGTCTTCTCAGAAATCTAAATTTAGAAGCCTTTCTGGAGACGGCGGCTCCGGACTGATACCCGGGTCGGCACCCTCACGCCCATCCTCTCCCTCCCCCAGGTCCAGCCCAGCCTGTCAGTCGCCCGGGCCGTCCCGGCGGTGCCCGGCTGAGACCGACCTAGGCCCACGCGGAGAGGGCGGCGGCGCGGACACCCCTCCCGCGCCCGAGATCGCCAGAGGGACGGGAAAGAGGAACGGCCGCGGTGGGGAGTCAGCCGGGTCCGGCCGCGTCGCGGGAGCCGGTGGCAGGGGGAGAGTCGGAGCCAGGACGGCCCCCGCCCCCCAGGCCAGAATGAGCCCCTGGCCCCCTCCCCAGACGCAGACTGACAAAAGGACCAACAGCCGGCGACCAAGGGAGGGGGCGAGGAGCCCCTGCATCCTCAGCCTGGTCCCGGATGGAAAGAGTCGGGGGTCTTTTTACCCGGCGCCTCGGCGCTCCGCGGCGCTCCGGGTCCCTGGGCCCCGCCTCCGGACAGACAGACCGCCGGACAATGGGCCCCAAGCCGCAGCTCGGGCCCGCCGGGCCGGGGCTCTCCGCGACTGGGCCCCGGCGAGCAGAGGGCAGCTCCGGGTCGTGCCGGTGGTGGGGAGCCGAGGGGCGGCGCTGCAGACGGACAAAGCCAACAGCAGACAGACAGACTGAGGGGGAAAAGATGGCGACGCGGGTGGCGGGAGCGCGCTGCTCGCGCACCCGCAGCGAGTGGAGCGCGTGCACGAGTCTCTCCTCTTCACCCCCGCCTCCCCCCTTCTTCAGCTTGGTCCCCCTCCCCGCTCCCCAGGCGCGCGCCCGGAGGCATGGGCGGGGCTTATAGGGAGGGGGTCCGGGGAGGCGGGATCTAAGAGAGCATCCAATCACAGACATTTGAGAGGGGCCTCTTCAGCATCCTCGCGCCGCGCAGACCACCCAGCCTCGCACTCTCCAAGGTCTTTCTCTGGTCCTGTCAGCTCCTCAGCTCCCCTTATCGTCTCCTGAACCTTTTAACTTCACCCTGACTGTCAGCTCTGATCCTGGTTTCCTACCCCACCTTCGAGTTCAGCCACAAAACCCACATCCCCCAACCACAGTTCCACCACAGGTTCCCCCTCTCCTTAGCCCAACCTTAGCCTCCCCGTTTCCCCAAACCCAAACACTCGTCCCTTCATTTCCCCACATCTCATGGTTTCTTCGGGCCCCTAAGGCATTAAATGTGACCGAGACCTAGGGGCCACGGACCACTGTGGGAGGGGCTAGGTTCAGCTGTCAGAAACTCGGAGGAGACAGATCTTTAATTCCTTTTAGACATGTAAGTCTCGAACATGATTCTCGACTAATAACAGTAGCTGTACACCGGCGGCATAAAATTAATTCAGAGAAGGGTAACTTGTAGCATTGTTGCCACTTAAGGGACATTTGGGGCAATTGAGAATGGTTAGACTCATTTCCTAATAAAACACTTCTTTCCCCTCTCATCGTTCCCTTCTGTTTCCTCACCACTTCCCTTTCTTACCTCTCATTCTGTCATCCCTCTCATTGTAGAATGTGTAAGTCTGCCTTTGATAAGGCTCACATGGAGAAGTAGGGCATGCGGTGGAAAGAAGGTGAAATCTGATATTAGAAGATCCAGCTTTGAGTGTGTGGCTTACAAGCCTGGTTACTTTGGGCAAGTCACTTCTCTATTTTGAACCCCTGCTTCCTAAAATGTGAAATGGATAATAGTGTAATAATTCCTAGTCTCTACTGTCGTAGGGTTGGTGTGCTGATTAAGTAAAATGAATGTATGAAAGCGTTATGCATGTATCCCGTATGATCATTGACCCCACAAAGAGGAGGCTAAAGAGAATGCTGACCTTTGCTTATAAAGCAACAAGTCCTGGTATTTGCATAAAGCATTCTTGCAAAATGGCTTTTCCAGAAATCTCTCAAGAGATGATATCATTCTCTCCATCTTGTGTTTAATGTGAGAGGATCTTGTTCCTTCATAATTCTTTGGTAAATGGCTTATTCATTCATTGTGGCTGGGATTTGAGGTAGAAATTATTATTCTTGAACTTCAGTTAAATTTCATTTTAAAATAAAAAATTAAAATTTCCTTTAAAATTTTAATTTCTGGGTAGGTAACCAGAAAATGGAATAGTCTCATCCAACCAGAAGGCTTGTAGACAGTGTAAGAATGTAAGCTGGAATAAACACTGGCTTTTGTACTTAACAGTAATTCTTCATGAGTTTAGACTGAGGGATACAAATACGGCTGTATTATGTCACTTTAAAATTGACATAGTTGACATTTTCAATATGAAAATAGCTAGCAGGTAAAGCATTAGGAGAAGGAAATGGCAACCTACTCCAGTACTCTTGCCTGGAGAATCCCATGGACGGAGGAGCCTGGTGGGCTACAGTCCATGGGGTCGCAAAGAGTCGGACACAACTGAGCGACTTCACTTTCAACTTTCAAAGCATTAGGAAAGAGCCTCCAGGGATATTTCTTGGCTTCCTCATATAATAATGTGTAATACTGGGTGGTTGGTTTCATCTACTTGAACTGCAAGTAAAATAGAGTCATAATAATGCTATTTTTAAAACCTTCATGTACCCTAGAAATGGGCTTACCTGGTGGCTCAGACAGTAAAGAATGTGCCTGCATTGCAGGGGACATGGATTCAATCCCTAGCTTGGGAAGATCCCCTGGAGAAGAAAATGGCAACCCACTCCAGTATTCTTGGCTGGGAATCCCATGGACAGAGAAGCCTGGTGGGCTATAGTTCCATGGGATCACAAAGAGTCTGACACAACTGAGCAACTAATACACACACACACACATACACCCTAGAAATGCCTCTGAGGTGTTATGATTCAGGGTTATAGTCAAATAAGGGAAAAATTATTAAATAAGAAATTCATTTATTTTTTTCTCTGCTGTCACCTAAACATGTTCTGGATCTAGAAGACTTTTTCATTAATCTTGGGTTTTTTTTCAGCTTCACTTTTACTTTTACTTTCCCAGTCTACTTACGAACTAATGCTATTATTTTGCCACTTTAACTATATTAACTTTCCCTTGAAATATCCTCTTGTTTATATTTATTGGCTCCTGCAAAAACCTTGTTAGGGCTTTACATTACAACAATATTGATAGGACAACTTAAAGAATTTCATTTAAAAATTATTATGATTTATACTTTATAATTCACATACCATGAAATTCACCCTTTTAAAGTAAAGCTCAGTGGATTTTAGTATGTTCACAAGGTTGTGAAACATCACAAGTATTTAATTCCAAAACATTTTCATCACCTTGAACAGAAACCCCAGACAGCTGTCAATCCCTCTTCTTCCTCCTTCCAGCCTTTTTCAATCTTTGGGTCTCTATGGATTCACCTATTCTGAACATTTCACATAAATGGAATCATACAATAATGGGTCTTTGTGGTTGGCTCCTCTCACTTAGCACCAAGTTTTCAAGATTCACGCGTGTTGCTATGTGTGTGTCAGTACTTCATTTCTTTTTTTTTTTTTGGTCAAATAATATTCCATTGTATGGATATACCACATTTACTTCCATTCATCAGTTGATAGATATTTGTGTTGTTTCCACTTTTTTGGCTCTTCTGAATAATGTTGTTGTGAACATTTGTGTACAATTTTTATGTGGTCATGTTTTCAGCTCTCTCAAGTGTACACCTAGGAGTGAAATTGTTGGTTCATATGGTAACTTTGTGTTTAACATTTTGAGGAACTGTCAAACTTTTGCCCAAAAAGCCTGCATCATTTTACATTCCTACCAGTGATGAATGAGAGTTCCAATTTCTTCATGTCCTGTGCTACACCTGTTAATGTTTGTCTTGTTCATTATAGACATTGTAATACAGTGAAGTGATATCTCACTGTGGTTTTGATTTGCATTTCCCTGATGACTAAGAATGTTGAACATCTTCTTGGGCTTATCATTAACAATTTGGAGAATGTCTTCACAAATGCATTGTGCATTTTTGAGTTCAGTTATTTGCCTTTTTATTATTGTTTTAGAAGTGTTTTTTAAAAAATATTCTGTATACTAAACTATTATAGCATATGTGATTTGCAAAAATTTTTTTCCATTCTGTAGGTTGTCTTTTCAATTTCTTGATAATGTCCTTTGAAGCACCAAAGTTCTTCTATTTTTCTTTTTGTTTGCCTTTGACTTAGGTGTCATATCTAAGAAACTATCTCCTAGTCCTTAATCATAAAGATTTCCATGTATATTTTGTTCTAAGAATTTTATAGTTTCAGCTCTTATATTTTACTCCTTGATTAATTTTGAGTTAATTTTTGTATAGGTATTAGGCAGGAATGTTCAACTTTCTTCTTTTCTATGCATATATCTAGTTTTCTCAGCACTGTTTATTGAAAAGTCTATTCTTTCCCCATTGAACTCTCTTGTTATCCCTGTTCAGAATCAAGTGAAAATAAATATATTGATTTATTTCTAGATTTTCAGTTCTATTTTATTGTCCTATATGTCTATCCATATGCAGATTCATACAGTCTTGATAAGATCATCATATTTTAAGGAGATGGAGTTTATATTTAGTATATAGAGTTATAAGTTTTCATGTCTTTGAATTCATTTAAGGAAAAATTAAGTTTTATAGGATGATTGCAATCAGGATAAATGTCATGAAAAGAATCTGATTTGAGAATTTCCTTTTGATCTGATATGTGAACTCAAATGAAAGTTTATCATTGTGATTTATTGCATTTTTCTTTTTCTTTTTTGATAAACTCATACACAAATTGAAGGTAAAAGGAGGATGCAAATTATTATGGAAATGTGGACCTATGAAAATTATATCATGTCGAGTCTCAAGATCTGGGATCAAGATCTGATCCTGGCACTTACTGCTGTTGATCTTGGATTGGTCACTTTACAGCTCTAAACTTCACTTTCCTCTTATAAAAGTTAATAGACATTTCTGACCTACAGTTCCTCACAGGAATGTTGTGAGCCTCAGGTTGAGTTAATATGCTTGTAAGTACCCTATAAACTGCAAAGTGCCATGGAGATATTTAATATCTGTATATAGCCCAAATTATTGATGTTCATAAGTTCTCTGAGGAGTCATTTCCTAAGTGCTCTAAAACATGCACTTGTTTTTTTTCTAGACCTTATTAGGAAGATATCCAGAGTGGTTTCTATTTCACTTTACAATTTTTAGCCTAAAAACTTTCTGAGACTTGCCCCTTTATAAATGTTAGTCCTTAAAAAAAAAAGGCAAATTACTATGTTGCTTCAGTCGTGCCCAACTCTTTGTGACCCCATGGACTGTAGGCCACCAGGTCCCTCTGTCCATGGGATTCTCCAGGTAAGAATACTGGAGTGGGTTGCTATGCCCTCCTCCAGGGGATGTTCGTGACCCAGGGATGGAACCCTGTCTCCTGTGTCAGGTTCTTTACCACTAGTGCCCCGGGAAGCCCTTCTTCTGTTGTGTGTGAAAGTCGCTCAGTCATGTCTGACTCTTCGTGACCCCACGGACTATACAGTCCATGAAATTCTCCAGGCCAGAATACTGGAGTAGGTATCAGTTCCCTTCTCCAGGGGATCTTCCCAACCCAGGGATCAAACCCAGGTCTCCTGCATTACAGGTGGATTCTTTACCAGCTGAGCCACCAGGGAAGCCCCAGCACTCAGCAAACTTTTTCTATAAAGTTTACAAATAGGCTTTGTGGGCAATATAAGGGTTCTGCCACATATTATTCCGCCTTTTTTTTTTTTTAAGATTTATTTATTTATTTATGGCTGTGCTTGGACTCTGTTGCTTTGTGCAGGCTTTCTCCAGTTGCAGGGCTCGGGGGCTGCTCTTCATTTCAGTGCACAGGCTTCTCATTGTGGCTTCTATTGCAGCGCACGGGCTCTAGGGCGCAGGCTTCAGTAGTTGTAGCTCCTGGGCTCTAGAAGACAGGTTCAATAGTTGTGGCTGCTGCTGCTAAGTCTCTTCAGTCGTGTCTGACTCTGTGCGACCCTATAGATGGCAGCCCACCAGGCTCCCCCGTCCCTGGGATTCTCCAGACAAGAACACTGGAGTGGGTTGCCATTTCCTTCTCCAATGCATGAAAGTGAAAAGTGAAAGTGAAGTCGCTCAGTCGTGTCCAACTCTTCGCGACCCCATGGACTGCAGCCTACCAGGCTTCTCCGTCCATGGGATTTTCCAGGCAAGAGTACTGGAGTGGGTTGCCATTTGCCTCCTCCACAATAGCTGTGAAGCATGGGCTTAGCTGCCTAGCGGCATTGAACCCATGTCCCCTGCACTGGCAAGCAAATTCTCAACCACTGGACAGAGAGGGAAGTCCTGGTTTTTTTATTCACAGTCTCTTAACACTGTAAAAACCATTCTTAGCTGGAAGGTCTGTACAGAAACAGGCCTAACATTTTGTCTTACAAGCTTGTAAGTCTCTTCAAGTACTATATCAAGTTTTATTTACAGCCACTAGTTATAATATATACATAAAATAGAATTACTGGTTAGTTAACCAAAGAAATGTTATGTGTTAATTTTTATCCTAACAGCAAAGCAGGATTTTCAAGTGAAACAGTGTGAGTCATTTTGTTTTTTTTGGATTATGTTTTGCTTTGATTAAAACTGGTCTAGTCAGCCAGGGGTAGAGATACTGTTTTGAATAATTGGCAGGTTGTGGTACAATTCACATTGATATATTATAGGACCTAAATAATTAGACAGGACAGGACACAGGTGACGATTGCTGAATCCAAGAAATTGCTGAGTTAGAAGCAATTTTTCTAAGTGAAGCATCATTTTTTAGCAAGACAGTGGCTTGATGACACTTTTCACTCATCTTTACTGTTATGGTTTGTTCAAGGGTGCAAAAATGTCAAGGATTCCAAAAGTTATGTAAATACACTATTACTGATGGCATGGGGAAATAGAAACTCTCAACACATTGGTGGTGATGGTGTAAATTGACACTTCCTCTTTGTAGGGTGATTTGGCAATATCTATCAGCATTAAAAATATACCTACACTTTGACCCAGTTCTTCTGCTTCTGGGAATTTACCCAATTTGTACAATCCACACAGGCAAATATTTAAGCATTGCAGCATTGTTTATACAGGCAAAATATTAGAAATAATGTAAACACCCATAAATAGAGCAGTGCTTAAAATATATGGTTCACATAAAATGGAATATTATGCAGCTCTTTAAAAGAATGAGAGTTATTGATAATTGCTGCTATAGTATAATCTCTGAGATATGTATCTTAAAGCAAGCTATAGTACTAAACAAGTTACAGTACAAGGTCAGCTCTCCATACCTAAGAGTTCTTCATCCATGCAGCCAGTCAACCTTGGCTTGAAACAATTGTGAAGAAAAATTGGAGAAAGTACCAAAAAGCAAAATTGAGTTTTCAGCTCACTGGCAACTATTTACATAGACTTTACATTGTATTGGGTATTATAAGTAAATCTAGAGATGATTTGGAGTAGATTGGAGGATTGTGTGAGGCTTCCCTGGTGACTCAGTGGTAAAGAATCCACCTGCAGTGTGAGAGAGACACGGGTTTGATCCCTGGGTTGAGAAGATCCCCTGGAGCAGGAAATGGCAACCCTCTCAGGTATTCCTATCTCAAGAATCCCATGGACAGAAGAGCCTGGCAGGTTACCATCTGTGGACTTGCACAGAGTCAGGTGTGACTGAGCATGTGTGCAAGGAGGATCATAGGTGGTATGTGAGAATATTAATACTACAGCACTTTACGCAAGGGACTTGAGATTTTGGTATCATTGAGGTTCCTGGAACCAATCTGCTGATACCAAGGGACAACTGTAGAATGTATAGTGTGCTGCTGCTGCTGCTAAGTCGCTTTAGTGGTGTCTGACTCTGTGCGACTCCATAGGTGGCAGCCCAGTAGGCTCATCTGTCCCTGGGATTCTCCAGGCAAGAACACTGGAGTGGGTTGCCATTTCCTTCTCCAATGCATGAAAGTGAAAAGTGAAAGTCAAGACGCTCAGTCGTGCCTGACTCTTAGCGACCCCTGGTAGGACTGCAGCCTACCAGGCTCCTCTGTCCATGGGATTTTCCAGGCAAGAGTACTGGAGTGGGTTGCCATTGCCTTCTCTGGTGTAGTATGCTACTACATGTTTAAAAATAAGTCATATTTATGTATATGGCCTTACAGATAGTATCACTGGAAGGACTTCAATAGCATTAACATTGTCAGACACTGTTCTAAGAGCTGTTTATAATTGACACATTTAATTCTTATAACTTTATTAATGTAGGTGATATTATTCCCATTTTACATATGAAGAACCTGAAGCATAGAGAGATTAAGTAACTTGCTCAAAGGCACAAGAATCTGGTAACAATGGTTACTTCCAAAGTCAAGAGACTGAAGGACTAAAGGTCAGAGAGACTTAATTTTTGCTGTCCATCTTTTTCAGCTGTGTGTGTGTGGTTTGCCATGTTTATGCATTACTTAAAAAATTATTTTTAAAATAACTTAGGAAAATGGTAAAAAGACTCTCATGAGTGCTGTTTACAAGACAGTCAATCTTATTTTCAAAGATGTGCCAATTAACATAACTTCTTAGCTTCCAAAGGATGAGAAAGGTTGATAATGCCTACAGCTCGAGAGTAGAAGCTGGACCCAATGTAGATACAGTCATGGAACCTTTTTGGAGAGCAGTCTGGTGCTGGGTTGTACTAGACTGCATGTGCTGCCATAACAAAGTACCACAAACTGGGTGCTTTAAACAACAGCCATTTATTGTCTCATAGTTCTGGAGGCTGGACAGTCTAGATCAGACTTAGTAGGATTAGATCCTTTTGAGGGCTGTGAGGAAGAAACTGTTCAAGGCCTCTCTCCTAGCTTCTGGTGGTTTGCTGGTCGTCCTGGGTGTTGCTCCATGCATAGACTCTTCCGCCAGTCTCTGCCTTCATCTTCATGTGGTTTTCTTCTCATACCTGTGTCTGTTTCCACATTTTACCCTTCTTTAGAGGTCACAAGTCATATTGGATTAGGGCCCACCCTAATGAACTCATTTTAACTTGACTACCTCTGTGAAGACCCTATCTCCAAGTCAAGTCACATTCTGAGATACTGGGGCTTAGAACTTCAACACATATATTGGTGGGGAGACATAATTCAACCCATAAATAACATGGGTATCCAAATTTCAAACATGCATACTCTTTAACCTTGCAATGCCACTTATGGGACTGTGTCCTTAAGAAATAATCTGAAAGTATGCATAGATATTTTTAGAAGGATATCCACAATGGCACCTATTGGAATGTTGGAATCTACCTAAATATCAGTAAAAGATTGGCGAAATAATGATATACCTGCTTCCGTTGTTAAAGATAATATGGATTGATATGCATTGATATAAAAAGATATGCAGAATATATTAAGTATAAAAAGCAGGTTTACCTAATAATTGTGTAATAACCTAAATGGGAAAGAATTTTAAAAAGAATAGATGTAGGTATATGTATGGCTCAGTCACTTTGCTGTACACCTGAAGCTAATACAACACGGTTCATCAACTCTGTGTGTGTGCTTAGTTGCTCAGTCATGTCCAGCTCTTTGCGACCCATGGACTGTAGCCTGCCAGGCTCCTCTGTCCGTGGGATTGTCCAGACAAGAATCCTGAAGCAGGTTGCCATTTCCTACTCCAGGGGATCTTCCTGACCCAGGATTTGAACCCGGGTCTCCTGCAGTGGCATGCATCCTTGACCACTGTGGCACCTAAGAAGCCCTCTTATCAACTATACTCCAATATAAAATAAAAAGTAAAATTAAAAAAAGGTGATTTCAAGTACTTTACAACCTTGCATATCAATCCAGTAAGGAATAAAGATCTTTCCAACTTAAAGATAAAAGCAAGTTTACTGAAGAAGTGAAGTGAAAGTTGCTCAGTAGTGTCTGACTCTTTGCGACCCCATGGACTATATACAGTCCATGGACTTCTCCAGGCCAGAATACTGGAGTGGGTAGCCTTTCCTTTCTCCAGGGGATCTTCCCAACCCAGGGATCGAACCTAGGTCTCCCACAATGCAGGCTGATTCTTTACCAGCTGAGCCACAAGGGAAGCCCAAGTGTACTGAATAGAGTGTATATTGTTATCCTATTTGTGTTAAATTTTAAATAAATAAAATTTTGAATATATTCCAAAACTAACAATGGCATGTAGAGTGTGCATAGGCCTTTCAGTTTACTTTACATATATATTCTCAAACTAGAAAAACAATAAACATATTTCTGTTCTTAAAAAACAGAGTATTGAAATCAGTCCATTTTATTCTGTTTTTAAACTAAATGCAGAACAGAATCAGAATATACTTGGGCTTCCCTGGTGGTCCAGTGGTTAAGACTATGGGTGCATTTTCGATCCCTGGTTGGGGAACTAAGGTCCCCACATGCCATGTGGCACATCCAAATATATATATCTGTGTGTGTGCATATTACCTATATATATATATATATTTATATATATACTTATTGCTGAGATCTTAGCTTAGTCTGGTAGTTTCTGGGGGAAAACCTAATAATTCCCATTAAGACATATAATAGCCTAGTTGTGCACACACACTTCCTGTTTTCTGAACTATATGAAAGTTAAGTTGTAGACACCATGATCCTTTGGTTCTACACAGTTCAGCATGCATCTTCTAAGAATAAGGGCATTCTCCACTCAGTGACATGATTATACCAAGGAAAGTTAACAATAATTCCATAATATCTATTATCTAGTACATATTCAAATTTCCCAAGTTGTTCTCCCAAATATGTTTTTTTTTTCCTAATCTGGATCCAATTGAATTTTATGCATTTCATTTGGTTATTGTATCTCTTAGCCCTCTTTCTGTAAAGCCAGTTTTCTTGAAGATGCCACATTTTCCATTTAATTCACTAGTGTATTATTTAATTCTCTCCCATGACACAGCGGAGAAGGCAATGGCAACCCACTCCAGTACTCTTGCCTGGAAAATCCCATGGACGGAGGAGCCTGCTGGGCTGCCATCTATGGGGTCGCACAGAGTCGGATACGACTGATGTGACTTAGCAGCAGCAGCATGACACAGACATCATTTGAAAATTTTTACAATGAACATTTTTTATTGTGGTAAAATACACATAAAAGCTACCATTTAAAAATTTTTAGTTGTACAGTTCAGTGGCATTAAGTACACTCACGGTTGTGTAACCATCACCACCATCCGTAACCAGAACGGTTTCATCATCCCAAACTGAAATTCTGTACTCATTAAACAGTAACTCCCCACTCTCCCTTCCCACCCCATTCTACCTTCTGTCTTGAGCCGACGTCTTTAAATTCCTCAAATAACTGGAATCCTGCAGTCTTGACTCTTTTCGAGTCCATAGACTGTAGCCTGCCAGGCTTTTCTGGAGTGGGTTTTCCAACTCCCAACCCAGGGATCTAACTCATGTCTCCTGCATTGCAGGTAGATTCTTTTACCGTCTGAGCCACCAGGGAAGCCCATAAAAGACTATAAATTGGTTTCAGGCTATCTAAACAAGGTCCATATAACATGTGGTTGCTGTGTTTCTAAGCCTTTTTAGATCCAAGCAATTCGCTCACTTTTTTTCTAGACGCTATTGCTTTATTGCAGAATGGACTCAATTCTTATATGCATGCATTTCCCAACAACAAAATTCATACATTTTAAAGGAACCACGCACTGTATACTGAGGTTCTGAAAGCTGCTTCTAATTTAGAAATACTGGAAGTAGTTATAGAGACACATTACTTATAAATTCATATAAACCTCATATGGTTACTGTTAGTTCCATCTTTGTCAGATTGCTGCTGCTGCTAAGTCGCTTCAGTCGTGTCCGACCCTGTGCGACCCCATAGACGGCAGCCCACCAGGCTCCCCCGTCCCTGGGATTCTCCAGGCAAAAACACTGGAGTGGGTTGCCATTTCCTTCTCCAATGCATGAAAGTGAAAAGTGAAAGTGAAGTCGCTCAGTTGTGTCCGACTCTTAGCGACCCCATGGACTGCAGCCTACCAGGCTCCTCCATCCACGGGATTTTCCAGGCAAGAGTACTGGAGTGGGGTGCCATTGCCTCATCACAATTTAGCAAACCACAATTTTGGTCTTGGTAGATGCACCCAGTACAGCAGGGGGCAGGATTACCTCCTTCTAGAAGCCAAGTGCTTAGGAAACCCCTTCTAACGTTAATCAGAGAGAATGGTTTTCAAGTTAAGCACAAAGATAACTAAAAGAAAAAGCTTTCTCTGAATAGAGATAAGGTAAATTCCCAGAGAATGTGCTGCTGAGAGGAAACATCTTACTTAAAAAACTATCGGTATTCTGTTTGAAAGAGCAATCAGACTTGGTTTAAAAGCGGGGCAGGAGAGAGGCTGGACGTCTAAGGAAGGAGGGCGAAGAGCCGGAAAGAGAGTCGTCAGCTGCCAGAGTGGAAACCTGCTTAGCAGGTAATTTGACGAAATGAACCGAGACGCAGGAGGAAAGTCCCTGTGGCGAATGAAGTCGAGCAAGGGACGAAAGCAGAAGACTAACTCCGGATGTTTGGAAGGCCGTGCTGAACCCGGTTTTTCCACGGACTGGAACAATCCCGAACAAGGCACTGGGCGCGGACTCGGAAAACAAGCCTCAGCGGCCAGCCTCCCCGCGCCCAGGGAGTAACCTGCGAAACCCGGGCACGCCCCAGCAGGTGATTCTGTAGGCGTGACGAGTCTGCTCTCTCCTTCCGTGCCTCCGCTGCGGGAAGTAGTCCCCGGCTGCGCCGGCTCCGAAGGAATCTGGGCAGGGGAGCCCGGAGGCCCTCAGAGCATGAGTCCCAGGAGCGGCGGGCGTGCAGCCAATCCCTGGAAAGAGGGCGTGGCTAACTCGGTTCCGCGGATTCCTCCGCCTGTGCTCGCTGTGCTGAGGCAGAGGGAGCCGCCATTTTGGATGCTGAGTCTTGGTTCCTAAGTGCGTCTCTGCCGTTTTTACGTCCGGATTTGGCCAGGTGAGTGGGCTTTTTCAGGGTCGATCGTCTTTGTTTTCTTCCCCACGCTGCGCTCCGGGCTTCTAAGTCCCTAGCCAGGGATTTGGACGACTCTGACGTGGCAGGTGAGGAGAAACAGAATGATCCTGGGTCAGGCCGGAGGTCGGGCCGGAGGGGCTGCGGCGCGGAAGGCCGCCGAAGGCCGGGCTCGGGGGCGTGGCAGGGCCGCGAGCAGCTTGGAGACCGCTAGTCGTGGATATATGACACCGCCAAACTTTCTTGTCTTCCCTGTTTCGAGCCATCTCTACCCCGGGGTGAAGCTGCCGCGGCCTGGGCTTTGGCGCCCGACGCGGACAGGGCCGGGCTGGCGCTCTCGGCCACTCCCCTCACCCTATCTCTTCTGGCCCAGAGAGACTTCGATTCGGTTGTGTCCCTCGTGCCCGAGGGAGTCCGCGTCCGAGCCGGGCAGCCTCTCCTGGGCGGCGCGGCCTCCAGGGAACGTACCTGGGGGCCCTGGGCGAAATTGCCCTTTTCTTTAGCGGAAGCAAAACGCGACCTTTGACCCCTTTCGCCGACCCCTTCTTGTCTGACGAGTGGTCTTTTGAGGAGCCTGTGGTCCTGTCCATGCGCCCCTCTTTCAGTTCTCATTGCTCCCCTTCCGCGGTGCTGCAGGTGAGAGGACTGGAAACTCGACGTGCATAAAGTTTTACAAGGATCGGGACCCAAGAGCGCCCGTTTAATAATTAGGTAATAGGAAAGAGTCACTTTCACTGTAGTAGTAAAACTGAAATTAAGAGCTGGTCATTGTTTTTCTATTATGCTAGCGTATTCATTATTTTTCTAAACTTTTTATTATGAAAATTTAAAGCCAAGGTAAAGACTAATGAATTCCCTTCTCACCCAGCTTCATCAACGATTATTTTCTTGCCAATTTTGTTTCGTTTATACCCCCATTATGTATTCGTTTAATAAAGTAATAGTTAATATATGTGTCGTCGTCGACCCACCAATCCCCGCCCCGCGCAAGTAGTAGCCTTTTTGACTCCTGTACTTAGGAGAAATTTCCACCGGAAATTTTGTTTTTACAGCTTTCTCAACACCCCATCTTCTGGGATAGGAGGACTTAGTAATATCCTTTTATTCGAAAATAAAAGATTGTTTTGAAACCTTAATGTTTATTATATTTTAAAGTCACCCAGTTTCCTAAGTCTTGTGTTACTGTTCTGTCCAGATTGTTTTCGTTCTTCCTATCTTCTTTTGCCTCTGGAATTTCAATGATTGGGAGCCCCAGAATCCCCAATTCTTTATAGTCTACTTAATTTAAGGTTTCATTCCTTTAAAATCATTTCCCTGGTAACTCAGCTGGTAAAGAATCCTCCTGCAATTCAGGAGACCCTACTTTGATTCCTGGGTCAGAAGATGCGCTGGAGAAGGGAATAGGCTAACCCACTAAGTTTTCTTGGGCTTCCCTGGTGGCTCAGCTGGTAAAGAATCCGCCTGTGATGTGGGAGACCTGGATTCGATCACTGGGTTGGGAAGATCCCTTGGAAAAGGGAAAGGCTACCCACACCAGTATTCTGGCCTGGATATTTCCATGACTCTATAGTCCGTGGGGTCGCAGAGAGTCGGACACAACCGAGCGACTTTTCACTTTTCCTTTAAAATCACAATTAAGTCCCAATTGACACAAAGTCTATCCTGATTTAAAAATAGAACTAGAAGAGAATATAAAGAAATAATTTAATATACAGAAAAAGTAGAATACACATGAATACTAACTTCAGCATTATTTTATATGGTAAATATAAAAAAGATTGGGAAATTATTAAAAATGGTTACTCAATGTATTAGGCAGCCATTAAGGTATAATACTGAAGACTAGCAGATACGATGTTAAGTGATAAAAGAATTCACTAGTGATTGGAGTCCATGATTACAACTTTGTAAAAGTATGCCTTAAGAGAAACTCTTTGTGAAAGTATGTCCAACGAATTTTTTGTATTGCTTTTTATATTTTATTGAGAAACAAGATAAAGGTACTGTCATAATGTCTTATGAATTTCAATATTTATAGCTCCTTCTGGAAAGATGGTCTCTGAATTCTGAAGTCTGTACTTTTCTTGTGAGTTATACATGATACTGCTGGTTTTGTGGTCTTTTATTAAATTTTCAATCTTGGTTAGTTTGGTCACTGATGATTTTAGTACAATTTGAAAATACAGGAAACGACATTTCTGTATGTGAAATGGTTTTAAGAATTGGGCTGTATTATTGTGGAAATGTCTTCTAGCTTGTTTGTACTTTTATGTCACTTATTCATATCTGCAATGCCTAAATCATACCTGAATCTGTTCATATCACTTATAAGAAAGAGGTATTCAGGATAAATAAAATAATACATTTCAAATACAGTTTTCCTATATACTAAAAAATGACTTTCTGTGTACTGTAGACTGTTGCCTCCCTTCCCAGATTGGTTCTTTTGGAGCTACAAGACTCTAAAGTTGGTTTCTTGGGACTTAATGGTTTATTTTGCTATTTTTTGGCTACTTTAAAGTTTTCAGGATTACTGTCTCTGGGCAGCTTCACTAATTTGGGATGCTCTTGTGAGCTGCAACAGTCTCTCCTTCTCTGTCCAGGGGTAACACGAGGAATGGCCCAATCCATGGTTTTACACTTTCCCTTATTCAGAATGGAGAGTTTATCCAGTTTTAAAAGGCTCCTGAAGCTGGGTAATAAAAGAAGGACTAGATCAGTTTGTTCCAACTTTAAGGACTGGAGTAAAATGAAGGATTTGAAAGAGCCCAGAAGAGAACATGAGGTTGCTGACCAATGTGTGACATAATGGTGATGTAATTAAAATACTGAGAAGTAATTTCACAATCACTAGTTCATAATCCTTTTATAAGATTTATAGTTTCCTTTTTTAATTTTTGGCTGCGCTTGGTCTTCGTTGCAGTACATGGGCTTCTCGTGGTGGTGGCTTCTCTTGTGGAGTGCATGGGCTCAGTAGTTGTGGTGTTATAGGCCTAGTTGCCTCAAGGCACGTGGAATCTTCCCAACCAGACCAGGGATTGGACCTGTATCCCCTGCATTGGCAGGTGGATTCTTAACCGCTGGACCACCAGGGAAGTCCCTGTAACGATTATGTTATAGGTGTTTATGTGTCTTATAGTTGTTTTTGTGTCACTTACCCCATTAAACTGTGAACTCCATAAAACACTAGGGTATTACTTAAGTGTCTGTTGTCTCCATCTGCTTGGCACAGTACTTGATAGAATATGTGCATGTGTGCATGCTCAGTTGTATCTGACTCTTTGGGACTCCATGGACTGTAGCCTGCCAGGCTCCTCCAGGCAAGAATACTGGAGTGAGTTGCCATTTACTACTCCCGGGGAACTTCTGGACTCTGGGATCAAACCTAAGTCTCCTGCATTGGCCGGCAGTTTCTTTACCATTGAACCGCCTGGGAGGCCCTGCTTGATAGCCACACTCAAAAATGTTTGATGAGTGGATGAATGGCAGTAAAAATCTTGAGGTACAAAATGAGTTTAGAATAAGCTCTGAATCAAATGACAGTTTTAAATTAGGTATTGGGCAGTATTAGTATGTGGTAATATATATGTGTACTCACATATACATGGTATTTATATATGTTTTTTCCTGTATATAATTATTTGTATATGTATAAAATAGTGACTTGACCAGAATAGTTTATTTACTTTTAGGTTATTCCTAAAATTAGTATTCTGAATCATTCAGGATACAAAGTTGATGGTAGCTTTGGAAACACAAGTTCAAATCCTGAATTGGAAGAATTCCGTGGCGGTTCAGGGGTTAGGATTTGGTGGTTTTACTGCCGGGACATGAGTTGGCTCCCTGGTTGAGGAATTAAGATACTGCAAGCTTCGAGGCAGGGCCAAAAGAAAAAAAAATCCTGAAATGATAATTAAATTGACCTTTTTTATTAGATAAGCTTTGAGTCTAATTTTTTTTTTACATATATTGGTAATTATTTTGGACATGTCCTAAATAAAAATAATAGTTAATACCTTGTGGTTTAGTGTCATTGTTCTTAATGATTAGTTTTTGTAGGAGTCTAATTTCTGAAAGTTGAAAATCCTCAGAACTCAAGTTGACAAAGTATTTTGGCAAATTATTTTCCTTTCCTTAAATCTAAAACAAAACTAGACTCTGTAAGTTTGTGGAACTCAAAAAAAGACTTATTTTTAGTTAAATTTCCTATTAGCATAATAAACGAGTGACAGCTTTGTACTAAGTATTGTACGAGACAGTGTGGGAATAACAGTGGAACCTTAGAAATAGTGTGTGCTTTGAGAAGAGTCAGACATGGCATACTAAAGGCAGCAGCTAGCTTGAGAAGAGCTAAACTGATTACAGCTGAAATCCTCCAGTGAGGTTGAAACAGTTAAAGCAAGGGAAAACAGATGCAAATATATATTTAACTTTTACTTTTAATCCAAAAGATATAAAATATGTAATAATGGAGTATAACCTTTAAAAATTGTGAGCCACTGTATTGTATACTGTAACTTATATTGTACATCAAGTATTCTTCTTTTTTTTTTTTCTAAATTAGCAATTGTGGCACTTTAGCTTAGCTGCACTGAGGCATGTGGAATCTTCCCAGACCAGGGATTGAACCTGTGTCTCCTGCATTGGCAGGCAGATTATTAACCACTGGACTACCAGGGAAGTCCTAGTCTTCAGTTTTTAAAAAGTTCATTTATCAGCTAATCTTTATTTTAAAATTGTTTATTTTTGGCTGCGCTGGGTCTTCATTGCTGTGCACTGGCTTTCTCTAGTTGAAACGAGCAGGGGCTACTCTGGTTGCAGTGTGCTGGCGTCTCATGACAGTGGCTTCTCTTATAGCAGAGCATAGGCTCTAGGGCCTTCGGGCTTCAGTATTTGTGGCACGGTGGGCTTAGTTGCCCCACAGCTTGTGGGATCTTTCTGCACCAGGGATTGAACCCATGTCCCCTGCATTGGCAGGTAGATTCTGAACTAGTGGGCCACCAGCTATTAGCTAATAACCTATCAGCTAATCTTTAGATGATTAGACCTTTTCTTTTAGTATGAGTCTGTTGACTGGAGTTTCACTTATTTTTTTGCCACCTTCCAGGGCTTGCAGGATCTTAGTACCCCCACCAGGAATTGACTCTGGCTCTAGTCAGTGAAAAGTGTGGAGTCCTAGCCATTGGACCTCCAGGAAATGCCCTAAAATCCACAAATTTTCATTTAATCCTCATACTAGCTTTTTGAGGTATGTTGTTGTTTTTGGACACTCAGTCTAGTGTCCTCCTCTTTTGTGACTCCTTGGACTGTAGCCCGCCAGGCTCCTCCAGGCAAGAATACTGGAGTGGGTTGCCATTTCCTTCTCCAGGAGATCTTCCTGACCCAGGGATCTTGCTTGGCAGGTGGATTCTTTACCACCTGAGCCATCTGGGAAGCCCTTGAGGTGTGAGGGTTCATGTAAATATTGGTGCTAAGTTTCCTTAAGTGTTTGATAGAATTTCCTTAAGTGTTTAATAGAGAAGCCACTTGGACCTGGATTTTCTTTTGGAATGGTTCTTAATGTTAGATTCAATTTTTGTCATGTGTAAGGGGCAGTTATATTTTGTATTTCTTTTGAGTCGGTTTGAAAAAAAATACTTATTTTACTTTTTGGTTGCACTGGGTCTTCATTGCTGCACTTGGGCTTTCTCTAGTTGTGATGAGTGGGGGCTACTTTTAGTTGTGCTGCATGTACTTCTCATTGTGGTGGCTTCTCTTGTTTTGAAGGACAGGTTGTAGGCTCTTGGGCTTTGGTAGCTGCAGCATGAGGCCTCAGTAGTTGTCACTCAAGGGCCCTAGAGTGCTCAGGCTTCAGTGGTTGTGGTGCACTGGCTTAGTTGCTCCGTGGCATGTGAAATATTCCAGACCAGGGATCAAACTCATGCCCCCGGCATTGGTAGGCAGATTCCTAGTCACTGTACCAGCAAGGGGGGGGGGGGGGTGGGCAGGAAGTAGAAGAGAATAACTTTATTGCTCTGTCAGCCAAAGAGAGACACCAGGCTTCTGCCTTGAAAAACTGCCCCTCGGACCTTCCTTCTTTTCTAATGTGAGCATTTAAAATTGTGAAATTTCCCCAAGCACTGCTTTAGCTTCACACACACATTTTGATGTTATATTTTAATTTTCACTTTCTTGCAGTTTAAACTTTAAAAAATAATTTCCACTTGAAACTTCCTCTTTGACATGTATATTTAGAAGTATAGTGTTTAATTTACAAGTGTTTGGAGGTTTTCTGTTATCTTTCTTGTTACTGATTTTAGGTTAATTTCCGTTGCAGTTAAAGAATATACCTTGTGTGACTTCAGTTCTGTTTAATTTGTTAGAGCTTGTTTTGTAACCCAGGATGTGGTCTGTGTTCATAAGTGTTCCCTGTGCATTGCTGTGTTGAGTGGAGTGTTCTGTAAATGTCAGTGAGATATAGTTGGTTATTATTGGTGTTCAGTTCTGTACTCTAGCTGGTATTCTGTCTGCTAATTTAAGAAATTTCAAAGGGAAATATGTTAAGTGTCCAACTTCAACATATTTGTTGAAGTGTTAAGGATTTGTTTCTTTGTCCTGTCCTGTCTTTTGTTGTTTCTTGTATTTTGAGGCTTTATTGTGCATTCACTATTAGGTTGCATTCACTATTAGGTTGTTACATTTTATTTTTGAATTCACCCTTCTGTGATTATATAATATCCCTTTGTATCCCCGTTTTTCTTGCTAAAGTCTACTTTGTCTAACAGTATAGCCCCTTCAGCTTTTTTAAAAGTTGAAGTATTGTTGATATATAACCTTATATTAGTTTCAGGTGTACAACACAATGATTTGATATTTGTATGTATTGCAAAATGATTACCGCATTGTTTTTGTTGTTCAGTCTCTAAGTTGAGTCCAACTCTTTGCGACACCAGGCTTCCTTGTCCTCCATCTCCTGGAGTTTGCTCAAATTCATGTCCATTGAGTCAGTGATGCCATCAGTAAGTCTATGTATGTCACCATACATAGTTACAGTTTTTTCTTCTTTTGATGAGGACTTTTAAGATTCATTCTCTTGGGATTTCCCTGGCAATCCAGTGGTTAAGACTCTGCATTTCTATTGCAGGGGGTGCAGGTTCAATCTCTGGTCAGGGAACTTAAGATATCACATCCCACATGCCCGGCAGCAGGGCCAAAAAAATGAAAAAAAGAAAAAAAAATTTTTTTTCTTAATAGCTTTGTAATTTGTTGTTGTTGCTCAGTTTTCTCTGACTGTGACCCCTTGGACTGCAGCATGCCAGGCTTCCCTGTCCTTCACCATCTCCCAGAGCTTGCTCAGACTCACTCATGTTCACTGAGTCGGTGATGCCATCCAACCGTCTCGTCCTCTGTCGTCCCCTTCTCCTCCTGCCCTCAATCTTTCTCAGGATCTTTTCCAGTGAGTTAGCTCTTTGCATCAGGTGGCCAAAATATTGGAGCTTCAGCATCAGTCCTTCCAATGAATATTCAGGGTTGATTTCCTTTAGGATTGACTGGTTTGATCTCCTTGCTGTCCAAGGGACCCTCAAGAGTCATCTCCAACCCCACAGTTCAAAATATGTAATACAGTATTAATCATAGTCACCATACCACATTGTACATAACATCCCATGACTCATTTACAGTATTTTATAACTGGAAGTTTGTAATGAAGTGGGTGGAGGGGGTTGAAAGGTAACAACTTTCAGCTTTCTTTTGACTACTGTTTGCATGATATACTTTTTTTCATCCTTTTAACCTTCCTACATTATCGATGTGAGTTTAATCTTGGCAGTATATAGTTTGATCATTTTTTGAACCATCTGGTAAGCCTAATTAACATCTGTCACCATACATAGTAACAATTCTGACAATCTGTTCTTTAAATTGTCATGTTTAGATCATTTCTACTTATGTAATTTTAGCATATTTGAATTTAGGCCTGCCACTTTATTATTTGTTTTATGGTTTTCATTTCTCTTTCTGCTTGCATGCCTTATCTTGGGTTATTTGAACAGTTTAGTCATCAAGTTTAAAATTTGTCCAGCTTTTTAGTCTTTTTTTGATATAGTATGTTTTACTAGTCAATCTAGGAATTATAGTGGACATACTTAACTTTTCACAATCTACTTAGTATTTTATCACTTCTTGTGGAATATATTAATAGAAATATCATGTAGGTCCCTTTACCTTGCTCCCTACCCCTTTATATCATTATATTGTGGTTATCTTATGTATTATGTTTACATGTGTTGAAAAAAACCCATCAGTGTTATTAGTTTTGCTTTTAACTGTCAAATACATTTTAAGAGACTGAAGAGAACAGTCTTCTATTGTATTTACCCAGATATTTGCCATTTCTGTAATGTAAGATATAAATATTTGCCATTTCTTCCTTTATTTTAGTGTTCCAGGTTTTCTTATTAATGTTCCCTCATCTGAGAGTGACTTGTGTGTGTGCTGAGTAGTATCCGACTCTTTGCGACCTAATGGACTGTAGCCTACCAGGCTCCTTTGTCCATGGGAGTTTCCCAGCAAGAATACTGGAGTGGGTTGCCATTTCCTCCTCCAGTGGGTATTTCTGACTCAGGGATGGAAGTTGCATCTCCTGTGTCTCCTGCATTGGGAGGTAGATTCTTTACCACTGAACTACCTGGGAAAACCAGAGAATGACTCATTTCCCCTGTATTTCTGAAGGGTATTTTCACTGGGTATAGAATTCTGGGTTGACAGTTCTTTTCTGGTCATACTTCCTTTTGGCCTCTGTGGTTTCTGATGGGAAGTCTTATTATTTGAATAGGTGATCTATAGGTAATATGTTTTTCTTTGGCTGCTTTCAGTATTTTAAAATTTGTCTTTAGTTTTCAGCAGTTTGATTAAGATGATTCTGAGCATACATTTCTTTGGGATTATTCACTTCAGAGCTCTCTGAGTTTTTCAGTCTGTAGATTTATTTATTTTGCTAAATTTGGACAGTTTTCACCCAATATTTTTCCAAAAGTTTTTGGGTACCAAACTGTTTCTCCCATCCTTCTGATATTCTGATGATGCAATATTAGACCCTTTGCTATTTCTACAGATATCTGAGACTTTGATCACTTTTTTCAGTGTTTTTTTTTAAATCTCTTTTTCAGATTGAATACTTAGTATTAATCTATGTTCAAGTGCATTGGCACTTTCCATTGTCATTTCCTTTCTGCTGTCCAGCCCATAGGGTGAGTTTTTAACATTTTTTAAAAACAGATTTTTTTTATTTTTGATTGTGCTGGGTCTTTAATGCTGTGTTGGCTTTTCCCTAATTGAGGCAAGCTGGGGCTACGCTCTTGTTGCTATGTGCAAACTTCTCATTGAGGTGGCTTCTTTTGTTGTGGAGCACAGGCTCTAGAGCATGCAGGCTTCAGTAGTCGCAGTTCCCCAGCTCTAAAGCACAGGCTCAGTAGTTGTGGTGCACAGGTTTAGTCGCTCTGTGGTATATGGGATCTTCCCAGGTCAGGGATCAAACCCATGTCTCCTGCATTGACAAGCAGATTCTTTACCACTGAGCCACCAGGGAAGCCCCTCTTTTGATTATTGTATTTTTCAGTTTTAAAGTTTGTTTCCTCAGGAATTCCCTGGTGATCCAGTGGTTCTGACTCTGTGCTTTCACTGCCAGGATCTGGGTTTAGGGGCTGGGTTTGATCTCTGTTTGAGGAACGAAGATCTTGCAAGGTGCACAGAGGGCCAAAAAAAACTGTTTCCTCTTGATGTTTTTTGTTTCTTTACTGAGATTTTCTAGTCATTCAAGAGTATTTGCCCTTACTTGTTGCAATGTTTTCTAAATTTATTTTTTATTGAAGTGTGGTTGAATTGTTGAAATATTTTTACAGTAGCTGCTTTAAAGCCTTTGTCAGTTAATTCCAGCAACTGTATAATCTCAGCATTGATGTATGTTGATTGTTTTTTCTGTGAGTTGACTTTACTGATTTGGTGTATTTCACTCAGTCTGTCCCCACCAGGGATCCTCTTTCTGGCTTCTCAAGACAGGACTAGAGAGTTGAGCTTGTCTTGCTGTTCATACTTTGCTGTGTCAGTGCTCACTTCTGGTTTCAGCCTTGCATCTAGGAAATACCAGAGGGAAAAACTAATAACTCACTGCCACTTTATTGGTGTATCAAATTTGGTCTCTGCTGCTGCTGCTAAGTCGCCCCAGTTGTGTCCAACTCTGTGCGACCCCACGGACAGCAGCCCACCAGGGTTACCCCCGTCCCTGGGATTCTCCAGGCAAGAACACCAGAGTGGGTTGCCATTTCCTTTAGCTTCTATTATTTACTTTTCAGAATCCTCAAAAAGCTGCTCCATATATGCTTTTCAGGATTTGTAGCTTCATTCAGTGAAAGGAATTGAACCTAGAACCCTCCCTGTTCTTTGCTTTTTTTTCTTCTGCTTTTAAAGACTATTCGTGTTGCTATTGGAGAGGGAAATGGCAACCCACTCCGGTGTTCTTGCCTGGAGAATCCCAGGGACAGGGGAGCCTGGTGGGCTGCTGTCTTTGGGGTTGCACAGATCGGACACGACTGAACGACTTACTTTCATCTTTCACTTTCATACATTGGAGTAGGAAATGGCAACCCACTCCAGTGATCTTGCCTGGAGAACCCCAGGGACAGGGGAGTCTGGTGGGCTGCCGCTGTGTGGTCGCACAGAGTTGGACACAACTGAAGTGACTTAGCAGCAGCAGCAGTTGCTATAAGTGTATATAGCTAGTTCATTAATTCTGTTGGCTGGATAGTATTCTGTCACGTTTGTTACATTTTATCTTTCTTTTTGTAATGGAGACTTGGCATTCGTCCACCTCCTTACTACCACAGAATCCATATACCTGTGTCTTCTTGGCTTCTGTACAAATTTCCTTGGGGGTATATGTCCAGGAATAGAATTGCAGGATCCTAAGGTATATGTGTACATTTACTCTTAAGACATACATATTATTAAATACTAATAGGCTAATACAGTTAGAATGTTGATAGATGAATAGAATATTATTTAACCTTAAATGGAAGAAAGTTCTTTGATGTGCTACAACATGGGCTATTGGAGTATGTTAATATTAGTACTCACACACATATATATATGTTTGTTTATCCATTCATGTTTCATTGGACAGATTGTTTCCACTTTTTAGCTATAATAAATAATGCTGCTATGAACATGGGTGTACAAACTGTTTCTTTCAAGAAATAAGATGTTCAAGAGCTGTCTTGAGGATTAATCTTCATTATTTATGCCTTTTTGCCTGTTTCAGTACAATAGAATATTTAGTGTCCTACAGAACCTTAGGGTTGAAAGGGACTTTAGAGATTATATTGTAATAACTTAAATTACGTTCCTGTGTTATTGTAGAAACACCATTTAGCTTAAGTTTTCTAGCTTGGTTATCAAGTCTTAATACAGTGTGAACCAGAGGTTGCTTTGTTAGATCTAGTTTCTGGCTTCTTTGGTCTTGTGTAAAAATCAAGTCTTTGGCTGGGTATCTTCTGTTTTCTCCTCCAAAGCCACATACTTTTTTCTCTCCCCTGATCTATATCCCTGGAGGCTTATTCATGTGTACGGTGTGTGTGGGCCCCTTTGCTTCCTGGCTTCCAGTTAAGGAATAGATGGATCTGCAGGAGGAATGAGGTGCGAATTGTCTGCACTGTGCACCAGTGTAATTCTTTGCTGGTGGCCCTTTCTGGATAGTTACCTTCCCCAGGTTCCACTTCTTCATCTTGCCCATTCAGGCCTAGATGTATTTATGGTTCTGGGGCAATGCATTATCCTTTGTTCTTTTCTTTAAATGTTACCCACATCTTTATAAGTAGTATCTTTATTGAATTCTCCTCACTTTAACCAGGTGTGGATACTGTGTGTTTCTAGTTGGTACCCTGATTGTTAGACTCCTTTAAAGGGGCCTTATGATTTTACTTTTGTAAATCTGAAAGATGTTATTCCTGAATCATCAGATTAGTAATTTAGGTTTATTTTTATCTACTTTCTGTAGTAGGTTTACAGTAGGGTTTTGAGGGGAGAGAAAGTCTCTCCTCACATTCCCAGCCAAAAGACTCACTGTGAAATATAGACACCTCTTCAGGATTTTCAACTTCCTTTGCAATGTTGGATTTATATTTGTAGCATAAAACATTCAGTTCCTCTTTCAGGGAATTTTAGCACCTAAGTCTCTGATCATGTGATTGATTGGGTTCCTTTTGTTCCCATGCTTTTTGAGCATGGTCCCAAACTAGCATTTGTAGATGTTGACCCATCTTTGACAAATATGTGAAATAGAGGTGTCTTTATACCCTCCAGAGTTTCTTCATGTTACTAAAACTACACTTTATTACCTGTCTCTTGGTGTTGTGTCTTTCAGTGTCTAGCCACTTTAGTTACCTATTCTGATGATGTTTACTGAGGAGTTAACATTTTACTTTTCTAAGGAGGCAAATGAATTTATATTACTTGCTTTTTGATAGAAATTCCAAATTACATCTGAGGTAGATTTGGTTTTAGTGTTAGTGCAAATTCCTTAGATTTGAAGAGTTTACATATAGGTGTTGACTAAAAAATATGCACAACTTGAGAGTTGCTAGTTAAGTTTTATTTGGAGCAAAATGATGACTGCAGTCCAGGAGATAGCACCTCAGTTCTGAGAGACTGTTCTAAGGAGGCAGGAGGGGAAATGAGGCTATGAACAAGTTTGTATCACTCAACTGAATTCATTCCTTTCACATGCACCTCATCTACCCAGGGCTAAATTGTTTCCTTGTTCACCTGAAGGAGTGGCAGATGGCTGCTTTTTTGCATCAACCGCCCCCCCCCCCCCACAGCAGTCACCCTGGGGGGGGGGGTGGCAGCATCTGTTGGATGGCAGTTTCTGGAGCCCTCATTCGCATTTGGAGGCCAGAAATCGCTGATGGCTGTGACATTTCTTATTTATTGATAGGGCAGGAAGTATTTTCATTTCCTATCTCCTCCCCATGGCAATAGTTCTCTGTATTCTTGCCACCTCTTCTTAATCTCTTCAGCTTCTGTTAGGTCCATACCATTTCTGTCCTTTATTGTGTCCATCTTTGCATGAAACTATACAAAAAACTATACAAAAAAGATCTTCACTACCCAGATAATCACGACGGTGTGATCACTAACCTAGAGCCAGACATCCTGGAATGTGAAGTTAAGTGGGCTTTAGAAAGCATCACTACAAAGCTAGTGGACATGATGGAATTCCAGTTGAGCTATTTCAGATCCTAAAAGATGAGGCTGTGAAAGTGCTGCACTCGATATGCCAGCAAATTTGGAAAACTCAGCAGTGGCCACAGGACTGGAAAAGGTCAGTTTTCATTCCAATCCCAGAGAAAGGCAATGCCAAAGAATGCTCAAACTACTGCACAGTTGCACTCATCTCACACGCTAGTAAAGTAATGCTCAAAATTCTCCAAGCCAGGCTTCAACAGTATGTGAACCATGAACTTCCAGATGTTCAAGCTGTATTTAGAAAAGGCAGAGGAATCAGAGATCAAATTGTCAGCATCCACTGGATCATGGAAAAAGCAAGAGAGTTCCAGAAAAACATCTACTTTTGCTTTATTGACTGTGCCAAAGCCTTTGACTGTGTGGACCACAACCAACTGTGGAAAATTCTGAAAGAGATGAGAATACTAGACCACCTGAGCTGCCTCTTGAGAAATCTGTATGCAGGTCAGGAAGCAACAGTTAGAACTGGACACGAAACAACAGACTGGTTCCAAATCGGGAAAGGCTGATACACGTCAAGGCTGTGTATTGTCACCCTGCTTATTTAACTTATATGCAGAGTACATCATGAGAAACACTGGGCTGGAGGAAGCACAAGCTGGAATCAAGATTGCCGGGAGAAATATCAATAACTTCAGATGTGCCAATGATACCACCCTTATGGCAGAAAGCGAGGCAGAACTAAAGAGACTGTTGATGAAAGTGAAAGAGGAGAGTGAAAAAGTTGGCTTAAAGCTCAACATTCAGAAAACTAAGATCATGGCATCTGGTCCCATCACTTCATTGCAAATAGATGGGGAAACAATGGAAACAGTGACAGACTTTATTTTCTTGGGCTCCAAAGTCACTGCAGATGGTGACTGCAGCCATGAAATTAAAAGATGCCTACTCCTTGGAAGAAAAGCTATGACCAACTAGAAAGCATATTAAAAAGCAGAGACATTACTTTGCCGACAAAGGTCCATCTAGTCAAAGCTATGGTTTTTCCAGTAGTCATGTACAGATGTGAAAGCTGGACCATAAAAAAAACTGAGTGCTGAAGAATTGATAGTTTTGAACTATGGTGTTGGAGAATACTCTTGAGAGTCCCTTGGACGCAAGGAGATCAAACCAGTCAATCCTGGTTTGGAAATCAGTCCTGAATATTCATTGGAAGGACTGATGCTGAAGCTGAAACTCCAATACTTTGGCTACCTGATGTGAAGAGCTGACTCATTGGAAAAGATCCTGTTGCTGGGAATGATTGAAGGTGGGAGGAGAAGGGGATGACAGAAGATGAGATGGTTGGATGGCATCACCGACTCAATGGACATGAGTTTGAGTAAATTTCGGGAGTTGGTGATGGACAGGGAGGCCTGGCATGTTGCAGTCCATGGAGTTGGCAGAGTCGGACATGACTAAGCGACTCAACTGAATTGAACCCCATGGTGATAAATTTGACCATATTTGGGAGACATTTCATGACCTTTTTTTTTTTTTCGTCCCATGGTGCTGGGAGGCTCATCCCAGGTCAGGGAAAACATCTTCGTTGATATGTCACTCCAGGTGTTAATTTCCTAATCAATGGACTTAGGCCCATTTATAAATAAAAAAAGAGTCTCTGTATATAGGATCCAGGAGTTATTTCCCTTGTTGCCTCTTCCCATACCTAGAATCACACTATTGCAATTATTCTGTGTTATAAATGTGATCTATTTCTTCAAGATGTTCCATTATCATTAATTTGGATGAAGGCCTGATTGTGCATCATATAGTACAGAAGACTGCAATCTTATAAACACGTTACAAGTAATAACAGTTAATAACGTGATTAAAGTTTCAGATAGGGATTTAAGCCATGAGCTTTCAGAACCAAATCATCTTCCTAAAACAGCACCCATTAGAGGATTCATCTGGTATATAAACAACATTCAGTTTGAATTATAGCACAGGTGCCCCTTGAGATGCTGTAAGGATAGTAAGGGCCATATGATTTTGTAAGACAGCTTTTCTTATCACAGAGACCTCAATTTCGTGGGCTAATAGCCTGGTTGCATTAATCATTTAATGCCCTTTGAGTGAATTTTGGTAAGGCTTCAATGTGAGAAATAACATTCTCCACTCCTACGGAAGGTGGAAAAATAGCTGCTAAGTGATCATACCAGTGAAATAGAGATCTCTTGGTCCATCAAGTTCGTATTGATGGTAAATTTGCTGGAGTCATATCTAAGTTTGTACATAAGTGGCCTTGAACCAGGGGAATCCTAAAGTATACCTTCCTAGCCAGTCTGGTGGAAGCCAGGGTCATAGATTGGACCCACAAAGCCATTTTGTTCTGTTAGGTGCCAACCAGTGTATTTCTGGTCTTCTAACCCAATCTGTTCCATATCAATCTCTGTCTTTTACGAGAAATGGTATATTGGCAGTTTTCATAAGACAGCCTAATTTTCTAGTGCTATTAGGTTGATTATCTTTGGTATGATTAATTGTTCTCAGCATAAGGGTAGCCTTTAGGATAAACGACCATAGCCTGGTATTAGCCAGATAAACCCATCCCATAACTGAGGAAGCATCTTTCTTAAATAGTCTAGAGTTTACTTTTTCTCTTTTTTTGACTAGGATTTAGCCTGTTGTTCTTATTGAGCTTGAGTAACCTTAAGGGAAAATTCATATTTATGGCCAGGGTCAGAATAAATATGTTTATTTGGCCAAATGAGTTGGTCTTATCTAATGATTATCAGTAGTAGCCCAGACAGAGCTATAATTCCTTTCTTCTAAAATAAACTTTTTAAGAGCTAGCCAGTCAGAGCCTTGGAGGGGAGAAACCCACCAAGGTAAACTGGATATAGGTAATTGACCACAACCCAACAGTATGATTGATTTATAAAATTTGCATAAGATCATGCCCATGATACAGAGACATTTGGTTCATGTGTAAGAGTCCAAAAACCAGGAAGAAAACATAATGAAAAATTGTATGAATCAGATCCAGATCTTGGATCAGCTGTCTACTTCTTATGTCGTCATCTTCACTGAAGAATTGATGCTTTCGAACTATGGTGTTGGAGAAGACTTGAGAGTCCCTTGGACAGCAGGGCGAGCAAATCAGTCAGTCCTAAAGGCAGTCAACCCTGAATATTTATTGGAAGGACTGATGCTGCAGCTCTAATAGTTTGGCCACCTGATGCAAAGAGCCAGCTTATTAGAAGAGACCCTGATGCTGGGAAAGGTTGAAGGCAGGAGGAGAAGGGGATAACAGAGGAATAGGTGGTTGGATGGCGTCACTAACTCAATGGACATGAGTTTGAGAAAGCTCCTGGAGATGGTGAAGGACAGGGAAGCCTGGTGTGCTGCAGTCCATGGGGTTGCAAACAGTCAGACACGACTGAGTAACTGAACAACAATGGCCTGGGGCATATCTTGTGGTTTTGTTTATGGTTTTATAATTAAACAAGCCTGCTTCATTGAACACTGTTCCAATAGCTTTTTTTAACTTACAGTGGCCTCCCAAAGGTTCTTAAGTTTCCTTCTCTATTTATAGTCCCCTACTGGGACTTCTACAACTACTTGTGTAACTATCTTCTATCCCTATCACAATTGTTTATTTAGATTTTGAATTCAGATGCACTTAGATTCTATTCTGAACTCTTAACCACTTAGTTGCTGGCTGATCTTGGGCAAGTCCCTGGTAGAGTAAATGACAGCCCTAGTTACTTTTTTTCTGCCTGTCTTTCTGCTTCCCATCTATCTCTGGTTATGAATGCCTTCAGAACAAGGATACCGTATTGATCTAGGCAGCACCTGACATCTTCTAAGTTTTGAATTGATGTTTTCAGTTTAGGATTATGAGGCAGGTGGCATAAACTGTAATTAATGTCATACTTCAACTGTACTGAACTTGTGTTTCTCATAAAACTTCTTGTTCTCTCTGGTACCTGGATTTTAGATGCATCACTCCCTCTGCCCGAGACAGTCACACCGTGTTTTTACTTTATGAATTTTGTTTGTCCTTCAGGACTTGGCTTAGGCTTTTCCTTCTCCCTAGAAAGAATTCTTTAACATCCCTGAGTAGGTTACATGTCTTTTCTGTAGAGTGGGTTTCTTAATCGTGACACTTGACATTTTGGGCTAGATTTTTTTTTTTTTGTCTGGGGCAGAGGCATGGTCCTGTTCACTGTAGGATGTTAGCATCTCTAGATGCCTACTGTATATGCTAATAGCATCTTCTCCAATCATAACAACCCAAAAGTCTTCATTCATAGCCAAATGACTGTAGGCAAAATCATTTTCAGTTGACAACTCCTCTAGAGGTAAAGTTCTTAGCAAATAGTATTGTAGTTGCCAGATTTTCTTAGCTGTTTTTTCCGGTAGAATGTAAGGTTCTCTGATCACAAGGATTTTTTTGTTTGTTTGTTTTAATCTCCAGCATCTAGCCATTGTCTGTCATAATCAGTAATATTTGTTAAATGGATTGAACATAATTTAGTATAATGGATCCCAGATATTTACCATTGTAAACTAGAGCTTGAATTCAGTGAAGGATGAAGGATTCTGAAGGGCATTTTCACAAAAGGAAGATAGTGGGTATTGGTTTATATACAGGCGGACATACCATTCCTAATGTTCGTCCTTACATTGGGTATCTTTTTTGATTTGTCCTTTGGTTACTTTGTTAGACCTAGCTTTTTCCCCCCATCTTTAAAGATGTATATTTATTGAAGTATAGTTGTTTCAGGTACACAGTGTTTCAGGTACACAGCAAGGTGATTTGGTTATACAAATACACATATATTATATTTGAAATTGTTTTTCATAATAGGATTTTATAAGATATTGAGTATAGTTCCCTATGCTGTACAGTAAACCTTTGTTGCTTTTTGCATAGCATAACTTTTAAAATTAAAAATCTAGCATTCTATTCCTGCTAACTCAAACAGGTAGAATCAGAACATTGTAATTTTTAGTTAGGCAAAAATTCATAAGTATTCTATCTAATATATATATTATACATATGTATATGTATACAAAAGCTTTTCTATTCATCTCTGTTCTTTAGTGCTTGTAGGTCTTTGGTGAACCTTTCTTATCAAGCTTCACTTGATAAAGGCTTGAGAAAGAACATCAAAAAAAAGAGATGGAGAAATTGGAGAACATAAACTAAATGAAATGGAAGCACTGAATATGAAGTAGAAAAAGTGAAACAAACTCAATAAAAGATAATCATATACCAGTTGTTTTAAAACATAACTGCTCATTAGAAACATATCTGGAGCTCTGAAGAAAAAAAGCAATACCTGAGCATTTGTATTTTTCAAAAATTTCAAGATAATTTTGATACGTGTCTGGATTTTAAAAAGTGATTATAGATTTTTCTGTTAGATCCTAGTTTTGGTGATATATTATTTTTCTGTTAACCAATCTTGATAAAATAGTATTAAGTGAGTAATAGTTACATAATCACAATAGTAAAAGATGTTTATCAGTTTTCACAATCAATAGCCAGACAAAAAATAAAAGATAATTACAATTGCAAGCCATAATGGGAACATGATTAACTTTAACAATATAAAATCAGATCAGATCAGTCACTCAGTCGTGTCTGACTCTTTGCGACCCCATGAATCGCAGCACACCAGGCCTCCCTGTCCATCACCAACTCCCAGAATTCACTGAGACTCAGTCCATCGAGTCAGTGATGCCATCCAGCCATCTCATCCTCTGTCGTCCCCTTTTACTCCTGCCCCCAATCCCTCCTAGCATCAGAGTCTTTTCCAATGAGTCAACTCTTCTCATGAGGTGGCCAAAGTACTGGAGTTTCAGCTTTAGTATCATTCCTTCCAAAGAAATCCCAGGGCTGATCTCCTTCAGGATGGACTGGTTGGATCTCCTTGCAGTCCAAGGGACTCTCAAGAGTCTTCTCCAACACCACAGTTCAAAAGCATCAATTTTTCAGCGCTCAGCCTTCTTCACAGTCCAACTCTCACATCCATACATGACCACAGGAAAAACCATAGCCTTGACTAGACAAACCTTTGTTTGTCTTAACAATATAAAATAATTACATACAATTTTGGGGGGGGATCAGGCAGAGTGATGTGTGTGGTAAGTGAAGTGCATACTTGCACATGTTTTCATTCACCCAGTCAGCCTCTGTCTTTTGGTTGGTGCATTTAATCTATTTACATTTAAGGTGATTATCTACATTTAAAGTGATTATCAATATACATGGTCTTATTTCTTAATTGTTTTGGGTTTATTTTCTGTAGGTCTTTTCCTTCTCTTGTGTTTCCTGCCTAGAGAAGTTCCTTTAACATATGTTGTAAAGCTAGTGGTGCTGGATTCTCTTAACTTTTGCTGTCTGGAAAGCTTTTGAATTCTCCATCAAATACGGAGAGTCTTGCTGGGTAGAGTATTCTTGGTTGTAGCTTTTTTCCCTTTCATCACTTTAAATATATCATCTAATTCCCTCTGGTTTGTAGAGTTTGTTGAGAAATCAACTTGATAGCCTGAAGGGAATTCCCTTGTATGTTATTTGTCATTTTTCCCTTGTTGCTTTTAATATTTTATCTCTGTCTTTAATTTTTGTCAGTTTGAATACTGTGTGTCTTGGTGTGTTTGTTAGGTTTATCCTTCCTGGGACTCTCTGTGTTTCTTGGACTTGACTATTTCCTTTCCAATGTTCAGGAAGTTTTCAGCTGTTATCTCTCCTAATATTTTCTCAGGTCCTTTCTCCCTCTTGTGTCCTTCTGGGACCTGTTTAATGCGAATGCTGGTGTGTTTAACGTTGTCCCAGAGGCCTCTTAGGCTGTTTTCATTTCTTTTCATTCTTTTTTCTGTATTGTTCTATGGCAGTGATTTCCATCATTCTGTTCTCCAGGTCATTTATCCGTTCTTCCGACTCAGTTATTCTGCTGTTGATTCCTTCTAGTGTATTATTCATCTGTTTGTTCTTTAGTTCTTGTACATCTTTGGTAAATATTTCTTACATCTTCTCAATCTTTGCCTTTATTCTTTTCCCAAGATCCTGGATCATCTTCACTGTCATTATTCTGAATTCTTTTTCTGGAAGGTTTGCCTATCTCCACTTCATTTCGTGGTTTTTCTGGGATTTTATCTTGTCCCTTCATCTGGGATATACCTTTCTGCTTTTTCATCGTGATTAACATTCTGTAATATAGTTTTTGTTTTAGCCACTGTGAAAGTGAAAGTGAAGTCACTCAGTCGTGTCCGACTCTTTGTGACCTGTGGACTGTAGACCACCAAACTCCTCCGTCCATGGGATTCTCCAGGCAAGGATACTGGAGTGGGTTGCCATTTCCTTCTCCAGGGGATCTTCCCGACCCAGGGATCGAACCCAGGTCTCCCATATTGCAGGCAGATGCTTTAACCTCTGCGCCACCAGGGAAGCCCTTAAATACAAGAATACAGTCTCTCCTGTAGAGACACAGAACTTCAGATCCAAGTACTAACATCAAAGATTTCAAAGGGAGGAAAGGAAGCCAGGTTGAAAGAAGAAGGGGGAGGAGGCAGGAGAGGGGATACTGTGCTTATTCTATCTGCCCTCTGATTGATGAGGCTTCAAGAGGGCGGGACTGGCTATGGGAAAAGTAGGTCTTGCCCAATAAAGCTTTAATCCAATTATCTGCTGATGGGTAGGGTTCCTTCCCTCCTTTGTAGTTGTTTGGCCTGCAGGTCAGTGGGTTCTGTCATTGTTCAGTTGTTGTTGTCCAACTCTTTGCGACTTCCTGGACTGCAGCACGCCAGGCTTCCCTGTCCTTCACCATCTCCCAGAGCTTGTTCAAACTCATGTGCATTGAGTCGGTGATGCCATCCAACCATCTTGTCCTCTGTCATCCCCTTCTGCCTTTAATCTTTCCCAGCATCAGCGTCCAAAGAGGAGGCTCTTTGCATCAGGTGACCAAAGTATTGGAACTTCAGTTTCAGCATCAGTCCTTCCAATGAATATTCAGGAGTGATTTCCTTTAGGATTGACTGGTTTGAAGTTCTTGCTGTCCAAAGGACTCTCAAGAGTCTTCTTCAACTCTTCAGTTCCAGAGCATCAGTTCTTCGACACTCAGTTTTCTTTATAGTCCAACTGTAGCTTTGACTAGACAGATCTTTATCGGCAGAGTAATGTCTGTGCTTTTTAATAGGCTGTCTAGATTTGTCATAGCTTTTCTTCCAAGGAGCAAGTGTCTTTTAATTTCATGGCTTCAGTCACTGTCTACAGTGATTTTGGAGCCCAAGAAAAGAGAGAAATAGTCTGTCACTGTTTCCATTGTTTCCACATCTTTTTGCCATGAAGTGATGGGACCAGATGCCACGATCTTTGTTTTTTGAATGTTGAGTTTTAAGCCGGCTTTTTCACTCTCCTCTTTGACCTTCATCAGGAGGTTCTTTAATTCCTCTTTGCTTTCTGCCATAAGGGTGGTGTCATCTGCGTCTCTGAGGTTATTGATGTTTCTTCCGGCATTTCGCGTGATGTACTCTGCATATGAGTTAAATAAGCCTAGTGACAATATACAGCCTTGATGTATTCCTTTCCCAGTTTGGAACCATTCCATTGTTCCATGTCTGATTCTAACAGTAACTTCTTGACCTGGATACAGGTTTCTTAGGAGGCAGGTAAGCTGGTCTATTATTCCTATCTCTTTAGCTATGAAAGGGTTTACACCAAGGGGGACCTCCCCGTGCCCCTATCCCTGTGGTCAGCCCCTGCTGACCCACATCTCCACAGGAGGCCCTCCTCCACTAGCAGTTAGTTTTGGTTCAGTCTCCTGTGTGGTCACTGCCCCTCTCCTCTGGGTCTTGCTGTGTGCAAAATTCTGTTTGTGTCCTCCAAGACTGGAGTCTCTGTTTCCCCCAGTCCTTTGGAAGTCCTATAATCAAATCGCACTGGCCCTCAATGCCAGATTCCCTGGGAATTCTCCAGGCTGGGAAGCATGATGTGGGGCTCAGAACTTCTTTGGTGTTATTGTTCTGCAGTCTGTGGGTCACCCACCTGGTGGCTATGGGATTTTATTTTATTTTGATTGCACCCCTCCTACGGTGTTAGACCTAACATTTGTTTGGATGTTGGGATTGACTGATGGCTCAGTGGGTAAAGAACCTGCCTGCCAATGCAGCAGACACAGGAGATTCAGGTTTGATTCCTAAGTCAGGAAGATGCTCTAGTGTAGGGCTTGGCAACCGACTCCAGTATTCTTGTCTAGAGAATCCCATGGACTGAATAGTCTGGTGGGGTACAGTCCAAAGGGTCACAGAGTTGGTCTGGACCGAGTGACTAACACTTTTGCTCTTCACTTTTTGTTTGGATGTTACGTTTTGAAGTTCATGTGTCCCTAATTAATAGAAGAAATAGTGCTGATAGAGAATGCATAGTGGTCAATGCACAGTGTTATACCCTAAAGTCTTATGGGTGATACAGGAGTGGTTTTATTGACTGTAAATCATCTGTTCAGCAAAAGTCTTGGTAAATAATAGCCTTCTGTTGTCGAATTTATTTTATTTTGGTTTTTGTTCTTAATTTTAACTGAAGTATAGTTGATTTACAGTGTCAGTTTCTGCTGTACAGCAATGTGATTCTTGTACATATACTTTCTTTTTTTAAAATTCTTTTCCATTATGGTTTATCATAGGATACTGAATTTAGTTCTTTGTGCTGCACAATAGGATCCTATTGTTTATCCTTGTTGTTGAATTTTATATTAATACATAGTTTTTTTTTTTTTTTTTTTTTTAGCTTTTTACCCCTTTGTATATTTCTTCGTGAGTCGATATTAATGATATTTCTGTGATCTTTGGCTGTAGCTTTTTCTAAAGGTTAAGACTTAGGAGGATTTGAGGACTTAAGGTGGTAATATTTTTGAATTTGGATATAAATTTGATAATCTCTTCTTATCACTACCTTTGTGTTTTATGGGAGAGTAGGAGGCCTTCCTGGAGAAGGCAGTGGCACCCTGCTCCAGTACTTGCCTGGAAAATCCCATGGGCAGAGGAGCCTGGTAGGCTGCAGTCCATGGGGTCGCTAGGAGTCGGACACGACTGAGCGAGTTCACTTTCACTTTTCACTTTCATGCATTGATTGGAGAAGGAAATGGCAACCCACTCCAGTGTTCTTGCCTGAAGAATCCCAGGGACAGGGAAGCCTGGTGGGCTGCCGTCTCTGGGGTTGCAGAGTTGGACACGACTGAAGCGACTTAGCAGCAGCAGGAGGCCTTCCTGCTTGTTTTTTTATCACCTTACTCCTATGCCAGTACATAGATTAGATACTCATTTCATCCATCACCAAGTTCTTTCATCTCTGTGTTCAAAACATCTCAGTGCAATCACTTCTACCATTACTGCTGACTATCCCATCCTAAGCTGCTTTCATCTTTTGTTTGGACTGCTCTAATAGCCTTGTCCTTGGTCCTCTTAACTTCCATTATTATCCTCCCCCAATCAATTCTCCACACAACAGCCAAATGACCTTTAAAAAATGTGAGTCACATGATGTTATTTATCTGAATTTAAAAATTACTCTGGTTTATAATGTGAAATAATTCACTATCTTACTGGTCTTAATTCCTGAACTAATTTTGACTTGAAAGTAATCACCATGCTTCTTATCTTTTCCCAGGAGGAACAACACAGCATGCTGGGCTCTGGATTTAAAGCTGAGCGTTTACGAGTCAATTTGAGATTAGTCATAAACCGTCTTAAACTGTTGGAGAAAAAAAAAAGTGAGTAGTGCATGCTCGCCTTACATTTTTTTTTCTAGAATACATCGTTGAGTCCTAGCACCCTATTATTGGCTCTTTCAGGCTAGCAGTCTGAAGTCTTAGGGATCCCATATCCTCTAAGTTTTGGGTACATTTCTGCTGTCTTTTGTGACTAGTTAGACTGAGTCACTTTGTAACAGGGAAAGGGACATACTCTTTCTATGGAATAGATAAATGACTACACAAACACTATTCTATTCTATTCTATAAATTCTAGAATAGATGAGATGAGACTAAGTTTGCTAAGGAAGAGTGAGCTAGGATATAGTAGAAACACCGACTTTTTTCTTTTGGGGTGGATGTCTGCCTGCAGGCCAGGGCCCATGTACTACTGCTGTGTGACTGGAATGGGATTTGTGCTTTAGCGGAATTGGCCCAGAAAGCAAGGAAAGAGATTGCTGACTATCTGGCTGCTGGGAAAGATGAAAGAGCTCGAATCCGAGTGGAGCACATTATTCGAGAAGACTACCTTGTGGAGGCCATGGAGATCCTGGAACTGTACTGTGACCTGCTGCTGGCTCGATTTGGCCTCATCCAGTCTATGAAGTAAGCTGTTTTGTCCATTTTTTTCCTTCATCAAGGTGTAGTTGATTTCGGAAGAAAATTCACGTATTTAGTGTGTGCAAGTATACAATTTGATGAGTTTGGGCATAGGCATATATATATACCTGTACACGTCATCTTAAGTTAAAAAAGCAGTTGTCATCTCCAAAAATTTCCTTGTATCCCTTTTTTTTGATAACACAACATAAGATCTGCCTTAAACTGTTTAAAAAAAAATTTTTTTTTTTTTTTAAATTTATTTTTAGCAGCTTTGGGTCTTTGTTGCTGTGCATGGGCTTTGTCTAGTTGTGGCATGCGGGGCTGCCCTCTAGTTGCGGTGCTCCGGTTTCTCTTTGTGGGGGCTTCTCGAGCATGGCCTCGAGAGCTCGTGTGCTTAGTAGTTGTGGCACACGGGCTTGGTTGCTCCGTGGCTTGTGAAATATTCCAGGACCAGAGATCAAACCTGTATCCCCTGCATTGGCAGGTAGATTCTCAACCACTGGACCACCAGGGAAGTCAGTTCTTAAACATTTTTAAGCACTCAGTACAGTACTATTTAACTGTAGGCACAGTGTTATTCAGTAGACCTCTAGATCTTTTTCATTTTGTAGAACTATAATGAAGTAAGGTATTTTGATTTGAAGATTAAATCAAATCACCTCTGGAATTTGAGAAAGGAGTGTTACTGGCCTCTTCCTGTGTGTGGGGAGCTAGCACTCAGGGACTACCACTTCATGTACCCAATGATGTTTTTCCTCCTGCTCACTTGAAGGCCTGATCTCAATGTAGACAACTATTGAAAATGTGGAATCTGAAATCAAGAGGCCTGAATTTGAGCCTTGGCTCAACCATTTGCTGACTTTGTGACCATGTGCTGGTTTCTTGGTTTGAGATTTTCCCCCAAAATTGGATGACAGAAATGTCTATAAGCCTAGAGTTATTGTGAGGATCCAGTGAGATTTGTGGTTCATACGGTAAAGATTCTGCCTACAATGCAGGAGACCCGGGTTTAATCCCTGGGTTGGGAAGATCTGGAGAAGGCAACGGCAACCCACTCCAGTATTCTTGCCTGGAAAATCCCATGGATGGAGAAGCCTGGTAGGCTACGATCCATGGGGTCGCAATGAGTCGGACACAACTGAGCAACTTCACTTTCACTTTTCACTTTCAGTGAGATTTGTGAGATCGCCTTAGAGGAGGTTATCAAGTATGTGATACAGATGGGGTTTTGTTTGTTTGAAAGAATATTAAATTTTACTGATTTCCCCCTCCCCCCCCCCCACCTTAATTAGGGAGTTAGATTCTGGTCTGGCTGAATCTGTGTCTACATTGATTTGGGCTGCTCCTCGACTCCAGTCAGAAGTGGCAGAGCTGAAAATTGTGAGTACAACCAGTTTCAGTGATGCAGTAGTTTTTCCTGTTGTTACGTTGGTTTATATATGTCACTTCTGCTTACTTGGCCAGGTTATTTTGTACCCTTCTCATGCTGCCTTTGAAAAAGGCTTTGTGAAATGGTTCATAGAATGGAACTGTTCATAGAGTAGCACAGTGTTTTCCAAACTTCAGTAGTTTTTCTAAGAGGCAAAGTTACATATAACCTATGTTTTTTCTTAAATTACTTTTATTGTAATGTCATTTAAGTATGTTTTTAAACAACTGTAAGTCAGTAAAGTTGCAGTAATATTAAGGGAACAGATGTTTTGTTTCATTCATTTGTTCCAGAAATATTTATTGAGTCAATGTTGTGCATTACATGGCTACTGAGAGTGCAGTGGTGAGTAAACTGTGACACCAGCCTTACTCTTGTAGCTTAGAGTCTGGCGGAAGAGACAGACATTAACTGAAAAATTACCTGCCACAACATGGATATGGTACTGACTGCTCAGGTACAAATTCAGTCATTTTCACCTATTTTCTACGTCTTTGCCAGTTATTCACTTGGATATTGTCTCAGTCTTATCTCCCACCTATCTTATAAAATTTCCTTGTCCTCTGTATATTTAAGAGTCTTTTTAAGTCTCTGAATATCTATTTTTTTAAATAGTCTATTTTTTTTTTGTTATTGTTGTTTCATGGCTTCACTGTCTTCTAACTCTAGGAATATTATAGTCTTTCATAAACTTTTCTTGTTTCTCTAATGTTTGTTTACTTCTGTTTCTTAGATTTAAACTGTTTTTATAGTAGAGGCTTTTCTGAAAGGTTTGGCTGTTTATTAAAGACTGAGGTACTGAAAATGGATTGGAACCTCTTGTGTGCTTAGGTGGGTCTTAATGCCAGATGCCAATTTTTTTGTCTTCTTTTTTTTTCCTTCCAGTTTTAATGGGATATAATTGACAATACAGCACTGTATAAATTTAAGATGTACAGCATAATGATTTGACTTATGTCATGAAATGATTATCACAATAATTTTGGTAAACATCCATCATCTCATATTGTTGTTTAGACGCTAGTCATGTCTGACTCTGTGACCCAGTGGACTGCAGCACACCAGGCTTCCCTGTCCTTCAATATCTCCTGGAGTTTGCTGAAACTCACGTCTATTGAGTCGGTGATGCCATCCAACCATCTCATCCTCTGTCACCCGCTTCTTCTGCCTTCAGTCATTCCCAGCATTGGGGTCTTTTCCAGTGAGTCAGTTCTTTGCATCAGGTGGCCAAAGTATTGGAGCTTAAGCTTCAGCATCAGTCTTTCCAGTGAATACTCAGGACTGATTTCCTTTACAATTGACTGGTTTGATCTCCTTACTGCCCTAGGGACTGAAGAGTCTTCTGCAGGACCACAGTTCAAAAGCATCAGTTCTTTGGTACTCAGCCTTCTTTATGGTCCAGCTGTCACATCTGTACATGACTACTGGAAAAACCATAGCTTTGACTGTACAGACCTTTGTCAGCAAAGTGATGTCTCTGCTTTTTAATACGCTGTCTAGGTTTGTCATAGCTTTTCTTCCAAGGATCAAGCATCTCATCCATTTGGGCATTTCGCATGATATGCATAATGCATGATATGCTTATTTCACTGCATATCAGTTAAACAAGCAGGGTGACAGTATACACCCTTGACATACTCCTTTCCCAATTTTGAACCAGTTCGTTGTTCCGTGTTTAGCTCTAATGGGGCTTATTGACCTGCATATGGGTTTCTCAGGAGGCAGGTAAGATGGTCTGATATTCCCATCTCTTTATGAATTTTCTGGTTTGTTGTGATCCACACAGTCAAAAGCTTGGATATAGTCAATGAAGCAGAAGTAAATGTTTTTCTGGAATTCTCTTGCTTTTTCTGTGATCCAGCAGATGTTGAAAGTTTGATTTCTGGTTCCTCTGCCTTTTCTAAATTCAGCTTATATATCTGAAAGTTCTCAGTTCATGTACTGTTGAAGCCTAGATACAAAATTAAAGAAATAGAAAAAAAGTTTTGTAACGTGAACTCTTTATAATTTACTCCCAACAGTTTCATGTATAACATACAGCAGTGTTAATTATGTTTATCACTGCATCTCTAGTCCTTATTTATCATTTTAAAATTAATTTTTATTGGAGTATAGTTGCTTTACAATGTTGTTTGTTTCTACTATACAGCAAAATGAGTCAGCCATATGTCTACATATATCCTGCCCCCGCCCCCCTCCTTTGGAGTTCCTTCCTGTTCAGGTCACCACAGTGCATTAAGTAGAGCTCCCTGTGCTGCACAGTATGTTCTCAGTAGTTATCTGTTCTGTATAGAGTATCAATCCCAGTGTCTCAGTTCCTCCCGTCCCCTGCCCTTTCCTCCTTGGTGGACATATATTTGTTCTCTACCTCTGTGTCTGTTCTTCTTTGCAAATAAGATCATCAATACCATTTTTCTAGATTCTACATATGTGCTTAATATATGATATTTGTTTTTCTCTTTCTGACTGACTTCATCTGTATGACACTCTAAGTCCATCCATATCTCTGCAAATGACTCAACTTCATTCGTTTTATAGCTGAGTGGTATTCCATTTTATCTGTATACCACATCTTCTTTATCCATTCCAAAATTCATGGACAATTAGGTTGCTTCCATGTCCTGGCTATTGTAAATATACTGCTGTGAACATTGGGTACATGTATCTGTTTGAATTATGGTTTCCTCTGGGTTTATGCTCAGTAATGGGATTGCTGGGTCAAAGGGTAATTCTGTTTTAGTTCTTTAAGGACCCTCCATATTGTTTTCCATAAGTAGTTGTATTAATTTACGCTGCCACCAGCAGTGTAAGAGGGTTCCCTTTTCTCCACACCCTCTCCAACATTTATTGTTGGTGGATTTTTTTTTTTTCATGATGGCTATTCTGACCATGGTAAGGTGATACCTTACTGTAGTTTTCATTTGCATTTCTCTAATAATTAGTGATGTTGAGCATCTTTCATGTATTTGTTGGCCTTCTTACAACTGAAAGTTTGTAGTACCTTTTGACTGCCTTCATCAATTTCCCCTTCTCATCTGTAATCACAAATCTGATCTCTTTTTTTATGAGTTTGTTGCATGTTTGTGTTTCTTTTTTAAGTGTAATTGACCTACAGCACTGTGTTGTTCCTGTTACACAATTTAGTGATTTTTCTATACATTTCAGAACGATCATGATAATTCCAGTTATGATATGTCACCATACAAACAGATTAGTTATTGAAGATATTAAGAAGAGATGGCAAGAATACACAGAAGAACTGTACAAAAAAGATCTTCACGACTCAGATAATCACAATGGTATAATCACTGACCTAGAGCCAGACATCCTGAAATGTGAAGTCAAGTGGGCCTTAGAAAGCATCACTACGAACAAAGCTAGTGGAGGTGATGGAATTCCAGTTGAGCTATTCCAAATCCTGAAAGATGATGCTGTGAAAGTGTTGCACTCAATATGCCAGCAAATTTGGAAAACTCAGCAGTGGCCACAGGACTGGAAAAGGTCAATTTTCATTCCAATCCCAAAGAAAGGCAATGCCAAAGAATACTCAAACTACTGCACAATTACACTCATCTCACACGCTAGTAAAGTAATGCTCAACATTCTCCAAGCCAGGCTTCAGCAATATGTGAACCGTGAACTTCCTGATGTTCAAGCTGGTTTTAGAAAAGGCAGAGGAACCAGAGATCAAATTGCCAACATCCTCTGGATCATGGAAAAAGCAAGAGAGTTCCAGAAAAACATCTATTTCTGCTTTATTGACTATGCAAAGCCTTTGACTGTGTGGATCACAATAAACTGTGGAAAATTCTGAAAGAGATGGGAATACCAGACCACCTGATCTGCCTCTTGAGAAATTTGTATGCAGGTCAGGAAGCAACAGTTAGAACTGGACATGGAACAACAGACTGGTTCCAAATAGGAAAAGGAGTTTGTCAAGGCTGTATATTGTCACCCTGTTTATTTAACTTATATGCAGAGTACATCATGAGAAATGCTGGACTGGAAGAAACACAAGCTGGAATCAAGACTGCCGGGAGAAATATCAATAACCTCAGATATGCAGATGACACCACCCTTATGGCAGAAAGTGAAGAGGAACTGAAAAGCCTCTTGATGAAAGTGAAAGTGGAGAGTGAAAAAGTTGGCTTAAAGCTCAACATTCAGAAAACGAAGATCATGGTATCCGGTCCCACCACTTCATGGGAAATAGATGTGGAAACAGTGTCAGACTTTATTTTTCTGGGCTCCAAAATCACTACAGATGGTGACTGCAGCCATGAAATTAAAAGACGCTTACTCCTTGGAAGGAAAGTTATGACCAACCTAGATAGCATATTCAAAAGCAGAGACATTACTTTGCCAACAAAGGTTCATCTAGTCAAGGCTATGGTTTTTCCTGTGGTCATGTATGGATGTGAGAGTTGGACTGTGAAGAAGGCTGAGCGCCAAAGAATTGATGCTTTTGAACTATGGTGTTGGAGAAGACTCTTGAGAGTCCCTTGGACTGCAAGGAGATCCAACCAGTCCATTCTGAAGGAGATCAGCCCTGGGATTTCTTTGGAAGGAATGATGCTAAAGCTGAAACTCCAGTACTTTGGCCACCTCATGCGAAGAGTTGACTCATTGGAAAAGACTCTGATGCTGGGAGGGATTGGGGGCAGGAGGAAGAGGGAACAACAGAGGATGAGATGGCTGGATGGCATCACTGACTTGATGGACGTGAGTCTCAGTGAATTCCGGGAGTTGGTGATGGACAGGGAGGCCTGGTGTGCTGTGATTCACGGGGTCGCAAAGAGTCGGACACGACTGAGCGACTGGACTGATCTGATCTGATCTGATATTCTCAAAACTGTACATTTCCTGCTCATGACTCATTTGTTTTGCAAATGGAACTTTGTATCTCTTAATCCCTCTATTTCCTCTTCCTGCTCCCCTCTTGTAACCACTTTATCTATAACTGTTTCTGTTTTGTTTGTTCATTTGTTTTTTAGAATTTCACATATAAGGAAGATCATATGATATTGTATTTCTCTGACTTATTTCACTTAGCATAATACCCTACAGGTCCATCCATGTTGTTGCAAATTGCAAGATTTCATTTTTTTTTTTAAGTGGGTGAGTAATATTCCATTGCATATATATACCGCATCTTTATTCATCTATTGATGGTCACTTGGTTTGATTCCATATCTTGGCTGTTGTAAATAATTCTGCATTGAGAATAGGTGTGGATATGTCTTTTCTAATTAGTGTTTTCATTTACTTTGGATAAGTACCCAGGATTGGAATTATTGGATCAGATATTAGTTCTATTTTTAATCTTTTGAGGAATCTCCATACTGATCTCCATAGTGGCCACACCAATTTACATTCCCACCAACAGTGTATGAGTGTTCCTTTTTCTCCACATCACCACCAACACTTAATTGTTGTTTTTTTTTGATAGCCCTTCTGAGAGGTGTAAGGGGATATCTCATTGTGGTTTTGATTTGCATTTCCTTGATTAGTGATTTTGAGCGTCTTTTCATGTGCCTGTTGGCCATCTGTAGGTGTCTTTGGAAAAATGTCTATCTGCCACTTTTCTAATTGGATTGTTTTTTGGTGTTGAGTTGTATGAGTTCTTTGTGTATTTTGGATAATGACCCCTTATCAGATACATTGTGAATACCTTCTCCCACCAGTAGATGTAGCCTTTTTATTTTGTTGATAGTTACTTTCACTGTACAAAAGCTTTTTAGTAGGATATAGTATCATTTGTATATTGTTGCTTTTGTTTCTTGTGCCTGAGACATAACCCAAAAGAATATTACTAAGACCAGTGTCAGAAAAAATACTCCCATATTTTTTCCTAGAAGTTTTATGGTTTCACATCTTATGTTTAAGTCTTTAATCCATCTTGAATTCATTTGTGTATGGGTTGAGAGAGTAGTCCAGTTTTCCCAGTATCGTTTATTGAAAAGGCTATCTTTTTCATGTTCTTGCCTCCTTTGTTGTAAATGAATTGCCCATGTAACTCTGGGTTCATTCTTGAACTCTCCATTCTGTTCCATTGATCTCTTTGTTTTCTTTGTGTGTGTGCGCACGTGCATGTGCCAGTACATAGTGTTTTGATGACTGTGCTTTTTTAGCATAGCTTGAAATCAGGGAGCATGATACTTCCGGCACCAATTCATTGTTAGATAATTTAAGCCATTTAAGCCATTTCTCAAGGGCCTCGAGACTGTCAGGAACTAGTTTCCTTTCCGTGGGTTGGTTATTTTCCTCAGAGAGAAATTTTCCTATCTTCTACATGGAAGGTATAAGCTAGTTAGCTGCATTTTTGAGAGCATGGGCAAGAAGGAAGCCAAAGGTATCATTCTCTTGGGGAAGACTTTCATTTAATTCTCCTGTTCCAGTAGATATTTCTGGTCTCTGCTGTGCAGTTCAGTGGATGGATGAATAAACAATAACTAAATGAATTAATATGTACCTTTTAAGGCTTTGCAGGTCCAGTCTTTTGGAAATCCTGAGTAGAAGTGTGTTTGCCGTTGATTGGAGGAAGCTTGAAGCCTCTTGTAGGAGTGGTTTCCATTTTTATTTACTGTTCTTTTTCTCTGTAGGTTGCTGATCAACTCTGTGCCAAGTATAGCAAGGAATATGGCAAGTTATGTCGGACCAACCAGATTGGAACTGTGAATGATAGGGTAATGAATGTACTTGTTAAACATGGACCAGTGGGTGGGGTGGGAGCAGGTTATTTTACTGCCTGCAGTGTTTCTAGTGGGTATCACTGTAATGCAGCATTCATTTAAGATTGCACATTTCATGGAGAGATGGCTGGCTGGCAGTGCAGTCGGTCAACTCCTTAACCCTGCCCGACACCTCTGATTGTGAAGCTCTGTCATCCTGCGTCATTCCTGATTCTGTCCCCTGTCCTTTGTGCCACTTTTGATGGAGGTAGAAGTGAGGTGGGGAGAAAGATGGGTGAATTCAGACGTGGAATGCCACAGTGTCAGTCTTTGGGCATAAGTAACCAGAGTGTGAGACATACATGCATGTTGTGCTTTGTGACTGAAGAAAAGAATAACTGGTTGGAACTCTTCTTTTCTCTCCATTGACTTGTAAAATGAGAGAAACAAAGTTTTAAAGTGATACAGGATAGGCTTAGGCTGGTTTATACAGATGCATGTTAACCCTGGATCTTTCACTTACAGCTAATGCACAAACTGAGTGTGGAGGCCCCACCCAAAATCCTAGTGGAGAGATACCTGATTGAAATTGCCAAGAACTACAATGTGCCCTATGAGCCCGACTCTGTGGTCATGGTGAGTTTAAGAGTCCTTAGAATACAAAAGAAAATGCGTCTCTCTAGATCACTGTCTTTGAAAAAGAAGCATATTCTTTGCACTCAAGTTTGCGTGTGGGAGTTGAAGCCTTTGTCCAGTTAGTGGTTTTGGGGTAGCAATAAATAAGCCTGCATCTCTCTCACAGAATGTTTAAGGATCAGAAGAGATGAATGACTAAAAGCACTTTGAAAAGGTACAGACTTTGATACAAATATAAAATGGCATTATTGCTACTTCTCAGTGAAGTTCAAGGAACTGGGTAGCAAGAAAAGCCCCAAGACCCAGAATTGATCTTGAAACATTTTTCGGGCACCTGCCATGTGCCCCAGAAAGCTGAGAATACAGAAAAGATATAAACAAGGCCACTGTCCTAAGAGGCTTACAGTGAAAGGCAAATATGGAAGTAGTAATTCAGAGGTTACGGTTGATGGGGGATAGTAGATGTTTTGGTGTGCTGCTCAGATGACCCTCCCCCCTACTCCCCGCCCCAGTTACAGACACACTTCAGGACAGAAGCATTTATTCCCCCATCTCTTTGATGACTGGTGGCTCACACAGCTGAGTGGCCCTCCAGTGGTGGCCCTCTTAGAAGAGAGCTTCCTTACCCAGGGTCTTTCCTGGGGGAAGCTTGTATCTGGTCATTGCAGGGGATTAAAGACTGCCCCATTGCCCCAGTTGGGAACATGTGCTGTAGGCCTGTCCTAGCTCCAGAACTCTCTGAGGGAATTAGCCAAGCCCTCTGTTGTGAAGGCATGGCAGCCCAACTTCTTACTTTGCTCAGGCCTGCTTCCTTCATCCCACAGGTCTCTATCCCAAGAGACCTCTCCAATAAACTTCGGTCAAACTGGTCTCCATCTCAGAGCTTCCTGGGGAACCTAGTCTGTGACAGGGCCTGTTGATATGGGTTTCTCTCTTTTTCTTAGGCAGAAGCTCCTCCTGGAGTAGAGACAGATCTTATTGATGTTGGATTCACAGATGATGTGAAGAAAGGGGGTCCTGGAAGAGGAGGTGGAGGCGGCTTCACAGCACCAGTTGGTGGACCTGACGGAACAGTGCCAATGCCTATGCCTATGCCTATGCCATCTCCAAACACTCCTTTCTCATACCCTCTTCCAAAGGGACCTGTAAGTATACATACAAATAACTGTGGATGTAAACTCTAGAAAATGTAATAGATGACAAGCTGGTTCTGTGAGCACACTCAGGAATTATAGGTAACATTTGGTATAGTTTATTGATTATACTGTGGAAAAAAACAGCATTGGGATTTGGAGAAAGTCTTTTGGTTAACCTACAGGTAATGAAGCAGGAAAATCTAGAGAGATGGTGCTAGAAAAAACTTCGTGTAGGTTTTCTGGGACTTGTAGGTATACTAGTAGCTTTTTCCAAAATTGAATAATCATCACTTATTACCAAGTAGAAAAACATCTGTTGTAAACACAAAGATGAAAGTCACTGCTAGTAAGAAAGTCTGGGGACTTTCCTGGTAGTCCAGTGGTCAAGACTCATGCTTCCACTGCAGGGGCGTGGGTTCAATTCCTGGTTGGGAACTATGATCCCACGTGTAGTGTGGCACCCCCACCTCCCCAAAGAAAGTGATAGTAATCTCTGTTTGTGGACATAAAAGCAATTAGTAATTTGATGAATAAATAGTTTTTGGCTACAGGTCTTTAAAAATCTAGGTCTTCCTGATCACATGTTGTCATGTCCTTTTAGGCACTTTTTTCTTTTGGGGCTCTTGAATACACATTAAAATAACTATCTTAAATATATATTATTCAATATGAATATATTCACAGTGAGAAAACAGTTGTATACACACGTATTTATTTCTCTCTTCCCATATACATACTTCAAAAATTGCAGATGGGGCAGTGTCTCTTATGTTGCCTTTCTCCTCTTGCAGTCGGATTTCAATGGATTGCCAGTGGGAACTTATCAGGCCTTTCCCAATATTCATCCACCTCAGATTCCAGCAACTCCCCCATCGTATGAATCTGTAAGTGCCTGAGCCTTTTATAAGCAGCAGGAGAGTGAATCCCAGGAAGAGAGCAAAATAATGGCCACAGGGAAGGCAAAGTTTTGATCAACTCCTAGTACTGGCATTGCTGTATGCTTTGGATTTTTGTGTTGCTTTAATATTACCCTGGAAATGGGGCGTGGTGGTGGCGGCAGCATCATTGGTGGCAATGCTTTGTCTGCAGTTAAAAGCCCAGGAATCAGGAAGGAGCTGCAGACCCTAGAAAATTCTAGTGAGGCACTTTATCATTTTTTTTTTAATAGTAACTAGACTGAGAATCATTTTGACCTGGTACAGTCTTGGTGGTAGAATATAATTACAATACCAGTTTTATAAATTCTCAACACCTTATAAAGGAATAACAGCCAGATATTTGTATTAAACAGAAGTACCAAGTTTAGTAAATTTTGGCCTATAGCATTAATTTTAGTCTTATACTTAAAACTGGCTGGTATCAGTAATATGCTAATAATGCCTTGAACTGTACATGGTTGTCACAGCTTTGGTTCAGAATTAGATGACTTTCCTGCCAGCCTTCTTTCCTCATCTAGGGAGATTCCCCTGTTCCTGAGCTTGCTTAGTGTCCTTTCCTTTGGTTTTTACCTTGGGCCTGAGTTTTTATGTTTTGGCTTTGCACGCATTGAAGCTTTGCCAACTGTTCCTAGGAAGGAAGTAGATGATCTGTATTAGTATTTGAGGACTTGATTCTTGGAGGTGAATTGGTGGTTTAGAATGCTTTCTCACTGTCTGGAAGGTGAAGGTATCAGATTAAAGAGAGATGTTAATGATGTAAGAATTTTCTTTTCCTTTGGTTGGCAGTTAAAGAGTTCAACATAGTATCTGTCTGGTGGGAAGGAGATCAGGAAAGGAGTACAGGGGGGCAGAGGGGCAGTTTCTTGGAGCAGGTTTGTTGATTTTGCTGAGCAGCTTAGCTTTTGCCACACACATGGGCCTATACCATTACCTTCACCAGTGAGGCCATTGCTTTCTCTTCTGGTAATGATCTCTTGTGTTTCAGGTTGATGACATTAATGCTGATAAGAATGTGTCTTCTACACAGATTGTTGGTGAGTGTGAGTCAGAAATCCTTTGAAGGTTTTCTCAGCACTGAACCCTTTGTTGTTTGTGTTTTCTCATCACTGTTCCTTCCTCAGATTGTTTTTATGCTTGTGGGATTCTACCCACATGCCCCATTGTCTCCCCACATGCAGTATGGTGCAAACAGAACTCAGGATTTCCCATTTCCAAAAAGAAAAGGTCTATCCTAGCTCCAAGGGATCTCCCAAATTACCTTTTTCTGTTAATAGTTATCATTATTCTTTGTCACCTTCTGGTTGTCCATCACCCTCAAGTTCTTTATGTTCCTGCTGCTTCAACTGCCACTTTGCTTGGAAATACCAAAAAAGTTTTTAAGTTTGGGCATTAAAGAGGGGGAAAGAGGCCATATATCATGAGTGAACGGCTTAATGATTTTTCACAAAGCAAGCATGTTCATGGAGCCATTCACTGAAAAAATACTACCAGCACTCCAGAAACTCGTTGGTGGGGGGAGGGTTACTTAAAAAAATTTTTTTTTAAATCTTTTATTTTATATTGAGGTATAGCCAATTAACAATGTTGTGACAGTTTCAAGTGAACAGTGAAGGGACCCAGCCATACATACACATGTATCCATTCTCCCCAGAGAAACATACACTTTTTAAAATTGGGGACGGTTTTATTGAGGTATAATTTACATACAAAAAAATACAGAAATGTATATTACCATTTTTTAGGTGTATCTACACACATATTATGTAACCACCACCTTAGTAAAGGGAACATTTCCATCACCCCAGAAAGTTACCTGGTGTTCCTTCCCAGAGGCAAGCACTGTTCTTATTTTCTAGAACTTCGATAGAAATGGAAACGTACAGTAGGTAGAGAGGGTGATGATTTTAACTTGTTAAATATAAAATGGAAGATTAGAAACAAGATCACATTCCATTACATTGAACAGTGTGGATGTTAACATTCCTTATACATTTTTTTGCTCTTCCCAGTACAATTCTAGTACCACTCCTTGGACTTTCTTATTACGGGAGCAGACCTTTGTGAAAGGGGAACAGTCCATTTAAATCAATCCTGTGTGCCTAAGCCCTATGCACCACACTTTGACTTCCCCTTAAACTTTTTCTCACTGTAGGAAAATAAAACAGATGTATTCAACTATAATTAGAAAATCTAGCCGTTAATTGTCCTGAAAATTTTTGCTGACTTCTAGAACTTTTTTTTTTTTAAAGCAGTGTTTCCTTCTGGGCTTTGAGCTGTTTCTCTGGTGTGTGTAACATTATGTTCCTTACTCTGATTAGGTCCTGGGCCCAAGCCAGAGCCTCCTGCAAAGCCTGCTTCAAGGCTCACAGAGACCTACGACAACTTTGTACTGCCAGAGCTGCCGTCTGTGCCAGACACACTCCCAACTGCATCTCCTGGTGCCAACACCTCAGCGTCAGAGGACATTGACTTCGATGATCTTTCCCGGAGATTTGAGGAGCTAAAAAAGAAAACATAGGCCTCCTAAACCAGGCAAGGTCCAAGTTCTGGGAGTTGAGACTGAGCAGTTTTTCCTTGTAACAAAGAATCTCCATGAAATTGTTTTATCTGTTAACCATCACTGAGCACACTCTCCCTCTGGGCTCTCTTCCTGCTCTACCAGACTCTGCTGCTTTCCAGTTCTCCATTGCTCCCAAGAGACTAACAACTGGGGATGATGAGGTTGGAGCAGCTGGCTCCTGGCAGCCTTTCTTGTCCGTTTCCTGTCAGTGTGATCCCCGGTTCTTTCCTTCCTGTCCCACCATCCCTCCACAGGGCAATGAGAACGTGAAATCATTGTGGGGAGAGATGGCTGGATGGTGGTGGAGAGGACTTCCTGAAGCGTCTCAGCTCTGTGCTGAGGTACCAGACTTAGAAACAAACCCTCTGTACAGAGGGATTTGTGATGAGTGAGATTCAAGGCCAAGGTGTGTATTTTCACGCTCTTAACATGAATGGGGGAGAGAAAAAAATGGCTCAGGAAGCCATTATAATAGTTCTCAGAAGCTGGGTCTTCTCATTGACATGCACACTACTCCTTGCTGCAGGGCACTGTTCCATCTGGATCCAGTTACAAAGTTTATTTGGAAAGCTGAAGGCCTCTCTTAGTTCTACTGGATTCTCAGGGAGCCCTCTGTGGCCTTTGCTTTATTTTGAGTGCTATGTTTCCCTTTTAATAGAGGGCAGCACTGTGTAAATTCCTGTTTTTCCCCCATGGCATTCTGTTGGATTGCATTTGGCTATGTACTGAGCAGAAGTCACCAGTCAAGGCTAAGGTGGGCTTCCAGTAGCCTTAATTAGAAATATTCAAGTCTCTTGAGTAGTGAGCTGGAAAGCCTACAGATTATTGAAGAGGGATTCCTGTTTTCATTTGAAGACTTTATGATCAAGAAAACCTCTACAAACTGATCTCAAATAAATATTTGGTGCCTGTGTGGCTCTAATTGTTTTGCTGCTTCCCTCAATGGATGAGACTAACCCTTTTGCCCCCTAGTTAAGGCCATCTTTCCCCACAAGGGTGGCGCTGGGATCAGAAGATATGACTTCGGCTTCTGTGTGGTAAATCTGTACATACTCCATTCAAGCAACTTTAATGTTTTTGGTTGATTTGTATCTCATGGCTCAGTAGCTGCTAATAAAGTTAAAAATATTGTGCCCTGGTTTCTCCACTGTTTGGGTAAAATGATGAGGGGAAAATTCAGCTTTTAGTGGAGAGTATTTTAAGCAAGTAACTAATATTGGGTACAAGCCAGACCTTACTTTTGCTCCCTGGATATTGTGGATGGACAGTTGGGGAGTAAGAAGCCCATTTTGATCTCTGTATGTAAGCCCAGATAGTAATCTGGGAGCTGGCATGGTTACTTCTCTGTGACAGCACTCCCCTGAGCCAGATCTCATGCTTGTGTCTTTGATTATAAAGTTGGAGTGAGCTTACTTGTGACTCGTATTTTTGGAACATGAATGGTAAGTGCTGTCTAAGTTGCTGCTGGGCAGCAGAGTTGGTTCATCCTGCATCACCCTTGTAGTGTTAACCCTTTTCTGGTAGTGCCAAGGGGATTTTTGATTCTTCACTAGGAAAATTAACAAAGTATACTATAAACATTTCCCAAAGTACACCATGCCAAGATCAGTGTTAATATACTCAGAAGTAATAAGCCACGTGAGGAGGCAACAGGATTAAGGTAACTCACCTTTTAAACCTTCATTTGTCCATGGCTGTTGCTGTTAGGGCTGTTTGCTTACATGCGCTCTGATGCTGCCGGATCCCTAACAAACTTGACAGCTTCAGCAGCAGCATATCCATCAGTGTGGCCTCTCTCTCAGTCTGCTGGAAGACAAAAGGAAAAAAGTGAGGAAACTGAAGTTGTTGTTAATGTTGGAAGGAAAAAGTACCAAAGATGTAATTTTTAAAAGTAGATATAAAGATAGTTTCCTTTAATGGTTTATTGTCAGGCCTTGTCAGCAGTGTTTCTGCTACTTAACAGTTGAGAACCAGATATTTTAGGACACTGGATATAGAACATAACGTCAGTCGCTCAGTCGTGTCCAACTCTTTGTGACCCCCTGGACTGCAGCACACCAGGCTTCCCTGTCCATCACCAACTCCCGGAGCTTGTTCAAACTCATGTCCATCGAGTTGGTGATGCCATTCAACCACTTCATTCTTTGTCGTCCCCTTCTCCTCCTGCCTTCAATCTTGCTCAGCATCATGGTCTTTTCCAGTGAGTCCATTCTTGGCATCAGGTGGCCAAAGTATTGGAGGTTCAGCATCAGTCCTTCCAATGAATATTCAGGACTGATTTCCTTTAAGATTGACTGGTTTGGTCTCTTTGCCCTCCAAGGGACTGTTAAGAGTCTTCTCCAACACCACATTTCAAAAGCATCAATTCTTCAGCGCTCGGCTTTCTTTATGGTCCAACTCTCACATCCATACATGACTACTGGAATAATGTACTTTTAGTAAATTGGGTTTCCTAGTAAAATGGTTGACAGCAGTATGGAGACTAATAAAGGGAATATGCTGATACCGTGTGTTATATCAATCTATAATCTTAAGAAGAGCTAAATCTGAGCTTTTCCAGGGATAAAAAATCATGATACAGCTTATAGCTTAGTTACTGAGTTACTTACCTTAAGGGATTTCTTTCTTTACCAAAGGCCATTAAAATGGCAGAAACGAAAAGGTTAATGATCACAAGTACCATCAAAACAACATAGGTGAAGATAAGAAAGGAGCCCAGGACTGGGTTTACAGCAGTAACCTGAAAAGACAATGGAACACTTTGGGTTTAAACACTGATAGTTTAATTTCTGCTTTAAAAATGTAAAATATGTGCTAATACTTTGGATATATTCACATAAGAAAATACTTCTGCCTGGTGGAAACTAGAAAAGCAAAAATACTAAAAAGGAAAATACTTTTGAGTGGACAGAAGAGCAAGAGTGACTGACTCTAAGAGTATATAAATAATTATGCCTTCGGGGCTTCCACAAGAAGATAACAGGTAAGTTGTAGTAATGACTCATGGGAATTTCCTGGCAGTGCATTGCTTATGACTCTGCACTTTCATGGGCTTCTTTGGTGGCTCAGATGGTAAAGCGTCTGCCTGCAACGCGGGAGTCCTGGATTTAAACCCCAGGTTGGGAAGATCCCCTGGAGAAGGAAGTGGCAACCCACTCCAGTACTCTTGCCTAGAAAATTCCATGGACTGAGGAGACTGGTAGGCAGCAGTCCATGGGGTCGCAAAGAGCCATGACTGACTGACCTTTCTTTCTTTCTTTCTTTCTGCACTTTCACTGCTGCGTGCCCAGGTTCAGTCCCTGGTTGGGGAACTAAGATCCCACAAGCTGTGCAGCTAAATAAATAGACTCAAAGCCCTTGTGAGTTTTGGCAAATCTAGAAAATACATCTAAATACAGAAGCTTCGAGGAATAGCAAGAGTGTATTGAAAGAATACATAGAAACCAGAAATGATAATGGAGATGGTCTCTGCTATTCCATGCAATTTCTGTTCTTAACATAGGATATCAGAATGATAAGCTTTGATCAAAATCTTGCCAGTTTCACTAATCTGAATTGGAATCAGAGAGTTTTTTCTCCCTGATCAAATCTATATATGCTAGTTTTGGGGACCCAAAACCTCATCTGTGTTTCCTACTTTATTTTTTATGTCAAATAGAAAGGGATTTGTGTAGGTAGTTCCTGGGGGGAAATGACACCCCTCTGTGACATTCAGTTCAGTTCATTTCAGTCGCTCAGTCGTGTCCAGCTCTTTGCGACCCCATGAATCGCAGCACGCCAGGCCTCCCTGTCCATCTCCAACTCCCAGAGTTCACTCAGATTCACGTCCATCGAGTCAGTAATGCCATCCAGCCATCTCATCCTCTGTCATCCCCTTCTCCTGCCCCCAATCCCTCCCAGCGTCAGAATCTTTTCCAGTGAGTCAACTCTTCGCATGAGGTGGCGAAAAGTACTGGAGTTTCAGCTTTAGCATCATTCCTTCCAAAGAAACCCCAGGGCTGATCTCCTTCAGAAGATCTGTGACATTAGTATTTGTAAACATAAATACTGTAATTCTTTGTGGAAATGTACCTCCCTAATTATTTCAGGTCATTTCCAGCTGTACACTTCAAAAGGCTATTGAGAAAGCAGCAGCAATCATGTTATTTTGTCTTAAGTATGAGAGCCCTGTGTCTTTGGCAGTAAGATTGAGGATACAAGAAATGAGGTATGTGGGACTATGTGGTTAGAAAAGGAGATAACAGCCACTCAAAAGCTGTATCTATAGGTAGTACCATAAAATGATGGCAAAGGTTCTAAATTTCTCCCTTTTCCAGCATGTAATGGTACAGCAGAGGTTGCTTTTATAAGCAGTTCTCGTTTGATGTATTAAACCAAACATAATTCTGCAAGGAAACCAGGAAGAGAGTTTTTTTTACCTCCTTGTGATGAGAGATTCCCATGAGGAGACTGACAACAGTTACTGCTGAACTGAGAAAAGTTCGGTAGTCGGAGATGCTCCATCCAAACAGTAGGTTAAACTGAAAAAGAACAGTCAGGTGGGGTTGGCAAACAGCCGAGGGGGCTGCAGTGTGGGTCCTGAGATGGTTATAATGATGAGGTCAATGTAGACCCAATGGAATGGAAATTAAAGAATATCCTTAGCAGCCATTCAAATTACTGTGCCTAAAAACTATACAGAATTCCTTTGTGATTAGTGTTTTCATATAAATTTACTTGACTTTCATATCTTGTGAGTTAAAATGTTATCCCCATTTTAAAGATGAGAGAAATGTCTTGAGCTTCTAATACTGCTGGTTAAATATGGACATAACACAACTAAAACCAGCTCTTTACTATCTTCTCCAAAACACTGCCAGCTTGGACCGTGACTTTCCATTTAGCAACCTTTTCTAAGGAAGCAGCGTGTACTCCAAGACCACAGCACTCAGGACAACACACTAGGACGGGTGCTTACCACAATGGCGTAGCCTGTCAGCAGGATCAAGATGACCAGCAAGAAGCCCACGACCTCATCCCAGGCTCTGCTGAGTGTTCTGCCAATGACCCGCACCCTGGGGTTTTGATACAGCAGGCTCCATAGCTGAACTGTTGCCAAAAGAACTAGGAAACCCATGAGGTGAATGACAGCTGAGTTGACTTTAACTGCCTCATAGAAGTTGATGAACCTGTACCAAGGAAAGCAGACACTCAGTATGAAGTCTGTGCCATCAATTCCTGTGATGTCAGTGTCTCCAGAGCTCCTCCTGCTCAAGTGCAGCAGCTCTGTAAGTCCCATTCTTGTTGGCAGAGAACGCTTCTTTCCAGTGTGGCTTCCCGTGGATGTGAGCACACTGGCACAAGGCCACACTCGACTGGGAGCAGTGCTGTAGAAACCTTGGAATGCAGCCTCTAGCTGGTTACTCCTGATTCATCCTATCTATCCTGAGTCTGGAGTTATCAAGAATCGGGGCCAGCCTCCACCACTGCTCTAGTTTCAGATCTCTCCTTTCAGAAGAGATGTGTTAACCTAACGAGATGTATAATAATGCCAGTCTGTTTTCTGTAACACTTTAATCCTATGTTGTTCTCTAACAGTGGTAATTGATCCTCTAATAGATTTAACAGTGCTGAGTAGAGAGATGATTAAACTATAGAAGTAAGGGGTGGTTGGTTTCTGTAGTTATGTGAGAGATGCATTGATAATTTTACGTTGCAGCAACTAGGTTACTTGGAAAGACCTCCACAGACATGAGTGAACTGGCACTTTTATTGTGATAAGATGTAGGCAGTGCCACACAGCAGGCAGGACCTCGGTGCCAACACCGTTCAAACTGCACACTACACCACTGTCCCTGCACGAACAACCCTCTATAAGGCCTTCCTGGGACACCGCCTCAGACTTAACAGATCTGCAGACTGGGCTGTTGAGCACTGAAAGGTTAGACAAGCACCACGTGGCAGTACTTTGGGAAATGACATACTTTGTCTTTCCCACGAGAAAGACCAGAGAGGGTACCCCAAAGGGGCATCAGACTGCTGCTTGGTAAGGATGAGCTAAAGGATGAACATCCCTTCCCAGAAGGCAGCCCTCTTTGGATTTAGAGGTGTTCCATGTGTTGTGGTTCTATTCAAAGAATGATCATGTGTCATGTCAGGACTTCATTCCTTGGCCAAGGTGCAAAATGACCCAATTCCAGGCCCTTGCTATGTGAAATTTATTATCCTAGGTTAACATGTACCTAAGTACTATGAAGGCAGAAGAGCTTTTCATATGTAATTAGCAGTTACCAGTTTATAGTTAGTTGTGTTCTTCACTGTGGACAGTAGTCTGTGTTTAACTGTGATATTATACAAATAGAGATCCGGCAGAGAGGAAGAGGGGAGTTTGAAAGAATACTTGTGTAGCCAGTAAATTCTGAGCATCAAGTGAGAATATCCTTTGCTCCCTCAGGGTCCCTCTTACCTGTCCCGGTCATAATGGTATTGTACCATGTGTTTTTTATGTAGAGAAATAAGTGTCAGGTCAAGTCCCAAGATGACAAAGCTAAGGAGGATTATGCTCATATCTAGAAGGTTTCTTTTCCTCATGAAGAACCTCCACCTCTGCTGTTTCAACTGGCGACCCTAAACATAAGACACCAGAGTCACTATTGCTTGCCTGAAAGATTACCTAGGTCTTTTCCCAATGAAGTGTTATGAACTCTGGGAAAGCACTCAGCCAGGGACCTTTCAGATCCCTAACTTGGACACAATCAGTTCTGGTCTCAGTTCTGCCTTGTAGTCATTCAGAGCTGCCACTTAGAGAAGAGTTGGCCTTCCTTAAAACAACTGTAATTGTATACATTCATCATGTTGTGTAAACTTAATAATAAAGTTTCTCAATGAATTAAAACCCTGAAAACAAAATATTGCGTGTGGCCTAAGAAATGCCTTTTGGATGCAGTCATCTGAGTGTTAGCTTATATAGGGGTCATGTGTGTGCTAAGTCGCATCTGACTGCAACCTGTCAGGCTCCTCTGTCCATGGGAGTTTTAGGCAAGAATACTGGAGTGGGTTGCCATGCCCTCCTCCAGGGGGTCTTCCCAACCCAGGGATGGAACCTGCGTCTGTTAACATCTCCTGTGTTGGCAGGTGGGTTCTTTACCACTAGCGCCATCTGGGAAGCCCCAGATAGGGCTCATATAACTGTACAAAAAATTCTTTCTATAAACTTAATTTTTTAACTCTAGAAAACTGAACTACTTGGTGGAAAGCCAGTAGGTTTGACTGAAGTCAGTCTTCCGGAAAGGACCAAAATCATGGCCATAATCCTAAAAGCAGCTCACTGTGGTTCTCCAAGTAATACCTGGCAACACTGAGAATTTCTTACATCTAATATTTTCAGTTCACCTGTGCAAAGGCATAGTAACAGACCAGTAGATAGTAGATGACTTGTGATGTGACAGACCAGGCAAAGTTCCTTGATATCTGAAGGGAAGTTAAAACGTCCAGTCTCATGGAGGTGAAGAAAGCACCTGAGAATAAGAAAGAACACCTGGAGTTAAGAGCCTTTAAATTTGCCTTCTGCCCTTCCAACTCTCTTTCGGATAACCCCAAGTGTTCCTGGACCATCCGTTTCAAATTTTCTTGAGTCTCTACATGTCACTTAGTATTTCCTCTAGAACTGTCATGAATATTAAATGGGATCATGTATGCACAGCTGCTGGAAGAATGTGTGGATTGCACTGAAAGTCAGGATTATACTGTTGATCCCACATAGAGGAGAGTGTCTTAACAGCTGTTAATAGGTTTCACTCTTACCAAGTCAGAATGGCTACAGAAACAAACTGACCAGCAGTACTGTTGCAAAATGATGTTTCAGATAATTGATTGCAATGTAAAGTGTGGGGTGAATGGAATTAAATGGAAGCGTGGTACCTTTGTTAAAGCTTTTAAAAATACATTTCAGAAATTAGTATGATGAAAAAGATTTGAACCTTTCCAAATTAGGCACTTACCATATGTAAAGCACTAACATTATCCCATGAATACTGACAGTATACCCTGCATACTCAAGATGTTTATGAAGACAGACCAAAAAGCTTTATAAGATCATGAAATGTTTATAGATATAAATTTTTCATAAAGCCCCTAAATACTAGAACTAAGATGCACCTCTTGTAGTAGAAGTACATTTAAGAACAAAAGGAATTCCTGCCTTACATAGCTAGCTCTCATGGGGAAAGCCAGGACTTTCCCCATGTTTATTTTACCCCTAGTTTTTGAGTAGTTAAAAACCCTAAGAAGACTCTTGGGAAGCTTTCATGTTTCATTTTGAAACAAGTAGCAGAAGTGGTCTACTGTGTGTGGGCCTGGGAGGAAAACAATTCTGATTAGAAGTAAAACTTAATGGTCATAGGACACTTGTGGGCAAATTATGGGGGAGAGGGGAAAGGAAGGAGGATTAGGGCAGACTTCCTGTTAAATGGGGAGGAACTGAACATACGCAGTGTCCCTCTAATCCCTTCCAAAATGCCACTGACAGTAAAGGAATAAAAAAAACGACCCAAAGATAAAGAGGAGGTGGGCAGATGAGCCTGGAACTGGAAAACAGCTGAATGACACTGCCTGAGAAGATTCAAGAAAGCTGAAACCTAAGCCAGCAGCACAGGAAACCCAGAAGGCAGCTGGTTCTTAGCATAAAACCCCACAAAGGCTGAGAAACTGGAGCCATCAGGTACCTCAGAAGGTAGAAGTTCAAACAGAACTAACAGAATCGTAAGTCTGGACATAAACAGTTAAAACCCAGATTTCCTCTCTCCCCTTTACAACCACGTTATTTACTATCCATCCTGCCTTCCCAGTAACGTTTAGTCAGAGAGAATCTGAACTCAGGACACCAGGGATATCTGTGAGTAGTAGTGCACTGGAAAAGGGAATTCAAAGAAAGTTTAAATATTGCATGGTGAGACCCTTCCCATTCCCCTTCCCTTAACTGGCTCTGAGGAGTCTTAAAGGCTTACATCCTCAAGGCAGGAGAATGGAGGGGTCTTCTCTCTGCAAACTGCTCCCTAAAAGGACAGATACTACCTGACTAGTTCTGTCCATGCACATGGTGCTTCTAATTAGCACTTACTTGGTTTTACTGCCTCCCTCTTAAATATGACAGGACACTTGAATCTCTAACATTGAAAACCGGAGATCAAAACACCAAAAAAAAAGAAGCTCAGAGGAATTATAGAAAGCCTTGAAGGAGCAGAAAAAACCATAAACCTGCAATATCCTTAGTGAAGAGGATATTGCATCCAAAAAGAACAGTAGGAAACTATGAAAAAGAAACAAGGACAATTTTTAGAAATCAAAATATTCCAAAAGTGGTTTGGAAATTGAAGTAATTGCTCAGAAATCAGAAGGGAAGGATGGAAAATGAAGCAAACACATGAGGAAATCTGAGGCTCCATCTATGAATTCCAACATCAAAATGCTAAGAATATCAGAAAAAAGAAAAAAATAGAAAAATGCAAGAACATCTCTTAGAACTTAAGGGATACATTTCCAGATGAAAGGACACACTGTGAACTCCATTCCTAACTCTGGGGACAAAGAGATTACTCTAAAAGCTTTTGGGAGTAAGGGGATCATCATACTTGTTAATACAGTATAAGAAGCTAGAAGATAGTGGAGCTAAACTTTTAAAAACTCTGAAAAATTACTGTATCCAGCCAAATGATTGACCAACCAAACGTGATGGCAGAAAAAAAACTTTTTGGGGGGCTCCAAAATCACTGCAGATGGTGACTGCAGCCATGAAATTAAAAGGCGTGTGCTCCTTGGAAGAAAAGCTATGACCAACCTAGACAGCATATCAAAAAGCAGAGACATTACTTTGCCAACAAAGGTCTGTCTAGTCAAACTGTGGTTTTTCCAGTAGTCATGTATGGATGTGAGAATTGGGCTATAAAGAAAGCTGAGTGCCAAAGAATTGATGCTTTGGAACTGTGGTGTTGGAGAAGATTCTTGAGAGTCCCTTGGACAACAAGTAGATCAAACCAGTCAATCTTAAAGGAAAACAGTCCTGAATATTCAGTGGAAGGACTGATGCTGAAGCTGAAGCTCCAATACTTTGGTCACCTGATGAGAAGAACTGACTCTTTGGGAAAGACCTTGATGCTGGAAGATTGAAGGCAGGAAGAGAAGGGGACAACAGAGGATGAGACGGTTTGTGGCATCACCAACTCAATAGACATGAGTTTGAGCAAGTTCCGGGAGTTGGTGACAGACAGGGAAGCCTGGCATGCTGCAGTTCATAGGGTTGCAAAGAGTCAGACACAACTGAGCGACTGAACTGAAGGCTTTAAGAAAATTTACTTCCCTTACTCATTTCCAGGAAGTTACCAACAAACATACCGGCTGGATGTGTTCCAGCAAAATGAGAAAGTAAACCAAGAAGGGAAGACATGGGATTTAGGAGAAAGGTGATCCAACAGAGGAGAGAGGAGACAGGGAAAGGAGAGTCCAAGTTCAAAAAGCTCTCAAGCAGGCCTAGAAAATAACCAATCTGGACTATACCAACAGAATAGTAGGCCTGAGAGAGGATGTTTCTAAGGAAAAGACAAAATGATAAGTTACTTGATAGTTTTGAACAGAATGAAATTTTTACTTCTAGGAAGAGTCTGGAGGTGAATCAATGATAGATGCATGTAAAACCAAGAAAGTGAAAAAGAAAAAGAAGTAACTATAAACTCTAGGGAAAAATATTGTAAGCGAAAAGATATTTAATCATAATACACGGAGGTTTGTGGTTTAGTTGCTCAGTGGTATCCAACCCTTTCCAACCCCATGAACTGGCCCACCAGGTTCCTCTGTCCATTCGACTTCTTAGGCAAGAATACTGGAGTGGGTTGCCATTTCCCTCTCCAGGGGATCTTCCTGACGTAGGAATTGAACTGGGTCTCCTGCATTGCAGGCAGATTCTTGACCAACTGAGCCATCAGGCTCATACTTAGAAAATATTCATATAATCACTGTAATAGAAATATTAGTCATAAGTTACATTACTGTACTGGGAGAATGATAACTACTCTATTGGGAGAATGTTTTTATGTGTGTGTATGTTGGGGTATGTGTGGGTATAAAACAGTTGGATTATCATCATAAGAAGATACTATTGGGACTTCCCTTGTGGTACAGTGGATAAGAATTCACCTACCAATGCAGGGGACATGAGTTCGATTCCTATTCAAGGAGGCTTCCACATGCCGCAGAGCAACTAGCCGAGCACAACTACTTAGCCTGTGCTCTTGAGCCTGTGCGCTTGAGTCTGTGCGCCACGACTACTGAAGCCACCACACCACAAGAGGAGGCCCGGGCACTGTAACACAGAATAGCTCCCGCTCACTCCAACTAGAGAAAGCCACCTGCAGCACTGAACACCCAGCACAACGCTCCCCCCGCCCCCAAAAAAGAGACTATCTAAAACTGAAGATTAATGACATATTTAATAAGCATGCTGCATTTTTAGAGTAATTTTTAAATACCAAAGAATCAGTTAAATCTGCCTCTGGAGAGTAGGAATGAAGTGAGGATGAAGAGAGGCCTTCTAGTTTTTGCCTTGAAATTGTCTGACTTTCAAAATTATGTGCAATAGTTTTAAATAATTTATTTTAATGACATAAGATAAAGAAATGGGGCCTTTAGTGTATACCCATGTCACAGAGGGAAGAGAGAAGAGGCCTTCATACCTACATTGTTGGACTCCAAAATCAGGGTCACTACACAGAACAGGTTCACATTAGCATTGAAGACCACAAATTCCACAAAAAGGCTTTTGGTGCAATGGTCTAGCCACTGGCTCTGTTCAAGTTGCTGTAGAACTCTGGAAAAACAGAAGGGCAGGCCAGCTATATTCTCCACTGAACTCTGCAGAGGAGGAAAATGCTCTGGCCTTTCTAGTATCACTCACAGAGGAGGTGAGAAGTGACATTTACCAATCACCTGTAAAATGCTTACTAATGCCCAAACTTTCACCGGTATTCACACCAAAGTTAAATGTTCAAGAAAAGGTATTTGGCATTTAAGGTCTGAGGTAGAATTAATTTTACCTCAGCTGAGAATTTTCCTTCAAAATTAATTATTTTAGACTAGTATCTTTTAAAAACATTTTAGATAATATCTAAAAATGAAGATTCATGAAATAGCTAATAATACAGTGTCAATCACTTCTATTTGAAAAGTACTACTTTTAACTAAGCTATTTAGGTGTAAGCAGTCAAAATGCCATTTGGTTGGCATTGTTGTTTTTGAGAAGTTAGTTTCTTGCTGAGAATTTCAGTGAAGAGATAATCATTTTAATTTGGGCTTTTTCATACATAATGACAAAGACTCAGGATTTGTATATAACACCATTCTAACTCTGGCAATTTAATTTTGGCATTTTAATTTTGGACTGTTCAAGACGTGGTGTCTCCCCTTATTTGAATACAGTTTGCTGAAGCTAGAGTTGAGTTTAACTGCAGCTAGAACTGAAACTGATGTGTTTTTCCAGATGAGAAAAGGAAGGAGATTTGGCAAAATGGCAACCCAAAATATACCTTTAGTTTGAGGTTGAAAAGGAATTTTTAAACTTAAAGATACATTTCCTTAAAAATCTAAAATAAAAGTGTCTACCAGTGCCATACATAGTATATTAGCATAATAGTGGCTGTCAAAACTACTCAAAAGGGTCCTTAATTCCAGCAAATATCTTGGACCTCCTGTTCAGGTTCACTCACCTGTGTGCATTACTGGAGTTTCTTCCAAGTCTCACAACATACCCTCCTCCAGAGTAAGTGGCAAATTCTCCCTGAATGGGGTAGCCACCCAGTGCCTCCTGATTCTGATAATGCCAGATCGTGTCCGATTTCGTGTTGTTTATATCAGGGGGCCCCCAGTTAACCCCATAGTTCTCTGTATCCTCCTGAACTTGGTGAGATGGCTTCACTTGTTCTCGGAGAGATGGTTTAGTTGGAAAGAATGTGGCACGAGGAAGGCGAATCTGACGAAGTAGAACATTGCCCAAAAGAAAGGAGTTTCCATCAGTAATAAATCCTAGTGAGAGAATACAGGCAGCCATTAAAAAAATTGCCTTAGTAAGTTAGTAACAAAAAAAGGGCCTATTTTCACCAATATTTTTAAAAACATTTCTGGAGTTGCTAGCTAGCTAATATAATCAGATAAGCAAAAGAAATAAGATATGAACATTTTTTAAAAGGATATGAAATTATCGCAATTTGTAAAATATAATGAGGGAATTCCCTGGTGGCCCAGTGGTTAAGAATCCACCCTGCAATGCAAGGGACGCAGGTTTGATCCCTGGTAGGGGAACTAAGACCCCACACGCTGCAGAGCAACTAAGCCCACGTGCCGCAATGAGCCCTTGCACCACAACTAGAGAGTGTGTGAGCAACTGAAGATCCTGCGTGACACAACGAAGAAAGCCTGCTGCAGCTAAAACTGGATGTAGCCAAATAAATAAATGAAGAAGACAATGATCTAGATAAACATTAAGAAGTGAAGTGTGACATCAAGAGCATAAAAGGGATGATTAGAGTGTAGTTTTTGTATGTGATGAAGATAAGTTGTTATTGGCTTAGAATAATAACATAGTAATAATGTAAAATGTTTTATGTAAGCCTTATGGTAACCTTACGGATTTCCCTGATAGTTAAGTTGGTAAAGAATAGCCTGCAATGCTGGAGACCCCGGTTAGATTCCTGGGTTGGGAAGATCTGCTGGAGAAGGGATGGGCTACCCACTCCAGTGTTCTTGGGCCTCCCTTGTGGCTCAGCTGGTAAAAAATACGCCTGCAATGTGGGAGACCTGGGTTTGATCCTTGGGTTGGGAAGATCCTCTGGAGAAGGGAAAGGCTACCCACTCCAGTGTTCTGGCCTGGAGAATTCCATGGACTGTAAGAGTCAGACATGACAGCGACTTTCACTTGACTTCACTATGGTAACTGCAAAACAAAAGCTATAGTAGATACATAGAAGATAAAGGGAGAGAGAATCAAAGCCTACCACTACAAAAAATTAATCACAAAAGACAACGAGAGAGGAACAAAGGAATTACAAATCAGAAAATGAACAAAATGACAGTTTTAAGCGTAACCTATCAATAATTACTTTGAATGTAAATGACTAAATTCTCCAGTCAAAAGACACAGAGTGGTTAAATGGAAAAAAAAATACAAGATCCAACAATATGCTGTCTATAAGAGACTCACTTAAGCTTTAAAGGTACACATAGGCTGAAAATAGAAGCATGGAAAAAGATGCTATGCATATCAACAAAATATTAGAAAACCAAAATTCAACAGCACCTTGAAAGGGTCACACACGACAGTCAAGTGAGATTTATCCCTGGGATGCAAGGATGATTCAAAATACATAAGCTAACAAATGTGATACACCATATTAGAATAATGAAGGATTAAAAATTTATAATCTCAACAGACACAGAAAGAGCATTTGACAAAATTCAACATCCTTTCATGAAAAAAACTCAACAAATTAGGGAAGAAGGAATGTACTTCAAGAAAATAAAAGCCATATATGTCAAGCTCACAGCTAAATTTTATACTCAGTTGTGAAAAACTAAAAGCTCTTCCTCTAAGATAAGGAACAAGACGAGGATGCCTATTCACCACGTCTATTCAACATAATACTGGAAGTCCCAACCAGCCAAGTTAGGCAAGAAAAAGAACTACAAGGCATCCAAATAGGGAAGGGGGAAGCAAATCAATCTCCACACGCACAAGAATGCAACTGAACCCTTTTATTATGCCATATACAAAAAATCAGCTCCATAGGATCAACAACTTAAACCTTAGGCCTAAAACTACAAAACTCCTACAAGAAAACAGAAAAAGCTTCTTGACACTTGGTCTTGACAATTTTTTTGGGGGGGATATGACACTATAAACGTTTAGGCAACAAAAACAAACAAGTGGGAGTACATCAAACAACAAAGTTTCTGCATAGCAAAGGAAACAGTAAACCTATGAAATGGGAGAAAATATCTGCAAACTATGTATCTGACAAGGCGTTAAAAAATCTATAAAGAACTCATACAACTCAATACCAAAAAATAAACAAACCACACTTTTCTAAAGAAGACATACAAATGACTTACAGGTATATGTAAAACTCACTAACCACAGGGATATACAAAAATCAAAACTGCACTGTGATATCACCTCATACCTATCAGGATGGCTATCATCAGGAAGACAAGAAATAACAAGTGTTGATGAGGATTTGGAGAAAGGAATTCTATTAATCGGAATGTAAACTGGTTACAGCCATTATGGAAAACAGCATGGAAGTTCCTAAAAAAATTAAAAATAGAGCTACTGTATGATCCAGCAATCTTACTACTGGCTATATATATGGAAAGGAAATAAAATCACCATCTTGAAGACACATCTGCACTCCTGTGTTCATAGCAGGATTGTTCACAAAAGTGAAGATACAAAATGAGCCAACAAAGAAGCATGTATGATCTCTCATAAGTGGAACTTTAAAAAGTCGAACTTATAGAACCAGACAGAACGGTGGGTACCAGGGACTGGGGTGGCAAGGAGGATGGGTGGATGTGAAAGTACACAAGCTTTCAATTTTAAAGTGAATAAGTCCTGGAGATCTAATGTATAGCATGATTACAGTTTATAGATTAAAGTTAACAGCAATAGTGATATATATTTGAGATTTACTAAGAGAATAAAAGTTCTTATCACACCAAAAACAAAGCCCGTAACTATGTGAAAAGATGAATGTGTTGATTAGTATGATTGTGGTAATCATTTCACATATCTCATATCAAAACATCACGTATACCTTAAATACATACACAATTTCAATGTCTCCATTGTACCTCAATAAAGCTGGGGAGAAAAGAGAATCAACCTAAAAACTCTTACCAAAAAAAATTCAGCAAGGTATCTGGGTACTAAATATAGTAAAATCAACAGCCTTCATATATTCAAACACTAGTTAGTATAGTGAAATCTTATTTACCATAGGAAACAAAAGATAAACCTAACAAGATGTACAAGAATTATATGAAGAAAATTTAATATGACTGAGGGATTAGTCCTGGGTGTTAATTGGAAGGACTGATGTTGAAGCTGAAACTCCAATACTTGGGCCACCTGATGCGAAGAGCTGACTCATTTGAAAAGACCCTGATGCTGGGAAAGATTGAGGGCAGGAGGAGAAGGGGACGACAGAGGATGAAATGGTTGGATGGCATCACTGACTCAATGGACATGGGTTTGGGTAGACTCCGGCAGTTGGTGATGGACAGGGAGGCCTGGCGTCCTGTGACGGTTCGTGGGGTTGCAGAGTCAGACACGACTGAGCGACTGAACTGAACTGAGGGATACAAATGAAGATGAGAACAGAAAAGCATATTACACTGCCAGGTAAGATGTCAACAGCTTATCAGCTAAGCTACTGATATGCTAGCCATTCTCTAAATTTTTGTAAATACTTATTTTTTGTATAAATATCTAAACCTCTATCTACAACTAAATAAGCTCTTTATAATATATAAAAAGCTCCCATTTATCAAAGCAAGCAAACAAAACCAAGCAGCCCAATGAAAAACAGGCAAAGGTTATAGAATGACACTCATTCATTCATTGTCTCCGTCAGTGTGTACTGAGTGCTCATACACCAGGTCCTATTCTAGGTGCTAGGCACAGCAGTGGGCGAGAGAGTCCCTGTCCACAGAGCACTCACATTTGAGGAGGGAGGCAGACAGGCAATGGCCAAACAATATTCAGGTAATAATAGTGCTATGAAGAAAAGCTGAGTAGGATGAGGGGACAGTGTCCTGTGGGAAGGGAGCAGTGCTACGTTTATTCACAGGGGTGATTAGATGTTTCTCTGAGGAGATGGCTTATGAGAATTTGCTGTTTAGTTACTAAGTCATGTCCGACTCTTTTACAAATCCACGGACTGTAGCCCTCCAGGCTCCTCTGTCCATGGGATTTCCCAGGCAAGAATACTGGAGTGGATTATGAGAGAGACCCTAACAAAGTCTGGAGAACCCGATGCAGACATCAGTAAGGGTAAGAGCAAGTTCCAAGGCACTGAAGCAAGAGTGTGTGTGGCCTGGTTAGGGAGAGCACAGAAGCTTGTGTGGCTGAAGGAGACTGAATGAGGGGCAGAATGAGGTTAGGAGAGGAACAGAGGCAGGTGCAACAGCCCTGAGTGGGGAAGGCCCTAGAGTAAGCTTTAGAAAGGGTTTAAGCTTTTAAGTCTGATGGAATCCATTGGGAGCTTTTGAACAGGGAAAAAACACATTTATATGTTAAAAGAAAAAAAAAGAAAAACAATATGGGGAAAATGGAATGAAGAAGGGCAAGAGCAGAGGTAAGTTTTGTCCCTGTGAGAGGTGAAAAATGTCTCCTCAGTGTAGTTTTGACTTGCATTTTCTTGTCAGTGCAGTTGCAAACCTTCCGTGTATTTCAGAGCTACCTGTATGGTGAACTGCTGGGGACGTGGGCAGATCTTACACGGTGCTCATGGAAATGTTAATTGGTACAACTGAGGAGGACAATTTGGCAATAGCTTTTTAAATGAAAAAATGAATATACAGTTTTATCAAGTCTTTTCAAGGTACTTATAGGTATAAAATTATGTATGTACAAGGATATTAATAATAGGACTATTGTTAATAGTAGAAGTCTGGAAACAATCTAAATGTCTATCAATAGGGAGTTGGTTATACAATTTATGGTACATCCATGCAATGGCATACTACACAGTAAATGAATAAAACATAGAAAGGGACAGCTTTATATATGCTGATGGAACCATCTCTAGGCAACCTAAGGGGAAGAGGCAAAAATGCATGACAGTGTTTATAGCAGGATGCTGTTTATCATCAAATGTATTTGCAAATGTACAGATTACCTCTGAAAGAATTTACAAATATAGCTTGGAGGTACTATGTGTTTAGTTTAAAACCACTGCTGCAAAGCAAGTCACAGGAATTTTTTGGTTTCCCAGGGCATATAAAAGTTATGTTTAGGGAATTCCATGGCTGTCCAGTGGTTAGGACTTGGCACTTTCATTGCCAGCACCCAGGTTCAATTCCTGGTCTGGGTGCTAAGATCTAGCAAGTCATGTGGTATGGCCAAAAAGAAAAAAAGTTATGTTTAGATTGAAACATAGTCTGTCAAGTATACAATACCATTATGTCTAAAAAAGCAACGTACATACCTTAATTACAAGCTTAATTGCTAAAAAAGTACTTTATTTCTATTAAAAAAAATGCTAACCATCATCTGAGCCTTCAAAGTCATAATCTTTTTGCAACAGTAACATCCAAGATCACTGATCACAAGCTCACCGTAATAAACATAATAAACAGCTGAAATATTTCAAGAATGACTAAAATGTGACAGAGTCACAAAGTGAGCAAATGCTGTTGAAGAAATGGCACAAATGAAGTTGCTTGACACAGGGTTCCCAAACCTTCAATTTGTTAAACAGACAGAGCAGTATCTCTGAAATGTAGTACAGCAAAATGCAATAAAGTGAGGTATGCCTGTATAATCAATTGGGAATGAGGTTGCCTCTCAGAAAGACAGAAGGGGGATCAGGAGATAAAGGAGACTTGCACAACATACCTTGTGGTATATACTGTTTTTCTCCATATTCATGTTTTAATTATTAAAAAAATGTTTTAACATGAAAGAAAAAGATTATGTTAGACAGTCCGGCAGGGAGAGTTTTACAGTAGTTATCAAAGGACCAAGGGTTCTAAAGAAGGTAAGAGGAAGGTAAGGGGTGATGTAACCTTCAAAGGTAGCCTCCCTGTGTATTCCTTAAATAAAAAGTATGCAATTACAGAACTGTGAGATTAATGGTTTTCCATCTGAGAAGAAAGTCACAAGAGAAAAAACAAGTTTAAATTGCTGCAAGAGGAATTTTATATCTTACCAAAAAGATTCTTCCCAGATGTGTTTTGACACTGGACTAGGCTATTTCCCATTTCCCTAGTTTCTTGTTGTCGTCAACCTTAAGCAGGCTGATTTGGTGCTCAGCACACAGTGCTTCCACTAACTTGACATACGTAGGCTCATCACTTGGATGCAAGCATGCATAGATGGGCTTGGTGCTTGTCTAAGGTTTTGGCAGCTTCGCGAATTCCACGTGCTAGGCCATCGTGGATGAGGGTGGTCTTCAGCACCTCTTGCAGAGCAGTATTAACGCCCATTATACCTCCAGCAGCAATGCCTTCCTAAGCCATGGCGGTGGAACTGAATCTTGAATGCACCTGAGCCTCTGCATAGCTCCATGGTGGAGGGAAAGCTGAATATACAGTTTTATCCAGTCTTTTCAAGGTACTTATCTTACAGATATATTTGCACGAGTGAAATTATATATGAAAAAGGATATTTAATAGTACTGTTGTTAACAGTAGAAGATTGGAAACAATCTAAATGTCTATCAGTATTATCTACTTAATTCTATTTCTTTATCTACATCTCAGATTGCTGTTGCTCTTCCTTAATATGTTCCAGGTAACTCCTGTAACCTCTGTGGTTCTAGAAGAACCAGAGCTCCAACTGCCCCATTAATAATAGCTAAGACTGGGACTTCCCTGGTGGCCCAATGCTTAAGAATTAGCTTGCCAATGCAGGGGACATGGGTTCAGTCCTGGTCCAGGAAGATTCCACATACCTCGGAGCAATGAAGCCTGTGCACCACAACTATCGAGCCTGTGCTCTAGAGCCCAGGAGCCACAACTACGGAAGCCAGTGTGTTAAGAGCCCATTCTCCACAACAAGAGGAGCCACTACAGTGAGAAGCCCATGCACTACAGTTAGAGAGTAGTCCCAGATTGCCGCAACTTGAGAAAAGCCTGCTCGCAGCAGTGAAAACCCAGTGCAGCCAAAAAAAAAAAAAAATTAATAGCTAAGACCCACTGGGTGCCCAACACTGTTCTAAGCACTTAGATATACTAAGTTTTAAATTTTCACATCAGTCTTAAAGGATAGATCCTAAGATTTATCCCCATTGTATAGACGGGGAAACTGAGGCACAGGAAGTTGAGTGATTCACCAGAAACACATTGCTGGTAAGTAGAGAGCAAGGATGTGGCTTCTGAGCCTTTGCATCTAGTCTAGCCCGTGCATCCAGAGCCCTTTGCAACATGAGAAGCCACTGCAACAAGAAGCTCTTGCACTGCAACTACAGAGAAAGCCCAGGTGCAGCAACAAAGATTCCATGTGCTGCAAAAAAGACCCAGCACAGCCATAACATAAAAATGAAACTCAGCTAGAAAGAACATGCAGTGCAAAGGAGTTGCCACCTGCAAAATCTCTTACATGCACCATGTACACATTAAGAGCTTCCCAGGTGGTGCTCGTGGTAAAGAACCTGCCTGCCAGTGCAGGAGACATAAGACATGCAGGTTCGATCCCTAGGTTGGGAAGATCCCCTGGAGGAGGGCATGGCAACCCACTCTAGATCCCCATGGACAGAGGAGCCTGGTGGGCTACAGTCTATAGGGTCACAATGAGTGAGATACAACTGAAGCAACTTAGAAAGGACACACGTTTAAGAAAAGACTATACAGATATAGAAAACAAACTCATGGTCACCAAAGGGGAAAGTGGGAGATTGGGACTGACATATACACACTACTATGTATACAACAGACAACTAATACGAACATGCTGTATAGCACGGAAACTTTACTCAATACTCTGTAATGCCCTATACGGGAAAAGAATCTAAAGAGTGGATATATGTATATGCATAACTGACTCACCTTACTGTATACCTGAAACCAACATTTCCAACACTGTAAGTCAACTATACTCCAATAAAATTTAATTAAAAAAGAAAAGAGTATATATGTTTACTCAGATTACACATCACTCAGATTTTTTTTTTTTCAGGAATTTAGGAGATGTTTCAAATCTCAACAGAAAGGCACCAATCCTGAGTTTAATGAATGCAGCAATTTCCAGAACACAACTCACTTAATAAGACACAAAGTTATAATACGACAAAGCATTGGTACCTGGTTGAAGTATGAAGAAGCATTCATACTAACTCCTCTTGATGGTGAGGTTCTTTGAGGGTACAAACCACATAATACCCATCTTTTTATCATTAGCTCCTAGGACAGTTCCCAGTATACCAGTTATTCACTAGACATTCATGGAATTGAACTAGATAACCAACCAAGAAAAGTCACACATCACAAAGGAATGACTGCATATCAGGCAATATAGCAAAAGGTCACCCTGGTGTGAGATCTTTCTGATTACATCTGGGCTTAGAGAACAAACTTCAGCTGCATGTGGTTCCTTCCTTCACAAGGAGGCAACCGACCCCAAGGACCACTTCAGTTACTTCTCATGCTGTAAGTAAATAAGTTCTCAACTTTGTTTATCAGCCTCTAGTGAGACTCTTCAGTGGGAATCAGCCCTCGGGGACTGATCACCCTTGGGTGAACAGACATAAACCTGAAACTGCTTAGATGGGTCCCTGGGAGTAGAGCTTTGGGTGCCCACAGAGGTGCAGTCATATTGACACAGCCAGCGAAACTTTCTCCAGTGTTCTAATGGTTCCTGTAGGGGCATGTGGAAAACCAACTGTATCCCACATTTGCAGGGCTGGGCCCCTGGACTGTGGTCTTACCTCTGTAATCCCCGTACAGGTTGGGAAGGAGGGTGCTATTGGCCCAGGTGTAGAAATGCTTAAGAAGTTTGATCTCTGAGAAACGCTGAGAAAAGCTCTTGTGGATAGCTTGACGGAGGTAAAATCTATTGGAGTTCTGCGTCGAGTAGACTGTAGTCATCAACAGGGTAAGGAAAAGGATTTGTGCTAGTACAGAAGTGAGAAAATCATAGGTGAATTTGAAATTGAAATTTCATTTGTTTGAAATTCTCTGTATGATCAGACTTATGGAAGCCAAGGGGGAGGGGAGAGGGAGGGGGTGGGCTGGGATTTGGGGGTTGGTACATGTGAACTACCACGTGTCGAATGGATAAACACCAAGGTCCTACTGTTCAGCACAGGGAGCGAAGTCTAGTCTCCTGGGGCAAACCATAATGGAAAGGATATAAACAAAGAATGTGTATATATATACACGTATAACTGAGTCACCCTGCTGTAGAGCAGATTGGCAGAACATTATAAACCAACTATACTTCAATTTAAAAAAATCCTCCACACATGTTAAAAAAAAAAAATCCTCTATATGTTTTTCTTCATTTTTCCCTATGCATATAGACTTTCACAGGTCAAAAACAGTCAAAAATTGGCACTTTCACATGATTCAACTTAATAATGGTCAGAGATAAGCCAAAGCATTTGGCTCCTAGTGATACCTGTATGTGTAGCAATAGATAGGTATATATACCTTCCCAGAATTCTTTTGCCACTGCTCAGAAATTATACTTGAGATACATAAAATCCCCCACCAAAAAAATGCTTTATTTTAGTTCTAAGGTCTAAATGACCCCCAGACAACTCCCTCGGTCTCTCCCATCCCCAGTTATCTATCGATGGTCTCTGTTCATATGATGAAGACAGAATTTGTCTGTTTTGGTCCAGAGAATCCAATAACCCAAACACTAGACGTGTTGGACCTTGTACTTACAGGACAGCTATTTTTCAAAGCATATTCATTTTCCCTCCACCCTGTGATGCTGACCAAGTTTCACGATTACATTCTGCAGACAGAGGAAGTGACTTCCTCAAGCACACAGTTAGATCATAAGTTCAGGAGTCCCTCCATGCACCGTACAGCCTTGTTTAATAGCATCCAGAATGTTTGTTTTTTTTTTTTTTTCAGAATGTTTTGAGGTGAATACTTTAAGATACTTTCCCCGCCTTCTAGATTTTCCATTTTATTCTCACCTCCCCCCTTTCCTTGCTGGGAAATGTGTTGATGTATCAACATGTTACCGTCTCCTCTCCGTACCTAAAACATCTCCTGTCAACTTGAAGAACTTCTTCTCTTTCAAGGTTCTTTCTGGGCGCTTAACTGGACTGTTTATAGTGGGGGCTACATAGATGGAGTTGTTCTTATCTCTTGAACCGGGTAATGAAGAAGGACATCTTGCTGTCAAAAATTCAAATGTAGGCCAAAAAAAGGTTATATTTCATTAAGTAGTTATTCATCAACATCTGCTGAGCATCTACTATGGGTATCTCCTATTAAATGCTGAAATGGAGAAAAGAAGTTACACAAGCAATTCTTCCCAAACTACCATCAAAGACTTAGAAAAAGATTTCCAATCCATCAGGGACTAACACTTTTGTAAAATACAGTAAAAACTAGAAACTGACACAGAACAGAGGCCTACAAAATACAAGTAAAATGACACAAAATAGAGGCCTAAAAATAGAAGCCCCATTTTGAAACTTAGATTCAATAGGCCTAAAATTAGTCTGCCCAATTGCTATAAATGTTTCTAAAGGCTTATTCTCAATTTCTCTACGTATCTTGGACTAGAACCAAACAGTTCTGTCAGTGGATTACCCAATGGGAGTTCTGTTCCAGAGTGGTGGTTCTCACTGTAAAACCGGCAGGGGGGATCACCTGGAATTGTGTTAAAATGCAGTTTCTGGAGTGAGGCCTAAGAGCCTGAATGTCTGACAATTCCAGGAAATGCCAGTGCTGTTCTCCAGACCACACTGTGGGCAGAAGAATCTAGAGACGTGTAAATCAAGATGGGGAGAGGGAGTTAGAATATGACCTAAAACATGTCAGCCTGTAGGAACCAAGTGCTGAGGGATCACTGGAGGGAAAATTAACCTCGAGGAATTCAGAGAAGGTGGCCCAGAGGCAGTGACATAGGACATTTGTTTTAAGTGAGTCAGAATTCTCTAGATGGATAAAAATGAGGTAAGAAAGAAAAAAAGTCACTTTAGGAGAGGGAACAGCAATTCAAGAGATGGAGAAATGAAAGGAGGACTGGGAAGGCAGTTTGAAGTCAGATTACTAGTTTTTTAATCTCAGAAGGAATAAGATGCCAACCCCTTAGCAGCTTGTCCACCACTCAGCTTAAGAAATAAGTGGCAGCTGAGATAAAACATGCCGTGCACCTCTCTCATGGTATCCCTTCTTTCTCTTCTTCATAGCTAATCCTAAATTTTGGAGTTTATTCTCCTATGCATTTCATTAAAAAATGTGTCTCTAAGCAAGGCATGCATTTCTTGCATGATTAAAATGTTGTGTTAAGGGACTTCCCCATAGAGGGGCATGGGTTCTATCCCTAGTCAGTAAACTAAGATCACACATGCGGTGAAGCCTGGCTGAAAACAGAATGTTGTGTTAATTTTTCTGCCATTTGCTTTTCGGCCACATTTTGTGAGTTTCTTCTGTGTGAAATGACTGGCTCTAGTCAGTTTTATTCAGACTTCCTCAGGCTTGGTGATTGAGTTGGGAGTGGGATTTAGGATTATTCTTAGTTTACAGCCAGTGGTGATATTAATTAACTGAAATGAGAAAACAGTAAAGAAGTGAATTTGTGGGGCAGGCAAATAATTCTGCTTGGGGCATGTTTGAGATAGCCGTAGGCATCCAGATACAGAGGGTGAGCAGCTGAAAACAGCATGTGGGGCTCCAGGCTAGAAACACGAGGAAGGAATCTGGAATATAGGGGAGAGTTGAAGCTCTGAGTGACCTCCGGAGGGATGGACCATAAGGAGTTCTCGTGACCCACTGGTTGGTCTTGGGTCAGGGAGGAGGCACGATGGCTGGTTAGAGACAAGATCCCTGAGTGGATAAATTTGTCTTAGTCAGTGAGGTGGCTGGGAGTGCACTGTTCTGATATACAATTTGCTCTTTGCAAAATGAGATATTAGTTAGAAGGATTAATTGAATTACCCCAGAGTGCCAAGATCCTCCTGGTTTGATGTTCCTTCTCTCTGTGAAGTTGTGGCAGCCTGTTCAGCATCAGTGAGTAGAACAGCGTGAGGAAGATCACCTAGACAGGAAAGTCAGAGGAGGCACTAATAATGAGCAGATATCACAGAATCCAAGAAGGCGGCACCGACAGAGGTGAAGGTGGGCATGACTGCGACATCTCAGTCAGGGGGCTCTTTATATTTATGGAACACTCAGAATTAAGTAATTTCATAGTTATTTCTGCATAACCACAAAGACATGGTTGACATGTTAATCTTTATATTTTTGCCTGTAGTCTTTAATCTACTTGGCTAGGAAAACCTAAACTATCAAATGATTTGTGATGCTTTGTATAAATTGTTCAGTAACACCTGTCTTTGGAACAACTTTGATGAGCAAGACTGAAGAAGCTATGCTTTTGAAAGGGCCAGTTCTGCTGAAGAAGGCATGAAGTTTTAGAACAGAGTAAGCCTCTGTTAGGGGAAACAAGTACCCCCCACCACTCCTTAAATTTCCTTGGAGAGGAGGAAGTGCTCCAGTCCTCAGAGAACAAAGGATAAGAGTAAATATTTCTGGCCCACTGCCGCACTCCTTGCTGTGAGGGGACGATTGCGGGTGTGTGTGCTCTGCAGACCTGAAGTTGCCTTCTAGTGGACGGTCTCTAGGATTAGATCTGAGGTGGACGTGCCAAGCTGCTTCAGTGTCCGACTCTGTGCGACCCCAGACTGCAGCCCACCAGGCTCCTCTGTCCATGGGATTTTCCAGGCAAGAGTACTGGAGTGGGCTGCCATGTCCTTCTCTTCCTGACCCAGGGATCGAACCCGAATCTCTTACATCTACCCAGGATTGGCAGGTGGGTTCTTTACCAGTAGCACCACTGGGAAATTACTAAAAAGTACACTTGATGGACTTCCTTCATCGTCCAGTGGTTAAGTCCCTCTGCCTTGCAATGCAGGGGACTTGGGTTTGATCCCTGGTCGGGGAACTAAGATCCCATATGCCACAGAATAACTAAGCCCATGTGCTACAACTACTGAGCCCACGCACCACAACTAGAGAGTTCCATGCACCGTAACGAAAGATCCTGTGTGCTGCAACTAAGACCCAGCACAGTAAAAAAAAAAAACAACTACACTTAGGCATAAGTGAAATGAAAGTTGCTCAGTCATGTCTGACTCTTTGCAACCCCATGGACTATTCAGTCCATGGAATTCCCCAGGCCAGAATACTGGAGTGGGTAGCCTTTCCCTTTTCCAGGGGATCTTCCTAACCCAGGGATTGAACCCAGGTCTCTCACATTGCAGGCAGATTCTTTACCAGCTGAGCCATAGGAGTTCAACCAAATTCTCTCTGTAGCAATACTGATAACTAAGCTAACACATTGGTTTTCTATCTCTTCTGTTCCTCTTTTTATACTTTCTGACTTTTAAAAACTGATATACATTTATTATAAAAAGTTTGAAAAAATTTAGAGACTTTAAGAAACTAAAAATTTGGAAAGTGAAAGTGTTAGTTGCTCAGTCATGTCCGACTCTTTGCCACCCCATGGACTGTAGCCCGCCAGGCTCCTCTGTCCATGGAATTTCCCAGGCAAGAATACTGGAGTGGGTTGCCATTTCTTTCTCTAGGGGATCTTCTTAGACCAGGGATCAGACCTGGTCTCCAGTATTGGCAGGTTGATTCTTTACTGTCTGAGCCATCCATTAATTATTTTTGTCTTCAACTGAGCTAGTTCTCCACATCATTACATTTTCTATAACATTTTAATGGTTGCTTAGTATCCTATTACACAGATATGGCTCTTATAACACATTAAGCAATGAACTATTCATGAACATTTAAATTGTTGTCAATTTTATCATTACAAACCACTCTGAATTTTCTCAGGAGACCCTTAGGAGTGGAATTCAGCAAAGGAATGTAGAATTTGAAGACTTTAACTATATATGCTGCCTAATGTTCCTCAGCCAGCATTAAGTGCCTATTTTCCCTGGCAAACGGAAACACACATACACAATGCAAATCACTGTGTATTCATTTGCTTTTCTTTGCCACTGTTAAAAGCAAAATTGAATCTTATTGTTCTAATTTATTTGACTGGTGAAGAGGAGCTTTTTACAAGGTTTTTTTTTGCGGTGGGGGGGTGGTCATTGAAATAACAAAGTTTTTTTTTTTAGCTTTAAAAAAGTATTTACACATACTTAAACCCCACTCTTTTTGGTGCATAATTCTGTAACTTATGACAAATACATAGAACTGAGTATCCACCACTAATCAATACACCTTACAGTTTCATCACCCAAAAATTCCCTGATGCTGCCCCTTTGTGGCCAACCCTTTCTCCAGCCTTCATCTCTGGCAACTCCTGATGGATTCTCCATCCATGTAGTTTTTGCTTTCTGCAGACTGTCATATAAATGGAAACGAAAGTATGCTTTGGGAACAGGTTTCCTTCACTTAGGATTCATGTACAATATGACATTTGAGAGTCATCCATGTCATTACACATACCAGTAGTTTGTTTCATTGATGAGCAGTCTTCTACCATATGGATGCTCCCCAGTTTATCCATTTAGCAGTTGACGGGTATCTGAGTTGGTTCCATCCTTGGCAATTATTATTGGCCACACCATGTGGCATCTTATTAATAGTTCCCTGATCAGCGATCAAACTTGTGCCTAACACAGTGGAAGTGTGGAATCTTAACCACTGGACTGCCAAGAAAGTTCCATTCTTGGCAATTATGAATAAAGCTGCCATAAATATTCACAGAGTTTTGTGTGAATATAGGGTTTTATTTCTTTTGGGAAAATACCTAGGAATGAAATTACTAAGTTGTATGGTAACTGTATTAATTTTGCAGGAAACTGGCAAACTGCTTTCCAAAGTGGCTATGCCATTTTTACATTTCTACACATTCTACCACTGATGAATGCGAGTTCCCAGGTACTCTGCATCCTCACCAGCATTTAGTATTATCAATACTTTAGTCATTCTACTCCAGACAATACTACAAAGCTACAGTTATCAAAACAGCATGACACTAGCACAAAAACAGACATATGGTTCAAAGGAACAGAACAGAGAGCTCAGAAATAAAGCCACACACTTATGGTCAATTAATCTACCAGGAGGCAAGAATATCCAATGGAGAAAAGACAATCTTTTTAGCAAGTGGTCCTGGGAAAGTTGGAGAGCCACATGTAAATCAATAAAATTAGAACACACACATAAAAATAAAACTAAAAATTGCTTAAAGACTTAAATAGACATGACATCATACAACTGTTAGAAGAAAACATAGGCAAAACATTCTGACATAAATGGTACCAATGTTTCCCAAGGCAATAGAAATAAAAACAAAACAAATTGGGCCTAGTCAAACTTCTAAGCTTTTGTACATCAAAGAAAACCATAAATAACATGAAAACAAACAAACAAAAAATACACCTACAGACTGAGAGAAAACAATTACAAATACTGTGACCAACAAGGGATTAATCTCCAAAATATACACGCAGGTCATACAACTCAGTAACAGAAAAAGCAACCCAATTATAAAATTGGGAGAAGACCTAAATAGACATTTCTCCAAAGAAGACATACAGATGGCCAACAGGCACATGAAAGATGCTCATCATTGCTGCTGCTGCTGCCAAGTTGCGTCAGTCGTGTCCGACTCTGTGTGACCCCATAGACGGCAGCCCACCAGGCTCCCCCGTCCCTGGGATTCTCCAGGCAAGAACACTGGAGTGGGTTGCCATTTCCTTCTCCAATGCATGAAAGTGAAAAGTGAAAGTGAAGTCACTCAGTCATGTCTGACTTTTAGCAACCCCGTGGACTGCAGCCTACCAGGCTCCTCCATCCCTGGGATTTTCCAGGCAAGAGTACTGGAGTGGGGTGCCATCATAATCACTAATTATTAGAAAAAGGCAAATCAAAACTACAATGAGGTACCACCTCACACCAGTCAGAATGGCCATCATCAAAATGCTGGAGAGGGTGTGGAGAAAAGGGAGCCCTCCTACACCATTAGTGGTAATATCAATTGGTGCAGCCACTAAGGAAAACAGTATGGAGGTTCTTCAAAAGACTAAAAATAGTGTTGCTGTATGATCCAGTAAACTCATTCCTAGACATAAATCCAGACAAAACTCTAATTCAAAAAGGCACATGCACCCCAATGTTCAAAGCATTTTCAAATTATTCTGGCTTAAAACTCAACATTCAGATAACTAAGATCATGGAATCCAGTCCCATCACTCCATGGCAAATAGATGGGGGAAAAAATGGAAACAGTGAGAGACTTTATTTTCTTGGGCTCCAAAATCACTGCAGATGGTGACTGCAGCCATGAAATTAAAAGACGCTTGCTCCTTGGAAGGAAAGCTATGACCAACCTAGACAGCATACTACAAAGCAGAGACATTACTTTGCCAACAAAGGTCCATCTAGTCAAAGCTATGGTTTTTCCAGTAGTCATGTGTAGATGTGAGAGCTGGACTATAAAGAAAGCTGAGTGCCGAAGAATTAATGCTTTTGAACTGTGGTGTTGGAGAAGACTCTTGAGAGTCCCTTGGACTGCAAGGAGATCCAACCAGTCAATCCTAAAGGAAATCCTAAAGGATGCTGAAGCTGAAACTTCAATACTTTGGCCACCTGATGTGAAGAACTGACACCTTAGAAAAGACCCTGATGCTGGGAAAGATTGAAGGCAGGAGGAGAAGGGGACGACAGAGGATGAGATGGTTGGATGGCATCACTGACTTGATGGACATGAGTCTGAGTAAGCTCTGGGAGTTGGTGACGGACAGGGAAGCCTGGCATGCTGCAGTCCATGGAGTTACAGAGTCGGACATTACTGTGCAACTGAACTGACTGACTGATGTTCACAGCAGCACTGCTTACAACAGCCAAAATGTGGAAACAACCTACATGTCCAACAACAGATGAATGGATGAATGGATAAAGATGCGGCACATATTTACAATGGAATTCCACTTAGCCATTAAAGAAAGAATAAAATAATGTCATTTGCAGCAACAAAGATGGACATAGAGATTATCATACTAAGTGAAGTCAGAATGATGCCATACCAGTATATCACTTACATGTGGAATCTAAAAAATGATACAAATGAGTTTATCTATGTAGAACAGAAACAGACGCACACACATAGAAGACATGTGGGACCTCCCGGGCGGTGCAGTGTATAAGAATCCACCGGTCAAGGCAGGGTACACGAGTTTGATCCCTGCTCCAGGAAGATCCCACATGCTGTGGAGCAACTAAGCCCGTGCATCACAACTACTGAGCCTGCAAGCCTATAAAGCCCACGCTCCACAGCAGGAGAAGCCACCACGAGAACCCCGTGCCCCACAATGAAGAGGAGACCCGGCTCCCCATGACCGGAGGAAGCCCATGCAAAACAACAAAGACAAGTGCAGCCAAAACTAAATAAAATTATTAAAAGGAGAGACAAGACATATGGTTACCTGTCGGGCAGGGATAAATTAGGAGTCAAATTAAGATAAATTAGCAGATACAAACTACTGTATATAAAATAGATAAACAGGGTTCTATTCTAATAGCACAGGAAACTATATTCAGTATCCCATTAATAAACAATGGAGAAGAATATGAAAAAGGTTACATCTATAATGGAATCATTTTGCTGTATACCAGAAACTAACACAACATTGTAAATCAACTATACTTAAATTTTAAAAAGTGTCTTTCATGGAGCAAAATGTTTAATTTTGGTGAAGCCCTATTTATCAATTTTTTCTTTTCTGAGTTGTGCTTTTGGTAGAATTAAAAGAACTCTTGAAATGCAAGGAGATCAAACCAGTCAATTCTAAAGGAAATCAACCCTGAATATTCATTGGAAAGACTGATGCTGACGCTTCGATACTTTGGTCACCTGATGTGAAGAGCCAACTCACTGGAAAAGACCCTGATGCTGGGAAAGATTGAAGGCAAAAGGAGAAGAGGTCAGCAGAGGAATAAGATGGTTAGACAGCATCGCTGACTCAATGGACATGAATTTGAGCAAACTTTGGGAGATAGTGAAGGACAGGGAAGCCTGGTGTGCTACAGTCCACGGGGTCACAAAGAGTTGGACACAATTTAGCGAAGGAACAACACAAGAACTCTTTGCCTAACCTAAGGTTACATAGATTTTCCCATATATTTTCTTTTAAAAATAGTTTTATATCATTTTTCTTCTACAAACTCTTACATTTGAGTATATAATTCCTTATTAAAATTTTTAAACATACATAAAAATTGGAAGATACAAAAGCTAACATTTCACCGTATTTACTTTTTTGAACCATTTGAAAATAACAGACATCATGACATTTCATACCTAATTAAAGGTAGTTCTCACTTTGCATGGCAGTGTGGGATCACATAAATGATCTTGCAAGCTGAAACTGTGCAAGGTGATCTTAATCATCAGTAGGGAAAAGTATGATTGTTCTGTGACATCTAAAAATTCAGGAGACTTCCCTAGTGGTTCAGTTGTTTCAACTCCATGCACTCGAAGCAGAGGGCCTGGGTTGGATCCCTGTCAGGGAACTAGATCCTGCATGCTGCAACTAACAGCGGGTGCAGCCAACTAAATTAAGAAACAAAAAATAAAGACAATCTTCTACCTTAGGGGGAAAAAAAAGACTCATGTCAAACCATTAAAATCTCTTATTGTGGGCTATAAAGATACAAGGAAAAATTTAAAAGCAGTAGAATTAGTATGTAATTTAAAACATCAGAAACATTAAGAATTAAAGTTATTTCTTCAAAAGAAAAATTTATCAAGACTAATTTGAACAATGCTGTCCTTCCTTTTCTTGTATAAGTTAGAATTTGGGGACAGCATCTTTTCTATCTGTTTGGTGAACTGTCATACTGTTTTAAGTTTGCACTGGCTTCCAGCCTCTTATCCTTTCTGCTTTCAATGCTGTGAAATATCTCCTGCTGCTGCTAAGTCGCTTCAGTAGTGTCCGACTCTGTGCGACCCCAGAGATGGCAGCCCACCAGGCTCCCCGTCCCTGGGATTCTCCAGGCAAGAACACTGGAGTGGGGTGCCATTTCCTTTTCCAATGCGTGAAAGTGAAAAGTGAAAGTGAAGTCGCTCAGTCGTGTCTGACTCTTAGCGACCCCGTAGAGTTCATTTAATATTAGTTTTTTTTTTTTTTTTGCTGGTGTTAATTCCTCCAGGATGTCATCATCCTTTTCCTCATAACCAATTTCTTCATTTAAGTTGGTAAGTTCGACCTCACTAAATTCATCTGGCCACTGTGTATAGTCCCCTGAACACAGGCAATCTTCCTACGGCCAGCTGCTTCTCGGATTAACTCCATTCACATTCTATTCAAATTTCACTTTGCATTATCATGTTGTTAATTTGCTGCATTTTGGTCTTTTTTGGCCAAATTCCTCTTTCCGTTATCCATTTTATGGTCAAATGTCACAGTTTATGACTGAGAGACAAGAAAGTAACACAACTACACAATCTGCTGTCTATACATAAACGGGATGACCAGCGAGCAGTCAGCCAGGCTCTGAGATGTGACAGGACTGGCCATGCATCATGACAGACACCTAAAAATACATGTTGTACACAGTGAATTATGGGCTGAAGGTCTAGTAGCGGCTGGTGTTTTATGTGATCACTCATGGTTGATATACCACACTGAGATTTGAACTGTCTTGCTGGCAACTGGTGTTATCTAGCTGAACCATGGTAACTGAAATTCATGCACCAACTACAACAGTTCAAGGCAAGGGCTGCCTGTTTTTAAGCATGTGCCTCCTAAAAACTGGAGCTTCCCAGGTAGTGCTAGTGGTAAAGAATCTGCCAGCTGATTCAGGAGATGCAGGTTCGATCCCTGGGGCGGGAAAATCCCCTGGAGAAGGAAATGGCAACCCACTCCAGTATTCTTGCCTGGAAAATCTCATGGGGTTTTTCTGACAGGCTACAGTCCATGGGGTCACACAGGGTCGGACGTGACTGAGCACACATGTGCAAGGTTCAAGGCCTCCTAATAATCAGGCCATTTTCATACCATTATTACACTTAAGGAAATGACCAATAACTTCCTAGGATACTGTCTAATCCATATTAAAAATGGCTCATTTATTTCAAGGACCTAGAACAGCCCTCCCTCATGAACTTTCTCTTGTAATAGTGACTTTTCAGAGAAACTAGGGTTGCATCCACAGTGATACCCCCTGAAGTGTGATCCACGGGTAAGCAGCCATCACCTGGCAACTAGCTGATTTCAGAACCTTGGGCCCCACTCCAGAACTCCTGTCCTCCATTTCGGTGTGTATCTTTTTAAATTAGTTATGCCTGGAAATAGTTAAGGCCTTTCAACAAATTCAGTATTTGTTTGCAACAACGGAATTTTTTAGACTGTTTAATTACTACCATTCCTCTTAACTGGATCTACTGTCTATTTTCGTTTATGTTTTGCATTATTTTAAGTTTGATCATCCTGGTCCATTAATTTGATTCTCAATAATGACATCTTCAATTCAAATTCTGAATTCTTAAAATCTGCAAATCGCCTTTTTCATTTCCTCAAAGTCTTTCTCTGTGTGTCTGCTATAATGGACTCTCCTGAAGAGCTCTGTTATTTTTTCCGTCTGTCTCTTCCTGCAGTTCTACCCACTCTTGTACTCCTTGTACTCTGTCCATCTTTTAGGATCAGTGCTTCTCAAACGGGGCTCTTCTTTGGAATCACCTGGGAAGTTTATGACATTCTGGGCCTTGGATCCCATCTCCAGGGATTATGATTTGACTGGTCTGGAGAGAGGCCTGGCACCAAATGCTTTAAAAGCTCCCCAGGTCTGCTTGTGGGTTCTTAAAGCATAAGTAATACTGTCACCAAAATTCAGAACGTTGGAGACTATAGGACAATTTGGTTTCTTCAACACACATACACTGTAAGAAAAGTAGCAAGAACAGAAAATGAGGGAAAGAGATAAAGGGACGAAGAACTTATAGATTACTTATTTTTTAAAGTCTCTTAAAAAAACTTGTTTATTATTTATTTATTTGGCTGCACTGGGTGGGATCTAATTCCCTGACCAGGGATGGAACCTGGGCCCCCTTGCACTGGAAGCACAGAGTCTTACCCACTGGACCACCAGGGAAGTTCCTAGATTAAGTATAAAAATGCATGAGACAGGACTTCCCCGCTGGTCCAGTGGTTAAGAATCTGCCTGCCAGTGCAAGGGATATGAGTTTGATCCCTGGTCTAGGAAGATCCCACATGCCACCAGAGCAACTAGGCAGCTGTGCCCCGAGTACTGAGCCCACAGACTCAAAGAAGGGCCCGCGTGCAGCAACACAGACTGGTGCAGTTAAACATCAAAATAAATAAATTAAAAACATGTGACAAAGCAACTCACTGCAACACACGGACCTTATTTAGATCTTGATTTGAACAAAAAAACTATAAACACTTAGGAGACAACCGGGAAAATGTGAACACTGATTGGATTTTTAAAAACTGTAGTGAAATACACATAACAAAAAACTTACCATTTTAAGTTTAAAATATACCTTAACCATTTTAAGGTGACCAGTTCAGCAGTGTTACATACATTCATACTGTTGTGTAGATATCAGGAAATTGTTATTTAGGTGTGATAATGGCTTATATTTATGTTTTAAAAAGAAGAGTGTTTGTCTGGCTGAAATCTTTATGGATAAAATGATATGAAGTCTGGTATTTTTTTCCAAGATAGATGAAACAAGACTGGCAATGAATTGTGGGGTAACTGTTGAATCTGGGTAACAGGAATTTAGGATTCATTATACTACTTCCTCGGAGAAGGCAATGGCACCCACTCCAGTACTCTTGCCTGGAAAATCTCATGGGCGGAGGAGCCTGGTAGGCTGCAGTCCTATCAGGGGTCGCTAAGAGTCATGCACGACTGAGCGTCTTGACTTTCACTTTTCACTTTCATGCATTGGAGAAGGAAATGGCAACCCACTCCAGTGTTCTTGCCTGGAGAATCCCAGAGACGGGGGGAGCCTGGTGGGCTGCCGTCTATGGGGTCACACACAGTCGGACATGACTGAAGCGACTTAGCAGCAGCAGCAGCAGCAGCATACTACTTCCTACACTTTTGTGTGTGACATTTTCCTTAAAGTTTAAGGAAACAGAAGATTTTTTAAAAAGTAAGTTTTCTTACTTAGTAGTTTATTATTGATTTTTTGTTTGCATGTGTGTTAAGTCCCCTCAGTCGTGTCCAACTCTTTGTGACCCTATGGACTCTAGCCCGCCAGGCTCTTCTGTCTATGGAATTCTCCAGGAAAGAATACTGGAGTCGGGTTCCATGCCTTCTTCCAGTGGATCTTCTGGACCCAGGTACTGAACCTGGGTCTCCTGAACTGGCAGGTGGGTTCTTTACCACTAGTGCCACCTGGGATGCCCTATTATTGATTTTTTAACTTGTCTCTCTTAACTCCCCCATCCTTTTCTGCTAAACTTCTACCAGTCTTACCAGTTCTTCGTTTTTTCCATGACTACTACACCCACACCCCTAACAAATTTTACCCTGTCAATTTGTTTTTTGTTCTTGTCAAGTTGTCAGAACCATGAGGCACCTTGGACTGACTCACAGACCTTGGTTCCCCAAGCTTCCTGCAACTATAGCGCTTCCTCCCATGCTGGTGTGACAGTTTCTCACGTACCTTTGCTGGCTGGCTGATGAAGGTGTTCTGAAGCAATGACAGTATCATCGAAATAACCCAGCTGGTGGCTTGGTCTTTGTTCAGTTCCAGGCTATAAAGTGCTGTAAAGAAGGCTGAGGCCAGGCTAGTGACACCCAGAAGGAGCCAGCAGAAGTATGTCAACCATCTGTGCCAGCCTTTAGAGACACGCTGCTTCCCTTCTTCTGGGCTCAGGATGGGGAAACTGGTTGCCTCCCTTAGGAACAGAAGTTGAAGGAATAACCAACCTCGTCAACAGCTGACAGAGAGGTTTAGGAAGACTACATGTGGTAAAGCCCAGTGGGATGTGTTACCTGGACAGCCCTTGCTCCGTGGGAAGAACATGGGTTTCCAAGAGTTCCTGGAGTTTTTGCAGTTGGTGGACTGCATCAAGGAAGTCACTGGGGTGATCGGCCTGGGTGGGACCTGGTGTCTGTAAGTGAGATTGGAGCCTCTGCAGAACTCTGAGCAGGTAACTGCAGAAATGACGGTGGTTTTCAGCAACCACTGAAAATACAGCCCAGGTTGACATGTGAACAAGTGGAAGATGTCAAGAAACAGAAATTCTTGGTAGAAATGAGCAATCTGTTAACTGATGAAAGTGAAAGTCCCTCAGTTGTGTAGGACTCTTTGCGACTCCATGAACTACACAGACCATGGAATTCTCCAGGCCAGAATGCCTGAGTGGGTAGCCTTTTCCTTCTCCAGGGGATCTTCCCAACCCAAGGATTGAACCCAAGTCTCCCACATTGCCAGCAGATTTTTTACCAGCTGAGCCACAAGGGAAGCCCAAGAATACTGGAGTGGGTAGCCTATCCCTTCTCCAGCAGATCTTCCCAACCTAGGAGTTGAATCAGGGTCTCCTGCATTGCAGGCGGATTCTTTACCAACTAAGCTATCAGGGAAGCCCCTGTTAACTGATGATGAGGTTAAATTTCCTAGTCGATGAAGACTGAAGAATACAGAACTGTATTCTCTGAGCATGCTGGTATATTTGCAACAATTTGTAAAATCCTATATTACTTTGATAGAGGATCAAAGTAATTTTTAAAGCTAATTGAGTTTTTTCACCAGAACTTCAGTACATGTGAACCCCACTCCAGCACTCTTGCCTGGAAAACCCCATGGACGGAGGAGCCTGGTGGGCCACAGTCCACGGGGTCGCTGAGTTGGACATGACTGAGCGACTTCACTTTCACTTTTCACTTTCATGCATTGGAGAAGGAAATGGCAACCCACTCCAGTGTTCTTGCCTGGAGAATCCCAGGGACGGGGGAGCCTGGTGGGCTGCCGTCTATGGGGTCGCACAGAGTTGGACACGACTGAAGTGACTTAGCAGAATGTGAGCGTGAAGTTGCTCAGTCGTGTTGGACTCTTTGCGACCCCATGGATTATAGCCTACCAGGCTCCTCCGTCCAGGGGATTTTCCAGGCAAGAGTACTGGAGTGGGTTGCCATTTCCTTCTCCAGGGGATCTTCCCGACACAGGGATGGAACCCAGGTCTCCCACATCGTAGGCAGACACTTTACCGTCTGAGCCACCAGGGAAGTAGAGTGCCTAGAAGGCCCAAACTAAATTCAAGAATTCATAAATCACACAATCTCATCATTCATAGAAGAAAGAGAATGACACGCTTTCACAGCTTCTGACGAAGCAGATGAAGTATGGGGGGGTCTGAGACAGAGGACATTTTTGGTGGGTTTTTCTTTTAACCTTTACTTTTTAAGACCAGATATGCTGTCTCAGAAGCTCTGAGAGGTAGCAGAGCTGTCTGCCCTCTGCTGGGAGTTTAAGGAAATGAAAAAACAGCAGAAGCTGGCATCATGCCTGTTGATTATGCTGAGAGCGTGTCAGGTGTGTGGGGTGGGGGCAGATAAAAGATCAGATCCTGAAACTTACTGAACTTTACCATTTGCCCAGTAGTGTCCTGCCTGCTGGGGACAGCCCGGATGCTCTAAGTAAGAACAGATGAGGCTAGACAAAAGCTTCAGCAGCTCGTTTATGCTATCAGAACGCCATGAAGATGGTTCGCACTCTGAGAGTAGGTACGTATTTCTCCTGAGCAGGAATCCCACAGTTTCCTTTAATTTCTGAAAGTGGAACCAAGAAGAGAAAAGTCAGTTTTACATTAAACTCAGGCCTGGGAGCAATTATAGACAGTCACGAGGCGGTTTATCTTCTTGGAGGGGCATACGCTCAGTGTGTGTGCACGCTAAGTCGCTTCAGTTGTGTCTGACTCTTTGCGACCCCATGGACTACGTAGCCCTCCAGGCTCCTCTGTCCATGAGATTCTCCAGCCAAGAATACAGAGTGGGTTGCCATTTCCCTTTCCAGGGGGTCTTCCCGACCCGGGATGGAATGTGTGTCCCCTAACGTCTCCTGCGTTGGCACGTGGGTTCTTTACCACTAGTGCCACCTGGGAAGCCCTATGCTCAGTGTAAATGACCTCAATTTTTCACTTTCTCTCTCCTTTTTCACAAAGAAGTCACCTCACAGTAGCTTCAGAACTAGTTTTATTTAGGAAAGAATCTAGGATGAAAGAAGAAGAGTTTGAACAAACATCAAAAAACTAAGACACCTCCAGAGCAGGGCATTCTGCACTCACGTCAGTGCTGAGAACACTCCAGAATCAAGAGAAAGAACTAGAGGCAGGATGACGACGGCTCAGGGCACAGGGATTAGAGTACAGCTCTAATTAGAGCATAGCTCTACAGTTAATAGAGCTCCGGAGCCTTGCCAGAGAGGCTCGTGTTCACTGGCCTTCTCCACCACGTCAGGGAGGGCAGCATGACATTAACCTGTAAACTCTGACACCACGCTCACCTCAACCACCTCCGTGAGAGAGAGAGGCTCTGAAGAAGCATCCGAGGGGCAGGAGGCCTGGATGGGAGGAAAGACAGGCAGAGGCTCCTGTGGTTGGATCAACGGGAAAAGCCGCCCGATCACAAGACTGATGGGGAAAAAGATGACTGCAGTTTGGATGCTGACGAGCAGTTCAGACCAGGTCACAGCAAACGGGCCCACTGAAAAAGAAAAGCATGTATCAACCCTCATCCTCGACCATTAAAATCGTCTCCGAGATACTCCTCTCCCAGGTTTAAGTGTTGTTTTAAAATTTATTTTAATTGGAGTGTAACTGCTTTACAATGTTGTGCTAGTTTCTGCTGTGCAGCATTGTCAATCAGCTGTGAGAATACATTAATACATCAATCCCCTCCCTAATTGCCCCCCTCCCACCCCTACTCCCATCCTGCCTCCCCAGGTCAGCACAGAGCCCCGAGCTGAGCTCCCTGTGCTCTACAGCGGCTTCCCACTAGCTACCCAGTTCACACGTGGTACTGCACATGTCAGCTACTCTCTCAGCTCATCCCGCCCTCTCCTCCCCATGCCAGGTCCAAAGTCCATGCTCTATGTCCTGCAGTTTAAGTATTTATTTACCAATTGACTATGATTATCTAAGGATAGCAAGTTATTTTGACAGTCAAGATCCTGAAGTGTCTCTAAGGCCATTTCATTTGTTAATGAGTGAGATCAATGAGAAAATGTGTATTCTAATGTTAGAGTAAATGAGTATTCTCATTTAAGAGTAGAATTAGATGAGTACTCTAATGGGAGGGCAGCAGAGGAAAAATGAAGGCCCCCGGTGACTCCGTTTCTAACTTGGAAGGAAGGAATGGCGTGTAGAAGAAGGACTACCTGCCACAAACAGCACACGTCAGGGCTCACCCCGAGCTTGCTGATCTCTCTTGGTGGTGGTACTGTTCACCTTCCAGAACATGACGTTGGTGACCATGTTGCAGAGAAGGAGGGTCATGTAGCAGGTGAGCCGCTGGACCCTCGTAAACTGGTTCCAGGGGTGTCGAGTTGCGACTGAGAGCCACAGGCAATCCTGGGTGAACTTCTCTATGATCATGGAGGAGAACAGGTGTCTAACAAGATAAATCAGAACAGGAAATGCATGAGATGTCATTCTGAACATGGCCTCGTTTGAGATGTGGTTCACCTGGCAGCAAGCGACACATCGACAGCTCAGCCACTGCTCAACACCCTTGTGAAGCAGCTTTCAGGTGACACGGTATGATTTTTGCTGCTGTTGTTGTTACCATAGGGTAATAGGTTTTTGAGGATAAGGGTAACTTTATGAGATTTTAAAACTAAAACCTTGTTTTGGCTTTACCAGAGGTTTTGATAAGTCTTTTTTATTCTTGGAAAGTTTGCATTAAGCTTCCACTCAATATAGGGGCTTCCCTGGTGGTTCCGACGGTAAAGAATCTGCCTGCAATGAAGGAGACCTGGGTTTGATCCATGGGACGGGAAGATCCCCTGGAGTAGGAAATGGCATCCCACTCCAGTATTCTTGCCTGGAGAATTCCATGGACAGAGGGGCCTTGGTGGGCTGGGGTCACAAAGAATCTGACATGACTGAATGACTAACATTTTCACTTTTTCCACTCAAGATAGTTACAAGGTATGGTAAACTTATATAAGGTAAACTCATACTTGGAGAACCTTCTCTACTCTCCAAAGAAACTATAAATACAATATAAAAAGAAAAAATTCAAAATATTAGCTGGGCTTAAAAACAAAATAAATGTCTCTGAAGAAGAGGGATGGGATGAGAAAAAAGATGGTAAGTGGGGAAGAAGCCACAGGATTCTGAGCTCTGGGTTTGGAAGAAGGCGTGCTGCTAAGTCGCTTCAGTCATGTCCGACTCTGTGTGACCCCATAGACGGCAGCCCACCAGGCTTCCCCGTCCCTGGGATTCTCCAGGCAAGAACACTGGAGTGGGTTGCCATTTCCTTCTCTAAAGCATGAGAATGAAAAGTGAAAGTGAAGTCACTCAGTCGTGTCCAACTCTTCGAGACCCCATGGACCACAGCCCACCAGGCTCCTCCATCCATGGGACTCTCCAGGCAAGAGTACTGGAGTGGGGTGCCAAGGTATACACAGGTCAAAGTTTGATTCCCAGAGAGCAGCTGAAAGTGATTCATGGAGGGAGGGAAAGGAAAGGCGGGTAAAGCCAACTTCACTGCCTGAAGCCAGGGCTGAAGCTGGAGCTCAAGGAAGAACTCTGCAGAACAAAAAAACTACCTCAGGGCTGCCGCTGCTGCCAAGTCGCTTCAGTCGTGTCCAACTCTGCGACCCCAGAGACCGCAGCCCGCCAGGCTCCCCCGCAGGGCTACACATTTGTACGTAGGGAGGCAGGGGACAGCGGGCAGCCCCTCAACCAGGAACACAGCCAAGAGACCCCCTGGCTCATGACAAGGTGTGTGACAGGTCGTTTCCTTAGTTTCTCTGAGGACCAGGGGCTCCGAAATGGGGTAATAAAATAAACCCTAGTTCTAGACTGGTGATGTGAAGGGCTGAATGAAAAAAATTGAGAAAAGTACTCGTCAGGGGTATGTGGAGAAGGAGAGAGATATTGAGACTTAAAGATGAAACCAACCTACAACCTCAAATTCCTAAACATATTTATAAATCTAATGCTAAAAAAGGCAGCCAACACAATATTTCAGTCCAGAAGAAACTAATTTTGTGGGACAGTCTGGCAAAGACTTGAAGTGTTTCAGGTTGCTCAAAGATACAAGTAAAGCTACAAAAGAGATACAAGTAAAGCTACAAAAGAGACTCACCAACTTAGAAAACAGTTGCGGGGGAAGGGATAGTGAGGAAGTTTGGGAAGGTCATGTACACAATTGAAAATGTGTATATTGAAAATGGATAACCAACAAGGACCTACTGAACAGCAGATGGAACTCTGCTCAATGTTATGAGGCAGCCTGGATGGGAGAGGGGTTTGGGGAGAATGGATACATGTGTACGCGTGGCTGAGCACACTGGCTGTCCATCTGAAACTACCACACCTTGTTAATCAGTTATACCTCAATACAGAACAAAGTTCAAAGTTCAAAAAGCATGTATGTGTGTATATATATATATATATATATATATATATATATATATATATATATATATATATAAAGAAGAAAATGTCAGTTGCTACTTGCACTGTAGTGATTGTTTTGTTTGCTACTACTGTATCTCATGTCTCAGCAATCTGCAGCAAGATCCAATGGCCTTGAGGGGAGGCCATGTGCTTTAGAAGAAAGAATCTTCAACAGGAGAGGGGATAAGACCTGAGCCTCTGCTGTTTCTTATGTGCTTCATCTGGAGCAAGTCAATTTAACCAATCCCTGCTACATTTTCAGAGAAGGCAGTGGCACCCCACTCCAGTACTCTTGCCTGGAAAATCCCATGGACGGGGGAGCCTGGTAGGCTGCAGTCCATGGGGTCGCTAAGAGTTGGACACGACTGAGCGACTTCACTTGCACTTTTCACTTTCATGCATTGGAGAAGGAAATGGCAACCCACTCCAGTGTTCTTGCCTGGAGAATCCCAGGGACGGGGGAGCCTGGTGGGCTGCCGTTTATGGGGCTGCACAGAGTTGGACACAACTGAAGTGACTTAGCAGCAGCAGCAGCAGCAGCTGCTACATTTTATACATCTATGAAATAAAGAACTTGACAGTAAATAATGATATAAAAATGATACAAGGAATAATGTTCACTTTAAAAGAATAAAAAATGAAGAAAAACCCAGAAATAAAATAAATTTGAAATCTTAAAATGGAAAAATATGGTCCTCAAAACAAAATAATTAGGAGAAAGAGACACTGGTTTAAGAGAAAAATCAGTGAACTGCCACAGACAGACAAAAAAGATATGCACGCAAGAGTGGCTTAAAAACATGGACGATCGTTAGAGAGACTTTGCATATAGCGAGGGACTGTCAGAGGAGCAGTATTTTCAGAAGTGACATATGAGAATTTCTGTTTATTGAACGCATGACTCTGTATATCAAAAGTGCATTTTGGGACACCCCTCCCTGGAGGTCCGGTGGTTAAGACTCCAGGCGTCCAGTGGTCAGGGAACTAAGATCCTGCATGCCGTGCAGCACACCACCTCCCCAACCCTGAAGAGCACATTTTACATTTTACCACAATAAAACTTTTTTAAAGTACACTCTGAGTGCTAAACAGGATTTTTAAAAAAGGTAAATCCACAGTGAAAAGAAATATGGTAAAATTTGGAACATCAAGGATAAAGAGAAAATACTAAAAAGAGAAAAGACAACATACTTTAGAAGAATAACAGGTAGACTGACATAACAACAGAGGCAGTGCTGAAAGGCAGTCCTCCATGAACGCTTCACATTTAGGCATTTATACAAACTTTGCTCCTGGACTATGTCTTCAAGTATCTTTGTGTAAGCAGACAGCCCTAAAAAGACAGAATCAGGAACTCTCTTTGGAGACAATTTACATTTCCAGATTATAAAGACAGAGACTTCTTGCTTCCCAGAGACTTTCTAGGGTAATAAAGATAGACATGCCTTCTTCTCACCCCTTGAGAGATTTGCCTACATTGCAGGCTGATAAAGATAAGGTCTTATTCTATAGGGAAGGATGGGCAGGTTTTCTGGCAGCTCATAGATCAGCGTCTCCTGGTTTGGGGTTCCTCTTTTGTAACATACCTCTACTGCTTGTGCAGCTCACAGCTGGCTCTCATCACATCACCCTGTCAAATCAGGGAGCTGCCACAAATTACTGCTCTGGCTGCTTCTACTGCTCTAAGTAGTAAACTGTCTAAATCCATTTGGGTCAGTGGAAACAGTGGAAGGAATACCTCTGAAAATTCTTCCACAAAAACAATGATAAAACTTCTTTTAAAAAGTCAGAATCAAATTTTCAGAACTCAGGTAAGTAACCAAAGGTTTGTAGCAACCTGGGAGTGTTTACATAAGAAAAACGGTTAAATATCAGTAAGAACAGAGAATTTTGTGGCATTTTAATTGGCCCTATTTCCCCATCTCCCTTTCCCTAGCTCCATGGTAACCTTGAAAACCAAGAGCCTTCAATCACAGTGAAATCCAGCAGCCTGGCAGTCACTAGAGGGGGCAGAAGGGGATTAAAAGCATCCTTCCCAGAGAGCCGTCATTATCTGACTTGTCTGGTAGTTCCCGGGAAAACTCCACTTGCAAGACTGCCCTTATTTGATATGACTGGACACTCATCCAGTGAAAAATGCTTCTTCTTTGAGGGCACTGTCAAAAATGTTAAGAGGCAACTGTTTAACTTCACAGCTGCCTGATAAGGCAGGCAAACAACGGGCTCATCACAAAGCCTGAGAGGGTCAGAGGTCCACAGGAGTTTTGAAAAGCTTCGACACAGTCCTGGGAGTCTAATGATAGGAGGCCATGTGCACGCCCGGGGATGTGGGCATGCTCAGGAAACACCTGAGCAGGCCCTACACTTCTACTCCTGGAAGAACCCTGAAGCTCTCAGCAAGCAGGAAGTGAAGGCTCAGGCAGAGCTGTCAGCCACCTGGCTGCATGCGGAAGGCATGGCACAACATGTGTGCAAAACCCCTCAGCAAAGGCTGGGAGGCTTACTGGCTCAGGCCTTTAAAGAGGTCTCTGTCTAGCTGTTAGCTGCCCACTGAACTGACTGAGCAAGAACTTCAGTTTCACATATGATAGAAATACAGATTTTATAGAATTAGTTCGAAACAGACACAGGACAATAACGGACACTAAGAACAAGTACTGGGGGAGAGGAAGGAGATTTGATCTTCAGAGTGGCCACATTTCATTATTTAAAATGTTGGGTTTTCAACAGAAGATCACAAGACATGAAAAGAAACAAAGTCTCTCTCTCCCTCACACACACACACACCACACTCAACAAATTGTTACTGAGGAAGCCAAGACACTGGATTTACTAAAGATTTCAAATCAGCTATTTTAAATATGTTCAAAGAAATAAGGGAAATCATGTTGAAGTAACTAAAGGAAAGTAAATGAGCATGATGTCTTGCTAAATAGAGTATTAATGAAGATACAGAAATTATTATTATTGGTTGCACTGTGTGGCACGCAGGATCTTAATTCCTGTTTAGGGATCAAACCCGTGCCGCCTGCATTGGAAGTGTGGAGTCTTCCAATGAACCACCAGGGAAGTCCCCAGAGAATATTTTATTTTTTTTAACTAATTTTTTAAAAGTTTTTTTAAAATGTGAACCATTTTTAAAGTCTTCATTGAATTTTTGACAATTTTGCTTCTGTTTCATGTTTTGGTTTTTTGACCATAAGGCATATGGGGGTCTTAGCTCTCTGACCAGAAATCAAACCGTTGCCCCCTATACTGGAAGTGTGGAGTCTTAACCACTGGACCACCAGGGAAGTTCTCAGAAGTTATTAAAAAAAAAAACCAAAACAAATAGAAAGAGTGCAGCTGAAAAATACAGTAAGAAATGGAAAATTCACTAAAGGCTCAAAAGCAGATGTGAGCTGGCAGGAGAAAGAAGATAGGTCAAACTTGAAGATAGGTCAGTTGAAATTGTCTTGTCCAAGGAACAGAAAGAAAAAATAATGAAGAAAATGAACAGAGCCTCAGAGACAGGTAGCACATCATTTCTCAACAGTACCTAAAGGAAAAGAGCTCCTTCTTTGAGACTGGCATGAAGACCCGGTCGCGCTCACTGTCTCCAAGGTCCATGGCCAGCCAACAGTTGCACAGGAAATGCCATTTCCTTTTACCTGCGATGTCAGTGACAGTCACCTGGCTTACATACCTATAGTAAAATAAAGACAATCATGTTAGAGGGTGGGCATCAATCAATTGCTGTAATAAGCAGTGACCTTATGGAAGCAACCTCAATGTCCATTGATGGCTGAATGGATAGAGAAAATGTGGTATATATACCGTATACAATGGAATATCATTCAGTTACTAAAAAAAGAATGAAATTTTGCCATTTGTGACATGAATAGAGGGCATTAGCCTAAGTGAAATAAGTCAGAGAGAGACAAAGACAGATATGATCTCACTTATATGTGGAATGTAAAGGCAAAGGTCAGGAGAGTCAAAAGGTACAGACGGCCAGTTATAAAATAAGCCAAGGGGATGAAACATACAGCATGGCGACTGTAGTTAATAATATGGTGTCGCATATATGAAAACAGCTACAAGAGCAGATCTTAACTCTCACAACGAGAAAAAAATTCTCTATGTATGGTGATGCTTGTTAACTAGACTTATGGTGATTATTTCACAATACATACAAACATCAAATCATTAGGTTGCAGACCTGAAGCAAATATAAAATTGTACATCAATCATACTGCAATAAAAATAAAAAAAGAAAATTTTTTATTGACAGAGGGTGTCCAAGTAAACAGATTCTGCTTCATTGTAGGGGCAAGAGCCAAAGAAAGAAACGAGATCTGATCCCACTTTTTCCTTCCCAACCTCTAAAGGAGTTCACGTACCAAATATCAGAATGCAGACTTCCATAACCTGGAATAGTCAGTGTGTGTTTCTATTCCTTAAGATTTCTTCTTTCTACAGTGACAGCACCCCACCACCTTTGTAAATATCCCATCTGCCTCCATCTTTCACCACTAGGGTCTAAGGGGGTGTACATGGGGAGTGGGCTTTAATGTTTATATTAATGACTTGTCTTGTTTGGGTCTGTGGCTTCATCTTGGCTTCAGAGCAACAGGTCCTGAAACTTCATCCTCTTTTCAACCCGTTTTTTTTTTTAACCATGTGTCTCTGTCTTCTCCCCTGATTTCAACCATCAACCAATTTGTCCTGCAGAACCTCTGCTCTGCCTGTTTGACTTCACCTTGCACCTAGTCAGCTAATCTCCTTTACTGAAAGGATGCTACTTCTCCAAAAGTCTATACGAAACCATTCAAATCTCTCTGGTCAAAATTCTTATTTTAGTTGGAAGTTATTTTTTTCTTTTTTTGGAAGTTATTTTCTGTGTGAGGAGCACAGATCGCTTTAAAGCTAAAATTATTTCTGGGACTCTCTTTTGAAGCAGTTAATATAATCACAAGTGACTAAGTTGCATTTGATTTAAACTTAGCTACTTGTTAAAGCTTTCATTTAATAGCAAAGTATAAAAAAAGAGAAAATATTCATTTTCTGATTGGTGAGAAACTAGTCAACCGTTTTTTTCTCTGCTCTCCTTTCATACAGAAAAGAAACAGAGAATCTAATGTGTGTCAGAACAATCTAGTTGATACATTCAGTACGATCAGTATAAAGATACAGAAAGCATAGTCATTTTCTAAGAAAATATGCTGGCAGTCTGCTTTTTATTGGGGGTGGATAGTTCTTTTGCTTCTCTGTGTTTTCCAAGTTTTTTGTATTCAAACATCTATTACTTTTGCAATTAAACAAAGAAAAGAAAATATTGACTAAAAAAATTCTTTGAAAGAGCCTTAATAACAAAGTCTAGAAGTGAACAGGTAATTCTTGAGAACTGTAACAAATATTTATTGTTACAATAGACTGTAATTATCAATTATAACAAATATTGAGTCCTACTATAATTTTGGCACTGTATGTGCTGTTGAGAATACAAATACGACTAAGTCAACATTGCTATTCCATGAGGAGCATAAAGTCATTATAAGTCAAAAAATATTATAAGACTCCATACAAAATTAGAATTTATATAAACCAGTGATAAAAGAAAAATGGAAAATATCATATAGGTGTGAATTCCTTTATGTGTTGTGAATTCCTTTATGTGTTTCCTCAAAGAGAAATATCTATTTAAATTAAAAAATGTATTTCTAATAATTATAAAATATTGTTAAAACTTTTGGAAGTAACTAAAACTACCCTGAAGAAAAACTTAAAAATTCATAATCCTACTACCCAGGGATAACTATTGGTAATAATTTAGTGTATATAGCTCTAGACTTCCCCTTATAAACACACTTGAAAAAAAAATCAACTCTGTTGTGGTATAATTTACATAGGATAAAAGGCACCCATTTAAAGAATATAGTTCAGGGAATTTCCTAGCAGTTCAGTGGTTAGGCCTCTGGGCTTTCACTGCCAAGGGCACAAGTTTGATCCCTGGTTGAGGAACTAAGATCCTGCAAGCCATGGAGTGCAGCCAAAAAAATAAAAATAAAAAGTACTGTTCACTGCATTGTGGACAACTGTATACACCTGTATAATAAGCACCACCATGGCCACCCTGAAAAGTTCCCCTGCCCCCTTTCCAGTCAGCCCTCCTCAGGCTCACCCTGGGCTCCAGGTGACCACTGACATACTTCCTCTCTCTACAGGTTAATTTGCTTTTTTTTGTTGTTGTTGTTAATTTGCTTTTTTCAGAATTTCACATATTCTTGTGTGTCTGGCTTCTTTTGCTCAACATAATGCTTTCTGAGATTCGCCCATGTTGCTGTATCAGTAGATTGTTCTTCTTTGTCAGGGGTCATATTCCACCAAATGAACACACTAACATTTGTTTATTCATTCAGCTGATGGACATTTGTGTTGTTTCCAGTTTGAGGCTATTTTTCATAAAGCTGCTATCAAAGTATTTGTGTAAGACTTGGAGTGGACATACGTTTTCACTTATCTTGAGTAAATAACTAGGAGTGGAATTTCTGGGTCATAGGGTAAACGTATGTTCAACCTTACAAGAAAACTGCCAAATTGTTCTTCACCGAGGCTGTACTGGTTTACATCCCTCCAGCGGCGTGTGAGAGCTCTTAACTGCTCCCCACCCTCACTCCACCTTTTAGTTTTACTCATTCTAGTGGGTGTCTACTGCTATTGCTGTGGTTTTAATTTGCATTTCCTGATAACCAATGATGCTGAGCATCTTTCAAGTGCTTATTATACCCTATTTACCTTTATAAAAGAAAGCGGAACAACAGTAGAACCAACTGTTGTGTAGATACCTGAACAGGATGGAAGCAGCAGGAAAATCATCGGGCTGTCCTGGCCTTATGGTTGGTGTCTCTAGTCTAGCAGAGAAGGACTTTTTTAAAACTTCTTTTTGGCTGTGCCATGCAGCTTGTGTGATCTTAGTTCCCCAACCAGGAATTGAACCTAGACCCTTGGCAGTGAAAGTGTGGAGTCCTGACCACAGGACTGCCAAGGAATTCCTGGGAAGGACTTCTTGTGCTAACAATTTTAGGCTGGATGCATATTCCTTTCAGGTGGGAAATATTCAGCAACTGACTTGTTTCTGGGTCAGTTCTCAAACCTGGGTCTGAGATCTTTGGGGCTGCCCTGGTGGCTCAGTGGTAAAGAATCTGCCCACAGGGTGGAAGACCTGGGTTCGATCCCTGGGTCAGAAAGATCCAAAGGCAAGCCAGAATCCAAGGACAGAAGAGCCTGGTGGGCTACAGTTCATGGGTCCATGGGGTTGCAGAGCTGGACACGACTGAGCAACTAACACACACTGAGACCTCTGACTTCACTGCCTTCCTTTTTCCTAATCCCAACAAACCAATGATCTTCATCCTCAATTAATTTTTATCATCTACTTTCTCCACTCACTTCTCATAATTCTCAGAGTGCTGCTGAAGGAAGATGTGGGAGCGTCTGGACCCAGCACAGGGCAGGTACGCACACTCAGCACTGACCGTTTCTCTGACTCTTGCGGGACATCCCGACTGTAATTCCACTCCTTCCCCTCTCCTTAAGCTCTTCATTTTGACCCAAAGTATATTCTCTATATAGTCATGTATTAAATACTCTTTAAAGATGCTTTTTGTGTTTAGAGATACTTTTAACTTATGGTACTTTGGGGCAATGTTTCCTTGTTATTATTTTCTGTTCACAGTAGTGACCATGTTTGATGGAAAAAAATCTGGGACTCCGTTGGTGGTGCAGTGGTTGAGAATCTCCCTGCCAGTGCACAGGACACGGGTTCGATCCCTGGTCTGGAAATATCCCACATGCTGCGGGGCAGCTAAGCCCGTGCGCCACAACCGCCAAGTCCGCACTCTAAAGGCCATGAGCCACGAGAAGAGGAGCCGCTGCGATGAGAAGCCTGCACCCTGCAACTGGGGAGTAGCCCCTGCTGACTGCAACAAAGATCTGGCACAGCCAAAATAAATAATTTAAAAGATGTTTAAAAAAAAATCTATCATTCTCCCTCTCATAAAATATCTTAATTTTCAATATTTCTTTCCAGGTTTTCTTTTGTGTAGACAGCTTTGAAATGAAAATCTAACGTAATTCCCTGGTGGTCCAGTGGTGAAGACACGCACGTCCCATGCAAGGGCACGGGTGTGATCCCTGATGGGGAACTAAGATCCCACATACTGCACGGTGCAGTCGAGAAAATATTAAAAAGAAAGAAAAATAAATTAGAATCAAACAGGTATTTGTTACTATTTGATCCAAAACATTATAGTTATTTACTGTGATGCCGTGCAGGTCTTTCCCCAGAATGCTGCAGAGAAGCAGCACACCAGCCTGATTCGGGTACTTACCAAGCAGGGCTGGTGCCAGAATTGTCATGCCAGAGCCGCAGGCTGTGTAATTCCCCCAGAGAGGATGGAGTGCCCAGGAGGAACACATCCAGTCCCCCGCGTTCAAAGACTGCCTTCTGGGAGTCACAAAGGTGGTGGGGCTCGCTCCGCCCCTCTGATCCATAAAGGGTGATGACTACCTAAACCAGGACAAAGAAAAGATAAGATACGGCAAGTTATAACATGAGTCTTTTGATTTATGTCTAAGGGGAAAGATGAAGACAGAGAAAACTGTACTGAGATGAGGTCCTGGGGTCTTAGACAAGCAGAAAGGGCTCTTCAAATGTACAATTTTTAAAAGGTTTTTGGCTGCACCCCATGGCATATGGGATCTTAGTTCCCTGACCAGGGATTGAACCCACGTCCCCTCAGTGGAAGCATGGAGTCTCAACCATTGGGTCGTCAGAGAAGGCCTAGATGGAGAGTTGAGAACCAGGACGACCACCCTCCAGGATCTGTGTGAAGGATGACTGGGTGCCAGGATGTCAGCAAGGGTATCGGAGTGCAGCTCGCATGGCAGAGAGCGCCGAGCAGTGAGGGAAGAACCTTCATTGCACTCACGTTGGCTGTCGTCGAGGCCCTTCTTCTATGGCCCGTGGAGACCTCAATAAGGTAGTGGAATTGAGAGCTGGGGTCATTATCAGCCAGGATGGTAACCTTCACCTGCAGGAAAAAGCACAATCAAGAAAACCAGCAGATCTTCACTCCTTACAGCCCAGCGAGAAGCAGGAGGATACACCACGGCAGCTTTGGTGACTCCGAGGAAAGCAAGGGTGAGATGGGGGAGAAGGTAAAACAGACAAGCAGACCTAAGTTAAGTGATAAAAGTGGGGGCTATGGGTTGAAAGTCCAGGGTTTATGTCACGAGAATGAAACAGTCATAAAATCAACTGATCGGGTCTTGGGCCTCTAAATCTTTCCATTTTCCCCCCACCCAGAAAGGGTTATCAGATAAGATATAAGACACCTAGCTAAATGTGAATTCCAGATAAATGATTAATAATTTGGGGTCATATTTATGCTAAATATGCATTCACTATTTATTTGAAATTCAAATTTAACTGGGTGCCTTGTATTTTTATTTACTAAAATTGGTAATTCCACACCCACAGTATATTCGCATATTCTAGAATTTCCACATGTACGGAAGCAAGGATGAGAAAGATATAGAACAGAAATTAGAAGGAAGCTGTCAAAGGATTTTTTGTTTAAAAAAAGATTCTATACAAGTTTCTTACATATTGCAGTTACATTAAATTATAACTTTTTGGACTTATCCATAACTTTCATATCCAAGGTATTAAGTGAGATAAATGTGCATTTGATTATAGTTAAATTCTCTGTGTGTTTTCTTTTGGCTTATTCCTGACCTAAATGAATCATATGAAGATTCAACCTTGGCTAAAAGAAAAAAAAAATGGAGAAATAGAGATAAATCCCTGGGCCTTGAGACAGTAGACATGGAGAGAAATGTTAAGAGAAGTCCCACTGGAATTTTTACTATCTGCTACCTGCCTCTTTTCAATAAAGTGGACTTCCCTGGTGGCTCAGAAGGTAAAGCGTCTGTCTACAATGTGGGAGACCTGGGTTCGATCCCTGGGTTGGGAAGATCCGCTGGAGAAGGAAATGGCAATCCACTCCAGTACTATTGCCTGGAAAATCCCATGGACAGAGGAGCCTGGTAGGCTATAGTCCATGGGGTCGCAAAGAGTCAGACACGACTGAGTGACTTCACTCACCTGCCTCTTTTCGATAAAGGTATCTCTTATTTCCTTCCTCTTGTTCAACATACTCAAGACACTGTGACAGAGCTTTCAGAATCAAAGTCTCATCACCTTCTGTGCATCGGCCTGGTCCTTCCTCCAAGCCCACACGAATATGAGCATGTAGATTCCGACAAGGCTGGCCAGCAGGGACACCCCGACCGGGTTGCTGGTCACTCGAAGGAACAGCTCAGCCACGTCTTCCACATTCACCGTCCGGGGCACAAGGAAGAAATCGCTGCCGAAGTAGGTCAGGTGGTTACAGAGACACTGTGTCCTTACCAGCGTGCTCTGCGGCCCGACCTGGAATGACAGTCAAGATGGTGACTGACTGACCGGCATGCTAAGGAAGGGACACACGTAAAACATAAACACACACACAGATTTGGAAAAGAAGGTCTGGTGGCTCATCCTCCGCTGGTGTTAATGTGATCTGGGACAACTGATGGGCACAGCAGCTTGGCAGCATTTAGTAAAACAGAAGAAGTACAAACTCCTTGGATCCTGAGACTCCAGTTCTGAATGCATATCCTGAGGACTCTGCACACATGCACAAGGAAACGTGAAAAAGGACGTCTCTGTCAGCACTGGGTAAAACCAGGAGAAACCAGAACCACCTCTGTGTCTGCTAACAGCAGAACATGCAAACAAGTCAATAAGGAAGTAGGGGCAAACGAATGGGCTACTATACAGCAGATAAAATGAATGGACTGAAGCTGGATATATCAACCTGGATATATCAATGCTGAGTGAACAAGGCAAGTTTAAAAGGATATAACAGTGTGACACCATTTACACAAAGACCTAGAGCATGCAAACCATCACTCATGAATCCATGTTTACCAATCTTCCTCACTAGGCACTGTCCTATCCATCGCTAGCTCCTATACATGGGCTTGGTATGTAGAAGATGCTCAATACATACTTGCTGAAAGAATGAATCTGTTGTTGTTCAGTCGCTAAGTCACATCCAACTCTTTGCGACCCCATGGATTGCAGCACGCTATGCTTCCCTGTCCCTCACTATCTCCCAGAGTTTGCTCACATTCATGTCCATTCAGTCAGTGATGCTGTCTAACCATCTTATCCTTTGCTACCCTCTTCTCCTTTTCCTTCAATCTTTCCTAGCATCAGAGTCTTTTCCAATGAACTGGCTCTTCTCCTTAGGTAGCCAAAGTATTGAAGTTTCAGCTTCAGTATCAATTCTTCCAGTGAATATTCAGGGTTGATTTCCTTTAGGATTGACTGGTTTGATCTCTTTGACATACTCTCAAGAGTCTTCTCCAGCACCACAATTCTAAAGCCACAGTTCTTCGGTGCTCAGCCTTTCTTATGGTCCAGCTCTCAAATCTGTACATGACTACTGGAAAAACCACAGCTTTGACTACACGGACCTTTGCCAGCAAAGTGATGTCTCTGCTTTTTAATATGCTGTCTAGGTTTGTCATAGCTTTCCTTCCAAGAAGCGTCTTTTAATTTCAAGGCTGCGGTCACTGTCCACAGTGATTTTAGAGCCCAAGAAAATAAAATCTGTCACTGCATATACCAAATTCCAGACAGTGGTTACTCTTTGATATGAGTGAAAAAATGAGGTCTTTAGGGAGACAGTTCTTCGCATCAGGTGGCCAAAGTATTGGAGCTTCAGCTTTAGCATCAGTCCTTCTAATGAATATTCAGGACTGATTTCCTTTAGGATGGACTGGTTGGATCTCTTTGCAGTCCAAGGAACTCTCAAGAGTCTTCTCCAACACCACAGTTCAAAAGCATCAATTCTTTGACACTCAGTGTTCTTTATAGCCCAACTCTCACATCCACACATGACTCCTGGAAAAACCATAGCTTTGACTAGATGGACCTTTGTTGGCAAAGTAATGTCTCTGCTTTTTACATATGCTGTCTAGGTTGGTCATAGCTTTTCTTCCAAGGAGCAACCATCTTTTAATTTCATGGCTGCAGTCACCATCTGCAGTGATTCTGGAGCCCCCCAAAATAAAGTATGTCTCTGTTTCCATCGTTTCCCCATCTATTTGCCATGGAGTGATGGGACTGGATGCCATGATCTTAGTTCTTTGAAAGTTGACTTTTAAGCGAACTTTTTCACTCTCCACTTTCACCTTCATCAGGAGGCTGTTTAGTTCTTCTTTACTTTCTGCCATAAGGGTGGTGTCATCTGCATATCTGAGGTTACTGGTATTTCTCCTGGCAATCCTGATTCCAGCTTGTACTTCATACAGCCTGGCATTTGGCATGATGAGGGCATATCAGCTACTAAACTATAACTGATGCTACACTTGATCTTAGCCAAAAGACAGAGAAGTGACAAAAGCTCTTTTTTGCAAAAGAAAGTCAGCCTCATTTACTCACCGCATATTTAGTACTTGCAGAATTGATCAACTTCCATGTACCACTTGCCTTATTTTATGTACCTTGTCAGATTTACCATGGACTAATGTTTGGGCAAGAAATGACAAATCTAAAGCACAAATCTAAAGACTTCCCTGGTAGTAGAGTGCATAAGCGGAGAAGGCAATGGCACCCCACTCCAGTACTCTTGCCTGGAAAATCCCATGGACCGAGGAGCCTGGTGGACTGCAGTCCATGGGGTCATGAAGAGTCAGACATGACTGAGCGACTTCACTTTCACTTTTCACTTTCATGCGTTAGAGAAGGAAATGGCAACCCACTCCAGTGTTCTTGCCTGGAGAATCCCAGGGACGGGGAAGCCTGGTGGGCTGCTGTCTATGGGGTCGCACAGAGTCAGACACGACTGAAGCGACTTAGCAGCAGCAGCAGAGTGCATAAGAATCTGCCTGCCAATGCAGGGGACACGGGTTCAATCCCTGGTCCAGGAAGATGTCACATGCTACAGAGAAACTAAGCCCTTGTGCACAAATACTGAGCCTATGTGCTGCAACTCCTGAGGCCCATGCGCCTAGAGCCTGTAATTCCCGACAAGAGAAGCCACTGCAATGCGAAGTCCGAACACTGCAATGAAGAGCAGCCCTCGCTCGCTGCAACTAGAGAAAGCCCGTGTGCAGCCATGAAGACCCAGGGAAATAAGAAAAAAAAAGAAAAAAAATCTAAAGCACAAGCTTGCTCAGAAGGGACATGCTCTCCCAGCCCACCACACACACATCCCCCTTTTATCTAGGCTGATTTATCTCCCTTCCGATGCTTTTTCTTTCTGGGCCATCCCAAACGAGGTGACAGGGGCCCTGAGTTTATTGCCAGCTGAAATGGGAGAGAGGCAGAATTGGGCAGCTTCTACCTAAACAGACATTCAGATGGCCAAGAGACACATGAAAAGACGCTCAACATCACTAATTGTTGTTTTTTAGTCTCTAAACTGTGTCCGACTCTTTTGTGACCCTATGGAATTGTAGCCTGCCAGGCTCCTCCGTACATGGGATTTGCCAGGCAATATTGGAGTGGGTTGCCACTTCTTTCTCCAAGGGATCTTCCTGACCCAGGGATCTGAACCTGTGTCTCCTGCCCTGGCAGGCAGATTCTTTACCATCTGAGCCACCAGGAAAGCCCCACTAATTAGAGAAATGCAAATCAAAGCTGCAATAAGGTGTCACCTTACTTCGGTCAGAATGGCCATCATCAAAACATATACAAACAATAAACACTGGAGAGGATGTGGAGGAAGGGGAACCCTCATACACTTCTGGTGGCAATGTAAGCTGATACAGCCACTGTGAAGAGCAGTGTGGAGGTTCCTTAAAAAACTAAAACTAGAACTACCATATGACCCAGCAATCTGACTCCTGGGCATATACCCTGAGAAAACATAAATCAAAAGGACACACGTACACCAGTGTTTATTACAGCACTATTTACAATAGCCAGGGCATGGAAACAACCTAATGTCCAAAGACAGATGAATAGAAAAGACGACATGGTACATATATACAACGGATATTACTCAGCCACGAAGAGGAACAAAACTGGTTCATTTGTAGAGATGTGGATGGACCTAGAGTCTATCATACAGAGTGAAGTTAATCAGAAAGAAAAAAACAAATATCACATATTAACGCATGTATGTGGAATCTAGAAAAATGGTGCTGATGAATTTATTTCCAGGGCAGGACTAGAGATGTGGATGCAGAGAACGGACATGTGGGCACAGGGGGCGAAGGGGACAAATTGGGAGATTAGGACTGACATATATATGCTTCCAGGGAAGATACTGGAAGAGGGCATGGCATCCCACCCCAGTATTCTTGCCTAAGGAGACTGGCAGGCTGTAGTCCACTGGGTCGCAAAGAGTTGGACATGACTGAAGCAACTTAACACATACACACTTCCATGTGTGAACAGATACTAGCGGGAACCTGCTGTGAAGCATAGGAAGCTCAGGCTTAGTGCTCTGTGATGAATTAGAGAGGGGAGTGGAAGGGGATATGTGTATATGGTTGATTCACTTTGTTGTACAGCAGAAACCAACACAATATTGTAAAGCAATCATATTTCAATGCTGCTGCTGCTGCTGTGGCACTTCAGTCGTGTCCGACTCTGTGCAACCCCAGAGACGGCAGCCCACCAGGCTCTGCCATCCCTGGGATTCTCCAGGCAAGAACACTGGAGTGGGTTGCCATTTCCTTCTCCAATGCATGAAAGTGAAAAGTGAAAGTGAAGTCGCTCAGTCGTGTCCGACTCTTAGCGACCCCATGGACTGCAGCCTACCAGGCTCCTCCGTCCATGGGATTTTCCAGGCAAGAGTACTGGAGTGGGGTGCCACTGCCTTCTCCATATTTCAATGAAAACAATATTAAAAAAAAAAAAGAGGTGGGCAGCTTCTGACCTGGCATCCACTGCTCTTCCACATGCTGTTGAGGCTGTCCCAGAAATAGCACTGAGTGACGGCAGTGACCACCGAGAGCAGGGTGGGCGTCCGCTGAGTGCCCTCTTTGCTTTTATCCAACACAGCTGTTATGTAGTAGGTGCCGACCCCATACCGCAGTTTCTCTGGCGTCAGCACCCATGTGTATTCCTCATCTGAGAACAAACAAAAGTGCTTAGCTGCCTTTCAAAGAGGACAAAAATACCATCAGAACTTTTCTTCAGAAGGGTCTGTTATTGTTATTATTTTACAAATGGGAAACAAGAAGCCTCGCATCACAAATGGTTTTAAAGAAAATGACCGGTGATATAATCTGGGGTTCTGGATGACTCCTGTTCCATTAAAAAAAAAATTATATGTTTTTGATAAATGAAGATTTTGGTCTAAGGAATTAGAATATACTATGAGTTTTAGAAAAATGAAATAATCACACATCAAAATGATAACAAGAGAACCTTGGTAACAAGAGAAACCCAAGGGCAACACGTGGGCAGGCAAAGAGCAGCTCCAGGTCCTGGTCTGCACACTGGAGGCTGGGTTTTCGGGCCTGGCTTTTTCACCAGCTGACTGCTAAGGGCCAAGGCAGGTCACCCAGACAAGCTAGTTTTCTCATCTTTCAAACACAAAATCTGAACCGAAGGATCTCCAAGATCCCTTCCAGTTTCTGAGGACATATTATTGCCAAGATCAGCAAGGAGGACAGAGGACATGCTCGGAATCAGCAAAGAGCCTGCTGGTGATGCAGACACAATTTGTAGCTGGCCAGCCACCAGTGAGGTGCTGGCTCAGCAGCTCTGTTTAACAGGAAGAGTCACTTGAAAAGTGATTACAAGAGTGCTGGTAAAACTGGCGAAATCCAGGGAAATCAATGCATTGGGTCAGTGTCACTTCCCGGTTGTGACACTGAATCGCGGTTATGCAGGAGTAATCATTAGGGAAAGTGGGCAGCAGGCACGTAAGATCTCTGGGTTTTACTTTTTATAACTGCATGTGAATGATCTCAGTTGTATTTTGTTATCTCAAAATAAAAAGTTAAAAAAAAAAAAGAACAACATGCATTCCAAAGTTTCTGGCATCTAGTTGGGGCTTACCTTTCTGCGACACCTTCTCCTTCGGCAGGTGGAAGTGGGTGAGGTTGGGCTGGTGCTGGAACCCCAGGTGGAGTGTCAGTGACAGGGGGCCTTCAGGCTCTATGCACACCATCAGGGACTTCTCCAGGGAGGTGACGTTCACCGTGATAGTAAAGTGGTCTGTGCTCATGTTGAGGCTGGTGCGGTGGGTTTCCACGCTCGTATTTCTCCAGAGCATGATCTAGAATAAGAGACAGTTCATTAATTTCCAAGTTTAAGAGGGTTCGTCGATGGCTGCTTTTCAGACGCCTTCTTCATGATAATGGAGTAGAACCTGCTAGGTCTTCCTCTGTGAATGCTAGCAGGTAACACGGTGCCAGGGATCTACAAGGAAGTATATAGTCTCAGACCTAAAATGTTTTCTCCCAAGTGTGAGGGGGTCTCTCTGTAGAATCCTAAGTAATGACGTGAATAACAAAACAACAGCATGCCCATAAGTCTAAAATGATTCCCTTCAGTTGCTGTAAATCCCCATTCTATTCTCCAGGATCCAATTTCCTTCTTTTTTATTCCCTAATAATCAAGTCATACCTCAATATCCTCCATTAAGTCATGGACTTGGAGCAATTTATGATTAGAGCTTAGTAACACACTCCCGATGCTTCCAACAATCTTCTTCTCGTCAAAGTCTCTGAAGGGATTGAAAGCCAGTCCTGTTACCTAGAGACAAGAACACTTCAGCTTCTTCAACTGCCCACAAATTTATGAATAACACGCTTGTAGGTAATAAGGGATCAGATATCAAAGTAAATGCTGGGATTTCCCCTGACTAGCATTTGAAATATTTCTCATTATAACATTCTACAAGGAAGAAGCAGCTAATTAAAGATGAGTCATTTGCTTGAGACCCTCGGAATTATTACTATTTTTGTTTCACCTCAGTACTTGGAGGATTCATTTTACTAGGAAGTAAGAATTCTGCTCTCCAGGATAAGGCTACAATCTTACTTCCGTTTGTTAGGTGATTGCCGAAAGAAATTAAATATGCTGACGTGACTAGGTTGGTACACTGAGTTGATGATTATTTAGAGATTTCCAGTTTTGTATAAAAACTGAAGAGTTCAGATCAGTTCAAATCATAACCCAAAAGCGTAGTGAAACCTAGAAGTCTGTTTAATGCTCCCAACCTCTAGCAGGGGTCATGTTTAAGAGTCCTCCATTCCTGCCAGCGTGAAATAGAAATTAGCACACATGACTTTCTCTCATTCTGTCTTCTCAGCCTACACTTTCACATCCCATGTTCGTTCTGATCAGAATCAATTTCATACTCACTTGGACATCAACTCCTGGGTGTTTTTTCAAGAGCTCCTCCAGGGCAGACGCCGATGGAAAGCCTAACCTCACAGGGGCTGGGTCACCAAGGGTGTAAGAGCTCAGAGGCAACGTTGATATGTTTTGCCTAAAGAAAAAGAAGTCGAATGGAAATCAATTGCTCTTTGTTCCCTAAAAGTCCAAAGCCTAAAATGAAACTCCCTCCTGTTACCTGCTCAGCATCAGGACAGCAGTGGAAGAGGTCAGAGTCACCTCAGGCTCAGCACATCGATTCTGCTGCAGAAACGCCTCCTGGATCCTCCCAAGGCTCAGCAAGGACATTTTCAGCATATTTTCTACCTGCGCTTAGAGAGAAACATCAATACCAGGTGGCTCATGTAACCTTGGTGTACTGTGTTAGTCAGACAACAGTTTGAGAGGGAGGAAAAGGGGACAAGGACCTTGACAGTGATGAAATGAAAGGTGACACTCACTGGAAGGACCCACGGAGAGCACTTGCCATCTAGCTAAGGACGCATCATCCTTTGCATCAACTAAGAGGGCCACCCAGGGAACTATTTCTTTGCTCCATGACATAAGCTGCCCGAGACCTGCTTATGATGAATGTTTTCTAAAGTTTTTTTTTGCAATGAAATTACACATATAATTCACCCATTTAGAGTATATAATTCAGTGTTTTTTATATTCTCAGGGCTGTGCTACTATAACTACGATCTAATTGTAGAACGTTTTCACCTTCACTAAAGTAAACCCAGCACCCAGTGGCAGCCACTGTCCATTCTGCTATCCCAGCCCCCACTCCCACCGGTACTTACCTTTTGTTGTTCAGTCGCTAAGTCATGTCCGATTCTCTGTGACCCCATGGACTGCAGCACGCCAGGCTTCCCTGTCCTTCACTATCTCCCAGAGTTTGCTCAGACTCATGCCCACTGAGTCAGTGATGCCAGTGAACTATCTCATCCTCTGTCCCTCCTTTTCCCTCCTACCCTCAAGGAGTTACTTTAGCAGGAGGCAACTGCTAAACTACATTCTGTGTCAACAGACTTGCCTCTTCAGGACATTTCACATAAATGGAAATGTGATCTTCTATGTTTGGCTGCTTTTACTTAGCATAGTGTTTTCAAGGTCCATCCATGTGGTAGCTTGTATCAGTACTTCATTTTGTTGTTGCTAGGTAATATTCCATCAGTAAGGACATGCCACACTGTACTTGCCCATTCATCAGACCATGGACACTGCACTACTCCCATTCTTTGGGCTACCTGGCTATTTGAACAATGCTATGAACACGAGGGTACAAGATTTTGTGTGGACCTATGAGGGTACATACCAAGGAATAAAGCTACTAAGCCTCATGGTAATTCTCTTTTTAACATTTTGAGGAACTGTCAAACCGTTTTCCAAGGTGGCTGCATCATTTTACAATCCAAAAACATATAAGCATTCCAGTTTCTCTGCCTCCTTGCCAACACTTGTTATTGTCTGTCTGTCTAGGTGTGAAGTGGGATCTCATGGTGGTTTGATGCGCAGCTCCCTAGTGACGAGTGATGTTGAACAGCTTTCTATGTGAAGGGTAAAAATAATGTATTTAGTGGAATGTTTATTATATGCCAAACCCTTCACTGAATTCACTGGATTTCAGCACTAGGCGTTCTTGGCTCAGTGGTGGGGCGGAGAGAAGACTGGGAGCAGGCTTGACGGAGCAGTCTCCTGAGTGGTGCCTGTTTAGCTGGGCTCTCTAGAGGCCTGGAGAATCCCAGAGATGGCGGAGCCTGGTGGGCTGCCGTCCATGGGGTTGCACAGAGTCGGACACGACTGAAGCGACAGCAGCAGCAGCAGCTAGAGGTCTAGGGAAAGGCCATGTCGATGCCTGATCTGTCAAGATGAAAAGGTCTCTAAACGGAGTTGGCCACTGGCACACACTGTACCCACCTGCTCGACGCGATGCCCATGTCTTGGCCGACTTGCTTCACCAGCTTTCATTACGTTGTTGAGGGAGTGGAGGAGGCAGATGGTCACAGGTGTTCTGGAGCCTGGGTTGCTGCTGTTCAGAAATGGGCTCTGCAGAAGCTGCTCATTCAGGTCTGTAAGGGTATTGATGACCCTGACCTGGAATTTCAGCAGACACATACACATCCCTGCACTGTTTATGACCACTTTAAACCTGGGTTCTCCTTATAAGGAGTTCTGTGTTCTTCACACACTTCCAATGCATTTTTATAAGAAGCAATATTACAACTTGGCAGGGAAGGAAGATATATTGTTACACGTTACCTAAAGGAGGATGTGTGTTTCTGGTTATTCTAAGGAACCAACACAACCCTTTTCACTGTGATAAGCAGATCAAATATCTAATTAACAGAAGCTTAAAAAGAAAAAGAAATGCTGAGGAAAAGAGCAATGCTGACAGAAATATCAAGTAGACTATCACTTTGTACTTAGGGCCTCCAAAGCACTGAAGATAGACTTAAAAGGGAGATCAAGGAGAATTTCTATATGAAACAGAAAACACCAATTTTCCTTTCTGTGGGTTGTTTGCAAGTAAAAAAAAAAAGTCAACTAATAAGGTGAAGCTAGCTGACAGATATTTACTGAATATCCACTGCAGTTATAACAATTTTTGTTTTGAAATGTTATTTTCAAAGTTACATGTATTAAAGACCTCTGCAAAATAAAAAATGCAACAAAATTAAAAAGACATGTTGCTAAAATATCAGCAACTTATATAACAAAAGTTAACAGTAAAGCTCTCTTATTCTTAATAAATAAGAAAATGACCAAAAAACCCAAAGGGGAAAAATGAGTGAAGAACATACAGAAGCAATTCAGAGGACAAATAAAAATGGCCAATAAATAAATAAAACAATGTCTGACCTCTTTAGAGATCAATAAAATGCTTTTCTTTCTTTTCTAAGCCTTTGAAATTGGCAAAAGTGAGAGTGTGAGGACGTGGCTTGTGAGAATGTAAAAGGGTGCCTTTTAGGAGGGCGATTTTGTCATTGATTAAAAATTTAAGAGTCCATCAAATTCTATTTCTCGCTCTCTATCCCAGAGGCATGTTTGCATAAGCACTCAAAGATGTAGGTACATGGATGTTCATGGATATGCTGTTCGCAAGGGTAAACAAATGAAAAATATTCAAATGAGCGTCAAGAATAGTGAGTTCATGTCTGTATGCTGCTATGAAAAGATATCCATGACAGAGTACTAAGAAAAAAAATTAAGAAGCAGAAAAATGTATATATTAATAATTTAACCCCATTTTTGTTAACACAAAATAGCAAAGTTGTGTGCTGCTGCTGCTGCTAAGTCGCTTCAGTCGTGTCCGACTCTGTGCGACCCCAGAGACGGCAGCCCACCAGGCTCTGCCATCCCTGGGATTCTCCAGGCAAGAACACTGGAATGGGCTACAATTTCCTTCTCCAATGCATGAGAGTGAAAAGTGAAAGTGAAGTCGCTCAGTCATGTCTGACTCTTAGTGACCCCATGGACTACAGCCTACCAGGCTCCTCCATCTGTGTGATTTTCCAGGCAGGAGTACTGGAGTGGGGTGCCATTGCCTTCTTTGGCAAAGTTGTGTACATATAGACAAAAGTCTGGAGGGTTATGCATAACAAATTACAGAGAGTAACATCTAGAGAATGAGATTGGCAAGAAGGACCAAGATGGTGAAGGTTTCCATTTCTTAATGTTTTTGTTCTGATGTTTGAGTAATAAGCACACACTATTTATGTAATTAAAAAGTCTAAGTAAACCAACCCAGATTGCACCTATGTACTTATAGCAGAATATTTGAAAATATAGGAAATGGAAAAGAAGAATTTAAAATTCTCACTAATCCTACCACCTTAATTACTAACGTGTAAGAAGTAGAAGAGAGGCATGACCAGTCAGGGGGAAGTAACACTGGCAAAGATGGCTGCCATAAATACAGACATCACGGGGTTTTCGATGCCTGCTTCAGGGATGTCCGTCTCTATCTACCTCAAGAAGTGGATCTATTTTTGTCTCCCATGATTTCTCCTAACAGATGTATCAGAAAGGCAGTACCTGATAAACAGACAAAAGAAAATAAACACAGCATTTCTGAGAATGTCACCGATTATTTACAATCTTCCAATCTGAAGGTATTTCAAACACCTGCTAATATTTGAATCGCCACAAAATACTTTTATAATGTTAAATTCTGCACAAGGCACAATCTCCAGATGATCTATTTTCTATTTTATTATTATTTTTCTCTTTTTCATTTCCTCTTCATACCTTCCCCCCGCTAAGTCGCCCTCTGCTTACCTGAGCTGACTCAGAAAATCCTGGGATAAAGGCTGCCAGTCCCTCGAGGATCTCGCAAGCTTTCTGCAGTTTGTTGTGAGCTCGAAAACCAAGAACTGCTTTGCTGAAGTTCCCTGTTATCTCATCTATGATCTATTGAGAACAAAGAGTTTTCTCAAAATTATTTATATAAAATTACTGCATTTTAGTAATTTGAGCCATTGTTTTAACAAGAGTTGACTTTTGATACTATTACAAACTTTACGAATCAGACTCTCCACAGCAGTTACTATCGAGCTGTTCTCGATAGTACAAGCTGTTCTGCAAATAGATATAATTTATTTTCATCTCTTTATACAGTAGAGAAAATGGATAACCAGGTTATACAATGACAGATCCAAGGATAAATGAAGCTGGAAATAAGACTTATAAGAATAAGCTGAAGTCTTATGCCATGATCAAAAGTGAGGCTCACACCTCCTAGAGTAATGCAAAAAAAAAACCCAAAAATAAACAAGTTGGATCTAATTAAACTTAAAAGCTCTTGCACAGCAAAGGAAACTATAAACAAGGTGAAAAGACAACCCTCCAAATGGGAAAAAAAAATAGCAAATGCAGCAACTGACAGAGAATTGGTTTCCAAAATACTCCTGCAGCTCATGCAACTCAATACCAGAAAAACAAACCCAATCAAAAAGTGGGCAAAAGACCTAAACAGACATTTATCCAAAGATGACATACAGATGGCTGATAAACACAAGAGAAGATGCTCAACATCACTCATTATTAGAGAAATGTAAATCGAAACTATGATGAGCTACCACCTCACACGGGTCAGAATGGCCATCACCAAAAAATCTGCAAACAAACGCTGGAGAGGGTGTGAAGAAAAGGGAACCCTCTTGCACTGGAGAGGATATGAAGAAAAGGGAAATGTAAATTGATACAGCCACTATGGAAGACAGTCTGGAGATTCCTTAAAAAACTAGAATAAAACTACCATACGACCCAATAATCTCACCTATGGACATATACCCTGAGAAAACCATAACTGAAAAAGACGCATGTACCCCAATATTCATCACAACACTATTTACAATAGCAAGGACATGGAAGCAACCGAGATGTTTACTGACAGATGAATGGATAAAGCAGCTGTGGTACATAAATACAATGGAATATTGTGCTTAGTCGCTCAGTCGTGTCTGGCTCTTTGGGACGTCATGGACTGTAGCCCACCAGGCTCCTCTGTCCATAGAATTTTCCAGGCAAGAATACTGGAGTGGGTTGCCATTTCCTTCTCCAGGGGATCTTCCCTACCCAGGAATTGAACTGGGATCTCCTGCATTGCTGGTGGATTCTTTACCAGCTGAGCTACCAGGGAAGTTACCACAATGGAATATTACTCAACCACAAAAAGGAATGAATTTGAATCAGTGCTAATGAGGTGGATGAACCTAGAGCCTATTATACAGAGTGAAGTAAGTCAGAAAGAGAAAAACAAATACCGTCTATTAACGCGTGTATATGGAATCTAGCAGAGAAGGCAATGGCACCCCACTCCAGTACTCTTGCCTGGAAAATCCCATGGACGGAGGAGCCTGGTAGGCTGCAGTCCACGGGGTCGCTTAGAGTCGGACACGACTGAGCGACTTCATTTTCACTTTTCACTTTCATGCATTGGAGAAGGAAATGGCAACCCACTCCAGTGTTCTTGCCTGGAGAATCCCAGGGACCTGGGAGCCTGGTGGGCTGCCGTCTATGGGGTCGCACAGAGTCAGACACGACTGAAGTGACTTAGCAGCAGCAGTATGGAATCTAGAAAGATGGCACTGATGAGCCTATTCACAGGGCAGGGATAGAGATGAAGACACAGAAGACAGGCTTGTGGACACGGGGAGGCGGGGAAGGAGGGTGGGACAAATGCAGAGAGTAGCGTGGACGCGCACACACTACCACATGTAAAAGAGACAGCCAGCGGGAATGTGCCGTATGACTCAGGGAACTCAAACCGGAGCTCTGTGACAACACAGAGGGCTGGAGTGGGATGGAAGGTGGGAGGGATGTTCAGAACAGAGGGGACACATGTATACCTATGGCTGATATATGTTGATGTAAGGCAGAAACCAACACAATATTGTAAAACAGTTATCCTGTAATTAAAAATAAATTTTAAAAAGAAAGGGTCACATGGAAATAAAACTAACTCTTCCAGGGACTTCCTTGGTCATTCAGGGGTTAAGGCTCCATGCTCCTAATGCAGGGGCACAGAACTGACCCCTGGTCAGGGAACTAAGACGCACACTGCATGGTGCAGCCAAAACAAACAAACAAACCCAATCTTCTCTATTTGGAAGTATATTAAATATTTCAGGTTCCCCACCCTGTTTATTTCCCTCAATTCAAGAGTTCATGTTCGAGAAGGTAGTACCTTAAATACCACTTGGCAGGAGGTGGAGGCAGAAAACCTCTGAGAAAACAAACCCAGAGCACTGGACCTGCCCCAAAGCTTAAGAGGTCATTGCTTTCAAACTGAAAGTCCAACCCTGAGATAATCTCTGTTTATACCAATGACTTGGTCCAATTACCAGGGAATACTCCACTTACAGCTTGATTCAATCACAGTCAATAAATCTTTATTAAATGCCTACTGTGTGCCACCAGATTCAGGAGTTAAGAGCACTTCCAGTCAGCTATGGTCCTACCCTCATGGATCATACGACTGAACAGGGGTTGGGGAGATCCCCTGGAGCAGGAAATGGCAACCCACTCCAGTATTCTTGCCTGGAGAATCCCATGGACAGAGGAGCCTGGTGGGCTACAGTCCATAGGGTTGCAAAGAGTCAGATACCACTGAGTGACTGACACTTTGTTATCTGTGCTCCTACATACCTGGCTATCATATCTTTTTTCTTTATCTAAATTGCTAACTTAATGTTACTGATCTATAAAAGTACAATTAGCTTTGTTATAGTAACCTGGTATTCAGCAACGCTACTAAATTCTCTTAATATTTATAGTCATTTATTTGTAGACTCCTGGGGAGTCTACACTTCAGATTTCCCTTTGTTTAAAGAAAACATGTCTGTTGAAACGACTGTAGGTCAGTTTCTCCCCAGGGGAACACAATGCCAGCAGAGACAATAGTGAACATCTAGCTTCCATTAACACTGAGTGCAGATTCAGAGTAAACAGGATTCCTCTTTAGCAGGGAAATGTTTGCATGTAAGTAGAGCTTGTGTTAAAAAAAAAATGGGTAGAAGCAGGATAATTTTGTTCAGTCAAAATTGTCACGATGGCTTTGCTTCATCTTAAGGTTTGGGGCAAAGGGGGAAGAAACATAAAAAAAGAGTTGAGATGTTGAGTAGGAGGAGCTGTCAGAAGGGTTTGCTGCTCCTGAAAAAGTGGGGCAGGTGAATAAGGCTTCCTCCTTGCCTGAAGCACTAAATAGAATATCATTAAATGATAAGACATTAAATCCTGAAGTGGGTATAAAACCCATTGTGGAATATTTCCATAGACTTGCTTAGCTCTGAATTGGGATACAGGCTTGTCTGTTAGGAGAGGAACCCTTTTCCCTTCTTCCCTTCCAGTTTCTTCAGCTGGGCTAATAATTAAGCCAACATAAAACCTATTAACAGGAGAGAAACAAATATAATTACATATGTATGGGAGTCCCAAAGATGGGAGTTTCACAGGCCACTGAGGTTTAGATCCCATCCTGAGCTAAGGATAAGGGGCCAGGGGTCTGGGACTTCGGAGTGGAGGAAGACATTCACAGAAAGATGGCAAGTGGAAAGGTCTGGTAAATGCACGCTCGTCACACCATGCAGAGAAGTGTTTCTAATGTAAGAAAATTTATCGTGGTAACATTAATAGCTCTTTTCCTGGTTCGAGCTCCTAATCTAATTTCTTTCAGACAGTGAAGAGGCAAGTAAAAAGTTCTTCTTGAGTCTGTTGGGCCTTAACTGTCTTCAGCTTGAAATAATCCAGATTGCCACAGCGGCACATTTTGGGGCAGCCTACCCTGAACCCCATCATTGTCAGGCATTCCTACGTTCTGCTCAGGGGAGAAGGGTGAAAACAGCTCCTTCCTAGCAGCATATTCTCGAAACATCGCCATATGGAAGGAAAGGGTCAAAAAGGGCTCTTTCAGGGTCACAAGGGTCCCCGGCTGTGACTTCAATTTTCCACACTTACCTGATAAGATGCGTTCTGTAAGGATACTTGTGGATGACTGGTGAAGACACCTGGGTGTGAGTCCTCTTTGGGGCTTGAAGTTATTTCTACCAGAGCTTTTCCAGCACGTGTTACAGATCCAGGCCTGGGGAGCCCTGGTGTCAGAGGGAGAGGCTGGCTGGTAGGTGCAGGCGTGACTGACACCCCCTGTGGTGTGACTTCAGGTGGCAAGGAAGGAAATGGACTGAGGCGATGGCACAGGGTCTTGGACTAGAAGATAAAAATCCACCAAGGAGAAGGCTGAATACGATTTCCCTAAATGATGAATAATTCAGGCAAGTGCTTCTAAAATTGCTCTAGAATCCCCACGTCCTGTACGGTATTAACAGGCATTTCTCTCAAAAAGATCCTGTGCACAGTCTTGAGAAAGTGGCATACTGTATTATCCTCTTTAAGAGCCACAATTTATATTACTGTGCTTACTGCCACTCATTCACTAAATTATAATTAAGCATCTACTATGTGCTAAGTAGGAGAAAGTAATGGCACCCCACTCCAGTACTCTTGCCTGGAAAATCCTACGAACAGAGGAGCCTGGTGGGCTGCAGTCCATGGGGTCGCTAGGAGTCGGACACGACTGAGCGACTTCACTTTCACTTTTCACTTTCATGCATTGGAGAAGGAAATGGCAACCCACTCCATTGTTCTTGCCTGGAGAATCCCAGGGACAGGGGAGCCTGGTGGGAGGCCGTCTATGGGGTCGTACAGAGTCGGACACGACTGAAATGACTTAGCAGCAGCAGCATGTGCTATTTAATGTTCTGGGGAACCAAGGATACAGCAGTGAACAAAATGAGCCAAGTTCTTGCCTCATGGAGCCTCCATTTTCATGGTGGTGACAGATATACACATTGTATTGTGTACCGAATCAAGTTAAAAAAAATTAAAAAAAAAAAAGTAAGCAGATGAAGAGAAAGGGTGCTCGGCTGTCAGGAGACGGTATTCTTGCTGACAGTTGAATGAAGCAGGGAGAGAAAGCTCTGCCAATACACTGGAGAAGGACAGCTGAGGGGTGCAAAGGCCCTGAGGCCACAGCTTGCTGGCTTTGAGGAACGAGGAGGCTAGATGAGCAGAAGTGGGAACTGGGGTGATCAGGAAGACCCTGGGGGTGGGGGTGAGGACAGCGCTGGCGTCAAGCAATTGACAACAGGGTGATTTTACTCAGTCTGAGCGGGGAAGACGCTCGGGGCTTCGAGGCGCAGGGGCGTGATCCGATTGTGCTCTGAAGGACTCCTCGCACTGCTGGGTTGGGAACGGGCAGGAAGGGACCAAGAGGTGGTGGATGCACAGCTTAGATGGGAGATGACGGTGGTGTGGGCTGGGGTGTGATCGCAGAGCAGATGGTGAGGCCTGGGCACCTGAAAGGCTCAGAAAAGTCCTACAGGCATAAACCTTCGCTTGTTTTCCTTCTTTTAAGCAATGTTGGTTGTTATTTTACAGAACATCATTTGGGAGATGCTGCTTTAAAGGGTATTTATTTCATCTCTATTTTCCTTCTTTCTTGCTGCTATATTTTGCATAACATGTTTTGCAGTTAATACTAGATCAAGTAAATGTGCATCTATTTAGACAATATAAGTATGCAGGACACAGAGGCAAGAAGGCTGAGAAATTTCTTGAAGGTAAATTTTTGTGGGGGGCGGTGCTTTGCTGCACAGCTTTGGGGATCCTAGTTCCCCAACCAGGGTTCAAATCTGAGCTCCCTGCAGTGGGAGCATGGAGCCCTAACTACTGGACTGCCACAGCAGTCCCTTGAAGGTGAAATTTTATAGATTATGCAGTTCCTACCACTGTTTTCCTTTCACTCAAATTTCTTTCTTTTTTTCTTAAAAAAATTTTTTTAAATGTTATTTAAATGTTATTGCATGGCATATATTTTGGTAAGATGCCACAAATCCTTTCTGGGATGAAGTAGGGAATAAATCAACAACCGATCAACAAATAATTGTACCAACATCATACCCAAAGAGGCTTTAAAATTTTCTTTAATAAAGCATCCACCAGACCTGATTCTTTGCTGCACTTAAATACTTTCCTTTCTTTCTTCAAAACCTATATCCAGAGCCCTCTATGAGACAGAGGAGAGTTCTGGTAGAACCCACCAAGAACAACAAAGGGAGCCATATTTCAAGATGCGCACTGTGGTGAAGTACTTACCATACTAGCCTCAGCAGGCTGGTGACGCATGGTTGAAAGACGAGTGTCTCCTATAGGAAAAAGAGAGTTGATTATGTTCAAGGGAAAGGCTTAGGATAGAAATATTTCTATTTTGCTTGAAGATTATTTGTTTCTGAAAACAATGCAAATTGTTTTATGTAGGAAGCCAAAGTGCTCATTTCCCACTGTTGCTCGATCTGTAGAAAGCCAGATTCCTGGAGCAGAAGCATCACATTACTAATGTCTCATCCCTTCACTCACTCTTCCAAGACCCAGATCCTCTGTATGAAAATATTAAATCAGATCAATCATAAAGTTGCCAGAATATAAATATTACTGCAGAAATATCTGCCTCATAATTTTACCAAAAAAGAGCTTTTATTCAATAAATCAGAGCATATTTCTGACAGACTTTAGGAAATGATCATTTACAGCATTTTACCGGATCACCGTTATCGTTTTTATTCTCTTTCCACATTTTTCCAGTAAGAAAACTGTTATTTGAAGGCAATATCCGGATATTACCATGCTTATTTGCTACGAACTTAGGTTGATTTCTTTCAAAGCATGAGTGTCTAGACTCACGCACACTGACCTGACCACAGCAAGTCCACTCTGCCTTCTTTTAGAGCACTCCCTTTGATGTTCACAAGGCTGGTGTGTACGTTTAGCAGCAAAATCACTGCAGCCACTACTGCTGGGGCAGGACACAGTTCTGAGATGCTCTTCGGATCAGCTGCCCTGCTTTTCTATCAAGATGAACACAAGTAAGAAGGACTGAAGAAACTGAATTCTGAGTCAAAGACCTGGGGTCCAGAGCTGGTTTGCCTCTTACTGCGACTTATGATGAAGCCTTGAACAAATGACTTAACCACTTAGTTTTCTCATCTGGAGAATGGATTTAATAATATCCCATGATGTGAAAGTTAAAGCAGTATATGCAGAGTTGAGAAAAACATCCCCTCAGAGTAGGGCCATTAGGCTGACAGCTTGCTGGGAACAGGAAACTGACCCAGAACATCATCTGCCGATCTGAGAAGGGGTTATAACCATTAAATAAAACCAGCGGGCTGCTAAACTTAAGAGTGATCCAATTCTTAGTCTTAGACAAATGTCTTTTGACAGATCTTGCCTTAAGGGGGAAAAAAAAAACAAAAACAAAGAATAAAAGGGAGCCTGTGAATAGCACTTTAGAACCAGGAAACTGACTCCAAAGGACTCAGAGGAAACGACAGCTCTAAAAATCATCAAGAGCAAAATCCAGAAAAATATTTCAGGAAGCTGTTTAACATCCTTGATCGAGACAAAGTCATTTTTTGGGGGGCCACACCACCAAACAGAAAGTCTTAAAGATAAACCAATTGAAGGTAATATGCATAAGAATGAGATTAAAAGAGAAATAAATGATATTAGAGGACTTCAAGAACACCAGAAATGCTACAGAAAAACTAAGATCCACACTGGAGGTAACACAGAGCAGAACTAAGGTGGAAAAGGCACATCAGTGGTGCACAGGGCGAGTGTCAGGAGTTCTTTCAGGACGCAACAGCAAGACTGGCAAACAGGAGACCATCTTTTCCTTAGAAGAACGACAGGAAAGACGTGGAGGGCAGAAACCAGCAGGAGAGCACGCAGACACCTGGTATTTCTCAGGGCCTAAACCAACGCAAATCAAAGAGAGGGATAAATGGGTAGAACAGAACAGAATTTTCTTGAACTGAGAAAGATGTATATATGCAACATCACATTCTAGGCAAAAATCAGTGAAAAGCAATCTAAATGCATGCTAAGAAAATTTCTGTAGTGCAAGGATTTAAAAAATTATACAAGCAATCTGATAGGGGGAAAAAGGCTACCAGGAAAAAGGCGGGGTGGGTAGCTAGCCTTAGCCTTAGTCTTTTCCACTATAGCATTAAATGCCAAAAAAAACCACAAAAAAAAACCAAACCAAGAGAATGATGTCTACAGAGTTTTGAGGAGAAGACTGTGGGGAAAGAATTGTATCACATTCACTGCAGAGTGTGTTGGCTATTCTGTCTTCCCTTTCTTTAATGGGAACCTGGTAGCCCAGCTAAGGACTACATTTCCCAGTCCTCCCTGCTCTATGGTGCAGGCATGAGTTCAGGTTCTGGCCAATGGGATATGAGAAGAAGTAACAGGTGCAATTTTCAGGTTATGCCCTTACGGGGAAAAAAAAAAAAAAAAAAGATCAGCCTCCTGTATCCTGCCCCTCAGCTTTCTCGTCTCTCCTTCCCATTTGCTAGAATGTGAACATAGAGTTCTGGAAGAAAAGACAGCTTTTATAGACATGAGATAGATGCCACAAGTTGATGGCAGAACAAGGAAGCTCTGGGTCCTGTAAACCAATGATCTATCCTTTCAGCCATAAAGTTCTTCCTCACACTGTTATGGTTAAGCTACCATTTTGGCCTCTGTTACAGCAATTGATCCTATGTTTTAACTGTATACTTTGCTAACATATGGCTCATTGATATTAAAGTAACCAGATCAGGCCCAAGATGGAGTCACTCATGCTAAGCCCCACATTACCAAATGGCTCTCCCAGGGAAGGAAGGCTATGGTCAACTAGTCACCACCTGCCTGCCCAGCACAATGCATATAACAGGGCTCCAAGACTTCCCTTGGCTCCACATAAGGGAAGCAACCCTGTTTTAACCAATCAGCAAATGCCCAGTATAATGCCCTTGCTCCTGCTCATTTCTGTCTATAAAAATGTCTCCCCTTGTAAAGCTCCTCAGAGTTCCTATCTGCTAGAGTGAATGTTGTCACGAGTCACTGAATAACAGCCTATTACATCAGTAAATTGGGGAAAATCTTCCTTTAACATTGGGAAAGATATATCCATCTGAATGCAGAGTTCCAAAGAATAGCAAGGAGAGATAAGAAAGGCTTCCTAAGTGAACAATGCAAAGAAATAGAGGAAAACAATAGAATGTGAAAGACTAGAGATCTCTTCAAGAAAATTAGAGACACCTAGGGAACATTTCATGCAAAGATGGGTACAATAAAGGACAGAAATGGTATGGGCCTAACAGAAGCAGATGCTATTAAGAAGAGGTGGCAAGAATATACAGAAGAACTATAGAAAAAAGATCTTAATGACCCAGATAACCACGATGTTGTGATCACTCACCTAGAGCCAGACATCCAGGAGTGCAAAGTCAAGTGTGCCTTAGAAACCATCACTACGAACAAAGCTAATGGAAGTGATGGAATTCCAGCTGAGCTATTTCAAATCCTAAAACATGATGCTGTGAAAGTGCTGCACCCAATATGCCAGCAACTTTGGAAACTCAGCAGTGGCCACAGGACTCGAGAAGGTCAGTTTTCATTCTAATCCCAAAGAAAGGCAATGCCAAAGAATGTTCAAACTAACACACAATTGCACTTATCTCACACGCTAGCAAAGTAATGCTCAAAATTCTCCAAGCCAGGCTTCAACAGTACATGAACCGAGAACTCCCAGATGTTCAAGCTGAATTTAGAAAAGGCAAAGGAACCAGAGATTAAATTGCCAACATCCGCTGGATTATAGAAAAAGCAAGAGAATTCCATAAAAATACCTACTTCTGCTTTATTGACTACACTAAAGCCTTTGACTGTGTGGATCACAACAAATTATGGAAAATTCTTAAAGAGATAGGAATATCACACCACCTTTCCTGCCTCCTGAGAAAACTGTATGCAAGTCAAGAAGCAACAGTTAGAACCAGACATGAAATAATGGACTAGTTCAAAATTGGGAAAGGAGTACACCAAGGCTGTATATTGTCACCCTGCTAATTTAACTTATATGCAGAGTACATCATGAGAAATGCCAGGCTGGATGAAGCACAAGCTGGAATCAAGATTACCAGGAGAAATACCAATAACATCAGATATGGAGATGACACCACCCTTATGGCAGAAAGCAAAGAGGAACTAAAGAGCCTCTTGATGAAGGTGAAAGAAGAGAGTGAAAAATCTGGCTTAAAACTCAACATTCAAAAACCCAAGATCATGGCATCTGGTCCCATCAGATCATGGCAAATAGATGGGGAAACAATGGAAACAGTGAGAGACTTTATTTTTTTGGACTCCAAAATCACTGCAGATGGTGACTGCAGCCATGGAATTAAAAGACGCTTGCTCCTTGGAAGAAAAGCTATGACAAACCTAGAAAACATATTAAAAAGCAGAGACATTACTTTGTTGACAAAGGTCTGTGTAGTCAAAGCTCCAGTAGTCATGTATGGATGTAAGAGTTGGACCATAAAGAAGGCTGAGTGTCAAAGAATTGATGCTTTTGGACTGTGGTTCTGGAAAAGACTCCTGATAGTCCCTTGGACTGCAAGGAGATCCAACCAGTCAATCCTAAAGGAAATCAGTCCTGAACATTCACTGGAAGGACTGATGCTGAAACTGAAGCTCCAATACTTTGGCCATCTGATGTGAAGAACTGACTCATTAGAAAAGTCCCTGACACTGGAAGAGACTGAAGGCAGGAGGAGAAGGGGATGACAGAGGATGAGATGGCTGGATGGCCTTACTGACTCTATGGACATGAGTTTGAGTGAGCTCCGGGAGATGGTGAAGGACAGGGAAGCCTCCTGGCGAGCTGCAGTCCATGGGGTCACAAACAATTGGACACGACTAAGCAACTGAAACGACAACACTGGGAAGGGATAAGAAAGACCCCTTTTGATTATTCACAAGTTTCCAAGATACCTCCACCAACAGATCTTTCGTGAAAAAATAACTGGAATAGAGGTGAGATGAAATTAATAGCTACAAGTGTGAAGTCATGGTACCAAGTGGTTGGTGACAAATACAAAACCGGTTAAAATAGAAGTAAGTTCTAAATGACTGTTGGATACCTGGCTGTGATAAAAGCACGAAAAAACTATTCTTAAGAGAAGTTCTTGTCAATTACAAATTGGCAAACTGCCATCTACAAGGATTAAATCATGTGCAGCTGCAGCTGCTGATTTTCCACACCCACTGAAAGGAGTTCAGGATGGAGAGCAGAAATGAGGCACTCTGTGCTCTGGGGAAAACTGGCAGGTCTTCAGACAATTAGATATTTTTGCAAACTGATTTCATGAGCCCAATTCTTATATCTCCTCATATTAAAACAAACAAACAAACAAACAAACAAAAAACACTAAAATCCTTCCTGGTGATGACTACTCTTGTTGCTGGCAGAAACCTTCTGCAAAGGAAAAAAAAAAAATGTGCTTGATTGCATGTTCTTCCCTTTCACCAAAATCACATATACTGACCTTGCCCCCTACCTCTTCGACACAGTTTCTTAAAACTATCTGAGATGCTGTCTCCTGGGCTACAGTCCTCATTTTGCCCCGAAGAAAAACTAAACTCACAACTTTCATGTTGTTCTCCTTTTAAAGTTGACATTGTATAATATAATTATTGAATGTAACTATAACTTGAATAAAATCCACAGTTATACTAACAAGGTCTAGGGAGTGCGGGTGGGGGCGTGGAAATTAACCTGTACTATGTTCCTTTAACCAGATGAGAGTTCAAACATTCCTGAGTCTGACAATGAGCAAAACAAAGGCATAAGAATGTTGACACAACTTCTTGAAGATAAGGAATTAAAAAACTATTGAAAAACAGAATTTCAGTAAAGGCAAAAGTAACAAGGAAGCATTAGAACAAGAAAGCACAGAGCAAGGCAAGAATGGCCTCTGTTACTGAAAGAAAGCCATGGCTTCCCTGGCGGCTCAGTGGTCAAGAATCCGCCTGCCAAGGCAGGAGACACCGGTTCGATCCCTGGTTTGGGATTGAGGACCCAGGTACGAGGCAGCTAAGCCCCTGCACCACAGCTACTGAGCCCACGCACCACAGCTACTGAAGCTGTGCACTTGAGAGCCTATGCTCCTTAGCAAGAGAAGCCCCCGCGGTGAGAAGCCTACGCACCGCTGCTAAGAGCAGCCCCCGCTCTCTGCAGCTAGAGAAAAGCCTGTGCAGCAACGAAGACCCAGGACAGCCGAAAATAATGGGGAAGAAAGGAGAAGATAACTGCACTATAAAAATATTCTCAGAGTAATTAGATGCATCTACATGAAACTGAAAGTGACACACAAGTTTTCTAAAGGCCCACACATCGAAAAAACACAAGACAATCTCCTCTTTTCTCAATGAGGACATTTTTTTTAAAGTTATTTTTGAGCAAATTTGATGATATAAACTTGAAGGGTATATGTGAAACATCAAATGTACACTTAATAATTTAGTTTTACAAAGGAATAGTTAAAATCACTTCATACAAAGTAGTATATAAATTTAGAGGCTTTGCTCCCCTGAAACTCAAATTTCAAGACATAGTTTTATCCAAACTTCTCAAATGCATCTTCAACATCACTGCTTTAATTATAACCAGAAGAAATTTCAGAATTAAGTTTTCCAAAATATCTCATCTTTACTTCCATCTAATTATATCACTACATTTTCCCCTCACAAGCACCCATTTACAAAGCATTCAGAAAAGTTGATTTTTACATTTGTTCTTTAGAAATATATTCTCCCTAGATGAGAAAATGTCTCTACAAGAATACTCTCTTTCTTGTATTTTAAAGAACACTTTCTGAATTGCTTTTTTTTTTAAAGGAAACTTAAGGGGCTAGTTGACAAGGACACCTAAGCCTTGAAGCTGTGAGCTCCTACCCCTAAGAATATTACTCGGTCCACTTTAAATTTCTCTCTCTTTTTACCGGTTCTGTCAGGTGATCTCTGTAATCAGCCCACACTGATACCAACTGACGTCACTGAAAGAAATAGTATTTTTCAAAAATAAAAAATTGAGCATACTGTGATTTGAAAGACTTTACATGGATTTTAAGAAGACTTTTTTGATGGAAAACATTGTAGGGGGGAAAATTGTCTTTTATTTGAGCATATGTGAAAAGAGGATGGCCAAAAAAAAATACCAAGAAAACAGACCTATATAAAATGAAAGCAAAGTCTGCAATACTAAGATCAGACAAAACAGAATGTAAAGGATATTTACTGAGTACCGTGCTATGACGACACATTTCAGCATTAATTCAGTCTCGTGCATCCGTTAAGGCAGCAACTGATGTCACATTACCTGAGGTCACTTTGCTTCTCGGTCTTATGACTTCTCTTTTTGTCCTCTTGGGCTTCCCACATGAATGAGAATTGTTTCCATTTCTTTCATAATTGGCATCTTGGTCTGAAAAGGCATCTGTTTGGAGGCCAATGCAGAAGTTAACGTTTTGGATAAAACTCTAGCTGGAAGTCTATAAAATTATCACTACTTTCAAGTATGTGATAATCAAGAAAAGACAAATTAAAGATAACTATCCTGCTGTTTTTCCAAAGAACAACAATGTAGAAATTCTGCGGTAAGTCTTTTGCTCTGGAACACGGTACATCTCAACGGGCGTGAATTTGAGCAAACTCAGGGAGATGGTGAAGGACAGAGGAGCCTGGCATACTGCAGTTCAAGGGGTTGCAAGGAGTTGGACATGACTTAGCAACTCAAGAACAACAACAGTCACACCCCCTTATACTATTCAACAGTTCAAAATGCATCAACTTGATCAACAGTGAGAAGAGAGAATTAAGTTCATTTTTAAGAAGTTGCATTCTAAGCATAGGATTTTCCCTTGTATTCAACAATTCTTACTGTTAGAGACAGAAGTTCAGAAGGTGGGCAAGAGCATTCTTGAACATGCCTCCCTTTGCATATTTGCTATTTCTTATCACGCTACTGACCACAGCTGGAGAAATCACATAACCTTGCTGACTGCATCTCAGCTTCAATTCAGGATCGGGAACCATGAGGGGTCTGCCTTTGCCCTGCCTGGTAATCACAGTATCTCCCTGGTCTATTCTCACTTCCCCTCTCCTAAGTGGCCCTCTCCCACTTCCTCCTTATTCTCTCCCCTCAATCTTCTCACGTCTTTGTTGTAAAACCTGAGTTGTTTATCCTGTAGCCTCCCAATTCTGGATTTTGATGATCACACTCCCATGGTTCCATTTCACATGCTCTTCAGTTCTCTTACTTTTTATAAACTGGTCGGCTCTAAAGGCGAAAGTACTTACTTTCTCGGGCCTCACATAATGCCTGTGTGTCTCTATCTTTATTAATCTGGCAGCCAATACCAGGCATTGTTCTAATATTCTATATGATTTGTATTATTTTCATCCTCATAACAATCCTTGGAAGGAAACTGGGCTGCGTGGAGGATGAGTTGGTTGCCCAAGGTGGGAGAAACAAGATGTGAACCCAGGAAGCCTGGCTCGAGTGCAGCCTTTCCACTGTGGTGACATACTTCCTCTAGTTATCGGCACATAGACTCAGAATTTGCAGAACTGGCTTGGATACCTGGAATTCTTTTTGTCCAAGATTTCCTTCTGCAGAAACATTCTATGTTCTACAGCAGAAGTCTCTTGCAAGTACAAGGAAAATAATATTAGGAAACGCATTTTCACTCCAAAACCAAGAGTAGCAGAGAATGTCTGAAAGCTCTCTTGGGAGAGTGAAAAGTGGATGAATAATCACTATCGTTTAGACTCTATTAGGGGGCTGCTCTTCCAATCCTGGAGACGGGTTGGGTGAAATAAACTCTTGTGATGATAAAAACAGTTCACAATTGTAAGATGACTGCCAGTACTAGAGATGCAGTTTGTGAGAATGAAACGTGTGAGCACTTGCCTTCCACAACCTTGGCCTCTTTTACAGCAGCATGCCATTATGGCAAAGAGACAAAAATATCACAAAGAGCTTGAAAGGGTGAAGAAGGAGAGGTCTGCTGCTAGAAATATGTAAACTTGAAATACTGGGTCCTTTCAATAGCCAGTATTTGAGAAAGGTGATCTTTTTTTTTCTTGTAATAGAAAAATATTGCAATGTCTTCTGTTTTATGAAGCATTCATAGCTGCTGTACATTTTAATAAGAATGTATTTGTGATTTTTTAAAAAAAGTGGAACAGAACTTTTACCTAGACAGTCTCAGACATCATAAGGCCTCTGAGAATTCACTGAGCTACAGTGTAAGTGCTTTATGTAACTATTACCATGAAGAACATTGCTTAATGTGAAAACCAAACCAAACTAAACCCAACTACCCCTTAATTCTCACCTCCTACCTCTGAAGAAGCAAACCTTGCATTGATAACCAGCTCCCCTATAATCCACCATATTCTATGTTCCTCTTTTGCTTCTTGTTCTTCCCAGTAAAGGCCAGTGCTGAAAGGACTGGGGGGTGCACACTCCATCCAGGTCAAGAAATGAAGGGAACATTGGGGTTGCAGGAGGAAGTCGTTACGGTCCATCACCCACAGACTCTATCTAATACTCTCACATGCTCTCCTTATTCAGAGTCAGTTTCTAAGAATTAGGTCTTTGGCAGCATGTAGCTTCATCACTTACCAGCTTGGCAAATGAAGTAATGCTTCGCTAAGCAAGAGCCCTCTTTGGATGAGGTCTGATTGTGACTTCTGGTCAAGTAGATGCATCTGGTGGGCTTGGTGGCTGGGCGGGTTGTGACCTCTGCTGCAGGGAAACCAGACCCAGATGAGCCTCATACTCAAAAGTTGAACAGTTAAAAAAAATAAATATGAACACCAAATTTTGATTGCCCCCTGACACACACAAATTATACACTGTTTATTTTTTCATATTATGTGTTATCACAAGGCTTAGTATTAACTTATCTAGACGTCAACGAAGGTGTCCGACTCCTTGCGACCCCAAGGACTGTAGCCCACCAGGCTCATCTGTCCGTGGGATTCTCCAGGCAAGAATACTGGAGTGGGTTGCCATTCCTTTCTCCAGGGGATCTTTCTGACCCAGGGATCGAACCTGGTCTCCTGCATTGCAGGCAGATTCCTTACCATCTCAGCCACCAGGAAAGTCCCAATGATGTAATAATGCCTTGAGCTTTTCTTTAAGACCCTAAGATTACTGTGTCTAAGTTTGAAAATATCTGTGTAAGAAAGGCAACTGGCAAATAATTTCTCTCCAAGCTTCTGTGTCAGGAAGCATGGGGCTGAGAATGATAAATTTTCCTTTTTTACCAGGAAAAAAAGTAACCATTTCAGAATCTTGCACAATACTTTTAGTCAAATAGCAAGTAAATTAACTTTTGATAGGCCCCGAGACAAAAAAAGCTCATCATTTCCTGACACAAATGAAAGGCTGGAGCACAAAAGTGGAGACATTTCAGAACAATGGTAACAAAGTGACTGATTTCTCTGTATACAAAAGAAGTCACATTTCTTTCCTTCTCTCATCTCAGAGGAAAAGTAAGGAGTTTCCTTCATGAACACTAAACCTCAGAGCCTCACCTGGGTGGTTTTTTCCTTGGTGTTTTTCTGGCAGTGTTAAATTCCCCCCGACCCACCACTTTTCTTTTTCCAGAAAGTTCCAGAGGAGATCTTGAACCTCCTGGTTCCAGGTGAAAGCAAGGTGTCCTCCCAGAGCATGACAGTGCTGTTCTGCTCCCTCAAAGCTGCACCGAAAGCTGCTCAGCTGAAAACAGTTATTCCCTCCGCGTTGCTCTGAGCCATGGAGTTCACTGCCTAGAACGAAACCTGTTGTGATGTACAACCAAAGCCAGGTTCTTCCTTTGAAGAACATTTTCTCTGCGAACTGTGAGCAGGAAAAGTGTGGGGGCTCAGTAGCTGCCTGGTCTTTTAAATATATTCTTGGTGGGCTCATCGTATTTATTTAGTATTATTCTTCTAGAAATAGGGAGTCATTTGTCAAGGAGACAAAAGGTTTTGTTTTAAGGAGCCAGGTGGTGTTCCTACAGGCTGAAAGCAAATGCTAGGGATCAATAAAGCAACGGGCCCTCATGGCTGGGGCAGCACCACCTGTGTCTACACAACTGGCTATGCCTTTAGCTTTGCAATATCGTAATAGCCCTTTATCTGCTAAATCGAACCTATAAGAGCATAGAGGGTGATGAATATCTAAGCCAGTGTTGCTAAAAGTTCAGTTTCGTATTTTCTTTAAAAAAGAAAACCATTCTTGCAGACTCCCTAGAATCGATTTAAATTATTGTATTATTTCTTAAATACATTTATACACAAATCTAGGCATGATATCTATCCTAAAGCTCTTACATAATCATAAAAGCCAGAGAATAAATATTTGATGAAAGCATGAATACAAATTATAAACAAAACTGAAAACCACTTAAAATCAAATTTCGCCAAACTAAATAGCCACACCTCAGATAAATATGGTTCCGGTCTACAACTGCACAGGTTCTTTTGATTTTGTTACGCACACTGACTCCTGCTGTAAGGAAGAATCAATTCTCTCACCGCTTTTCTTTAATTAACTTGATGAAAAACCTTTGTTCATAGAGCATGCCACCTGTGGCACATCTATCACTTATATACGTTAGCCAGTTCCCTTTCTTGGCACCAAAATGAGATCATAAATACAAATAAATGTGGGCACAGAAATTGCCTGGCAGGTTTCAGTACGTTTTCCAAATGGTCCACGTGATGCTTGCGGTACTTTAAAAATCACTGAGGAAGTGGACACCAAAATACAAAATTCTCTGAAGTGTAGAGCCCAAGAACACACCCCTCACTTTGAAAAACACTGCAATAGTCAAGTAATTGGGAACTAAATCAGTTTACGTTTTAAGTTAGAGGGAAAAAAGACAAAATAAGTGTAGTTAATACAGAAGTTCCTGGCTTCCCTGGTGGCACAGTGGGTAAGAAGCTGCCTGCCAATGCAGGGGAGATGGTTCCGTCCCCGGTCCAGGAAGATTCCACAAGCCCCCGACAACTAAAACCTGGCACGGTTATACGTTAGCTAGTTCTCTTTCTTGGCACCAAAATGAGATCATAAATACAAATAAACGTGGGCACAGAAATTGCCCACAAACACAAAGTCTTACTTTCCAGACATCCCTATAAACATATATACATGCATACACATGTACGTTTTAGGCATTTTTATAGTGAAACAATGCCAAAGCCTTTGACTGTGTGGATCACAATAAACTGTGGAAAATTCTGAAAGAGATGGGAATACCAGACCACCTGATCTGCCTCTTGAGAAATTTGTACGCAGGTCAGGAAGCAACAGTTAGAACTGGACATGGAACAACAGACTGGTTCCAAATAGGAAAAGGAGTATATCAAGGCTGTATATTGTCACCCTGTTTATTTAACTTATATGCAGAGTACATCATGAGAAACGCTGGACTGGAAAAAACACAAACTGGAATCAAGATTGCCAGGAGAATTATCAATAGCCTCAGATATGCAGATGACACTACCCTTATGGCAGAAAGTGAAGAGGAACTCAAAAGCCTCTTGATGAAAGTGAAAGTGGAGAGTGAAAAAGTTGGCTTAAACCTCAACATTCAGAAAACGAAGATCGTGGCATCCGGTCCCATCACTTCATGGGAAATAGATGGGGAAACAGTGGAAACAGTGTCAGACTTTATTTTTCTGGGCTCCAAAATCACTACAGATGGTGACTGCAGCCATGAAATTAAAAGACGCTTACTCCTTGGAAGGAAAGCTATGACCAACCTAGATAGCATATTCAAAAGCAGAGACATTACTTTGCCAACAAAGGTCCGTCTAGCCAAGGCTATGGTTTTTCCTGTGGTCATGTATGGATGTGAGAGTTGGACTGTGAAGAAGGCTGAGTGCTGAAGAATGGATGCTCCTGAACTGTGGTGTTGGAGAAGACTCTTGAGAGTCCCTTGGACTGCAAGGAGATCCAACCAGTCCATTCTGAAGGAGATCAGCCCTGGGTGTTCTTTGGAAGGAATGATGCTAAAGCTGAAACTCCAGTACTTTGGCCACCTCATGAGAAGAGTTGACTCATTGGAAAAGACTCTGATGCTGGGAGGGATTAGGGGCAAGAGGAGAAGGGGACAACAGAGGATGAGATGGCCGGATGGCATCACTGACTCGATGGACGTGAGTCTCAGTGAACACCAGGAGTTGGTGATGGACAGGGAGGCCTGGCGTGCTGCGATTCATGGGGTCGCAAAGAGTCGGACACGACTGAGCGACTGATCTGATCTGAACCTGATGTTCATGGAATTTTCTTTGAAAATCAGCTCAGGTATCTTACGCAGTGCTGTAATTCATTTCAACCCTTTTAGTGCCCTAATGGCACCCAACTCCAGTACTCTTGCCTGGAAAATCCCATGGATGGAGGAGCCTGGTAGGCTGCAGTCCATGGGGTCGCTAGGAGTCAGACACGACTGAGCGATTTCCCTTTCACTTTTCACTTTCATGCACTGGAGAAGGAAATGGCAACCCACTCCAGTGTTCTTGCCTGGAGAATCCCAGGGATGGTGGAGCCTGGTGGTCTGCCATCTATGGGGTCGCACAGAGTCGGACACGACTGAAGCGCCTTAGCAGCAGCAGCAGCATACACTCTCAACCCACGCTTTATCTAAAGCACACACACTCTTATGAATAAAATGTTTAACTTGAACGATCAAAAACTTGGTGAGAGTGTTGCTTAGAATCTAAAACTCAACATACAGGGAGTCGTCTCTACGGATTCAGGATGCTGCAAATCCGCGCAAGGTGTCTCAGCCAGAGCGCGCTGCCCCGCAGCAAAGACTCCGGGAGGCCGGCGGGCGGAAGAGGCGTGTACACCGCGAATGCGCCGGCGCATGAATGTTCAATCAGACTCTCCGAGCGGAGCGGAGCCTTCCCCTCCGCGGGCAGGGGAGGCGCCCGGAGGGGCGGGGATTAGAGGACAGCTCCATCTCCTCCAATGGAAACGAGTCAGAGGCGGGCCCAGAGGCGGCAGGAGCATGGCGTGGAGGCAGCTCAAAGTGAGTACAGCCGGTGCTGCTAATGTGGCAGCGTGGAAAAGCACGGGCGGGAAGCCGGGCGAGGGGAGGATGAAGGGCTAGCTTGGGCGAGATGTGGACGGGAGGCGGCTCCGAGAGCTTGGGCCTCTTAGGGTAGTGTGTGTAGCTTTGCAGACGCCTGCTGATGGTCATGCGCGTGCATTTACACACGTACTCGGCCACTGTGTAAATGCTACGTGTAAACAGTGTAGATGCTGATCTATGTAAGAGCACGTGGGCTTTTACTGAACTAAGCCCAGGGACACTTAGTGAACACAGGACCGCCTAGCATTGTGTGCAGGATCCAACCTGGAATGAAATCACAGTGAAACATAGTGCCAGTGTTTTTAGATAAACTTTTAGGGCAGGGTTTTTGTAACGGCACTCAGATATCTGTGGATCCACGCAAGGGGCGTTCCTACAGTCTCCTGGAGGAGGCTAGAAGTGTAGATAATGAATACTAGATCTATGGTGACGGCTAGGAGTGACCCTTAAAGGCAAAGCTGATCAGGCCTCCTTGTTTAGGGAACCAAACTCAAAACTTTATTCTGGCCAAGACCCCTGCCTGCCTCCCCAGCTTATTTTTAAGCCGTACTTTTCCTCATTCCTTGATTCCAGACAAACCTTTCCCCTTCCCCCATTACTTGGGTGCATCTCATTCTCCTATGCCGCCTAGAGTGTAGAGGGCCTTTAGCATCGTCCCCTCCCCAGCCCCCGCCCTGTGCCTAGCTAACTTCTATTTATTCTTTGAATATCAGCTTTAAGACACTGCCTCGAGGAAGCCTTTCTCTGCCTCTGTGATTAGGTTAGGCTCCTCCGCCACTTTTTTCTTCAGAGCACTGTTGTAGGTTTGCATGATCGTTGATTTCTCTCTCCTCCTGAGGTTGTACTCCTCGTGAAGGCAGGGACTTGAGCCTGGAATCCATCCTTGCGTGCACAGTCTCTATGGGGTGAATGAGTGAGTGAGTGACTCAGCACCTGGCAGTGATAAGTATCATGAGCAATGTTTGAGTTTGGTGCAAGAAGACCTGATGTTGGATATAAGAACAGAGTTGTGGTTGCCAAGTGGGTAGGAGAGGTAGAAGAGGGAAGGATTGGGAATTGGGGCTTAACAGATGCAAGCTATTACATTTAGGATGGGGAAACAACAAGGCCCTGATGTATAGCACAGGGAGCTGTATTCAATATCCAGTGACAAACCGTAATGGAAAAATATGGAAAAGTATATATATGTGTAACCCAATCACTTTGCTATACAGCAAAAGTTAAGACATTATAAATCAACTATACTTCATTAAAATTTTTTTAAAAAGACCTTAGAAAAAATTTTTTTGCAAAACCCTCTTTTGCATCCTGAAGTGGAATTTATGTATAATAAAGTCTTTCTATATATAATTTAAAAGGTCAACATAATGTCCTAATTGGAATATAAAGGAGAAATGAATTTATAATAATATGTATTTTGACCCATAAATATTAGGGCATGAGTCATCTAGGTAGTGAGTCAGGTGTGTAAGCCTCTACTTAGAAATTCTAGTGCCACGGGAATGTCTTCTGAGATGGTGTTATTCTTATTAATGTTCTGTGCTGAACAGTATGGTCAGCCCTCAATCAACAAGGCAATTGCATTCCTGGAAAGTCAATGCAGATGAAAACCACACAGGATTGTGTTTATGTGGGGAAATAGAGTCTGTAGTCCTAGGCTCAGGTAGTACGAACAGATATTTGTACCTAGTGACTGTCAGGATTTTCAAAAGTCGTAGAGGCACTTCTGACTTTACTGATGCCCACTCACTAAATCTATGAGCAGTCTCCTCCGATTTCCACTGCATGCCCCAGGGTACTCCCCCTCTTGAAACCCCTGGCCTGGAGTCCTTTGGGGCAGAGGAGTGAGTGTCTACAGAAATGCAGATACAGCCTCTGCCTGAGAGGCCAATATGTGAGCAGGAACAGAGGAGACCAGCATTAGCAGAAGGCTAGGAATGTGACTGAATGTAAAGGCCATTATGTTCCCTGTGAGCGTGTAAAGTGTGTGAAGGGTTTGGGGATGGTTCCTCAGCCTGGCCTTGAGGGGATCCCACTGGCTCTTTTTTCTAGAAGCGGGCCCAGGATGCCATGGTGATCCTGGGGGGCGGAGGACTTCTCTTTGCCTCCTACTTGACGGCCACGGGGGATGAGCACTTCTACGCTGAACTCTTGATGCCGTCTCTGCAGCGGCTGCTGGACCCTGAGACAGCCCACAGGCTGGCTGTTCGCTTCACCTCCCTGGGGCTCCTTCCTCGAACCACGTTTCAAGACTCTGACATGCTGGTAGGTGCTCCTTGTGCGACAGATACAAAGGTCAAGATCAAAGTCTCCTAATTTATTCAGCTGGGGCTGATCCTTTTGAAAACTAGAATCTCAAGTTAGCCCTCAAACTGTCGTCCCCATCTATAGATTAGGAACACTGAGGTGCAGAGGAGTTAAGTGACTTACCCAAAGGCACCCAGCCAGGAAGTGGCTGAGCCAGGATCCACACCCATGGAGTCTGGCTCAGCATCCTTCCCCTTAGCCACCATCCCTGCCTCACTGAGGTCTCAGGTAGCTCAGAGTTCACCTCTGCTGAAAAGGAAGCATGCCAGCATCACTAGCATCTAATGTGATGTAGGGATGTCTAGCCAAGCCCTTTGAGGAAAGCATACCGCTCCTGTCCGAGCCTCATTCCTTCCTGCATCTAATCATGGGCACCACTGTCCCCTTACTCTTCTGTGTGCTGGGGTTTCTGCAGCAAACAAAGTGGAAGAATCCACGTCCTCCTAGAATCTACATTCTCATGTAAGCCCTGACAGTTTCCACTGAAGAGACTCAGCAAATGGGGGACATTAGAATGATGTGAATGTGAAGGAAACACCAAGAAGCCCTCAGACCTCTCAGGAGAAGAGACACTATTATCGATCAAAGTGGCCTTCTGTATATTTTCCCTTTGCGTCTTAGTATCTCTTTTACTTCCCATCCTGCAGCTTTGAGAAGATGTGTGTGTCGCCTTTTTTCAGAAAAGTGAAAATTTTCTTTGGATTCCTTTCGGTTAGAGAAAACAGGTTACTAATGTAGCTCTTTCATAGCAAAGCCAGGTGGCATAAAGAGAACTTTGGAAAAGTGGGGGAGACCTGTACACAGTGCTCTGGACTGGTGCCAGCCCCATTTGACCGTCATCTCTGGGCTTTGAGGACTGAGGGCTGCCTAGGGGTCCTGTCGTGCAGCTGGGGTTAAGAGCCCCTCCTGGAGCACGGCCCCCAGTGGCCCCCTGCCTAGTCCCCGAGGAGCCACGTGCACATACTCACCTCCATCTGTTCTTCCCCCTCTTTGGAGCAGCCTTTCTTCTTTCTGCTTCTGGGACCAGACGGTGTCAGCCTGGGACCCTTGCTAGTCCTGCCAAAGGCTTTCCTGCAACATCAGCTGACAGAGACAACTCCATTGGCAACTGCTGGCTTTATGATAGGCTGATGCCTTTCCCATCTTTTAATGTATCTGTCTTGCTACTAGATTTGTTGGCTCCCATCAGGGTGAGAATCCTGAATCACTCAGGAGTCGGACTAGACCTGACAAATCATTCTCATTCTAATAAACAATCAGGAATCCAGCCCACGTCTGCCAGAGAAGAACCTGGTCCTCCCAGCCTGGTTCTGGGGCCCAGCAGTCAGAGCTGCCCAGCCGAGGACAGGAGTCATGGGGACTCTGCTGGGCCTTCGTGTCGCCTGGCTGAGGAGGAGGGACACAGCGGAGGCTGACTTACTAAGATGATGAAAGGATCTCGCTGCCTGTTTCAGAATAGCACCCACTAGGGGCTGAGACCAATGAGCCACTCTATCCCACCAAGGATAGTGGATAAGAAGGTGGAATCCTTAACTGTGATGAGAAAAGGCAGCACCTGTCTCCTGTTCAACCCATGGTGGGAACGCTGTTTGTCTCCTTGGTGATGATAAAGCCTGATGGTTCTCAAACTCTGGCTGGTATCAGAATCAGCTGGAGAGCACTGATAAAGATCGATTCCCTCAAAGTTCCATTCTGCACCTCCCCCCCGCCCCAAGACTCTGATTCCTTAGTCCAGGGATGGGCCCCGGGACCTGAGGTTTAACAGGCAGGTGATTCTGACGTAGGCATGCCGGGGACCATGCTTTGAGGAACACCAGAATGGCTTTTTCTGCCTGTGACTTTCTTTCCTTCTCCCTAGGAAGTGAGAGTCCTTGGCCATAAATTCCGAAATCCAGTGGGAATCGCCGCAGGATTTGACAAGCACGGGGAAGCGGTGGATGGCCTTTACAAGATGGGCTTTGGTTTTGTTGAGATAGGCAGTGTAACCCCAGAACCTCAGGAAGGAAACCCCAGGCCCAGGGTCTTCCGCCTCCCAGAAGACCAAGCTATCATTAACAGGTAGGTGAGCGGCCGTACGACCTGGACATTTTTTTGTCATTTGGAATGTTCTGGAATCATGTTGAGCATAAAAGCAGGTTTTATGATTTCAGTTTAATGTATATACAAGCTGGGGCTCGGAGGACTACAAAACAGCTACAGTCACAAGGTCACAAGCAGGAGAACGTGGGTATGGGTGTTGGCTCACTTGACTTTGGAGACTGTGCTTTTTCCACCTGGTTACTTCCAGTGCCCCTGCCCAGCTCTGTCCAGTAGAAATATGATGGAGTCCTATATGTAATTTAAAGTATTCTGGTAGCCACAATAAAAATGTAAAAAGAAACAGGTGAAAATAAAATTGACTTTAATAATCACTACATTATTTGTAATATTTATTATACTACTTAATTGTAAATGCTTAATATATACTTTTAATATATAAGCAATATAAGCGTGACTGGCTGTGTGCCTTCTTTCACTGTATCAAGCCTCTGAAGCCCAGCATGCTATCCCTATAGCATTCTCGCTTTGACTGGCCAGGCTTCACTCTCTGTGGCCGCATGTGGTTAGTGGGTCTTCCGCCAGACGGCACAGCCCCTGCCTTCAGTAACTGGGAAAGGTAATAATCGATATAGACAGCTGCTTTTAGGAAGAGAGATCCTTCTAGACTATGTAAAGCCCTTCTCTTTGTGACCCCCTGGAAAGTTTTCACTACAGCAAACCCAGAAAGTGGAGAAGTTCCTCCTTTCTGGTAGCAGTATTTGAGAGCCTCCTTGGCAGGGGTGGGGAGGTTTGAGAGGCAACTTTGGGATCATGAAGGGCCTTCTGGGAGGCTGATGTATGGAAGGTTTATTTGGCTGCATGTCCTGCTTTATCGTGCTTGTTTCAGGGAAAATTTCGAGCTTTAGACATTAAATTACTGATCTTTCCCCTGTAGGGTGGGATCAATAGCTTCAGAATGGTCAGGTAAAAAATGTTTACGATTCACCTGCCACAGATAACCCTGGGTACCAGGATGACGGGGCCTGGTAGGATCGTGTGTGTGAGAAGTGGCACGAGAGAGCAGGGCCTGAGCTCCCAGCCCTTGTGTTCCTGGCTCCAGGCATGCCTGGCCCAGGGTGGGTGCTGAATGAACCGAGTCAATGAGTACATGTATCTATTAGGTGTTTCTGGCTGCAGAACTTACTTACTGTTTAAGTAGTAATGGGTGTTTGTTATTATTTCCTCCTCATTATGGGTGTAGTAGGCAGGTCTAGGGTTGGTTGAGCAGTGGGGTGGCGTCAGGACTCTGGTCCAACCTCTGTGGGCCTTCGCTTCTTGCAGCCTGAGCTGCAAGCGTATGTCCTCACCTGAGGACATCAGAGAGCAGAAAGGAAAAGGAAGTATGGATATGGGGGGAAGTGGGTATTTTCCCAGAAGCTCCCTGGTGGGCAGCACTTTGTATCTCAGTGACCAAGCCCCATCACATGCATTTCACCCTGTACTGGAGAGCTGGTGCCACTGGTAAGGAGGAAGGGACGGGGGTGGCCATTAGAGCAGCGCCCCTCTGGGGGCTGGGGACGAGAGATGAGAGAGACGAGGCCCAGCCTTTGTGGAGTGTCCACTGACAGGTGATGGAGAAGACGTTGTCTCTTGTCCTCGAGACGGCTGTAACCCAGTAGGGGAACAGCAGCCTTTATGTGCATCCCAAGTCAGGAGAAGACGGGTACAGGGCACTCCATGCACGCCAGCAGGTGAGGGAGCATCTGGCTTGGGCCAGGAGAGAAAGGATGAGGAGATGGAGTGGCAGGATGGGTTCCAGGAGACGAATTTGTGGGGCGAGGCAGGAGGAGGGAAGATGGGTTATCACAGTGGTGAGGTCCCACTGCGTGGCAGCAGTGGATGGGAAGGAGGAGGGGCTGGACCCAGACAGGTCTGGGGGCAGCTACGTAGTTGAGTCTGGGCTGTTTACAGTGCTGGTTGGCTGAGTGACTTGTTGGCAAATTGTAATTTTTCCCTCTGTGCTTGATGGTGTTCTGGCAAGTTCTCTAGGATTTCCCAGGGTGTTTAGACTGTAGAAGTCTAAGAACTGACTCTGATTTTTCCTTTTGTTTCTTTGTCACAAATGTATGGTGAAATGGGCTTCCCAGATTGCGCTGGTGGTAAAGAGCCTGCCTGCCCATATAGGAGACATAAGGGACAAGACATGGACTTGGTCCTGGGCTGGGGAAGATCCCTGGAGAAAGGCATGGCAACCCACTCCAGTATTCTTGCCTGGAGAATCCCAGGGACAGAGGAGCCTGGCAGGCTGTAGTCCAGAGTCGCAAAGAATTGAACATGACTGAAGCAACTTAGCACGCACGCATATGGTGAAATGGTCAAGGAGCCATCTCCATCTCCATCTCTCTAGTCTTTCTGCCTGAGGGTCCTAACCTTGTCCCTCTCCTTGTGCTCTTCTGTGCTCCAGATACGGATTTAACAGTCATGGACTCTCAGTGGTGGAACACAGGTTACGGGCCAGACAGCACACACAGGCCAGACTCACAGAAGGTAAAGGGCACTGCATCAGAGGGCGGTTCCTCAGCTGTTGGAAGGAAACTTGTGGGAGAAAGTCAGGAATGTTCCCAGTGAAGTGAGCATGATTGAGCAATAAGAAAAAAAAGTGTGGAACTCAGGGCTCCTCTCCTAGAGGAATTTTCCTGGCTCCACTACAGCATCCAAGCTTTTAATTGAACTTTGCAATTGAACAAAGATAACACTTTGTTAACTAAAGTTCCTGCTTTGTTATGTAACCTGTGTCACAGCGGGTGACTTGGAAATAAGTAGTGCAGAGGGGCCGCTCTGTGATCACACGAGCAGGGCCTGGGTGCCTTCTTTGTACATCCTGCTCTCTCGTCCTTTTCTCCATCATAGAAGTGATGCATGCTAATGATAGACCCGTTAGTAAATGCAGGGAAACATGAGGAAGAACACTAACATTACTCACACTCTTCTCCACTCAGGGATAACTAACTGTTTCCAGCACTGGGAAAGTATCCTCCATGACTTGTCTGGAAACACCATGCATTTTCGAAGGCCGCCTTCAGAGGTGCTGATGTTCGTTCCTGGGGCTCTCTGCCCTGCTGTCCCTTGGGGTGCACGTAGCAGTCCTGGCACAGAGCTGTCTTCACTGTATCTTCCCAGGCATCCTCTGGGGCTGGGTGAGGCTACGGCCATCTTCCTCTTTCAGCAGGCCCCTCTGGAACACCTTCCAGAAGATTAGCCTCGTTAGATGTCCTGGTAGTGAGATGAAAAAAACCTGTGGATATTGGCTTCATTTCTAGAAGCAAGACTGAAAGTTAGCAACCTCTGATTTGGGGAGTAGGAAGTGGCCTTGCTTGGAACTCCCTGGCCTTGGTAGACCCAGACCCTGCTATACTGTAGACCTTGCCACTTGGGGGACTTGCAGGTCACAACAGCACTGTCATGGTGTGTGATACTCCCCTGCCTGGCCTCCCTTTCCTTCTTTTAATTGTCCACAGTGCCCTTTATGCCACTTCTCTCCTCTGTGCTCTCTTGCCCGACCCCTCAGCCCCCACTCTGGTGCTGACATTTGCTGGAGTGAAGCAAAATCCCACAGCAGAGCTCTGCACATTGTGCTTAGCAGCAGCTGGAAGCCGTGAAGACAGCTTAATCACTTGCATCATGCCAGTAAACTTGAACTGTTAAAAGCTGTGGTGCCCTTTGGGGGTAGGGTAATTCAGCAATTTTTGTCTAACCCCCAAATGTTGTCATTTGGGGCAAATGACTACTAACGGAAGACCCACTGGCTACATGAAAATGATCTCTTAAACCAGTTTGCCTGGTGGAAAAAAATTACAGTTTCCAAGCCATCTTAGCTTGATTTGGGAAGCTTGGAGACCCTGTTATATAACTTGTCTAACTGGGTTCCCTCTCCTCCCCTCCACCTATGAAATTAGCTACACGAATCTCATTTACATTCAAGCCGATGATAAAACAGGGACTGCATTTACAGTGTGCGATAGCAGGACCAGGTGGTGTTCTTTGACCCTCCCTGACCTGACACGTTTCGTGAACTAGCTGGATGTCTCAGATCTTCTCTCAGGCAACTGGTGGGAAAAACAGTTGGCATCGTGGATATACTTTATCCTTTGCAGATAAGATGGTATCCCAGGAAATCAAGTGCAGACAAGCCCTTGCTTTTACACATAGAAAAATACCTTTCGGAAACACACTGAAAGTCAAAAATACAAGTCAGGTGATAATTCCCTGTATTTTAGAGTAAGGTGACCGTATTACCTACCGTGCACGTTGAGAGTGGAAGGGACACAGGCACGAATAATTATGTCCAGGCTACAGGAGTGTTCAGGGCTGGCCTGGAAGCTCTGGGATATGCGGTCACCGAAGTTATAAGGGGAGTCCCTTCTCAGGACGGAAATGATAAAACCATTATGCCTCTTCATTTTAGACATGAGAATAGAAAATATTTTCCAGTCTATTTTATATGTATCCTTTAATTTTGCGCTTTCTTCACAACCACACACCCAGTCACCTGACAAGTGCAACAAGCGGCCCCTGCGAGTCAACAGCTGTCCCCTGGCATGCTGTTGACTTGCCTCTTCCCAGCTGTACTGCATTTACGAGCCCTACCTTTTTCATCACTAGTAGCTGCACTCCTAATGTCTCCATGCCCCATTAAATTAAAAAAAAGAAAAAGGGCGCAAAGCGACAAAGCCGGAAAACATCCTAGTAGCTGCCCAGGCACGGCTGTGCAGACGAAGGTGGAGGGTGGGTTTAGGTCGGCAGGCAGGGCACCATGCATAGCTCGGCGTTTTTCAGCTGCTGTGGGCAAGGTCGCATTTGGAGCTGGAAGGCCTTAGGCTGTTCATGGGCTGCTGGTCAAGGACGGCTTCAAAATATTATGTGGGAAATGGTGAGTAGGGACAAAATCCTGACCAGTGATATTTACAGATGGGCTGCCGCTGGGAATAAACCTGGGGAAGAATAAGACCTCGGTGGACGCTGCCTCCGACTATGCAGAGGGGGTTCGAGTCCTGGGTCCCTTGGCTGACTACCTGGTAGTGAATGTGTCCAGTCCCAACACGGCTGGGCTGCGGAGCCTTCAGGGAAAGGCCGAACTGCGCCGCCTGCTGACCAAGGTGGGTAATTACGTGTCCAGGCCCAGCCCCACTAGTTTGACCTACTGTTCATTCTCTAGGGCCAAGCTTCAGCATCGCTATCTGCTATCTAGGAGTTGTCTTTAAGACCTGGACCAGTTAGGACCCCTCACTTCCCTCTAATCCCCTAAGTAACACTGATTGTGCTCAGTATTAATCAACTGTTCAGTTATCTATCCCTGCTGTTAATCCACAGTGTATGAGAGCAGGGACCACAGCGCTCTCATTTACCACTCTGTTCTAGCATCTAGCACATTAAATGAATGAATGATAGGATGACTTTTCATCAAACAGTACTTGTGACAGTATTTGCTGTCTCTTTTAGGGACAAAAGTCTAAATAAACCTTAATGTATTAGCCAATGCCAGTGACATTAGGGACTCTTGGGGATTCCTTGGTTTAAAAGAATGGAATCAGATCTATCTTGATGGGGTTGTTTGCATAACTGACAGTGGTGTTTCCGGAGAAGGAGAAACTGCTGGTGCCTTAGTTTGACAGCTCATGTCAAGACACACTGCAGCTGCAGGTCACGGTCACACTGTAGGCTGCAGGCTCAGGGTCCCCATCTCTGGCCCCGTGTTGCTCTAGGTGCTGCAGGAGAGGGATGCCCTGAAGGTGGCCCACAAGCCAGCTGTCCTGGTGAAGATTGCTCCCGACCTCACAGCCCAGGACAAGGAGGATATTGCCAGCGTGGTGAGAGAGGTGAGGGTCAGGGCCTGGGGACACCGTTCACGGCCTGTAGAGGCCACCTGACCAGCTGGGTTAGCCTGGATGGCAGTTTCTGTTATATTAAGGGCTGGTTTGCTCTGTCATGATTCAGTGTATCACATACAGGCATTATTGTTTAGTCACTGAATCATGTCTGACTTTTTGCGACCCCATGGACTGTAGCCTGCCAGGCTTCTCTGTTCATATGTAGGCATACCTCAGAGATAGAGGAGGTTCAGTTCTGCCACTGCAATAAAGCAAGTCATGGGAACTTCTTGGTTTCCCAGGGCACACAGACTCTGCTAGTATAGCCTGTTCAGTGTGCAATAGCATTGCATCTAACAAAACAATGTACATACCTTTTATTTTTTAAAAAGTGATCCTTGCAGATATCTCTGGTGATAGCTCTATTCTAGGAACTGCCCCTCCCCTTAAAAATACATATATTTACTTGTTTATTTACTTACTTATTTTGGCTGCGCTGGGTCTTAGACACCTGGAGTCTGGCGCCTGAGACCACTCGGCCACCCTGACATGCTTGCGCTGGGTCTTTGCAGCATGTGAACTCAGTTGCAGCATGCAGGATCTAGTTCCCTGACCAGGAATTGAACCCAGGCCTCCTGGATTGGGAGCGTGGAGTCTTACCCACTAGACCACCAGGGAAGTCCAAAACAATGTATGTCATTGAATTAAAAACTACTTTATAGCTGAAAATATGCTAACCATCATCTGATACTGCAGGGTTGCCACAAACCCTCAACTTGTAAAAAACTTAGTATCTGTGAAGCACAATGAAGTGAAGTGCCATAAAACGAGATATGCCAGTAATAAGAAAGGAAATGTTTGAAGCAGTGTTTGAACGGGTCCTTTTCTCCCGCTTCTTCCCTCCTCTTCCTCCAGCAAGGGCTTTAAAGACTGTGCCTCCTCCAGCCTTGATCAGTGCAGTATTCTGTCTCCAGTCTAACACCGGGTGTCGGTGTCACGGGAGACCAGTGTAAACCCAGACTGAGCCCCGCAGTCCTGCTTCAGGTCCTAGTTCCACCTCTTTTACCTGCAGGCCTTGGCACAGGACGCTCTAGATTGAGTTGTTCTAAGGACTAAACCCCATCCTGGTGGAACCATACTGGCGGTTGGTATGTGATGGCTGTTACTGTCGTGTTGAGGCTCATTCTGACACTTGCCCAGGAAGTATAATGAGCGAGGTCTGGCTCTGGCTTCTGGGGGCTTAGGTGTGGGCGCCGGGCCCGCCGCTGTGTCAGACCTCCAGGGAAGCTTCTCCAAGTCCGTCATGCCCTGACCAGGGGGCTCTTTTTCTGTCTCCCCCTGCAGTTGGGCATCGATGGACTGATCGTCACAAACAGCACAGTGAGTCGCCCTGCCAGCCTCCAGGGTGCCCTGCGCTCTGAACCAGGAGGGCTGAGCGGGAAGCCCCTCAGGGATTTATCAACGCAAACCATCCGGGAGATGTATGCACTCACCCAAGGCAAGGACTCCATGTCTGTCTTCAGAGCTCTGTGTGCGCGGGCCCTGGGGCTGCGATGGGACTGGGCTTCCTGAACCACCGCCCTCAGCAGGGGGCTGGGGCTGGAGCCAGACTGAGCTCCTGTTCTCACGTCTCGCCCTCCCTTCCTCACCATGTCCCGTGCGCTTCTCTGCAGGCAGAGTTCCCATCGTCGGGGTTGGCGGTGTCAGCAGCGGGCAGGATGCGCTGGAGAAGATCCGCGCGGGAGCCTCCCTCGTGCAGCTGTACACGGCCCTCACCTACCGGGGCCCGCCCGTAGTGGGCGGGGTCAAGCGGGAGCTGGAAGCCCTTTTGAAGTGAGTGAGGCCACGTGGCTTGAACCAGGCAAACTTAATGTGGTTATCAACCAACTCAGAATGACTCAATCAAGGGGATTTCACCTGTCTCTATTCATTCAAAAAGCATCTGAGGGCTACACCCCAAATGCAGGGGGAAATTTCCCTGTTGCTCTTTTGACAAAGGTCATACAGTGCCAAAGAATTAAAGATTAACTTCCAAGACAGTGGTGTTTATAGGCCTAAGGCGTTCTGGCCACATTCCTGTTAATTCAGTAACACTGGCTTGAGGTCAGGGAACTGTCAGTACTTACAATGGATTCCCTTCCTGGTCTGAAGACCTGGGGAGATTCCTGGGTGAAGACAGTTCAGAGGGGATGAGACATGCATTTGGGATAGCGAGGCAGGTGTAGTCACCGACCAGATGGAGCCTGGTTGAATGTGGGCTTCCAGTAAAAGCCGGGCCTTTGCTTTACTATTTGCTGAAATGGTTTTGTTCTTTTTCCAGGGAGCAGGGTTTTGCCAGAGTCACAGACGCCATTGGGGCAGATCATCGGAGGTGAGGACTGGTTGGGGGGAAGCCTGATCTGGAACTGTCCTGCTAAATCAAGCGAGCCTTCCAGGCTAATGGAGAGAGACCACATTCTCAGACCACAAGGCCCCTCCTCCAGCTGGACTGTAAAAACCAAGCCTGACGGTCAGCAGAAGCCATGCAAGGCTTTCCTCAATCACTTGTCAGACAGGAGCTGCGTCCTTGATTCTTTCTAGAGTCACAGTCCAGGATCCTTAAATATTACAGGGACAGTAGACATTTGGAGGGAAAATCGTGGTAAAATAAAGTCATTGAAAAACTGCACTTAAGTCGCAACCCTCTTGCCTAGAAGTTGTAGGTCTTTTCAGGCCTCTGCCCCCCAGGATCTGCCGTTGGATTCCCAGGAGCCGGACTCTCTTTCATCCTATATATTTAAAGTTTTAACTGTGTTTTGAAAATGTTTCAAATGTAGATAAAAGTTGCAAGGATAGGGCTTGTGGATGGCCGTCCTCTCCATGTCTGCACGTGGTCCACCCTCTGTGTGTTTGGGTCCCGCCCTCTTCATCGAGGGACACTGGTCGTTTTCACTGCATTCCTTGTGTAAAGGCCCTGTCTCCAAGCCAGGTCACATTCTGCGATACTTCAGGTCTGGATTTCATCCTGGCGATCTTGGAGACCCAATTCAGAAGATGGGCTCGTTGTCCCCCTGCTATACAATCTGTGAGCCGGTGCTGCTGGGCAGGCAGGCTCTTGAGGTGCCTGAAGACACTAGACAAGAGGCTCAAGAGGTCTGGTCATTAACTAAAGAGACAGAAATGCTAACCTTTCAAAACCAAAAAGCAGATGGTGATGGGAGGTGAATGGCTCGGCTGAGTAGTGCTATTGATGTCAACACGCCTTCACAGCCAACAGTGCAGGTTTTATTTTAAATTTATTTCTTGGCAGCTCTGTGGAGAGGCCTGTAGCTGCCTTACAGATAACATGTCCTTGTCTCATCTCGGCCTCATCTAATCTCCGCCTCAACCTCTGCCCATTCCCTCTGCCAAGAAACCAACAGCCAGTCTCATGCTGCCTTTGATACAAAGATCTTTTTCCTGTTTTTTAAAAAAGACTCTTAGAGACTTCCCTGGTGGTACAGAGGATAGGAATCCTCATACCAATGCAGGGGGACATGGGTTCAGTCCCCAGTCCTGGAAGAGCCCCCTGCTGCAGAGCAACTAAAACCCATGTGCGCCCCAACAAAGAGTAGCAACCCTGCATCCCCACACCCCAGCTAGAGAAAGCCCGAGTGCAGCAACAAAGACCCAGTGCAACCAAACGTATTTTAAAAATAAAGATAAACACAGTTAAAAAAAAATTCTTAGTATGACGATAATACCTATTCATGGAGAAGGCAATGGCACCCCACTCCAGCACTCTTGCCTGGAAAATCCCATGGACAGAGGAGCTTGGTGGGCTGCAGTCCATGAGGTCGCTAAGAGTCGGACATGACTGAGCGACTTCACTTTCACTTTTCACCTTCATGCATTGGAGAAGGAAATGGCAACCCACTCCAGTGTTCTTGCCTGGAGAATCCCAGGGACAGGGGAGCCTGTTGGGCTGCCATCTATGGGGTCGCACAGAGTCGGACACAACTGAAGTGACTTAGCAGCAGCAGTAGCAATACCTATTCATAAATTAAACAGTATAGTCCCCAGATAAGTGTTGTCCACTCCTTCCTTCCTCAAACAATTCCACATCTCAGAGATAATCACAATTAGCTTTTATATCCGTCTAGATTTTTCCAGACATTTTTCTTTGTATTTGCAAACACACACCCATAGCTCTTAAATGTTAAGTCGCTCAGTCGTGTCTGACTCTTCACGACTCCATGGACTGTAGTCTACCAGGCTCCTCTGTCCATGGGATTTTCCAGGCAAGAATACTAAAGTGGGTTGCCATTCCCTTCTCCAGGAGATCTTCCTGACCCAGGAATCAAACCCGTGTCTCTTGCGTCTTCTGCACTGACAGGTGGATACTTTACCACTGCGTCACCTGGGAAGCCCCATCTAATCACACCAGCCCCCTTATTTATTTATTTTAGTTTTAAAATCTTTACTAGATAATTACTGAGAGTCTACTAGGTTCAAAGTTGTATGGATATATGCTTTTTATTTCTGGTGTTAGTGTATTTCACCTACATTCATAAACAAAATTTTGGACAGACTAAACGCACAATTTTAGACCATTTTGTTAAAACTTTAAAATCTTCAAGGGAAGAGGTCGTTTATTTTCCCTTTAAAAGCAGTTTTCTCTGAATGGGGGAGGAAGACGTCGGAGACATTCAAAGGACTCAGAGTGCTGTTGCTTGCGTCCCCTGCAATCTCCCGTTAGTTAAGAATAACTGGGAAATTAAATCTTATTCTGCAACTTGCTTTTTTTCCCTGGAGTCCTTCAATGTCCACTCCTTCAATCTACCTTGCTCTTTCTAACAGCCCTTTGGGTTTCTGCAGCACAGATATATCAATATTTGCTTGTGGGTAGACAGGCTGTTTTGTTTCAGTCACAGACAGCGTGACAGGGTGTCTCTTTTTGTGTATCTTTGGGCTCTTCCAGTAGAATTTCTGTAGAAAATATTCCCAGAAATGGTTACCGCTCGGGCCAAGTTTAGACTGTTGATAGTTACTGCCAGATTGCCATTAGAGAGCATTGTTCAGTTTATCCTTCCCTACAGCTTTGTAGGAGAAGGCCCCTTTCCTCCTAGGCTGCTTCACACTGGGAATTTTCAAGTACTGCTCTGAAATAAACTTGTTCCTTCTCCACTTTCTCATTGACGATAGCCTTCATTATGTCTCTTCCTTGGTGGAAAGAGAAAAAAGGAACTGTGGGTTTAGCAAGCCACTTTGGGCTGCGGCCAAAGTGCTTGCCACATTCATGTCTCTGTGTGTTTGTGTGTGTGTGTGTATCTGAGAGAAGGAAGAGCCTTCAACTAAGACCCGCAGGGAAGGTCACAGATGGGGGTAGCTTTCCCTGGGTTCACCCATTCTCACTCGTCTCAGGTGGCCCTGCTGGTCTCTCCTCTGGCTGTGGGCATTCGTGTAAGTTTTGTGTGCCTCAGTCTCCCAGTGTGTAAAATGGGGAGAAAGAGACCCATCTCAGAAGGTTGTTCTGAGGATTGAATACTAAGTGTGGTTATGGCTCAGCACATCCTACTCTCCTAATAAATGTTATTTCTAATTGTCACAAAATCCCTGCAAATAGGTATTACCAGGCCTGTATTCACAGCTAAAATGAAGGTAAAGGGCCTCACAGGACCTCTGAAGAGTATTATTAGCCCCTTTTCTTCTCCCTCAAAAGTCCATCTTCTGTTACAGATAAGATGTCTATGTGCCATTACTTCCCTGCCCCCGACCCAGCCCCCAGCCGCACTGTGCGGCATGTGAGATCTTAGTTCACCAACCAGGGATTGAACGCGTGTTCCCTGCAGCAGAAGTGTAAAGTCTTAACTGCTGGACTGCCAGGGAAGTCTTGTCAGTACTTTTTATAAAAAACCATTCATAGTAACTTGCCCTGGGCACTTGACTGACCCGAAATAAGGTGGTCGAATGGGCTCTAGTGATCAAAGTTCAGAGCCCTGTAGAGGTGGGGAACATTCTGTAGGAACCACAGTGCCAGCCAGGACTGAGCCTGAAGATCCAACATGTAGCAGTTGAAGCAACCATCATTTACTCTCCCACAGTGTCGGCTTAGGAGTTCAGGAGCAAAGGAGTTGGTGGCTCTGGCTCAGGGTCTCCCATGAGGTTGGCCAGGGCCAAAGTCATCTGAGGCTCTGCTGGGGCTGGAGGATTCACTTCTGAAGTGGTTCACTCATGTGGCTCGGGAGCTGTTGTTGGCTGTTGGCACAAAGGGCTACCTGAGTGTCTCCACACCAGGGCATCTGCCTTCTCCCAGAGTGAGTGATCTAGTGCAAGGTGGAAGCTACGACGCCTTTTATGACCTAGTCTTGGCGGTCACAGGGCTTCCCTGGTGAGTCAGCAGTAAAGAATACACCTGCCAACACAGGGGATGCAGCTTTGATCCCTGGGCCAGGAAGATCCCCTATAGAAGGAAATGGCAATCCTCTCCAGTTCTAGCCTGGAGAATTCCTTGGACAGAGGAGCTGAGCAGGCTACAGTCCATGGGGTTGCAGAAGAGCCAGACACAATTTAGTGACTAAACAGCAGCGACCTGGCAGTCAAACACCATTACTCAGGCCATGCTCATTCTTTTCATTCGAAGAGTTGCCAGTTTTAGTAAAACAAATGAAAACAACAGGGCGTCCAGTTAAATTTGAACTCCAGATAAATAGCAAAATAAGCTTCTGGTATAAATACATCCCATGCCATAATTGGGACTTATAAAAAATTTACTTGTTTGTCTGAAATCCAAATTTAATTGACTGGGGATTGAAGCCACCAACTGCAGACCCTCTGAAGTGATTGGTTCCACAGTGCTGACAGGAACAGCACTCCTGATTACCATGAGGTAGTCGACTTCACGTGAGAAGACTGGAACAGTCAAACCAAATACAGTTTCCCTCCCCCAATTCTTAGAAGACATTCAGACATAAGAAAAGTTGAAAGAAGAGTAACATATCCATACCCGCTTCACTTAGACTCAGTAGTTCTATCTTTTCTGTTTATTTATATACTTTGATTTTGATGAACCATTTTTTTTTTACTGTATGATTTGAATTTATATAAAAGAGAACAGGCAAACCCAAGATGAACCTTTTTTTTTTTTTTTTACTATATGATTCCATTTATATAAAATGTCTAGAATGGGCAAACCCAAGAGTCAGAAAGTAATTAGAAGTTGCCAGGGGTGGGGGATGGCAACCCGCTCCAGTGTTCTTGCCTGGAGGATCCCAGGGACGGGGGAGCCTGGTGGGCTGCCGTCTATGGGGTCTCACAGAGTCGGACACGACTGAAGCGACTTAGCAGCAGCAGCAGCAGATGGATGTGATGGGTGTACCACATTGTGAATGTACTTAATGCCACTGGACTGTACATTTTAATGGTTACTTTTATAATACGCAAATTTTACCTCAATTTAAAAGAAGAAAAGTCAGCACGGTGTTTTGGTTAGGAATGGACTGCCTGGTTTGGAATCCTGACGGCCATATGCCAGCTGTGTGATCTTGGGCAAGTTGCTTAAGCTCTGTGTGCCTCTGTTTCCTCACCTTAATTTAAGGGTACCAAAAACATTTTTGTTACAGAGTTATTATAAAGTGTAAAGGAGTTAATATTTGTAAAGCACCTACAGATCCATGTTTCACATAGTAAGTACCATGAAAAGGTTTTTTAAGTAGATCCCTGAGCCCCACAGCCAGCTCCATGCAGGCTGCTCAGACCTGGGTCTTGCCCTCCAAGCCTGTGGCTCTAAGACTCACAGGATGGTCTCCTAGGGGGGCCCAGTGCCAGGCAGAGGCTGAACAACTCAGCCGGATAGCTGCTTCTCTTTCAGAGATTGATGAACCATATTGAAGGAAGTGGTAGATGTCAGGACACTTCTCTCCTAAGTACTTTGTAACTTCTATCTGCTAAAAATATGTTCCTCTGAAAACATAACTCTGTGATCTCACCTAAGAAAATTAGCCATGATTTTGTAATATCATCTAACATTCAGTCCATATTCCAGGCTTCCCTATCATCCTAAAAATAACTTCTGGCATCAATCAAGTCTCACCTAGGGACTTCCCTGGTGGCTCAGTGGTAAAGAATCCACTTGCAATGCAGGAGAAGCGAGTTCAACCCCTGGGTCAGAAAGATCCCCTGGAGTAGGAAATGGCAACCTACTCCAGTATTCTTGCCTGGAAAATCCCATGGACAGAGGAACCCGGCGGGCTGCAGTCCATGGGGATGCAGAGAGTCAGACATGGATGAGTGACTAAAAACAGTTGCTACATTAGACCTTGTCTCCAACAGATCCGGTCTTCTCACCATTCTACATATATATATGTATATATATAAAACTATATATAAATATAAAGGCTCACCTATATGTCTCTTTAGCCTTTTAAAAACTAAAGCAGTCACCTTTGAAGAGATGAGTCCGGTTGTCTTACAAACAGTTCTACATTCTGGATTCCCAGAATACAGGCTATATTTCCTTTAGCCTTTGATCTCCGCTGGAGCTGAGTGTGAATATGTGAGTAAATTCTACCCAGTGAGATGCATGTGAAGGTACTGTGTACAACTTCTGGTAAGTCTGCTGCTGCCCGGAACATGATGTCTGGAGCTTTGGCAGCCTTTTTAGACCTGAGGATCAGGGTCAACCCAGAGGCAAAAGCTGGGAAGAGCTTCATACCAGTTCTGTGTGCTTACTTCCCTGCCTCCTTTATTTGAGAAAATAAAACCTTGTGTGCTTAAGTCACTGTTTATTGGGATTTTGCTTTATATTTAGTCAAATTTAATCCAGCTAATGCAGAAGGCAGATTGAGATCTACCGTAATCTTGTATTTGCCTGGGAGATACATTTCATTCAGTGAGGAGCTCTCATTCGTCCAGGTGCAGCTCCCTGGGGCCAGCGCGGTGTGAGAACATGCTCAGACTATCATGTTACCTGTGGAATCTTGGTGTTCAGGGAAATTTTTTGTAAGAAACTTGTGGCTGTAGATGTGGGAAATGAAATTAGTGTAGTAGTCACAGGTAAGAGGACTCTGAGGGACGGGGCAGAGAGGTGTGAGTGTGCAGGGCAGGGTGGGAACACCCCTGGATTGGCACAAAACGGGTGTTTGTGAAATAGCTGGGCAGCAACACCGGGGCCAGGTTCCAAAGGGCAGGGCCTTATGGGGCGGGGGGTGGGGGGATGCAATTAACATACCAACTCCTTGCAATCTTGCCTGACAGGGAGAGGTTTCCTGGGTGTTGAAAACCCCATTTGGCAAGTGTCCCACAGGAAACAGGAACTTACAGCATGCCACCCCTGGGGTCAGCTGGGCTGGGCTCAGGAACAAAGCTGTGTATGGAGGGGCAGAAGGCCTCCTGGGGCAGCACGACCCCCTTCCCGCCCAGGCATGCACAAGCTATAACTGAGGTGCTGCCATTTCAGCCCCTGGTCATCTGAGAAGCTGGGTAGCCTGTCGAGCTTCGACCATCTCCTGGAGGTTGAGTTTGTAGGGTTTCTAGATTTAGTGACATCTTCCTACCTGAGCAAAAAGTGCAACATCCATGTAGCGTCCCTCAAGCAAGGGAGGCAGAACCTTAGAGCGGCCCAGGGCTGCTCTGCCCAGGTTTGAACCCTGCCTGCTCTACGCACTAGCTGTGTTACCTTGAGCAAGTTCCATACCCTCTCTGTGCTCAGGTGTAAAAATGGGGTTATTAGGTAATAAAAGGCTCATCTGCCTCAGGATTGTTGAAGAATTAAATGAACAAACACAAGGAAAGCACACACAGCAGTGCCTGGAGCATAGGAAGGACTCCAACAATGCTAGCGGTTATTACTACGACGCGGGTGCCTGCTCCTGGAGACACTTGTAGAGCTGGTTCTGCTGACGGCTTTCACGCTTCTGAGGACCCAATCTTTATTCCAGATGAAAGCTGATGGGACTGGCAGCATCTAGTTATGTTGTGGTAGTCATTTTTCCACCTCTCTGAACTTTTTGAGGGTAGAGGCTGTTTATTACTCATTCAATTTGGCAAACTGAATTGACTGAGTGAGTGTGTGTCTGTGTGTGTGCAGGGCGCTGCTGGGTGTAGTGGTTAAGGTGAAAAACAAATGCCAACCTGGCCCCTACCTTGTTTCAGGAGCCTAGAAGAAGGCCTTGCTTTCTGTCCTATGGGTGAGGTTGAAGAAACAGGAAAATTTACACTAATTCTTCTGAATATAGATTCAAGTTTTAAAATTTATCCTAAGATCCTTACACTCTGATCCCTGATCAATTTCATACTAGGGAAGGGAGATTATATTTGAAGTCTGTCAAAATCTGGTTGGCTGTCCTTACCAATGGGAAGCTGGTCCAGGGATAATATTTGATTTAGAAGCCTGAAACCTGGAAGTTCCTCATTTATAAAGTGTCAAGGTTGATGTTACTTTCGAGAAGCTTTTTTTTTTTTTTTTTTGAGAAGCTTTTTAAAGATGTGAAATATCTGCCTGTGTGTCTGCCAGTGGCCCAGTTTTTACAAAGAGAATTACTGGCACTAAGGAAGTATTGCTGGGAACTGATGTCCATAATCTGGGGACAGCAGGATTTCATGGTTCCTGGTTCCTGGTCCCTGGTCCCTGAGATAAAGGGAGATAATCTAGAGAGAGGCATAACAGTGGGAACGTCTTTGTTTAATTTTCTTATTGACACAAACTGGAATGTTGAACAACATGTACTGTTCTGAATTCAACACCCCACTAGTCATTCTGTTCTAGGGTCATGTATGAAATGAAGTGAAGTCAGTCGTGTCCGACTCTTTGCAACCCCATGGACTGTAGCCTATCAGGCTCCTCCGTCCATGGGATTTTCCAGGCACGAATACTGGAGTGGGTTATGTATACTCCTGGGAAGATCCAATTGTCTCATTCCATGGCTGTCCATGCACTTGTGACTGCAGAGTTTCAGCAGTTCTAAGATGCTTATTATTGTTCCATTTTAACTCTTCTGGAATTGAGATGCATCTTGCATTGACTCGCTGGATCATGGAGAAATCAAGGGAATTCCAGAAAAACATCTACTTCAGCTTCATTGTCTATGCTGAAGATTTTTGTGGATCACAACAAACTGTGGAAAATTCTTAAAGAAATTGGAGTACCAGACCACCATAACTGCTTCCTGAGAAACCTGTCTCTATGTGCATCAGGAGGCAACAGGTAGAACTGGGCATGGAACAACTGACTGGTTCCAAATTGAGAAAGGAGTACGACCAGGCTGTATATGGTCACCCCACTTATTTAACTTCTATGCAGAGTACATCATGTGAAATGCTGGGCTGGATGAATCACAGGCTGGAATCAAGATTGCTGGGACAAATATCAACAACCCAGATATGCAGATAATTCCACTCTAATGGCAGAAAGCAAACAGGAACTAAAGAGCTTCTTGATGAAGGTGAAAGAGGAGAGTGAAAAATCTGGCTTTAAATTCAGCATTAAAAAAAACTAAGATCATGGCATCCAGTCTCATCACTTCATGGCAAATAGAAGGGGAAAAAGTGAAAGGAGTTACAGATTTTATTTTCTTGGGCTCCAAAATCACTGTGGACGGTGACTGCAGCCATGAAATTAAAAGATGCTTGCTCCTTGGAAGGAAAGCTATGGCATACCTAGACAGCATATTAAAAAGCAGAGACATCACGTTCCGAACAAAGGTCAAAGCTATTTTTTTTCCAGTAGTCATGTATGGATGTGAGAGTTGGACCATAAATGCTAAGTGCCCAAGAATTTATGCTTTCAAATTGTGGTGCTGGAGAAGACTCTTGAGAGTTGCCTAGACAGCCAATAGATAAAAACAGTCAATCCTAAAGTCAATCAAAACAGTCAATATCAACCCTGAATATTCACTGGAAGGACTGACGCTGAAAAGATGAAGCTCCACTACTTTGGCCACCTGATGCAAAGAGCCAACTCATTGGAAGAGACCCTGATGCTGAGAAAGTTGAAGGCAAAAGGAGAAGGGGGTGGCAGAGGATGAGATGGTTAGATAGCGTCACTGATTCAATGGACATGAATTTGAGCAAACTCTGGGAGATAGTGGTGGACAGAGGAGCCTGGCATGCTGCAGTTCATGGGGTTGCAAAGAGTTGGACATGACTGAGCAACAACAAAAACTGGTGGGATCTTAGGCATTTTGTCAGTGTCTAATTGACAGAGTTTTCTTTTTCTTACAATTCATAGCATATTAAGTTAGATGAAATATGACAGTGGTTCCCAAACTTTGCTTGCATTTGGAATCACCTAGCTATCTTTAAAAGATCCTGGTGCCCACCTACATGCGCCATGTAATAGGGATGGGCTACAACTTGGACATCAGGATTTTAAAGTACAGAAAAGTTTGGGAGCCACTGAAATACAGTATTTCTGCCTTATTCAAGCTTTTCTTCAACTCCTAGGTTTCATGAACAGCATCTTTACAGATTCTGCTTATATACTAGACACTCCTCTGTCTCAAGTAATAATGTCTTTTCAACTCCAGCCACTAATTATCCATCATACTCCAGGAGACTGTCAGCTCCAGGAGGGCAGGGGTTTTGTTTGATTTCTTCTCTGTTATGTCCTCAGCACCAAGGACACCGAGGTACATTGTAGACACCTGATAAATATTAGATGAATGAATATTCCTCCTTTTATATTTGGTGCCCTAATAAACTCATTTCTCATCCAATTTGTAGCAGAAGTGTTATACATTCAGGTGATTCCCAAATCTAGTCCTCTGCTTCATCTTTCACTCCCTGGTTTTCACATAACATTCATTTCAAATCTTGAGCTTAATGTTTTCTCTTCCCACACACCCCTCACAATTTCAGTCCTAGTCTCTCCATGTCCATCCACTCAAGACCCTGAGTCTCAAGGTTATAATCCTGAATCATTTTCAAGCCTTGATAATTATTTGCCTCTAATGTAATTAATAGAATTGGTTTCATCTGCTATTGTGCTACTTGTTTTATAGTTAATCCTTCTTTCCTCTTTATTTCTCCTTTCCTGCTCTTTTTTTTTTAGTACTCAGTTTTCAAAAACATCCTCTTATTAGTTTTATATATTCTTGTATTATTTTTCTAGTGTTCAAGGTATGGTGGTTCAGATGGTAAAGAATCTGCCTGCAATGCAGGAGACGTGCATTCTACCCCTGAGTCGTGAAGATCCCCTGAAGAAGGGAATGGCTACCTACTCCAGTATTCTTGCCTGGAGAATTCCATGGACAGAGAAGCCTAGTGGGCTACAGTCCATGGGGTCACAAAGAGTTGGACATGACTGAGCAATTGAACAGTCCATGCAATAAGAACAATTCCAATTGAAAGGCAAAGAATGTCAGAATTGATTAAAAAATCAAATACCAATTATATGGTAAATAGAAAAATATATAGCACAAAAACACTAACCAAAAGAGAGCTGGTGTGCCTTGAGTAACAGGAGACAAAGAGACTTCATGGCAAGAAGAATTACTAGATAAACAGGATATTTCATAATGACATAGAGTCAATTTAAACCTAAATTTGTATGTACTTAATAACAGAACTTTTAGTTCACTGATTCCTAAAATGTCAGTGTTCACTCTTGCCATCTCCTGTTTGACAACTTCCAATTTGCCTTGATTCATGGACCTAACATTCCAGGTTCCTATGCAATATTGCTCTTTACAGCATCAGACTTTACTTCCATCACCCATCACATCCACTACTGGGTGTTGTTTTTGCTTTGGCTGTCTCTTCATTCTTTTTGGAGTTATTTCTCCACTGTTCTCCAGTAGCATATTGGGTACCTACCGACCTGGGGCGTTTCATCTTTCAGTGTCATATCTTTTTGCCTTTTTATACTGTTTATGGGGTTCTCAAGGCAAGAATCCTGAAATGGTTTGCCATTCCCTTCTCCAGTGGACCACATTTTGTCAGAATTCTCTGCCATGACCTGTCTGTCTTGGCATGGCTCATAGTTTCATTGAGCTAGACAAGGCTGTCGTCCACATGATCAGTTTGGTTCTTTTTCTGTGATTGTGGATTTCATTCTGTCTGCCCCCTGATGGATAAGGATAAGAGGCTTATGGAAGCTTCCTGATGGGAGAGACTGACTGAGGGAGAAACTGAGTCTTGTTCTGATGGGCAGGGCCATGTTCAGTAAATCTTTAATCCAGTTTTCTGTTGATGGGCAGGGCTGTGTTCCCTCCCTATTGCTTGACCTGAGGCCAAACTATGGTGGAGGTAATGAAGATAATGGTGACCTCCTTCAAAAGGTCCCAGGCACTCACTGCTACACTCAGTGCCTCTCACCCTGCAGCAGGCCACCACTGACCCATGCCTCCGCTGGAGATTCCTGGACACTCGTGGGCATGTCTGGGTCAGTTTCTTGTGGGGTCACTGCTCCTTTCTCCTGGGTCCTGGTGCACACAAGGTTTTGTTTGTGCCCTCCAAGAGTCTCCAAAGGATCATAAGAGACTACTATCAGCAACTGTATGCCAATAAAATGAACAACTTGGAAGAAATGGACAAATTCTTAGAAAAGTATAACCTCCCAAAACTGAACCAGAAAGAAATAGAAAATCTTAACAGACCCATCACAAGCACAGAAATTGAAACTGTATTCAGAAATATTCCAACAAACAAAAGCCCAGAGGGCTTCACAAGTGAATTCTACCAAAAATTTAGAGAAGAGCTAATACTTATCCTACTCAAACACTTCCAGAAAATTGCACAGGAAGGTAAACTGCCAATTTCATTCTATGAGGCCACTATTACCCTAATACCAAAACCAGACAAAGATGCCACAAAAAAAGAAAACTACAGGCCAATATCACTGATGAACATAGATGCAAAAATCCTCAACAAAATTCTAGCAAACAGAATCCAACAATATATTAAAAAGATCATACATCATGACCAAGTGGGCTTTGTCCCAGGGATGCAAGGATTCTTCAATATTCACAAATCAGTAAATGTGATACACATTAACAAATTGAAAGATAAAAACCATATGATTATCTCAATAGATGCAGAGAAAGCCTTTGACAAAATTCAACATTTATGATAAACCACCCCCCCCCCAAAAAAAAAGCAGGCATAGAAGGAACATACCTCAACATAATAAAAGCCATATAACCCACAGCAAACATTATCCTCAATGGTGAAAAACTGAAAGCATTTTCCCTAAAGTCAGGAATAAGACAAGGGTGCCCACTCTCACCACTACTATTCAACATAGTTTTGAAAGTTTTAGCCACAGCAATCAGAGCAGAAAAAGAAATAAAAGGAATCCAGATTGGAAAAGAAGAAGTAAAACTCTCACTGCAGATGACATGATCCTCTACATGGAAAACCCTAAAGACTCCACCAGAAAATTACTAGAGCTAATCAATGAATATAGTAAAGTGGCAGGATATAAAATTAACACACAGAAATCCCTTGCATTCCTATACACTAACAATGAGAAAACAGAAAGAAAATTAAGGAAACAATTCCATTCACCATTGCAACAAAAAGAATAAAATATTTAGGAATAAATCTACCTAAAGAAACTAAAGACCTATATATAGAAAATGATAAAACATTGATGAAAGAAATAAAAGATGACACAAATAGATGGAGAAATATACCATGTTCATGGATCAGAAGAATCAATACAGTGAAAATGAGTATACTACCCAAAGCAATCTATAGATTCAATGCAATCCCTATCAAGCTACCAACAGTATTTTTCACAGAACTAGAACAAATAATTTCACAATTTGTATGCAAATACAAAAAACCTTAGATAGCCAAAGCAATCTTGAGAAAGAAGAATGGGGCTAGAGGAATCAACCTGCCTGACTTCAGACTATACTACAAAGCTATAGTCATCAAGACAGTATGGTACTGGCACAAAGACAGACATATAGATCAGTGGAACAAAATAGAAAGCCCAGAGACAAATCCACCCATCTATGGACACCTTATCTTTGACAAAGGAGGCAGGAATATATAATGGAGAAAAGATAATCTCTTTAACAAGTGGTACTGGGAAAACTGGTCAACCACTTGTAAAAGAACGAAACTAGAACACTTTCTAACACCATACACAAAAATAAACTCAAAATGGATTAAAGACCTAAATGTAAGACCAGAAACCATAAAACTCCTAGAGGAAAACATAGGCAAAACACTCTCTGACATAAACCATGGCAGGATCCTCTATCACCCACCTCCCAGAGTTATGGAAATAAAAGCAAAAATAAACAAATGGGACCTAATTAAACTTAAAACCTTTTGCACAATGAAGGAAACTATAAACAAGGTGAAAAGACAGCCTTCAGAATGGGAGAAAATAAAAGCAAATGAACCAACTGACAAAGAATTAATCTCAAAAATATATAAGCAGCTCATGCAGCTCAATTCCAGAAAAATAAATGACCCAATGAAAAAATGGGCCAAGGAACTAAATATCAGATCAGAGCAGTCGCTCAGTCGTGTCCGACTCTTTGCAACCCCATGAATTGCAGCACGCCAGGCCTCCCTGTCCATCACCAACTCCCGGAGTTCACTGAGACTCACGTCCATTGAGTCAGTGATGCCATCCAGCCATCTCATCCTCTGTCATCCCCTTCTCCTCCTGCCCCCAATCCCTCCCAGCATCAGAGTCTTCCAATGAGTCAACTCTTCGCATGAGGTGGCCAAAGTACTGGAGTTTCAGCTTCAGCATCATTCCTCCAAAGAAATCCCAGGGCTGATCTCCTTCAGAATGGGCTGGTTGGATCTCCTTGCAGTCCAAGGGACTCTCAAGAGTCTTCTCCAACACCACACTTCAAAAGCATCAATTCTTCGGCGCTCAGCCTTCTTCACAGTCCAACTCTCACATCCATACATGACTACTGGAAAAACCATAGCCTTGACTAGACAGACCTTTGTTGGCAAAGTAATGTCTCTGCTTTTGAATATGCTATCTACGTTGGTCATAACTTTCCTTCCAAGGAGTAAGCGTCTTTTAATTTCATGGCTGCAGTCACCATCTGCAGTGAGTTTGGAGCCCAGAAAAATAAAGTCTGACACTGTTCCCACTGTTTCCCCATCTATTTCCCATGAATTGATGGGACTGGATGCCATGATCTTCATTTTCTGAATGTTGAGCTTTAAGCCAACTTTTTCACTCTCTTCTTTCACTTTCATCAAGAGGCTTTTTAGTTCCTCTTTACTTTCTGCCATAAGGATGATGTCATCTGCATATCTGAGGTTATTGATATTTCTCCTGGCAATCTTGATTCCAGCTTGTGTTTTTTCCAGTCCAGCATTTCTCATGATGTACTCTGCATATAAATTAAATAAACAGGGTGACAATATACAGCCTGACATACTCCTTTTCCTATTTGGAACCAGTCTGTTGTTCCATGTCCAGTTCTAACTGTTGCTTCCTGACCTGCATACAGATTTCTCAAGAGGCAGGTCAGGTGGCCTGGTATTCCCATCTCTTTCAGAATTTTCCACAGTTTATTGTGATCCACACAGTCAAAGGCTTTGGCATAGTCAATAAAGCAGAAATAGATGTTTTTCTGGAACTCTCTTGCTTTTTCCATGATCCAGCGGATATTGGCAATTTGATCTCTGGTTCCTCTGCCTTTTCTAAAACCAGCTTGAACATCAAGAAGTTCACGGTTCACATATTGCTAAAGCCTGGCTTGGAGAATTTTGAGCATTACTTTACAAGCGTGTGAGATGAGTGCAACTGTGCGGTAGTTTGAGCATTCTTTGGCATTGCATTTCTTTGGGATTGGAATGAAAACTGACCTTTTCCAGTCCTGTGGTCACTGCTGAGTCTTCCAAATTTGCTGGCATATTGAGTGCAGCACTTTCACAGCATCATCTTTCAGGATTTGAAATAGCTCAACTGGAATTCTATCACCTCACTAGCTTTGTTTGTAGTGATGCTTTCTAAGGCCCACTTGACTTCACATTCCAGGATGTCTGGCTCTAGGTGAGTGATCACACCATCGTGATTATCTGGGTCATGAAGATCTTTTCTGGAACCTGGAATGTCAGGTCCACGAATCAAGGCAAATTGGAAGTGGTCAGACAAAAGATGGCAAGAGTGAATGTTGACATTCTAGGAATCAGCGAACTGAAATGGACTGGAATGGGTGAATTTAACTCAGATGACCATTATATCTACTACCGAGGGCAGGAATCCCTCAGAAGAAATGGAGTAGCCATCATGGTCAACAAAAGAGTCTGAAATGCAGTACTTGGATGCAATCTCAAAAACGACAGAATGATCTCTGTTCATTTCCAAGGCAAACCATTCAATATCACAGTAATCCAAGTCTATGCCCCAACCAGTAATGCTGAAGAAGCTGAAGTTGAACGGTTCTATGAAGACCTACAAGACCTTTTAGAACTAACACCCAAAAGAGATGTCCTTTTCATTATAGGGGACTGGAATGCAAAAGTAGGAAGTCAAGAAACACCTGGAATAACAGGCAAATTTGGCCTTGGAATACGGAATGAAGCAGGGCAAAGACTAATAGAGTTTTGCCGAGAAAATGCACTGGTCATAACAAACACCCTCTTCCAACAACACAAGAGAAGACTCTATGCATGGACATCACCAGATGGTCAACACCGAAATCAGATTGATTCTATTCTTTGCAGCCAAAGATGGAGAAGCTCTATACAGTCAGCAAAAACAAGACCAGGAGCTGACTGTGGCTCAGATCATGAACTCCTTATTGCCAAATTCAGACTTAAATTGAAGAAAGTAGGGAAAACCACTAGACCATTCAGGTATGACCTAAATCAAATCCCTTATGATTATACAGTGGAAGTGAGAAATAGATTTAAGGGCCTAGATCTGATAGATAGAGTGCCTGATAAACTATGGAATGAGGTTCGTGACATTGTACAGGAGACAGGGATCAAGACCATCCCCATGGAAAAGAAATGCAAAAAAGCAAAATGGCTGTCTGGGGAGGCCTTGAAAATAGCTGTGAAAAGAAGAGAGGTGAAAAGCAAAGGAGAAAAGGAAAGATATAAACATCTGAATGCACAGTTCCAAAGAATAGCAAGAAGAGATAAGAAAGCCTTCTTCAGCGATCAGTGCAAAGAAACAGAGAAAAACAACAGAATGGGAAAGACTAGAGATCTCTTCAAGAAAATTAGAGACACCAAAGGAATATTTCATGCAAAGATGGGCTCAATAAAGGACAGAAATGATATGGACCTAACAGAAGCAGAAGATATTAAGAAGAGATGGAAAGAATACACAGAAGAACTGTACAGAACTAAATATACATTTCTCCAAAGAAGACATACAGATGGCTAACAAACATGAAAAGATGCTCAACATTACTCATTATCAGAGAAATGCAAATCAAAACCACAATGAGGTACCATCTCATGCCAGTCAGAATGGCTGCTATCAAAAAGTCTACAAACAATAAATGCTGTAGAGGGTGCAGAGAAAAGGGAACCCTCTTACACTGTTGGTGGGAATGCAAACTAGTACAGCCACTATGGAGAACAGTGTGGAAACTCCTTAAAAAACTGGAAATAGAACTGCCATATGACCCAGAAATCCCACTGTTGGGCATACACACCGAGGAAACCAGAATTGAAAAAGACATGTGTACCCCAATGTTCATCATAGCACTGTTTACAATAGCTAGGACATGGAATCAACCTAGATGTAAATTGGCAGACAAATGGATAAGAAAACTGTGGTACATATACACAATAGAATATTACTCGGCTATTAAAAAGAATGCATTTGAATCAGTTCTAATGAGGTGGATGAAATGCATATATATGGAATTTAGAAATATGGTAATGATGACCCTATATGCAAAACAGCAAAAGAGACACAGATGTAAAGAACAGACTTTTGGATCCTGTGGGAGAAGGTGAGGGTGGGATGATTTGAGAGAATAGTATTGAAACATGTATATTACCATATGTGAAATAGATCACTAGTCCAGGTTCGATGCATGAGACAGGGCGCTCAGGGCCAGTGCACTGGGATGACCCTGAGAGATGGGATAGGGAAGGAGATGGGAGGGGGGTTCAGGATGGGGGACACATGTAAACCCATGGCTGATTCATGTCAATGTATGGCAAAAACCACTACAATATTGTAAAGTAATTACCCTCCAATTAAAATAAATTAATTAAAAAAAGAAAAAGCATTTGGTATCTCTTTATGTTAAAAAAAAAAAAAAAAGCCCATTTCAACAAACTGAGACTAGAATGAAACTTCCATAATCTTATAAAGGATATTTAAAAGCCAAAACAAAACAAAACTAACCTCAAAACAAAACAAGTCTACAACTAACTTAAGAGTGAAATTTTGAATGCTTTTTGCCTCCTTGGGCTTGGGAACAAGACTAGGATGTCCACTTACCACTTAGGTAACAGTGTAATGAAAATCCTAGTTAGTGCAATAAAGTGAGAAAAAGAAATAAGGTTTAAAAGTTAAAGATTAGAAAAGAAGAGGTAAAAGAGCCATTATTGGCAAATAGCATGACTGTGTTCCGAAAAATGTAGAACATTAATCAAAACATTAGATTTAATTAGTGAGTTTACCAAAGTTGCTGGATACAAGGTCAGTACTTGAAAATTGTTTTTTATATTAGTAATAAACAGCACATTAAATGAAAATATCAGTTATGACAGCATAATAATCAAATACTTGGTAGTAAATCTAGTGAAAGAGGTGCAAGAAATCATAGCAAGATCTTTTTTGATCTGCTTAAGAGTAATGAAAATAAAAGCAAAATAAACAAGTGAGAACTAATTAAACTTAAAACCTTTTGCACAGCAAAAGAAACCACAAACAAAATGAAAAGACATCGCACAAAATGGGAGAAAATATCTGCAAATGAAGTGACTAACAAGGAATTAACCTCTAAAATACAGAAACAGCACATGCAGCTCATTATCAAAAAACCAAACAACCCAATCAAGAAATGGACAGACGATATAAATAGACATTTTTCCAAAGAAGATACACAGGTGGCCAAGAGGCACATGAAAAGATGTTCAACATGACTAATTATTAGAGAACTGCAAATCAAAACTACAATGAGGTATCACCTCACGACCACCAGAATGGCCATCACCAAAAAAATCTACAAACTAAATGCTGGAGAGGCTGTGGAGAAAAAGGAAGCCTCTTACACTGTTGGTGGGAAAGTAAATTGGTATAGCCACTATGGAGAACAGTATAGAGGTTCCTTAAAATAGTAAAAATAGAGGTGCCATAGGATCCAGCAATCCCACTCCTGGGCCTATATCCAGAGAAAATCATAATTTGAAAAAACTCATGTGCCTCAGTGTTCATTGCTGCACTATTTACAGTAACTAGGAGAAGGCAATGGCACCCCACTCCAGTTCTCTTGCCTGGAAAATCCCGTGGAAGGAGGAGCCTAGTGGGCTGCAGTCCATGGGGTCGCTAAGAGTCGGACACGACTGAGCGACTTCACTTTCACTTTTCACTTTCATGCATTGGAGAAGGAAATGGCAACCCACTCCAGTGTTCTTGCCTGGAGAATCCCAGGGACAGGGGAGCCTGGTGGGCTGCCATCTGTGGGGTCGCACAGAGTTGGACACGACTTAAGTGACTTAGCAGCAGCAGCAGCAGGATATGGAAGCACGCTAAAGGGCCATCGACAGAGGAATGGATAAGGAGGCATGGCTTATGTATATACAGTGGAATATTCTCAGCCAGAAAAAGAACGAAATACTACTATTTGCAGCAACACACATGGCTCTAGAGATTGTTATTCTGAGTGAAGTAAGAGAAATACAAATATCACGATAGCACTTATATGTGGAATCTAAAAAAAAAAAATGGTACAAATGAACCTATTTATAAGACAGAAATAGAGTCACAGATGAAGAAAACAAATCTAAGGTTACCAAGGGGGAAGGGAGGGATGAATTGGAAGATTAGGATTGACATATACACACTACTGTGTATAAAATAGATAACTGATAAGGACTACTGATAAGCACTACTCTACTCAATACTCCATGATGATCTATATAGCAGTAGAACCTAAAAGAGAGTGGATATATGTATATGTACAACTGATTCACTTTGCTCTACAGCAGAAACTAACACAACGTTGTACATCAACTATACTCCAAAAAAAACCAACATTTATATGAAATGTAAAGCACCTAGAGTAGTTAGTCAGAACAATCTTCAGGAAGAAGAATAAATTTGGAATACCTAAAATACCAGACACCACCCTTATGGCAGAAAGTAAAGAGGAACTCAAAAGCCTCTTGATGAAAGTGAAACTGGAGAGTGAAAAAGTTGTCTTAAAGCTCAACATTTAGAGAACGAAGATCATGGCATCTTGTCCCATCACTTCATGGGAAATAGATGGGGAAACAGTGGGAACAGTGTCAGACTTTCTTTTTTTGGGCTCCAAAATCACTGCAGACAGTGACTGCAGCCATGAAATTAAAAGACGCTTACTCCTTGGAAGGAAAGTTATGACCAACCTAAATAGCATATTAAAAAGCAGAGACATTACTTTGCCAACAAAGGTCTGTCTAGTCAAGGCTATGGTTTTCCCTGTGGTCATGTATGGATGTGAGAGTTGGACTGTGAAGAAAGCTGAGCACTGAAGAATTTTGAAGAATGCTTTTGAAGTGTGGTGTTGGAGAAGACTCTTGAGAGTCCCTTGGACTCAAGGAGATCCAACCAGTCCATCCTAAAGAAAATCAGTCCTGGGTGTTCATTGGAAGGACTGATGCTAAAGCTGACTCCAATACTTTGGCCACCTCATGCGAGGAGTTGACTCATTGGAAAAGACCCTGATGTTGGGAGGGATTGGGGGCAGGAGGAGAAGGGGACGACAGAGGATGAGATGGCTGGATGGTATCACTGGACGTGAGTCTCAGTGAACTCCAGGAGTTGGTGATGGACAGGGAGGCCTGGCATGCTGCAATTCATGGGGTCATAAAGAGTCGGACACGACTGAGTGACTGATCTGATCTGATACCCCAATACAAAATAAAAAGATTTTTAAAAAAAAGAGAATGTTGTCATAATCTTACAGGTGAAGATTTCTTATCAGGACACAAAAAAGCACTCACCATAAAATTAAAAAAACTGATAAATTAGGACTTATTAAAATTCAGAACTACTTATACTTCTATTCATCAAAATACACAACAAAGAGTGTGAAAAGGCATGTCTTAGAATGAAAGATGTTGACAATACATATACCTAACAGAAGAGGAGAGTGTTCAAAATATCTTAGAAAAAAAAAAAAAAAAAAAACTCCTAAATCAAATCAGCAAAGACATTTCACAGAGAGGATATCTAAAAGGACCCACAAGAATACAAAAAAGAGTACGTATCATTTGATGTTCAGGAAATGCAAATTAAAGCCATTATTATATTTCACTGCACCAGAAGGGCTAAAATTGTAATGCGTTGGCAAGGATATGGATCAATAAGAGCTTTGTCATATTGCTGTTGGGAGTGTATACTGGAGAACTGTTTGGTAGTATCTATTAATATCAAAGCTAAATATATTCCCACCATTTATTTTAAATGTTTAAATACAACAAAGTATTTACCCAAGAGAAATAATGCATCCACCGAAAGACGTGCTGCTGCTGCTAAGTCACTTCAGTCGTGTCCAACTCTGTGCGACCCCAGAGACGACAGCCCACCAGGCTCCCCCATCCCTGGGATTCTCCAGGCAAGAACACTGGAGTGGGTTGCCATTTCCTTCTCCAAAGACATGTGCAAGAATGTTCAAAGCAGCTTTACTGTCAAGCAGCTTATTGTTAAAGCTAATAAAACATGCCCAGGGCAGGGAGGCTGTAAATTTCCCTTGTTACCCCAGAGTTGGGGTTGGTGTAACAGAGTTTAGGTTTTGTTTGGAAGAGAAGTGCAAATTTTTGTGCACCTGAATTTTTGATAGTGGTGGTGAGAAATATTTCATTTTAGATCCCTTACAAGAGGCAGCTGCAGCCCAAAGAGAAAGCCTCTGCCTCATTTCACGAGACCATGGAAGTGAGTACAGGCCAGGAGAAGTTATGGCCATTTAGAATGCAGATTCACAGACCCTGCTCAGACCAGCTGAATCACATCTCTGGAAGGAGGGGCTGGGCTCTGCTTCTTAAGTCTATCAGGTGACTCCTCTACCTTTTTATTCTTAAATGTTATTTGATTCCCTGGCGGCTCAGAGGGTAAAGAATCCAGATGCCTGCAATACGGGAGGCCTGGGTTTAATCCCTGGGTTGGGAAGATCTCCTGGAGAAGGGAATGGCAACCCACTCCAGTATTCTTGCCTGGAGAACCCCCATGGACAGAGAAGCCTGGTGGGCTACAGTCCATGGGGCTGCAAAGAGTCGGACATGACTGAGTGACTAAGCACAACACATAAATACTGCATGTGAGAGATATATGCGTATATGTGTGATACATCTTTTTTAAAATAAAGCACAATAAAATGTACTTTCATGAGCCCATTACCCAGTCCAAAAGCTGGATCATTAACAAGAATGTATTTGTATTTATATTTACCTAAAAGGGGACGACAGAGGATGAGATTGCTGGATGGCATCACTGACTCCATGGCTGTAAGTGTGAGTAAACTCTGGGAGTTGGTGATGGACAGGGAGGCCTGGTGTATTGCGATTCATGGGGTCGAAAAGAGTCGCACACGACCGAGCAACTGAACTGAACTGAACTGAACTGAAGTGAACATGCCTCTCTCTTATGCCTTCCTTCTGCCTCCCTACGAGAGGTAATATTTTATATTTTGTGTTTTCCGTTCTATTAAAATTTTTAAAAATAAAGTTTTTGTCTTCTTGGTATCTATGCCTCAACATTATATTGTTTAGTATTGCTTGTTTTTTTTTTAATTGACCAAGAAAAAGTTCATTAACTTTTTTTGAATTTGTTATTGTAATAAAATATATATAATATGAAATTTCTGATTTTAACAGTTTTGAAGTATACAACTCAGTGGCATTCATTGTATTTGCAATGTTGTGCAACCACTGTTTCCAAAACTTTTTCATCATTCCAAGCAGAAACTCTGTACCCATTAAGCAATATCTTCCCTTTCCTTCCCCTGCTGCACACACCCCTCCCCTGCACCCCTGGTGACCTCTATTCTACTTTCTGCCTTGATGATTTTCCCTTTTCTAGACATTTTATACAAGTGGAATCATGTGTTTGTTTTTTGTTTCTGGTTTCTTTCACTTCACATAATATTTTCAAAGTTTATTCATGTCATGGCATATATCAGATGTTCTTATAAGTGAACAATATTCCACTGTATGTATTTGTATCCATTCATCTGTTGAAGGACATCTGAGTTGTTTCTACCCTTGGATATTGTGAATGATGTTGCAATGAACACTGGTGTACAAGAATCTGTTTGAGTCCCTTTTCAATTGTTTTGGGCTTAAATACCTAGAGGTGGAATCACTGGGTCATATGGTATTAATAATTCTAGGTTAGGATTTTGAGGAACTGTCGTACGGCTTTCCAAATACTACTCCATTTTACATTCCCACCAGCAATGGCTGGGAGTTCCAATTTCTCCACCTTCTTGCCAAGACTTACATTTTTTTTTCTTTTATTTGTAGCCATACTTGTAGGTGGAGGCTTCCCAGGTGGCTCAGTGGTAAAGCACCAGCCTGCTAATGCAGGGGATGCAAGAGATGCGGGTTTGATCACTGGGTTGAGAGATCCCCTGGAGGAGGAAGTGGCGACCTGCTCCAGTATCCTTGCCTGGAAAATTCCATGGCGAGGAGCCTGGTGGGCTATGCTGAGGTCATCAAGCGTTGGACACGACTGACGGCACACGCACATGCTTGTTGTAGGTGTAAGCTGGTATCCTGCGATTTTGCATGTCCTTAATGACGTTTTCCAACAGTGTTGACCATTTTTCATGTACTTGCTGATCATTTTTGTATATCTTTATTGGAAAAATGTTTATTCATATCATTTGTTCATGTTTAATTGGGTTGTTTTTCATTTTGTTGCTGTAAGAGTTCTTTATATAGTCTGGACAGTAAATCCTTACTGGATACATGATTTGTAAAAATTTTCTCCTATTCGTAGATTATCTTTTTACTTTCTTGGTATTATCTTTTGATGCACAAAAGTTTTAAATTTTGATGAAGCCCAACTTATCCTTTTTTTTTTTTTTTTTTTTGCTGCTTGCGATTTTGGTGTCATATTTTAGAATCCATTACTGAGTTTGCTTGGTTTTGAGCTCTATAAAAGCAGTATTATTCACAATATAGTTTCCTGAAACTTGAAGTTCTCTTTAAAAATTATGTTTATAAAACTATCCATGTTCTTTCACAGTTCATTCATTCTCATGGCTGTGTAATCTTGTTATACAAATAGATCACACATTATTTAGCCATTCTCCTATTGATAAACATTTGTGCTGTTTCCAGTTATTTTGCTATTATATCAGCACCACCTTAAATATCCCAGAGGGATTCTTCTGCACACTTTAAGAACCACTGGGCTTTTATAAATGAAATGAGTATTATTAAAATTGAATAGTACTCAGCTGCAGACATTTGCAGTTACCAACAGTTAGAAATGGACCTGGAACAACTGACTGGTTTAAAATTTGGAAAGGAATACATTAAGGCTGTATATTGTCACCTTATTTAACTGACATACAGAGTACATCATGTGAAATGCCGGGCTGGCTGGAGCTCAAGATGGAATCAAGATTGCCAGGAGAAATATCAGTAACTTCAGATATGCATATGACAGCACCCTTATGGCAGAAAATGAAGAGGAATTAAAGAGCCTCTTGATGGTGAAAGAGGACAATGAAAATCAGCCTAAAATGCAACATTAAAAAAACTAAGATCATGGCATCCAGTCCCATCACCTCATGGCAAATAAATGGGGAAACAATGGAAACAGTGACAGACTTAATTTATTTTCATGGGCTCCAAAATCACTGTGGACAGTGACTGCAGCTGTGAAATTAAAAGACGCTTGTTCCTTGGAAGAAAAGCTCTGACAAATCTAGACAGCATATTAAAAAGCACAGACATCACTTTGCCAACAAGGTCTGTACAGTTGGAACATAAAGAAGGCTGAGTGCCAAAGAACTGATGCTTTTGAACTATGGTGCTGGAGAAGACTCTCGAGAGTCCTGTGGACAGCAAGAAGATCAAACCAGTCAATCTTAAAGGAAATCAACCCTAAATATTCATTGGAAGGACTGATGCTGAAGCTGAAGCTCCAATAGTTTGGCCACCTGATGCAAAGAACTGATTCACTGGAAAAGACCCTGATGCTGGGAAAGATTGAAGGCAGGAGGAGAAGAGGGTAACAGAGGATGAGCTGGTTGGATGGCATCACTGACTCAATGGACATGAGTTTGAGCAAACTCCAGGAGATAGTGAAGGACAGGGAAACCTGGCGTGCTGTAGTCCATGGGTTGCAAAGAGTTGGACACGACTGAGCAACTGAACAACGACAACAATAAAACCATGATAACCACTGCCATTGAGTATGGTTTGCATCTACACTATAGCCTTATCCATTCTGTGTGATTTGTTGGAACAAGCAATCAGAGAAGATACAATGAGTACATTTTACTGATTTCAGGTTGGAGAGCTTTGCAAAACAGGGAGATGGCAACACAGTGTGGGGGACATGATTGTGAAAAGGAAATGTTTACTTGAGAGCCCTGTCTCAGCCAGGTTGCAGGAGTGTCTCTAATGGATTTGAAACAACCCCAAGAAGGGCTTTGTCCAGTGTTGAAAAGCATTCAGAACAAACAGACTCAGATTGACGGTTCCTCCCCAAGTCTTGCACACTGGCTCATTTCGGGAAACCCTTTGGCAGCTGCACGGGGTAGTGATGTGGCCAGGATTCTTCGGCTCAAGCATGAAGAACACCAGGGGAAACTCAAGCATGAAGCAAGAGCTGGACTCTTTAACAGGGAGGTTGTTTGTGGCTTTGTTACTGGAAAATGTGAGTAACCTTAATAAGGCCAAAGTGTGGAGACACAGCAATTACAAAATGAAGAAGGGGGTGGAGTGAGATACTGGGGACATAAAAGCATCAGCAGGTGCCCCCAACGGCACTGCTCTTCCAGAGCCAGACACACCAACGATGAGGTGAGTCCACAGTTTGCTCCTATCCCTCACTTTTCTCTGGATTATTTCATCCTTCTTTGGATATATCTTTTATCTACATGACAGCCTGAGTACAGGAGAGGCCTACAAGAGAAATGCAAAAATATAACGAAGATAAATAAGGCAAATGGACTAAATTATAGACTTTGTTTGCTTTCTGATGCACAGCGTGCAAACAATGTTTTATCCTCGTAAAGCTTCTCAGGGTTTGTTCTGTCCTTGGCTCTGACTCCCGATTATTTAGGATGGATCTCACTCTTCTTTGCCTGGGGGAATCTACTCATGTGTTTGGTTTTAGAGCCAGGAAGCACCAAGGCTCAACCTGTATTTATAAGAAGAATTATCTTCCAAATATTAGCGTGTTTGTAGAGGATCCTCTGTGTTCTATGTGCTGCATAAGGTTCTGGAGGAGATATTGGAAATGGATTAAAGCTTGGTCCTTGACTTCTAGGAATTATGAGTTTGGAGCAGTCCTTTCAGTCATTACCTCATTGTTTTCCAAATTTCATTCATTTGCACATCAGCTTCACGGTTCTCACCGTATTCCTGTGCTGCCCATACTACTATTCTTTTTGTAACATTCTCTCTGGGGTGTCACTGGCAGCTCAGTGGTAAAGAATCTGCCTGATAATGCAGGATTCGATCCCTAGGTTGGGAAGATCTCCTGGAGAAGCCATCCCCTTCTCCAGGAGATCAACCCTACTCCGGTATTCTTACCTGGGAAACCCCAAGGACAGAGGAGCCTGGCGGGCTACAGTCCATGGGGTCGCGAAGAGTTGGGCATGACTTGGTGACTGAGCACACACATAGGGAGTAAAGGTTTACTATGCAAAGATTCTCTGCTTTTCTATGTCCATAAAAGGTGATGTTTTCAGGTGGTGCTGTCTTTCCCATGAGACGTGACTTTCTCTAAGGAATAGCTTTTTCCTTGAGATTATAAAGTTTTCATCTTTGTGGGGAAGCTCCTGTGGTAGGCCTCCAGACGTTTTTTCCCCCTTTTTTGGCCACACCACATGGCATGCGGGATCTTAGTTCCTCAACCAGAGATTGAACCTGGGTCCAGGCAGTGAAAGCTTTGAGTCCTAACCATTGGACTGCCAGGGAGTTCTCCCTGGCATTTTGAATATGCCTATTAGCAGATTTTAAAAAAACGTATAATGAGAAAGACCAAAAGTGAAACATTTGAGTGACACAAGGCACTCAGATTTTATCAAAACAGAAAAAATTTTTTTTCTGAAATGTTGAAATAATGAAACTAGGAACTTAACCAAGCCATCTCTGAGTAGTTGCCATCTTCCAGGGAGATGGTCCACGGGTGGGTATGGCCTGTGTGCTGATGCCCATGTGCACAGGCAAGCTTTTACGGACTCAGTTATCATCCAGGTAACCTTCTGGAATTTGGGGGTTCGCTATACGACTTCCTGAAGTCAAATTATCATAAAATAATAGAAACAACTACATCAGTGTTTTATTATGAAATTTCCCCAAAGTAGAGAGAGTAGCATAATGATAACCCCCCACCCCCACCACCACCCCATCGTCTAGATATCCACATGCATTAGTGGAATCCTCGTAGCCCAGCACCTCAGGGTGCTTCCCACTCCAAGGGAGGCTTCTCTTTGCTGAGGAGCTCATATGTTGCTAACAATTTAGTGTTTCCTGAATCCTGCTACACACTGAGGCCCGATCCCTTCCTAATCTTGCTTGCTCTACTCTGAAGCTGCTGTAGAATTCCCAGCAGCACGGAACACACGGGAACCTCTGTGACTGGGAAGCTGCTAAAGTATGCATGTGGGTGGGTGAGGGGTCTCTATGTAACAGGAGCGGGGAGTGTGTGTGTTTAAATGGGGAGACCAGCAGCACCCTCCTTTCTGTCTTCTCTGCAGCGCCCTGCAAGCTGTCGTCACTCTCCTGCTCTGCGGGCAGCTTCTCGCGGTGGAAACCGGCAGTGAGGCCACAGGTAGGTCTGCCTTTGGGCGAGGGCTGTACCTGGCCGCACTGCTGCATCCCACTTGGGCCCATCAGATCTGCATCCTCTCTGGGGAAATCCAATTGCTCCTTATCCTGATCTCTGGTCTTTCAGTATCATAAAGAACATTGGGGAGCCAGCCAGCCAGCAATCTCTCCTGGGCTTCCATTTCGGGTGTGGGAGGTTGATATGCTGTTTCTTCTCTCCTGACTTTTCCAGTCTCTAGGGGCAGTTTCTGAAAATGAACCTTGTCCTCCTGTTTTCCTTTGCAGCCGACAGCTGCCCAAAGGCCCCCGAGATTGCTAATAGCCATGTGGAGTACTCGGTTCGCTATCAGTGTGACAAATATTACAAACTGCATGCTGGAAATGGTAAGCCTGGGCGAACGCCTCCGGATCCTCCTGTCCCAACCCCGGACTGCCTCAACACAGTCTCCACTATTGCCACGACTGCCAGTCACCTTGACCATTGTCTGTCCTGCTGGGCTTTACTGGCACCCGCAGCTCTTGGCTTTAGCATAGCGCTCCTCCCTTGCTCCTCTTCCCCAGCCCTCCCTGCTCCTACTTCTCTGACTCTGCTCTTTAAATACCTTCTCTCCTAGTGCTAGGTCCAGCTTTTTGCTCATTTTTTTTTTTTCGTTTTGTTTCAGGGGTGTATACTTTTAACAATAAGCAATGGATAAACAAGGACATTGGACAGCAACTTCCTGAATGTGAAGAAGGTAGGAAGTCAGGCCTGGGAAGCAGATTGAAAGTGGGTACTGAGGGGTTGGGGCATGGCAGGTATCTTGATCGAAACATCCTCAAGGAACATCCTCCCTGTGAGGCCTCCTCTGGGCACACACCAGTCGAGGACAGGGACTGGGGGACCACAGGTGGCCGGGCAGAGACGTGCACAGGCAGGTGATGGTTCCCCATAAAGTTCACTAGGGATGCATTCATCTGGTCTCCTGGGCACTGACTGAATCCACTTCCACAGAGGATCAGGGAACCCTGTATGTACAGAGAGCCCACCTAGAGATCCCTGGGCCAAGGGTAAAGCAAGCTGCGGGAAGAACAGGTCGAGAGAGGGCAGAACAAAAGCGCAACCCGTGGGAATGTGCTACAAGCGGCTGGAGATGGGTCAGGACTCAACCATCACCAGGAAGAGCTGGTGCTCTCTCCTTCTGGGAGGGAGGGAGTTTGATGTGCAAACCAGCTTCTTCTGTTCTGACTTTTCCCATCTCCAGGGGCTGTTCCCCAATATGAACCTTCTCTTCCTCTTTTCCTTTGCAGATGACAGCTGCCCAGAGCCCCCCAAGATTGAAAATGGCTACGTGGAGTACTTGGTTCGCTATCAGTGCAAACCCTATTACACACTGCGCACCTGTGGAGATGGTAAGGCCTAGACGAATGCCTCCTGTCCCTCCACTTCCATGGGGGATGGAGCCAAGGTAACTGGTCAGAAAGGGCATGTGCTTTCTGGAGCCAGGAGATGCAGGTTCTAATGAGGGTTTTGTCACTGGCAGCTGTGGCCTTTTGGGAAAATTAACTCTCTTCAGCCTCGAGTTTTCTTCCTTGTTAAGCAGAGGAGATGCCACGTAGCCTACCCATCTCAGGGTGAGATCTATATAAAACAGGATGGTGATGGTGATGATGGCAGGGAGCCCTCACCTCGTGAGCGCAAACGCTCCCGCACTGGGTAGTTTTCTCCACAGATTTGCTCACGAGGTCCTCACAACACCCCTCTGGAGACACTATTATTTATTTTTGCCAAGTTGCACAGCTTGTGGGAACTTAACTTCCTGACCAGGGATGGAACCTGTGTCCCCCAAATTAGAAGCTTGGAATCCTAACCACTGGACCACTAGGGAATTTCCAAGAGAGGATTATTATTCTCATTTCACTTCTGAAGAAACTGAGGCATAGAGAGGTTGATAAATTTGCCCAAGTTCAGGTAGCCTGTATGAGGGAAAGTCAGGATTTGAACCCTGATTCCAATCCTGTACTGCCTTGACACAATCGCCTCGGCCACCTAGACCACCATCCGTCTGCTGGGCTTCACTGGCCCCCAGCACTTGGCTTCTAGCACCGAGCTCTTCTGTTCCTCCCCCTCCCTGGCCCTCCTTCCTCCTATTTCTCTGACTCTGCTCTTTAAATATGCTCGCTCCCAGTGCTAGGTCCAGCTAGTGTCCCTTTCAGCTTGTATTCTTTCATTTTGTTTCAGGAGTGTACACCTTTAACAGTAAGAAGCAGTGGATAAATAAGAACATTGGACAGAAACTCCCTGAATGTGAGGCAGGTAGGAAGCCAGGGGCCTGGGAAGCAGACTGAAAGTGGGTACTGAGGGGTTGGTGCACGACAAGCATCTTGATTGGAACATCAAGGCACATCCTCCCTATGAGGCTTCCTCTGGGCACACACAAGCCAAGGACAGGGAGCGGGGGCACCAGAGGTGGCTGGGCAGAGATGTGCGCACGCAGGTGACGCCGCCCCTTGAAGTTCACTAAGGATGTGTTCATCTGGCCTCCGAGGCACTGACCGAGTCCACTGTCTACACTGTCCACAGAGGATCAGGGGACTCTGTATAGAGAGCCCACCTGGAGAGCCCTGGGCCAAGGGTAAAGCAAGCTGCAGGAAGAATAGGTTGAGGGAGGGCAGAACAAAACCGTAATCCATGGGAATGTACTACAACAGGCTGGAGGAGGGTGAGGACTCTCACCAGGAGGGGCTGTGCTCTCTCCTTTCCCTCCTGGAACAAGAGGGTTTTGTCCACCCTCTTCTGCTGCTTGGGCTGTGGAACCACTAACCTGCTGGGCATCGACTGCAGTATCTATAAAACCTGTGTTCCGGCCAACATTGCTTCATGTCCCTATTTATTCAGAGAGAAGGAACCTTGGTAGCTCCTTGTCCTTACACTGAATTTCAGGGATCGTGGACCTCTAGTTGTGATAAATCACTTAAATATACCTAGAGTTCAGCAGCTGGGGTTTGAAAATTTCAGTGCTGTTTGTGAGTCAGAAAAGCAGGAAACAGAACTCTGCTTTAGTGATGTGAACATTAAAAAAAAATAATTTTAAACTGTAAACATTGGGGACGGGAGGAGCAGAAGGTACGGGCAAAGCATGTAAATGTTTCTAGCCCTGGAGACATGAAGAGCGATAGTTTTGGACAGCGGCAAGAGTTGGCGTTTTTATGTTTCCCGGCCCAGAGGACACTCACACCCCGCTCCTGTTAATGATGGTCTTGCTCTCAACAGTGTGCGGGAAGCCCAAGCACCCCGTGGACCAGGTGCAGAGGATCATCGGTGGCTCATTGGATGCCAAGGGCAGCTTTCCCTGGCAGGCCAAGATGGTCTCCCAGCATAACCTCATCTCGGGAGCCACGCTCATCAATGAACGATGGCTCCTCACCACAGCTAAAAATCTCTACCTGGGTCACAGTAGTGACAAAAAAGCAAAGGACATCACTCCTACTTTAAGACTCTATGTGGGGAAGAACCAGCTTGTAGAGGTGGAGAAGGTGGTTCTCCACCCTGACCACTCCAAGGTAGACATTGGGCTCATCAAACTCAGACAGAAGGTACCTGTCAATGACAAAGTAATGCCCATCTGCCTACCTTCAAAAGATTATGTGAAGGTGGGTCGTGTGGGTTATGTGTCTGGCTGGGGGCGAAATGAAAACTTCAACTTTACGGAGCATCTGAAGTATGTCATGCTACCTGTGGCTGACCAAGACAAGTGTGTGAAACACTATGAGGGCGTCGACGCACCTAAAAATAAGACAGCTAAGAGCCCTGTAGGGGTGCAACCCATACTGAATGAGAACACCTTCTGCGTCGGCCTGTCCAAGTACCAGGACGACACCTGCTATGGCGACGCCGGCAGCGCCTTCGTCGTTCACGACAAGGAAGACGACACCTGGTATGCGGCCGGGATCCTGAGCTTTGACAAGAGCTGTGCTGTGGCTGAGTATGGTGTGTACGTGAAGGTGACCTCCATTCTGGACTGGGTTCGGAAAACCATCGCTAACAACTAAGGCGGGGCTGGCTAGGAGCAGCTGCCTGGAAGGACGAGGGGAAAGCTGCACAGGAGTGGAGGGGACACGAGTGCAGTGTGGCGCTGGTGGGTTCCAGCCAATAAAGAGCTTGCTTTGCCTCACTTCTGCAATGTGTCTTGCATTCTTTACCACTGAGCCCCCAGGGAAGCCCGTCTGTGCTGTTTTTAGCCTTGGTTTTTTTTTTTTTTCTCTCACTGACGGTACAGCAGCAGCCAAGTGCTCTAGACTTTACTGGGAGTGTGGCAGAAAACACCCGGGCCAACTGGAAATCCCTAAGGTGATACGAACTGTCCCACTGGGGAACTCATGATCACTGAATGAGCGCCTATTCGATGGCAGGCCTCAGGGAGGTCACAGTTATCCTTTGTTTTATAGACAAGGAAATGGAGAGTCAGAGAAGTGATTTGCTGAAGGTTACCCAGCTATTAAATAGAAAAGCTGAATCTTGAACCTTTGTTGTTGCTTAGTCACTAAGTTCTGCGACCCCCATGAAGACCCTACCAGGCTCCTCTGTCCATGGGATTTCCCAGGCAAGAATACTGGAGTGGGTTGCCATTTCCTTCTCCAGGGGATCTTCAGCCCAGGGATCAAACTTGCATCTCCTACATCGACAAGTGGGTTCTTTACCACTGAGCCCCCAGGGAAGCCCAAAGCTGAGTTCTGAACCTAGGTCTGTCTGAACACAAACCCTGAGCTCTTTTCACAGCATCCTCTGCTTCTTCCGAGTGGAGGAGGAGAAAGAGAGAAGGCTGGTGAGAACGACACGGGCTTGAGTGGCACGAGTGTCTGACAGATACTACTCCGTTGCTTGTGCTCCAACACACCAGCACTTCGGCTAACACAGTAAGATGTATAAAGGCAGGGTTTCTAGATTTGCTGGGTCCAAGTCACAGCTCAATGACAAACCTGCCAAGTTCCCTGAGCTCCCTGCCCATTAGTGTCCTGGGCTCTCCCACGGGGGGCGTAACCCAGACAGGCTCTAAAGCGCCATCAGTAGAAACATTCTGGGGCTGGGGGGAGTCAGAAGTCTCTTCCTGAGGAGGGGCTGCTTTTCCCATTTGGAAGAAAGCAACCCTCAACTAGGACTCAAACCACAGCCATCTGAGTCTTTCATTTCACAAAGATAAACTGTTCTTGCTATGAACAGTTTCCCAGAACAAAAGTTCCGGAGCCCAGCCCATGAAGCTCTCCTTCTAACTGAAGAAGAAGAGTTCTAAGTGAGCCACACACCTTTACTCAGCACACTGGCCCTTCACCAGCATACAGTCTTGTCACGGCAAAATGCGGCCTCCCCTGCTTAGGGCTTAAAATGTCGACTGGTGTCACTACTCTCTCTCTAGTGTTCTGTCCTTCCCTGTGATGTTGTCACAGGCGCTCTCCAGACCCATCGATAATGAAAAGCAGGTTGGAGCTCACAGGCCAAGGAACAACTGAGACCTGTATTCTAGAACCTGCACAAGAGACGATGGCCAGAAAGTCAAAAATAACACAAACATGTAAAATCCTGCTTCTAAGCATACAGTTATACCTCTTTCTTCTAATAATACCTTCAGCACTAAGTTTTTTTGAAGAATAAACCATCCAAGTTTTTTCTGAAGAAAAATCTGATTGTATTAAGTGGCTTCTGCCTCTAAGGAGAAAAATAAAACTTTCGCTATTTTGTCACTTTCCTTATCCCCTCTACCTTCCTCCCCGGCAGCACCTCCTGCCCACCTGCCTCCCCCTCGGGTTTCAGTGACACTGAACTCTGTGGAGCCCTCTCAACACGCATGCTGTCTCCAGCCCCTGGGCCTGCCTCCCCCTGGTTCCCCCTAATGCCCTCCCCCTTCTCCATGAGTACTTCCTACTCTCCTTTAAGGCTCAGGAACTGTCTCTTCTAAGCTTTTTTTCCATCCTGGAGTCATTTGCTTTGTGCAGTACCTGGCATAGGATGGGGGCATACAGTATGTAATTAATAAACACTGTGGAAGGGAGAGCAACTATGATGGGAAAAAAAACACAAACCTGGACTTCAGAGAAGCATCACCAAAAAGCCCTCAGGAGGAAAGGCATGAGAATCTTATGCGTGAAAGTGCTGAGTTTTTGCTGTTATCTGAGCACTTCTCACACCTCAAATGCTGTGTAATTTAGGCTATGAGGGACAGAAAATCCAACCAAAGTGACACGTGGTAAAGACGTTTTATTCTTTCACAGAAATCTGAAGCCAGGCAGGTCTAGAGTCCACTCGGGAGCTTGATATCGTCATCAGGGACCCAGGCTCTTTTCATCATTCTTTTCAGCATGTTCATTTTTCATCCCAGGGCTGGTTGCCTCATGGTCCTAAGATGGCTGCTGTGGTTCCATGCATCACGATTACCAACGTAAGCAGGAAGTGGGGGCCAGGAGACAATGGAGGTGGTGGTGAAAGGATTTTGTTGTCTCATTCCTGAAGTGCTCTCTCCTTTATCAATGAAGGCCACCCAGGTGCCCAGCAACCTTCCTCCTCTGACACGTTTGTCACAGAAGACTTGGAAAGGAAGCACCCGGCAAAGGGGGACAGTTGTGCAGTGACCGTGCTGCCCTGCCTGAAGGCCAACAGCTGCCAAGCGGGTCGTGTGCTGTCTGGCGCTCTGCCTTCTGGTTCTGCATACGTTCTTATTCTAGAAAGTCAGTGCCATTAGCTCCATGAGAAGAGGAACCTGTCCAAGTGGTGAAGGTTGTGCCAGGGGGCCCTGAGAGAGCAAGAATTCTTCATAAAGTTATTAAAACCGGCAAGTCCTATATAGATGATACTTCTTTCTAGCAGTTCTGAGATCTCTTTCCAGTCTTGAGTCTCTGAAGTACAGTTTTCTCCTCAGAAAGAGACGGAGCTCCGGGAGAGATTGGCTCCTACTGACTAAGGGTACTTAATTTTTTGTTTAGCTCAAATTGGGTGCTGGACAGTAAAGGAAGTCCAAGTTCTCACCCCTGGGGCAATTTAATAACATAAAAGCTGGTAAAATGAACAAGCCAAGATACCTTTAAAATTCTGAGCCAGAAAGTCTTGCAGATAAAACCACCTTGGCCACTATCAGTAGAGACTGATTTATTCCAAGAGAACCTGGGATAGTAGGTGAGCATGAGATAAATACATGCACGGAGGGAAGGCGAGGCTGAGGATGAAGGAAGGGGTGGGTATGTACACGTAGGGTAGAAAACAAGTGTTTTTGCTCTTATGTGAACTGATTTTCTAGTTTACTCAATGTATCAAATAAACATAGTTGAATCAAACTGTCCTAGCCAAATTTAGAAGGATTCTGTATTATCTTAAAGAATAAAGAAAAGCACAATATACAGAGAAATTAAAACACCCACACTGGGGAAATTGACCACGGCTGGCTTGACCTCTCTGAGATCTGCAGGGTGTAGACACTTGGGCATCCCCGAATGTCCCAGCATCAGTGCGGTCTTCTGCTTGGCGGCCGGTACTTTCTGTTGAGGTCAAACCTCTTATTCTCTGGGATGCTGACCATGTTTCTGAAGGACCCCAGGAAAACCGCACAGCTGGAGTTAGGTACTGTTTCGAGATGGGCCTTTCTCTTCAACTCTGATGGCAGTGAAAGCACTAAATGTCTTGATAGAGGAGGTCGTATTTGGGAATATTCTTGGGATCAATAGGACTTTGCACAATAAGTTTCCCCCTCATTGCGCCTCGATAAATTACTTCAATCAAATCTATGAAGTCTTGCTTGGTTTTGAAACTTCCCACAAACTTAGTGTGATCTGGAGACCTAAATAGTGTAGGAGAGAAACAACCTTGCTCAGAACTTTTCAAAAGTACTTGTAAAGCCTTCAGGATAAACAAAGTAAACAGCAGCTCTCTCACTTTCTTCTGGTCAGGGAGCCCTCAGACACAAAGCCTGACACTGATTCTCCATTTGTGATTACAGGGCCCATTTGACACATGACTAAAACCAGTGCTGGGGGCTGCTGGGAGAGCACGGAAGCCCTACCAGGTGGCCCATTTAAAGTCATTATAGCATTTGTTACAGTATGGCTTCTGTTCTTTGTTTTGGCTTTCTGGCCTCCAGGCATATGGGGTCTTAGCTCCCCCAGAAGGGACCGAACCCGAACCCCCTGCTTTGAAAGGTGAAGTTTTAACCACTGGACCATCACGGAAGTCCCTCATCTTACTTATTTTTGACAGACTCTGAGAAAGGATGACTTCAAAATTCTCCTAACTGAAAGCAGACAGAACGCTTGGTAAGGGAAATGCATGTCTTAATTTGCTGAAGGATCACTTCTTTCACAGATGCAGCCAATGAGTATCAAGAGTTTAAGAACAATGGCCCACTTTGTTTGAAATAAAACTCCTGGGAAACTGACAAAAGCTGTTCTGTATTTTCTGCAGTGATGGATGGTGAGTGCTTCACAAACTGTACTAGTCTCTCAGATTTTAGTAGTAAGTTAACATTCGCCACTCATACTGGAAACACTCTCATTTTGTACCAGAGTTACACACACACACACACACACACACACACACACACAAATTAGAAACTTCATCAACTGAGGAAACAGTACCAACATAAGACACACAAAGCCCCCATCACATCCAAGTGGGTGAGCTACTGAGACTGACTGGAGAAAAGAAACTTTGAAGACTATAGTGACTTCATGTCAATCTAACTTACCCATAATCCACTTTCATATGCTGCCCATTGAAGAAAAACACAGTAGATGGAATATAACTGATGTCAAAATAGTGTGTATAAACTGGGGTTTGGTCCACGTCTACTAGATAGATAGCAGCCATTTTACTTAAGTCAGAAGAGGTCTTAGAAAGCTGCAGATGGAGAGAGAGATGTGGATTACAACAGTGGATTACAACTGTTAACGTTTCTTTTGTGAACCTTTTTACTAGAAGAATTTTCTGTGTGAAAAAAATTCCCGGACCAAGAATCTAGCCTGTTGGGAGTTCCACGTTAAGAGACAGTGTAACCCTATTCAGAGTCTGAATCACTACTGGTAGGGTAATGAGAGGGCCCTGAGAAAACTGGGTGAATATATTTCTTCTTTTTTCCTTCTATTTTTGATTAAAATATGTGTTTTTAAACTTTTCATGGATTTATAAAATCCATACTTGCTTAAATAAAAAAGTAAACTCAGAAATATGTGGTACGGATACTGCAATTCTCCCAAATCTCCTTGTTTCCAATCTCACTCATAAATGAGAGTTATGACGAAACAGCAGACCCTTACGTGGCACTTGCTGTGTGCTAAGTGTTCTAAGTGCTTTACACTTGTTGGCTCCTTTAATCCATACAACATTTCTAGGAGGTATGCAAGGCTACAGGCACCATTTCACAGATGAGAAAACTGAGCCACGAGGACATAATATGCCCCCAGGCACACAGCCGTAAGCAGTAAGGCTGGGCTCTGAACTCGGACAGCCTGGCTTCACAGTCTACACTCTGTGATACTCCACACCCCCACAGTTGAGGGTAAAATGCTCTGGCCGCTTTCCCACCAGGTTAACGCATCACACCCTCATTGTTGATCACAGTCATGGGGTTTCTAACACTGGATCCACACTGCGGGTGGCAGCAACAGAAAACGTGGGTGAGGTCTTAGTCCTGGGTGTCAGAGACCAGGATAAGCTTACTCTGTCCTGTATTCCCCTCTCGACTCATCAGACTGTAGAGATGTGCTGTGAAATCATAGATTACCATCAGGCACACACTGGAGGCGGCACCCCAGAAAAGCATATTTGCAGGCAAAGAAAACAAAGTTCAGATCCCAGCTCTGCAACTTAGTGGTTCTGGGCCCGTGGGAAGTCACCTGACCTCCCTGGCATGCATCTCCCCTCTTGGGAATACTAATTATCCCACTGTGGGGAGCACTGAATGAGACAATGTTCATAGACTCTAGTTTGTAGCGTTTCTGGTCTTCCACTGCTTGTTGGTGAAACCGAGCTTCGGCAGCTGCCAGTGGGGAAGGACATCTAGGGCGGATTCCACACAATCACAGACTAGGGGGTTCGACTCAGGCAGGCACATCATCGGCTCTTGGTGGAAGTGTGCTAACAATGGAGCAGCTGTACACCTGGGCCCTGCCTGCCCCTGCTCATGCACTCTGCAGACGTTGGAGTAAGAACGTATAGGTTTTTAATAAAAATCTTAAAAAATTCACTTACTATGTCGTCTAGCTGCAGACAGACCGGATCCTCGTCTCTCCCAAACCTGAGAACCAGCACCTTCTCTGCAGTACTTTTTATTGCTTGGTCTACTGCCTTTTTGCTACTCAGTTTGGGTAAGAGGAAGCTCATGTTGAAATAATCCGATTATCAATCCTCACTGTTGGTCCTGAAAGTTGCAATGTTTAAACACAGATTAAGTGCATGAGTCCCTAATTTTGAAACACTGTTCATTTTTGGAGTAGGTGACATGTATATTTTTCCCTCTTAGATGAAAAAACGTTTCATACAACGTAGTAACAAAAAAGTAAAAGGAATACACTAAATGCACAAACAGGTGGCAAGTAAGTCCACCAGTTATCAAGAAACAACACAGAGAGCTATACTGTAATAAAATCTCCCTCTCTCTCCCCTCAGAGGGCTTGGTTGCCAGCGCCCTGGGGTAGTTACCAGGCAACAACTTTCATTAGTTTTTCAGATATCTTTCAGAGTTTGTTATGCGTTCACAAGAAAATACAAAGATGTTTTTCCCCTTGTCACTCAAAAGATAGTGTATTCTATCAGTTGGTTCCAGCGGGAAAGAGATGCCATCTTCCAATTTGGTCATTGGCAGACTTTCATTGAGGCGGGGCACAGGAAACAACAGGGTGTAGTGAAGAAGCCTCGGCTAGGAGGGCCAGGACGGGGCTCTGTTCTCACCCCAGGCCCGGAGGAGCCACAGGAGCGAGTACTTACCAGAACCGCGTGGCCGACGGTGATGGGTGGACAGGGCCGCTGTAAAGGGGGTCAGCCTGCAGAGAGGGGACACAGCCACTCTCCTCCCACCCTCTGAGGCTAACACTAACGCTCCCACTGACTGACTCCAACTGGAACAAAGAGGGCGGGGGAGCTGCAGAGGCAAACAAGTCTCCTTGACACAGAGCAGTCTAGAGAGGAAGAGTGGATCTGGAGGGTGAACGACAGATGTCCAGCACACATACTTTACCCACTCTTCTGCACTTTACCTCACGTGTGAGTATCTTCCCACTGCTCTAAGCAGAAAACTCACACATTGCTTGTTACAGTACCATACTACTTCATGCATGTTCCATCCCTTTTGTACATTCCATCCCTTTTGTACAGCCTTTTAAAGACAGACATTTATATTATCATGAGTTCTAGTTTAAAGATTCTTGGTGTATGTCTTATTGAGTGTACCTCATTACATGCAAACAGATCAACTAAGAGGGCGTAAAAACCACACGTGCGCGTGCGCGCGCGCACACACACACACACACACACACACACACACACACACACAAAATACAGAGCAGAACACTGAGATAGAAGGGGATTCTCATTTTCAGGTTCACAGTTACATTTTTAGCTACAAAAACAAGGACCAGAATCCATGCCATCAAATTTCTAGTCCAGTATTCCTTTTACTACAATGGAAGTGAAAGTGAAAGTTGCTCAGCTGTGTCAGACTTTTTGCGACCCCATGGGCTACACAGTCCATGGAATTCTCCAGGCCAGAATACTGTAGTGGGTAACCTTTCCCTTCTCCAGGGGATCATCCCAACCCAGGAATTGAACCCAGCTCTTCTGCATTGCTGGTGATTCTTCACCAGCTGGGTTTCAAGGGAAGCCCAACTTATTTACTACAATAAGTCCTATTTTTATGATCAAGAATACTCTTTGATCAAGGAGCTCTATTTCTGATCCACAACAGACTCCACTGAGATACTTGATTTTTTGAATTCAGTCCCAGGGGACTGAATGCTATGAAAAGGGACGATTTCATTCTCTCTTTTTCAGCGACAAGTCACATTTTAAGATAAAACTCATGTAGGAAGGGAAACTGTCCCAGTAATAGGTCATACTTTTAATAGGAAAGAAGACTGCCAAAAGGGACTTTCGTCAAATGGGAGTGGCAGAACAAATTACTGATGAAAGGGAAAGTCAAAGAGAAGATGGATTTGTCCCACCACTAGAAATCAAATGACCAGCAACTTCTGTATTGTTAAGAGAGGAGGAAGCAGTCAACAGGGAGTGCGGAGGTAAGCAGGTAAGACAGTGGGACTGGATAAGTGTTGGAAGGAGGAGAGGGAAATTTCTCTTTAGGCATGGGGAGAGACCATGCCTAAGAAAATGTCCACAGCAAAGGATACCAATAGAGAACTGACAAAAGAAGAGGTAAAAATGGACAGATACATTCGGAAAGTTAAGCTTTACCTGTAAGCAAAGGAAAGCAAATTAAAAGATATATCTTTAAAAGTCATTCATTTGGCAAAGATTAAAAAAAAAACAGCAAGAGTGTGAGTGAACTGGCAGGCATTCAATACCTGATGGAAGGTAGAGAAACGAAACTTTTCTAGAAAAGAAATCTGAAATACTCTTTGACCAACAATTCCACTTCTGAGAATCTCTAGTAAATAAATAGACATGTGCACAAAGATTTGTGTACCATTGCTAAGTGTGAAAAACTGGAAACAACCTAAACAGTCATCAGTAGTGGACAGAGGGAATAAATGATAATATAGCCCAATGATGTACTAGCACAGTGTCATTATATACTGGGTTAGAGATGAATAATTGAAAAACCCTCATGATAAAGAAAAAAACTTTATAAAACAGTAGTATATAAAGTGTGCTCCCACTTTTGTACAAAAACCTAAGTATAATGCATATATAAATATTCACATAGAATAATAAATAAAAATGAAAATGCCAGGGCTTCCTTGATAGCTTTGTTGGTAAAGACTCCACCTGCAATGCAGGAGACCCCAGTTCGATTCCTGGGTTGGGAAGATCCTCTGGAGAAGGGATAAGTTACCGATTCCAGTATTCTTGGGCTTCTCTGGTGGCTCAGCTAGTAAAGAATCCGCCTGCAGTGCAGGAGACCTGGGTTCCATCCCTGGGTTGGGAAGATCCCCTGGAGAAGGGAAAGGCTACCCACTCCAGGATTCTGGCCTGGAGAATTCCATGGACTGTATGGTCCATGGGGTCACAGAGTCGGACACGAGTGAGCGACTTTCACTTTCAACTCCGTCAGAGATTATCTCTGCGTGTGAACAGACGAAGTGACTTTTACTTACACTGTGGGCGCGCGTCTTTATTTCTCCCAAATATCCGACATATATATTTTTAATGATGCCTGTGGTTGGGCTACTTCTGGCCCACAACTGCTGGGGAAAACGCTACTTACTTTAATTGTACACGTCACCTCCTTCTTTTCCACTTCAGGGTTGTGGACAACCCCGACGCCTTCTCGAAAAAGCCGACTCAGACGGCTTTTTTTCCCCTGCCCCAAACGCGGCGGCGACCCCAATTCAAAGTAGCCTGGAGCCGTTGCCTAGCAACTCTCGGCCGACCACCAGAGAGGATGGAAACTGAAAAAGAAAACGCCCAGGCGCAGAGATGAACGCGCGTTCCGCTCTCAATAACCCAATGAGCACAAGAGGTTATTCTAGTCACCGCCCACCTAACCCTGCTCTGACCGGAAGCCCTAGGGTCACTCCCGCCCTTATTAAACCTGACCGGTCTCTTTACTTCTCCCTCCCACGCCCCACCTAGAGGCGGGGCCTCGTCTCTTACACTAAGCATGATTGGTCCCCAGGGGACTCGGAAGTGTCTCTGATCAGAGGCCCAGAGAAAGACAGTCTAGTCTCGCATGCGTGGTCGCGTTCTGTGTCGCACCGGGAACGGGCGTTTTCCGGGCTGCTCTCGATGGTATTTTTGGATGGATAGAAGGAGCCGCGTAAAGTATTATGGGACAATAATGGCCGCTCTCATGTAGTTGATTTTGGCTCTCAAAGCGGTCTGAGCGAGGGGTTGACGGCGCCAGCGCCCCAGAATCCCGGACAGCAGGTCCTGAGAGTCAGGCTTGGTGAGGTGAGTGTCCCTTTTTCCTTTCCGACCTTTTATTCGCCAATCGTGGCAGCTCCAAGAGGCGAATCTCGGCCTCTCGCTCAGGTTCGGGCCCGGGCTTGTAAAGTCGTGTCCCTGTCCTCCAACTTGCTTTACTCACTGTAGGAATGCTGCGCAGGTTCTGCCGACCCCGGCCTTTCTCCTTGATCAGGTCAGATCGTGCACACTGACGCGGCCTCCCAGAGGTCCAGGGATGCTGGCCGGGAGTCACCCCGCCCACGTCCTTAGACCTTCTCATTAGCCCACTCCCAGACAGACACCGAGCCCAGAAGGGCTCTTTTCGTTTTCTTTTTCTCTGTCATAGTGGTATCTCTTCCAGGCGATATCTTTTAATAAAATGTCAACTCCAAAAAGATCGGGATTTTTGTTTTGGTCTCTTATCTCTAATGCCCAGAACAAGCGATTGGCTCACTGAAGGCACTCGGTAATTATTGGATGAATGTATGCAGTTTCTTTCTTCATTATTTTTCTTGTATCTCTTGTGACTTCTTTGCCACTAATCCTTTTTCAGAAGACAACACTTAAACTTCTTGTTTTTCTCAGCCGCTAGTTGTCCTGTTTGTCAGATTTTTTTTTTTCCTGTGCTGCTTGGCACCTTTCTTTACTGTCTCTAGAGATTTCTGGCTCCCTGTTTCCTTTAATCAGTTTAAAATTATTTATTCCTCAAATGTTTATTTTGCTAGGCACTGGGCAATGCAGTCAACAAGACAGACAAAGTTCTCCTGCATAAAAGGACGTTCTAGGGGTATATTTTCTAGTTCAGATTACTGAGCAGAGCATGTGTATCTTACCTTCCCATGTAGATTTCCTCCCATGAGTACAGATGTCACTAAAAGTTAGCTTTCCCATTTCTCTTCTGTGTGATGGCATTTTCCAAAATGCAGCTCTTGTTTCTGTGTCCATATTGTGTGTCCAGTCTGTTTGGCTATATTTTTCTATAGTTAATTAGAGCTGCGTGAAACATTCTGGGTTCTGGTGGTTCTCTTGATAGTTCTTTGCTTCACTGACTTGTTGGAATGAGGGAAGTTATTCAAGCACAAAATGGGATATGTTTATAAGCAGATGGTGTGTAGTGGGAGGTAAAGAGGAATTTGTTATGAGTTGAGTGCCAGGAAATCTTACAGTCACCTAAATACTTTTCAGAAACACCATTTCCTAGCCTGGTGATTCTCATCCAATTTTTTTTTTGGTGAACTTGAATCGTTGTTAAACAGATTTTGACTGCTGTGAGGTAATTCTTCTCTATAAAACAAAACTGGCCCAGAAAACTCATTTAAGAATGGATCACATGGATGGTAGCCTTATATCTCAACAACTCTACTCTACTGTATCTGTAGTTTAAAGGAGTAGAGAGTAGGAAGAACTTGTGTAAAAAATGGTGAGGAACCCAATCAGTACCCAAGAGCACAGTAAATGAAATAATGTAACAATGACATTTATGTAACTGTTTGTGGTTACAGAGCGAGTGCTTTCATATAAACTTTCTTGTTTGATACAGTAACTTCATGGATTTAAGAGAGCAAAAAGTACTTCCATTTTTCAGGTATAGAAGTTATGCCTAACCAAAGATTAAGATTAATATCTATTTGCTTATGATCATACAGGTAGAAAATGTTGAGAGGGTTCTAATTGAGATTTCTGACTTCAGATCTAGTGTTTTCCCTACACTTCTTTTATAGATGCTGTCCTGCTCTAGTAAGTGCTCCTTAGTGAGGTCTGTTCTTTCTGAATGATACCCTCTTGGATCTTGGGGGGGGTGTGTGTGTATGTGTTTATCTATTTCTGACGTGTGTTGGGTGGAAATAGATCTTTTAAGATTAAGATTGTCAATGAGTTGATGGAAGAGTCTTGCGAAGAGGTAACTAAAGGAATTCAGGTCTTGAGGGGGAGGTCAGCCCCACCCCGGTATACATATATTCACAGTTATTTTGGGATGTAGTGGAGCCAAGTCTTTTCCTTCTTACGTCTGATAGCAAGTGGTTTGTTTTCCTCGCAGGGGATCCTGGAGCCTGTCATGGAGGACAGTGGTGAGGATGCCTCGCTCCATCGGTTGGAAGGCACTGACGTGGACTCTCAGGTTGGCGGCCTTATTTTTAAGACCAAAAGTGCGGCTAGTGAGCAGCATGTCTTCAAGGCCCCTGCACCCCGGCCTTCATTGCTGGGACTGGACTTGTTGGCTTCTCTGAAGAGGAAGGAGAGAGAGGAGAAGGATGATGGCGAGGACAAGAAGAAGTCCAGAATCTCTTCGTACAAGGATTGGGAAGAGAGCAAGGATGACCAGAGGGACGCTGAGGCAGAAGACAGTGACCAGGCTGGCCGAAGTGGCCGAAAAGACAGGTAAAAGCCTTTGGGCGGATTGCCCGAGAGGGAATAAAAATAGAGGCCAGAAAATAATGTCTCATGTTTATCTCTCAGTTTTCTTATTGGATATTTAGGGCTTAATTTTTACTAGGATTCTATAACATTGAGGCTAGGTAGGAATTGGTATTTTTTTTCAGATTTGGGGAAACTGTCAAAAGCAACTGAAGAGTAGGTGATGGGGGGTTAGAAGTGCTTATGGCTATCGCCATATGCAAGCCTGCCGTACCAGGGAGATAAAGTGGAAGAGGCCAGGTTGCTTGTTTGGCATGGCCACAGGTTTGGGGCAGGTTTTTCTTCTCTGGCTGAGCCCTTCACCAGCTGCCCTCTGTGTTTTAGGCATTACCGATCAGCCCGGGTGGAGACTCCATCCCATCCTGGTGGTGTAAGTGAAGAGTTTTGGGAACGCAGTCGGCAGAGAGAGCGGGAGCGGCGGGAGCATGGCGTCTATGCCTCATCCAAAGACGAAAAGGATCGGAAGAAGGAGAGGTCACGGGATCGAGACTGTGACCGCAAGAGAGACAGAGGTAAACTGCCCAGCAGACTTCGTAGGGCCTGCTAGGCACCCAAAGTAACACACTGGCCTTTTTGCTGTCGTGGGAGTTTTTATAATGCCTGTTAATTAGGGAGATCCATTTTCATGTCAGCCTGGTGGTATTGGGTATTTGACCCTGTTGGTATTGGGACAAGCGGGCACGAGCAGGCAGTCTAAGAAAAGAACTGTTACTTGCAACATAGCTGCTTTGCTTGAGTGTGTGGTTCTTTGCACTTTATCTTGAAAACTGGCGCTAAAGGTGATAGTGGGAAATGTGTTTGAGAAACCAGTTGACAGTAGTGTTGGTGAGTGGGAAAGGACAGTGCTGTGGGGCAGCTGGACGCAAGGTCCATCGCTGGCTTTCCTTGGTAATATTCAAGGTCTGTAGCTTGTAAACTTGTAACTACTAAATAGTTATTCAGGATAGACTTGTAACTATTCTTTTTTGAATTCTTGCAGGAAAATAACTGTTACTGTGAGTTTGAAACTTTGTAGCCAGTAACTAATCTTTGCCCTTTGAAAGAATGGGGATATGTGAGATTCAGGAGCCCCTGGATCGCATTAGAGCAGTGAGGTTGCTCCTGTGAGTGAGTGGGGAGGCCTGTCCTTTCTCTTGGGTGACGATGGGTGGAAATTAGGACAGGCACTTCTTTTCTAAGCTCTGCTGGTGACTCCCGACAGATGAGCGGGACAGAAGCAGGCACAGCGGCAGATCGGAGCGAGATGGAGGGTCAGATCGCAGCAGCAGAAGAAATGAACCCGAGAGCCCCCGACACCGGCCTAAAGGTAGTCCGAGCTTGCTTATGGTGGTTTCTGAGAGCCACGTATATGAGGGGCAGGGTGAGTGACTCCCATCCTCAGTGGAACTGGGTTGGAATTCCTGATTCCACCGTGAATGACTTGGAATACTTGGTTGATTCAGTTGGGAAGGCCATGGACTTCTTTGGAAACTGATATGCTTCCTTAATGCGACTTGCCCGTTTGCTGAGTGGCCAGTTTTCCAAATGGTAGGAAAGAATAGGGAGCTGGGGGTGGGGAGTAGGGGGAGTAAGAGTGGGGTAGGGGCAGAAGAAGGGTTGATTATAAAGAAATACGTATATTCAAAAAAAAAAAAAGAAATACATATATTCAATAGAGATATGTTCGCAGAGACAAATTGGATATTCCTTAAAATGTTCTTATAAACACAGATGAAAAATGGAACTCTTCAAATTCAGATATCTTTAAAAGCTGTCAAACCCATCATATCCATTGCAAACAGGTGTAAAGTTTATGAGTAGAAGAAAGAAATTTGGCAAACTGATTTTCCCCTAATGGCTCTAGCACCATGTCTGAGTTAAAGTAAATGCTGAGCTTCATGTCTTTTGTGGCCCAGATGCTGCCACCCCTTCACGGTCTACCTGGGAGGAAGAGGACAGTGGCTATGGCTCCTCGAGGCGCTCACAGTGGGAATCGCCCTCCCCCACGCCTTCCTATCGGGATTCCGAGCGGAGTCATCGGCCGTCCAGTCGAGACAGGGACAGGTGATGTTCTGTGCGCGTGACTGGGGCTGGGCGGGTGGATGGTGGCTGGGAACACGTCTCAGCTTAGTGACTGTTTAGTGAAGCTGGTTTTACTGTTTCCCAGGTCTGTGAGGAGCAGGTATTCAGATGACACCCCTCTGCCAACCCCATCCTACAAATACAACGAGTGGGCCGATGACAGAAGACACCTGGGGTCCACCCCACGTCTGTCCAGGGGCCGAGGTAAGACGGGGTGAAAGTGGGAGGGTGGGACACTCCTGGTGTGGCTGGTCTGTGTGAGGCCACTGGGGACAAGCTGGGGCCTTGCACACCGACCCGCCACGTGTTCTCCCGCAGGGAGACGTGAGGATGGCGAAGAAGGAATTTCATTTGACACAGAAGAGGAACGGCAGCAGTGGGAGGATGACCAGAGGGTAAGAAATACATCTCCGAGCGACTGAACGAGGGGTGGTGGCCGTCTTTCAGTAAGCCAGTGACAGGTGTGTCAGAGCACAGGGGCCACGGGTGACGCTCTGGTGAATCCAGACAGTCTCGGGAAGGCTGAGCCGCGTTCAGTCCCGAAGCCCTGGAGTCCTTTTCCAGGCACAGGCTCCCTGGTGAAACTTCTCACCAAGTGCAGATCAGACTTGACTTCTGCGTGCTGGCGCCACTGTGTGGTAAACCTAAGAAGTGCCATCATGGTGGCCTGGGCTGCAAACCGTGCTTCTGTAGGCAGCTGGCCCTCCAGCAGGGTGGCCTCTCCTGAGTTGTTCACTGCCCCAGTGACTTCTTGCCAAGCATCTCCTCCCGTTCTGTCCCTGTCTTGCACACACACTCACTGTATTCCCTGTTCTCACGGCTCTGTCTCTTGCACTACAGCAAGCCGACCGGGATTGGTACATGATGGACGAGGGGTATGATGAGTTCCACAACCCCCTGGCCTACTCCTCCGACGACTACGTGAGGAGGCGGGAGCAGCACCTACACAAACAGAAGCAGAAGCGCATTTCGGCTCAGCGGAGACAGATCAATGAGGTGAGGCTGCCCGCGGGAGGCAGAGCGGACTCCGCTGGAGTAGCTGCAGGTCACAGCCCAGCCGACAGCACGGCTCTTCTCCCCATGGCTGAAGTCCCACAAGGAGCGATACCCCTGGAAGCGGAGGGTTGGGGAACTTTTCAGTAGGTTGGAAAAAAAGAAAAAAAACCCCAAATCCCAACTTTGCTCTTTGGCAGTGCTTCCTGGAGGGAGCTGTTGATGGGAGCTGAGAGGTGGGCTTGGCTCTGTGTCCTCTGTGTCTCTGAGTGGGACTGGGGGACGGCCACTCTGTGCGTCCATGGAGGTTCTGGTTTAGACATAAAAGGTGGCTTCTGGGAAAATGCGCTGCAAGTGATTTGGGATCAGGGCCTCTGCCGTCTTAAGGAGCTGCAGGATCCAGAGACTGATGACATCCCCACCGCCCTTCTCTCGGGATCTGCTGCGTGGCCTCGCCTGGGCCCTTTCAGGACGACCTCGCGTGGCTGCAGTCTGAACGTGGCCTCCTCCCGTTGTGTCCTCACAGGACAACGAGCGCTGGGAGACCAACCGCATGCTCACCAGCGGGGTGGTGCACCGGCTGGAGGTGGACGAGGACTTCGAGGAGGACAGCGCGGCCAAGGTGCACCTCATGGTGCACAACCTGGTGCCGCCCTTTCTGGACGGGCGCATCGTCTTCACCAAGCAGGTGGGGTCCTCTGCAGTCGGAGGGCAGGGCCCCAAAGTGGGAGAAGACAGAGAGGGAGAGGGAGAGGGAGAGGCGGGGGGGAGCAGCCCTTCGTTTACCAGTGCCGTCACGAAGCGGATCTTTGTGTGGAGTTTGAACGATCAGTGTGGAATTTCTGCTTTATCCTCAACCTCCTGCAGCCGGAGCCTGTGATTCCAGTCAAGGACGCCACTTCAGACTTAGCCATCATTGCTCGGAAAGGCAGTCAAACAGTGCGGAAACACAGGGAGCAAAAGGAGCGCAAGAAGGTTGGTTTCTGGTCATCTGGGGCCCGAGGGTCTCTGTTTTCTTTTGTTGGTCTTCTTTTTAAGGATCATGTTGTATCTTGCAGGTAGGGCTCCTTCAGCAGTTAGAGGAAACTCACAGGGCGAGCGTCAGCCCCTGGGGGAGGGTACTGTGTTCCTCCTGCAGGGCTCAGTTAGGACGGTGTGGGGCCGTGGGCTCAGGAACTTAGGAGGGAAGGTGGGAGGCGGGCCTGGCTCGGTGCCGCCGCTGGCCGTGGGAACTTACTGCTGCTGGAGGAAGCCTGTTGTCAGACGGGATTGATTTTCCATCACGGGATGGAGCAGACTGACTTTCCATGTCTTTTTCAGGCTCAACACAAACATTGGGAATTGGCTGGAACCAAACTGGGAGATATAATGGGCGTCAAAAAAGAAGAAGAGCCGGATAAATCTCTGACCGAGGATGGGAAAGTGGACTACAGGTAGGAGTCTCGCGGCAGCCGGCACCCCTGAAGACAGGCTTTAAGAGGACCGACATGACTTGTCACTCACTAATACGAGTATGACGTCACTTGAGAGTCTGTGGTTCCTTCCTCCTGGTCTGTCTTCACCTTTCTCCAGATAATACCCCAACTGCCTCTGCTGCCACCGTAGGCGCTTCCTCTGTGCTGAGCAGCAGCACACGCCTCACGGATACTTGGTCGTTGGATTCTCATGGCAGTCCCGTGGGACAGGTGTAATCTTTCCCATTTTTCATGTGAGGACGATGCAGCCCAGGGAGGTTAAGTAACTTGTTTGAAGTTACCCAGCTGATAAGTGGTGGAGTGAGGATCCCACCCAGTCTAGCTTAGGAGCCTGTGCTCTTAGCCGCTCTGCTAGAGAGCCTTTTAGATGTTTGGTGTGGGACCATGTGCTTTGCCCTCTTAGATTTTAGTTCAGGTATTGAGTTTGAAAAGACCCTGATGCTGGGAAGGATTGAGGGCAGGAGGAGAGGGGGACGACAGAGGATGAGATGGTTGGATGGCATCACCGACACAATGGACATGGGTTTGGGTGGACTCCGCGAGTTGGTGATGGACAGGGAGGCCTGCGTGCTGCGGTTCATGGGGATGCAAAGAGTTGGACGTGACTGAGCGACTGAACTGAACTGAACTGAAGGAAGAAACTTTTTAACAGAGGTTTGAAAATAGAAAGGGTTGTCTTCTCAGCTAGAGCTTCCCCATTCATAGAGGTGTTTAAGCCAATGTTGGATGACCACTTGTTGCGCTTCCCTCATCATGTAGGTGGTTGAACTCAGATGTCCCTTCTGAAACTCATCCTTTGAACACGCTAAAGTCCTTCCAAACTGTTGTCTCAGTTAATAATTCTCTGTACCTCTGTGGGAAATGAGAAGCTGGTGCTGTTGATCAGCTTTGTTAGTCTCTAGTTACTTTAATCCTGCTGGTATTGAGTTTTAGCTGACCAGGAGTGACTGGGGCATTAGAAACAGGAAGCTGACAGGGCACAGGCTTGATCTGATGGAGGAAAAGTCTCCTGGGGAAGGGGCAGGTGGAGACTGTAGATTTACATAGTGGGACTGGGACATCTTTGCTGTGCGGCCTGGGGGTGTACACATGTAGGACACTTCAGTGCTTTAGTGGAAGATATCTGTAAACATCAAGTAGGGCTGTTCCCACAGTTCTCTGAAGCTAAAGCCTTACAGACTGCTGTCCTGCTGAGAGGTGGGAGGGAGTCTGACCTTGGTCATGACTGTTCCCACGGCTCCTCCTTCTAGCCCTGTAAGTGTGGTGCTGAGATTGCCCAGGGTTGTTCTGTATGAGGTATGGCCTGTGCATCTCAGCTCCTCGTCTGGGTGGACTGTTCCAGGGCAGAGGATATGCATGCTTGCTGATCTGCAGCTCTTCTGAGCCCTCCGTGGGTTTCCGTCCCAAGGGTGTTGAGCAGGTTTTGGATGATGGATGCTTAGACAGCAGTGTGGTCCCTTAGGCCGGAGGAGATGAGCAGCAGCTGGCAGCCCTCGCATCTCAAAGATTTGCTGCGTGTTAGGAGCAGTTCTCACTTCGGGGCATAGGAAGCAGAGCAGTAGCCCAGTCAGCAGGGAAGATGCGGGAAACCATGCAGGGCACTTAGGCCACGTGCGGTGTGTTCTCAGGACAGAGCAGAAGTTTGCCGACCACATGAAGAAGAAGAGCGAGGCCAGCAGCGAGTTTGCCAAGAAGAAGTCGATTCTGGAGCAGAGGCAGTACCTGCCCATCTTCGCTGTGCAGCAGGAACTCCTCACGATCATCAGGTGACTCCCCAGCCCAGGGATGGGACCCCAGCTCAGGTGTCCTGTGCGTGCTCTGTGGCTCTTTTTCTTTGGGGTATGACATTTGGTGGAGAAGGGAAAGGTTTTTTTCCCCCTCTCCTGAGTGCCCCAGGCTACTCTGCTTGAAATAAGCAACATGGCCTCATGAAACAGCATGGCACTTGTTTCAACCTTACTGCCTTTTAGACTTTTCAGGGGATTTCAGTATGAGACTGTTTTCCCAGGGAAATCCTCCTTTCCGAGCAAGCATGCTCCTTGAATAGCTGCAGGTGGGGCTAGAGGCGGCCTTCCACTCGTGCCGATTCACCAGTCTCTTCTCCCCTTGCAGAGACAACAGCATCGTGATCGTGGTTGGGGAGACAGGGAGTGGAAAGACCACACAGCTGACCCAGTACTTGCATGAAGACGGCTACACGGACTATGGGATGATCGGATGCACCCAGCCCCGCCGTGTGGCCGCCATGTCGGTGGCCAAGAGAGTCAGTGAAGAGATGGGGGGAAACCTCGGTGAGGAGGTGAGTGGGCCCGAAGGCCGAGCCGTGAACTTCATACCTGTGGCCTCTGTCACTTGACCTGATCCGCTGAGGCCTAGACCCAGCTCGGGGCGTGCAGCAGTGCGCGGGTGCCCAGAGTCCCTGAGCCATCTCTCTGGCCTCCAGGTGGGCTATGCCATCCGCTTCGAAGACTGCACTTCAGAAAGCACCTTGATCAAGTACATGACTGATGGCATCCTGCTGAGAGAGTCCCTGCGGGAAGCGGACCTGGATCACTACAGCGCCATCATCATGGACGAGGCCCATGAGCGCTCCCTCAACACCGACGTGCTCTTCGGGCTGCTCCGGGAGGTGTGGGTCTGGGCCTCTGTGCCTGTGGGGCTGGGAGGCAGTGACGAGACGTCTGGGGTCTAGCCCGGGGAAGCTTGGGGGGCCTCTGACAGGCCAGAATTGCCCCTGAGGCCTCTGGCTGCCCAGTGGTAGTTCACTCCGTTCTAGCTCAGCCGAGTGATTCGTGGTTCTCCTGGCTGTGGCTCCGTGCTTCAGCCTTTAGGACTGTTACAAATCTAATGAGCCCCCCTCAGCTTGGGCTTCTGTTTCACTTGGTAGTGATGCTGATGAGACTGGAGGGCAGAAGCCAAAGGTTCCGAACCCGTGGGGAAGCCTCTGAATGACTTCTTCTCTTAGGTGGTGGCTCGGCGCTCAGACCTGAAGCTCATTGTCACATCAGCCACCATGGACGCAGAGAAATTTGCCTCCTTTTTTGGGAACGTCCCCATCTTCCACATCCCTGGACGTACCTTCCCTGTGGACATTCTCTTCAGCAAGGTACCAAGGCCCTTTTTTTCTTAACTGACCCTGAGCTCAGATGAAGAGCCGGGTGGGGGGCCTGGGATGGGATACTGAGTGGGGAAAGGTTTTGTGGGTGCCATGGAAGCCCACGGCTTTTGGGCTTGGCGGCGAAAGACTGTACTCTGGGGACATTTGGTTTGATTGTTTCTTTGGGGTGGAGGAGGCTTGGGACCCAGGGAGGGCCATAAGGCCCATCTGCACGTGCACGACCCCGAGAGTCCGCCCAGCTCTGGCCCCAGACCAGGGACTGGGCCGCTGGTTCCCAGAGGGGGCCTGACCCACATGTCCTTTGACGGTGCCCCTGGCTGGCTTGCAGACCCCGCAGGAAGACTACGTGGAGGCCGCGGTGAAGCAGTCCCTCCAGGTGCATCTGTCGGGGGCCCCCGGGGACATCCTCATCTTCATGCCTGGCCAAGAGGACATTGAGGTGCGTGCCTCGGTCACGACCTTGGTGAGCGGGTGGGTCTTTGGTGAGGATCGGGGGCCCCGGCATCTAACGACTCCTGTCTGCCCTCAGGTGACCTCAGATCAGATCGTGGAGCACCTGGAAGAACTAGAGAACGCGCCCGCCTTGGCCGTGCTGCCCATCTACTCGCAGCTGCCCTCTGACCTCCAGGCCAAGATCTTCCAGAAGGTGAGACGGCAAGAGTGTCTGGTTTGGGTCTCCACCTTGGGAACCTCCCAGACTCCCCCCAGGAGGGCAAGAGGGAGAAGGTGTTACTTTCCTGGCACGGGTGGGGTGTGCTCTTCTGCTTGTGGGGTCTCTCCTACCTGCCAGCCTATAGCCTTCCCTCCCTGCATGTCCTGTCTGACTCCAGGCTCCAGATGGCGTCCGGAAGTGTATTGTCGCCACTAACATTGCTGAGACCTCCCTGACTGTCGACGGCATCATGTTTGTTATCGATTCCGGTTATTGTAAGTTAAAGGTAAGAGGAGACACAGGCACTGGGGCCCTGGGCCTTCACGCAGGCTCACCCAGCCTAGGAGGTGGGAAGGCAGGACCTGGGTCCTCAGACCTTGAACAATGGTTGCTTGTGGGAGTGGAGGTGGTGGTTTGAGTGCTGATTTTGCCATGTTCCTGATTCATCCAATCCTTGTGATAACTCAGGGTGGACAGTTTAACTTGATAAAGGTTGCGGAGCTGGTGATGAGGGGAAATTTCTTGAGGTTCCTGACTCCAGAAGATGGCTGCCTGCATCACTGAGACATTTCACTCTGTAGCATGTAGCAGCCAAGGGTTTTCTTTGTCTCAAGGCTGCCTCCCATTAATTGCCTCGCTGTGTCCTTAATCATGTCTTTTCTGCCCTCTCCTAGGTCTTCAATCCCCGGATTGGCATGGATGCTCTGCAGATCTACCCCATCAGCCAGGCCAATGCCAATCAGCGGTCGGGACGAGCCGGCAGGACGGGCCCAGGTCAGTGTTTCAGGTAGGAGCGCTGTGCTTGCCTGCTTTCCAGGGTGGGGGCCCAGGCAGGGGCAGGCAGGATTGGCCTTCATTCCTGCAGAGGGGTGATCCCTGAGGCTGGGGACCAGTGGTGGGGCTGCCACTTGTTGGTTCTCTCATCACATGCCGCTGAGTGGGAGCAGTCACCCTTCCAGCAGTCCTGAGGTCCGAGTGTGTGTTTGAGGAGGACCTACGTTCATGCCGCTGAGTGGAAGCAGTCACCTTCCCGGCAGTCCTGAGGTCTGAGTGGCCTTGTGTTTGAGGAGGACCTATGTTCATGCCGCTGAGTGGGAGCAGTCACCCTCCCGGCAGTCCTGAGGTCCGAGTGTGTGTTTGAGGAGGACCTATGTTGAATGTCCCTGCAGTGGATGACCAGTGTTACAGTGCGCCTATCCTAAGAGGATAAATGTCAACAAATTATATCACTGGTTCTTTTTTTTACTTCTCTAATTATTCTTTTTTTTGTTCTGACTTAAAAATAATGGAAATTCAGAAAATACAGAAAAATATAAAGAAATTATAACCCAGCCATAATTCTAGTCCCAGGCTCAATGGTTCCAAAAATGAAACGATTATCTAAGAGACTCCAGCAGAAGGGTGAATTGGCATGACTGAGTTTTAAATAGGTGGAGATTTGTGACTGTAAGAGACAAGGGGAGTTGGAAGAAATGAGGCCTTCTCCTCCCTACCTGTGGCTCTCATCAGCACTGGCTGCTCCAGCTGCACGAGCCCACGGTGCTGGTGGGCTCACCTAGGCAGCTGGGCACGTTCTAGGGACTCAGTTGGGCGGTCTGTGGTGGCAGGCATGGCAGCACTGGGTCTTCTCTCTGGCAGACTCTACACCCAGAGTGCCTACAAGAACGAGCTCCTGACCACCACGGTGCCCGAGATCCAGCGGACCAACCTGGCCAACGTGGTGCTGCTGCTCAAGTCCCTGGGGGTGCAGGACCTGCTGCAGTTCCACTTCATGGACCCGCCCCCGGAGGACAACATGCTCAACTCCATGTATCAGCTCTGGATCCTTGGGGCCCTGGACAACACAGGTGCTGGGCAGGGCTCCGTGGGCTCTGGGGCCTGGGTTCTCCATCTTACAGCTGTGTGTCTGCTGACTGTCTGGGTCCGCTCCTCTCTCTCAGGTGGTCTGACCTCGACGGGGCGGCTGATGGTGGAGTTCCCGCTGGACCCGGCCCTGTCCAAGATGCTCATCGTGTCCTGTGACATGGGCTGCAGCTCCGAGATCCTGCTTATCGTCTCCATGCTCTCGGTCCCAGCCATCTTCTACAGGCCCAAGGTGGGAGGTGCTGCCCGGCTCCTGTCCTCCCAGGGGTCTCGGGAGTATATGGGTTGGAGAGAGGTTGAGAGAGGGGAGAGGGTCCCCCGTTGTAAAGATGGAATGGAGGGGGTGGAACTGGAGTTTCTGAAGAGTGATTTTACTGTGTTACGTTAAGCCGGTTGGGGTGGGGGAAGGGGTTGGCTAGATCCATGGTTCTCAGGGAGTGTTTTGCAATCCTTTTTTTGCATCCTTTTTTTCTAGGATGTTGTGCCTGAGCCTTCACATCTTAGAATAAATATTTTGCTATAAATGAATTTTGTTTTTGCTGTATCATGTGGCACCACACCAACGTGTTTTAAGTTGGGGGACGGGTAGGTGACAGCCTGAGACAGCTCTTCTCAGCGTCCTGGACTCCCCTTTCCCTTCCCAGGGCCGAGAGGAGGAAAGCGATCAAATCCGGGAGAAGTTCGCAGTCCCTGAGAGTGACCACCTGAGCTACCTGAACGTCTACCTGCAGTGGAAGAACAATAATTACTCCACCATCTGGTGTAATGATCATTTCATCCACGCCAAGGCCATGCGGAAGGTGAGTCTGTGGCCCGGATAAGCAGGATGTTGGGAGGCGGGGTGGGCTGCGGGGGAAGGAGGGGGTGCTCCATCCCTGACCACCTGCGTCCCGCTCCAGGTCCGGGAGGTGCGGGCTCAGCTCAAGGACATCATGGTGCAGCAGCGGATGAGCCTGGCCTCGTGTGGCACTGACTGGGACATCGTCAGGAAGTGCATCTGTGCTGCCTATTTCCATCAGGCAGCCAAGCTCAAGGTGAGCCTGGTGGAGCTGTGGCCCCTTCCTGGCCTGACACTTTGTCCGAGCACAGAGTTCTCCTTTCTCACTGTACAGTTCTGCAGATCTGGGCTTCCCTGGGAAGCTGGTGTCAAGGCAGCATTGGAGGGGTGGGGGAGGCTGCCCAGATGTGCAGTGTTTTGCTGAGGCAGCCACCTGTTGGGTCGCTTCCCTAGGGAATCGGGGAGTATGTGAACATCCGGACAGGCATGCCCTGCCACCTGCACCCTACCAGCTCCCTCTTTGGAATGGGCTACACCCCCGACTACATTGTGTATCACGAGTTGGTCATGACCACCAAGGTGAGTATTTTCCAAGGTAGCTGGCATGACGTCAGCCCGCTTGGCTGGGCCAGGCCTTTGTAACTGTTTGCTGCCTTCTGGGATGAGCTTTGACCTTGGAGAACTTGGGGCCACAGGTGCTGCTTTGAGGGGAATTGAGGTTGGTTTCCAGTGGGAGGTTTGGGGAAGTTAATTGACCTCTAGGTTCCGGTGGCCTCGGTTATGCCAGCTGGATTGTTTCTTGCTTGCTGCCTGGGACAAGCAGCCCCTTTGGGTGGTGTTAGAAGGGTTTTCTGAGGGGCTGGGTCTGTTCTGTTGGACACTGGAGGGCTTTCTCACAAGTGTGGAGGATTTTGGATGGGAGAAGGGATTAGAATGCCACTGTCTGTGGCTTTTCCTTGCCTTTCTCAGCCTGGCAGGGCTGGGGGTAGGGCCCTGCCTGTGAGGATCCTAGTTATGGAACCGCTCCGGGAGGGACAGCTCAAAGCAGTGGTCTGTCTGTGACCCTTGCTGGTGGCCCTTCTGCTGCAGGAGTACATGCAGTGTGTGACTGCCGTGGACGGAGAGTGGCTGGCAGAGCTGGGCCCCATGTTCTACAGCGTGAAACAGGCTGGGAAGTCTCGGCAGGTAAGGGTCCTGTGCTTTCCTGTGGTGGATCTGTTTGCCTCTGGGATCTGTTTTTCCCCCTCAGCCTGGTATTAAAGACACATCATCATCTGGCTTCCCCTTACTTCTCTGTCAGACATAAGAGCTGTGACCCAGGCAGGCTGGTCTGTCTCACTTCTCCCACCCACTCCATTTGCTTGGTCTGCTGAGCCTTGAAAAACAAAACAAACCAAAAAAAACCCTTATTGTTGAAAAGTCCAAATATCTGTGAAAGTGGACAAAAGCAGGATAAGGAGTCACAGATTCCTCACCTAGCCTCTGTAATTATCAACATTCTTCCCAACCTCGTTTCTCTTATTCCCACCCTGCTCCATACACAGTGATCTTTTTCCTGGAATATTTTAAAGCATATTTCAGACATTGTGGTTTTTCACTCAAATCTTGAATAGGTGTCTCTAAAAAGACTTTCAAAAATTAAAACATAACCTCCACACCAGTATCATTCAACAAAAATAATCCTTAATGTCACCAAAGTCTCCAGTTCTTAGTCATATTTCCCTTTTTATTTCAGAGATAATTTTTTATCATTGCTTTGCTTGAATTAGGATCCAGACGTTGGAATTTGTCATTATATATATTAAGTCTTTTATTTGAGAACAAGCTCTGCCCCCTCTCATTTTTATGGCATTGACTTACTGGGAAAACAGGTCAGTCATCTTGTAGAATGTTCCACATAGTTTTAGGCTAATTGGTTCCTCAGAATGTTTAACTTGTGCCTCTGTCCCATGTGTTTTCTGTAAACTAGTCGTTAATCTAAAGTCTTGGTTAGATTCGGGTTCAGCTCTTTGGAGTAGGAATGCATAAATGCACGTGTTGCTGTGAACCTCCTTTTAGCTTCTGTGAGGAGGCACATATGGTCTCTGGTCCCCCCTTTTGGTGACATAAGGGTGCTCAGTGGTTCCACTTGATCCCTCCTGACAGTATAAGTGTCCACTGGTGGCCACCACCTGGATCCATTATTCAGGGTTGCATAAGATCGTAGACCTTTGCTTTCCCGTGTCCGTCCTCTCCACTCAGATGTTGCTCCTTCCCTATTTCCCGTGTGTCCTGGCATGGCTGTGAACTTGCTAGGAACATGTAAGCACTTACCAGGTTGAAAGAGGGCTGAGGCGTGATAGGGTTAGGACTCAGTCCTCCAAGCTGTGTCTTGGTTCGGTGAGAAGAGCAGGCCTCGGCCCTGGTGTTGTGTGGCCCTGTCTCTGGGAGCTGGTGCAGTCTACACCGTGGCTGGCTGGCAGCAGAGGGTGGGTACATGCCAGGCCTCCTCACTGCTGGTCCCCAGCGACCCCAGTACCTCTCCCTTCTCTAGGAGAACCGCCGACGGGCCAAAGAGGAAGCGTCTGCCATGGAGGAGGAGATGGCACTGGCTGAGGAGCAGCTGCGGGCCCGGCGGCAGGAGCAGGAAAAGCGCAGCCCGCTGGGCAGCGTCAGGTGAGCACGGCTTCAGGACCTGGGCTGGGAGGGAGCCACTGGCTGGACCTGCCAGGCCCCGAGTGAGGCCGTGATTGAAGAGAAGTTAAACATGCAGAGGTGACTTGGTGACAGGTTGACTGTGGTCACATGGAGGAATTCCGGACACATTTTCAAGGGGTGGTGATCCGCCTGAAACTCCTGGCATTGTTAAGGGGCCCGAGGTGGGCTGGAGCGCAGAGTGGGTCTCACAGCCTCACCAGCGAGTGAGGGCTTGGGCATCATGGTGGAGAGGTGAGGCGGGGAGATTCGTGGGCCTGTGTGTCTGCCCTGGTGTCTGGAGTTGGGTCAGACCCCACAGGTGAAGGGCACAATCCCGGCAAGACCACCCTCAGAGCCTCAGTCACCACCTGCAAGGTGGGGGGTACCCAGGGTCACCCTCATTTCTCACCAACTTGTTACAAATTTGGGGATCCCCACTGTGGTGCCCAAGGCCAAGGGAAATTCCAAGGGTCTAGAGATAAACTCCAGGATGTGGGGACAAAGCCCCGCCTCAGCTAGAGTGGTGGCCTGTTGAGGTGGAAGGGAGACCTCCTCCAAGGCTCACCTGTTGTCGCTGAGTCGCTCAGTCGTGCCTGACTCTTTGTGACTCCATGGACTGTAGCCTGCCAGGCCCCTCTGTCCATGGGATTCTCCAGGCACAAATACTGGACTGGGTTGCCATTTCCTTCTCCAGGGGATCTTCCCCACCCAGGGATCAAACCTGAGTCTCCTGAATTGCAGGCAGATTCTTTACTGCTGAGCCACCAGGGAAGCTCATAGCTCACCTAGAGGGTATGAAAGGATTTGTTAGTAAAGCCATCTCACAGTGCCTCAGTGGATATAAGAAGGCCCATCTCATTCTGCTCCCAATCACAGATAGGGAAGGCAAGGGGAGTGGAAGTATGTTAGGGGAGAAGACCCTGCAGCCCCAGAGCCTGCTCATACACAGTTAGAAACAGCTGGGTTTCAGGCTCCTCGTTCTACTGTGTGTCCTGGTCAAAGTGAGCCGCAGTGTGATTCCTAATCCCTTTTCTGTGTCTCCAGGTCTACGAAGATCTACACTCCTGGTCGGAAGGAGCAGGGGGAACCTATGACCCCCCGCCGCACGCCAGCCCGCTTTGGGCTCTGAGCCGAGGCTGTCCCTGCAGGGGAGGGGAGCCAGGTGTTGAGTCCCGAGCCCTGGCCTATCGACAAACCCTGAGAACCCAGGCCACTTTGACAAAATACTGCACACAGCTTTCATCTGTGTACATCATGGCCCCGGGGCCTCTGCTGAGGCCAGGCTCTGCCACGGAGGAGGCTGGAGTTCCTTGGTGTGTGCGCAGGGCCGCAGAGCGGCTGCCAGGACCACAAGAGGTGGCCGGACCCACCGAATACAAATATGTTGTTCCAGGACACTTGGTGTATCAATGACATGGCTGTGACTATGTTTTTTTAAAAAGTTCTTGTGTAAAACAGCACAGTAAGACCTAGAGGGAACTATAATTTGGTTATAATTCAGGATTTGGAAATAAATTTATTGTTTGTAAAATGTTATTGTATTTCTGATGGTTCTCTCCCCCTCACTGCCCTGAGTCACATACTGGAGAACAGGCAAGCCCTGGCGTGGCTTTCCTGAGACGCCGCCTCCTAGGGCCTGAGATCGCCCTTGTCTGTTATTCAGGCGGTGCCTGGAGGGGCCAGTGGGGCGGGACTCAGCTGACAGGGAAGGAGGACGGCTTGGGGTGCCAGCACCAGCTGGGTCAGGCTCTCAGGGTGCCTGGCTGCCTCTAAGGTTGCTGAGCAAGGCTGGCCCTGATGGCCCGGCATGGGAGGAAGGCAACCAGCCGCCCACCCTCTGTCCCCCATGGTTGGGTTGGCTGCCGTATTGCTTAAAATGGTAGAAGTTTCTAACTTTCTCATAGTATTATGTATCGATGGAAAATAGCATAAGATGTTGCTTATGGATTTTCACGTAAAAGGTGATCCCTACACTGGAATCACAAGTCTTGTGTTAGGCAGCCTCAGCAGTGTGCGGAGGTGATGGTTTGTGTATCTGACCCTTTGGGTCACCACCAGATGAGCCCATCACTCCTGCCTCACGCTGCATTTCCAGTATTTGCCCTTCCTGGGTCGTAGCAGGGGCATCCTATATGACAGATTGCTGCGATCAGCAGAGCATTTTCTTGGCTTTAGTTTAGCTGGGGAGGAAGGCGAGATACTAAAGAATTGCGGGACTTCCCTGGTGGTTCAGTGGTTAAGAACCTGCCTGCCAGTGCAGGGGACACAATTTCAATGTCTGCTCTGGGAAGATTCCACATGCCACAGGGCAACTGAGCCATCGCTCTAGAGCCTGTGCTCTGGGACGAAGCGTAGCCTCTGCTTGCTGCAACTAGAGAAAGCCCGTGCCCAGCAACGGAGATCCAGCGCAGCCAAATAATAAAATTATAAAAATTTTAAGAATTGCTACCAACTAGTGGGTTTCTTCCTTCATTTTTCCTCTCCCCTCACCCAGAAATGCAAGCTCTTTGATTTCTTTCTCTTACTTTACGTTTGGCTATTATTATTTCTCTCAATTTTCTATTTTTGATTCCTTGGTTGGGAAGATTCCTTGGAGAAAGGATAGGCTACCCACTCCAGTATTCTTGGGCTTCCCTGGTGGCTCAAGACGGTAAAGAATCTGCCTGCAATATGGGAGACCCGGGTTTGAGACATGGGTTGGAAAGAGCCCCTGGAGAAGGGAATGGCAACTCACTCCAATATTCTGGCCTGGAAAATTCCATGGACAGAGAAGCCTGGTGGGCTACATACAGTCCATGGGGTCACAAAGAGTCGGATATGACCGAGTGACTTTCACTTTCATATTAATATTTCTCTCAATTTTCTATAGACTAGAAATATAAATTCTAGACATGTACTCAGTTGAACAAAATCCAACCACAATAAACTAGGTTAGCTGTCCTTGGAGTTTGTTATAACTGGAATTTTACTTGTACTGAGCTGGCTTGGGAAAAAAACAAAACTTAAAGGAATATGGTGGGCAGTGAGAAAGTAGATGGCCATTTCTTCCTCCTCCATTTGAAAAGTGCGTAATTTATTTATCTCCCTCTCTTTTGGATCTCAGGATTACTTTTCTTTTTGGAGTTTCTAAGCATTTTTTTTTTCTTCTTAAATTCCGGAAATGAATAAAAAAGGAGCGAATTATCTCTTGTTGGTTTAAAAACTAATCCAGACAGGCCAGAAGCTTGCTTTGGGAATTACAGTCCCCCTACATACATAGCTCAGCTGGTAAAGAATCCACTTGAAATGCAGGAGACCCCGGTTTGATCCTTGGGTTGGGAAGATCCTCTGGAGAAGGGAACGGCTACCCACTTCAGTATTCTGGCCTGGCGAATGCCATGGACAGAAGAACCTGGAGGGCTATAGTCCGTGGGGTCACACAAAGTCGGACACAACTGAGTGACTTCCACTACATATGTGAAAGAGAGCTCTTGTTTTTTTAGAATGCAGAGAAAATGGAGGTAAGCACGTTGCTGGGGACTTGAGTAGGCACAAGTGTCTGCGAGACGCCGAGAGCGCACTGAGACGTCTGTGTTCATGTCTTTATTTTAGAGTTTGGGCCCGGAGAGGGTATAGTATAGTTCACAAGGCTCACTCCACGGCAGGAAGTGGACAAAACTCAATAAAACGTTATCATCTTGCAGAATAGCCTGGGACCTTGACATATTCCCATTAGAGCTGGTCCAAGTCAAGAGAGAGGGATGGGAACTCACTGTCCTCTGAAAAACATGCGTGGAAATGATGCTCAGGGCAAGGTGCTGATTCTAGCAAAATGAGGAACCTGAGGGAACAGGGAAGAAATGACAGTCTTAATTTGAGAAGAAATTAGTGAGGTGATTCCTTAAGGACTAGTCCTGTGGTGAGGCAGCTCTGTGGCATGTGACTCCTTCCCTGGGAGGGGGGAACCATGGAGTCTAGAGGTGGCAAAAAAGGTAGCCTGGGACCCAGGCTGTGCAGCGGACACCAGGGCTTCTTGGAGGTTTCCAGAACACATCACAGGAGAAAGATGCCTATTCTGTCTGTCCCCCTCTTGTCTCCACACCTCCCAAAAGAGACTGGGTCTGGGGAAGGGATAGGTCTGAGACAGGAGGCACCTGGGTCATCATCAAAGTATCTTAGATCAGAATGAGCCTTAATTCATTCGCCTCCTCCCTTTACAGAGGAGAAAACAGTGATCTCTGGTTCAGTGTGTGCTAAGTTGCTTCAGTCGTGCCTGACTCTGTGCAACCCTGTGGACTGTACCCCGCCAGGCTCCTCTGTCCATGGGATTCTCTGGGCAAGAATATTGGAGTGGGTTGCCATTTCCTTCCCCACTGGTCCAGAGTAACTAAGCAAACGATCATTTCCCACCCACCTCTTTGAATTTCCAATCTAGTGATCTCTTGAAAAATAATATCATGCTTTTTTTGGTGGGTGGTTACTCATTGGACTAAGACAACATCCTAGTAAGTAGCAGAAGCCATGGTGGATATACCTGAGCAGTGAGGTATCCCGACAAACTTGGTGATGTCCATTCTTTGGCTCACATCCTGGGTTATCCCCCTCCAGCCCAAGGTACCGTACACTTTCCCCCTGATTGTGGGTTCTGTTTTGCTTTGGCAGAGGGCTTTGGCATACACCCTCGAGGGCCCAGCTTTCAGCTTCTTCTCCTCTATTTCATGCTTTAGCTTCTTGTTTTCCTTTTGCAGATGGACCATCACATTGTGGAGGTGGCTGGGGAAGGAGAGGGAAGGACAGATGGGTGTCTGGTCTGCTTTGGCCCTGTGGACACCCAGTTCCTTCCAGAGCTAGGGCTCTCATGTCTTCTGTGGAAATGGAGGCCTATGTGCATCCCCTGGAAGAAGCCCAGGTCTGGGGTTGGGGTGGGCCCAGAGTGGGTGGGCACTCCTGACCCACTCTGTCATGTCAGCCCTGGGCTGGCTTTCTTAACTGTTAGATGGGGACAATTCAGCCTGATCTGCCTTCTGGGGCTCATATAAAAATCCAGTTTGATAAATAATAGAAATCTGACTCAAAGAGCCAGAAGAGCCAGAAGGACTCGGGCTGCGTGTCCTCAGTTTCTCATGGCCACACCTTGGAAACATCTGCACTCAGTTCTGATGCCAATGCCAGTTCTCTCGCCTCTCTCAGCTGAAAGGTTGAGAGAACAGGGGGTCCTGGCTCCGTTGAGAGCTTGGGCAAATTACGTGTCCCTACTTTATGGACGCAATGGCAGCTCCATGTAGGTGAGGGGAAAGGTAACCGAGCATTACCCTGTGGCTCAATAAATGGCAACTGCTAATACTAACAGCCGCATTTCTCCAAAACCAGTGCTGAGGGCAGGTGACAGGGGCTTTGGGTTCAGGTCTCCCATGTTGGGATTCTGACTCTGTTGCTTACTGGTCATGAGATCACGGGCTAGGTATGTAGCCTGAATCCCTCCCTTTCTATATCCATAAATGTGGATTATAAGTGCACTGCACATGTGAGGTCTTATAAAGATTAAATAAGTGAATACATGTAAAGCACTTAGAACAGGGCCTCATATGTGGAAGCAACAAATATTAGTCGAGCTCTTGTTATGAAGATTAAAAGATGGTGTTCCTTTTATGAGGGGAGGACTGCTCCCCTCATAGAGAAGTCCCTTCTTTGTTCTATGTCCCTCACTTGGAGAGGGACTCTCTGTTACCACAGCTTAGCCACTACCCTAACTAGTACAGTCCGCTTTTCAGTTCCTGTTTCCTTCTTAGCATTCTGACCCCTGAGAACTGTGGAAGGTGACAGAGATGGACAAAGAGACTATTAAACCTCTTTTTAGTCGTTGGTGGGGGGACTCAGGCCCAAAGAGGTCAAGTGGTGTGTCAAGAGGTCACACAGACACAGATTCAGGACTCGGGGTCCTTCTGTACACATCCAGGAATCCCTGGTTCCCGGCTGACTCTTCTCCTTGGGGGCCAAGCTGCAGCCAGGGTGGCATGGGATGACTTACTCCTTTTCACCAGTCAGCTTGGCGATATATTTGACCTGTTCCCGGAGCTTGTTTCCTAGTTTCTCATTGGCGATCCTATAATAAAATTCACAGAAGAGAAAGAGTTTCCCAGACCCCTGTGAGCAAGAGCGCAAGTTGGCTGAAAAGGACATTGGGTGTTCTTGGCAAGGCCTCTGCTGGGCCTAGACCCCCACTCCCCACTTGTTCCTCAGCCCCCAGAGTTAAAGTCTTCCTTGCAACTGGCAATGAAGAGGACTTGCTATACTTCAGTGGAAAACCACTGTGGTCCCAAGAGCATTCAAGGGATCCAGGCAATGAAAGGCAGTAAAGTCCGTTGCCAGGCTGGGAAGAGGAAGTATCCCTTCTGTCAGGGAGCTGCTCCATTGCTGGGTGGATGGGCTTTCTGAACCTGTGTGAAGGGTTGAGGGCCCTTCATCTTATTCCTAACCTTTGGGCCAGGCTGAGACTGGATCAGCCTCCCAGGGGGGCTCTGTGTGTCTGTGTGACACTATTCTTTAGCACATGTGTGATTCCAGCCCTTAGAACCCTGCCTTACTGCTTTTTCCTCACTTACTTCTGCTCTTTTGCCCATTGCTCCATGTTGGACATAATCTGATCATTCTCTCGGTGCATCTTGCAGTTGTCTTTGGGCGCAGACCGCTGGGGCAGGCAGGGCTTTGGCACAAGAAGTAAACGAGATAGTAAGGGGAGGGAGCGCAGGCCTACCACCTCCCCACTCCCAAATCAGGCCTCCTCTCTTCCTGGGAGAGGAGGCGTTGACTCTGCTGTCCAACCCGGAGGCACCCCGAGGCCGGAATTGGAACTAACGCAGCAGGACTTCTCCTCCAGCAGCGCACTGTCACTAAGGTGATTTCTCTGAGCAGATACCACTTATGCTAGAGACAGAGTAGGCTTGTACCTTTATAATAATGATTTTCAGGGTATCAAAGTGACTTATTCTAAAAAAGCAGTGTATTAAACCTTTTAAAAAACAGATGGAAGAAAAAATATCGGGTAGGAAGAGATGTGTTCTTTTTTCCCCTAATTTGAGCAAAGGCCTGTAGTCACTCCGAGACACGTGGCGGCCTCCTGCTACAGACTTCATTGCTCAGAGAGCTGGGCATGCCCACGGAGCTCTCAGCCGATTCTGAGGTGTCAGAAGGGGCGCGGTCTGGAGGGGTACGGACCAGTGATTACCTAAGTCAGGGGGCTGCTGGGGTACCTGACAGGGAGATGGCACTCTCTCCCCTCTGGATTGGGACCTTTGCTCTGCTCAATATCTCTATCAATAAAGTCACAGGAAGATGGTCGGGTTGAGACAGCAGCTGTGGGCCTTGAACACCCAGACCCTGCTTTGGTACTGAATGGGGAAGATGTCCTTTCCTTGCTCCCAGGCATCCCGCCCCCAGCCCCACCCAAGGGAGTCTGTCATCCCATGTGTGGTCCTGGGATGTTCTTGGGGGTGGACTATGGATGTTCTTGGGGGACGAAGTGATCGGAAGACGAGGGGCGCCCACCTCCTTCTCATCCGCCAGGAGGTTCTCTTTCAGGGCGCACATTTCCTCCTGGAATGCCCTGAGCTGCTCCTCTTTAGCAGCCAGCATCTTGAGGTCGCTCTGGTGCTGCTTCTGCCACTGCAGCACCTGGCTGCTCATATCCTCCAGCTTTTTGTCGAAGGCTTGCACCTGCTCGGGAGCACATGGTGAGGAGGGAGACCCTGGCCTGCCACCCAGATCCTGAGTACCCCTGACAAAGCGGGAGGGACCTTCCTCTGGGAGAGTCTCTGGGAGTATTTTATTTTCGGCGGCCAGCAGAGGGCGACCCTGCTCTGATTCATTGCCACCTTCCAGAAACCTGCGGAACCCAGCAAAAGGGAGGGAGCCCAGCAAAAGGGAGGGAGCCCAGCAAAAGGGAGCGAGCCCGTTAATCAAAGGGTAGCTCAGGGCGAAGTGTACAGCTCTGAGTGCAAGAGGTGACCTTGGGCCCCTGGATGGGACAGCAGCCCGAGCCTTCGGCTGCTCCTCACCTCTAGCTCACTCTGCTGCTGGAAGCCCTGCAGTTTTTTTAACTCCCCATTCAGCTTTTTCATCCTCTCTTCATAGGCAATGATTTCTTCTTCCAGCTGAAGTTTCCTGTCTTGGGCCTGTGTCAGGCTCCGGTGCAGATTCTTTGTCTCTGAGGTCGAATGATTGAGCTTTGATAAAGACAAAGATGTGGGGAGGAGGGTAGAGAGTGTCTGTCATCGTGCTTGGGCCCTCTCTGCCGAGACCTGAACGGGGAAGGGTTCTACATCCCCCACCCTCTTCTCCCCAGGGTGGCAGAGACACCCGGTCACCTTGCTTAGTGTCCCAGAGAGGGGTGAGAGGTGACAACGCTCAGTCTTCTGCATCTCCCCTTTCGCGCTCCCATTTCCTCTCTTTCCAATTCTATGAACTGATCAGCCAGGGGTGATCAGCACAGGGGTAGAGCATGAATTTCCCTGAAAACCCAGGTATTGGGAAAACCTTGCTCCAGGTCACCCATTGTCACAAAGACTTGCTCAATTTGGCCCCTATCCCCTTCTTCCCCAAAGCCTCACTAAGAAGCAGCAAGCCTTCTCTGGACAGACATCCCCGCCGATGCAAGGGCTTGCAGATGGCCTTGGTGACAGCCGGTCATGCAGGAAATTGACTCCTGCACCTCTCACGCTTTTGGGGAAACTCTGATATTAAACAGCCCTGGGATGGGTGGCGCTGTTGGTAAAGACTCTGCCTGCCAATGCAGGAGACTTAGGAGACATGGGTTCGATCCGTGGGTTGGGACGATCCCTGGAGAAGGACATGGCAACCCACTCCAGTATTTTCGCCTAGAGAATCCCATGCACTGAGAAACCTGGCAGGCTACAGTCCATAGGGTCGCAGAGAATCAGACATGACTGAAGTGACTTAGCACACATCTCTTAGGAGATGCGAGGGTGTGGCCCACCTTCTCCAGGGCTTGTGTGAGGTCGTCCTGGCAGCAGGCTGACTTCCGGCATAACTCCTCATAGACGTCCTTACTGATCATGGTCTGGAGGTAATGCTTCTCTTTCTCCCCAGCCTTGTCCAGCTGAATCTTCAGACTCGCTATGATCTCCTTCTGAGAGGTTATCTTTAGGGCGGGGGAACATTACTGTCAGGGTTCATGGCCACAGAGGCATTCTCTGTGTTCACAGAAGATAAACAAGCACCGGTCTCTCTCCTCTCTGCACCAGCTTGCCAAGCAGTCTGTGATAATGCTCACTTCCCCTCACCGTTGTAAGAGGAAAAGCTGCTTTCCAAAGTCTTTTGCACTCCTCTCCCCAAACTTCCTTTCTATTAATAGTTAGCACATCCCCCAACTACAAGGAATATTGGAAGCACTGGGCCCTGATGTGGCAAGCACATGAAAAGTCTTTTTCACAGATTTCACAGCTTTGATGCATGCCAACCAAGCATGCGTCCTACACTCGTAACTGGATGGTTTCTGGTAACAGCTAATTGTCTCATGGTTAGAGTTAGGATTAGGGTTAACCTGGAAGTCAGTTCTGGGTTATAAACATGATGCGACATTTCAGTTGTGTGCATTGTGCCTCAATCCCTGACATAATCCACTAGACCTAATGCACCGTGAATGGAGGGCTGTGTGTGGTCTCCATCACTGTGTCCCCATTACCCAGAGCTTAGGGCGTGGCACACTAAACAGGTGCTCACTGAGTATACCAAATGATTTGTTTAGACTGAATGAAATACTGCATTGGGCAATACTAGGGATGAACTGAACAGGTAGTCCTGACAGAGTGTGTTTAAAATTGAAATATGAACTACTGATGAAGGGAAATGCAGTTTAGAACACAAAACTAAGCCTCTTTCTAAGGGTTGTTTCCAGTGATTCAAAAGGTCTATTATATGTGGGGCGTGTGTTAAGAAAACGGAACGTGCTTCCACACACCCAGACCCCTCTGGATTTCCATCAAAGGAATTCTGAAATTAGTGCTGCAGATTGCATATTTACATAACTAACGTTCTTTTGGCAAATGTGATAACGTGTGTACTGAGTCGCCTCAGTCATGTCTGACTCTTTGCGACCCCATGGACTGTAGCCCACCAGGCTCCTATGTCCATGGGATTCTCCAGGCAAGAACACTGGAGTGGGTTGCCGTTCCCTCCTCCAGGGGATCTTCCCAACCCAGGGATCGAACCTGCATCTCTTATGTCTCCTGCATTGGCAGGCAGGTTCTTTACCACTCGCGTCACTTGGGAAGCCCAAATGTGATAACAGGCCTATGTTAAATATTTAGGCAGTATGCCTTATATTGAGAACAGTTCCTTGGGGATTTGCGTGATTAAGGCCTCAAGTCTGGATCACACTAGAGGAGAGACGAAACTCCAGAAACATTGGTGCCTCAGACCTCTGCTGTTTAAGATGGCAGCCATTAGCCACATGAGACTACAGACATTTAAAAGAACCTAAAATTGGTGAGTATTAAGCTTATAAATTCAGTTCCTCAGTGCTACTAAGCCATATTTCAAGCACTCAATAGCCCCATATGGCTAGTGCATGTAGTATCAAGTAACTCTAATATAGAACTTTTCCATCATCATGGAAAGTTCTACTGGGTAGTGCTATTCTTACACTTAGAATAGTCATAATATTTTAAGGTGAATTTTTTTTTATTATGAAGGAATCAGAGCTGCTTGGTCTCTCATTTATAATTCAGGAGACCACCTAATAAAGATGCTGTATTTTTTTCTTGGCCGGAAAGGTGGGAGTACTGCCATTCATGATGAAGAGAAAAAAGAGGTTTGGTGCGACAGCCAGATGGTCCAGGTTCAAACACTGCTCCATCCCATCACATCCTAATTAAGTCAGTGTGAGCCTTAGCCTTTCTCTCCTCTGTAAACCAGCAGAGGGAAGCCATGTCAAGGACTTAAGTAGATAGTCAATCAGTGATAACTGAATGTGAGCACAGTGCCTCACATACATTAGAAGCCAGTGATTCCTTTTTGTCTTTAATTCATGTAATGAAATAGAACCAAGTCCCCCTTCCACCTCATTTTTTTGTGTTTTGGGACTATTTCTGGAAGTGTTCCCTAGCAAATTGCCCCCAAACAATGAGTTCCCCCAACTCTGGTCTAAAAGGCAACTCTGGAAGACTTGATGCCAAAGCACAGATGGTTTGGGGCTTCACCAGATATTAAGACTTTCCGCAACTGGAAGAGATCCTTCTCAGCCAGCAGGTGGGTGATGGAGGCATACCCTACTTCAGGAGAGAAGTGGGGCCTCAGGCACCCCAGAATGCTCATGGACTGGGCAGTTAGTGGCATTTCTGTGATGCAGAAGAGCTGGGTGCCAACTTAAGGGTCAAGAGTCACAGAGCTCAAATTTCTGACCCCCTTGGGGTTTCTGTGTACTCACCTTATTAGTCAGCTCCTCGTTGATTTGCTGGGTGCTGTTTTGTTTGTAGAGAGAGGTGTCCAGTTGCATACTAAATTGCTTTACCTGTGATTTGAGGTTATCATTCTCCTCCTCCATCTTTCTCAGATTCTCCATGGACTGCTCCCGGATTAAGGAACAACACCCAGAATGGAGGCATTACTTCATCACCAGAAGAGAAGCCCCTCCTCCTCTGCCCTCAGGCACAGCTCTGCTCTGTGCCTGGTGTATCTCAGGCCTTCTTTCTCCCCTTCACACGTCCTTCTCACCTTCCCTCCCTTCTCTCCTGAGGTCTGAGTACCCTCAGCCTCTATATCCCGCCAGGCCATGCAGGGCTCAGGTCCAGCCCTGGGATTCTTAACCCTGAGTCTTTCCAGATTATCCTCACCATCTTTTCTCTCCTTTTCCCTTCTAGTCGGAATGTCTCGAGCTCTTGCTCCACTAACTTCTGCTGCTCTTTGCTTTTTTTCAGTTGCTCCTTTTTATCCTCCAGCAATCTGCTTATCTCCTGAAGTTGTTCTTCTAGACTGCTTTTGGAGGAGGCGTGCTCCCTGTTCTGAGAAAACAAAGGCTGGGCTGAAAGTCAGTGTTAGACTCCATTTGGCTGGGCAGGGAGGGGTGGAAACCCAATCCAGAGATGACTGAAATAAATATGAGGACAACTCCTTGGTTATTTAGCATGTATAATAAAAAATTCCCTCAGGCTGAGCAACTCTTTTTTGGTTCAATTAGACATATTTTCTATTTATAGATACAGGTCTCACTTATTTACCAAGTCTTTCCACATAAAAACCTCTTTGAATAAATTTTTTAAAAATCATAGAAAAACACAAAAAGAATAATTCAAAGTTAAAAAAAATTTAAATTGACTGAGAAGGAGAGCTTATGAGTCCTAGAAAAAGAAATAATATTGTCCTTTTGTTTTTAAGCTTAGCCCTTGAAAATGCTTATTATTGGTGGTGGGAAATGGAGCTGACTGGCTGGCTTGGCAATTCTAACACAAATTCTGGATAAGTAGTTTGCAATGGATTGGTGGTAGCATCTTCCCAGATAAAGAACAATGCAATTTTTTTTTTTTTTGCCTCGCCACTGAGTTTGTGGGATCATAGCTTCTGACCAGGGATTAAACCCAGTCCCTCAGCAGTGAGAGAGGGGAGTTCTAACCATTGGACTGCTGGGAAATTCCCAAGAGCTGTGCAATTAGTCTTAAACAGAGCCAATGCTTGCGCTGGCCACCTGCTTGCCTTCCGTACCTGGTGTTGAATGTGGTTTATACGATCTAGCTGTTCATTCAGTTTTATATCTTGCTCAGCCAGTGTCTTCTGAAGCTGCCTCTTTTCCTTCTCTGAAAGCTCAAGCTTTCTCGTGACCTCAGAGAATTCTAACGTCAGCTCCTCTATCCGTTTTCTGAAGCAAAATGGCAACAAACAAACAAACAAACACACACAGGTGGCTGGACTTCAGGGTCCGTGTCAGTGGACTGTGGGCTAGCTGCAACAGGGCTTGCTACCCCACTCCTGGGCAGCGGCCCATGGTGCCCAACTGGCTCACAGGGGACAGAACCTCTGTCTGGAGGTGGACCTGCGATACCTGCTGGGGGCGAGCTCCTCCTCAGCTGTCAAGGAATCCTTCTGCAACTTCTGAAGCTCCCTCTGGAGCTCCTGGATGGTCTCTGCCTTCTGCTTCTCCAGGCAAATACAGCTTTGCAGCTTCCTCTGGCAGTCCTCCAGGTTGTCATTTGCCATAAAGACCTCTTCTTTGTAGTCGGCTGCTTGCTGAGCTGCAGAAGACAGGAGATGACCCCTGGGGCGTGTCCACGTGTGAGAGGAGTATGTGTGAAGACTGGACTCTCAGATGAGACCAGTTTAAAAAAGTCTGCTCCTTCATGTTGTGACTTACTTCAGTTTCCAATCTGTCCTCCTCTCTATTTCATTATCACTCCTGAGGAGCTTGGTTAAACTATCTGTCTTCAACCTACCCACCAGCCATGGACTTCTTGTTAAGTTAAACAAACTGGTAGAAATTGCTCAGGATCTGTTTTGCGACTCACCCTGTCTCTGGGTACAAATCCTGACCTCATGGAGTTTAGCTGTACCTGGTTCACCTGAGAACCAGTAATGTTAAACTCACACTGACTGTGAACTCAGGAAGCAAGATCAGTGTGGGTAGGTAGAGCCCGGGCCTTAGAAGAAGGAAGAGAAAGGTAATTATTGGTGGGGGGTAGAGGTGGATTGTTAGAGGAAATGCACAGTGAAAGGAAGCGGGGGCATGTCTGAAGAGGATGGGAAGATACCAGTTTAACTGGAAAGTGAAAAGGAATGGTGGGAGACAGTTAAGTGCATGGACTCGAGGCGGGTTTTGAAGAATGTCAAAAGGCTGAGAGAAATATTTAGACATGATTTAGTGGGTTCTTGAGCAGGGACCTGCCATAAAGGAAAGAGTGTTTTAGGAAAAGTGGAATGTCTTAGAATGGAGAAAGATTTCTCCTAATATCCTTTTAGCCCACATCCTTGTCTACACTGGGTATGAAGGAAGTGAAGTGAAGTGAAGTCGCTCAGTCGTGTCCGACTCTTTGCGACCCCGTGGACTGTAGCCTACTATGCTCCCTCCGTCCATGGGATTTTCCAGGCAAGAGTACTGGAGTGGGTTGCCATTTCCTTCTCCAGAGGATCTTCCTGACCCAGGGATCGAACCCAGGTCTCCCTGGGCACTGTAGGCAGAAGCTTTACCGTCTGAGCCACCAGGGAAGTCCATACTTCAGGGTATGAAGGAAGAAGCACTCAAATAATGTTTACTGGAGTTTCTCAACACAAATACCTCCCCACTTCCTGTTGTTTCTCCTATCATTTCTACGTTAAATATCACTCCTCTCTCCTTTTTTTTGGGGGGGGGGTGGCTGGAATACTGGAAGAAAGATAGTGTCACTATGGAAATGATTATATACCCAGCAGAAGGGAGGAGGATTTTTTTTTTTTTTTAACAAGGAAGAGAGCAGGTTCAGCTTTGGGAATGTTGGTTTAGTCGGGAAGGTGGATGCAGCTAGTTTCTAAAGACAAGACTGACTAGGTGCCATGTCAGGGCTCGGGCTCCAGGTGTTGGAGTTGCCTGCAGAGGAATTCGGCCACAAGGAGCAGAGGCGCTCACCAGCAGAGGGAGAGGAGAGACGGCGGAGGGTGGGGTCTTAGAGATGGGTGACCAGGGTCAGGGCAGGAGGGAAACGAGGTGAGATCTGCGGAAGAAAGGGTCAGATCTGTGGAAGAATGAGGGACCTGTCGTGTCTCCAAAGCTAAGAAACAACCACTGAGGTGTGGGGGCCAATGGCGTGGACATACACAGAGTTAGAGGAGGGTGAGGAAGGACACAAGCTTTGAACTTTTTTTTTTCCCCCCAAATTGATATATTGCTCACTTAACATTTATCCTGGTAAATTGTACAGTGCAGTGGTTTCTCATAGACTCACAAAGTTGTGTGACCATGAGCATATAATTCCAGGACATTTTTTATCACCCCCAAACAACCCATATCCAAGGCAGGAAGTTACTAGTGACCTCTGAGAAAGCACTTTCAGCAGAGGAGCAAGAACATAACCCACGCTCTAAGTGAATGTGTTTGGAAGCCAAAAAAGGAGAGAGAGAGAGTTAAAAAGCAGGGAAGGAAGAAGTGAGTGGTGTGATAAAGGTCCCAGAGAAGGTGGAGAGGAGTGTGGTGCCAAGAAGCAGGGTACAGAGCTCTGTGCTCCTGTGTGGAGGAAAGGGGAGGCTGCCAAGAAAATGTGGGCATGTGAGAGCAGCAGTCTGCTTTCCCAGCCTGAGCACCTGCTGTGTGGCGGGCGCTTCACAGGGAGCATAAGGTTGGGGTGAGGAAGGGGCTTAGAGGGCGGTCCTAACTGCTGTGAGGTGAGATGGGATCCTGAGGTGATTGGAGTGAGACAGTGGAGAGGGGAGGGGACTGCTCTGGTCCAGTGCGTTGGGGGCAGTGGGGACAGTGCTTGCCCCGGGGGCCTCACCAGCCAGCCTCTGCTGCTGTTTGGCGTCTTCGAGACATTCCTTCAGCTTCTTGATCTCAGCTCGCAGGTGCCCGTACTCGGCCTTGCACTTGTCCTGCCTCTCCTCCTGGATGGCGATTTCGAGTTCATTTGTCATGCACTGCTGCTTTTCCAGCTCCATCTCCTTTTTCACGAGGTTGTTCTGAACCTGCGCCAGTTCCTTCTCTAGCTCGTGCAGCATTTCGTCTTTCTCCTGGAGGAGCTGAAGAAAGTGAAGTGTTAATGCTGATGGAGGCCTGAGCAGCAGCAGGGCCAAGTCAGCTAGAGATCGCCTTGAGCCACTGTCTTCCCTTGTCAGGATGTTATAGTAGCCTCCACCTGGGCTCCCTTCCTCCCCTTGGGCTATTCTCTGACAGAGACTAGCAGCCAGAGGTGGGCTTTACAAATGCAAGCCAGATCTTGTTATGCTTCTGTTCAAAGCCTCCACTGGGTCCACCTCACGTGGAAGAAGGCCAAAGTCCTTACAAAGACCTCCCGGGATGCTCACAATCTGGTACTTGGCTACCTGTCTGACTTTACCTCTTGCCACCCCACACTTGCTCTGCTTCTCAGCTCACTCCCGTCTTAGGGTGCCAGCCCTTGCTATTGCCTCTGCCTGGAATATTCTTCAGGATCTCAGCTTGGGTGGCCCTCTTTCTTTATTCAGATTTATGCCCAGATGTCACCTTATCAAAGATGGCCTTCCCTGACTACCCTGAGTAAAACAGCCACCAAGTTGTGTTAGGAATTCATTAGTACCTAACATTTTATTGTAAGTTTTGTTATTTGTTGGTTGTCTGTCTCCATAGACTAGAACGCAAGCTCCATGAAAGAAGGGATGGCACATGTTTTATCATATTCTTCATGCCTTGAAGAGTGCTTGGAGTATCACAGAAATTAAAAAATATCTGTTGAATGAACATACGAGTGACTCAAAGATGCTTATCCAGACTCCTCACTTCCTGTTGTCATCTCTCCAAATATCTCCATTTAAAAAAATTAATTTATTTTTAATTGGAGGATAATTGCTTTACAATATTGTGTTGGTTTCTGCTATACACCAATGTGATTCAGCCACTGATATACATACGTCCCCTCCTTCTTGAACCTCCTTCCAACCTCCCACCCCATCCCACCCCTCTAGGTTGTCACAGAGTGCTGGTTTGAGCTCTCTGAGTCACTACAGCAAATTCCCACTGGCTATCTGTTTTATATATGGTAGTATATATGTTTCCATGCTACTCTCCTAATTCGTCCCACCCTCTTCTTCCCCTACTGTGTCCGAGTCTGTTCTCTATGGCTGTGTCTCCACTCAGTTCAGTTCAGTCGTTCAGTTGTGTCCAACTCTTTGTGACCCCATGGATTGCAGCACTCCAGGCTTCCCGGTCCATCACCAACTCCCGGAGCTTGCTCAACTCATGTCCATCGAGTCGGTGATGCCTACCAACCATCTCATCCTCTGTGGTCCCCTTCTCCTCCTGCCTTAAATTTTTCCCAGCATCAGGGGAAAGCATCAGTCTTTTCCAAGGAGTCAGTTCTTTGCATCAGGTGGCCAAAGTATTGAAGTTTCAGCTTCGGCATCAATCCTTCCAATGAATATTCAGGACTAATTTTTTTAGGATGGACTGGTTGGATCTCCTTGCTGTCCAAGGGACTCTCAAGAGTCTTCTCCAACACCACAGTTCAAAAGCCTTTGGCACTCAGCTTTCTTTATAGTCCAACTCTCACATCCATACATGACCACTGGAAAAACCATAGCTTTGATTAGATGGGCCTTTGTTGGCAAAGTAATGTCTCTGCTCTTTAATATGCTGTCAAGGTTGTTTATAGCTTTTCTTCCAAGGAGCAAGTGTCTTTTAAGTTCATGGCTGCACTCACCATCTGCAGTGATTTTGGAGCCCCCCAAAATAAAGTCTCTCACTGTTTCCCCATCTATTTGCCATGAAGTGGTAAGACCGGATGCCATGATCTTAGTTTTCTGAATATTGAGTTTTAAGCAACTTTTTCACTTTCCTCTTTCACTTTCATCAAGAGGCTCTTTAAGTTCTTCTTAGCTTTCTGCCATAAGGGTGGTGTCATCTGCATATCTGAGGTTATTGATATTTCTCCCAGTGATCTTGATTCCAGCTTATGCTTCATCTAGCCCGGCATTTTGCATGATGTATTCTGCATATAAGTTAAATCAGCAGGGTGACAATATACAGCCTTGAGTACTCCTTTCCCTATTTGGAACCAGTCTGTTGTTCCATGTCCAGTTCTAACTGTTGCTTCTTGACCTGCATACAGATTTCTCAGGAGGTAGGTCAAGTGGTCTGGTATTCCCACCTCTTGAAGAATTTCCCACAGTTTGTTGTGATCCACACAGTCAAAGAAGCAGTCAATAAAGCATAGTTAATAAAGCAGAAATAGATGTTTTTCTAGAATTCTCTTGCTTTTTCGATGATCCAATGGATGTTGGCAATTTGATCTCTGGTTCCTCTGTCTTTTCTAAATCCAGCTTAAATATCTGGAATTTCATGGTTCACATACTGCTGAAGCCTGGCTTGGAGAATTTTGAGCATTACTTCGCTAGTGTGTGAGATGAGTGCAATTGTGTGGTAGTTTGAACATTCTTTGGCATTGCCTTTTTTTGGGATTGGAATGAAAACTGACCTTTTCCAGTCCTGTGGCCACTGCTGAGTTTTCCAAATTTGCTGGCATATTGAGTGCAGCACTTTCAGAGCATCATTTTTTAGGATCTGAAATAGCTCAAATGGTGATGGAGTTCCATCACCTCTACTAGCTTTGTTTGTAGTGATGCTTCCTAAGGCCCACTTGACTTTGCATTCCAGGATGTCTAGCTCTAGGTGAGTGATCACACCATCATGATTATCTGGGTCATGAAGATCTTTTTTGTACAGTTCTTCTGTGTATTCTTGCCACCTTTTCTTAATATCTTCTGCTTCTGTTAGGTCCATACCATTTCTGTCCTTTATTGTGCCCATCTTTGCATGAAATGTTCCCTTGGTATCTCTAGTATTCTTGAAGAGATCTCTAGTCTTTCCCATTCTATTGTTTTCCTCTATTCCTTTGCATTGACCACCGAGGAAGGCTTTCTTTTCTCTCCTTGCTACTCTTTGGAACTCTGCATTCAGATGGGTATATCTTTCCTTTGCGTCTCCACTGCTACCCTGCAAATAGGTTCATCGGTACCATCTTTCTAGATTCCATATATATGCGTTGCCCAGAGTGCATGTGTACTTAGGCACTCAGTTATGTCGACTCTTTGCGACCCTCTGGACTGTAGCCTGCCAGGCTCCTCAGTCCATGGGATTCTCCAGGCAAGAATACTCGAGTGTGCCACGAGAAATTTCAAGGAAGAGCTCAGAATTCCACCCCGCCCCCCATTCCTGTGGCCCCCCTACCCCCTTGGCCCTCACACCCCCTTGGCCCCCACACGTCCTTCCCCGTGTCTAAAGCGCCGCAATCTCACTGCGCATGCGTAGGTCCTCTCCAAGCAGCACTGAGGATGGCAGAGCCGCAGAGCCCGCTCGCGCCAGGCCTAGTCTCGCACCTGCCCTGTGGCGGTTCCAATCAGGGATCTCCTCGCTTTACCTTGTCTTTCTTCAAACCAAGCTTCTGGGTCTCGGTGAACTGCGTCTGCAGCTCCTGCAGCCGCCGCTGCATGATGATGACCTCCTTATCCTTCCTCTCCACGTGGGCAGATGTCTCCTCCCGCAGCCCGTGCAGGTCCAGCTCTAGCTTCATCATGTCTACAGCGGGAGGAGACAGTGCTTCGTGCTCAGAGGGGCACTCCACCCTCCAGGGCTCCCCTCACCCCACTCCGCCACTGGCCCACGGTTTACCCTTCATGATATTTTTCTTCTGTTCTGACACGGACTCTAGCTCCATGCGCAGATCCTTCACGAGTTTCTGGTATTCCTCCACGTGCAGGCACTGGCTGTCTTTCTGCTCTTGCAAGTGCTTCAGTATCTGCGCAGATGGAAGAAGAGCAGGGCGGGGTGAGGACCTGCGGGGAGAATGTTCCCTAGAATGGCGAGGGTCCAGACAGGCAAATCCGGAGGGACACAAAGTAGCAGAGTAGTTGCCGCGGGAGGGTGGGGGGTGGGGGATGGGGTGAGGACGGGGAGGATGGGGAGCGATCCGTGATAGCTCATGGATATGGGTCTCTTTTTGGAGTGATGAAAATGTTCTGAAATTAGTGGTGATGTTGACCCATTTTGTGAATATACTAAAAACCACTGATTGTACACTTTAAATGGTGAGTTTTCTGGTATGTTTGGAGAAGGAAATGGCAACCCACTGCAGTATTTTTGCCTGGAGAGTTCCATGGACAGAGGAGCCTGGTGGGATACAGCCTGTGGGGTCACAAAGAGTCAGATACGACTGGGTGACTAACACTTTTCTTGTATGTAATTACATCTCAATTAAGAAATAAAGAGTAAAAAAAAAGAAGGATATGGCCGGCTTCACCTGCTCACACAGAATGGAATGTGCACAAAAGCCACCCCCTTCCTTCTTGCCATACTCAGTGTCATTCATGAAGCACTACTGTGTGCCAGGCACTATCGGGGGTGCCGCAAACACCACAGACACCACTTCTTACCCCAGGGAGCTGACCTTCTGGTGGGGTGAGACAAACAAAGAGCATAAAGTAGTGACTAACAGAAAACATGAACAGCTGATACCTGGGTCTCCTGCACTGCAGGCAGACGCTTTATCGTCTGAGCCACCAGGGAAGCCCATGGAAGAAACAGGTCAGCAAAAGGGGAATGGAGATGTATGGGGTGGAGGTGAGGTGTGCTGCAACTTTAAATAGGTTGGATAGGTTAGCCTCAGTGAGATGGTGACCAAGGAGGAACAGTTAGTTGTCTGGGCATGATGGGATGCTGGGGAGATAGTTTATGTGATTTCAGAGTTGACAGCGATGGTGGGCTGCGCTATGAGGACTGAGGGGAGCAGCTGCAGAAGTGCAGGGCAGTCACCGTATGACCTAGGTGTGGCCCTGAAGGGCCAAGGGAGGGAAGAGAGGTGGCTGGCCCTAAGTGAGATGTGAGTAGTCTCAGTCCTAACAGAATATTTACATAATGGCTTTGGGTAGGATATATAAAACATATGGGAAACTGGATTCTGTTTCTTGAAGAAATCTGTACCTTTAAAAAAAATAGAGTGTTAAAGAATTTGTGTTTAGTAGATACAGAGTTTCAGTTTTGCAAGATGAGAAAGTTCTAGAGATTTATTGCACAATAATGGGAATATACTTAACACAACTAACTGCACATTTAAAAATGGTTAAGGTGGTCAATTTAATGTCATGATTTTTTTTCCATTATGAAACATCAAAAAGTGAGGGAGGAATAAAGACATTTCCCAAACATGGAGTGTATGAGATCTTGCTATATGTCAGGATGTGAATAACATGGGACTGACCTTTAAAATATATGTTGACAGACGTACAAGGAGAAATTCCAAAGTTCATCTAGACTCTATGGAAATAGAAAGCCCTGGGAAAAGATGCATCTGTGTTCCCCAACCAGGGGATCCCTTGGAGAGCTAATGTGTGTTGACTCTCTCTGCCACTTCCCTTTACCACTACAGTATTCAGCATCGGCATGGCCTCACGTGGCTGGCTTTATTTTACATCTCAAATTCAGGCATGACTGACTTCAGATCTCCTAGAAGGGACCCTCGCCTTGTTTTCACTATTTATTGGTTGGTCAAGTCTTACGATTTGTTTATCTGGCTTAAATGCTTTTTGATTATTTGAGTCAACTTTTGAGATGGCTTTGAATTTTGAAAATATAAGAGTTTTTAAAAAGGGAGTGAATTTGAATTAATAATCTTCCCTAAATTTGTTGCTTTTCAATTTCAGCCAGAAACCAGAAGGCTGGATGATTCTTCTGAGTCTAGCAAGCCAACAGGAGTCTCTGTCTTGTTTAGCTATACCGTTGGACATGAATGAAGAGATAGATGCAATGCAAAAATTCAATTTCAAAATCTAATCATGCCAGACACATTCCTTGGGTACATTATATACAGTATCCTTATGGCAGGGCTGGACAAAGTGAGGCAAATATAGAATAAAATATAAAATGTAGTATAAAAATTTTAACAAGAAGGAGAGCCCAGAATCAAACCCAACTTAGCCCATCCATCAGCACAAATAGGCAAATTTCTCCCACCTTTTTGATGTCTTCACAATCTTCTGAGGAACTAGGGGGGTGTCGGTGGGTGGCTGTATAGGAAGCAAAGTCTGCTTGTAATTTTATCAAAGCCTCTTCGCGCTCCAGAACCTGCAACGTAGCACAGATCAGTTACTCTGGCTCATCAGCACAGTGGCTGCTACTAGTGCTATTTTTGCAAGGTGTTCCTTTGTCAGCCCAAGTTTATTACAGCATTGTGTAATTCATATTATATAAACTAGGGAGAAAGAATTATGTTTTCAGTCTTATATCAAGGCTCACTAAGGCACAGACAGTGCTTTTTCTCGAGTCCATCAATGGCCACACTTTGGACCCCCTCTTGATCCTCTCTGTATGGTCCAGTTTATGAGGCAGAAGAAGGTTCTTTGGAGACTGTGATGGAAAGATGTACTGAATCTCTCAGAAGATAGGATTCAAAGTTCAAGAAGTAAAGAAGGAAGCTTCTTATGGATTGAGTGAATGTGTGTTTTTTAAAATAATAAAAAAAGAAACTTTAGTTTTTGTTTGTTGAAAATAATTCAAATAGAACCCAAGCATCGAAAATAAGAAGTGAGGGACTTTCCTGGTGGTCCAGTGGCTAAGACTCTGAGCTCCCCATGCAGGGGGCCCGGGTTTGATCCTGGTCAGGGAACTAGATCCCGCATGCTGTAACTAAGAGTTTGCATGATGCGACTAAAAATCCAGTGTACCACAGATAAGACCCAGCACAGCCAAATAAATAAATACTTAAAAAAAAAAAAAGAAGTGAGACTCTCCTATTTAGTTATTCTCTTCTTTCTCACTTCTGCTAAGGAGGAGGAACACTACTGATAATTTACAGTAGGGGTCCCCGACTTCTAGGATCTAATGCCTGATGATCTGAGGTGGAGCTGATGTGATAGTAATAGAAATAAAGTGCACAATGAATGTAACACACTCGAATCATCCCGAAAGCATCTCCACCCCCTCCCCCATCTGTGAAAAAACTGTCTTCCAGGAACCGGTCCCTGGTGCCAAAAAGGTTGGGGATCACTGATATATACTTCTATATTATGATCTAAGACTTAAAAAAATAAAAGCTGGATTGGACTCTACACAGGATTCTGAAACTTTTTCTCAATAATATACCACAAATATCCTTCCATGCAGCCCTTACAGATCTACTTAATCCTTTTCCTTGGCATATTATTATTCCATAATATGGATGTCTCTTTAATAATTTCTTTTAATTTCTTTAACTGTTTCCTTGTTGATGGACTCCTTGGTTGTTGAGTGAGATTTTAAGTCTCTTTAGAATCTCAGACTTAGTGTGAGTTGGGGATGCACAGAAAGTAGAAAATGAACAAGAGGCAGGGGCATGTATGCGTAAGACATGTGAGGAGTGCTGGCGAAGAGATTACTTTAGGCGATTCTTTCCCCTCCTTCCTTTACTCAAGACTTTATTTTGGGTCTCTTGGGAAAATGTTCTAGAAGGAGACACTTACCAAAGCATTACTGCAGGCTAGCTTATTTCGAAGTTCCTGTATTAGATCGTCCTGTTCAGAGACCTTTTGCCAGACTTCAGATAATCGTTTCAGGGTCTCCTGATGCTCTTGAATCATGCAGGGAGAAGTGAATATACGCACCTTTGAATGATCACCCTTGTTCTCGGGATCCTGAGATATTTAAAAATGATAGGTTGATTTTGAGCCAATTTTGGAATCAATTTCAGAATGCCATGAACACAAACAATCTCTAGACCAATATTCTAAAAGTTCATGTTCACATATCTGATTCATATATGTGAATCAGATCTTCCAGAACAAAAGAAAACAAATTAAAAAGTGCACATACAGTAAGAAGTTCAAATGGTTCACAAGAGAAAACACTGAAAAGTAAATCTTGACCCTCCGTGACCCAGGTCCCCTTTTCCATGATGGTCTATGGTACCAGTTTTTTGTATATCCTTCTGGGGAGAGTTTATGCATATTTACATATCACTTATATATGTGTGTGTAACCCCTTACTCTTTCCCTACCCAAGTGAAAGTCTTTTGCATACTATTCTAAACATTTATTTAGGATATTTTCCATATTGCTATTTGTAGATCTATCTTATTTTTCTTTTAAAATTAATTTCAAAATGTCAAATTAATTTCAAATTAATTTCAAGTAATACACACACAAATATACATAAAATCTTTATAGAACACTGTAGGGACTTTCCTGGTGGTCCAGTAAGAATCTACTTTTCAATGCAGGGGACTCAAGGGTCAACCTCTGGTTGGAGAACTAAGACCCCACACGCCAAGGGTCAAGTAAGCCTGCATGCCACCACTAGAGAGAAATCCATGTGCTGCAACAAGGCGCCTGCATGCTGCAGCTAAGACCTGACAGCCAAACAAAAACAAAAACAAAAAAAAGCAAACCCTAAACTGCCCCACCCCAAACCTCTAAAATGAAGAACACTGTAATATTACAGGCAAGTCTAAATTTCTCTTTGACCACCACCTCTGCTCACATACTTACTGCATTCTCCAGAGATGATAACTTGTGCATATTTTTCTAGAACTTTATCTATACATTTACATACATACAAATGAATATTGCAGAATACAGATATTATTTTCACTTTTTGAAACATAAATTTTTTCTCAACAAGATGTCTTAGAAATTTATCCATGTTGGTACACGTGCCTCTATTTTGGCTCTTTTAAATATGTTTATCTAGTTTCCTATTGATGGGAATATATGCTGTTTCCAAGTATTTTTCTAAAATGAAGCTGCAATGAATATTTTTGCACGTAAATCTTTGAGTAGCTATTGTAGTTTATGTGTAGATTAAATCTGTAGATGTATTATAGGAATCTATGTAAACAGGGTCTATTTAAAACTCTGATAGCTGTTGCATGCTTATCCTTCAAGGAAATTACCAATTGACACTCTCATCAACATGAATGTGTCTGTTTTCCTAGAACTGCATTTTTTATTTTTAAATGTCTTTCTCTAGATTATCTGAAATCATGCATGAAGGTTACTACCTGTTCACTGGTCTGCACTAATAATGGGGTGAACTGATGCAGAGAAGCAAAAAAGAACAAAAAGTCCTAGTTTGGATGGTATATCCTTTCTCCATTAAACTATATCCCTAACTGGGCTTTTTCAGGCAAAGTTAGAAATAGTTCATGTTCACTGAGCGTGAAAGTTGCCCTGAGTATATAAATAATTCAGTGTCTATGTGGAAAAAGGAATGGGGAACAATAAAAAGGTTAAGAAACAGAAAGATGATATCTACAGATTCCAATATCTTAATACTTACAGTATGAAAAATAGAAATTACTTTTAAAGTAATAGAAGAAAAATTCTTGGAATTGAAAAAAATGTAGATCTTCAAAGGATCAGCTAAGTGTTGAGAGACTTAATGAGAAATAAATTTTAAAAAATCCTGAGCCTAAAAACCTCTAGAGTTCAGAGATGAAACAGGTGACTCACACAAAATGAGAAACAGGTTGAAAACTAACAATTCCTCTTTAATACTGCATAGTATAATACAACACAGCTATAGTTTTCTAAGACTTAGTTGTAAATCTGTATACCCAATCAAAATAGTATTCACAAATGATGGCAAAATAAACCTTGTTCAGACATGGAAATTTTGAGAATTTTTTCCATTCACTGTTGTTTCTGAAAGAATTAACAAGGAATTATTGCAGCAAAAGGAAAAGTCCAAGAATGTAGAAGAGGTGGAGTATACCGCTTAGTAAGTAAAAGTTGGCTTTATTTGTAATCTTAAAGAAATGTACATTTTGTCTGTCATATAACTAGCTCAAGAAATTAAAGAAAAGATGAAAAGTTTTCAAATTCATTTACATTAGGGTAGCATAATCCAGACACCAATATGAGATGAGAACACATAAATTTAAGTCATCAAAATAATCTTACTTCTGAAAATAGATAAAAACTAAATGCTAATAAGCTTATAATAGCAGTTTATTATGATTTAATTTAGCAGTTTATTATGATATATATTATTTAATTAAAATTAAATTATTTAATTAAAATAATAACATATATCAAGGAGGATTGGTTCCAGGAATGTAAAGATTGTTCTATAAATGAAAATCTATTAATTTATTACACTTCATTACAGGAAAAAAACTCTATGATTACTTTGATAGGTGCTAACAAAAACATCCAATAAAATCCAATATCTATTCCTGGTAAAAATTCTTGATAAGCTATGTAGAGACAGTTACATCTTTAACTTCAAAAAGGATATTAACAAGAATCCAAGAACAGATATTATATTTAAAAGTGGGATATTAGAAACATTTAAAAATATGAGGAGCAAGGCAAGGATGCTACAATTCTACACTGTTCTGGAGGTCTTAGTCAATGTGGTAAGATGGAAAATAAATTGTATAAATGCCAATAAGGAAAGCAATTTAGGAAAACCTGAGATAGTCAACTAAAAATCTGGGAACAGAGCTCAAAAATACCAGGATAAGAGTTTTTCTCTACATCAACAATAATTAACACAATTAAATGTACAAAAGAGCTCATTCATAAAATAATAACAACTGTAATACATCTAAGAATAAACTTAAGCAAGAAATATGTGAGATCTATAAGGAAAAGTGTAAAATCTTACTAAAGGACACACAAGAAGCCTTGACTAAAAGTAGAAACATATCATGTTCCATGTGTGTGTGCGTGCTAGGTCACTTCAGTTGTGTCTGTTTCTTTGCGACCTCAGGGACTGTAGTCCACCAGGCTCCTCCGTCCATGAGATTCTCCAGGCAAGAATACCAGAGTGGGTTTCCATGCCCTCCTCCCAGGGATCTTTCCAACCCAGGGATCAAATCTGTGTCTCCTGCATTGCAGGCGGATTCTTTACTGCTGAGCTACTGGGGAAGCCTGTCATGTTCTATAGGGTATGATAATTTCTCCCAAATGAATATAAAGTTTGAAAGTAAGACAATATGAATTTCACCAAGACAAGAGATACAAAAAAGACCAAGAAATATTTGAATGTAAAAAACAGTGAAGTTGGACCCGCCCTAAAAGGAGGTATGGAAACATAGTATCAGTTACTATCAAAAACAACTCTGATCTTGGTGCAGGAACTGACAAGTAGATCAAAAGAACAGAGAATCCAGAAAGAGATTAGTATGTATTTTGAGCTGGCACTTTGTCAATGGGAAAAGGTGGGGATGTTTCATAAGTGGAGCTGGGACAACTGGAGATCCATTTTGATAAACATAAAATTACAGCCTTCTCTCATTATTTATATGGGGCTTCTTGGTCCTGGGTCAGGAAGATCTGCTGGAGAAGGGATAGGCTACCCACTCCAGTATCCTTGGGCTTCCTTTATGGCTCAGCGGTAAAGAATCCGCCTACAATGTGGGAGACTTGGGTTCAATACCTGGATCAGGAAGATCCCCGGGAGAAGGAAAAGGCTACCCACTCCAGTATTTTGGCCTGGAGAATCCCACGGACAGAGGAGCCTGGCTGGCTACAGTTCATGGGGTCTCAAAGAGTTGGACATGACTGGACAACAAAACAGCAACAGCAGCTCATTATTTATAAATGAAATATATATATATATATATATATATAAAATATAACTACAAATTTATAAAACTGTTAAAAGACAGTATAAGATAAACTTTTGCAATCTGGGGGGGGGGGCGGGTAGTGAAGGCCTTCCTAAATAAGACATAAAACCTAGGATCTATTTAAAGAAGGGCCAAGAGATTTAGTTTCATAAAATTAAAAACTTTTGTATGTTGAAAAACACCATTAACAAGAAAAAATAAAAATTACAAACTGGGAGAAAATATTTGTAACTTATATAATGAAACATTATTACCTATAATATAGATATAGAAGAACCTTCTAAATCTATATCATAGAAGGTGTAGAACCGTCTATGCGGTTGCTGTTTAGTTGCTCAGTCGTGTCTGACTCTTTGGACTCCATGGACTGTAGCCTGCCAGACTCCTCTGTCCATGAGATTTCCCAGGCAAGAATACTGGAGTGAGTTGTCATTTCCTTCTCCAAAGAACCTCCTATAAGTCAACACAAAAAAGGCTAACAATCCAATAAAAAAATGGTTATACACTTACGAACAGGGCTCAATACTTTGTTCATGAGGTGGGCACTGTGACCTGCCTCCCCGATCCCCTTCAGCAGTGAAAGACTTACTCCTCTAGCTGCGGGGGTGCTGCCCTTCTTGGGGATTGCCTGGGTTGAAGAAAACATTTGCCCAAGGTCATGTCTTTCCCTAGGAAGACAGCTCACATCCAGTCACTGACCACCATGGAGGTATAAAGGCCAGCTCCCTTCTCCCCAGTTTATAATTGCTCTAGAGGTCTTTCCAGGCTCAAAGCTCGCCATGAGGTTGACTAAGGCATTTGCTGGGACAGCCCAATATCTCCTTCTGCCCAACCCTGCTTCCTTACCCTTCATAGGAGCTGATGCCAAGACCTTTCTCTAAAAATGTCTGACATGCCAGTCTGTCTCAGAGTCTGCTTCCTGGGGAGCTCAACCCACAATTATTAGAACGAAAGGAAATAAAAATTGTAATGAGAAAATCTGTTTTATTTTCCCCCATCCATCAGTTTAACACAACTTAAATAGACTGAAAACATGCCCTGTGAGTGTGGGGGAATTATTGTTGGTCAAAGTGTAAACTGGTAGAACCTTTTTTAGTATTCAATGTAGAATTCTCTTTAAACATTAAAAATAAGCATTTCCTTTGACCCAGCAAAATCTCACTTCAGGAATTAACCCCTGTATGTGGTAGAAAAACAGGTCAGTAGACGGCACAGGGTACAGTCATACTACAGAATACAAGGTAGTAACTAAAAGAAATCATCAATTAAGAGAGAAAAGAAAAAACCATCAAGATATACATTTAAAGAGCAAAGTACAGAACCACATTTTTAAAGTGACTCATTTATGAAAAAAGAAAACCTCAACATTTTATATATGTAAGTGTATAGCAATAGGCTGGGGAAGATTGCCAGCACATTTTGAGTGACTGCCTAGGGGGAGGAGAGTGGGATGGAGAAGGGAAAATGTGGACTTTTACATTTAATCTCCATAATTCTGTCTAGAAAGCCTATATTGTTGTATTAGTTGTATAATTTAAAAAACCAATTAAAAGAAAAAAGAGACAAGTTCAGGCACTTTGGCTCTTCTTTGCTATGTTTCGTGACTTTCTCCTCCTATTTGATTCTGAAGCTATGATTTGCATGAGTCTTGTGACCTAGAAGAGGCAACAATGGAAGATTTGGAAGCTCATTTGGTAATTTACTTTCTGTCTTATTTGAAGTGGTGGTTCCTTATATTATCTTTCCTTGTGACTCATACAGTAAATAATCTGTCTGCAATGTGAGAGACCTGGGTTCGATCCCTAGGTGGAGAAGATCCCTTGGAGAAGGGAATGGCTACCCACTCCAGTGTTCCTGCCTGGATAATTCCATGGACAGAGGAGCTTGGTGGGCTACAGTCCATACAGTCCCAAGGAGTTGAATACACTTTCTTTTCTTCTCCTTATGTTAATTAAGGAGCCTTAACATTCCTAAGGAGCAATCTTAAAAAAGATGTGAAGGCTTGAAGTTCAAAGCTGAGGGCCACAAAAGTCAAGGGAAGGAATGACAACTAGTTGAAAGTTTGGGTTTCTGACAGAGAGGGTGGGACCACTGCAGGGACCACTGAGAGCTCCTGGCCCAAGTGGTCTGGCTGAAGTCCTACCTGAGCGACGATCCCGCTGAGCTCCCCCTCCAACATCTTCACTTGGCACTCAAGTAACTCAATGTTGCTCAGGGAGGTCTGGTATTTATCCCTGTAGAGGTTTAAGCTCCTTTCGAGGGAGACGATTTTGTCCCCAGCCAAGGCGAGTTGCTCCTGGGCCAAATGGAGCTTATCCCCTGTGTTCTCATTATGATTTCCCAGTTCCTCCTCATAGAGAATCACCTGTTGGTATAGTAAAGAAACCACACTGAACCCACGGAAGCATCTAATGACGAAAGGATATGGCTGTAAGATAGCATGCAGAGGAGTCTTTTATCTTAACTAGAAATGCAGATGCAAAGAATAGGCCCAGCACAGATCTAAAAGCTACCATATGTAAAATCAGAATGGTAATGATTAGAAAAAATTTTTAAAAAGATTGTCCTGTTTGGATGGTAAGCTTCTTAAAGGCAGGGACCATTTCTGTTTCCCATTCTTCCTGGTATGTAGTTAATTCAATAAAGATAATTCAATAAAGATAATTCAATAAAGATAATTCAATAAAGATAATGTTAGTTGATTAACAGGAATGAATGTATAGCTCCATTTTTAAAGGGCTTGAGATGGAAGTATTATTTTTTTTACTAGGTATTCTCTAGAGGTCTAATTTAGAAAATGTGGAGTCTCTGGTGCACACAGGTCTGCTTCAGCAAAGGTCCCTACAGACAGTGGGGGAATAGGACCTGAAGTTCCTGGGGAATTCGCATCCTCCTTATTTAGGTTCTTTTTCTTCCTAATCAGTTAATTAGTGAACCAATTGAACAGATACTTATTGAATGCTCAAGAACAATGTCTTTGCTGCTTAGGGATATTTATACTTACACAGCACAGGCTCCTCCCTCACACCATTTACAAACTTCTATTGGGGGAGATACAATTTAAAATTAGCAAACAACTCTTGAGTGTGCTAAATTATATGACTTGCATTATATGTATTGAAGGAGTTAAGAGCAGGAGGGTCATCAAGGAAGGCTTTATTTGGGTTCAAATAGTTCAGAATTCAGATAGAACACATTCTATTGGTCTAAGCTGATGTATTTGCTGCCTGCCATTTTGAGAGTCATCTTAGGAAAGGATCATTTACTTTGAGGTGTTTATTAGGGAAGAAAAAGTTCTAATGAGGTGGATGAAACTGGAGCCTATTATACAGAGTGAAGTAAGCCAGAAGGAAAAACACCAATACAGTATACTAACGCATATATATGGAATTTAGAAAGATGGTAACAATAACCCTGTGTACGAGACAGCAAAAGAGACACTGATGTATAGAACAGTCTTATGGACTCTGTGGGAGAGGGAGAGGGAGAGGGTGGGAAGATTTGGGAGAATGGCATTGAAACATGTGAAATATCATGTATGAAACGAGATGCCAGTCCAGGTTCAATGCACGATACTGGATGCTTGGGGCTAGTGCACTGGGACGACCCAGAGGGATGGTATGGGGAGGGAGGACGGAGGAGGGTTCAGGATGGGGAACACATGTATACCTGTGATGGATTCATTTTGATATTTGGCAAAACTAATACAATTATGTAAAGTTTAAAAATAAAATAAATTAAAAAAAAGAAAAAAAAGAAAAAGAGAAAATGAATATTTTATATTCATATGTTTATAACAGAAGCTGTCAGGAGGCCTGCCTATACCCCCTTGACACTCACCATTCCTCCGTATGCTAACTCCCTTCCAACTGCAAGCATCTTTAGTTTTTTTGCCTGAGGGATGCACTGGCCCCAGGAGCCCACTCAAGCGAGGAGCAAGACAAGACAAGTGACAAGTACGGGGAGTTAACAATATCAGGGGCAACCCTCAACCACTGACTGGAACAATTGGCTGGGATCAATTTTCAGTGTGTCCTATATTTCCTACCGGAGTTCTCCACAGGGATTGAACCCTGGTTTCCCACAGCAGTGATAATCTTTTTTTTTTTTTAATGAATTTTTATTGGGGTATAGTTGCTTTACAATGCTGTTATTTTCTGCAGCACAGCAAAGTGAATCAGCTATATGTATACATATATCCCCCCCTTTTTAAGCTTTCCTTCCCATTTAGGTCACCACAGAGCACTGAGTAGTTCCCTGAGCTATCCAGTAGGTTCAGCAATGATCTTAATTGTAATTTTCTTTATGGGCTTCCTGCCCTTGTTTGACACACTTCCTTACTCTTTCACTGTGCTTCGTGGGATCACCTCCCTCCTGAATTAACTCGTACGTATAGAGTCAGACATGACAGTGACTAACACATACTTGTAGCCATCTCCTTGTTTTAGGATCTGCTGTGGGGAAACCCAAACTTAGAAGTTTGATACTTCTGTGAACAAAGTACTGAGGGAACTTGGCAGAGTGCTGAAAGTAACTTTCCAGGACTTTCCCATATTGGGCTCTGTGTCAGTGACTGTTGCTTGCCAGATCCCACAACAATTCCTCCTCTCCTCCTTGTAACAAAACCTTGACTTTGTTTGGGACAAAAGTGTGCCTCACTAAAACACTGCATTTCTTTGCCTTCCTAAGAAATTGTTACAGCCATGTGACTAATTGTTGCCAGTGGTATATAAGTCAAAGTATTGTGTGGGGCTTCTGCAAAGTGTCCTTTAAAAGGGAGGAGTGTGCCTTTCTCTATCTACCCCGTTTCCTACCCTCACCCTGATTATTTGGAACAAAGATGTAAAGGTTGGTGCTCCAGCAGCTCTTAGGTGACCTGGAAAATGGAAGCTCTCAGCTGATGATGGTGGAGCCGAAAGACAGGACACAGGTAGCAGTCTTAGACTACCTCTCTCTTATTTTATGTCATAGAAATTAACTATTTTTAAAAATAAAAAGTATTTTATTTTTTTTTTGAAAGATCCTTCCACTAGATAGACAAGTCTAGCTTGATACATTTTTTATATTTTCTGATTACTAAAGAAAGATCTGGTGATCCCCAGAGTTCTCTTTCTGTGCAACTCGATCTTCTCTGTTACTCTACCTTACGAACTCTAAGAACTTAGTCTTCTGGGATCCTTAGATGATTCCCTTCAAGCAAGGGAGTCTACCAGGCTCTCCCAGACTCCCATTTTTGTGTCATGGACTAGAAACTCGAAACAATAAGCCAAGGACAATAGTAGTGCTCACCTCATTCGTTTCCCATTTCTCAAGACTACTGTCTTTCATTGTCTGGTGTCCAGTGTCTTCAAAAACAACAGTGTCTAACTATTTTATTTAAGACACTATTGCTTTGGCGTTTTCTGTTATATGAAGCCAAGTAAAATCCCAACTATTAATAATTCAGGGTCACTTTATTCAGGCTGGGCTCTTGTTTAAGTTAGGGTGAACCAACCAGTTTTAATACAGCTTTGCATTAGCTTTATTAAACCATGGTTTATGCTCACAGGCTTTGTCCCAGATTATATTTTGTAGAATAACCTTTGTTTCTTTTCCTCTCAATCCTTTACAGCAAATTCTCATTGGTCATAATATTTCCTTAAAAAAAAATTCCATGTTTCTTCAAGGCCCTTCATAAATTCCCTGGAGTTAGTCATTAAGTAATAGCACCATTCAAGACAGTCCTTGGAATTTTATCTCCAAAGGCAGAGGAGGACAATGCCAGAGGAGGCTGCCTGTTCCATTACTTCAAACCCATGGTTTTACTACTGCTAGTGCTACCACTGCCCAACTGATTTTCGTTCTAAGGCTTTTGTCTTTGTAATTTACTTGGGATTCTATAGAGATGATATACTCTGGTTAAAAAAAAAAAAATACCACCCCGGGACATGAATAGAAATGAATATCCAGAATGTACTTAAGTCGAGTCTACTTGATCTAAAACTCCAGTCTGCAAAAATGACTGACGAGGTACTCTCAGTGATTAACTCAGACTCAACATCTGGTTATCTTATCCGCTATGCAAGTGCCAGGAATTTATATATGATTGAAATCTGATTTTTCTAAAAAAATGATTGATTTAGTGGACTTTATACCTCTTTCATAACCCCTAGAGACCTAGAGTCTTTTGCATTTAAATTGCCATGGTAATAGAATGGAGATGATAAGCCTCCATGCACACCACACACATATGTGTGCATGTGCACACATACACCCCACACACGCACACACATACCACACACCCTGTATGCATTAATACTGGACCTCTCACCCAGTTATGCCATTCTGTTTAGTTCCCTCTGTTCAGTTTCAAAGAAATCAAGAGTTAAAGAGGGCAAGTAGATAAAATCTGCTCAAGATGTGAAGCTCTCCTCTAAGTCCACTGCTTGCTTTCTAGTAGTTTTGACCTGATTTCTGTAGATACATGGTCATATAGGACACTTCCATAGTTACTTTCTCTATACCTCATCTTCTTTCATCTTGCAGTGATGGTGGAGAATAACCAGGTCGGAAGTCTGCTTCTCCAGGACTGACTGATACTGCAAGAGGGAACAGTAAGAAGTCTGCAACTCCTCGGTGCGAAACTCCAGTTCTTGCTGAAGGGCCAGCAGCTTTTTCTTGAGTTGTTGGAGTTGCCTTAGATGACACTGCTTATTAGGCTCAAAATTCACGTGTGACTCCTCAAATGCTAAGGCTGTCTTCTTATTCTGTAATTGAGAAAGGCTTTAGATTGTTACCAAGCAGGCAGTCACTCTTTGATTTTTTTTTTTTTGATCAACCATTCACATCCATCTATCCACCCTTTTGTCTTTTCATCTCCAGAGCACTTATTAAATGTTTCACTCTGTTCACAATAAAGCATTACTTTGTACTTTCACTCTGTATGAACAATTTAAAAGAAGGAAAAAACCATAGTTACTTCCTACTATTTAGATCTACCATTCCTATTATGTAGGTCAGAAGAAAACACACACACGAAAGGGACCTAGAGAGCACTATAAAGATACACTCGATAATATGCTTATGTTTTGTCTTCAAGTGAAAAGAAAACACAATTGACCTGGAATGGAATGGATTTCTGGTTATGGTTCTTGGACTAAACTTGATTATTAAAAATGCCCAAATAAAAGGACAAACTCTTGGGGAAATAGCTTTCTGGAGTGCTGGGAAACAGGAGGCAGAGATATTGCTAAGGCACATCTGAGCACTGACTCTGTCTCCTCTTGAAGGCAGATATGAGCTTGCAGTTGCTGAGTGTGTGTGTGTCTGTATGTGTGTGTGTGTGTGTGAGAGAGAGAGAGAGAGAGAGACAGAGATCTCTCCTTGCCAGTCCACAGTCAACCTGAAATGCTGCTAGACCCCACTTAAATTTTCACTCATTCATTCATTCCATAAGCATATGTTGAGCACCTACATTGTATCAGGTATTCTGCTCATAGGACACATCCCTGAGTTGTTTATTCTGGTACAACTGAGGTCTTCGCACGGATGCTTCTATATTTTCTTGCCCAACATTCCCAGTTGAAACAGAAGCAGGACCCTATGGTCCTTCTCCTGCATGTTCTCCACCTGTCTTTTGTCTGTAGAAAAACTTTAGCCAAAGCGTAAGTTTAATCAGAAAAGTGAGAAAATGCAGAAGCAAAGGAAAGTAGTCCAACAAGACCAAACCATAATAGCTTAGTCATTAAACAAAGTCCAGGAACTTTAGCTCCTTCTCAAGGGCTATATAGATAATATTCTGAGCCATACCCTGTGAGCTGTCTTGTAGATACTGAAACCCCCACCAGGTGGAAGAAGTTAACTACCTGATGACCAGACTGTAGCCATGACATGCTGCTGCTGCGCTTCAGTCGTGTCCGACTCTTTGCGACCCCATGGACTGCAACCTACCAGGCTCCTCCACCCATGGGATTTTCCAGGCAAGAGTACTGGAGTGGGTTGCCATTGCCTTCTCTGGTAGCCATGACATAAGCTGCCACAATTCTGAGAACTGGCCTCAAAGAAATGGGAACAAACCAACCCTGGAACTGAAGATCAACTATACTTAAAACAATCAAGATGACGCTTGATCAGACCACTGCATGACCAACTTCAAGATGACTGTCACAGCTGATGCTGCTGTTTCTGTATGTAGCCCCTTTCCTCCATCTATATACCCCTGAAACTCCCCTTTAAAAGCTCTTGGCCACTGATTGTCAGTGGCGGGAGTCAGCCTTTGGACATGAGTCTGCCCACCCTCCTCCCCAGTTGCTGGGCTCTCACATACAGCAAACTTTCCTTTCACCAACCTTGCCTCTCAAGTATTGGTTTTAGAGTGGTGAGCAGCCAGGTCCCACTTTTGGTAACATGGTGACTTGTGAAGGAGAGGTGGATGAAGAAGCTGGCTCGTAGGCATCCCTTAGTTCCTTTCTCTGAGTACTGTCTTCCTATTCATTGTTTAAAACCCTGCCCAAATACTGCTTTGTTTTTTGCTTTCCCTCAAAGCTGTATTTGCACCAATACCATAGACTTTCTGGGCATGTCCTTAATGTGGCATTTCACATTCTGCCTTGCATTGTAATGATCTCTGTGCATCTTATCTTTTAATTAGACCATAAATTTCTGAAGGTCAGGGGTCATGTCTACTCGTATAGGGCCTAGATTAGAGATTCAGAGAGCCAGGTATTGAAGGAAAGAAAGACATGAAAACTGGTTCCCAAAAATTTGAGCTTGTGACCTTGGCCCAATTAACAGAGTACTTTCAAACTTTTCTGAAATTAAATTTGTTTTTTTTTTTTACAGTTTTATCAGCATCTTCTCTATATGTCATAAAATTCAACTACTGTTAAGTATACAATTCAATGATTTGTAGCAAATTTATAGAGTTGTACAACCATTATTACAATCCAGTTTTAGAATATTCCTATCACCTCAAAAATTCCCTCATGCCCATTTGTCACTCCCATTCCTACCCCAGCTCCAGGCAACCACTAATCTGCTTTCTGTCTCTATGGATTTGCCCTTTTCAGACATTTCATATAAGTGGAATTGTATAATATGTCATCTTTTGTGTCTGGCTTCTTTCACTTAGCGTAATGTTTTTGAGGTTCATCCAGGCTGTAGCAAGAATCAGTATTCTGTTCATTTTACTGCTGAACAGTGTGACTATACCATATTTAGTTTATCTGTTCACCAGTTAATGGATATTTGGATTGTTTCAGGTTTTGGCTATTATGAATAATACTGCTATGAACATTAACAGCTGTCATGTGAATGTCATATTTTCATTTAATTAATTTGTTCAGCAAATATTATGGTACACTTCCTATGTGCCAAGCACTCTACTAGTTAATGGGGATACAGAATTTTATAAAACAGAATTTCTGCCTTCGTGAGGTCTGCATCTACTGGTGGGGGAGATGTGTGGAGGGAGTGAGGGTCGGAGAGAGGGAATGAGAGAGAGAGAGGTAGCAAATTAAAGAAGTAAATTGTGCAGTTTATTAAGAGGAAAAAGTGCTATGGAGGAGAATAAAGCAGAGGAGGGAGATGAGGAATGCCAAGATGGACGCAGTTGTGATTTTGAATTAAGTGTTCTCATGGAGGACCACACCGAGAAGGTGACATCTGAGTTAAGACAGTCAAGGAAGAAGCCTGGTGGGAACGTACAACAGGAACACTCCAGACAGAAGTAACAGCAAGTGCTAAGACCTGGAGGTAGGAGGCGCCTGATGGTGTTTGAGGAGCCACTTTGTTCAGGCTGTAGCAGAGAAAGTAAGGGGAGAGTGGTACCAGGTGAGGCGAGAAAGGAAAGGGAGGAGAGGTCTTTTAGGACCATGTAGGCCATCCTTAAATCCTTAACTTTTCCTTTTAGGGAGATGAAAGGCCATTGGAGGGTACTGAGCAGAGGAGTGACATGATCTCCTGTAGATGTCACAAAAGACACACTGGCTGTTATATTGAAAACAAACTGGAGGGAGCCAAGGACAGAAGTGGGGAGACCAGCAAGGAGGCTGCTGCAAGAATCCAGGTGAGAAGGGACAGCAGCATGGACCAAGGTAAAAGCTGGAAGAAGTGGCTGGATTTTAGATGCATATTTGAAAGTAGACTCCACAGGATTTGCTTCTGCATTAGATGTGGAATGAGGGGAGATAATGGTCATCCAGGGCAGAATGATTCCATGGTTTTGGTCTGAGTAACTGGAGAGATGGAGTTTTATTTATTTTTATTTTATTTTTGGCTGTGTCATATGGCATGTGGGATCTTAGTTCCCTGACCAGGGACTGAGCTGGTGCACCCTGCATTGGAAGCATGGATCTTAACCCCTGAACCACCAGGGAAGTCCTGGAGAGATGGAGATTTAAAGAGATTACTTCAGTAAGAGTTGGCACCCAAAAGGAAAAAGTCTTCTCTAATGAGAGTGGGTAGGGGCAGCACAGATAAGGTCAGGGAGGCTCAACCCAGTTCAGAACCAGAAAGACAACAGCTGACTGTGTCAATTCAATCTGAAAGAGAAGACATAAAATGGACCATAATGGTCAGTAGGCAGAAGAATTTCCAGACAAAGACAAGCTGAACCCTTGATCTGAACATTTGGTGTATGTGGCCAGAGGGAAGTGGATGAGACTTCTTTCCTAGGCCAAACAAAGTTGAATTTTTTATTTACCCAGCTACAATTGCCAACATTTACAATAAATGTTTTAAATTAAGTGTTTTCATTCTTTTCAAGATAAGAATGGTGCTATTCTTACAACTCATGTGTGAATGAGGTTCAGAGGGAAGGGGCTTGGGAGTGATGTGTGTGTGTGTGTGTGTGTGTGTGTGTGTGTGTGTGCGCGCGCGCGCGCTCATGCTTGCATGTGTGCATGAACACAAACATGCATGGGGGAGGTTCTCAAGAGCCCAAGTCCTCAGTCTATATAGGTGAAACTGTGGAGTGGGGACCTACTTGGAGAAAGACATGGTCATGGATAAATATACTTAATGTGGGTAGAACTAAAGCAAAGGGTGAACACCTGGGTATGGTTATTGCAGAAGGGCTTATTTTAGTAAAGCACCTACCTATAACCTATTTTGCTCCAGTTCTATTTCTCTTAGCTTTGTTGAAGGTGGCTTGATCTCTAAAAATTAAGAAACTGGAGTTCTGGTCCTTCTAGAACTTGTGTGCAATTGTTGATTTGGACCTGCCACTCTACTGCCAGATGTGTAAGCCCCAGTTGAAAACTGACCAGTCTCTTTATTATATATTCTTTCTCTACCTCCCCTTATTTCCATGTCCCCATTTTCTTTTCATTACCCAAAAGAATAAAAAAATGCTTTTCTTTTTAAAACAAGCCAAACTCTTTTCTTAGGGCTTCCCCTCCAAGCATATCATCTATACCTCGGTGTGTTCATAATTGTTCTTTGACTTTAAAGCCTCCTGTGGGTAAAAAGTGACTTTTCCTAGTGTTAAGCTTAGCAACCTGGCAATGATACTGGCAAATTGTTAATAATATCCCTTCATCAGAGGTCGTGTTCAATCTTCTGGGTTTAATCTTGGTTTGAGGTAATATGATAGATGGACCAGATGATGAGAGTTCACTAAAGTTTTTCGGTATAGGGCAAAGGTAGCACCTGACCTATTTTGTCTGGCAATAAAGATCCAAGAACTGCTCATACCTGCAGAGAAACTAGAGTTTTCTTGGATGAGGATTTTAAACATTTGCACACTGTAGATACCTATGGGTTTAAAGGAATCAAATTTCAAAGACTTGGAGAAATGCCTAGACTTATTTGAGACTTATTAAATTTCTACTCATTTATCCTTAAGTGTTCAAAAGATTATTTTTCTTAATTCTAAATGAATAGAAAATGACATGCTATGGATTAAGCCTGAATTTCACTTACATTTGTACCAAGAAGCCGTGTCACAAAGGCATAATGCATTTCCTGCTGCTTCTTTGTCTTCTTTTTTTAAAAAAATTCTTTATAGTGAAGGCAGATATTTTATTAGATTCTGCTTTGACCTTTAAACCGAAATCTGGAGAAAATGAGCAAGTTGGAAATAATCTTATGGAAGTAAGACTAGTTCTTAAGATGACCATTCAGAGTTGGACATGATACTGGAGGCCATCTGGTCTACCAATGTTTCTCAGATTGATTTTTGTCCAGGATTCAGCTGTCTTAAAAAATAGAGGACTTGGCCACCTGTAGGAACCTGTTCTCATATTTAGACTACTTTTCAGCTCTCCTTGTGGTCAAAGAGATTATAGCTATTGCTCCCTCCTTGCTTATGTGGCCATTTGATCACAGAAGGAAATTAATTGGCCTGGCATGATTTCACCTTTTGAAAAGTCATGTTGGTTTCCACCCAATACTTGGTGGTTTTCAAGTTGATGCTAATTGATTGATGTTAAGTTCTATATTTTCCCTGATATTGAAGTTAAGCTGACAGGTCTATAATTACCGAGATTGTCCTTTTTCCCTTTTTTAAAAGATGAGCACTTCATTTACCCTTTTTCAGTCTGCAGGGACTTTCTTTATCCTCTTGAGTTCTCAAAAATAATCGCTAGCAGCTATGTAATAACACCTGCCAATTCCTTAAGTACTCTTCGAAGTATATCATCAGGCCCTGCTGCTTTGCCTAAAGCCAGCTTTTCAAAATACTTTTTAACCATTTTATTCTCTTTTTTAGTTTCTGTCTCAGGTTGGCACTGCTCTGAAAACTGAATCCTTGATGATTCTTCTTCATTTAAGGGAAAAAGCCCATCTTTTCCCAGTCGTTGTCAGAACTTCTTTCCGTATCTTTGAGGTGGGAAGTGAGATATTTCCCCTGTAAGCCTGATTTAGTCTTATATCACTAGAGAGGTTCATCCCGGGGTTGGGACTAGAGTGAGATAAGTGATGGGCACATCTTAAGGAGGCATTCAATCTTAGGACTGAACAAGTACAGGGTTGGCACCTAAAGAATGAGTGCCCTTGGACCTCCCTGGTGATCCAGTGGTTAAGAATCCACCTGTCAGTGCAGGGGACACGGGTTTGATCCCTGGTCTAGGAAGATTCCACATGCCTCAGGGCAACTGAGCCCCATGTGCTACAACTACTGAGCCCATGAGCCCTAGAGCTGAGGCTCTGAAACAAGAGAAGACACCACACTGAGAAGCCTGTGCACCTCGAGAACAGCAGCCCTCACTCGCCGCAACTAGAGGAAGCCCACGGGCAGCAACGAAGACCCAGTGCAGCCAAAAATAAAGAAATACAAGTTAAAAAAAATAACGAGAGCCCCAATATTCTGCACCCCAGGCACCTGACTTGCTTTACCTCCGGCCCAGTTCTCTCTGTTCCTGGGACTTGGGGCACACTGTATTCCTGATTTACAAGGTCACCTTGCCCGTCCCTCTTTTACACACACAACATCTGATGTCATATTTTAATTTTTTGCATAACTGTGTTCTAAACCTCTTGCTTATTTCTCCAGCTCCTTGTCAGATATTAGTCAAAATTTCAGAAAGCCTTGGGTTCCTCCTTTGTTCCCATATTATATTTCCTTGTGGAAGGCAGGTCTTGCAGGGGTTTTCTGAGTGGATGAGTGTAAGTCTACATCTAATTGTGTATTTGTATGTGTAGTCTGCAATTTAAATTCTCTGCTAAGTGCTGGGGGAAAAAAAAGAGCCTGTTTTAAAGCTTGTTTCAAGCTGTTAGACCTTCTTTTGGGCAATTAGAATAATAAAATGGGACTTAATACCTTTCTCCCTCCAAGTTGCCAGGTACATTTGTAAGCCACATGACTTTCCCTGACTGGGGGAATAAACTTGCAACAGTAATGGTGAAAATATCCTAAAATGTTAATATTTAGAAAAAAAATTACAGTAGTATCCTTCCTGGGATCCATTTAGGGAATCCAATGAATTTTTCTATATTTGTGACTTACTGCAGAAAGGCCAGTACTGTGTGATGAGTTGCTTCAGTCATGTCTAACTCTGTGCGACCCTATTGACTATAGCCCACCAGGCTCCTCTGTCCATGGGATTTTCCAAGCAAGAATACTGGAGTGGGTTGCCATGCCCTTCTCCAAAGGACAGTAGTGCTCAGTAAGAAAAGGTAGAATTGAAAAAAAAGAATTGCTTTGCTTTTAACATTTTTAGGGCATCACAGAGGAATAATTTGTGGTTTCCATAGGGAAGTAGTAAGTCCTGGGAGAACTCTTAACAGAGTTCTAATTAACTCTAATTCTAACTCTCTCAGTTAGGAGAGGCCAGATCCTTGACTGCACCTAGGAGGCTAACTTGGAGGCCTGGCAACAGATCTGTGCAACCAGTACCTGCCTCATGTTCGCCAATAACTCAAGTCCCCAAGTAGAAATGACGACTGCAAGTTAGGAAGTCTTGGAAACCCAAAGTGTTTAGGAAACTCTGGGAAAACATCTCCCAGCTGGCTCCCCAGCTTGTGTGCATAAATTTAGAGACTGGTTTAAAGAGCTTAGAGCTGGAGTTTCCAAAAAGAAAAAACCTCAGAATGAAGTGAAGTTGCCTCAGCTGATGAGTTGCCTAGGAGGTTAGTTCAAAATCAGAGTCTCAAGAAAGATGATCATGCCAGGAGATCCTCCTGCTCACACAGGTTCAGGACAAGTGTTACCGAGTATCGTGGCTTGGGCACCTCTGGAAGCAAGTCCTATGACAAAGAACCAGGCATCGAGTAAGTAGCTTGTGTGGAAGGTAATTTTAGGAAACTCAGGTACGGGAGTGGGGAAATGAACAAAGCAGGGAAGGATACTGTGAAAGGAGGCCAACCCAGTTGCCACTGTGAGCACCTGGTACTGGGCCCCATTGAGGAACTCCAGGAGGAGCAAAGAACGTGCCTGGAGTTATCTCCAGTGAAATAGAGTAAGGGAGACGGGTTGCTAATCAGCCCTCTCCCCATCAGTCATTGGTTTAGGGCTGCTTCTAGGGGCATTAATTCTTCTGCACTTCAGCTTGTCCTGTGACTGGGCTCCTGTATCCAAAAGTAAAGCTTATATGCAGAGAGCTGCAGGTATGGCAATAAAGAGCTCCGGCTGCACTGACAGGAAGTGACACCTCAGAGCAGGTGGAATGGCTACTATTTTCATGGGTGATGTAGAAGTTTGTCCAAAATCCATTAAGAGACTTCCCTAGCAGTCCAATGGTTAAGACTCCGCACTCCCAAGGCAGGGGGTACAGGTTTAATCTCTGGTTGGGAAACGAAGATTCCACATGCCACAAGACTTGGCCAAAAAATAAATAAAGTAAAATCCACTCAGAGATGCTATTCTCTTTACATAACTACATAACTATGATCTGGCTTTTTGTTTTTTTTTAAGGGCAATGGACCTCAGGTGCTAATTCAGTGTGAAAGACCAGGTAAAGAAAAGAGCTCAGATGTAAATGACCTTGGAGATAAGATAGCTAGACTGAAAAGTCCTCAGGGCAGGGATGGCATCTGTGTGTGTGTGTGTGTGTGTGTGTGTTTAGTTCTCTCTCATTGTTTGCTCAGTAAGCGCTCTTGAATGACCAGTGGGAGAACTTTCTATTATTTCTCCTACCCAAGGAGGCAGAAGTGGAAACAGAGGGAGCAGAAGTGGGAAGTGGACAGTGAATCCCTTACGTGGCTGCTGTTCATCATGGCCTCCTCCACACAGAGCTGATTCTCCTGCAAGGTCTTCCCTTGTCTCTTGCAGACATTGTGTAGATTCTTGATGTCAGCTTGCAGGCTCAAGAGCTTGCTGTTCAGACTGCTTACGTCTCTGTCTCTCTCCCCCACCTCGGCAGTCAGAAAAACAAAAGCATCAATTATGAACTATCAAGAAAATGCTTACTTTCGTTCACTGGTTGACAGAGACTTTAAATTTGCTGGAAATTTGTCCATCAACCCTTCACTGTTATTACTTATTCTGTGTAATGTTTACACAGTATCCATTTGCGAGGTGTCTGAGTGCTCTGCATTATTCAGACAATTACTTATTTACATTAATTAATCTTCACCCACTGCTGTGGGGGCATCATAGATGTTTCCCTTGCTTTCAAGAGAAAGTCAGTGCCTAGAACAATTTCAGGCACCTGGTGAGCTATCTATAATATTAATGGCTCTGCCACTGATGAGATGAACTAGTGAGATGTCAAATGGACTTGTCAAGACTCTAGTGAATCAGTGCTGGAGTTGATGTGGCTTCTGCAAAGTCTCTTCACTTTCCCTTCTACCCACTAAACTAAAGTCTTCCCTCACCTACAAACTTGGGTTTCTCTGGTGGCTCAGATAGTACAGAATCTGCCTGCAATACAGGAGACCAGGGTTCGATCCCTGGGTCAGGAGGATCTCCTGGAGAAGGAAATGGCAACCCACTCCAGTATTCTTGCCTGGACAATTCCATGGACAAAGGAGCCTGGCAGTCTGCAGTCATGGAGTTGCAATGAGTTGGCCACGACTGAGCGACTCACACTTTACACTTTTTACACCTATAAACCTTGTGCTTTTCTTTGGAGACATGTATCAATGGGAATGAATGTAAAATCCCTGGACTGATTGCATAAGATCCCTGTCCTTGATTATAAGTGAAGAAGATTTGTTAATTACTGCTAGGTCAGATGGAAATTAGTGATCAAGATCAAAATAGAGAATGTGGGGCACAGTAGCTTGGGTGGGGTTGGGGCATACAGCCGTGGGAAGGAGGTGGGGACTCTGTCATATAGGATGCCACCTTCCACTCCCAGTGTTGTGGGTGACAACGGTGTGAAAAGATATTAGCAAGCAGCCCTCTGTGAACCTGTCCAGTGGTTTAGTCCTATCACTGTGCAAACTTTTCGTGATACTCCTGAGGACAGGCACCTCCATCTCCGAGTCTTAGATGTTGGAACTGAGGCTGGTGCTTTTATAGTAGGTGCCTGCTTGTGTAAATTATCAGAGCAAGCTCTTAGGTGAGGATTCCTGGCATCTGTTAAAGAAAACAATCCCAAGAGAAATCAGCAAGTAGATGGGGGAAGCAGGACAGGGAAGAGAAGGAAACTAAGGAAGGGCACAGTTTCAGACAAAGTTTTGTGGGAATGGCTTCAGCCTAATTCCACAGGGAACTCCAGAGTCTAAGTAACACCTTAGAGCCCGTCCTAATTAGATGCAATGAAAGCCGGGCTGTCAGCCGCAGCATCGGCCAGCCAATGGTTAAGGGCTGCCTCGTGGAGTGTAAGCTCCCAAGGGCTTCCAGCTTTCTGCTCTTGGGAGTAAAGTGACCCCAAATGCCCAAGGGCAATTCTTCTAAGAGAGTTGTAGGTGCAAAAGCACACAGAAGCCATGAATGCCCAGAAATGGCAAAGTGGTCCAAGTGATAGCGTCCAAGGTCCCATAGGTGGTTAGCAGAGGAGAGTTCAGCTCTCCTGGCCCTGCAGCCAGTGCTCCACCACCACATCCCACTGATTGCGCTGACTTCTTAAATATATGAGCTTTATAAGGCATACTCCCAGGGGGAGCTGGAGACCTGATATGGACATCATAAATCAAGCCTTGCTGGACAGGTCAGTTTAAGAGACCTCTGCACAAGGCTGGGGGTGGGGTGGGAGGGGGCAGAAATAACCACGAGAATCGGACACCTCAATGTCAGAGTATTCGGAATTCAGAAGGTTTCCCAGAAGTGCTGCTGTCTCAGCTGATTTATTCCATCATTTCCATTTAGTACCTGAACATTTTTTTTTTTTTTTACCACTTTACAGTTTAATTAGGTTAACGGCGTGGCTGTGTCATTAAAAGGATTTCATTATCTCAAAACTCTCCTTCTTCCTCTCCAGCTCCTGTCCCTTGTTCCCCACTTTCAGAAAAATAACAGTGGATGTCAACTGCCCCAAGCATGTAATTACCATTAAGACAATTACCAGGGACTCTCTTAAGAGAATATGTGTACAGCAGCTAAAAAAAAAAAAGGTGTACAGACACTGTTCTCTAACTAGAAAACAAAATCCTTGATCTGACAAGGAACAGCAGTTTGATTCTAGTGCTTTTAAAAGCCCTTTTCTCATGGCTTCCTTACTGGGAATACGTATGGAGACTCATTGGGGATTTGGGGGTGGGGAGCCTAGGGATTCCCTATTGCTACAGGACTCTCTCTTTGGCATTTATGAGCAGATTAGGTGAACATACAATGCTTGCTTTATGAAAGTGCCACATGCCCTATACTCTTGCCTGGATGCTGAATATATGCATCCTTAGGTGAGGACCATGTCAACAGATTGTTGTGTATGAAGCTGGGCACACCGAGGACTCACCAACAAAGTACCAGTGATATACAACTTGAGCTTCTCCATGTTAAAGCTCAATACCCTCTCAGGCCAATTAAAAAACCCCCACTCCTTCTAGTTTTAGATGTCCTCTGAGAAGAAGGCCGGCTAGCCCAATTCTGTTGCACCACCAGGGCTTCAGAATGTACACGATCTCATCTGATTTGGACATTAGCACTGACTCAGTGGCACCCCACTCCAGTACTCTTGCCTGGAAAATCCCATGGACGGAGGAGCCTGGTGGGCTGCAGTCCATGGGGTCGCTAAGAGTCGGACATGACTGAGTGACTTCACTTTCACTTTTCACTTTCATGCATTGGAGAAGGAAATGGTAACCCACTCTAGTGTTCTTGCCTGGAGAATCCCAGGGATGGTGGAGCCTGGCGGGCTGCCGTCTATGGGGTCGCACAGAGTCGGACACGACTGAAGCGACTTAGCAGCAGCAGCAGCAGCAGCAGCACTGACTCAGAGTCTCTGAGGCAATTTCTTTGTTCATAAAACAAGAAGTTTGGAATAAATAATCCCTTCTTTGAGGATGCCCTAAACCAGTTGAATAACAAAGGCATTTTGCTGAACGTCACATGAAATTTGCTTTGGAAATCAGAACCTAACCATTCACTCCTAATGGCCAAATTACACAAGGGTTTTGATTCACCAGAATAAGAGTGAAAATGCTGGGAGAGCACTAAGGTGATTTCCATGAACCATGTATTATTTTTTACTGTAAGTGGTTGTAAGAAGGGGCTGTGCTCACCTCAGAACTCTATAAAGGCCAGTGTTTCTGAGGTTTCAGTAAACTTAATTTCTTGCTAATATCATGCACAGAGGTCACTGTACACTATTTCTAATCCTATCTACTTTATGAACGCTAAATTCCAGGCAGATGCCTTTTGAGTATCAATATGCAGTAGAAACTGATTTAATCTGACATTTCATCAATCAGAGCTCTGTAACCAGTACTGGGACACGAGATGAACTGAGAGTCTAATGCTGACCCTCAGGCGCCATCTGATCCTGCTCTAAATATGAAGTCATGAACAATCCGAAATTACAAGCCTCCACTGCTAAATGGGTTTCACGTACATAAACCACATACTTAGATACAGGCAAACCTTGAAGATAATCTGGGCATGGTTCCAGACCACCGAGATAAAGTAAATATCACAGTAAATCAAGTCACACAAATTTTTTGGTTTCTCAGTGCATATAGAAGTTATGTTTACAATATTCTGTAGTCTATTAAGTTTGCAAAAACATTGTATTTAAAAAAGTATATCAGTTCAGTTCAGTTCAGTCGCTCAGTCATGTCCGACTCTTTTAGACCCCATGCATCACAGCATGCTAGGCCTCCCTGTCCATCACCAACTCCCAGAGTTCACTCAGACTCACGTCCTTTGAGTTGGTGATGCCATCCAGCCATCTCATCCTCTGTCGTCCCCTTCTCCTCCTGCCCCCAATCCCTCCCAGCATCAGGGTCTTTTCCAATGAGTCAACTCTTCGCATGAAGTGGCCAAGGTATTGGAGCTTCAGCTTCAGCATCAGTCCTTCCAATGAACACCCAGGACTGATCTCCTTTAGGATGGACTGGTTGGATCTCCTTGCAGTCCAGGGGACTCTCAAGAGTCTTCTCCAACACCACAGTTCAAAAGCATCAATTCTTCGGCGCTCAGCTTTCTTCACAGTCCAACTCTCACATCCATACCTGACCACTGGAAAAACCATAGCCTTGACTAGATGGACCATTGTTGGCAAAGTAATATCTCTGCTTTTCAATATACTATCTAGGTTGGTCATAACTTTCCTTCCAAGGAGTAAGTGTCTTAATTTCATGGCTGCAATACCTTAATTTAAAAATAATTTATTGCTAAAAAATGCTAACCATCATCTGAACCTTTAGCGAATTGCAATCTTTTCGCAAAAGTAACAAAGATCACTGATCACAGATCACCATAACAAATATAACAATGAGCAGTTTGAAATATTGCCCAAAAGCCAAAATGGGACACAGGGACACAAAGTGAGCAAATGCTATTGAAAAAAAATGGCGTTGATAGACTTGCTTGATATAGGGTTGCCACAAATCTTCAATTTGTAAAAAATATAATATCTACAGAGTGCAATCAAGTGAAGCTCAATAAAATGAAGTTTGCCTGTACCCAGTTTTGCTTATAAGGAGTTGGAAACTGATCACTTTGTTTGAAGGCCTGTGATAGCAGCAGCAGCTACCAACCAGGCAAAGTGATGAGTGCTGATGCTGCAGTTGCTACTATATTCATGATAGTTATTAGAAAATAGGTTACTTACTGAAGCAAATTTTCTGTATTGATTAAGTGAGTCTTTTTTCAAAGAACATGCCTTCTTGAACTATATTTCAAAAGATGATATGAAATTTTGCTCTAGGCTTCAAAAGTATTGACAGGACTTGCCTGGTGGTCCAGTGGTTAAGAATCTGCCTGCCAATGCAGGGGACACAAGTTTGACCCCTGGTCCGGGAAGATTCCTATGCCTTGGGGCAACTTAAGCCCATGCACCTCAACTACTGAGCCCACATGCAGCAACTACTGAAGCCTGAGTGCCCTAGCGCTCGTGCTCTGAAATAAGGGAAGCCACCACAGAGAAAAACTTGTGCACCACAGCTAGAGAGTGGCCCCCAACTCCGCTTGCTGCAACTAGAGAAAGGCCTGTGCAGCAACAAAGACTAGGCACAACCAAAACATAGAACTAAACAAAAGATTTTTTAAAAAGTATTGACAGAGAGTCTTACGCTTATTTTCCGGGGGGGCTGATGTTAAACTGAAGCTTGTGATTCAGTAGCACACTCAGGCCCCAGGAGCATTACAAAGATTCAAGATGGCAGCATTTCCCAGGATTTGGAACTTGAACGATACAGCTTGGATGGCAGTTTCCAGAGTAATTCTGGAGTCCACCAACAATACCATAAAGTTATTATCTGGGAAATTATTTTTGTGAGGATAAAGAAAGGTCTTCAATAAACAATGGAAAACCATCCTTAGGCCTCACTACCATTCAAAACATATCAGTTTGTAGTCAGAGTTATGTTTTTAAAAGCATGAAATCTTAAAAGTTAACATTGCTACAGGAATTTTTATAGTTTACTTCTACAGTAAAAGAGTTTAAAGTTATCTATAGTAATTCCAAACATTGCTATTGATATTACTAACTTGATTCCTGAGTTTACTTTTCCATCTATAAAAACATTACAGTTTTTATTTACTTAAGATGGGAATTAATGGGCACTTACCCAAGGTTTAGCCTGTGAGTAAAAATTTTGGATCCAATTATGTTCATATAGTGAAGACTGAGTATATTTTATTGTGTCTTAAATTCTTTAAAAACTGACACCCTGTATAAGTATATGGCTTAGGATACACATGGCCTATGTCAGAGATCCACCACCTATGGAATATAGGCCAATTCTCATTGGCATATAATTTCCTCCAACATATCCTTGGAGAAATTATTTCCCTAGAGAGTAAGCTCCACAAGAATAGGGATCTTTGTCTATTTTGTTCACTGCTTCATCCCTAGGCCTTAGAGCAATGCCTGGCACAGTGAAGTGTTCCAAAGATAACAAGTGAATGAAGAAATGCCCTTCTAGAAAAGCCATATCAGACCCTTTTTCTTCCTGCAGAACTTTCAGTGAATCCTGAAGGGCTCCCACTAGTAATCTAGCAGGAAAGGAGTTGAAACACCTCTTTTGGAAACTGCTTACCTCTAGGTAGGAGGTCTGTTAGAAAGCATATGTCATGTGGGACAGCCCTACAGTAACAAAAACATCCCCCTTAAGTCCTTTCTGGAACAAGTCAGGGAAAACATAAACACAGTTTGACTGAAATATTAAACTCAGCAGAACACTCTGTTTCCATATCAGTCCAGATAAAGAGAAAATGTTGGCAATAATATTTAATAAGTGCTTAAGTCCCAAGCACTGGTTTTTTACATGTGGTATCTTACTTAATCCTCACAGTGAGCCTTGGAAATAAGTGCTCATTATTCATATTTTCTAGGTAAGGCAAAGGAAGCTCAGAGAGGTTAAGTAAAATGCCCAATATCACACTGCTATTAGATATGGACCCAGACCCACCTAACTCAAGTCTGGGCTCTTATATGTTATGTATGCTCTGCTGCCCAACTCTGTCTGAGATTTGAGGATGCTTATTATAGGAATTTTGAATCATGAAATTTGAAAAGATGTCCCTTGTAACAAAGGTTCAATCAACTCTATTCCTTTATACAGAGGAGTAAGAAGACTTACCTCATCTTTCATTTCCTTGGTACCTCTCAATTCTCCTTTAAGTTTTAGCATTTTCTGAGCTTTGTTATAAACCTGAAAAAGTCCAAGAATTTAAGATGGAAAAGCATAAATTTGGCCCTTTAAAGATTTTCCCACCTGGATATGCGCTCTCAGCAGGGAGTCTGGAAAAATTTCTGAACTGTTGGCAATACCTACTTGCCTCTCCATCTGTTTGTGTTTTCGAAAGTGTGTTAAAGCCTTTGCTAGGAAGACAGGACCGTGGTTTTACATCTTTCCCCAAAAATCACCAGTTGGTAGGCTAGATAGTTTCTGAACTCATCCTTCTTGGAAAGTAAAAGGTCTGAAATGATTTTACTTTCTAGGTTTCTAAATATTCTATGGCTCAAATATAGTTAATATTAGGTACTAATTATGAACCAGTTGGGATGTGCACGCACATCAGCTTCATTCTCGTCATAACCCTGGGATTTCTGTCTCCACTTTACAGAGGAGGAAATGGAAGCCCAGAGAGGCTAAGTGACTTACCCAAGGTCAGACAGGCTCTCTTACTACTCCATGGGGATCTTCCCTTCCATTAATTTCTACTTATTAATTTGGAAATATCTGATGATGTGATTTTTTTTTGCAGTGTCAAGTTACTGTTATATTGGCGGTTGTAAAGCTAGGAAACTTGGAAAGTGCTGAGAATTATCCAAATAAAAAGCCTCAAGGAAAACCACAGATATTTGCACATATGTGTGTGTAAGTATAGGATGATGCATGTGAGGTCATAATGCACTGCACTTATTATTAAAATAATCTAATTCATTATGTTTTAAACTCTAAGACTAGAGGAAGTTTCCATCAGGCACTTACCTGCAGAATAGTTGCAAGAATGAGAAGCTATCAAAATACTCATTCTTTGTAATGAACCACATACCGCACCCCTAATATAAGCCAAGAGGAAGAAAGAATGTTGGTGAGAATTTGGAATGTTTTATGGGGTTGTATTCTGATGTGCTGCATTGTTTACCCTCTTACGGCTTCATGCAGAGAGATGCATCATGGGAATGGTGATGTCCGTCTGGCTTACCCAGTAGGGAGGGGCTAGGTGATTCCGCAGTAACAAATAATCCACAAATCTCAGTGATATAAAACCATGAAGGTTTATTTTTCACTTGTGCTACATGTCCTTTATGAGTCAGCTGGGGCTCTGCTCTTTATTGTCCTCAGCTAGTAGAACCTCTATCATCTAGTATGCTGCCTGTTGCCATGGCAGCAGAAAGGGAATTAGGTGAATCACACACAGGTTCTTAAAGTGGAAGTGACACACTTCACTTCTGCTCACATTTCATTGGCCAAAACAAGTCCTATGGCTATGCCCACTTTCTTCCTTTACCCTCAAGAGGAAATATTGGTGAATGTTACAAATCACTTCAATGCAAGATATCTTAGTTGACTGGGCTGCTGTAACAAAATATCACAGACTGCATATTTTATAAAGAACAGAAAAACTTTTTTCTCACAGTTCTGGAGGTTGAGAAGTTCATGATCAAGGTGCTAGGAGATTAGGTGAGGACCCACTTCAGAGATGGCTGTTTCTTTTTTTTTGCTGTAAATTCGCATGGCAGAAGGGACAAGGGAGACTCCTGGGGTCTCTTTTATAAGGGCACTAATCCCATTCATGACAGCTCCATCTTCATGATGTAATCACCTCCCAAAGGCTCCCACCTCCTAATACTATCACCTTGATGGTTAGGATTTCAACACATGAGTTTTGAAGGGACATAAACATTTACTCTACACTGTTATACAGCCAAGAAGATTAAAAATAGCATGGCCTAAAAGAACACTGAACAGGTCTCTATGCCAGGAAGCTGCTAAACCTAGTTCAGCACCTAAGTCAAGGAGCAGCCTATGGAAAAGCACTCATCTCTCCAAGCCTTCATTCTCCCTCTCTGAACTGAGGAGTTGTACTGAACGATGGCTTTCTTTCCTAGCTCTAAAGTTTACTGTTTTGGTTCTACCTTGATGGACATTCTTCTTTAACAGGAATCGTGAACGCAGCCCAAGCATCACACAAAGGTTGTAGTGGAGTAAACATATCCTTGAGAATAATATTCCTCTAGAGGCTGACGACTGAGCGACTAACAACAGAAGCTGACTTCCTGGATCGTCAGGAGATGATTCTTAAATAAAATGAAATCTTGTCCCAGAGACAGAAAAATGATTGTCTAATTCATGATCGTTTCATCTACTATGGAGTTCCACAGCTACCATTGCAAGGGCCAAGAGCATTTGGAAGGAAAAGTGGCAGGCACAGGCTCTCATATTTGCATGGAAATATATTTACTAAGTAAAATAAATTAGAGGAAAAATAGAGAGCTGAACTGTGTTCCATGAGGGAAATATGGGAGTCCTGTGGGTCATTAACAATAGAAGTGGGCAATTTGGAAGTGTTTATGACGAAAAAAAAGGGAAGGGTTATACAATAAGTTTGGAAGCATTTGACAGTAATGTGTGCCAGATGGGTAAGGAAGAGTACTTTGGGGCAGCCTCAGCTGCTTCATAAAATGATCACAGGAACCTTCACAATGCCTTCTGAGGAGTGTGTGTCTAGTGTGGCTGGACAAATATTTTGTAGAGGAGAGAATTCATCCCAGAGGGAGGGGCTCCCCACCTGATCCATGGATACTGATCTCTGGGCACAGGACTTGAAGGTCCCCTCTCTTCTCAAACTCTTGATTCTACACCTGTGCTATTGTCTCCGGCCTCACTGTTGAGACCTTCACATCCTTGTGCCTCGTCTCCTCCACTGGCATCTCCAGTTCTGTTGTGTCTCCCCAGGGAACTATTCTTTGTGTATTCGAAAGTTCTGCCATCTGCTTTTCTAGCAGGCTTTTTCTTGGTGACAGTTGGGACCACAAAAAACAAAAGACAAAAACTTGGGCAGGGGATCTAGTGATGTTTTGTGCCTCTGAAGTTGGCCTCAGCCCCCACACAGAGCACTTTACAGATTCTCAAGAAACACTTATATTACATCTAGTCATCACATCAGTGACTAGGGTAGCAGTATGAACTCAAGTGTGCAAAGAAAAAGTAACTATTTTTGTATTACTCAATCTCTTTGTTAGATTCCATTTATACCAAATGGCAGAAAATGGAATCTTAGTTATTTCTGAGAAATAGCCATCATTTTTCAGATAAAAAATGAAGCAGTTCATGATTCCTTCCACCTATTTAGGTCTCTCCAGATTGTGCCTCAGTTCTGGGGTCCTGGTTGCTCTGGTCCCTGGTCAAAGGTGTCTCTCGCAGCTGGAGTGTGCCCAGATGTCTATGTGCTGGTCATCAGGCTGCAGAGACTTCATCTTCTTACTGTAGCTTTCTGGGCCTTTTTCTTCCTCTGAGGAAGCTGCTAATGCAGAAAGACACACACATGTGAGCTTGGTCTCAGGCTCTCTTCTCTTGGACCTGCTCTACCGTCATTATACCATCATCATTTCCACCATTCTCTAGAAAGGTCAGTTGAAAGGAAAGGGATAGGATTTTAAGATCTTATTCACTCACTTCCCTGTCCCCCACTCCTGGTATGCATCAACATTTCTGCCTCTGGACTGCTAAATCTATCTGGGATTCTATTGTTTTCTCAATTTTTGACAATTATACTGACCTTACCTGGGTCAAATTCTCTAACTTATGTTCATATTTTCCTCTCTTTCCTCTTTATTAATTCAGAGAGTCCTTGTTACCTTGTGGGGAGAGGAAGGAAAAAGGTCTAAGTGAATAAGTTCAATGAAACACAGGTTGAGTAGGGGCAGGATGGGAAACACACGTTAGTACTTCTTACACCATCTATCAGTATCTTCGTGAGGTTACAACATGCCATCAACACAGATTACTGGTGCTGACTCCCCATGAAACTGCTCACAGCTTGGGCATATGGATGAACTACTGGCCTTAAAGCAACACTGTCTGTTACTTTTCCTTCATGACCTAGATGGAAGAATATCAAGAATCTATTTTTTTAATTTAAAACACATTTCTGGGTTTTCACAGAAAGAGATACTATTTAGTTTAAAGTTAAATCTATCCTTTGGGGTTAATCAAACTTAACATGTTTACCTACACTTAGCCATGAGTCTTTCCACCTGTGAAGAAGGCTGAGTGCCAAAGAATTGATGCTTTTGAACTGTGGTGATGGAGAAGACTCTTGAGAGTCCCTTGGACTGCAAGAAGATCCAACCAGTCCATTCTGAAGGAGACCAGCCCTGGGATTTCTTTGGAGGGAATGATGCTGAAGCTGAAACTCCAGTACTTTGGCCACCTCATGCGAAGAGTTGACTCATTGGAAAAGGCTCTGATGCTGGGAGGGATTGGGGGCAGGAGGATAAGGGGATGAGATGGCTGGATGGCATCACTGACTTGATGGACGTGAGTCTGAGTGAACTCCGGGAGTTGGTGATGGACAGGGAGGCCAGGCATGCTGCGATTCATGGGGTCGCGAAGAGTCGGACACAACTGAGCGACTGAACTGAACTGAACTGAACCAATAAAAACTAGTGGTAAAGAACCCATCTACCAATGCAGGAGACATAAGAGACATGGGTTTGATCCCTGGGTCGGGGAAATCCCTTGGAGAAGGGAATGGCTACACACTTCAGTATTCTTGCCAGGAGAATCCCATGGACAGAGGAACCTGGCGGGCTATGGTCCATAGGGTCATAAAGAGTCAGACATGACTGAAGTGACTAGCACGCACGCACACACCAATATAAAAGGGTGACGACTCCTAGGGGTATTAATTATTGAAATGATGTTCAATATTCCTTCCAGTTTACAAATACGTGAACACCATGATTTGACAGGATGCCCCTTGTACAATAAATTGCTTCTGCCAAGAGCTCATAGACATAGACATGTGTGGAGGCCTGGCATGAACGATCTACTTCTTTGGATCAAAATCCAGTTCAAAAAGAAAATAATCTCTGGTCATGTAGTGCATATCTGAGAAGCAGAGGTGGGAGAAGGGGATGGTTTTGCTTAGGTTGGGGATTCTGTGCCAGGACTTAGTGACAGGAACCTGACACCAAGGTTACTGACTAGTCCAACCCGATGACTGAGGCTATTCTGGAGAGGAAGAAGGGCCAGTTGGGTCTTCTAAAGGAGACTTTGGAATGGCTGAAGAAACAAGGGTCTTGAAGGAACAAGAGAAGGGGTCCCAGGATTTATCAGACTCATTGCTACAGGTGAAAATCTCTCCCTACAGGTAGCTCTTCTCACAGAGGCTGTCAGTTGTCTGTTCCAATATCCATACTATAAATCTTTCATTGTAACAGAACCTTTATCAGGGTGTCTATGTACTCATCCAAAAGACTACCTATCCCAGCCTCTCTGGTAGCCAAGCATGGCTATATGTCTAAGTTTTGGCCAATAAGATGTAAGATGAAATACTGTGGGGACTTCCTGGAAATCCTAAAGAGTAGTGTACAGCTCTTTGTTCCTTCTTCCTTTCTGGTTGTTTGGAATGATGATTTAGGGGCTGGTGCTCCAGCAACCATCTGGGATATGATGTGATGCTCATAGACGTAGAACCTAGGTCTCTGATGGTATGGAACCACCATGCCAGTCCTGGAGACAGAGAAAGAGCAACTTTAAATTTATTTATGTATTTATTTATCGTCACATCTCGCGGCATGTGGGATCTTAGTGTCTCAACCAGAGATTGAAAGTGCTCCTATTGCAGTGGAATCACAGAGCCCTAACCACTGGAGAAATTTCTATCATTTAAGTGACTTCTATCTTAAGTCATGGTTGTTTTGGATTTTTTCTATTTTTAAGCAGTTAAATCTAATGCAAAAGGATAAAGTACCCTTAATTACAGTCCTCTTCAAGAGACCTCTGTACTGGAGAAATTTCTATCATTTAAGTGACTTCTATCTTTAGTCATGGTTGTTTTGGATTTTTTCTATTTTTAAGCAGTTAATCTAATGCAAAAGGATAAAGTACCCTTAATTACAGTCCTCTTCAAGAGACCTCTTTACAACTCACTCTCCGTTTATAGCACCTCCACTAGCTGCTTCTACATTTTGGAACCTCTGTTTCATTGTGGACCAACTCTTTGACCCCATGAACATTTTTCTCAAATGTTCCTTTCTCTTCCTTGACTTGGTTTTCTCTTGATACAGTCTCTTTGTTTCACTCTTTCTCTTTTTCCACTTGATGTATGGAGTACAAAGATCCAGGGTGGGGAAGGGAGCAACATATTTAGTCCTCCTACTGCCACCATCATTATTCCCATGCCATTTAGTAAAATATCCTCTTTTGAAGAACAGTTTACCCTTAGGATAAACTGACATACTGAAAACTCTCCCACCTGATTTCTCAGTATCTTCCTTTTTTAAATATGAGGCATCTTCTTTCTGTCTGTCCAAAAAACACACACTTTCAAGACCCAACTCAGTAGCCATTTCTGTCATCTTCTTTCCAACCACATGCACTTATCAACACTTGTGTGGCAGCTACTATATGTGAGGCACTGTACCAAACATAAAGAACAACAATTCTCATAGCAGCCTTGCCAGGTAGGTAACCCCTCAGGCTCCTGTGGCACTTAATCTGTTCACTTAAAAAAATATTCACTTATCTGCCTGCATTAGGTCTTAGTTGAGGTGCGCAGATTCTAGAGAGCTCGGGCTTGGCACTTGCCCCCTGGCATGTGGGATCTTAGTTCCCCAACCAGGGATTGAATCCGTGTCCCTTGCACTGGAAAGCAGATTAATAGCCACTGGGCCACCAGGGAAGTCCTTAACTATTCACTTTTTAAAGGCAACAAAATCTGCCTTTATTAGGCTATTTGTGATTTGCTTTATCTCTCCACAAAGGTAGCAGTGGTCAACTCTGGTGAAAAAAACAGGAACACACAGACCTCTTTGAAATAAAGCTAGATTTTCAGAAAAGTTACAGACATAGTACAGAGAGTTGCTATATACCCTTTCCTCAGCGTCCCCAGTTGTTAGCCTCTTACACACCATCAGTATATCTTATTACCAATGATATTGACCTTGGTCATTTGGTTATGTTGGTGTCTCCTGAGTTACTATTTCCCCATTATAACTAATAAAAAATTTCATAGAATCTGCTTCTTGAGTTGCCCTTTGCTGCTTTCTTCCTGATACCATACAATAACATTCTTATCTCGAGAAAGGATTTTCCACAATTCCTTTACCTTCTCTCCTCATGTTAACCCCCTCCACCTTCTTGCAGGTTTCAAATGATTCAGTGGAAAAGCCCAGGCCTCTTGGAGATGCTATGATTCACAAGCATTTGTCTGAGTGCCTGCTCTCCAGCAGGAGAGGGGTTAAATTCTTTGGTATAACTTCAGCACTGAACTGCCAAGTCTCTTAGGTTCAGCTCAGCAATCAAACTGCATAACCTAATAGAGCCCCTGGTGCTTCGGGAAACACAAGACACTGATTTATATTTTAATATCAGTAATTTCCACAAGAGCAACATTTCTGAGTGTCATTTTACAATTTCTGTCAAATGCCAGCTCAGTTTTTCTTAATTCTGTTTATTGTGTCTGAATTTGCAACCTCATCGGCAATGCAGATTCTTGGCTCCCAGGGGAGGAGAAAATTTTCGTCTTTCTCTGGAATGGGAGGGATGGAGATAAGGGCAGAAATGGGCCTGTAAAATAATTAGAAATGTAAATAAAGTACTGTTGATAATAAGAACAGTGATAAAATACTTCTAGATGAAAACAGGCAGGAGGCAGTACTGGACAAACTCTGCAAAAAAGTGACAAATGAAAGAGGTGTTTGGTTGGGATCCAAACTGACTCTCCTCCTAGAATGGAGAATGGTTCTGTACACTGCAAAATGGAGAGAAGTGAACGGGTGTGGGAAGAACTTGGCTCGTTGCTCTGGCCACATTAGCACTACAGCAAGTTGTTAAGGGTTTCGGGATCCTTAACGATCAAAGGTGCATGGCTGCATAAACGCCAGATGTTGCCATTAGAAAGAAGGAGCCTGGTTCTCTCCTGTGTTCTTTGAACATCTCATAAAAGAACAAAGCTGGTGCTGTTGGCACCAAACCACCTCTACTCAGTGTGCTCCAGGCTGGGTGTGTGTCCTGAGGCCTCAGGCTGTAGATGCGTGCCCTAGGGAGCCCGGCATCATCCACGGGTTCCTTGTGGGTCTGCAGCTGTGGTTTTCATATTGTTCTTTCCTGGTTCACAGACAACCTCCTGGAAGAGCTCAACCCAATGCTCTTCTTTGAAGCCCGAGATTTAGCTTCAGCTAGAGAGTGTTTCTTCTCTGCTTGTAACGTACAGCCACCCAAGAGTCAGAAGTGAGGACTCTGTAACCTGGTGAAGCTTCTGGTGTGGCTACTCAGGGCCTTTCCCAAATGGCAGTGTCATAAGTGCCCATAATCCTTTTTTTCCAAAGCCTGTTAGGTCACTGCGAGCCCAAAGCTAGTTGTTCTGCCTCCAGTTGCCGTTAAGACCTCGCGCTTTTCGCCAACATCCTTTAGCTTCATACACTCTAAATCCAACATCATGTCTCATTGCCAAACCTCTGGCAGAAGCCGTGTTGAGTTTCTCAGTGGAGCTATCGACCACATTGACTGAAGCCGCAGCAACGTGTTTCTCCCCGTCCAAAAGGGTAAAAATAACAGGAACAAGTTGTCGGAAATGAAATTTCAATTCATCCACGCCCTTTCTACACTTCTGCTGCGACTCCCAAGCAGGGATCAATAGTGTTTAGACAGCCAAGGAGATTTTTTCCCCTCTTAAAGCACCAGATCAATAGTAAAAAAAAAAAAAAAAAATCCTCCAGCCCTCTGTATGTGTTGTAGTAAATGTGAACAAATCAGAGGCCTTCGGCTAAACGGATTGACGGAAGGCAGCAGCAGTCCGGTGCTGTGTAACTAGGAGCACATCAACTGTGCGGGTGGCAATGAGGCAGGAAGGCCACCAGGCCCCGGGTGAACGCTGGCGCTCCCTCAGTTCCATCACAAGGAGGCGTCAAAGGGAATTTTTGTCCCCAAAATGAAGGGGAAAATTAAAAGATTACTGTGCATTACAGCATGTGGGTGTGACTTTTACAAAAGTTAGGAACGGTCAGGACCCTTTATGGAAATGAATTTTATTTGAAGATAGCTTGGGTTGTGGGGTACACTGCACTTCTCCATTTTGTCGCTGCTTTTTACAATTTCTTTTTATTTTTTTTTTAGATTAAAGTTTTTGGCTACCTATTGCTTTTCCTCACCGCTTCGCAAATTTCATTTTCCACGATGCTCTCAAATATCTTTTCCCCTAGAAAGATTCTGAATGCTGCTTTACTGGGTTGCCTGCCTTTAGCCCAGCATGGGCATGCCTCTGACTCACCTGGATTCCTCATTTGGCATCACTGATGTTCTCTGGTCTGTTCTCTCTCCTTCCCTTAATCCCACTATTCATATGAGGGAGAAATTGAGTTGAAGTTCAATTTTGATTTTCCTCAAATGATTTACCCAGGAGCAACCTTTCCCTCCCATTATAAAAATTTCTGTATTGCATCTTTTCTTTTCTGCCATAGGTAAATAATACAGTGTGCAGATATTCACATGGATATTCTAGTCATTAGACTGACTTCCAAATTTGGTCTTTCTGTTTCAAGAGAGAGAGAGAACTGATGGACTGAAGCCTTAATTATGGTGTGAGAAGCTGAAGACTTCTGACAATCCAATTCCTTAACTTCACTTGGAAAAGCCAACCCAAGGGCTCAAAAGACTATCACATAGCTGGTTCCAGTTTGTGGGATGAAAAGTTATTCAGACTGCAAAGATGAACTGCTATGAACATGTGAATGCTGGCTTTTATTATAAAAGACTTGTTATTCTTATCAATGATTATCATGCTAAATTCTGTAATGAATTAAAATTTTATTTGAAATAAAGCACTGGCTAAATCTAATATAGAAGCATAGAAAAATGATAGCATGTCAACATGTATTAGCTTTAGATAATATAATTTTTGTGGTAAGTTTAGTTATGCAAATGTTTATAGCCATAGATAAAAGAAATGATTCTTACCGATTATCCTATAAACAGAAGCTTTTCCTGGAGTCCCTTCCTGCCTCTTATATGCCCATACTTTAAACCAGACCTGTTCTTCTTACAGTCACTGGCATATCTGAAAGATCTCCTAGGGGAAAAGAGATATACCTCAGTCACTTTAAATAATCAAGAGGTTAGGTGATAGCAGAAAAAGTCCCTCTCAGTGGATGAAAAAAAGAGAAATAGAAAAATACAAATATTAATGTATTCAGTAATTAAAAAGTGCCAAGAACCCAGTATGCATCAGGTGAAGCAGAAATGAACAAAGACAAATATAACTACCAGGATAGTGGTTCCATAGAACAGTCCACTTCTCTCCTGCAAGGGGCCTCACACAGTGTGCAGACTTGTTCTGCAGCTTCTCCTTCTCTATGATTCTTCGTATCAGCAAGTTAAAGGTTTAAACATTTGAATACATAATGCAGCCAACTGATTCCAAAACGTGGAAAGGCATTGGGCCAGGTTTCTCTTTGTCTGTTACTTTCTACCCTTTTCTTTTCTTGTTAGGGATGTTCAAGGGAAGGAGGTGGGGAGAACACATGCTTGGAAGAAGAGCCAAGACTTAAACGTAACTGTTTTTAGTTACTATTCCTATGAAGATAGTCCAGAACAAAATCCCCAGCACAGATCCCATTTGCAGCTCCAGATCTATGTATGCAATTGCCTACTAGAGATCTATTCTTGATTGCTCCACAGATTTATGCAGTTCAGAATCTCCAAAATGAAATTCATAATCCGTTATTCCAAACCTGCTACTCCTCCTTTGTCATCTATTTTGGTTATATAACAAACACGTATAACATTTATTACCTGCAAGGCATTGTTCTGAACATGTCAGTATTAACCCACGTAATCCAAATAACAACTCTATGATACAGGTACTCTGGTTATCTTCATCATAGATGAGAAAAATAAATAGCCCCACACGAAACAGTGGTAAAGCCAGGATTCAAACCCAGGTAGCCCAGCTCTGAGTTTGTGCTCTTAATCGCTGTCACATGCTGCCTCATTGAAAGGCACAACCACCCACTCTATTTGTTCAAGCTCAGAAATGCGAGCACCGTCTTGATTCTTCCGTCTTCCTCTCTCTCTTGCTCACTTCCACTCCTAGTCCCTTTATCTCATTACTCACCAAGTCCTGCCTATTGTATCTTCTAAATAAATCTTCTATCGGTCCTCTTTTCTTCATCTCCAATGACACTGCCCGCTCCTCCAGCAACCAGCGATATGATCATGGCATTCACTTGCTTAAAACCTTTCAATAATTCTGCATTGCTCTCGTGATAGAGGACAGACTCTTAAAATGGTTTATGGGCCCTCCTTGATCTGTGTGCTGCTCTCCTGGCCCTCCTCCCTGCCCTTATTCACATTCCCCACTCTAGCTCCACTGAACTATGTTCAGTTTCTCAGACATACCCTGAATCTTTTTCATGATGTCTGTGCTTATGTGCATCATTCCATTTCCCTCCTCCTATCATCTTTGGGCTAACTCCAGCTGATGCCTCAGGATTGAGGTAAATATTATTTTCTCTACAAAGGCTTATCTGGCTCCTGGAGCCTGGATTCTTTCTCCAAGTGTGTGCTCCCACCTGGGTTCCTGAACATTTCTAACGAGGCACCGCACCTTGTAGGACTGTGGGCATACTTGTCTGTATCTCCCTCAAGACCAGCAGTCCCCAACCTTTTAGGCACCAGGGAGTGGTTTTGTGGAAGAAAATTTCTCCACGGACCGGAAGTGGGGTGGGGATGACTCTGGTTTCTCCCACTTGCTCATCTCCTGTTGTGTGGCCCGGTTTCTAATAGACCACTGACCAACTGGTACTGGTCTGTGGCCCCGGGGGGACCCCTGCTTTAGAATGCAAATGCATTAGATTGAAGGACTGTATGGCCTTGTTCACCATCTTATCTCAAATGAGTAGATAAATACCTGACACATTGTGCGTGTTATTCGCTCAGTCATGTCTGACTCTGAAACTCCATGGACTGTAGCCTGGCAGGCTCCTCTGTCCATGGAATTCTCCAGGTAAGAATACTGGAGTGGTTTGCCATTTCCTTCTTATAGCAGATATAACATTAATTAAAAGAATGATTAGCCAACTAACTAATATACAGTGAGAAATCACTGTCACAGGAGCTAGAATATTCTCAGTCCATGTGACCAGCGCATGTTCTTTCTATATATAGGAAGACCAACATGAAAAACTCAGAAGGATTTTGGTTGACAGAATCAGGACTAAGGGGTATCTAAAGAGTCCAGGGTTGACTGGCAGCTGGCAAGGATGGCCTCATAAAACCATATCAGATAGCAAAAGTGTTACCAATGGAGCTAATATTAGCATCTGTTGGCCAAGGCCTTCTGTCTCTTGGACATCACTAGGAGGGTCCAGGCATCATTCCCTCTGTGACAATGCTCCCTCCTCCCTTTATGCATCACAAGATTGATAATCTCTTTCTTTAAATAGTCTATTCTGGTACAGTCTGGTTTTGCAGATATGGAAGCTATTCTGTCTCTCTCAGGGGACTCTAGATTCATAATATATCTTTTTCTCATTTTCAAGTTCTGGGGTAACCCCCCATAATTCACTATGAAGAGGCAAAGTGTCCAAAAATTTTATAGCAGTTCAGAGGTACAGTGGTTCACTTTTCACTGGAACAATCAAGAAAGACCATGGAGATGACTGCATTTGATCTTGCCTTTGATTCTGATAGGGGAAGATGAGTTGTATTCTAAGGTATTGGGGAATAATGAGAATTTCCAATGAGAGCCAGAAAAGCAAGGAGAGGCAGGTTTGTGACAAGCTTTTGATGCTAGGATGTAGAGTCTGGGATTTATCTAGAGGCAATAGGGAGCCATTGAAGGTTTTTGAGCTGGGAAGTGACACTGCAAGAGTTGCTCCAGGCAGTTTAGCCTGGCTTCTGTGTGTAAGGAGACAGGGTAGCAGAGGTAGGAAGAAGAGGAGAAGGCCCAGAGAGCTAGACAGGAATTAGGAGATGACGATTTTCAAATAAAGTTAACCAGCTGAGTAGAGTAACAGGCAAGAAATCTGTGTCTTTAGTTTTTCACTATACTAGTACAATATTATATCCAAATACACAAACACATCATGCTGAAGTTTCCTGAATAGTAATTAAAAGCAAGCAAACAAAAGAACTTCATTCTGAAGAAATACTTACTAACCATCTTACACTGTTGGTGGGAATGCAAACTAGTACAGCCACTATGGAAAACACAGTGGAGATTCCCTAAAAAACTGGGAATAGAACTGCCTTATGATCCAGCAATCCCACTGCTGGGCATACACACTGAGGAAACCAGAAGGGAAAGAGACACGTGTACCCCAATGTTCATCGCAGCACTGTTTATAATAGCCAGGACATGGAAGCAACCTAGATGTCCATCAGCAGATGAATGGATAAGAAAGCTATGGTACATATACACAATGGAGTATTACTCAGCCATTAAAAAGAATACATTTGAATCAGTTCTAATGAGGTGGATGAAACTGGAGCCTATTATACAGAGTGAAGTAAGCCAGAAGGAAAAACACCAATACAGTATACTAACGCATATATATGGAATTTAGAAAGATGGTAACAATAACCCTGTGTACGAGACAGCAAAAGAGACACTGATGTATAGAACAGTCTTATGGACTCTATGGGAGAGGGAGAGGGTGGGAAGATTTGGGAGAAGGGCATTGAAACATGTAAAATATCATGTATGAAACGAGATGCCAGTCCAGGTTCGATGCACGATACTGGATGCTTTGGGCTAGTGCACTGGGACGACCCAGAGGGATGGTATGGGGAGGGAGGAGGGAGGAGGGAGGAGGGTTCAGGATGGGGAACACATGTATACCTTTGGTGGATTCATTTTGATATTTGGCAAAACTAATACAATTATGTAAAGTTTAAAAAAAAAAAAAAAAGAAATACTTACTAAAGAAAGATAGGTGGTGGGTGAGATTTAAAATCACCCCAAAGGGATGATACCTATTTCTGAATGGTTCATTTGCTTCAATTACTAGATGAGTCTACAGGTTAGATCTGGTTACAATGGGCTCCAAGATCTGTCCACATTGAACGGTTTGCTCAAAGAAGTCTTAGGTACTAGTCAGGTTGTGGGGACTTGGAAACCTTTCCAATCTAAACAATTTCTGCTGCAGTTGGATCTGCCCTGTGCCCTATAGAATTATGTGTCCAACATCTCAGTTGTAGCCCTAAAAGGTTGTTGAGATGAGATGAAGGTAGGGCTGGTTTTAGAATTGGGTGGGGACAGTAGACTACGTATTTCAAACTCATTTACATTTCAAAGTCCTTTTTCTGTAGCTGTTCTCCAGTGATGGAGTCTTGGAGGGAAGGGAGAGTGAGGTGGTTACATATGGGCACTGCTATTGTTATATAGGAAAATACTTTTTGATGAACAGTCATTTCCTTCCACTGCCAGAGGGTGTTGATAATGAGCAAATTACCTTTTACTCCCTCTGGTGTGGATGTGAAATTGGCTGTTAATAGAGTTGCTAATGCTACCGGGTTAGCATGTGATTGTTCTATTTTAAGCCAATTTAAGTTATATTTGGGGACTAGCCAATCAGACAGCTCGCTAAGAATATGGGCCCAACTGCAGCATTTAATATTGAGAAACCTGCTTCACCCTTAGATGTGGCTGGGAGCAGAAAGTGCTGAACAGGCTGTTGTTAACATGAAATGTTTTAATACAATGTCTTTTTTTTTTTTTTTCCTTTGTAGGTACAAGAATGGTCTCATTAGACAAATACCAAATGTTTTCATCATAGGATAGGACCCATTTCAAGCCTCAATACTATGGAATGCTATCTGACAATGATGTACTGTGCTTAATCTAACAATGGGTTAATATCGGTCATTTCATTACTGCTTGTTATGCTGTGAAAGCTTACTAGAAAATGAAATGTTCAGAAATTAGTTGAAAGGAGCAAAAAAGGTGAGAGATTTCTACTGAGTTATATGTTTGATTGGGCTAATTAAAGGTACAGATGCATTAGTAAGGTATGGGGATAGCTTTGATTTCTTAAGATGCTTGCCTAGGAGGGGGATGGTTTACGGCTTTGTGAGCCCCTACACCCAAGGGAAGGGAATACAGCTTTCTCTTATATTCTTCCCAGCCCTCCCCTCACAGCACCCATTGCCACCTGGCACCTGGTGGCTGAATTGACTGCATTGCTTGGGAAAGTTTCTTGCTTAAATAGGGTATTCTTGAACAAAGCACTGTTGATTTGTGATTTTTATGTTTTACGGGCCTTTCATGTTTTAAATATAAAGCTCATTAGCTACATACAGAGAAGGAAACAGGTATGAAGAATGGAAAATAAAACTCAACTGATGTGATACAGAAAGGTACAGTGTGTGCCATTCTGGTTTAGATTAATTGGGCTTGGCACCATTATGACTCCTGTCACCTGATCAGTTTACTGGACTGAAGAAATTGCAGGAATGGAAAGTGCTGGTGCCTAATAGTACCCCAACCTCATTTCTTGCCAAAATACCTCCCAAGGAAATTCTAGGCTCATGCTCTCTGATTTGCTGTTAAGATGGAGTAGCCATGGTGAACCTATCTCTTCTGAACTTCCTCTCACTTAACAAATGCTTCCAGAGAATTGCCACACGCCAGGTTGGAATACAGAAGAGACAGGGACAAAGTCCCTGACCAAGGGAGCACAGAGTATACTGGGAAAACACTTATCTAAAAACATAATATATGGTTATAATTCAACTAATAAGAGGTGATTAAAAGCATGGACATTTGCAAAATACTTTGAGAGTTGACTTTTTCCCTTCTTAAGCATCCACGGGACTTACAATGACACCCACTCTAAGAACTTTACAAATATTAACTCATTAATTCTCATAGCAATCTTTGGTGGCAGGTACGATCATTGCCTTCATTCTATAGTTGGGGCACAGAGAGGTTAAGGTTGAGTAACAAGGTCACACATCTTGTCAATGCAGAATTAGGATTTGAACTCTCATCATCTGGTTTCAAAGTCCCTAGCTACCACATGCTGTGGTCCCTGGAAGACAAGTGGGATTGAGCAGAAGGAGAAAAGAGGAATAGGTGATATTTGTTTTCTCTTTTTGACTTACTTCACTCTGTATGACAGATGCTAGGTCCATCCACATCTCCGCAAATGCCACAATTCCATTCCTTTTTATGGCTGAATAATATTCCATTGTATATATGTGCCACATCTTCTTTATCTGTTTCTTTGTTGATATTAATAGATATTGAGGTTGCTTCTATGTCCTGGTACATTGAACTTACCTATTTTTAAAAAAAGAGAGAATGGGTGAGATGAGAATTTCAGGCTTAGCCTTTCAGGCAAAGGGACAAACTTATCCAGGGTTACTGACGGGTGACTACATATGGCATTCAAGGAGAACCCTCGTGGTCACTAACAGGATAAGAGGGGATGTGGTTGGGGTGTGGGTCCCAATCTTAGAGGGATGGGAAGAGAAAGGGGAAGTGGTGGGGAGGGCTGAGAAGGAGCCTACAGAAAGAGAACTCCCAGAAGGACCTTTCCAATGGGAGGGCAGAGAGAGAAGTCCAAGTAGGATGAGGAGAACCTGGCCATTGTTTTAGAGATAAGGAAGCCATCGATGACTTTGCGAGCACTGTTGGTAGAACAGGGGACTGAAATGAATGCTGTAGTTGATGCGGAGTTCCTGGAGGAGAGTGGTGTGAATGTTTTTCTAGAAGTTTTATAGTAAAGGGAAGAGGGGAGAGAGAGAGTAAAGGGAAAGGAAGGGAAGACAGTGATTCTTGGCTAAGGATCAGAGAAGGGGGAAAAGCAGAATGAGGAGGGGGGTGGGGAGTGGGGAGGAAGCATCAGAGACAAGTAAGATTGAGGTGCGGAATCTCTTCTTGCCAAACCTCAACCTGAAGCATTTCCTGAGAACAAGGTCAATATTATTTTTTCCAGGCAGTGGAACATAATGTCAAGAGGTTCAGATGCAGATTTAATACAGGGGTCTTTAGAAGACATCACAGGCTGTGAGGACTTTGAGAGAAGAGGTTGTGTTCCTAGCAGAGGACCAGGTAGAGAGCAGGTTCTTAGAATGTGTTTGTTGAATGAATAAATGGGTCTTATTTACATTTTTATTGTGAATATTATTAAAAAAGAGTAAGACACTGCTTATAAAACACTTGGAGATACAGTCATAAAAAAAAAAACTAACGTTTTATGGACTGGGAATCATTTTATGAAATGTTGCAGATACCCTATATCCATCCTGCCTGAGGCCTTGAAGTAATAGGACCATTATAGGATTTCTCATTGGGTCATCAAAAAAGTTTCATCTCTCATATTCCTGCTACTTCACAGACAGATTCTGTGTTTTATTAAAGGTAGGGAAAAAATAAGTTGTTTCTGAAGCACAGGATATAGTTAAAGGTGTTAAGAAAACATGCTACAATCCTCACTAGTGTCTTGACTACTAATTTGAATAAATGTTTATTCTTAACTGTTTCAGCATTATCTTTCTTTTTCCAGAAAGGTCACGCATATGCCACTAAAATACATTCAGTACATTCAAGAATATTTTTCAAGTGATTTATTGGGGGGTAATGTATGGACTATTTATTTAAATATCTCTCCTATTTCCAGTAATGCCACAACCTCATTAGAAGTGACTTGGCTCATTGCTTAAGCAAAATGATTTTGCTATTTAGTACCTCTCCTTTAAAAATAGGCTATTTCCCTCTAAGCATTTACTAGAATTGGAGATCTATTTTTAGAAAAATAGAAGAGAATGGGTAAGGTCACAGCCTTGGGCCTTGGGGAATTCCTCCTGAAGTTGTGTCTGTTGTACCTGTGGGCTCATTTTTCTCCCTCTGGATTCTCCAGAGCGAAGGGAATTCTCCACTTGAGGTGTGAGGGCACAGCCGCTTCTCTGGGGAATTGCGGAATCCTGCCAAGAGGCTCTGTTTCGTATTCCCGGTGGCAGGCATCTAGCCGGCAAAGTATGGGGCCTGGTTTTAGCAGTGAAAAACTGCTTTGCTCTTTGGGGACATGAGAGAACTATTTGCCGTATTAGCAAATGAAATTTGCTAACGAGCGACTCTGCAATACATAACCAACCTCTCTGCGGCTGATACATTTAGATGCTTATAACACATATAAAACAGAACAATAAAGTGAACATGTGTGACCCCTCTGGGAGCTGAACCATTCCCGATGGGGCATCTACGAGTTCCTTCTGTTTCATTCTTCTGACCCTGTCTCCCCCTGAGAGGTAACCACAGTCCTCAATTTTGTGTTCATAACTTTTCTGATGAAAAAAATGCTTTTGTCACATATGTATGTACCCCTAAGCAATAAGCTTTTTAAAGTTGGCTTGCTTTTGAGCTTTATAAAAATTGTATCATACTCTATTTAATGTTCTGCAACTTGTTATTTTCCTTCAGTGTTGTTTCAAAGATTCATCCATGCGATCGCACTTAGTGTGGTTCATCCATTTCACTGCTGTGTGACAGCCCATTCTGGGAATAGGGCACAATTTGCTCAGCCCTTGTCTTGCAGGTGTACACTTGGGCTGTTGGAGGTTTCTTAGCTAAGCCAGACAGGGCCGCTGTATGCACTCTTGGGCACGGTCATGCTCTTGTACAAGTGATTCTCTAACGTGTATGCCTGGTTCAGAGGCTTGCAAACTTTATAACACAGAGCCAGACTGTTATTCTCAACACTGCCATTTGAATTTTTTACCCCTTAATGAAAAATATGTCAATGCAGCTGTGATTCAAAAAGAAAGGCGGCAGGCAGACAGGTAAGGAAGGAAGGAGGGAAAGAAAAGAAGGTAGGTGAAAAGAGAAAAGGGTTGGAAAAGAGGGAGAAAAGAGAACTCCCTTCAAATAGTTTAAGGCTAGTAGAGAAGATACGTAAATTCCCTTAGGTGTCTTGTTCTCTTTAATGATCCAGCTCCAATGGCTATAGGATGTTTACATGTTATTGAACTGGAAGACTAAAGAAGGTACTAAATCTAGTTGGTGTTAATGTGACAAAACTGACATTTTCATTTATTGTTTGTGGAGTGTTAATTGCCTCCTTTTTGAAAGTAATTTAGCAATATGGAGCAAAAATCCTAAAAAAAATTTCCATTTACTTGGCAACTCCTTTTAAAGGATTTTATTCTAAGGGAAGAGAAGAATAAGTATATGAAGATGTTTGTTTAAAGATGATGCCTGCAGAGTTACTGCTAGCAAAAAGAAAGGAGGAATCATCTAAATGTCCAAAAGTTATTGGTTAAATAACTATTTAGGAATTTTAAACGAGGGAAGGATGTGCATGTTATAGTGCCTAGACGGACTTTAAGTGATGGTGATGATGATGATTGCTTATTCATTTTTTTTCACTTTTTCTATAAAAATAATGCATTACTTATCTTGATTAAAATAAAAATAACTTGTGGCAGTCTATTAAAGAGAAAGCTTGGAGATTTTTGATACTGCCTACATGCCATTATCCAATCTGTGGATTATCCTTAGAAAATTTAACATCATAGATTGTCACCTACAATGAAGACTTTCTCTTGCTTTCTGGGTATGTAAACAAATTTTATATTAGCCAACACACACACACACAAGCCAAAAAATATAATTCTACAACCCCCAAATGCATTTCACTGAACAAAAAGTAAACAAAAAAAAATCTGCATTAGCTCTGCACATAATCATATGTCCCAGCTCCGGTCTATCAGCCTGGATCATCCATACCACCACCAGCTACTTCCCTCCTCACCATGTTTTCCTCTGGGTGGTTTAATATTTCTAATTCCATAATTTCTATTTTTATAACATTGCTATGAGGTGGGAAGAGTGTTCAGTGGCAGGTATAGTAATTATCAAGGGCGTTTTTTTTTTTTTTTAATTTGGTAGAATACTGGTCAAATATTTTCATTGTATAATCCCTGGTCTCTTGGAGCCTTTGAAAATAATGGCCAGTAGTTGCACAAGTTCATTAACTAATTCCCTTAAGGTTGGGGAACGTGCGTTATCTGGACCTGCTGATGTACATATTGTGCTATGTTTTCAAGTATTCCCTTACCTGGTTTATTTCAACATCTATATTTAAAGGTCTTCATTACTTCCTAATTATCTATGCTCCCTTCCCTTATTTTTCTTGTTAAAGACCAATTTAAAAGAGCAGCTTGGTCTCTCTGCCACTCAGAGTCATCATTAATTTCACTCCCCTTCTCATTTATTAGGCCAGCCTCCTTATTGCCCAGGTTTCTTCCTCCCCAGCCTGTTTTCCTTGCCTCCAACCTCTTTGGTGGTACTAATGCATTCTGCCTTCTCCCCTGCTCTTATCTTTCTTTCCTTGCGGAGCCTTAGAGAGAGTTGTGCATTCATTTTTCTTTTTCTGGAGTGGTGATGGTGGTGGTGGTGGGGCGGTGTGCTCTTCTTCATCCTTTATTTCCACAGTGGGCTTTCTTCTACCTTTAGATCTTTTCAAGGTTCTTTGTCAAGCGCTCCTTGTATTTTTTTTTTTTTTTAATTCAAGGTATCCTGGGCCTTTGTGGCTTAACTGTTATTTGGAAACTTTCTGCCCTTGCCTGTAGTGCTATCTGGGTTTCTTAATTCATCCAAATTGGATTTCTGAAAATCTTTGAACTTGAGCAAGTTCCTTAATGTTTTTAAATATAGAGATCAGGTCATACTGCCAGGGCAGTGGCGTCTCATGGTCAACAGCAACAAAGACCGTTTACAGGAAGGAGAGAATCAGCACAGATGTGAGGTCATTGTTCCTGCCTTAGGCAGGATATAGACATTTTCAGACCCAAATCCATCCTCAACGAAAAAAAGCTAAAATACTGTTGGTGTTCCAAGTTGTTGACATTGAACTTGGTTTCAATGTCATACACTGGATGGCAAACAGCTTGCTCTTTAGAAATGTGGGATTGAGAAATGCTTCCCAGGAGTTCCAGTTTTTAGTTTACATTAACGAAATGAGGACAAGTACTAGATTCTATGCTCATCAATTTAAATGCACCAGACCACAGTGTTCCTTCATTCTCTGTTTTTGATTGGGTCTGTGTGTGGACACGTGGATCTGCTGGCAAGTATGTGATCTCAGCAGTTTCCCTTCCAGTCTATGGTAGCCATAGAGTCCTGCTGCTCAGGTCTCCCTTCCAGAGTGGATCACTCCTCAGGAGTGCAGTTAGCTGGCAGCTTCCTGCTATGGATGTCTCCAAGGCAGCTGCTACTCAATGACCAGGCACAGTGGTGGGAGCAGGGACCCCCCTTTTCTGGATTTTTGTACCAGACTTCCCAGGGGGACTGGCAACCCCTTCTCTGTGCTACACTACAGCCTGAGGCTCTGTTTATCCCATCTTCTTTCACAGATGTCAGACCAGCATGGTGGTCTGAAGGTTCTCCCTGCTTACCAGTGATCCATCTCCCTTTTTCCTTTGACAGGTGAGAACACCACTAAGTCACTTGTATGTCTAACTCTATCTCAGCATTTGCTTCTTAGAGAATCTGAACTGACAACAAGGACCCAATCCCCCTTTAACCTTACCAACCCCTCTGCCTGCCCCACCCATCTTGCCTTGGCATGAGCTCAGTCATACTCTCCTTTGTTAGTCGATGGAAAATCCAAATGCTACAGAGTCATAGAACATATTTCAAGCTAAACGGAAACAGAATTGGAGGTCATCTCCAGTCTGGGATTATACGTACAACTACTCTCATTCATTAATATGAATAATCGATCTCATTACAGTTTGATCAAATTGGATAGTTCTCAGGAAAAGAGCGTGTACTTAAACCACAGGATCACTAGGTGACGCTGCTGCCCCACATTAAGGCGACAGCCTGAGCTAGGCTTGGACAGAGCCATTCGGGGCTGGGGGTCCGCCGTTTCCTTGGTTAGATAGAGCCCACACGTCTGTAATCCACCCCAGAATCTGAAAAGGTAATTTCTGGGTCCATGAGACCAGGCTCTAGAAGAGCATGCCAAATCTCTCTCTCTCTGTTACAGCTTATGGAAATGTGTGTGAAGGAGTTCTTTGAAACTCTTAAACTGATTAAAAAAACAAACCATATCTGTTCTAACTTCTCCAACTGTCTGCCCATCCACCTCACATGACTACTTATCCTTTCAGATCAACAGAACAATATGGGGGAACTATCAGTTTGAGTGGTATCTGCACCATGGTCTTTATCTAGAGCCCCTTAATAGATTTGCACACCCAGGCCTCACTCACTTGTGTTAGGAGTGTAGGGAGACAAGGAGTATCGGGTGTGGGGGCCACTTTCATGCTTGGCATCTTCTCTGCTGAACGCAGAACATGCATTTCCCAGGTCAGGTTTCTGGCTTGAGCGCTGCCATCGTTCATGCTGCCTCTCCTACCTTCTCACATGTGCAGTCAGCAGTCTGTAAACATAACACCTGTCCTGTAAATCCTCATGGACAAAGCTGCTGAGTGGCACTAAAAACTTAACCCTAGAAATCACCCCTCATCCCCAAGCAGTCTTATCTGCTGTGCCTGCACAGTACTCTATGCTTAGAGCTTCTCGGTAGGCACATTGTCAACCTGAGTTTTAAGAAAAAAGTCATTGTCTTACACGTGGAATGAGTATTTCATTGCATATGAAATACTTTCATATCATTAGGACTGGATTCATTCATGCTTCCACTGGGGAATCTCCAGGACCACAACCATCTATCTATTCTTCATGTTTCTTCAATATACTGCTCAGTCTTCTCATCACGTTTTACACCCATAATGGTTAGGAATTTCCCAGGAGACTTTTGGCCCACTACCTTACATAGAGACATCAGGAGTGTGTCACTAGAAAGTTTTCAATATAGCCCTCACACTGCCAATACGCTCACAATCCAAGTGCAGCGTGACTCAAGTGTGCTTGATTGTAAGACACAGATTCCCGAACCTCTCCCCTGGGGAATCTGACTCAGTAAATCTGAGGTGCACTTGGGAGTATATATATTAAACAAGCAATCCAGTGACTCTGCTGATCAAGTTAAGAAAACACAGCCCCACTAAATGAAGTGGGTTCTAGCTAGAAACAAGGCAAATAAAATAAAATAAAAGATATTGGAGATGTTAATAGCTAGAGAGAACCATCTGTGAGTTGTGGGACACCCTCACCAGGCAATTGGGCACCTAGGGTGATTGTAGCTACCTGGAAGATTCTGATGGAGGAAGCACTGGGGACTCTTTTATTAACATATTTAATGTGCTTGACTAAGGGGAAGAAGTAGAGGAGGCCTTGTTAGCAACTCCTCCCTGTGTAGCGCAGGGCTAGGAAACAATGCTTTCTTTCCCAGGAAAGGCTTATTTAACCCCTGATTGTCTTTCTCTGGGGAGAAATCACTTGGCATAATCAAGCCTAAACAGAGTCTTCCTGAAAGAGTTGGGTGTGCCTGGGGCCCTGTGGGTAGTGCCTGGGAGGTGTTCACAGAGGGTCACATCAGCCTTTGTCGTGGAACACGGCACAGCTTCTATGACAGAGCAGTGTGCCCTGTTACGTTCCTGGCTGCCCTCCTCCTCTCCTGGGTCAGCTTGAGAACTCCTGAGGACTCCAGAATATTGACCACCCAATGAGGGATCCCACCTCCCCTTCATCATAGCTGGGGAATGAGTGCTGCTCTTTCCCAGCTGAGAGTTGACTAAGATAAAGAGATGCAGAACCTTAGTGGGAGGCTGAGGTTGGAACCATGTGTCTCAAAAAGCCAAGCAGAACCTCTGATCTGCAGGTTTTTCAGGCCACTTCTGTCACTCCGCACTCAGACCAACATCACACCTGCACACAAACCACAGTAGGTGAGATTTCAACTTTCCCCCTCCCCAACAAAGTCAGCCACTCTGCGGGGAATTTTCTGTTTGGTGGCAACAAACAGCCAAGTTGAAAATGCAACATTCTCTTCTTGACTGTAGATAAATCACGCAGCATTGTGGCATCTTTTTGTTTTCTATCCCTGAAAGAGTCTGGGGGTGTTTTTTTTTTTTTTTTGCTTTTTTCATAAATAAATATTTTAACTGGAAATTTCCAAGCATATGACAGGCCTAGAATGTGAACTTGAATGTACTGTAATAGAAATCATCAGTTGCCATGGTGACGTGTTCCAGGAGCAGATTGCAGGGAGTCACATGGGCAGAGAGTGCTCAGTAATACTAACACATCAGAGAGCGAGGCCACTTAACCTCAATCGCTTCCAGCTATTGTGCAGAATGCAATTGAATTTATTCCTAATTTCTGCCAGTGCTAAAGAACAAAATTTCCCTGCAGATTTTAATCTTACTCAGGCAGGCCCAGCTAGTGCTCAGACTCTGTTCAGCACCAATATTCAGTCCAGTTACTCACCCACTTTACAGCTCTATTTTCTTATTTTTATTTTTCATAATAGCTTCCCTCCCCCTGCTGGGTCCCGCATGTCCCCCTGCCCTAGGGAGAACTCCCCTCCTCCTTTCCGAATGGCTGCACGGTCTCTCTGACTCCATTCTGCTAATACAAGGAACGCAGCTTTCATAATAATAGGGGTAAAAAAAAAAAAGAAAGAGCTTCCCTGTCAGCAATAGCTTTCTTTTTCCCCCACCCCAAACCTGTTCTGAAATACAATTCCTGCCAGCTTTGGGTTGTACCTTGGAATGCCACAATTAACAGCCCCGGAGTAAGAAGGCAAATTTACGGATCAGTGAATAATGGAATCAAAGTGCATGTTTTCAATCCCTGTGACAGTCACCTCCCCCTCCACATGTACAACCCCAACCAGGAGAGAGACACAGGTTAGCAGGAGGTCCAGCCGCCGATCACAGAGCACTCATTTCGAGAGCTTATCCGCTCTTATGAAGGCTGATAAATCAGAGACTCTCGTATGGACAGTCTCAAGTTAGCAGCGTCATCGATCTCCCCTGGCCCTTTTAAGTTATTTGTCTTATTCACTTCCAAAGATGATATCAGCGATGCCAAATGAGTCTTTGTTTTCTACACTCTTGTTCTTCCCAGGGTGAGTGGCTGTGTTGTTGTGGGGGCTAAGAGGCCTGCTTCTGGGGCCCAGCCCTTTCTTTCCCACGGAAGGTCACCTCTCCCTGCATCGAGGTGTTGTCAGCAGCCTGCCTGTGTTCCCAGGCCGGAGATAGCATTCTCCAGGCTGACGGTCTTTGCGTGGCTCTAGTTCTTGGATGATCTCTCTACTTTATGAATATCTCTTTTAAAAAGACAGAAAGCCAGCTTTAATAGCCAAATGAAGACAAGGCAGAGCTGGGCCTGAAACAGTCCACATTCTAAAGGTCAAGCAACGGGAAACTTAAAAATATAGGGAGATTATGGAAAGGTCTTTTGAGGGGAGGAAAAAAAGATAGTTTCTGAAGTGGTTTCCTTTAGACAGTAGGGTCCTCTAATACGGGGGAAAATGTAGTGACAATTCACTTCCTCAGCTAGTACCAAGCCGTTGTTCTAATTCTGCGCTGGGACAGGAAACGTGGAGAGAAACTGAGAAGAGGCAGAATGGCGGCAGCATGGAATTAGGACGAGCTGTTGGTAGTGGTTCCTGACTCTACACAGAAAACCTGCTGACTGCAGATGTATCCACGGAGGCTGTGAGAGAAAATAAGCCAGAGAGGACGTGCAGAGAAGCACTGCAAGGAATTTTCTATCAGTAGTGTGACATTTGGATCTGGAGAGAGAAAACCACATGCCAAGCTTATTGGCAGCACGCGTGGCTGTGTGCCTGCCCTACTGCACCGAAGTCTCTGGAAGGCCTTTGCCAGACAGCTTTGCCCACAACTGCCTGTCCACTTGGCTGGGTAGCTCAGGTCAAGCCAGCCCTTCAGCCTCTATCAGGGACTTCATTTATTTTTTTATTACAAAATTTTTATTTTTTGACTGCGTTGGGTCTTCGCCACTGTGAGCAGGCTTTCTCTAATTGAGGTGAGTGGGGGCTACTCTTTGTTGTGGAGGACAGGTTTCTCATTGCAGTGGCTTCTCTTGTTGCAGAGCATAGGCTCTAGGCATGCGGGCTCTAGAGTGCAGGCTCAGAAGTTGCGGTGCACGGGCTTAGTTACTCCGCAGCACGTGGGATCTATCCAGACTGGGGATCAAACCCATGTCCCCTGTACTGGCAGGTGGATTCTTAACCACTGGACCACCAGGGAAGTTGTATCAGCTCAAGGTACTTCTAACTAGGGAGGAGTAGCACTGTCTTTGTAAATGGCAAAATGCTCAGTTATCTACAACTTTGAACATGTTTTCTAATCAAAGTTGGTTTGATTTGTACTGAAGCATTTCCACACTTACTGGTTAGAAATGCTTGTTGACCCTCTTGTGAGAGTCATTCAGGCAATCAGAGCCTTGGAACGTTCCAGGAGGTTGTCTAATCTCTACCTAAGCAATGTCTGTTTAGGCAGAGTAGCCTTCTGGAAACTTTATCCACACAGAGGTACTTGGCTGGGGGACCACTGAACCTCATGGCCTCTGACTGAACAAAGATGGCAAGAGAAGGTTAAGAAAAGAGCCTGAGGCTTTATCTGTGATGAATTTCATTAAAGGGAAGGACAATCTGTGCTATTATGCTAATACCTGCAATAGCAATCTTATTATGTTCATTAATCTATAGCCAAGGAATAACATTATTACAGTTCTTATAGCTTTTCAAAGTACTTTCATGACTATTACCTTATTTGAACTGCACAGCAACCTTATAATGTAGGTGGGGCACATTTTTCAGCTGAGAGATTAAGAGCTACAAAAGTTGGGACTGGAACAAAATCACACAGAGTAAGGACAAGATCTAGATCTTAGGACACTAGATGCTGTGTTCTTTCTACCACCCTGTGTGCTGGCCAGGCTGAGAGCCAGAGTACCTGCCTCTTCTCAGGGAAAATGGCCCAAAGAGGCTCCTCCCTGCACAATTTGCTATAGTCCTATGTACAGAAAGGACTGGCCCATGGGTAAACGGAGAGGGGTTGGCACTGTCCATGGGTTGAACATGAGGGTCAGTGCCTCTGTACAAGTTTGGTGTAGATTCTGCTCATTAGGGTTTTCCAGATTGAATAGAGACAACCCAACTCAACCCAGCTTCTTTTTTGGGAAGTGTGAATCCTGGTGGAAAATGAGGAGGTGGGTCTAATTCTTCTTGCAAGAAGCCTGATGCACAAATGTGCCTAATAGCAGCAGGACTCAGAGTGAAGATGGCATTTGAGGTTTTGATGTAGCACTGTTGACTCTGCCAAAACCCAAGCCACCGTATCTCAGTTACTGAGTAACAGAAGAAATAGACATTTTTCTGTGCCTCCCTCCTTCCCCACCCTCTTCCTTACCCAGTCCTTGGTGTTATAGGGACAGGGTCAGCGGTGGGTTGAGAGTTAGGGATGTCTGATAGATACATTACTAGCAGTAAAAAAACCCCAGAGTTTCCACACTGGCTGTTGTGAAGAAGCTTCATGGAAATGGCCCCACGAAAACATCTAGCTTGATGACTCTCTGGCTGATTGAAAAAAGGTCCCTGTGCTGCTCCAAGTTTCTCAAGATCCTTGCACTGATCATCTATTGCAGAAAGTATCCTGAATGTGGCCAGATAGTATTTAGACATAATCTATTTTCTCTTTCTTCTCCTTTTCTTTCTACAAGCAAGTAGTCTGGTCTCTGCCTCCAAGGTGGGCATGTTGTAAGGCAGGGTGAAGGTCCTTCTGACTTCCATAATACTAAAGCTTAACTTCTTAGCATAATGGTTCTGATAAAGGTGTCACTAGACCTAAAAGGGTGTTAGAAATGAATGGCCCTTCTGAATGTTACTGGTAGTTGAAATGGCTGGGAGGTATCATTGGCACTTTGTTCTCTAAGGAGCTGGGGATGGTAAACATCTAACAGTGAACGAATGGGCAGGAGTTTTGAAGAAACATGAAGGCAGAAAGATGACAGCCTAAAAGAGATTCCCCCAAAGTTGGGAAGAGTGAAAGGGGAGGAGCGGGAAGGAGAAGAGGAAGAGTAGAGAGAACTTGGCATCCTGACTGCAGAAGAGATTGGTTCCCTGTTCCCTGGTTCCCTCTACGTGAGGGGCAAGACCTCAGAGTACCGTGCATGTGGGGTGCATCTACACGCAAGGCTGAGGCGTCCTCAACCTTGACGCAGTTGGCACGGATGACATTAGGCCAGATAATTGTTGTGAGACTTTCCTGTGTATTGTAAGACGTTCGGCAGTGTCCTTTATCTCCACCCACTAAAAGCCAATAGCAAGCTCCTCCTCAGTCACAGCTCAAATGTCTCCAGATGTTGCCAAATATCTCCTGGTGGGCAAACCTGTCCCTAGTTGAGAGTCACGGCTCTAGGCCAGGGGTTGCAAACTCAATTGGTATGGGAACCAGGTGACAATGATGACAACAATAGAAATAGTAGTAGTAACAGTGAACTCTTCTATGAGTGCCAGACACCAATGTAAACACTTTATACATTTTAATTCATTTAATCCTATTACCCTATGAAGCAGGCACAACCTCATCTTACAAATGAAGAAACCGAGGCACAGAGAGACTAAGAAACTCACGGAAACTCACATACTAGTAAGTGAAGGGTAAGCATTTGCACTCAGGCTCTGTGATCCCAGAGCCCCAGCTTCTCTCTGCTCTAAGGCCTGACTACTGCACCATTTCCCTTTATTGAAGTCAATTTATTTACCTTGCCTATCAACTCAGGGAGAGAACGTTCACTTTTTAAGGATTAAGGAGTCTTACAGTCTCCTGTGATACAAATGCTTCTATATTCACCAAGCATTGCTGCAATGAGAAGACAATGAATTAACAAAAATAGGTGAGTGTTTTAAAGCACGCAGTGTTAGGTGTGTCTTGGCTTCAGCAGTGTGTGGAACCTTCCTCTGAGCTACATCCTCTTGTATGTGGGCAGCACAAGGTTTTTAGCTTCCGTGGAACATCTGTAGAAGTTGGGTGCACGTCCAGAATTTACCATACCCTGTGCTTTCGTCCTGCCTCTGCTGCATTTGGGAGGCAAGGAACAGTTCACTTAGTGATGGGCTTTGCCTGAAGGAAAACAGCTCCTGTCTTAGCTGGGCATTCTTCATCATGGCTTGAATGATGGCAGGATGCCTGGGGAAGTGGGGAGTAGGCTATGGGCCCCGATTCTGCATGCTGCTGGAGACGTACATGGAGACTGTCCTTGGTGGGGTCTCTGGGAACCCACCTGCCAAGGCAGGAGATATAATGAGACCTGGGTTCAATTTTTGGGTCAGGAAGATCCCCTGGAGGAGGGCACGGCAACCCACTCCAGTATTCTTGCTTGGAGAATCCCATGGATAGAGGAATCTGGCGGGCAACAGTCCATGGGGTCGCAAAGAGTTGGACATGACTGAGGCGACTTAGCATGCACACGCTGGGTGCTTTAGCTGCATTACAATCCCCTGGACGACTGTCCACTCATCGCACTTCCACTTTCTGTTTCATAGTCTGAAGAACTCCTTGTCCCCACCCTACCCATGGGATGGATTCACAGAGCTTCCCAGACTGTCACAGAATTGTGAGGGCATCTTTGCTTTTCCAGTGCTTTTCCAGCTCTTTTCCAGTGATGCTTCAGCAATGACCTGGAAGGGTCTGGTGGGAAAGCTAACACTGGGCTTTGAGTCAGTTTTCAGGCTTCCCCTTGTGAGGGTGATGAGATGCTAATTTCAGTTCAAATTTTATGCTAATTTCAGTTCAAATTTTATACCCTTAGAACAGAGCATTTGGATTTAAATTTAAATTGGAGTTTGAGAGGTGTAAAAGTCAAAAGTACCATGTCCACATTTTCATTATAGATACTCCTCATTCCCAACAATTGTTAGAAAGATCTTCAACACTTCCCACATTACATCTGGTTTTTAATTCAGTTAGAATCATGTGTGCCTCTTCTGTTTGTCATAGTTAGAAACAAATAGCGATTTTCAGAGCAATTCTCTCCAACATGACAGTGAGCACTCTTCCAGAGTACAGAAGGGACTGGAGCTAAAACAAATAATAATAAAGAATTCAAGCAAAGCTGTCAATACCAATCCTTAACACTGAAGTTTGTCCAGGGCTTGTCCTGCGTTTCCAGCTGATATTCCATCACAACATTTTTCTTTCCCTCTGGGGTTCATTCCCATCTCAGAAAATAAATAATTTATCAATATATTAATATATAATATTAATAATAATATTAGTATATTATTTAATATATTTATTAATTGTCAACTAGATGGCTAAACTGGAATCAAGATTGCTGGGAGAAATATAAACAACCTCAGATACGCAGATGATACCACTTGAGTGGCAGAAAGTGGAGAGGAACTAAAGAGCCTCTTGATGAGGGTGAAAGAAGAGAGTAAAAAAGCTGAGTTAAAACTCAACATTAAAAAAATGAAGATCATAGCATCCAGTTCCATCACTTCATGGCAAAGAGAAGGGGAAAAAGTGGAAGCAGTCACAGATTTTATTTTCTTGGGCTCCAAAATCACTGTGGACAGTGACTACAGCCATGAAATTAAAAGATGCTTGCTCCTTGGAAGGAAAGCTATGACAGACCTAGAGAGCACTTTAAAAAGCAGAGAAAGGTCCATATAGTCAAAGCTATGGTTTTTCCAGTAGTCATGTATGGATGTGAGAGTTGGACCATAAAGAAGGCTGAGCGCTGAAGAACTGATGCTTTGAAATTGAGGTGCTGGAGAAGACGCTTGAGAGTCCCTTGAACTGCAAGGAGATCAAACTAGTCAATCCTAAAGGAAATCAACCCTGAATATTCATTGGAAAAACTGCTGCTGAAGCCAAAGCTCCAATACTTTGGCCACCTGATGTGAAGAGCAGACTCATCGGAAAAGACCCTGAGGCTGGAAAAGATTGAAGACAAAAGGAGAAGGGGGCAGCAGAGAATGAGATGGTTAGATAGCATCACTGACGCAATGGACATGAATTTGAGCAAACTCTAGGAGACAGTGAAGGACAAGGAAGACTGGCATGCTGCAGTCATGAGGTCACAGAGTCGGACACAACTTATCGACTGAACAGCATATGAATAAACACTCAAAGTGCGTTATTTAGATCACATATAACTAGAAGAATAGATATATTGACAGACCACTAAATTTACACCATAGGTACTAGCTCAGCGACAAGGTGCTCTGGTTGTTTCGAGGGGCTGAACCCCAAATATAGGGCTGCTCCTGAAGGCTTTCACGGAGGTTTCGTCTTCCAGGAAGGTTTCCCAGATCTTTGTCCTCATTTCCCTTCACCAAAGTGAAGTAAACAATCTCATCCTCAAATGTTCACATAACTTTATTTCACCTGCTTTCCTGTACTAGAGTTACTTATTTGTGTCTTACCTCTCTGTTAGACAGAAGTTGCTTTAGAGAAGATTGTCTCTTTCATTTATCTCCCCGTGGACACCTTGATTAGCACGGTGTGATGTAAGTTGAATAGATATTCTTGAATGAATGAATGAATGAATGAGTGAATGAATTGATATGCATCTTGAGCTGGATCTTGAAGGACAGACAGGCAGGTTGAGATGCTTTTTAAAAAGTAATAAGTCAATCACTATAAGCTATAGACCCTTTTGGCTAGCATTCTTCTGGAGTTCTTACTGTTGTTTACCCATGCACGTTTCCTCCCCTAGATCCGACCTTGATACTGGTTAGAACTGTTCCCTAGTAACACGGTTTTTAGTGACATCAAGGCTTTGTTGGAAGAAGGAGTTGGCACTTTGTTGCAGAGATCCCATTACTTCCCCATAGGAGGCTGTCAATCCCCTAAGTGCACCACCTCTGGTGCCAATCTCTTGCTCCCGCATCCTCCTCCTGACTGCTGGGAGCACGTAGGCATGCTACATGTCACCTGCTCCTCCAGCTCTTGACAGTCTCCTTCCTTTGTTTCCAAATTCTAAGCAAATTGCTCAGTTGACAATCAAAGCCTGCTAACATCAAACAGCTGCTGTAGACAGGTGTGTTCTACAGTTACCTGCTGTTTGCTTTCCTCAGCAGGGACGGATATGACAAACAAAACCAGGAGCTGGGTGCCAGCTTCCTGCTAACATTTTTCAGACTTGGAAATTCACCCTAAAAAAAGCCTCCCTCAGTCTTTATCAGTGTGTGGCTGGGTGAGATGTTGTACAACTCCACCAGTTCCCGTGGTTCTTTGCAAAAAACTAGAAATCACAGTGACTAGATCCAAGCAAAGAGGTTGCACGGTTCTAGAACTCTTGATTTTTAAAGGACTCCCATGCATGCATGCTCAGTCACTTAGTCGTGTCCGACTCTTTGCAACCCCATGGACCATAGCCCACCAGGTACTTCTGTCCATGGGATTCTCCAGGCAAGAGTACTGGTGTAGGTTGCCATGCTCTCCTCTAGGAGATCTTCCTGACCTAGGGATCGAACCCATGTCTCCCGTGTCTCCTGCATTGGCAGGCGGATTCTTTACCTCTAACGCTGCCTGGAAAGCAGTTGCCTTAAAATTTTTCTAGATTTTTCTTCCCTGTTAATGTGATTATATGAGTGTTCCCTCCTGCTTTCTGCTTTTGGCAGTGTTCCCAAAGGTCTTAAGTTTCTGACCTTTGAAAGTTGTTCTCATCATCAGGTGGTACGACTGGCCATTAAGTCTCCCATCACTGGGGGTATGAGGCTGTGGCAAGTTGGAGGTGGAATGAATTCGCACTTTTTCCAACATTCCTTCCTGTGCTTCAGAGCCTGGAAAACTAGCAACCATTATTTTCCATACTATTTTTTATTTACAAGGTGTTTTTGCACCTGAGGTTTTGAATGTGACTTAAGTCCTGCCGCTTAGATGACCCTGCATGAGACACAGAAGGTGGCATGGGGCGGGGGAAGCCCATGTTCTCTGGGGCCAGTTTCTCCAGTGGCAACACTGCCACCGTGTTGGGGTTTCCCATGGTGGCAGGTTCCTCACTGTATGGCTTCCTCATTATGGTGGCTTCCTGGTCACAAACCAGACCGCAGTCCCTTCTGTGGTCATGCTCAGAGTCACTCTTGAAAACTCCACCTAGTGTCTGTGTCTTTGGCTTCGCTGGTAATTTTGTAAATCATTTAATATCCTGCTTTGACTTGCTAGAGTGAATTCTCTTCTCTATGACTGACCCTTAATCAAAACAGAGGGCAACTGGGCCAGACACGCTTCCCCCCACAGCTTGGTGGGGGTGAGAGGAGGTAATCAGCTAGCCGGCAGGGGTCCGCCTCAGGCTGGAGGCTGGGAGAGAGGAGGCTAGCGTTCTGCCAAGGGAAGAAGCTCTCTCCCTCTGTGCCTGTGCCCAGGCGCTTCTTCCAGCTCAGGAGTCCTTCCTTCACCACCACATTACTCCTGCTCTGACAGCCACTTCTTTTCTTGAGCTGGAAGTAGTTTTTGCTTCTCTGAACTTTGTGAACAGTCAGCACACTTCTCCAAAGAAACGATCACTTTCTACTGGTATTATCGTTACTTCTGTACAGTTCTTAGCTCCTGAACCACACTGTTAGTCCTTTAAGAGAAGAATCTGAATCGTTTTGGCAGATCCTGAGAACCCCCACCCCTAGGAGACACATGATAACATTCAAGACAGGAAGGAAAGACCAGAGGAGAGGGTCTGTGCCTAGCTATACTCCCTGGCAAGCAACCAATTGATGATTTATTTTTTTCATCATTTGTTTTTTCATGGATTTTCGGGCCCTTCAAAGGCCTCATGCTGATTTAAATGATGGTGTGAGAGGAGTAAATTTGCCCCATAGCTTTCTGTGATGGTGGAAATGTTGTAAGTCTGCACTGTCCAGTGTGATAGTCCCTAGGATAGGTGACTTCGGACCACTTGAAACATGGCTAATGTGGATGAAGAATTGAATTTTAAAATTTTGTTTAACTTAAATGAATGTAACTTGAAGGAGCCATAGTGGCTACTGGCTGCTGTAGTGGAGGGTGCAACATAAGAGTCAATACTGTTCTAACTGGCACACAGGCCAGTCTGTATTAACTGTTCATTCTGTCACAGGAGGCCAGAACACTGTGGATGTCATTCTGGTATTTAGTGGGCTGGGAGTTTGTCTTTCTGGCCAAGGATCGGGTTTAAAGTTTAAGAGAAAGACAGAGAAGTGGAAGCTTCATCAAAGATTCTATAAACAGGGGACCAGTTTTCAAACACTCTTTGTCATAATTTAAAAAAGTGACCTGACTCTTTAGAGCAAATGATTCTTCCTACATCTTGCCCCATTGAAGTGCAGGGCTGTGGGAGCAGAGGGGCAGAAAGTTGCTAGAATTGTTTGGCTACGTGTTGAGTGGATCTCCTCCCATGAATTGGTGCTGAATGGATGATTCTTTTTGGAAAGGATAATCACATTCTCATCAAGACACTTTCCTTCTCTCTGTGGCATCTTCTACAGCAACCACAAGTGTATGTCAAACTAGATCTGGATGTCAAGGATGAAAACCACCTCCTGTGGGCATCCTGGACTGCTGTGGGTATGCTGATCCCAACTTTGATAGCTCTTGCTACACATACAGGAAAGGGTATGATGCCAGGACAGGACCGGGATCACTGTGGCAGACACAGAGCACAGTATTTGCTCCAGATGAACACGTGGTCCTCTGTCTACGGAGTGCTTCCCGTCCATGAAGTTCTAAGAATGTTCGTGTAGGGCCCTTTCACTTACAGTGATCTCTTTCATAGAATTCTTAGAGATCAGGGTTTCAGATCCTGAGAGAAACCAGTTCTTGGATTTAGTCACTTCTTCAGTGAACTTGCCAGAAAGTGTGAAAGTGTTAGTCCCTCAGTTGTGTCCGGCTCTTTGTGACCCCATGGACTGTAGCCTGCCAGGCTCCTCTGTCCATGGGATTCTCCAGGCAAGAATACTGGAGTGGGTTGCCACTCCCTTCTCCAGGGGATCTTCCTGACCCAGGGATTGAGCCCAGGTATCCTGCATTACAGGCAGATTCTTTACCATCTGAGCCACCAGGGACTTGCCAGAGGAGGATATAATCACTGACAACACTCACACTTGGTTTCACTCTGCTAAGGGCTCATGTTCTTACCTAAACAATAGTTTCCTCTTTCTGAATTCTCTCACATATACTATTTCTTTTTTCCTGCTGGGCACACAGATTTAGGCACATAGTCGTATATCCATGGTCACAGTTTAGTGGCACTAGGGGAATCATCTTAATACTGGCTTGGTTCTGGCTGACCTGCTAACAATTTTGGGTGGACTTCTGGGAAGACAAGCACACTGGCTTGATTCAGGGAGGGATCTGAATCTGGAATCCTGAGTGGAAAGCACAGGGCCTTCCCCCTCGGAGTAAATGGCTCCACTGGAGGAGGTGCTACACATTCGGTGAGCTTTTCACTTTCTTCCCACTCACCCTGCTCCTCTCCTCTTACCCACTGTGTGCACCCTCCCTTGCCGTGCACAGTCTTAGAAGCCCAGGTGCAGCTCCACCCTTGAAAGCAGGAGCTTCTGGGTGATTCGCCTAAAGGGGAGGACGGAGAGGACAGCAACCTCTCTCATTTTTCAACTTCCTCCTCCTCCTTCTCTTTCAACTCTAGTTTCTTACTTGTCCTGAATCTCTATCTTCCTCCAACTCTTCCTGACTGGCTGACCCTGTGAGATGTGGTCTCATCCAGGCCCATCTGAATTTAATCAGGAAGTTAATAATGTGCTGTGATGAGGGCCTTACACTTCTCCTCTTAGAGTCAACCTAAAGAATTAATGTTTTATTATGGAAAATATAAAATATACAGAAGAGTCAGAGAAGAGTATAATGAATCACCCACTTCAACAATGATCAATAAATAGTTTGCCATTCTTGTTTCATCCATTCCTAGTCCATTTGTTTTGTCTGAGTCTTTTTAATCTTTAAAATATTCATTTGTTTATTTATACAATTGAAATATATTTGCTGTAAAATATTATGTTAGATTTAGGCAAACTACATAGTGATTTAACATTTACATAATATTAGGAAATGAGTGATCACCACAATAAGTCTAGTAACCATTTCTTTCCAGACAAACTTGCTATAATATTACTGACAATATTCCTTATGCTACACATTACATCCCAGAGGCTTATTTATTTTATAATCGAAAGTTTATACCTCTTAATCCTTGTCACATATTTCCCCAACCCCCAAACACCCTCCCCTCTGGCAACCACTCATTTGTTCTCTTTAAGGCTGCTTCTGTTTTGATTTTTAGATTCCATATGTAAGTGAAATCACACAGTATTTGTCTTTGATTTATTTCATTTAGATGATACCCTCTAGGTCCATCCATGTTGTCATAAATGGCAAGATTTCATTCTATAAAATGGCTGAGTATCATTCCATTGAATGTATATACCACATCTTTATCCACTCACCAGATGTTTAGGTTGCTCCCATATCTTGGCTCTTGTAAATAATGCTGCAAGGAATATTGTTGTATATCTTTTCACATTAGTGATTTTGTTTTCTTTCAATAAGTACCCAGAAGTGAAGTTGCTGGCTCATATGGTAGTTCTACTTTTAATTTTCTTCACATCCTCGCAACATTTGTTATTCTTTGTCTTTTTGGTAATAGCCATTCTGGAGAGATGTGAGGTGATATCTTATTGTGTGTTTTTTTTTTAAATAATTTAATCAATTTATTTTTGGCTGTGTTGGGTCTTCATCGCTGCACAGGCTTTTCTCTAGTTGCGGTGCTCGGGCTTTTCACTCTTTTCTTGTTGCAAGGGCTTCCGCAGTTGCAGCTTCCAGTCTCTAGAGCACAGACTCAATAGTTGTGGCTCATGGGCTGAGTGCTCCGCGGCATGTGAAATCTTCCCAGATCAGGGATTGAACCTGTATCTCCTGCAATAGCAGGTGGATTCTCTACTACTGAGCCACCAGAGAAGCCCTTACTGTGGTTTTGATTTTCATTTTCCCAATTATTAGTTATGTTGAACACCTTTTCACAAGTCTGTAGGCCAACTGTATGTCTTCTTTGGAAAAATATACCTTCAGGTTTTCAGTCCATTTTTTAATTGAGTGTTTATTTTTTTGATGTTGAGCTGTACGTGCTATTTGTGACTTTGGATATTAATCCCTTATAAGATATATCATTTGCAAATATCTTTTCCCATTCAGTAGGCTGTCTTTGTGTTTTGTCAATGGTGCACTTTACTGTGTAAAAGTTTTTTAGTTTGATGTACTCCCATTTGTTTATTTTTACTTTTGTTTCCCTTGCTTGAGGAGACAGATTAAAGAAAAATATTGCTTAAAAAAATATTGTTAAGATGCATGTCAAAGAACATACTGCCTATGTTCTCTTCTAGGAGTTTTACAATTTCAGGTTTATGTTTAAGTCTTTGATCTATTTTATTTTTGTATACGGTTTGAGAAAGTAGACCAGTTTGATTCCGTTGCATGTAGCTGTCCAGTTTTCCCAACACGATTTTATTGAAGAACGCTTTTCCCCCCATTGCATTTTCTTGCTCTCTTTGTCATAGATTAATTGACCATAATCTTGGGGATTTATTTCTGGGCTCTCTATTCTGTTGCATTGATATACATGTCTGTGCTTCAGCTTTTTAAAAAAGCAAATTTGTCAGCAGATCATTTCTTCTACAAATACTTCACTAATTATTGCTGATAAATAAAGAACTTAAAAAATGTCATTGTCATGTCTAACAAAATCCAGAAAATTTTCTTAATATCATCAATATACAAATAGCAGGTACACGTATGTACAAGTTGGTGTATACATCTTTAGAGAGGGCAATTTGGCAGCAGATTTCAAAATTTAAAATGCCTATACCCTCTGACTTTGCATTCTATGTGTAAAAATTTCTCTTAGGATGTACAGTATCAACTAAACTATGCAAAGAAAACATTGTTTATGAGACCAAGAAATGAGAAAAAACCCAAAGGGGCTGTTCAGCCATTTGTACTAAATTCATGTAAGGATTTAAAAGAAGGTGGTAGCTCTATGTGTTTTGATATGAAACTATCTAAGACATATTGTTGCATAAAAACAGAATAGCAGAAAGATAGGTAAGGAACTTCTCGGAAGGTTGGGAACGAGAGGGCAAAAGTAAGATAGGAGGGGAAATATTCCTTTTCACCTGGTATCTTCTCATGCATTTTGAATTATTTTTTTTATCATGAAAATGTATTACTTTTGTAGTTTAATAAGTAGTTAATTAAAAAAGTGTATTCTCAGCAGGACAAGTTTGGAGAACTCTTGTTTTCACGTTTCTGATAGCTTCTCATGTAAGTATATGGTAGCGGTTACTAGTGTGCTTCATATCCTGTACTCCTCTCCTTCCTAGTCACTCAGGAGATGACACTCCTCCGCCCGTCTGCAATTAGGGAGGGTCGTGTGATGAGTTCCAGCCTCCAAAGTATGTGTGGACATGACACATGTCACCTCTAGGCTAAGGTGTTTGAGAGTCCATGTGCCACCTCCGTGTTCTCTCCCTTCCTGCCATGGTCACTCTGGAAGCCTTCTGTTGAGATGGCAATGTCGCTAAACTGAGGGAGCCAGATCCCCAAGGCACGCCCCAGAGGAGTCCTAATGTTCCGACTTTGCATGAAAAAGAAAGAAGCTTTTGTTGTATTAAGCTGCTAGATTTCAGGGTTTGTTACTTCAGCTTAGTTGATCTTATCCTGACTAAATCGGTAATGACAGTACAGTTTCAGCACAGCAGAAACAGGCTTTCTCAGACCGCACTGCATGCCCTTGTAATGCTGCATGGAATGATTATAAACCTCTTCCCTTTGCTAATGTTGGGATAATCATGCCATTTGAACTGCAAAAACAAGTAAGCACAATTTCTACAGCAGAATTAATATCCATCTTCAGGTCATTGTGATGCCTTCACTGAGGACCTCAGCACAAAACCAGGAAGACTGCTCTCAGATTTGGAGCTTAACACTGAAGTCCAGGGATGTTTTTCTCATTCTCATTGCTTCTCTGAGCCTCCTCGGCATGAGAACAATTCAACTGGAGCCGCGGCAGCTCAGTCTCCATGCCCTGCCTGTCACCCTTGATGCCCCATGGTATAATACAAGCAGGAAAGCTTTAGAAGGAACAGGTGCCTGAAGGCCTCGGTCTCATCTTTTTCTGCTGCTCTGGGGCCACTGCTTAGGAAGGTGAAAGCTTCAAATACAACAACCAGAGAGCCAGAAAAGACATCTCACTGCTTTACCTCTGTTTGAATCAACTAAAAATAAATAGATGTACTGACTAGATGACAATTTGTTATTGGAAGATTGAAGTGGAGGGGTCTGGGTAAGGGAGTGACAGTGACTTGGATGGTATGACAGAGACAGGAAAAAACCCAGAGAGGTACAAGAAAAAAGCACAGCTAGAGCTCAGCTCAAATCCTAGCTGTGTAGCCTTAGGCACATAACCAAGTCTCTGAGAGCCTCAGTTTCATGCTATGGGTGATTGAGAGGCTGGAATGAGAATGCATGTAATAGTCCTTGTAGAGTGTCTGACAGACAGAAGCAGAGGCACCTCCAGGTAGGAGGTCTTTATGACCTGCACATACTTACAACTTTTGAAGGTGAGCCAAGATGGGGGGCAGCAGCATGCCCACTTATTCCTGGCTGTAAAATTGGCATTCCTGGCTGTAAAACTGGCATTCCAGGAGGGCAGCTCCATGGGGTAATTCCAGTCCTGCATTGGCAGCTCACCAACAGCAACAACAATGTGATGAGTGCTAAAGCTCAGCCTCTATTGTGAGCATTTACACTGGCCTAACCATTTTTGCAAAGACTTCACATGACTGAAGTAACTTAGCTGCATGCATGCAATCACTTTCTACAAAGCCTTGAAACAGTCCTATCAATGTGATTATTGCTATTTCCATCTTGCAGATGACGAAACTGAGGTTCTAAAAGGTTAAGGGATTTGCCCAAGTCGTGGCGCCAATGGTAAAGAATCCATCTGCCAATGTAGGGGCCACAGGAGACAGGGGTTCGATCCGTGGGTCAGGAAGATCCCCTGGAGAAGCAAATGGCAACCTGCTCCAGTATTCTTGCCTGGAAAATTCCATGGACAGAGGAGCCTGGTGGGCTACAGTCCATGGGGTTGCAAAGAGTCAGGCACGACTGAGTGACTGAGCACACACAGCCTGAAGGTGGTAGAGCTGGGATTCAAACCCAGGGAGTTTGGTTTGAGAGTTCATGCCGTTACCACTGCCTCATCTGAGTGCAGCAACCATGATGATTGTAGCTAATGGTAAGAAATGCAAAGCAGGTTGGAAACATTTATCTGCCTAAAGTTTTATAGTGAACTTCTTATAAATCATATTTTCATCCAGATTGTATGTAATTTCAAAGTTAAAAAAAATGCATGGGGACTTTCCTGATGGTCCAGTGGCTAAGACATCACACTCCTCATGCAAGGGGACCAGGTTCAATCCCTGCTGGGGGAATTAGATCTCACATTCTACAAGAGCTCACATGCTACAGCAAAGATCAGAGATACTGGTGTGCAACTAAGAACTGGCACAGCCAAATAAATATTTTTAAAATGCATGAAGGAAGGGGACTTTGAACTGGAAAATATAAGTTATTTACATTCTATATTTTTCAGTGTTAGAAGGAGTACAGAGTGTACCAGAAGGGCAGTACTATGCAACATGGCTCCAATGCCTGGAGTTCTATTTTATCCTGAGAACCACACTAGAAAGGTGGGTTAGATGGTGGAGAGGCTTCGAGGCTCAGGAACAAAGTCTGGGCTTTGCCTTGAGTCACTGGAGGTCACTGAGGAGGGGACAGACGTGGTGAAATAATGTTCTGCTATAGTCCATCTGGCAGTGGTATGCAGGATGAAGAAGCAAAGGAGACTGAGGCAGGGAGGCCACTAGGAAAGCTGTTGCATGTGGGGATGAGGGCTGGGCTAGGGTTGAAGCAGAGGGAAAGAAAAGAAGGTGTGTCTGGAGAGGAAAGGAAAAACTAACAAGACTTGGTGATTATCGGATCCTGGGGTGGGGGAAGCAGACACAGAGGTATTCAGCCACAACAGTTAAGAGGAGAAAAGAATGATTTTAAGGGAAAGACGATTCAGACACTGAGTTTTAGATGAGATGGGAGTACTGAGGAACAATGGCTAATAGGTGGCAGGAGGTACTGTGCTGGAGGTAGAGGACACCTGAGGGTTATGATGAAGTAGAGAAATGGGAATTGCAGTGGTGAGAACTGGAGAAAGTTATGAGAAAAGGACTGAGAACCAAGAGAAAAGGAGAGGAAGGAGGACCTCGAGAGGTGGGCAGACCAGTGAGTGTCAGCATCGACAGGGGTGAGCATGGCGATCAGCCCATAGAACCAGACAGGGACAGAGCACTGGTGACATTTGAAAGTATGGCTTCAGTGGTGCTGTGTTAGTCAGGGCTCTCCAGGGGAATAGACCAGTAGTGTACGTGTGTGTGCGTGTGTGTGTGTGTGTTTATTAAAGAGATTTATTATAAGGAATCAGAGGCCAAGAAGTCCCAAGGCCTGCAGTTGGCAAGCTGGAGACCCAGAGAAGTTGATGTGTAAGTCTAAGCCCAAAGACTTGAGAATTGGGAGAGCTGATGGGAAAAGTTCCAATTTGAAAGCCAATATGCTTTCATAATGACCCAAAAGGAGCAGATGTTTCTGAGTCTGAAGGTTGGAAAAGACCAGTGTCCCAGCTCAGGCAGGGATTCCCTCTTACTCAGACTGTGTTTATTCAGGGCTTCAGTTGATTGGATGAGGCCTTGGTAGCTCAGTGGCAAAGAATCTGCCTGTACAGCAGGAGACCTGGGTTTGATTCCTGGATTGGGAAGATCCCATAGGGAAGGAATGGTGACCCACTCCTGTATTCTTGCTTGGAAAATCCCATGGACAGAGGTGCCTGGTCCATGGGGTTGCACAGAGTTAGACACGACTGAGTGACTAAAACTACCACCAGCACCCACGTTGGGGAAGATAACCTGCTTTACTCAGTGTATGGATTCGAACGTTAATCTCGGGACTTCCCTAGTGGTCCAGGTGACTGAGACTCTGCACTCCCAATGCAGGGAGCCTGGGTTTGATTCCTGGTCAGGGAACTAGATCCCATATGTGACAACTAAGAGTTTTCATGCCTCAACTAAAGATCTTGCAGACTGCAACTAAGCCTGGCACAGGCAAATAAATAACATAAATGAATAATTTTTAAAAATGTTAATCTCATCCAGAAACACTTTCACATGGCCAGGATAATGTTTGACCAAATGTCTGGGCACTCGGTGGCCCAGACAAGTTGACAAACAAAATTAACCATCACAAGTGTCATGGAGTTAGCTTTTTGGGAACCAAATAAGGAATGGGTGTTGGGGAAAAGGAAGTAGGAAGACATAACCACCTACTTAGGAATGCTGGCAGACCAAAGAAGGAGAAAAATCACATGCTAACCTGAAGGGGCAGCCAGGTCAACCAAGATTTATTTACATGATGGAGGAGACCTTTTAACATGACTCTTCTTTGCTAACTCACACAGACATTCATTGTCTCCATCTCTCCTTAACCCGTCCGGGCCTCCCGGAAGGTTATTAAGTTGAATACACAATTTTCTATTCTAAGCATATTTGGCCAAAGGTAAGTTTAAGTTTGTTTGCATTTCTGGCAGTCAACTCTTGGCAGAAGCAGGTGGTTCAGAAATGATCTGGGGCAGAGGAAGAATTCAGCCCATGATCTGAAATGTGCTGTGGATAAAGGTGCACACTGCTTACCAAAACAATCGAAGTTGATTTTTCCATGTTATTTGTGGATTTTCGTCATTGATGCACAATGGATCTATTTCTTACCACCATGATGACCGCCTTAGCATTTATTTAAGCACCAGGAAATACACATTTCAAGCATGAATGTTAGATGGGTCAGAAGGAGCAAAGGATGAATTTGCAGTTTTGTCAGATGGACCAGGTGGCAAGAGAGAGAGTGAGAGAGAGAGCACAATGCTTTCAAGAAAGGAATTCAGACTCTACAATACCTTAAGGCTAAGTAGTGACAAAACTCTTTTTGAAATTTTGCTGGAGAATTTTCTAGAATCTGAGTTCCATGTTTCCTCAACTCCATCTCTACTCTTAAATAGATCCCACATCTAGCTGAGTCTGGCCACTCAGTCCTGATGAGCCTTCTTCCTGGAAACTGCATTTCTCTCCTCTTGCCACTTAACATCTCCAAAAAGACCACACAAATGCCTCTCAAATAGCACTTGCATCCAGAAACTCATATGCATACTGGACCTGGCCAAACACATGCTTTAAGTGTCATCTCTCTTTGACTCTACTGTCTTTACTTATTTTATTTTTTTATACAGCATTTCTTTATTAAGAACTTATACCACACAAATCAGGTTACTTTTCCTGATTACAGAGTTAACAGGACTTGGATCCATATTTAGAGCAGCGACACAAAATTGTAGTAGGAAGAAATTCTGTATATGGATCAAAGGACTACAGTGCACCACTGCAAGAAGATTCAGGTTTGTTTTCCATGTTTTTAACTCTCTAAAAGGGATAATACATTAAGGGGATAATATAGCCAAAGAAGGGATGATGTAGGAAATCATGCGAAATTAAATGAGTATAAGGGTCATGAGAACTTGAGAAGGTGTGAAAAACCAAGCAGTGACAAGGCAGCTCCCTGGAGATGCACCAACCCTGATTTTTCCCTATCCTATATGAAACTGGTGGACTCTTCATCTGGGCGCTTCATTTTGAGAAATCAGCTAGATTAAAGATTTTTAAACAAAGGTTTATTTTAAAAGTAGATACAACTTAGGGAGAGAAAGTTAAACATTAAGAAAGTATTAACTCCTTGAGAAATCAAAATTGTACAGCCAAACGAAAGCAAAGTATAACATTTGGATAAAAATGTTTCTCTAAGGGCAAAACTCAGTTTTCTGAGAGTTCTTTTATTTAACAGAGGGTCCTCTCTGGCTGAGACCTACTCATTCATTGGTTTACCTTGATACCTCACACATTACTCTATATTATTATCATATTACAAAAGGTGCTCAATCATTGCTCTTGTTAGATTCACTTAAGTTCAGTCGCTCAGTCATGTCCGACTCTTTGCAACCCCATGAATTGCAGCATGCCAGGCCTCCCTGTCCATCACCAACTCCTGGAGTTCACCCAAACTCAAGTCCATTGAGTCGGTGATGCCATCCAGCCATCTCATCCTCTGTCGTCCCCTTCTCCTCCTGCCCCCAATCCCTGCCAGCATCAGAGTCTTTTCCAATGAGTCAACTCTTTGCATGAGATGGCCAAAATACTGGAGTTTCAGCTTTAGCATCATTCCTTCCAAAGAAATCCCAGGACGGATCTCCTTCAGAATGGACTGGTTGGATCTCCTTGCAGTCCAAGGGACTCTCAAGAGTCTTCTCCAACACCACAGTTCAAAAGCATCAATTCTTCGGTGCTCAGCTTTCTTCACAGTCCAACTCTCACATCCATACATGACCACTGGAAAAACCATAGCCTTGACTAGATGGACCTTTGTTGGCAAAGTAATGTCTCTGCTTTTAAATATGCTATCTAGGTTGGTCATAACTTTCCTTCCAAGGAGTAAGCGTCTTTTAATTTTATGGCTGCAATCACCATCTGCAGTGATTTTGGAGCCCCCCCCCCCAATAAAGTCTGACACTGTTTCCACTGTTTCCCCATCTATTTCCATGAAGTGATGGGACCAGATGCCATGATCTTAGTTTTATGAATGTTGAACTTTAAGCCAATGTTTTCACTCTCCTCTTTAACTTTCATGAAGAGGCTTTTTAGTTCCTCTTCACTTTCTGCCGTAAGGGTGGTGTCATCTGCATATCTGAGGTTATTGATATTTCTCCCGGCAATCTTGACTCGAGCTTGTGCTTCTTCCAGCCCAGCATTTCTCATGATGTACTTTGCATAGAAGTTAAATAAGCACGATGACAATATACAGCCTTGACATACTCCTTTTCCTATTTGGAACCAGTCTGTTGTTCTATGTCCAGTTCTAACTGTTGCTTCCTGACCTGAATATAGATTTCTCAAGAGGCAGATCAGGTAGTCTGGTATTCCCATCTCTTTCAGAATTTCCCACAGTTTATTGCGATCCACACAGTCAAAGGCTTTGGCATAGTCAATAAAGCAGAAATAGATGTTTTTCTGAAACTCTCTTGCTTTTTCGATGATCCAGCGTATGTTGGCAGTTTGATCTCTGGTTCCTCTGCCTTTTCTAAAACCAGCTTGAACATCTGGAAGTTCACGGTTCACATATTGCTGAAGACTGACTTGGAGAATTTTGAGCATTACTTCACTAGCGTGTGAGATGAGTGCAATTGTGCAGTAGTTTGAGCATTCTTTGGCATTGCCTTTCTTTGGGACCGGAATGAAAACTGACCTTTTCCAGTCCTGTGGCCACTGCTGAATTTTCCAAATTTGCTGGCATATTGAGTGCAGCACTTTCACAGCATCATCTTTCAGGATTTGAAATAGCTCAACTTGTTAGATTATTTGAGTATAATTAATTGTTATAGTTCACCAAGAGGAACCAAAGAACCTCTTAACGAGGATGAAGGCAGAGAGTGAAAAAGCCAGCTTAAAACTAAATATTAAAAAAACTAAGATCATGGCATTGGGCCCCATTACTTCATGGCAAACAGAAGGGGAAAAGGTGGGAGTAGTGACAGATATCTTCTTCTTGGGCTCTAAAATCACTGTGGATGGTGACTGCAGCCATGAAATCAGAAGATGCTTGCTTCTTGGCAGGAAAGCTATGACAAACCTAGTCAATGTGTCAAAAAGCAGAGACATCACTCTGCCGACAAAGGTCCATATAGTTGAGGCTATGGTCTTCCCAGTGGTCATGTACGGCTGTGAAAGCTGGACAGTAAAGAAGGCAGAGCTCCAAAAAACTGATGCCTTCGAACTGTGATGCTGGAGAAGACTCCTGAGAGTCCCTTGGACAGTAAGGAGATCAAACCAATCAATCTTAAAGGAAATGAACCCTGAGTACTCATTGGAAGGACTGATGCTAAAGCTGAAGTTCCAGTATTTTGATCACCTGATGCAAACAGCTGATTCACTGGAAAAGTCCCTGATGCTGGGAAAGATTGAGGGCCGAGGAGAAGAGGGGATCAGAGGATGAGATGGATGGATGGCATCACTGATAAAATGGACATGAACTTGGGCAAACTTTGGGATGGTGAGGGACAGGGAGGCCTGGCGTGCTGCAGTCCATGGCGTTGCAAAGAGTCGGACACGACTGGGTGACTGAACAACAGTAATTGTCATAGTGTAAAATAAATAGAAGAAAAGGGATTATGCTTAATAATGCTGTATGATATACTTCAAAATTGCTAAGAAACTAGATTTTAAATGCTCTTACTACAAAAAAGAAATGATAACACTATGGGACATGATGGAGGTGTTTGATAATGTTATGTGTACATACTAAGTTGCTTCAGTTGTGTCCGACTCTTTGTGACCCTATGGACTGTAGCCCACCAAGTTTCTCTGTCCATGGGATTCTCCCGGCAAGAATACTGGAGTGGGTTGCCACATCCTCCTCCAGGGAATCTTCTTGACCCAGGGATCGAACCTGTGTCCCTTACGTCTCCTGTATTGGCAGGAGGGTACTTTACCACCAGCGCCACCTGGGAAGCCCAATGCTATGGTGGTAATCATATTGTAATATATAAATGTATCAAATTACTACTCTTACACAATATTATATATCAACTATATCTCAATAATACTATATATATATATATATATATATATATATATATATATATATATAATGCAGTCAGCTCTCTGAATCCCCTGGGTTCAGGATCCTCATATTCAATCAAGTGCATATCAAAAATTTCAGAAAGTTCCAAAAAGTAACTATGTATATAGCATTTACATTGTATTCACAACTATTTTCATAGCATTTACATTTTATTAGGTATTACAGGTGATCTGGAGATGATTTAAAGTATAGGGGAGGTGAGATGAGGTGGCCAAGTGAATGAGGTGATGGATTGCTATAAAGAATAGGGGAGGATGTGCATAGGTTATATGTGAATACTACCTTATTTTATCAGGGACTTGAGGTGGATTTGGGTATCTGTGAGGGGTGCTGGAACCAATCCCTCACAGATACAAAGGGATAAGTGAAGAAATATCACTATATATTACACATTATAATAATAACTAGTGATGTCTCTTTTTTCAATTATTTTTTAACACTATAATAATTATACTCAAGTAATGTAAGAGCATTTATTGAGTAGGTAGAAAGGTAGTAGGTAGACAGGTATTAGGTAGACAGGTAATAGGTAGACAGGTAGTAGATAGGTAGATGGTTGGATGGCATCACCAACTCAATAATATGAGTTTGAGCAAGCTCTAGGAGTTGGTGATGGACAGGGAAGCCTGGTGTGCTGCAGTCCATGGGGTCGCAGAGTCGCACATGACTGAGCAACTGAACTGAACTGAACTAGGGGTAGTAGCAGCTTTCTGCTGTTACTAGTCTCTGGGTGACCCACCTATCCTTGACTCTTCTTTTAATCCTGTCCCCTCCTCTGTCAGTAACCCCTTCCTTAAATTCTCTTCATCTGTACCATTGGCGGGGTGGGCGGGTGGTGAATTCTGTTTCCCACGGGGACCCTTGACAGATGCAATGAAACTTAAGAAGTTGCAGGTAGGGGGTTCTTTTGCTTCTTGGCAGAGATTCTAATGCGTCGACCAGAACAAATACTTGTTTCATGGAGAAGGAGGTTAGTGTTCCCCAGCAGGAGAGGAGGAACTTTGAAAGCAGAGTCTACTTATAGAGAAGGAAAAAGCAAGAGTTTGACGTGAACAAGTTGGTGTTTGGGTATACACAAAAGTCTGATTTGTACAGCTAATTTCTAGACTTTAAAAGTTAAATGAATCCTTCCTGGAAGCCTGTGCTTCCTGAACTATCACTTGTTTGAAAAGAGAGCTACATCAAAGCCCCAGGCATCAGAATTTCCCAGAACCCAAACTTCATAGCCATGCTGGGGGACACTGCAGATCCTCAGTCAAGAGGGGGAGTGGAGGTGAGCAAGGAGCCCTTCCTGCTGTAATTAGTTCTGGCATAATATTCTTTTTCAAGCTTCACTAATTGAAATTAAACAGCTGCCATGTTTGGACAGGGACAAAAAAGAATCCATATTTCAGCCTTGTCTGATTTAACAAAGACTGACAGGTTGTGAGGAAACCAGGGGCAATTTCACTCCCATGGCTGAGTCTCCCAGTGGTCGATCCAAAGCAAAACAAAGTGGTGAGGAGGTGAAGTGTCTTCAGCAGGAGCAATGCTCTCCAGGAGTTCACAGGCCAAAGGACACAGTAAGTTAGTCTCATGGCCAGTCTTACGAAAATGACCCAGCAGCCAACTCTTTCCTGTGGCCCCTCACCCCCCAGATTACCGAGATATCTACTACCATATGCTGGAAGAAGCTAGAAACAATCAAAGAAGAAATAAAAATGCCTGCCAAGCGAATCCTTTGCTATGTAAGTCCTTTTTTAGATAGGGAGTGGTGATAAGGGGTGGTTTTATCACTCTAGGGGCCATTTATTAGTTAAAAGATGTTGAAGAAAAAATAATTTCCGCAATGCTCTGAAAAGCATACTAAGTACCTTCAGAGAAGCTGTCCCTTCAATCCCCACAGCAACATGGTGACTCAGGTCTTATGAAACAAACTGGACTTGGAGCTAGAGGGCTTAAGTTTGAGTGTGGCTTCACCAGAAACTTCTTGTGTGATTTTAGGTCTCTGGGTTTCAGTGTCCTTATAAATAACATGAAAACAACACCTTGTCCTCGTGGGTGAGAGACAGTCAACTCAAGCACATTGTTCTCTTTGGATAAAAAAGTCAGTCTATGTTAGGAATTAACAATTATTAACATGAATATAAGCAATGAAATCACCGACTAACACACACACACAAAAGCAGAAGAGAATGCATAGGTGAATACTCAGATAGCGAAACCATCAACCATAGGAACAAGGGGTAACTGAAATCTAAAAGCTTTCTCCAAGTATAGTTCTTCAGTGTGTGTGTGTGGGGGTGGGGGGCGAGGGTGTTTGCTTAGATTACAATTAAATTCTCTTTAAAAATGGTATAGGAAATGGCATTCATTCAGGTGTCTGTTCAGGTGCCACATAACCAGAGAGGATCTCCCTGATCACCCTACAAAATAGCATGCTAGTCACTCATCTTCCTTTACTCTGCTTCATTTTAAACACTTAGTTTATCTTTCTTGACTGTAATATAAGCTCCAGCAGGAAAGAGATTGTGTCTGTTTTGTTCACTGTTGACTCCTCAATGCTCACTACAGTTCCTGGTACATAGTATTATTTACTGAGTGAATTTAGTATTGATATAATATGAATTTAATAATGATATAATATAAATCTTAGTATTAAATATTTTTCCAAATTTTTCTTGGTTTGGAAAAACTTGGAAAATTTTCCATCTTAACTATTTTTAAGTGTACAGTTCAGTGGTGTTAAATAAACTTACAATGTTGGGCACCTATCACCACCATCCATCGCCAGAGCTCCTTTCATCTTGTAAAACTGAAACTCCACACTCTTAAACAGTAACTCCTCATTCCCCCTCCCTCCAGCCCCTGGCAACCACCCTTCTACTTTCCATCTCTGTGATTTTGACTATTTTAAGTACCTCATCTAAGTGGAATCATACAGTATTTATCTTTTTGTGACTGGCTTATTTCACTTAGCATAATGTCCTCAAGATTCATCCATGTTGTAGCATATGTCAGAATTTTCTTCCTTTTAAAGGCTGAAGTGTTAAATATTTTGATTCTCATAAAAGTTTTGGTATAGAGGGTACCGTGAAATACCTACTCTATCCAATCTTCTAAAAAATGTGCTTTATGAAAATGGTAGCCATATTGAAAGTAAATCTCACTGCAAAGCAAACTCAGCAAAAAAGTATTCATTTCCTCTCATATTAAGGGTGGTATTAGAAGTTCACGTAAACATCAATTTAGGTGGCTGGAGTGGTATTAAATAGAATAGTTAGGTCACAGTCAGCAGTTTCCTGCTCATGACTGTCTTGGTGATGGTAGTGGTTTGGTTGCTAAGTCATGTCTGACTCCTGAGATCCCATGGACTGTAGCCTGCTAGGCTCCTCTGTCCATGGGATTTCCGAGGCAAGAATACTGGACTGGGTTGTCATTCTCTTCTCCAGGGGATCTTCCTGATCCAGGGATCAAATTCAGGTCTCCTGCATTGCAAGTGGATTCTTTACCGACTTAGCCACCAGGAAAGCAGGCAAAAACGTTCTACACTGTGTCACTCAATGGTGAAAGATTGTCCTGGGAGCGAGGAACCACTTTTACCTAATGAATATCCTCACTCACATCACTCACTCTAAAGAGTACTTAGCCTTCCAGATCTCAGTAAATGGCATTCCATTTATCCAAGGTGATCTTAAGTCCTAAAATAAGACATATAGGATTCTTGATTAAATATGGTAGATTAACTACATGAGTTTATCTCTGATTACATCTGAGATCTTATTAAAATGATTGTGCAGAAGTGTTTTTTTTTTTAAAGATACAAATCCACTATAGAAAGACAGTGAAAGAGGTGACTGAACAGATAAGAAGATTCAATGATTTTTGGAAGTTAAAAAGCAGATGACTAAATGAGATGGCTCATTTAGGAAATAAAGAAGGCCACAGCCTAAAGTTAATTTAGAGGGTGATATATCTTAGGCTGAAAAGGTGCATGAAGTATCCAGACCAAGATATGAAGCTTAGCCTTTACTATGTCTGAGATAAAAAGAAGATCTTGAAAGTTTCCAGAAGGGATGGAAAAGCAGGTCACTTACAGAGGAATGAGAGGTCAGACTTCACTTTTCTTTTAGGCTGCACTGTGCAGCTTGCAGGATCTTAGTTCCCTGACCAGGGATCAAATCCGGGTCCCCTGCATTGAGAGCAGAGAGTCTTAACTACTGGACCACCAGGGAAGTCCCAAGACCAGACCTCTTAATGCTAGATGTTAGAAGGAAATGGAGCAAGGCAGCTCTAGAGGGAGGGTGTAGAAAACAGACTATTTGTAATGTGCGTTGTTATTCATTGGCTTCTTTATTATAAGAAGATGAGCTCAGGAGAGAATTGGCAGGTCTACAAACAGAAATCAATGAGAATAAAAAGAGTCAAGACATTTGCATAGCCAAAGGTTTAAAGAAGTCACTGCTTTCAGACCCCAAGAGTAAAGGATATGTAACAGAGACCTGGTAAAACCCTCAGGTGAACAGTACAATCCAGCCTGTGGCAAAGACCAGACTGAAGGTATGGCATTCCCATTGATGGTTCTGGATGGTCTCAAGCCAGTGCCTCTGAACTGATGGAGACTGGTGTTGAGGACAACAAAGCAGAGCTATGAGGCCCGGTTGAAAATCGTATCTAGCAAATTATTGGCTCATGGAAATGAAAGAGAAGCAAATAAACTAGAAGACCATGCTGGGAAAAATTGAGGGCAGGAGGAGAAGGGGGCAACAGAGGCTGAGATGGTTGGATGGCATCATCGACTCAATGGACATGAGTTTGAGCCAACTCCGGGAGACAGTGAAGGACAAGGCAGCCTGGTGTGCTGCAGTCCATGGGGTCACGAAGAGTCAGACACGACTGAGCGACTGAACAACAACAACAAATTAAAAATAACTCTAGAATATAGTGGTCGATGTTAGAAGCAATAGTAATATGAAACATAATCAATGCCAGCCATCTTCAACACCAAATCCTAAACTATTGTTATTAGCTTTGCCTGTTCATCATGGCTTTCATCCACTAGTGATCTCTGTTCTTTCCCAGTTACACATTCAGAACTAAAAGTATATAAAAAATGACATCTCTGATGTCAGAGGTTCACTTAGTATTAATTCATTTTTCAAAAACCAGAATCTCAGAGTTGTAGGTAAATTGTTGCTATTGGTTGGAGGCTTAAAAAAATCCTTCAGCTTTAAGGTAATGTTGAAAGACTCTGTTTTAACTATTTGTGTGTGCTTAGTCGCTAAGTCATGTTCAACTCTTTGCAACTGTAGCCCACCAGGCTCCTCTGTCCATGGGATTTCCCATGCAAGAATAGTGGAGTGGGTTGCTATTTCCTTCTCCAGGGGATCTTCCTGACCCAGGGATCAAACCTGGGTCTCCTTCATTGGAGGTCTCCTTCATTGCAGGCAGATTCTTTACTGACTGAGCCACCAGGGAAGACTTTTTCAGGCTCCTCTGTCCTTGGGATTTTCCAGGCAATACTAGAGTGGGTTTTCTCATTTCCTCCTCCAGGGGCTCTTCCCGACCTAGGGATTGAACCCACGTCTCCTGTGTCTTTTGCATTGGCAGGCGTATTCTTTACTGTAGCCACCTGGAAGCCCCTTTTTAATGATAATAGCACTAGATATTAAAGTTTGAATCTGGGTACTAATCTTATCTCAACCAATTATCGCCTAAAGTTAGAATCTGTGATCTTTTCTCAGGGAATATTCTATCAATACTTACACTAAGCACAAGTAGTCAGTCAGAAAAGCACTCAAAAGGTACTATAACGAAAATTAAGAAATGTCTAGCAATAAATCAATAGAGTCTACCAGAAAACAGAAATGCCCTGAGAACTATTTCTTTCCCCAGGCTGAAGAGTTCTTAAAATTTTTAAATATAAACATCCAACCCTAGGTTAAAGGATTCTTTAAAATTTCAAATATAAACATTTAACCTAGACTGTAAAACAGTCCACAAAGTACAGTGGGTAACAGTTTGGGAGGAAACACATTTCTACAGATGCCTTGTTCACTCACCAGACATTCACTAGGCGTCTACCATGAGTGCCTTCATGGAGGAGGTGACATGGAACTGCTCTATGGGGAGTGCACAAAGGGCATCCTAGGCATAGCAAATGGCCTGAATAAAGTTATGCATTGAGAAATGCATAGTGTACGAGGGGGCCAAATTGTATGAAAGACCCTGATGACTTAGACATATCAGACTATGTTCTATATACCAGGAGGGAATCTCTGTAGGGTTTTTGTTTGTGTCAGGAAAGTCAGCACTTTAAAGGCTAAAATGCTGAGGGAAACTGGAGGTAGAAGGCAGTTGGGAGGTGAGAGACAGCATTAGTCTAGGTGAGAGACAGGGGTATGAAACAGGATGGTGGGAATGGAGGGGAAGAGGCGTGAACCTGTGGGGAGGTACGTCACATCCACAGGGCTGGCTGACTGAGCATGCGTGTACTGGGGGCTGTGTGAACAGGGCTGCACTGTAGAGGACTCCTGTGTCTGGAGCTATGGGACTGCTCAGGGGGGCCACCTCAAGGTGGGAAAGCTGTGTGAGGAGACTTACATTTCAGTTTTGAAAAACTGAGCTGGAGAGGCCACTGGGCACACGTGGGTGGAAATAGAGCACTCAGAGACACATCCTCAACTTTCCATTTCATGGATAGGTTGATTTAACAAACATTTCTTAAGTCTTTACTACATGTTATGAGGAGAACCTTAGCCGCATCGGGGTTCATGGTCTAGGAAGTTCCCTAGTAAAAGCAGCCTTTAGTTTAACTGAAACATTACCCAAATTAGCAAACTTGGTGGAGAAACTAAAGAAACACATTTAAATTTGCCAGATAAGTTAAGGTTAGCTGTAATACTCTATCCCGTGGCACGATTGAAGAAATGGACACACTCATGTATTATTTGGAGAAGGCAATGGCAATCCATTCCAGTACTCTTGCCTGGAAAACCCCATGGACGGAGGAGCCTGGTAGGCTGAAGTCCATGGGGTCACTGAGTCGGATACAACTGAGCGACTTCACTTTCACTTTTCACTTTCATGCCTTGGAGAAGAAAATGGCAACCCACTTCAGTGTTCTTGCCTGGAGAATCCCAGGGACGGGGGAGCCTGGTGGGCTGCAGTCCATGGGGTCACACAGAGTCCGACATGACTGAAGTGATTTAGCAGCAGCAGCAGCATGTATTACTAGTGGAAGTAAACAGCATACCTCTTTGGAAAGTTACTGGAAGTATATATCAAGAGTCTTAAAAAGGATTATATTCTCTAAATCAGTAATTCCTTAGGCTATTCCAAAGGAAATAATCCCTAATTTTACAAAGCATTTTGTACAAAGATGTTTATCACAATAGTATGTGTGATAACAGTTTGAGAATTAGCTTGGAGGCCCAGTTGCAGCAGAATATTTTGGTAAATTATGACAAATCTGCTAGATGGAATATTAAACAGTCATTAAAAACAATGTTTGAAAGAAGCTTGTTACTTATATTATTATGTTAACTGGGAAAAATGATATTCAGTAATACCACAACTGCATAAAATAAAACCAAAGGCCCATGAATAGAAAAAAAGAATAACATCTAGAAGCAAACACCACCGTTTTAATAGTGGCTGTTTTTCAGCACTAGAATGCGGTTTTCCTTATTTGATCTGTCCTTTTACATCTCCCAAACTTTCTATCATAAGCATTTAATGACTGTTTAATTAGAAAAATAAGTTTTAACTAGAAAATACATAACGAAGACCAATGAGGACTGAGTGGAGACTGCCTTTGATGTTGAAAGGTAGTCGAGGGGGCTCAGACTGTACGCAGGTACTTTGCTCTGGGTCTCTAAGGATGTAGAGCTGGTCTGATGCCCCAAGCTCTGTGGAGACATTTAGGAGGGACCAGGTTCTCTGAACAAATGGCTAGATGCTAATAAGATACCCCTTGAGTTCCTTCCACTGGTACTTCCCCCTGTCTGTTTTAGGAAAGATTCGGTCACCTCTGGACACCCTCAAAGGCCCACGGATGGTTCTGGTGAACTCGCAGTTGCCTGCACTCATGTCATTTCCCCCTTTCCCTGCACTGGCTTCTCAGACTCAGCGAGCCCAGAGCAGGTTGGGGAGGGGAGCAGGAAGCACGAAATTGCTCTGAGACACACCATAAACCCATAAAGTCTGAGAGGTTAAGCCAAGACTGAGGCATGAAGAGTGAAAATTCTCCATTCAACAATAATCTTCCCCCTCCCTCAACTCCTCTTAAAATGGAAAGAAAGGGTGCAGGATGACATTAGGCACTTTAAAATATGCAGAATTAGGAGCTGGTGCAGACCTCATTAACACCCGCCTCCAACATCATTAAGATGTTTCCAAGAAAATTAATTGAGAGACTCATTAAAAATAAATTAAGAAAAATGTGTTGCAGAGCGCCTGCACTCAGCTCATAAATCACAGCTCAGAGCTCCGGCCTGCTGCTCCGGCAATTAACTCCAACCTATTTGTTTTATCCTGACTGTGAAAATTAGAAAGCAGACGTGGAGATTAGATTAGGGACGTCTGTCAAGCGGAACTTGAAGTGAATATTTTAGGATACAAAATGGAAACCAGGAAAACAAAGAAAGCAGAGATTTCATTCTGAGGAGCTTGTCTTTGAAAAGTGACAGGCAGATGAAGGGTGTTGGTGAGGGGGAGCGTGGGGAAGGAATACATATGTTTGCTTGGGAGGCAGGAAGGACAGGGTGGAGGGTGGGAGGAAAAACAATGGACATTTGAACTCTTCTGACCAGGAAGAGCACAGAATATTTGCATTATAAATATAAACAGATCCACATCCCGTAAAGATGGCATTGAGACATAAAGTAGATGTTCCTAATGATACTAGCATATATCATACTTTAATGTTCAGACATATAGCCATTTGGTCTAATCACTCAAAACAGTTATTGGTCTCCTGCAATATGTTATGTATCGGTGATGACTACGTGGTCTGTTATACGAGGTGAAATATGTCAATCCCTTCTGTGTATCTCTATTCAACAATACAACCAAAGATTACTGAGTAGCGGGCACCTTGCTGGTCTCAACTGATGTATGTGATTTCATTTAACTTTCATATCTCCAAAGAAGAAAACCGTTTTACAAGATGTAGAAACCGAGGCTTAGAGTAAAGCTCGATGCTTGGGAGTTACTTGTCAGGAAAAGACAGAGTTGGGATTGCAACCCTGGTGTTTTAAATCTAAGACCTGGGCAGCCCTCAGTAACACGGCTTCTTTTCATCCAAAAGTACATATTGGGTCACTGTGTTTTTCAACCCTCAAACTAGAAAGACTTTTTGTTCTTCCCTTCCTTCCTCCCTTTATCTTCTCCTTCCACAATTATTTGTTGCACACCCACAATATGCCAGGCATGGTCCCAGGTCTTGCAGGATAATAATGGGGGCATTGTTGAGTTTGGAAAGCCAAGCACTGAATAAGTCATTGCAAATGTGAGGGATGCTACAAAGGACATGCTGAGAACACTGCAAAGGGAAGCAGAGGCTGTCTATCATTTGGGTCATTGATTGAATGCCTACCGTGTATCGGCACTGAGGGCCCGGGTGTTGGACTGCTGGATCTCCCACTTACTGACTACAAGACCTTGGGTAAGTCATTTAACATCTCAGTTTCCACATCTGTACATTGGGGGCAATACTAGTACTTAACCTAGGGATTTATTTTGAGGATGAAATGAGAAAATCCATTAGAAACCCTTAGCAAAGTGCCTGGTTCAGAGTAAGCACTGAGTAAATGTCAGCAGTTATTATTTAGAGGTGACATTTAACTTGGTTCTTAAAGGAGCAGTAGGAATTTAATCAGAATTCCATTTCTGGGGACAGCTGCAGCCTTATGGGTGGTATTTAAAATTATTTGGGTCTTTCAAATAAGAGAGGGAGTGAATAATCTTGAGTGGATAATAAGAGCCTATCATGCCAGACAGCCTCACTGGGCCCAGGGTCTGCTGCTCTGGGATGCAGAATCAAGTATGGAATGCAGGAGGGCAAGGAACAAGAGGCAGCTTTGCTTCTTTTCCTCCAAGGCATCTCACAGGTAGGGGGGAAAAAAAAGCCCCATGCACAGGGAAGAAAGGTTATGGTTGAGAAGGTGTGTCATGTCACAGAATTTTCAAAATTCCTTCCTACTTTGCCTGGGAAATGGGATCATTAGTTAGTGGACTGGCATTAGGCTTTGGAAAGTAGGCTTTGGAAATTCAGTAACACTGCAGTCAATTGTTGTTTATTTTTCATTTGGTTTTAATTTAGTTTTCAAAAGATTTTGTAGAATTCTTGACTTGGCCTGTTGGTCCATCCTTATTTGTAAGGATGTATTAATAACAAGCCCAAAGATGCCAATAGCCAAGCTGACACTCAGCCAAATGTTCTGATATGTTCCTAACAGTTGCCCTTGATTGTGTTCTTCATGGACCATGAACAGTGACTGCTGTAAGGAGTTATTCAGTATTTTTAATATCACCCCTGGCAATAAAGAAGGCTGGACCAAAGCAAAGTTTGAAAAATATGAAACTTGAAAATAAAATACTTTTGTTAGAAATTTCCTTTTTAAAGCTTTCTAAACTGGAATCAAGATTGCCAGGAGTAATATCAATAACCTCAGATATGCAGATGACACCACCCTTATGGCAGAAAGTGAAGAGGAACTAAAGAGTCTCATGATGAAGGTGAAAGAGGAGAGTGAAAAAGCTGGCTTAAAATACAATATTCAGAAAACTAAGATCATGGCCTCCAGTCCCATCACTTCATGGCAAATAGATGGGAAACCAATGGAAACAATGACAGACTTTATTTTTCTTAGGTTCCAAAATCACTGCAGATGGTGATTGCAGTCATGAAATTAAAAGACGCTTGCTCCTTGGAAGAAAAGCTATGACAAACCTAGACAGCATATTAAAAAGCAGAGACACTACTTTGCCGACAAAAGTCTGTATAGTCAAAGCTATGGTTTTTCCAGTAGTCATGTATAGATGTGAGAGTTGGACCATAAAGAAGACTGAATGCTGAAGAATTGAAGCTTTCGAATTGCATTGTTGGAGAAGACTCTTGAGAGTCCCTTGGACTGCAAGGAGATCAAACCAATCAATCCTAAAGGAAATCAACCCTGAATATTCATTGGAAGGACTGATGAAGCTGAAACTCCAATACTTTGGCCACGTGATACAAAGAACCAACTCATTAGGAAAGACCCTAATACTGGGAAAGATTGAGGGCAGGAGGAAAAGGGGACCACAGAGGATGAGATAGTTGGATGGCATCACCAACTCAATGGACATGAGTTTGGGTGAACTCTGGGAGGTGGTGATGGACAGGGAGGCCTGGTGTGCTGTGGTTCATGGGGTTGCAAAGAGTCAGACATGACTGATCGACTGAACTGACTGACTGAGGGAGAAGGTGAAGGACAGAGAGGCCTGGTGTGCTGCAGTCCATGGGGTCGCAAAGAGTCAGACATGCTGAGTGACTGAACAATAACAAATTTCTACCTTAAAACTTAGAAATTTGTTGAAGGAGAAATACCTGGGAAGGGTAGTATTGTAAGCTCCTATCAAGCAGGATGAGTTTCACATCCATTCCAGCTTTTTTTTGGTCATGCAGCATGTGGGATCTTAGGTCCCTGACCAGGGTTTGAACCTGGGGCCCCTGCAGTAGAAGCACGGAGTCTTTACCATTGGACTGCCAGGGAAGTCCCTTCACATCTTTTCCAATTGACAGAATTTGACAGTGGAAAGGAAGTAAGCATACATGCCATGGATCTCACTACACTGAGATCTCTGAAACTTACAAAAAAAAGCAAACAGCTACTTGAGAAGTATTGTCTTCAACTCCATCTTCTCTCCCTGGCCTCGTGTCCGAATAGGTATCATATTCTATGGATTCTGCATTCTCCATGTCTTCTGCATTCATCTCTCTTTTTGATCCCTCTCTGCCTGAGTTTGGCTCTTTCCTGTCTAAGCTCTTGCAAAAACCTTCTACTGACTTTCCTCAAGTCTCCTGTGCTTTACTCCATTGACAGACTTACTGTCCTATAGCTTAGATACAAGCCTTTGATATTTACAGAATAAAATTCCAGCTTTTCAACTTGCTCACCTTGAATCTGGTCAGTAGTGATCTTTTTAGTCAGCTCTCTCACTGCTTCCTCCTTTTCTAATTGCATGTTTTTGACTTATGCCCAACCAGATCATTCATTATTTCCCAAAACACCCAGTATGTTTCCCATGCCATGCACTCCCCCATTATCTTTGTCACAATGCCACAATTCACCTCTGACTAATTAATTTTAATCTTTTATTCAAACTCCAATCCAAATGCTCATTTCCATAAAGCTATATGATGTTGCCTCTCCCAACTTCAGAAAGAAGTAGTTTATTTTTAGAGTGTGCACAATGCCTTCCAATACTTGTTGAACGACTGAATAAACTTTCTCAGAACAATAATCGCAATGTCTCTTACACCTCAATTAGTTGTAGTATGTGCGTTGGTCTGTCACCTCACTAGATTCCAGGCTTCCTAAAGTTATGAACCATATTTAGTTTGTGTCTCTCACTGAATCTGTACCTTGAACATAGTGAGGACTCTTTAAAATTTTGTTATACTTTACTTACAGTGAAATTTAAGTGCTTTGGTATATTATTTCATTTGTTTCGGTTACTTATGCAAATAAACATACAGTTCTGCTCTTGATAATGGAGGATTAATGGCATGTGTAGGTTAATTTACTTGTGACACATGGTGGTGGAGCTGAGGCCAACTTCCCACTTCTGGTCCAGGGCTCTTTTATCCATCATACTTTATGCACATATTGACATTCTCTAAGAACTAGAGCACTTCACAGTACTCACTTTACCTAGAAGAAGATAACTGAGAAGTGATGATAAACCACATCCTTCCCATGCATCGAATGATGTACAGATGATAAACCAGGGCTAATCACACACAAAACACCTTGTTTTCACTTACTCTCCCAAGACCAGGCTTACCACCCTGGCTCACTCTCTCATCTCACAACAGGGGGGAATTCAGGAAGTCGACAGCACTTCACAAAATCCTGGAAACTCTTAGTTGGATGTAATCCTCTTCATATTGCCTATAAATGCTAGGTGAGTGGTCACATTTCAAGAAATAAGGCTGGGCTGCAGATGAACAAATTACCACATTTTGTTCCTTTACCTGAGGCCACATGCGCATGTGTGCACATGCATGTATTCTCTCACACACACACACACACACACACACAGAGTCTTCAGGGGCCAAAGTGTCTCTAAGCTACCAGTAATGACTCTCTGAAATGTCCTACCCAATTTCTTCCTGTCAGTGCTGTGTTTTCACTGAACAGGGTCATCCCCAGCAGGAGACTACACCCTGTGCTACGGAATCCATCCTTTCTGTCAGACTACATGTTTTTATGCTTTATTATCCATCTGGGCTGGTCCAGGCTTTGTGAGCACCGTCTGTGTGTCCCTCTGGGAGTTCTTTGTTTACAAGATTATTCTGGGCTGTGGCTCTCTTTTATACCTTATAGGTATTATCTAGTATTTCCTACAATAATAATTAGAGCGATTAGCATGGCCAGTGACTTTGGACTGATTGAGTCTCTTAAGCTCATATGCAGGTAGGAAAGATTTAACTGCCCTGGTTCTGTCAGGGTCCAAATGATCCCTTGGTTTCCTCTGCTTAGTCAAGCATTTCTGGGGTTAATTTTCATTAAAATGACCCTGACACTAATGACAAGTGACTGTTTCTGCCCCCATTTGCAATTTAATAATAATGTCCTTTTGTTTGCTTCTCACTACAGGGTATAGAGACATTGCCGAAAGCCTCCATTTGTCCCCATTACATATCATTCTTAATTTTAATATCAGAATTGTTTCTTTAAAAGAACCTTGTCTCTCTTTTAGAATACAAAATATCTGAGGACAGGAACTTTGTTTTCCACAATCAACACAGTAGGCAACTGAAATGATAAACAAGTAAGAAACAAGTAATTCCATGTCTGAATGAACAAAATTCTAGGAATTTACAAAGAAGCATTTATGCTTGATTCTAGCCACAACATATCATGAAAAACCTTTTGTGAGTTCCTTAGCTCCTTGATCTCCATCAGCAAAAATAGGGATAATAATGCTCACCACGAAAGGTGTTAGTGAAGATGAGAAGAGAAAAATGTTTGTGAAAGCATGGAGCAGGGCTTAATATGCATCTGAGCATACTATTATATTACCAGATAGCCAAGACTCAAAGAAGCCACCCTAAATGACCATGAAAATGTAACTAAAGCAAAAAGAATTTAATATATTACTTTTATGCTCCCATTTGATTTCATTTGTACTAAAGAAAAAAGCTATGAAATTTAGTGGCTCAACAGGTAAAGAACCCACCTGCAAATGCAGGAAACACAGGAGATAAGGGTTTGATTCCTGGGTCAGGAAGATCCCCTGGAGGAGGAAATGGTAACCCACTTCAGTATTCTTGCTTGGAAAATCCGATGGACAGAAGAGCCTGGCAAGCCACAGTCCATGGGGTTGCAAAGAGTTGGACATGACCAAACACACATGCACAGGAATTGTAAAGACTATTTAGCTTAACTTTCTCATTTTCCAAGCAAAGAAACTGAGATCCAGAGAATTTAACTTTAAGGTTATATGACTAGTAATTAGCATAGTTCGATTTCCCTTACATTCTGCACACATGATAGTTTGCATTGTTGTTCTGAAGGATGTGTTAAAGAACTAACGGATCCTTCCTCTTGAGTCTGGGGTGAGAATGAGTAATGACAGCAATTCATCTTGAATAAGTTTAAACAAATAAATAAATAAATATATATATATATAAAACTTCTTGTTATGCTTCTAATGATCAAAGAAACATACACCCATTCTAGAAAATTTGGAAGAAAAATAGAAGAATAAAAGTTAAAATTGTCTACAGTTCAAACACTTGGTGATAAATGTTTTGAACGCTTTAATATGTTTAATAAAATTAGAGTGATTCTATATATTTTTTGTATTTGAGTTTTTTTAATTTGACATTATTCTATAGATGTTTCCTCCATATAATTGAATAGTCTTTGAAAACATGATTTTAAAGGGTTGAATAATATTACCTATGTAGATTTATCATAGCTCAGGAGGTAGAATGGCATGCCCTTATGTGTTAGAATGAAATTCTGACCCCATCCATTAATACCTGGGTGATGCAAAACCAGCTACATATCCTCCGTAAGCCTCAGTTCTTACATCTGCAAAATATTGATAATATTCACTTCATGTGATTTCTATCAAGGTTAAATGGTTTAGAGTATACATGCACTTAGCATTGTGCCTATACACAGTCAGCATTCAGTAAACGGTAGCTATTTATTATTGCTATTATTTTATCACACTCATTATTGGCCATTTAGAGTGTTTCTAGCTATAAATAAATATGAGATAGGTAGTGTCTCCATAGCCGTCAATGTAATCTACCTGAAATGTACGTCTGTTCTGGTCACTTTCTTGCTTAAAGATCTCCAATAACTCATCAAATGTTTCCAACTTTCTTTTCAGCAGTGGAAACTTTCTTTTAAATATCTTAAGTAGGACTTCCCTGGTGGTCCAGTGGTTAAGAATCTGCCTGCCAATGCAGGGGACGTGGGTTCAATCCCTGGTCCAGGAAGATTCCACAAGCTGTGGGGCGACTAAGCCCATGCACCACAACTACTGAAGCCCAAGTGCCTAGAGCCCATGTGCTGTGCAACAAAAGAAGCCCCTGCAACGGGGCACCCATGCGCCGCAACCAGAGCGTAGCGCCTCCAACCCTCACATGTGCAGCAACGAAGACCCAAGGCAGCCAAAATAAATAATAAACAAATTTTAAAAAATATCTTAAGTAAAGTTTCCTAGGGACTAAGGGTGGCAATCAGAGCCTGGACCAATTCCTCCACCCCCCTGCCCCACCTCCCTGTTAAGAAAGGTCCCTGAAGCTCCTGAGAAACACCAGGATTACTCTGGACACACTGGGAGAACCTCTGACCTACAGAATGAAAGTGAGGCCCCAGAACATAGTATATGACATCACCAAACTGTCCATTCCCGAAAGACCCTGATGTAGTTTTTCCCCCTAGCATTTTGCTTATGTTGTTGCTTCTCAATGGCATGTCCTTACCTGCTATCTTCCCAAGGATCAGCTCAACCCAAAACATCACTTCTTCTAGGAAGTCTTCTCTGCCCCAGGCTGGCGAGATCCACCTCTTCCCTGTCCCCATGGTACCCAGCCAAGTTCTCTAACTTTGTGGGTACCCCATCCCCTGATGCTCTGAACTTTGAACTCTTAGAGGACAGAGACTGTGTCTAACTCAGAGATGTATTCCCAGTTCTCAGCATAGTGTCTGGAACTGGTAGATACTCACTAAAATTATTTGTGATGAATAAATTTTGAAGTGCCTCTCTGATTATTTCCTTAGAATAGTTTTGCAGAAGCAGCATTACTGGGTGTAAAGGGATGAACATTTCCATGTCTCTTGAGACACTTTTGGTAAGTTGTATTGAAAAAAAAGTGGTAAGACACTCATTTGGAACACAACTCTCTCTCCTGTGTCCATTAGTATCTCCTATTTGTGTTGGGGGTACAGCTAAAGAAGCCAACGTTTGAACCACAAATTGTTTTGACTGTTTCTGATGCCAGACAGAGGTACCAGCATTTGGGGTAACCAGTACAGAACAGGGTTCTAAATATGTTGCTGCCCAATAGTTCACCTCATCAGATGACTAGACACAATGCTGAAGTATGGTGACGTTAGCCACTTTTCACCCATGTAATGTGGGTCTACTGATATCTCTTGTGGGAGGGGGTGTCACGTGATGATTAAATTGAATTAAATAGTCTGACACACACAAAATCCTAATACATTTGTGGGCTTCCCAGGTAGTGCTAGGAAGCTAAAGAACCCACTTGCCAGTGCAGGAGACATAAGAGACATGGTTTGTTCCTTGGGCTGGGAAGATGCCCTGGATGAGGAAATGGCAACCTGCTCCAATATTCTTGCCTGGAGAGTCTCATGGACAGAGGAGCCTGGTGGGCTACGGTCCATAAGGTTGCAAAGAGTTGGATGGGACTGAAGGGACTAAGCACACACGCACACACATATATTTGTGTATTTTTACTACTTGTTAATGAGGGGAGCTGGACGAGGGGGAGTCGGATAATCTGGACTACAGCAAAAGGTAGGTAGCACTCCAAGTTTAGGAAGTAATGAAACTGATCTCTTTGATTAGCTTTGTTTTTCATAGAATTCCATAATGCCCATATGTAAGCTATAACTGGTTTATCCTATTTAATCACATGGAAGATAAACTATTATCACAATCTTAAGTTTTAAGGGAAAATTGAATAAAATTAAATTGTTTTATTTTTTTAAATTTTATTTTAAACTTTACAAATTGTATTAGTTTTGCCAAATATCAAAATGAATCCGCCACAGGTATACGTGTGTTCCCCATCCTGAACCCTCCTCCCTCCTCCCTCCCCATACCATCCCTCTGGGTCGTCCCAGTGCACTAGCCCCAAGCATCCAGTATCGTGCATCGAACCTGGACTGGCAACTCGTTTCATACATGATATACATGTTTCAATGCCATTCTCCCAAAGCTTCCCACCCTCTCCCTCTCCCACAGAGTCCATAAGACTGTTCTATACATCAGTGTCTCTTTTGCTGTCTCGTACACAGGGTTATTGTTAGCATCTTTCTCAGAATGGCTGTGATCCAAAAGTCTACAAGCGATAAATGCTGGAGAGGGTGTGGAGAAAAGGGAACCCTCTTACACTGTTGGTGGGAATGCAAACTAGTACAGCCACTATGGAGAACAGTGTGGAGATTCCTGAAATTGTTTTAAGACACTTTAAAATGTTACTCATCTCTATGTTCTTATTGAATTCTATAGTTTTACTTACTCAGGACTTCAAAAATTAAAATCTGTAGCCCAGGCTTCTCTTGAGTTCAGACTCATACATCCAACTCCCTGGATGTCACGCTGGTAAACTCAGTACACTCAAAGCTGAATCCATCACCTCCTCTCTCCCCATATTTCTACAAACTTGTTATTCCTCCCGTCTTCCTGTCTGTTTAGTAGCCCAAGCAAAAACTGGGGAGTCATCATCACCTTTTTCTTGTTCTCACCCTCTACATCTAATTAGATACCAAATCCTCTTGTCCTGATGCCTAAATATTTCTCATGCTCATTCTTTCTTCTCCATCACCGCTGTCACTGTCCTGGGCCACTCTCTCATTATTTTTCTTGCCTGGACTATTGCAGTAACCTTCCAACTGGTCTCCCTGATTCTGGTCTTGCTCTCTCCACTCCATCACTCACATCTCTGTCATGAGCATATAATCAATCTGGATGAAAAGGAGCTGTAAACGGCAATAGATATCAATGTCTTCAAATCATGTTCTTTAAAAAATATGATGTCATAGGTTAAGACATAATCAGTTAAACATAGTTCTCCTGGAGACAGGTTGACTGCTCAGCACAAGAATCAAATGAGATATAACAATGAACAATATATCAGTTCACTTGAAATAATACTCATGGAGAACCGACATTCATTGGATTGTGCAGAGATGATGTGGAGGTTAGTAACACTGGAAGGGCATGGTGGATTAAGATGAACTTCTCCAGCATTGCAAGGGCCACAGGGTCTTTGTGAACATGGCAGGGAAAGGATCATTTACTAAAGACTATTAGAGCTTGATAATTCCAGGATCCAAAGTCACAACAAACAGGAACAGATTTTCTACCCCCAAATGATAAATACCTTGTTAAAGAGATGGGCAGGGGTCTTTTTCAGTGTTATAACCACAATAAGCCCCCAGATACTAAGGGCTTTAAGCGAGGATGTTAGCAGTACCTTAAGCCTGTAACACATCTACTGTCCTCAAGTTAAAAAGAGGAAACCATCTAAATTTAGCATGTTTAGAGAAAATAGCAAAGACTACAAAATGGAATGAAGTCTGGAGATTGGAATAAAGCAAATAAGACTTGCAAACTAGTAGAAAGGAGACATAGTATTTTTATGTTTCCCAAACTATCTGTGGTAAAGAACAGTTTTTTAAAATATCCAAATCATAATAGATTAATACTTTTTAAAAATATAATAAAATTAATACTAGAAAACTGAGATATGAAAGAAATAAAATAACATGCCTATTTTTATGACTATATTACCCAGACATAAAATTACTCTGTCAAGCTGCTAAAAAATTTTCATATTCTTTTCTTAAAACTTTTTTTTGATGAGGACCATTTTAGAAGTCTTTATTGAATTTGCTACAATATTGTTTCCATTTTATGTTTTGGTTTTATGACTGAGAGGCATGTGGGATCCTAGCTTCTTAACTGGGAGCCCAGGAACCTGCATCCTCTGCATTGGAAGGTGAAGTCTTACTCATCAGACCACCAAGGAAGTCCTAAATTTTCTTATTCTTAATTTTTGTATTTATGAGATCATGAATCATTAACACTATTCACTGATTGGCAATGGTCCATGGACCATACTTTGAGTAGCACTGTTTTGAAGGGTTTATTCAAGATAAATGGCAAAGACTTTTATCACAAAGATATATTCTTGGGAAGACATTAATCTGTTAATTAATGTTCATGTATTACAAGGAGATCAAACCAATCAATCTTAAAGGAAATCAACCCTGAATATTCACTGAAAGGTCTGATGCTGAAGCTTCAATACTTTGGCCACCTGAGGTGAAGAGTTGACTCTTTGGAAAAGACCCTGATGCTGGTAAAGATTGAAAGCAAAAGGAGAAAGGGACAACTGAGGATGAGATGGTTAGATAGATCACTGACTCAATGGACATGAATTTGAGCAGGGAGATAGTGGGGGAAAGGGAAGCCTGGGCTGCTACAGTCCATGGGGTTGCAAACAGTTTGGCACGACTTAGCGGCAAAACAGCCACCATCTTTCTTTCAAATCTAAAAACACTTGGGCTATTTGGGTCTTGGAAAACATCCATCTCTGGTCAGGTCAAGTTGGCAAATCTTTATGAGAAAATACCTATCAATACAGTGAGCTTCAAGTCAACCTCCAGGAAAACAATGCCTGTGTGGATTAAACACTCTCATCAGAAATATATAAGCTATGAGTATAATGCTGACTGTATTGTTTACTGATGGATTTTTCAATCAACCATTAAGAATGTCCCTCCATCCCACCCAGATCTCAATCAATTATCACCATGTCTGGTTTGATAGTCACAGTGATAACACTAGTTATAGGGCAGATTTCTTTAGCCTGTATTGAACAATAAATATTCATCAAGCATAAGCTATAAGCAGGCTTCTTGTTGTCCTTATTCCAAATACAAGGGCAGCTGTCTCTCTCTGAAAACACTTGCATAGTCTGTGTTTAAACAGCAGATGGAAGATCTCAGCTTCTCAGATCTACTATTGTTTTATTATTAGTAAAAGGGCTAAGAAATATTGAAGAAGGAGGGATAGTAAAAAGAAAGGATGAGAAGAGATTTTTATTTCTTACCTTTAAAATCTTTTTTAAATTATTTTATTTTTTAACTTTACAATATTGTATTGGTTTTGCCATATATCAACATGAATCCGCCACAGGTATACATGTGTTCCCCATCCTGAACCCCCCTCCCTCCCTCCCTCCCATTCGTTTCATATATGATATTATACATGTTTCAATGTCATTCTCCCAAATCTCCCCACCCTCTCCCTCTCCCATAGAGTCCATAAGACTGTTCTATACATCAGTGTCTCTTTTGCTGTCTCGTACACCGGGTTATTGTTACCATCTTTCTAAATTCCATATATATGCGTTAGTATACTGTATTGGTGTTTTTCTTTCTGGCTTACTTCACTCTGTATAATAGGCTCCAGTTTCATCCACCTCATTAGAACTGATTCAAATGTAAAATCTTGTTCTGACTCAATAGATGTGAATTTGAGCAAACTCCAGGAGATAGTAAAGGACAGGGAAGCCTTGTTTAGAGATAAGCCTTCCTCATACTGTGACTTTGAAACCCCACTGCTATGCTATGCTAAGTCACTTCAGTCGTGTCTGACTCTGTGTGACCCCATAGACGGCAGCCCACCAGGCTCCTCCGTCCCTGGGATTCTCCAGGCAAGAACACTGGAGTCGGTTGCCATTTCCTTCTCCACTGCATGAAAGTGAAAAGTGAAAGGGAAGTCGCTCAGTCATGTCCGACTCTTAGTGACCCCATGGACTGCAGCCTACCAGCCTTCTCCATCCATGGGATTTTCCAGGCAAGCGTACTGGAGTAGGGTGCCATTGCAGAGTCACATTTAATGTGACTCTCATGGGCTGTTTCTCATATGGCCTATGGTGAAATGATACTTAGTGATAACTTTAGAAATAAGGAAATGGATATAATGCAAAAATAGGATAAATGCATTAATTTATATATCAACCTATAATTTGAGGGGACTGATACACAGAGTTTGGAGGAGAGAAGACTTCAGGGAAGTAACCTTCGAGAAGGTGAAATACTGAAGTCCCATGGAAGTGAGAGTTCACAATGGCAAGCACATATCTTACATGTTCTAAACAGTGCTAATGCAAAATTTATAAAATTCTGTTTTTGTTTTCGTGGTATAGCATCAGAAGCAGACATATATACAAGTAATTATAAAATGGTGGGAGATAGAAATAGAAATCTGTACAAGGTACAGATGTTGTACAGATGACAGAGTGATCAACTCTATCAGATAGAATTCTGGTAAGAGAATAGAAAAGGTTACAAAGCAGTTTATGTTGGTAAAGTGACTCCCAAAATCTTAAGGTAAATCATTACTAGAAGTTATTAAGGGGAAACATAACGTTGAATTCACCTTCAGTTAAGTATGTGTATATAAATTTCTCACTTGTAAGTTCAGTTCAGTTCAGTTCAGTTCAGTCGCTCAGTAGTGTCCAACTCTTTGTGGACATAGGTTAAAACATCTTCCCTCCATTAAAAACTATATGTACACATATCAACAGTCTTATCCCTGAGCCTGATCCATCTAATAAAATTCTTCTTTAAGGAGGATCATTTTAAATAAGCACTGGAGGGATCCACAAAAATGCAAATAATAATGGATGAAGAGGATGGGCTCTACTTGGCTTAAACCTCAAAGAGAAGTCACATGGCTTCTCTTGATCCATTCATTTATGAATAGGCATCAATACTTGTCCCTGACATGCTCATCATATGCTGATGGTAGAGGGACTGGGTAACTATAATAAATGCTCCCATTTAGAAAGGGCAAGTGGAAATAATGCAGCATTCCTGATTCATAGCAATTCTGAAATCTTTGTGGGATGACATGGTAAGGGCTCCCTTAGAGGTAGGGACAGTTCAATGTTCTCCATGACTCTGAGAGGCCCCATTTTCCCCCCTTTATCCTCCTTGGCCACATCTGAAAAGGGTATGGAAAAATGTGCTTTCTAGAGTGGCTTGGCCTGCTTCCTATAGAAGACTGGGAACTTCAATGTCATTTTTGTCTCAAATAGTCATATTTTAAAAAATCTATGTTGGTGGCTCTTTGGGAAGTGTTGCAGTCTTAATATTAAATCTTCCAATCCATGACCATTTATTTAGGTCTCTGATTTCTTTCAAAATGTTTTGTTAACATTATATCTTCCAAAGTGTAGCTGGCTTTGTATTTATTTGACCCTGGTCAACTCCATATGTTAATAATCAATTGCTCAGCTCTTTGGAGACATGCATTGCTCTAGATTTGACTACAGGTATCGAGCTCTGAGGTCTGTGGGAGAACAGGCCGTCAGGCAATCCATGGGCAACAGCAGGGAATCATGAGATGACTACTGTGTTTTGAACACATCATCAGAAACGTGGGTCTTATTGTATAAGTAAGCCTGTCTCCAAAATGCTGGACAACTGAGTCTATTTTCCAAAATGAGAACCATTCCCTCTACTCCAGTGGTTTTTCAATTAGGGGATATTTGGTAATGTCTGGAGACATTTTAGTTGTCAGAACTTGGGAGGGTGTTACTGGCCTCCAGTGGGTAGAGGCCAGGGATGATGCCAAACATGAAGTGCATAAGACAGACCTCTTCTTGCCTCTGCTCCCTATCCGCAGCAAAGAATTATCCAGCCCAAAATGTTAATAGTGCTTAGGTTGGGAAACCCTATTCCTAACAAGACACTGACACACATTTAATACTCTGGATAGCTACCCAAAGCAAACACACACCCATGTTTCTGTGTTTATCCCACCAGCCAGATGTACTATATGTTCTTCAATTTCTTCTTTCCTAGAAGCAAAAAGTAGGACCAGAGAGACTATGAAAGCCTACTTGTTTTGATACTTGAAGGAATCACAATTTTCTTTAACCCTTTCATTGTCTGTTGATCATCACATCTCCACCCTCCGAATTATTTGTTGATATTTTTAAACGGAATACCTGATCTTTTGATCCTCCTTTTAAGCTACCAAAGATTCTTTACCATGCTAAAATACATCCTCAAAATTTGATACAAATTTTCTCTCTCCTTTTAAATTCTTAGTGCAGCCTTTTTTTAGATCCTTTTAAAGGAAAAGCAGAGATATTTGGGAAAACCTGTTCTGGTTTATAATAATGTCTGATTTATCATTACATTATCTAGTGCCTCCAAGAATGCTCCTGTTGTTGTTGTGTTTGCAAAGAAAATCCATCAGCTTTCACATTAAAATAGGGGATATACTTGAGGATGCAAGGGTTTCATGCTAAAGACCTCAGCGTCCTCAAGCACTCAGGAGATATTTTAATAAAAATGTGCAGAACATTGCAGACAGAGATTAACAAAAGCAAGAGACAGAGTATAACAAAAAGGAAATTCTAGATGCAAAAATACCTATCAGTTCATGTCAGGTAGACCTTTCCTCAGAGAGCAAGGCAGGGTTATGTCCTCCAGGGATCTAAATTCTAGAAGAAGAGAAGGAAATAATGTGGGTTTAGTCCTAGTTTCAGCTGTCTCAGTCAGAGCCAGGCAGGATTTCAAAGACTACAGTGAGAATCCATGTTCAAATATGATTGAATTATTCTAATATTTCAGATGAAAATAGAAATAAAAGAGCGTGACTTGTGCAAGCAGCATTTGCTTTCTTGGCTAGTTCCAAATGTCTCTACTATTTTCCTCAAAGGATAATTCTGCCTTCTAATAGAATTCCTGACTAGGCAGATAGTTTTGTTAGATAGATGTTCTATTAACATTTTGCTTTTCTTCATCTCATACCATTTTCCATTTTATTCTTTTGTATCAAGGTTGAAAATGTATATGATTCTTATCTCTTTCTCAGGTTTTTCTTTTTTTTTTTTTTCATGGTGACATCTGTGCATTAATCATTGTTTAGCCAAGCTGCAGGGACCTGATTCTTTTAATGGGAAGAGAGCACGCCGCTGTGGAAAGCATGTCAGCCAGCTAGTTAGACAGCTGGATGCTAGCCTGGTATCTGCCATTCTCTGGCTGAGTGTCCTAGGACAAGTCATTTCTCTATTGTTTCAGTTGAATTAGGGTTGTACCAAAACATCTCCAAGGGATCATGTGCATCTCAGATATTCTCTCTCTATGTCTAATCTTCTTTTATAGACACAAGAATAGTTGCATGGTAGTAAAATATTTTCATTTCTTCACTTATTTTGCAGTTTGTTGTGTTTGTGTATCGTGTGTGTGTATAATAGCAGTGAAGGTGGGAGCGGATAATGGGGAGAGAATGGACTAGTTAACTTTGGAAGACAATAACAAGGTATAAAAATCTGAAATATAACTTGTGTTGAAGATGATACCCAGGTATTTAGATACCTCTATTAGAGGAAATATGTAAGCATTCATCATGATTAAAAAAAAAAATAGCATTCCCCAAAATGTCATTCCCTCCCTCCCCCAGGACAGATGAAGCACCTGCAGATTCTGACCGGCCAGTGAAACAGCCATGAAAACCCTTATGCTTTTATAAAGCAGGACCGGGCTTTGAAGCTTCAGCTTAAAACACCCCAACATCTCCGAGCTATAATGAGCACAGCATTTCCCTAGTCAAAACATCCTGGTTCTATTTATAGGCGTTCCTTATCTGAATAACAAACAGGAATAGCAGGCTATTCTTACATCATTTTCCTTCAACTACCCTACTATTAAATACAACGCCAGCAATTAAAAAAAAACCAGAACCACAAAACGTAACAGTGGGTTTAGTTAATTACCTTTGAGAAGACAATGACCAACGAATATTTGAATAGCTGATGTCCTGCAAGAATACTGTATTTGATTGGCTTTTGTTTACCCGGGTTTCCGATATCTCCCTTGCCATTTCATGGGGGAAAAAGGTTTCAGTTCTTTAAGTGATTCCAGAAATATCCAGTCTCCCCAGTTGAAGGGAGGCTGTATTCATCTGTTAGGTGACCTCCCTCAGCTGATGTTGCTTTAAATAAGGACGGCAGACAATACGGCATCCGGGGAGACAGCCACGATTCACTTGTATTATTTTTCCAATGTAAGTTTGTATTAGGTTATTTAATGGACCACATTATACTCCGTAGGTACAGAATCCATACCCCCAAAAGGCTGGTGCTTAATTCTATTCCTCCAGTCTGTTTTAAATAAGACCGTTTTCTCCTGTGCATATAATCTTCATTATCACAGAAGTTATTTTTAATTTATAATTAACATAGTCTCCTTATTATGGATGCCTTGATCGACTTAGACCCTCCAGACACATCTTGTCTGGCACAGAGCTGGCTGTGTCCTGCAGTTCTCCAAATGTGCAGTAGGTGTCTATCTTAGCCTTTCCTTCACCCTTCCTCCTCTCGTCCCTGACACTGTGATATAGTGCATAATTCCAAAATGGCAGCTTTTTGAAAATTCACCTTGATTATCAGACATTAAAAGTGACTCATCCTGCAGTGACTGTCTGGCAGAAGGGATGGGATCAGACAGCAAGACAATGAGGGGACTGGGCGCATTAGCGCACTAGATTACAGAGCCCATCAAAAATACCTTTGTTCTGTCAAAGATCCAATCATTTACTAGTTGTGTTCTGCAGAGGAGAAAGAATGAGAAGAAAAAATCCACCAAACAAACAAACAAAAAATTTCATCCAAGAATTTAAAACCTCCTCAGATCTCTTTATTCTGAGAAGGGAGGGAAGTATCTGATCAACCATCTCAAGAGGAGGAAAGATGGGGATTGCGCTTCTGAAATGGGAATCCATAGAACCTTTTCTTTCAGCAGCTATCAAATTTTCTACACTAGATTCCGTTTTCTGGGTCTCAGTAAGGGGGAAATTGATAAGCTAACAGCATTTGGTTTTGCCTATGGCTGCACTCAGCCTGATCCGCTGCTGAATATTTACAAGACAAAATATTTCATAATTAGAACATTCATTTTCATTAAAAGGAAAGCTTCTGATTTCTATCACTTCACGTTATAGTGCTAACAGAGAAATGTGTGATGGGTAAAGGGGGAAAATATGTGTAAAAGGGCTATTACTGGTAAATACTTTATAAGCATCTAAACTGGCTCATATAAAAGGGAGTAGGAATCTTTTGAAAACACAGAGCATATGAATTCTTGCATTAAGCATGTGTGTGCGTTTGTGTGCAAGGGGAGGAGGGAGCTGGAGAAGGGGGAGGTGAGAGACGAGGGCATTCATATTGAGCCCTGCGTGGGTGTATCACCGGGTGAGATGTGTGCTGAGTCGTCAGCATGACTGCAAGCCTGGCTAGCTTGTCTGATTCTCCAAGGAGACAAAATGCCCAAACGGGAGATTGGTGCCTGGCTTTCTTCTTCTTATCACTTTTATCATTTGCCTATGAACTCAGAGGAGCAGTTTATCAGTCATGGAAAATACCCCTTAGGGGCCCAGATCAAAGGCAGGCTTTGAATTGTGTACTTAGGTGGATCTCCCTGCCAAATACATTAATGCGATTAAAACACAAATTCCATAAACAATTATTTTCCATCTGTTTAGCAACAGTAATAGTGATGCTGTGTGCCATCCATGGCATCTTTCCTTCACAGAGATGTACCAAGTGAATTCCAGTGTCTTTTGCACATTGATGCTGCAGCACTTTGGGAGGATATAGAAGGTCTTATTCACCAGCAGGTTAGTGGCTGCTGTCATCATGCAGGGATCTCTTGATAAGAATCTGTATTTTCACTGTCATTTAGCAAATAGATTAATTAAGACAACTCACTGCATTCCACTACTTGTACACTATACATGGAGGTTTGTCATCTCCCCTGCCTCCAAGTTTATTGCTACTGTCAGCTACAGAAAACATGTCCCTCCTTTTTGCCCCTCTTAATTACCCCTAAATGGCCTCATTCCTTTACTGATGGAAGAAGGTAGATTCAGCAGGACTGCCTGGTCAGAGTGGTTCAGGAACAGTTTTACACATTCAGAGACCCACTGATATTTGTTTGGATTCACAACACATGCTCTGAGCAAGGAGAAAGAGAAACCTATAAGCTTTAAAAATCTCAACCTAAACCTGACCAAGAGATTAAAGGGGAGGGTGGAAGGGGAGGACCCAAACCAATTTCCACACACCAACCCTCATAACGGGGATAGATTCATGACAGAGAGACATTCGAGAGAGTTTTCATCAGTGGAATTTTAATGAGTCCGAAAGGTTAGCCTTCCACTTCGTTAACAAACAGCTCTAGAGATAATTTCCAATTTTCAGTGTTTATAGAATAGTGGTTCCTTGGTCATAATCAAATTCTGAGACTGTTGAGAGCCTAGTCTGCATATCCAGCTGATGCTGAAATACAAACCCTCCGAAATTATTAAATGTGCACTCGGAATCAAATGTGGAAGAAGTGAAAAGAGGAAGAAATTTTGCAAATTAAAATGATCACATTAACCTCCTCTGATGAAATCAGTTCAGTCAAATGAAAAATACTTATTAAAAAAAATCTGCACAGACATTTTAGCTGTTAAAAGGGTAATGATTATTCTAATATTTAAATGGATAGAGACAAGGAAAAAGAGACATAATAAACAAAAGAGGGAAGCTTCATTCCCAGGAGTGAGAGGCCAGAGTCTCTGCTTCATGTGAGGAGGTTTCAAAAGGGTAGGAAAGAAAACAGAAGCAAAATTTACCAAGACTGGTAAGGATGGATCAGTTTGCAGAAAACAGAAGCAAAATTTACCAAGACTGGAGGATGGACCAGTTTGCTGAAAGTATGTCCCCTTCCACCTCTCCTTCGGCCTCCCCTGCTCCCCTCCCCCTGCTTCCCTCTGTCTTTACTTAGCTGTTGCAGAATGGCCATAACTGTGGCAGAAGGGGACAGAAGGGGAACATGGCTGGGATTCTAGCCAGGTAAAACAGGAGCAAAGGGTAGTTAAAGGACCAAATCTAAAGATTCATCTTTTCTGTGAACTGGATGCAAAATGGACCTCTTGCCCTGCAAGGATGTTCAATCTCCTTATGGCACTGGGACCAACAGCAGGGGCTTGGGGTGTAAATGCTGGGAGGATATTCTAACATTAGTCGGATATCTTCCAAGGTCACAAATTCTCTTCTTCTCCTCTGGCTCACCATTTCCCATTTTGATTTACAGAGGGATGGAAAGGGTTAAAAAAGAAGAACCTATGAGTGGGGACTTCCCTGGTGGTCCAGTGGCTAGGATTCTGAGCTCCCAACGGGCTGGAGTTTGATCCCTGGTCAGGGGACTCGATCCCACATGCCTCAACCAAGAGCTTGAATTCTGTGGCTACGGCTCCTTTGTGCTACAACTAAGATCCGCTGCAGCTAAATAAATATTGAAAAAAATGAGTGGTTGAATTTCTGTGATTCCAAGGGAGGGGGAAGTTAAAGATTGAGGGATCCCCCAGGGTGACACTACAGTCAGGTTTTGGCACATCAAGGGGCTGGTAGACCTGGTTTTCTGTGCTGATTTTGCATTTCTTGCTCCCTATATATCCTGCATAGGGACAGTCAAAATCTCTGAGTTACAGTGTTTTCCCTAAGATGAAATGGATTGGCAGATTCAGGTAATGTTAGAACTGGGAGGGATCTCAGGGATCACTTAGTCAATTTTCTGTATTTTACAGACAAAAAACTAATAACAATAACAGCAGTAATAATAGGAGTAAATAGTTTCAAGCATTTTTTAAATATTCTAAGCATTTTACAAATACTGGTGGTCTTGCCTGGTGGCTCAGATGGTAAAGAGTCTGCCTGCAATGCAGGAGACCTGGGTTCAACCCTTGGGTTGGGAAGATTCCCTGTAGAAGTTTTGCAACCCCCTCCAATATTCTTGCCTGGAGAATTCCATGGACAGAGGAGTGTGGTGGGATATAGTCCACGGTGTTGCAAGAAGCTGGACATGACTGAGCGACTTTCACTTCACTTTACAAGTACTATTCTGTTCTCACAGTAACACCATTTGGTAGGCAGTGTTGCTACTCCCATTTTACAGATAGGTAAACTGAGGTCAATGAGGTTAAATATCCAAGGTGATACAGTTGGTCAATGATGGAGCTGAGTTTGAAACCCAGATGGCCTGGCCCCATAGGTACACCTTAATAAACTATGAGTTCCCCATTTACTCATTTTTGCACAAAGATGCACTCATTTCAGAAAAGGGATCCTCCTCCTGAATTAGTGATGCACAAGGTCCTGAAAATGTAGCTCTGCAAAGATGTGTTCCCAATATTATGGCAATGGCTGACAAAGGCCACTCTGTTCCCTTTGAGTTCCCTGAGGTCCCGAGGTCCCTGCAGCCAGGTTTGTGCAGTCTTCCCAAGATGTTCTGCTCTATATGGTGTCCTCCCAAAGTCAGACCGCCACCAGTCTTTTATTGTCTGCTGATTGTTACGCTCTCTCCAACCATTTCCTTGAAATTCACTTGAGCTACTAGTACACTTGTATTTGAACAACCAGCATGACAGTCTTTATTTCTTGGCTTCAGCACCAGCACTTGCACACCTTTTGTTGGCCACATGGATCAAAACTGTTACTCTGAGCAAAAATAAATTGCAAAAAGAGAGATCACAGCAGAGTGAACACCAGCATTGCAAAAGGCACTCAACTCCAGCAGTGTGGTAGAATGCTCACTGGGTAAGACTGCTTGCAGAGTGGTACACTGATGCTTATTGGTTGAGAGAGGAGGTTAAAGCTTGTTACATTAGCTTTCATTGGCTAATAGCACCCACTGCCTAGGAAAGGTTTTCCACACCAAACAAGTCCTATAATTAAATTTAATTATGATACTAACCAAAGTTAGCGCAGGCCCCGTAGGTTAAGGGCTTCTTCAAAAAGACTGCTCCCCATTTTAGATGCCAATTGCAAGTCGAGGGTACTCAGGTTACTCAAAACTTCAGCCTGACTTGCTAAAATAGGAGGTTTCCCGACCCCCTTCTTCAGGTCCAATTATTTGTTAGAATAGCTCATAGAACTCATGTTTGCTGGTTTATTATGTAATAAAGGATATGATGGAGTAAAGAGATGAACAGCCAGATGAAGAGATACACAGGGTGAGGTGTGGAAGGGACTCAGAGCACAGGAGCTTCTGCTCCCATGGAGTTGGGATTCCCCACCCCTCACCCCACACCCAGCACACACTTGTGTTCACTGACTTGGGAGATCTTTGAACTCCATACTTTTGAGATTTCTATGGAGGCTTCATTACATAATACATAATCAATCATTAACTCAAACTCTAGCCCCTCTCCCCTTCCTGGGTCAAAAGTTCCAAGCTTCTAATCATGGCTTGGTCTTTTTGGTGATCAATGCCCCTATGCTGCGGAGAAGGCAATGGCACCCCACTCTTGCCTGGAAAATCCCATAGATGGAGGAGCCTGGTGGGTTGCAGTCCATGGGGTCGCTAAGAGTAGGACACAGCTGAGTGACTTCACTTTGACTTTTCACTTTCATCCATTGGAGAAGGAAATGGTAACCCACTTCAGTGTTCTTGCCTGGAGAATCCCAGGGATGGGGTAGCCTGGTGGGCTTCCCTCTATGGGGTCACACAGAGTTGGAAATGACTGAAGCGATTTAGCAGCAGCAGCAGCTCCCATGCTGAAGCTACCTAAGAGGCCACTGAGAGTCATGGTATTAGAACAAAAGACACTCCTATAACCCAGGGAATTTCATGGGATTTAGGAGCTCTGTGCCAGGAACAGGGGGCAGATACACATATGAAATAATAAATTCTACAATAAATAATAGAATATATATTCTATTATTTCACAAAGGCATATATGAACCTTTCTGATGTGGCCTCACCTGCCACGTATTCCACACTTTGACGTCCTCACACCTGCTGTCACTTCTGTTTAAGGTACTCACTTCACTAATCCCCTCTCATCACTGCATCCTCTCTAGTTGCAAAACCTGTTCATCCTTTAAGACCTGGCCCCAGAGTTACTTTCTCTGTTAGGCTTCCTGACTTCTTAGCATTTTCTGAAGTACATAAGGTTAGAGCACTCATTGTACAGGCTTGTAATTAACTGGTTATTCTTCTTTCTCACTTTCTTAACCAGGGAGCTCCTTGAGGACAGAGATTATATTTCCTTTATCTTTGTATCTTCAGTGCCCAACACAGGATCTGGATCCTCTTATTTACTCAATGAATTTAGAAAGAAGGAAGGAAGAGAGGGAGGTGGGAAGACATGTCCTCCAGCAACTATAAAGCATTATAGAAAAACAAATGAGAAATGGAATGTTTCCTGCCATATCAATAAAGAAGGTGTCACAGTCACCAGTAATTGTAGCCATCGTGGATGGTGAGCTGGTAAGCCCTGAAGGAAGTCAGGAAGGAGAGAATACCTGCCATCCAGCAGCCACCAGGCTGCAACCACTCCCTACGGTGAGCCCTGAGGGAACTCAGGATGTGAAAACAGGATACTGGCCCCAGATAACTGAGCAACATATCAAAAGAATGATTTCAGTGAGCTCAGATTCTTGCATTTTCCCACATAGAAAAGTGCTAAATTCCTTAACTTGACATATCTGGTATTCTTTAATTAGTGGTAATTTTTTTTTTTAAATAAACTTTTGATGTTCTGACTACCTGCCCTTTGTTGTGAAACTCTTATATAACCTGGCTCCTCCCCTCACCTCCTCAGAGCAGTTCTCTCAGGGTCACTTGAAATTCTGTCTCCCAGACTTGAAGTCCGAAATATAACTCTCAACTTTTGGGTTGTGAATATTTTTTAAGTCGACACAAAGAATTACTAACCAGAGAATGATGTCCATTGTTTGGTGCCCACACCTTGTGCAGGAATAAGCTTACTGTTTTTATGCTCACTGTGCTTATGTACTGGAGAAGGCAATGGCACCCCACTGCAGTACTCTTGCCTGGAAAATCCCATGGATGGAGGAGCCTGGTAGGCTGCAGACCATGGGGTCGCGAAGAGTCGGACACAACTGAGCGACTTCACTTTCACTTTTCCCTTTCATGCATTGGAGAAGGAAATGGCAACCCACTCCAGTGTTCTTGCCTGGAGAATCCCAGGGACGGGGAGCCTGGTGGGCCACCGTCTATGGGGTCGCACAGAGTCGGACTGAAACGACTTAGCAGCGGCAGTGCTTATGTACAAAATGGAAGCCACTGGCAACGCTAGTAAGAAGCAGACTTCTTACTCATCATTTACCTCTCTGACGGAGAGGTAGGTACACAATTTCCCTGAGACAGAAAGAGTGCCCTTACTGATGCCATTCACTAGCAGTAATTTGGGTGGCTGAATAAGCACAAAACCCTAAAGAATACAGAGAATTAAGCAACTGTTTAATTCATGCTACTAAGATATTTTATCAGGTGGCATGTTGTTAAGGGCACTTAAACACAATCACATAGCATTTTGTTTGGTCATCCTCCTCTGGGGGTATTAGAGGAACCAGAAGAGAAAAGAAGCCTCCTCAGGGATTTTTCCCTTACAGTACAATTTTTTAAAAAAGCTGAGTGTACAACTTGCAAAATAATAAGCTTCGGTGATAACACAAGCTTCTGCTACAATTATCACAAAGAGCAATTCTGCTGCTCAAGTTTCTAACTTATCCTTGTGACTACAGAACAATCCAAAATGTCACGTTCAAGTTGAAGTGACTGCAGCCAATTAGGTAATTTCCACCAAATTGGGTCCATTAATACGTGGGCATTATCTTGAGGGAGAAATAGGACTCTGTGACAAGGTGCAATGTGGCTTGTGAAATATTAGTTTGGGACAGTCACAAATCAAGATCCAAGGGTATGTTAAATTATTCAGCATTCTTGACCTCATTATTAAGTGACTTCATATGGGTTTTTGCTCATATTCATATAATATTAGGCTTCAAGGAGCTTGATTTTGTTTCTGTCCCCCAGCCATATACCTATTTCATCATTTTTTTTGCCTTCTTCACTCTTTATGAAACAATGGCTAAGTATATGTCTCTTTTTTAATCCTCTTTAATTTAATAATTTAAAGGGTGTTGGCTATGATTTTGTTTGAGGAACACAATGAGAACACTTGCTTATACAATGACACATACAAGAAATATGAATGTTAGTTAGAAATTTGGTTTCTGTGCCTTTCTTTGCTGGCACAGAACCTCAGGGAATACAAAAATCTTCCAGTTTAACATCTGCCATGATCCACCTCGTACCAAACAGAAAGCTGTGATTTGTAACGTATGGCTTTATAAATGAATCAGAACTTCAATACCAAGTCTGCTTCTGTAAGTACTTTGAAATGATAGCAACCACATTATTTTCCAAAATAATGTGAGAAAGCCACAAAAACACTCCAGAAAGATCATGTACCAAGATGTTTGGTGATTCCATTTTGTCCAAAAATGTATGGAACAATGGTTAGTTGATGCTGACAGAATTTCTACAACCAGTTTATGCGTTGGATATTTAAAACTTCAAATTGGTGCTCCTGCAGGTTGTAAAAAACATTAGCCAGTTACACACTTATCCTAAGACTATCGCAGGCAGATAATTTACAGACTAAACCACAACATGGGGGCAAAGCAATGAAATGACCTTGGAATGTGAATATCACCAGATAAGGTGAATGAATTTGTGACCATGTGCCCCTCAAGAGTTCTTACAATGGTGTTCCTGGTGGGATTAACAAAAGAAATTAGGTAACATTAGGCTACTCATGATACAGTTTCTTCTTTCAGATATATGTTTTGTAATGTTGCTTATGATCAAATCATTACAAATACTTTGAAAGCAGAGACACAGAACTCCATTTCATCATCTCCCAACCAGATGGGACCAGGGCAGGTGTAATCACTTTCAAGTGTTCTTCCCTATAAATCAACATCTGATTCATTTCAGAGTGGAGCTGTCAGCCCTTAGGCACCCACTGAAGTTGAGAATTCTTAGCAAACTAAACACAGGCATTAAAATAATGTTTGAGTTGGTTTTAATCACAGTGGCCTAGATTCTCATGCTTCCCAGGACCCTACTGTATCTCTTCCATGTGTGAGACACAGGGGAGGGCTGCAGATGGCCAAGACTCACTGGGGAGCAGAGCAGGAAGGAGAGTTTAGGTCAGTTACTTTTTGAAGTGTGATCCCTTTAAACAGCTACTCAAGGTAGTATCTTGCTAACTGTGCTGAATATAATAAAAGTGACCTGTGCTGTTTCTTTAAATACTGTTTTTTGGTTATAAGCGATCAAAGTATTAAATTTGTGTAAGAAAAAAAAATAAGATCAAGGGAAATTTCAACCATGTTCTTTCTGGAATCTATTAGGGAGGATTAGGTATGTGGTTTACCTCTCTGAAAGCCTGGGCTTGAAACGAGGTCCCTCCATTTCAATCTCTCCTGGCTGGGTCTTTTTTTTTTTTTTTTCATCTGTTAAGTTGATGAGACAAGTAGTTTAGATGTGACCCCAGGACCTTTGGTAAATTTATGAAGAAATTAAAGAAAATTTGAAGTAGATGAATGTGTAGGGAGGTGGGAGATGGGGGCACCACTTGCTATGGATCCATTCTCCAAAGTTTGAAAAACATACCTACTATATCTGGGTGTGTGTTTTCATTAGCTCCAGAAGAAGAAAAGCTCACTGAATTAATGGTTCTTCATGATTTTAAAAATGGTTTTTAGCATGAAAAACTATTAGAAAGTCTTTTAATTAGTAAAACACTTTTGTTGCTTTTACTGTCATGGAAAGGCTTAAGAGAGAGCAAATAGATTCAAAGCAACATGATGAATATAGGGAATATCTTTTGTAGATCTTCAAAGAAAATGATGTATCATTTCCAAACACGAGCAATAAAGTTAGCTGATCTTGTGGTTATAGAAACAATACAAATTTATGGTAAAAAAAAAACTTTGAAAAATTTCAAATATAAAGAAAGTTTGTTGTTGTTCAGTCACTTAGTCACGTCCGACTTTTTGCAACCCCATGGACTGCAGCACACCAGGCTTCCCTGTTCATCACCAACTCCTGGAGCTTACTTAAACTCATGTCCATTGAGTCGGTGATGCCATCCAACCATCTCATCCTCTGTCATTCCCTTCTCCTCCTGCCTTCAATCTTTCCCAGCATTAGGGTCTTTTCAAATGAGTCAGTTCTTCACATCAGGTTGCCAAAGTATTGGAGCTTCAGCTCAGCATCAGTCCTTCCAATGAATATTCAGGACTGATTTCCTTTAGGATTGACTGGTTGAATCTTCTTGCAGTCCAAGGGACTCACAAGAGTCTTCTCCAACAGTTCAAAAGCATCAATTCTTTGGCACTCAGCTTTCTTGATGGTCCAATTCTCACATCCATACATGACTACTGGAAAAATTATAGCTTTGACTAGATGGACCCTTGTTGGTAAAGTAAAGTCTCTGCTTTTTAATATGCTGTCTAGGTTTGTCATGGCTTTTCTTCCAAGGAGCAAGCATCTTTTAATTTCATGGCTGCAGTCACCATCTGCGGTGGTTCTGAAGTCCAAGAAAAAAAAGCCTGTTGCTGTTTCCATTGTTTCCCCATCTATTTGCCATGAAGTGATGGGACCAGATGCCACGATCTTAGTTTTTTAAACACTGAGTTTTAAGCCAGCTTTTTCACTTTCCTCTTTCACCTTTATCAAAAGGCTTTTTAATTCCTCTTCACTTTCTGCCATAAGGGTGGTATCATCTGTGTATCTGAGGTTATTGATATTTCTCCCAGCAATCTTGATTTCACTTTGTGCTTCATCCAGCCCAGTATTTTGCATGATGTACTCTGCATATAAGTTAAATAAGCAGAGTGACAATATACAGCCTTGATGTACTCCCTTCCCAATTTGAAACCAGTCCATTTTTCCATGTCCGGTTCTAACTGTCACTTCTTGACCTGTGTACAGGTTTCTAAAGAGACAGGTAAGGTAGTTTGGTATTCCCATCTGTTTAAGAATTTTCCAGTTTGTTGTGATCTATACAGTAAAAGGCTTTAAAGAAAATAATGATCACCAATTCAGAAATAATAACTCACTAACTTTCCTTCTAGTATATAATCACACACACATTGAAAAAAGTCTGAAAGGAGACAGTTTGTGGACTTTTAAGAAGGTTTGTTTACTTAACCATTTTCAAAGTTTTTGATACACTATTTTCCCATACCCAAATTACATATCTTTAATAAACTGAAAAAAGCGAGTTCTTTTCAGACCTCCAAAGAACTACATCAGTGAAGTGATAAGAACTTGTTTTCTGTCATTGCCTTTCTTCCAACAGGCTTAGGGGTTATTAGAAAGTTTAAGATGACTTTCAAAGATGCATTAGTTCCATGCTGAATTTCAACAAATATCTAACAGTGAGAGCAGAGCACACAATCCATTAAGCCTTGTGACTGTTCATTATGAAATTCTGAATTTTAACCAGCTCGAAATGTAATCCAAGCTCAGATTTACTTTTCATCCCTCAAGACTGCGAATGCCAAACAGAACACAGACCTCTTCTTTGGGCCTAGGAGGCTACAAGCAGGCAGAGAACAAAGAGCTACTTTCCTTCTCTCTGGGTCTTCAGCAAACAATAAAGAAAACATTAGAAGGTGGAAAACACTACAGAAAAAGAAAACGGAAAGTTAAGAAAGATTGGAACTGGGGAGTGGGCTGTGGTTTTAAATAGGATGATCAGGAGAAACCTCACTCATTAGGTTATATTTGAGTCAAGACATGAGAATGTGAGGGGATGAGCCATTTAGATACGGCTAGCTAGAAGAGCCACTGCAAAGACCTTGAGGTGGAGCAGCTCTGCAGGATTGGAGGACAGGGAAGAGAGGAGATAATGATATCTGAGATATAAGGGGTGGGAGGGGTGTGTGTGTGTAAGACCTTTAACGTTTTGAAAGGTTTTGACTTTCCATTTGGGTTTGAATCTTTGTACCACCATTCGTCAAAGGTAACAGGCTGAGTGTCTCTGAACTTCCATTTTCTTGTCTGTAACATGGGAATCTCATTGATCGTAAAGTTATTTTGAGGACTAAAATGAAACATCAAGTACAACGGCTGGCATGAAGTATGTTTACAACAAATGTTGGTTCCTTTATTCCTCTGGGTATCATTTTGTGTATTTTATGTGTGTTTTATAAATGTACTCATAAACATAAAAGGGTGATGTGACTGACCAATAGTTATCCAGAGGTAGGAATCCAGGTAGATTATAACTTTGTATATAAATAACATTTTTTTCCCTTGATAAGTAAAAGTCATATATCATCAATACAAACTAATAGTTTTGGAAGGTGGGTTGGGGATTAAAACTGACCAAGGAACTAAATCTTGGATGTATGAACCTTTAGAGAGAACTGATGTATTAGCAGAAATGTACAGGGAAATCTCATTATTTCCCATTTCCATTGAATGTCTATTTCAAGGTTAGAAAAAAATGCTATCTGTCCTTCTGGGGGACATCTGAACATTCAAACAATACCAGATAAAATAGTCAGCTTGCAAACTTTTGAAAACATCACTGCCTGCAGGGTTGAAAGGGCCTCTCTTAGATATCAATGTGCTCTGCACTAACTTTTTTTGTATGATGGTAGCAGTCTTTCTCTTATGTGGTATCATTAGAGTTTCACTTGAGTTCACAGAAATAATTTTCTGGCTAAATTTCCACTCGAAACCAATTGCTATAGAAGTTGAACATCAGTGGAGGAGGCAATTAGTTAGCTAGTTATTATGACTTTACTTAGTACATTTTTAGCAGAAGGAAAAATGACAGAAACCTAAAATAATTCTACAGAAACACACAAGTGACTTATTTTACCCAAAGATCATTAGCACAGTGGACAGGATTTCAAAGTTACCACCAATACCTATAATATCTTTCTTTTGTATTAATATGCAGTTTTCATCAGTTAATAAGGCCAACAGGAACCATTTTCATAAAATGTAACATAGTACCTAGTGTTGGAGGACCTAAAATTCATGGAAGAGTTGAAGATGGATTCTTCTTTGTAGGTCAATGGAAACCATACACAAATTATTATCTAGACAATTAATTATGCCACTTTTGGTCAAAGGTACTTTTAGGAACTCTAAAAAATAATTACCAAAAAAAAAAAAAAATTGACCAAGAACTTCTCAGGGGAATACTATACTAGTCTCTGTTGATTATCTTACACAGTTTGCTCTTTTTTTTTAAGATTTTTTTTTTTTGATGTGGAGCATTTTTAAAGTTTTTATTGAATTTGTTACAATATTATTTCCGTTTCATGTTTCAGTTTTTTGGCCACAAGGCATCTTGGATCTTAGCTCCCCTACCAGGGATCAAACTTTCACCCCATTCATTGGAGGGCAAAGTCTTAACCACTAGACTGCCAGGGAAGTCCCCAAAGTTTGCTCTTAAACAGTGGTGGATTATTTGGTCTCTTCCTGTTGGTCTAAATTCTGGAATTTACAAAAAATGTGGATTATCCCCATTTAATCAGATAAGGGATTATCTTGAAAAATTTGTCGGATGATACTCATACCATATTTTAAGAGTCCAGTAAGTGTCTGTTGAATAAGTAGAAAAAAACTATTTGCATTTCCTTCTACTCGTTCTGTTAAAAATCAGAGTCTGAATATACACATACACACACATATTATATTTTACCTATTTCCAATTTTATATATACACCAATATATACAATGGGAATATCAGACCACCTGACCTGCCTCCTGAGAAATCTGTATGCCTGTAGGAAGCAACAGTTAGAGCTGGACGTGGAACAACAGACTGATTCCACATAGGAAAAGGAGTACATCAAGGCTGTGTATTGTCACCCTGCTTATTTAACTTATATGCAGAGTACATTATGCAAAATACTGGGCTGGATGAAGCGCAAGCTGGAATCAAGATTGCTGGGAGAAATATCAATAACCTCAGATACGCAGATGACACCACCGTTATGGCAGAAAGCGAAGAAGAACTAAAGAGCCTCTTGATGAAAGTGAAAGAGGAGAATGAAAAAGTTGGCTTAAAACTCAATTTTAAGATCATGGCATCTGGTCCCATCATTTCATGGCAAATAGACGGGGAAACAATGGAAACAGTGAGAGACTTTATTTTTTTGGACTCCAAAATCACTGTAGACGGAGACTGCAGCCATGAAATTAAAAGATGCTTGCTCCTTGAAAGCAAAGCTATGACCAACCTAGACAGCATATTAAAAAGCAGAGACATGGAAGCAACCTAGATGTCCATCAGCAGATGAATGGATAAGAAAGCTGTGGTACATATACACAATGGAGTATTACTCAGCCATTAAAAAGAATACATTTGAATCAGTTCTAATGAGGTGGATGAAACTGGAGCCTATTATACAGAGTGAAGTAAGCCAGAAGGAAAAACATAAATACAGTATACTAACGCATATATATGGAATTTAGAAAGATGGTAACAATAACCCGGTGTACGAGACAGCAAAAGAGACACTGATGTATAGAACAGTCTTATGGACTCTGTGGGAGAGGGAGAGGGTGGGAAGATTTGGGAGAATGGCAATGAAACATGTAAAATATCATGTAGGAAACGAGTTGCCAGTCCAGGTTCGATGCATGATGCTGGATGCTTGGGGCTGGTGCACTGGGACGGCCCAGAGGGATGGTATGGGGAGGGAGGAGGGAGGAGGGTTCGGGATGGGGAACACATGTATACCTGTGGCAGATTCATTTTGATATTTGGCAAAACTAATACAATTATGTAAAGTTTAAAAATAAAATAAAATTGGAAGAATAAAAAAAAAAATAAAATAAAAAAAATAAAAAGCAGAGACATTACTTTGCCAACAAAGCTATGGTTTTTCCAGTAGTCATGTATGGATGTGAGAGTTGGACTACAAAGAAAGCTGAGCACTGAAGAATTGATGTTTTTGAACTGTGGTGTTGGAGAAGACTTTTGAGAGTCCCTTGGACTTCAAGAAGATCAGACCAGACAACCCTAAAGGAAATCAACTCTGAATATTCATTGGAAGAACTGATGAAGCTGAAGCTCCAATACTTTGGCCACCTGATGTGAATGACTGACTCATTTGAAAAGACCCTAATGCTGGGAAAGATTGAAGGCAGGAGGTGAAGGGGACAACACAGGATGAGATGGTTGGATGGCGTCAGTGACATGATGGACAAGAGTTTTAGTAGGCTTCGGGAGTTGGTGATGGACAGAGAAGTCTGGCGTGCCGCAGTCCATGGGGTTGCAAAGAGTCGGACACGACTGAGAGACTAAGCACAGCACAGCACAGAGGGTATAAAGTGGTGTCTCATTGTGGTTTTGATTTCCATTTCTCTAGAGACTAATAATGTTGGATATCTTTACCTCCTGGGGTTACTAAGCTGAAGTGTAGTACTTCTTTGGCCATAAGAGTAAAGACCCAATCAATTATATTACTTTAAGGTGATTTTTTGTCACACATTTAGTCACCCTACATCCATGGGTTTTTACAACAAACTTTTACACATGTATTGTACATTCATTGACCATATGCTGCTTTGTACACAGTAGGGACTCACTGAATGACAACTATAGTGGCTACAGAATTTCCTTGAAGGAAAGTTTAGAGGGAGCAATCTTGTTAAAAGGAGGAATTCCCTCAAGCTGTGTTTGCATATCACTTACATATGGTGGAAAAATACGATTTATCTGCAACAAAGAATAAGGGAAGGCAGATGGACACCATGGGGACCTGAAGCTTCTTTTTCCTCCCAGTGGTTTGGTAATTCTACTGTGTCTAGAACCAACTAAGAATCTGAAGAATTATAATTTGAGAAGGAAACATGCTTTCTCAGATTTACCAATAGCTAGTCACACAAATACAGGCACATGACCCTGCTCTCCCTTAGCTCCAAGCTTGGATATATACCGACAAGTGGAGAGATGTTACGTGAAAGGATGTGTAGATTAGTGGTAGAAGGGGTCAGCAAGAAGGTGAATGGATGTGAGACAGCAGCATCTTGATGGGAAAAATGAGCAAAGTGGGTAAAAGTATGGACGGATAGCAGAGAGGACTTCTGCTAAGGGCATCAATCCAGACTGCTAGCAAAAACAGTAATCCAATATAAATCTTAATAGTCCAAGAGATTAGTCAGCTGAGCCATAAAACCAGGTTCTGACAGAGTCCTTTTAAAACATTCAATTTCACCCAGTCTTGCACCTCTGAAAGTTAAAAATTGCCTCACTGGGTCCAAGAGGCTCTGACTAATTTTTCCCATCCAGTTTTCTCCAGATCCTTGATGTGAATCAACAACTCATGAGATGAAATGAGTGAGGGGGTTGCATGCATTACTGACAATCAATATCCAAAGGCTTTAAACTGGGGACACTAAATGGTGGTAGCTTTTCCCAGGGCTGCCCTGGGAAGAAAGGATGAGTTATGAGACCAGGATAAAAACACAGACTGAAAGAAGAGGGAGTTTGTGATGGGCTTAGGGGGTTTCTCACTTACGGTGGGGTCTTCTGTTAGGAAGCAAAACCAAAATTATACAATTCCTTCCATACCTTTCCCTTGCTCGGAATTAAAAACCATCTACTGAAGACTTTCTCACTTCAAAACCCAGTCAGGCACTTTCTAGTATCAAGGCGGGTGCCTGAAGAATAAATTGCTCCTATCAGAAATAAAGCATTTTAGTTCTGCCACAAGCAGTGAGATCTGTGTTTATAAGTCGCTCCAAAGGCAACTCCATCTTTGCTGCTCTCCTCTCATTTTCTTTTGATGCATAAAACCTGTAGACTGGAGCACTGTGATTGCATTCGGCTCTGGAGCAGTGTAATTGTAAATATTCATTGGAATTCAAGCTAGCTTTCCCAGGTCTCTCCTAGGGCTGTGCAGCTATGCAAACAGCAGCCCGTGCAGCATTAGCTTACAGCCCGGAGGCCACCTATTTCCCCATAGCCCCTAGGATCTTCTCTGTAGAGTGAGTGCATGCATAGAAACTGGCCCTTAAACACCATTTCAGTCTACTGTTTCACTGGTTTTTCCTTTTCTCCCCATGACTGCTGATCCTTAGTAATTCTGTCAGTCCCAAATATGTATTAAAGAGAGAACCATGTCCTTGACTAAAAACCCAGGGTCAGAATGCTCTCACTGAGCATGTGCTCAATCTATTTAGGAGATTAATCAGATTTCAGCCATTGCATGAATACATATACATACACACATAGACACACACATGAATATATATTTCAACTCTACCTGATAAACTGGCATAGATACCTACTCTAATTAAGATATGAGTACATCAGATCAGATCAGATCAGATCAGTTGCTCAGTCGTGTCCAATTCTTTGCAACCCCATGAATCGCAGCATGCCAGGCCTCCCTGTCCATCACCAACTCCTGGAGTTCACTGAGACTCACATCCATTGAGTCAGTGATGCCATCGAACCATCTCATCCTCTGTCATCCCCTTTTCCTCCAGCCCCCAATCCCTCCCAGCATCAGAGTCTTTTCCAATGAGTCAGCTCTTCGCATGAGGTGGCCAAAGTACTGGAGTTTCAGCTTTAGCATCATTCCTTCCAAAGAAATCCCAGGGCTGATCTCCTTCAGAATGGACTGGTTGGATCTCCTTGCAGTCCAAGGGACTCTCAAGAGTCTTCTCCAACACCACAGTTTAAAAGCATCAATTCTTCGGCACTCAGCCTTCTTCACAGTCCGGCTCTCACATCCATATATACTCATGAGTTATTCCATCTTTTTCCAAGTTAAAATTTGCAAGAATCAAAAAGAAACCAATATGGGACTGGGAATACCATATCTTTTTAACAACCTAACAGTGAAGAATTATTTACATATTTAAAACATAAAAATTCTGAACTGAACATTAAAAAATTGAACTGAACTGATAAAAGGGGCAAAATACACTATTACTTTAAGGGAGGAAGTGAAAAGGAATTATGAGCAACTTGATGAAGAGGAGAAAATCAACCAGACTCTGAAGCAGTAGAAGGATTTTGACAGATGGGGTTGGATGGAGGGAGGAATCCATCTCTGTGGGAAAGTGTTATGGGCTGAACTGTGTCTCCTTGGAAGGCATTTTGAAGTTCTACTCACCAAAAGCTGTGAGCATGGCTTCATTTGGAAATAGAGTTTACAGATGTAACCAAGTTATGATGAGGTTGAACTGGATTAGAGCTGGCCCTAATTCCATTACTAGTGTCCTTATAAGAAGCAGGGTATTCGGACACAGATTGGGTAGTGAAATTTGGACCCTCTCCTGGGTAGAGGAGAAGACCATATGGAGATGGAGGCAGAGATTGGAGTGAAGCATTTACGAGCTAAAAGAGCATGGAGGATTGCCTGCAACCACCAGAAGTCAGAAGAAGCAAGAAAGGATTCTTCCCCAAGAGCCTCTACAGAGAACATGGCTCTGCTGACACCTTGATTTCAGGCTTCTAGCCTCTGGTACTATGAAGGTATATGTTTCTGTTGTCTGAAACCACCCGTTTTGTGGTGTTTTCTTATGGAAGCCTTAGGAAACTAATACAAGAAGATGTGGTTCAGAAGTGGAGAGTGGGAGACTTATTCTGAAACATTTTTAAAAAAAAATTTTATTTATTTTTGTTTTTGGTTTCACTAAGCCTTCGTTGCTGGGCAGAGGCTTTCTCTAGCTGTGGAGAGCGGCGCTACTCTTCATTGCAGTGTGCAGGCTTCTCTGGTTGTGGAGCACAGGCTCTAGGCGCACAGGCTTCAGTAGCTGCAGCACGCGGGCTCAGTAGTTGTGGCACACGGGCTCAGTTGCACTGTAGCATGTGGAGTCTTCCCAGACCAGGGATCAAACCTGTGTCCGCTGCATTTGCAGGGGGGGTGCTTATCCACTGAGACCACCAGGAAATCCTGAAGCATGAAGTTCTGATCAGCTGGAGAGCAGTGTGTATAAAGACCAACAGTAGAAATTACATCTGGGAAAATAAGAGTGCCTAGATTGTGGACTTTGTGTTTTTGTGTCTATAAAACATTATTAGGAAAGGGAGTGGTGGAAGATTCAGGATAAATTGGGAAAATAGAGGGGAAGAAATGGGAGCAGTTAGCAGGCTGGTGTGCTATGTGAGATGAGAGATGGCACCCTGGCTAGCGGCAGTGGTTACGGAAGTGAAGGTATGGATTTGAGAGAGACAGAGGTAGAACTGAGACTAATTAGGAGACTAATGGAATCTGGAGACTAATTAGGTGAATGACACATAAAAGTAATTTGAACTTTGAAGTCTGGGGGATGGGATGGGAAGATGAAGATGCTATTATCAGAGACAGGAAACCCAGAAGGTAGAACTGGTTTGGGAGTATGTGTTGAGAAGAGACTAGTTTGTAGTAAATGAAAAAGTCCAGCAGAATGCTAGAAATGTAGACTAGAAGCATGGGAGATTTGTTGGGCTAGGAATATAGATCTGGGGCCATCTGCACTGAGGAGATTGTCAAGGGCCTAGAAATGTTTGAGATCATCAAACATTGAGTGATCATAAAGGGAAAAGTTGAACTTTAGAGAAGCACCTCTGTCTTGGCAGATAGAAGAGGCAAAGAAATATTAAAGAGGCAAAAGGGTAACCAAGATGAACCCAAGTTAAGGACACTAAGGAACATATTTCATGAAAGACACAGTGATCAGCAACATACCATGCTATAGGGAGACTGAGGAGGACAAGGCCTCAGAAGAAGTCACTGGATATAGGGATTAAAGTGTTAATAGTAGGGACTTCCCTGGTAGTCCCAGTGGCTAAGACTCCATGCTCCCAATGCAGGGGTTCCAGGTTTGATTCTTGGTCAGGAAACTAGATCATACATGCTGCAACTTAAAGAATCTGCATGCTGTAACTAAAAAAAAAGAAAAGATGTTGCATGCTGCAACTAAGGATCCCAAATGCTGCAGTGAAGATCAAAGAGCCTGTGTGTTGCCACTAAGACTCAGCACAGCCAAATAAAACAAATAAATATTAATCTAGAAAAATGGTAGTGATGAAACTATCTGCAGGACAGGAATAGAGATGCAGATGTAGAGAACAAATTTGTGGATATGGCGGGGGCTGTGACGGTGGAAGGAGACGCTGGGGTGAATTAAGAGGGTAGCACTGATACATGTATACTACCATGTGTCAAATAGCTAGTTAGTGGGAAACTGTTGGGAAGCAACTCCCTGTTCTTGCACAGGGAGTTCAGCTTAGAGCTCTGTGATGATCTAGAGGGGTCGGAGGGAGGCTCAAGATGGAGGGGATGTAACTTTCTAGAGTAAGGTGTCCAAGCTTGGTAGAGTCAGGCGGATGAAAGAGCAGATTGTGAGAAGTGGCCAGTGTTGGTTACAGGCCAGGTAATAACAGGAAAGCTCAAGACCAGGGGATTCCAGGGTACAGTAAGGGCTAGGTTAGACAGGCATTTGAAAGATTGTTTGAGTGCATTTCAGTGTCCTTGTGCTACAAAGTAACCTAAAAATAGTGAGGGAATAAAGAATCAAGAAAAAAATGAAAGTCAAGGATAAAAATTGTGTTCCTTTTTCCTTTTATTCATTCCTTCTTTTTCTTATTCACCCAACCATTCAACGGACTCTTGCTGAATGTAAATCCATGTCAGGGCATGGGGCAAGAAGGCAGGTGTCAGGTCTGTAAGATTAGGCTCCTTATCCTAGAGTTTGAAATAACAAGAACAGTAAGAACTCGGCTCACACTATCTACTAGGAATTGTTCTAAGTGCCTGTCTGCACACTAACTCCCTAAGTACTTTTAGCCCTCAGATGTCAGAGCAATCATTACGCCTCATTTCACTGCTGAAGATACTGAGTTGCAGAGAAGTTAAGTGATGTGTGAAGGTCACATAGCTAGTTGCCAGCAGAACTGGGATTTGAACTTAGTGGGTCTGGCTCCAGAGTCTGCACCTTAACCACAGTGCTACATGAACAAAAAAGTTTTTGAAATGGGTTGTAAGTAGGATGATTACATACTCCAATCAGTCTGGGATAGACCCACTTTATGCTTGTTGTCCCAGTGAAAGTATTCGTTGTATCAACAGAAGGTTTGGGACTTCCCTGGTGGCTCAGTGGATAAGAATCCACCTACCAATGCAGGGGACACAGGTTCAATACATGGCCTGTGAATATTACACCTGGGGCAGAGCAACTAAGTCTGTGAGCGACACCTATGGAGCCCATGTGCTGCAATCACTGAAGCCGGTGTGCCTCGAGCCTGTGCTTCGCAACAAGAGAAGCCACCACAGTGAGAAGCCTGTGCACTACAATGAAGAGTAGCCTGTGCTTGCTGCACCTAGATAAAGCCCTCACAAAGCAACAAAGACCCAGTGCAATGAAAAAATATACAACTAAATATAAAAACTAGAAGGTTTGAAGGATAAATTATATAGTCACCCTAATTATAAGAGAGGTTAAACCATTGGAGGCCTCTTCTTCCAACAATTAATTGTTGGCTCGTGTGATGTATAGAGACAAAGAACTGTAAGGTGTTTATGGAGAATAAATGAAATGGCTCTCTCTTGTTATGATATGCATCCTCGAGACCTGCAAAACCTACTTCTTTGATCACCTTGGTAAGATCCTTCCCCATCTATGGTGGCTTCTGTTCCTCTAAGCACTTTAATCCTACTGCTTTCAGTTAAGGTTGAAACAAAGAAAAGTGCATTCGCCAAGCTGCCACTAATTGAAGTTCCACACATCCATTCTTTAAGCAGTAATGGAAACTGAACACACAAAAACCCTACAGAGAGTTTGTCCTCTCTTGTCTCTCTTTCTTATCTATTTTCTTTATCTCCACCCCTAGGCCAGTGCTCTACCGTTCACTCCAAACCTCAGGCATAATAACCACCTATCACAAGATGTGCAGCCTCAGCTGCAGCAGGCATTGGACTGATGCTAGACCATTTGCAGCAACGTCGGCACTTCCTGGCTTCATTTCCTGAGCTCCCTCTCCTTACTGTCTCCAGCCTTCACTGGAAAGGAAGGAAATTGGTATCAGCCAAGGGTGGATCTGGTACCCTATGGGAAAAAATGTGCTCTTGTCATCACCAAATTAGTCCCCTTGGAAGATTTAGAGATTATACTCAATTCCTTACGGACAAATAATGTATCACTTAGTTCTAATGTTCGCTGATGACAGGCACATATACAACATTGTGATTGGCTCTTACTCCAGTAACACCATTTAAAATGCTGCAAAGTGCAAAAATGATGGTAATACGTAGGCCAGAGCAAGCAGAGAACCAACTCAGCAAACTGAAAAGAAGACATTCATCCAGGATTTTCAATATCCTGCTGAGCGACCATTGTTTCATAGGACTATTATTCTCTGAGGTTTTAATATGCTGGTCCGTGGCATTTTCTTATTATTTTTTTGACTGCTCTTTCTATTGTCTCCTCTGTCCATCCTGGGCTTTCTGTTTTTCTTTCCTCTGAACTCACCCAGGCAGTTTATGCATTCATATGCATTCAGTTTATGATTTCAACTACAATTTAGATTACAAACGGTTCCAAATATTCATTGGAGCTGCCTGAAGGGCATTTTATTCTTTCTCCCTTCCTTCCTTGGTAAGCTCATCCACTAATATGATTTCAATAATAGCTAACATTTATCATGTGTCAAGCACAAAATTGAAGCTTGGAACATTACAGGGTAAGTACTCTTATTGTCTTCCAAAGAAGGAGCTAGAAAGTGGTAGAATTGGGATCTAAAGCCGGGAAATCTTGCTACAGCACCTGTAGTCTTAGTCATCCTACTGTGATTCCCCTTCACATCAACCACTTGCTTTACCTTCTCTACTGTATAGCTAGATTATGCCAACAGTTTCCTAGTACTCTTTCTAAGATTAGCTGAACCAACACCATTTTTCACATGGAAAGTTTACTGTGATCTCTGTTGATTAAATTTAAAGTTCTCTGTCAGTCCTCCAAAGTTTTCTGTTCATTTATCTGTTACTCAAGCCCACCCAGAATCTATTCCAGCTAAAGATATCTGTATGCCATTCAAACTGTTCTTCCCACTTCTTTAGGCTACTCACTCTGCCTAAAACACTCTACTTACCTCCTTTCTGGGAAACTTTTTACCCCCTCTTCTAGGATTCACCTTTCAGGAAATCTTCTCCGATTAATTATAAACGTATGGGTAAACTACATCTAATCAGGGATTCTATCTTCAATTTCATTACATATCCTACAGAATCTAATAATGTTTATCATCATTGGTATGCAATCTTGTTACTGTACTGACATGACCATCCTAACCAGAACTGGAAAGAACTCAAGTCAGATAGCTGAGAGGTACAACTTAATAATAACTAGAGGCCAAAGTGAAAGTCACTGTCATGTCTGACTCTTTGCAACCCCATGGACTATACAGTCCATGGAATTCTTTAGGCCAGAACACTGGAGTGGGTAGCCTTTTCCTTCTCCAGGGGATCTTCCCAACCCAGGGATCGAACCCAGGTCTCCTGCATTGCAGGCAGATTTTTTTTTTAATCAGTTGAGCCACAAGAGGCCAAAGTATAGGTCTTTTTCTATGGGGAGGCTTCTGTGCTGTTTCTGGGCTTGTTTTCCATCCCTCATTTTTTCCCTATTTTGTTCTGTGTGGCTGGGAGCGGAAATCCCTGCAGGCTGCATTTCTAGAATCCAAAGTCAACTGGCTATCAGAGAGATTTGGCCAATGGGGGGAGTTAGAAGGAAGAAGGAGAAAGGACAGTGGGAGAGATAAACCAGGCACATTTTCCCCTTCCCTCTGCTGTGAGATGCAACTCCAGTGGTGACTGTATCTCCTCTGCAGCTTGGACTTGAGGGGACCCTGGCCCCTGGATTCTGGTAGCATCGACCCCTTCTTTTGTCTCTGTGGGAGGGTAGAGGCTTCCCATGGTTGTTAACTTCACCACCCACATGGGCTTCTCAGCTCCCCCATGTAATTCCCTGCATTAAATTCTTTCTGTTGTTAAGTACTCGAAGTACTTTGTTTTCCTGGTAAGATCCTGAAAGACCAAGAAACCTGTTTTGTTTTTTATTTATTACTCTAAGAGAATTATGGGAAAACTCTCCTGGTAAAACTAAATCCCTGTAGAGCTATGATTAATATCTGTCCTCTGGTTGTGTAGGAGGTGAGACCTGGCCACATTTAGAAGGTTTATAGATGAAGAGATGAAAGTGACATGACTATAACAATGACATAAGTCTCTAAGATAGTATTGATGCAATCTTTTTCAAACTTACAACTCTTTCTCTCCTGAGGTTATATATTGCAAAAAAAATTTTGAATATACACAACAAATACATAGAGTAATCTGGGGATTTGTGCAACTATAGAGGTTTGTTCAAAGAAATAGCATAGGGAAAGACATGGTTAGGTTTATCTGGGGAGGTTAGGGAAGGCTGGGGGTGGGGTGGGGCATGGTAGTGGGTGGGCAGGGTCTGGGTCTAGGTAAACAAAAGTAAAAAACAAGCCTGGAAATAAAGTAACACTGAATGGTCATTGTCCCCTCTTTCCTCCAGGGGAATTCCCACATTTCAACAAAGGAAAGCAAGCCACTAGACCACCTCTACTGGATTCTCACCCAAAGACCTGCATTCAAGTCCTAATTCTTCAACTTAACAAGTTTTGTGACCTCAGGCAAACGGGTTAACCTTTCAGATCCCCAGTTTTCATTATTGTGAAATGATACAAATGCACCCAATGGTGGGCTTCAAACACTTTTTATTTTGTATCCCATCAGTGTTTGACCTCTGTCCATACAAACCAGTTTCCTTCGTATTCTGATCCCTCCTCTCTCTAACCAAAGACTGACAGGAGCATGCAAGAAAGTGTCTTTCACAATACTTGAATGCTATGAACATTCTACTACCATTTTTATAATTTACGCTTAAAACTTTTTTCTAGGATGTAAGAAATCTTGGAGAGTAAATCTTATCATGACTCTTATAAAAACCTTCCAGTCCATGTATCCTATTTTGTTTCTCTGCTGATTGGTAATCCACCTAGGGTCTTGCTCCGTGCCCCACGTCATGGGCCTTAACCTCAGTCATCTCCCCCTCTTCCAGCTCATATAGCTCAGAAAGGGAATAACATGCACACTGGAACTAATAAAAGTGATTGTACAACTGATTATAAATACCAAGGGCTGAAGACATATGTGGTAATCAAATAGCCTTCCTTTAGGGAAACCTGGAGAAGGAAGCAGTCAAGAGTCTTTAAGATAAGATGGAGGCTGCAAGCCTAGGTCATATCTGTTTGTAACTATGGGAAAAGAATTCCAGTACCACATCTGTCTACTGATGATTAGAGAGCACTGAATCCTAACCCCTAGACCCCCCGCTAGATGCCCCAGGCACCGACCACTGATGGTTGCATGGCGTCTACTGACTGAGGAAAAGATGACAGGGTTTGACTCTAAGTTTTCCCTCCCTCAACTTCTCTGCATTCTAGTTTCTTCAAATGTAAAAACAGAAATGAATCCTGCCTCACAAGGTTGATGTGAGGATTTTGTATAGATGTTGAATCTGAACCATGGGAAAATCAGTCAAAAATTAGTAGGGAATAGAGAATCCCTGGGCTTTCCCAGTGGCTCAGTGGTCAAGGAACCACCTGCAGTGCAGGAGATGCAGGTTCGATCCCTGGGTGGGGAAGATCCCCTGGAGGAGGGCATGGTAACCTACTCCAGTGTTCTTGCTTGGAAAATTCCATGGACAGAGGAGCCTGGCGGGCCACAGACCAGCAGGGTGCAGAGTCAGACATGACTGAGCACACAGCACACACACAGAGAATCCCTAGTCACCTGACCATATCTACTCTGGTAGTTAACACCAGATTTTCGGTTGCAAGAGATTCTAGGAGTTCCCATATACATATAATATCTATATATCTATTATATAATCATGTTATATATTATCATAAAACATATTATTCATTAATTATTATATGCTTAATACATATTAAAATATATAAATATATATATATGGGGTCACAGAGAGTTGGACATGACTGAAAGACTGAAAAAGAACAGCAATATACATATATACATAAATGTGTATATATCCACATACATATACACACATATACTATAATTATATACAGGATAATACAAATATTTGGGGGGCTTCACTGAGGAGGGATCAAAGGCTTGGAAATAAGGATAAGCAAGGATATATTATCTAACTGAATCAAATTATTCAAAATATTTTTAGAACAGCTAAATTGGGAGGTAAGGAGAAGTAATATTTATTTCTCCTTTTCAGGGAGATAAAAATCCTCAGTTTTCCGAGATTTGGAGGCCCTTTCCACCCGCTTCTCCATAGCCCCAGTTCTCATTCCCTAAAGTATAAGAACAGAGTTCTCTGCCTCCACATTGATGATTTATCCCGGTCACAGAGGGGACACACGGCTAACTGAGGTTAACAGCTTTCTCGGTTTCATTTCAAAAAGACATTAGCATGGAGGCTCTATGAAATGCTGATATGCCAAATACTGATTCATTCACCTGCAGAGTTCGCTAGAAGGCAGGGACCTATTTGACAGGCAGGGCTGAGCTCCCAGCCTTTTCCTAAAGGGCAATCCCATAATTCATCTCCCAGTGCTAAATTACACCTGACACTTCACTGAAGACTTTAGGTGCACTCACCCAACTGTAATAAGCCTAATGCAGAAGAAGAGGGTTGGAAATGACAAAGATATTCTTTTTGAAAATAATATAACTAATTCAATTGTGGGCGGAAATACCTGTGATGTAATATATTCCCAGGCAGGGCTGGGTAAAGGGCAGGAATGGAGCAGATGTGCATGTTTTGCCTTTGTTTAGTGGGAATGTGAACTGACTGCAGACCCAGCAGAAGAGGTGACCCTGGTCAGGTCCTTATCTTGACCCTGGATTATGCAAGGGGGCCTCCATGTTGTGCATCCCTACCTGGGCTATTCGTCCCTTCTTGTATCCTTGGCTTGGCCTATTTACTAAAGGAGTACCAAGCTTTTCTGTAATGTGGGCTTTCCTTCCAAATTTGCAAGAAAAAAGACTGTCCAGAAGCCACAGAGCAGTGGGCTCCTGCTACTCCTCTGCAGGGCTTTCTGGAGCAGCGGGGCAATGGGCAAAGGAGCAGCAGAATGTCTGTCTCTTACTGTTCAGCAAAGGGTGTCCCAGTAGCCAACTATTTTAGTGTGGTGGTTTACTTGTTATCATTCATGGCAATCGGGGTGATTTGGTGCCAGAGAAGTAAAAGTAATTTGACAAATGCATTCATTATCTAGCTTCCTCCTACACCTATCCAGGACCGTCTCCCTCCCTCCCCCTTTCAGTGTGTGCAGGGGGCTGTGGGTTGTTTTATTTGATGCTGTGGGAAGGAAGCAGACACATAAGCCTTGCCAGAGCTCAGGGGAACTTTGGAGGGGTGAGGCTGGATGCTTTCTAACTCAGGAAGTACATTTGTGTATTTGCTAGGTGATGGGGACATTGCAGTGAACAGGTAGACATGGGGTCTTTTCTCATGGAGTTTTGGGTGAACTTGGAAGATGTTAGCTTAAGAGGAAGAACCAAGATGATTAAGAAGAAAAACTAAGATGTGTGCAGCTGGACAGTGCCCAGCACCCATTGAGGTACTTGATAATTGTCTGCTGAATGAAGAATAAACAGTGTAAGAAGCAAAGAAAAGGAGCTGAACATTACTGACTTTCATAGCCCAGATTTCATGTTAGGTGCTTTCCATTACGTTTTATAACTTAGCGTGGAATAACAGTCCAGGTCAAGGTCAGATCCTGGTACATGGCTTCCGAGATGGTCTCTTTCATGGTGTACTCATGGGAAACAGTGTTCTTTAGTGGAAAGATCCCAAGTGTGGGATAAAGTGTAGGTTTTAGAAGTGATTTTGACATTTATTAAAAATACTGCCATCTTGGACAAGTCAGTTATTCTTTTTGAGGTTCAGCTTCCATGTCTGTAATTTGGGGATACCTCCTTCCCAGGGTGGCTAAGAGGATTCGATGAGATGGTGAATGTGAAAGAGCTTTTATTCTAAATAACAGCCTGCTCTATGTTAAAGGAAAATCATTCAGTTTCTAAACAATGACATTTTACATGGTTTCAACAATTCCAACAACATCAGAAATAACAGGAAGGTTGTCCTGGAAGTTGGTGTTTGGAGACATTTATATCAGAAAAATTCTTATAGTAAGGCAAAGTTCACTCAAGGTGATTATTTGCCGTGAACTCACTAGGTATGTGTGGAAATCACTGATACCCTAATATATAGCTATGCACTTAAGTGGACATAATTAAATTCTTTTCTCAGAAATCAACCTCTTGCTTTTTCAGCCTGTCTGTGAATTCTTTATGTGAACTCAAATTTGGAGCAACCAGCAGCATAACATTTCATATTCTAACTGAACAAAGAACCACCGTATTTAATGACAGTATGGTTTTAAATGGACTTTCCCTAATCAGCGTTTTAACAATTAAAATGAAAATTATATATAACTATATTCCTAGTAATCCTTTGTCCTTTTAGTCATGAAAAGAGGTTAAGTATCACTCGTGTTTAATTTTACTCTCCACTTTTATTTTTAACTCATTGTTGTGCTCTAATTGTATCTTGGTTTGTAACACCTCCTATATCAAACTCTGTGAATTCTTTAATTTCCTTCCCTTTCCCCAGATCATTAGTGAGGTGGTTATATGATACCAAAGTGGGCATTAGTCCTCAGGGCTGTGGTGGACACTGTCTCCCACCTAAATGTGAGGGACCACCGTTTGTCATTACTCTTTGTTTATGGTCCTTCAGCCAATTTTCAACCTATGTGACCATGCACATATTCTACCCAATTTGAATTAATTTTGCAAGTGGAAATTCATGGAGCAGTGTATCAAATGCTTTAGTAAAATCCATATATATTACCTCTAGTGCATTCCCTTCATCCATTAATCTCATAATGCGATTTAAAAGAGTGATCACATTTGTCTGGAATGATTTGTCCTTTATCCATCCCCAAAGCTGCCTTCTGCTCTGGGCTCCATTATCCTCCACCTACTCTCAGTTTTCCTCTCTTCACATCTGATTCATTATATTATTAGACACAGAGGCTCCCTTTTATAGTTGATAGTTACTGAGAATGGTTTTGAAAATATTTACAAGTTTCTGCTTAGAAATTATTTCTCTATTTTTAAAATATAATTTTGGAATAGTTTCTAAAATGTGGAAGATTGAAAACAACTTCTGTTGATCATAAAATTTATAAGCAAATTATTGTATGCAATCTCTTTATTTCAAGTGATGATTCTGTTAACAATCTCTTTGTCCAGGTCTCTCTTTATTTCTTTTAAATACGTTTTTGTTATACAGTGTAGTATTTAAGGTGTCTTTCCCAGTCTGCTTGTTTGAATTGTGTTTCCAGAGCCATATTTTCCCTCCCGCCTGGAAGACTGCATTGCATAAATTAAGGGTGATTATAAACATAAACTCATGTTGTATTCTCACATAATCATATCAACTAGGAATGCCTATATTTGTTTGTAAAACAAGTCTTAGCAAATGTTTTTCTGTGTAGTGAGAGCAATTGGCCTGCCTGCTAAAAATATTTCTCACCTTTTAGATTTGGGTAGCGTTTTATCCTGAAGAGTTCAAGGGTTATATGCCAAATCAGTAAATTTAAAGTAACGGTTAACTCAAAATAGAAAATGCTTCGAAACAGTAAGGAGAGTAGAAATGAGAGGAATAATAATGACAGAGAAGAATAATAACATCAGGGAGAAGCAGGTATGTAAAGACTGAAAGCATGCAATAAGCAATGTATCCTTAGAAACATAGGGACAAGATTATCAGTTAACCCTACATGTAGACTACCTTTCAAAAGATGAAGAAGCTCAAATCTGGATTGATGCTTTGAGACTAATCCTTTGACCCATAGTTCCAATGTGAGCTACTTCTGCCTATCTATCGTTATAGTTACCGTCCATTCTTTTTCCTTTGCTCCACCAACACTGTTTAGGAATAAAGGACTTTGAATACTGATTTTTCAGCTTTCTGCTTCAGTGGATTAAAGTAGGTGAATGCTATAATAGGAATCAGGTCCACAAGGACATTTAGGCACCTGATCTGTGGACAGTCACCAGCGACCCTGATAGGATATCTTATTAAATATCTTATTAAGTGTATTATTAAATGATGGAGTAAAATGAGCTTCGTGAAGTCAAGGTTCCATTTTGTAATCTAAATTTTTGGTTGACTAGTATATTTCAATAAGATATTCTATAGAGAAAGGTGTATCGAAAGCTACTGAACTGGTAATCAAAGACTCAGGTTCAGTATGCAGTCATGCACAAGAATGTGGTATGGAAAATAGCTACAAGAAGATAAAAATGGCTATAAATTTTTCCCCCAGTTTTATCTCCATTTTGATCTCTATCCTCTTCTTCTTATAATAAACAAGTCCATTGTAGATCGAAACCAACTTATATCCAATAAATATGCAGCTTCACATTGACATGTAAATGTCCATTTATTTGGGTTGGGATGGCAAGTATTTATTACTGGGAAAAAAGAGGTGCATATGACACTAAGTCAATATGTACGAATAAATGCTGATTTTTTTAATGTGACATTAATATTAAGAAGTTGAGTGCATCTCTAAAAGGCTACCGTCCTGTGTATAAGCATTTATGCTTATCCTACACAAAGAAATTGTGCTGAGAACTTGAGGCTTTTATTAGTAGTATTCTATTTTTCAAGGAAATGTTAACAATTACCTTCAAGTACATATGGTTTTAGGAAGAATTTACACATTTGTATACGTGCCTTAAGATCAAAATCATTTGTCTTGGTTTTTTAAATTTGACTGATAAAGCCCTAAAAGCTCAAGGTGTGAAGAAAGACCTTTCTTTCCATGTCCCTACAGACTCATTCCCTTGGCTGTACTATTAAGCAACTAAAAGAAAAAAGAAAACAGGCCTGAAACTGGCATATTATTATTAGCCCCTTAATATGGGACTATGATTTTTTAGGAGGCTATAAGTTGAGAGTTGCCGTAAAAGGGAAGTAGAAGGTGCTGTTACTGGAAAATTTGACTCAAGTAAGCATTCAAGCTATTGACTTTAATTTTTCATTAATTTTAACCTTCTGTGACTTATGGCTCCCTTGTCACTGAATTTTCCTTCCTCTTCCTTTTCAACATCTAGTGAACCCCTGCCATGTGACAGACACTGTGCTAAGTGGTGGTAATATAAGCCGTGACCCAAGCCTTCAAGAATGTGCACTCCGGGAAGGACAGACAAGTAAACTGATGCAGACCCTATGTTATGCTCAGTGTTGGGTTAGAGAGGTTGTGAGTGCTCCCGGGGCATAGAAGAGTGGCAGCTAACTCCATCTGGGGAAGGGTTGGTGAAGTTCATTAGAAGAGGATGTTTCAGCTGAGTTTTGAAAAAGGAGTAGGAACTATCTAGAGTAGAGTTTCCTAACCTGGCATCTTTAAAGAGTGCATAGACAGAATTCAGTGGGTCTGTGAACTTGGATGGGGAAAAAAAAATCACAACTTTATTTTCATTCATATTTAACCACAAGTTATCCTTTCCTTCAGTTATAACTGTAGGAAACAAACCACAGCAATGTTAATAGTGCCATGATAACATCACCAATACAAAATGAAAGTTGCTCAGTCATGTCCGACTCTGTGACCCCACAGACTATACAGTCTATGGAATTCTCCAGGCCAGAACTGGATTGGGTAGCCATTCCCTTCTCTAGGGGATCTTCCCAACCCATGGATCGAACCCAGGTCTCCCACATTGCAAGTGGATTCTTTAACAGCTGAGCCACCAGGGAAAAAGGAAAGGTATACCCATTTGAATGCAGAGTTCCAAAGAATAGCAAGGAGAGACAAGAAAACCTTCCTCAGTGATCAGTGCAAAGAAATAGAGGACACCAATAGAATGGGAAAGACTAGAGATCTCTTCAAGAAAATTAGAGATACCAAGGGAACACTTTATGCAAAGATGGGCACAATAAAGGACAGAAATGGTTTGGACCTAACAGAAGCAGAAGATATTAAGAAGAGGTGGCAAGAAAACAGAGAAGAACTATACAAAAAAGATCGTCATGACCCAGATAATCACAATGGTATGATCACTCACCTAGAGCCAGACATCCTGGAATGTGAAGTCCAGTGGGCCTTAGAAAGCATCACTACAAACAAAGCTAGTGGAGGTGATGGAATTCCAGTTGAGCTATTTCAAATCCTGAAAGATGACATTGTCAAAATGCTGCACTCAATATGTCAGCAAATTTGGAAAACTCAGCAGTGGCCACAGGGCTGGAAAAGGTCAGTTTTCATTCCAATCCTAAAGAAAGGCAATGCCAAAGAATGCATAAACTACCACATAATTGCAGTCATCTCACACGCTAGTAAAGTAATGCTCAAAATTCTCCAAGCCAGGCTTCAATAGTATGTGAACAGTGAAGTTCCAGATGTTCAAGCTGGTTTTAGAAAAGGCAGAGGAACCAGAGATCAAATTGCCAACATTCGCTGGATCATCGAAAAAGCAAGAGAGTTCCAGAAAACATCTATTTCTGCTTTATTGACTATGCCAAAGCCTTTGACTGTGTGGATCTCAACAAACTGTGGAAATTCTGAGAGAGATGGGAATACCAGACCACCTGACCTGCCTCTTGAGAAATCTGTATTCAGGTCAGGAAGCAACAGTAAGAACTGGACATGGAACAACAGACTGGTTCCAAATACGTCAAGACTGTATACCCTGCTTATTTAACTTCTATGCAGAGTACATCATGAGAAATGCTGGGCTGGAAGAAGCACAAGCTGGAATCAAGATTGCTGGGAGAAATATCAATAACCTCAGATATGCAGATGACACCACCCTTATGGCAGAAAGTGAAGAAGAACTAAAGAGCCTTTTGATGAAAGTGAAAGAGGAGAGTGAAAAAGTTGGCTTAAAGCTCAACATTCAGAAATCTAAGATCATGGCATCAGGTCCCATCACTTCATGGCAAATAGATGGGGAAACAATGGAAACAGTGAGAGACTTTATTTTTTGGGCTCCAAAATCACTGCAGATGGTGACTGCAGCCATGAAATTAAAAGGCTGTTGCTCCTTGGAAGAAAAGCTATAACCAACCTAGAAAGCATATTCAAAAGCAGAGACATGATTTGTCTAGTCAAGGCATGGTTTTTCCAGTAGTCATGTATGGATGTGAGAGTTGGACTATAAAGAAAGCTGAGCACCAAACATCTGATGCTTTTGAATTGTGGTGTTGGAGAAGACACTTGAGAGTCCTTTGGACTGCAAGGAGATCCAACCAGTCCATCCTAAAGGAAATCAGTCCTGAATATTCATTGGAAGGACTGATGCTAAAGCTGAAACTTCAATACTTTGGCCACCTGATACAAAGAACTGACTCATCTGAAAAGACCCTGATGCTGGGAAAGATTGAAGGCAGGAGGAGAAGGGGAAGACAGAGGATGAGATGGTTAGATGGCATCACCGAGTCAATGGAGATGAGTTTGAGTAAACTCTGGGAGCTGGTGTTGGACAGGGAGGCCTGGCATACTGCAGTCCATGGGATCGCAAAGAGTCGGACATGACTGAGTGACTGAACTGAACTGAACCAGGGAAGCCCAAGAATACTGGAGTGGTTAGCCTATCCCTTTTCCAGCAGATCTAGAAACCACAGCTATTTTCAGATCACAGCCATATCATGTAGTGCTGTAGGTAATCTCAAAATATCTCTAATTCTTAGCACCACCTTAAAATTATAGTTGTAGATCCATCACTGGAACTATCAACATTTAATAAAAATCACACATATCACATAGAAATTGGTTTTAATATTTAATTGATTTTAATATTTAGATAACTGAATTTTAATATAAATTAGTTTCCCTTGTAATTCTACATATTTTATTTCATACATTTATGAGAAATATTCTGAGGAAAGGCCCATAGACTTCAGATCTATGGCAGACTGGCAGTGGGGTTCACAGCACCGAGAAGGTTAAGAATCCCTGAAGTAGTGAGAAGGTTGAGGGAGGAAGCAGTGCTTTTTTCAGGAAGAGGAAAAGTTTATGCTTTATTTTAAGCATTTCATCTTGATGCTTCAACTTATACGTAATGTTTCTTTAAAAGGAAATGTTGGTAACTATGGAGACTAAATATGTACACAATGGTTTTGTGACGTACAGTGAAATATAGTGAATAATATACAGTCACTATGTTTTGACAGGGATATGTTCATGGGAAGCAAATCTATTGATTAGGCATATTAATAACTCCGTGAATTTCTGAGCCTAACAAAAAGGTATGTCGTGACACCGGATTCTACAGCTCGTTGTGGTATGCTAAAGGCCAAATAAACATGCCTGAAATATGTATTTGCAACCTCTGCTTGTATAAGTAGAAAGCTAATGATCAATGAAGATTAGCCAACATTTACCTTATATCCATGTTAGTGGTTGTAATAGATGCTGGAAATACACAATATGCTAAAATTTTATCAAGCATTAATGGTAGCTGCAGGCGGCTTTGGAAAGAGCACTTGACCAGGAGTACGTAGCCTCAAGTCATAAGCCCAAGTCTGACACTAGTATCTGTGTTACACTGCGCATGTCTGTTATTGGTAAAATGGAGATAATGACTCTTGCTCTAACTTGTCTCCTAAGTTTGCTCTAAGGATATAAATGACAACATCAAATGTCAAGATGTTTAGGAAGGCTTCAAATATGATACATATATTGTTTCATGGAGATAACTGTGAAATATTGATATTATATTTTATGTTATGATTATAGAAACAACAGTGAAATATTTCTTTCCTTGTACTGTAAAATATATTGAATATAAAACCTATTAGGAAAATGGGACTGAAAAATACATCATTAGGTATTAAAACATAAAGGGCAAATATAGCATATGACTATATCAATAACATAGGGGTTAAATTCCTGCAAGACTGAAGACACTGCACAATTGTTATCCTAAGCCACTGTTTGGTTCTATAATAAAATCATTTCCCTACGGTGGGCAGCAAGCTTTCAGATATGACCTGTAGGAACAGTAGCACAAGACAACAATGGATTTACGTATGTGCTATTTAGATTTAGTGGCCTTAAGATCACAAAAAAACACATTTAATTAGCAAAATGCATTCAGTTCTAAAATTTAGATCACTTTCTCCAAATAACCTTGTTCTTCAGAGAAATCATACAAGTGCATGTTGACAAATATTGCAAACAATGGGAAAAAGAGACCAATCTCAGGGTTTTTCAAAAAAAAAAAAAAAAAACTATTCTTTTTAATTATGCTTTTCATTATAACCTAGCAGAGAAGGATTTAAGTATTAGCCTGGGTCTTCCATTATCTAGCTCAATGTTGAAAGTTTATTTCTACAGTAAAATACACCTTTCACATTCTGGATGTTGCCGTATAAATCAAACAAAGAGAGCTCCGTTCCAATTCTCTCCATTACCACAGAAGCATACAAGTTACTCACCAGAACATTCTTCCATTTATAGCTTGAAGTGTTTTTCAACCTCAAGTATGCCTAGAAACATTCTTAAGCCAAGGCTACCGTGATTATATCTATTAGAGTTTTATTCTTTATAAATTATCTAAGCCAAATGGAGTCCAAAATGCTGACCCTTGACTGCCAATTGGAATAATCCCTAACCCTCAATCATTTGCTAAAAGAGACAAATGGGCTAGATTTGAGTTCTGAAACTGCCACCTCTGAATAAAAAGAAAAAAATAGCAAAGCTTAATATGCATCTGGGAAAGACACAGTTAATGGTAGAGAACTGTGGGCTCTAACCTGCTTATGTTCATTGCTTCCCAAGTATAGACGCTTGCACAGAGATACCAAGACATACGTTTATTAACTCACGCAGATGGACCTGAGTGACTAAACATTCTAAAATGAAGAGAAGCAAAACTCAGTCAATTCTCCCTGCATCCTAGATGGTGCACACACACCCACTAAAACACACCCTTGACAAGCATAAAATCTACAAGTCCTTAAACAATTTTGTAGCCATCAATTACAAATTAATGAAACCTGCTGAGGCAGAAGCACAAAGACACACAGTTCAAGATGTAAGCACTGAAGCAAGGCAGATGCCTGATAGAAGGAGTCAGAAGTTCCAAAATGGAAAGGATTGTATTCTGGACACCAAAGCAAACCATCGGTTTCTGTAGCACAGCAAATGATTTGAAAGACCGTTCTCTCTGGCCACCCAAATTTCTAAACATTAAAGCTGAATATTTCCAGTTCTCTATAATGTTGTCCTGATAGTAGACAAAGCTTTGGTCAATGGTTTTGTTCTTGCTGGCTGGCTTCAAGGGCTTTGCTCCCAAAGAAGTACTAAGCATCCTTCCTTTTCCCATACTCTTGGGAAAGGGATGCCCTGTTCACTTCATGTGAGCTTAGATTTATGAGGTGCTGAGAAACAGGAATTTGGAGGTCCTTCAAGTTATCTTCCTAGACTTAACACAGCAGGTGAGGCGACACAGGGTCCTGGCACAGGTTAACACATTTGGGCTAACACATTTGAGCTGTTTGTTACTCTAACCAAGCTGATGCCCCCAATGGAAGCAAGAACAAAGCAACAACTCAAGAAGTCTTCCCCTCACTGTCCCCACCCCCCAAACACAGCCCATCCTTTCTTGTGTCCAGGCTCCCAAGTGCAGAAACTGTAGCCTTGACTGGGGAGAGCGGCACCCCTTTCTCAGCTGCAGGCTGTGTTTGGAAAGGATGGATTTTTCTCAGTATCTGATAAGCCCGAGACATTGTGACTATCACTCTGAGGGTGAGCCACATGGGGTTCAAAAGAAGGAATGCGATTTATAAACAGATACATGAGAGGGGGAAGAGTACACAAAGTCAGGAGAGGAAGGGCACTAATATCAAAGACCATCCTGGATGGACCACTCTCCCTGTGCCTGTAAGAGGCTCCCACGCTATTTTAATTATAAATATTTATATCCATGGAAGAAAATTCAGAAGGATTTATATCTCTGGGGAGAATAGATCAATAGATCTAAGCAAGCCTCCTGTCCAGGCTGACCACTTAACACTGTTATCACCGATTAGGGCGGCTCGGCCCTCAGGGAGGGTGTTGGTTGTCCTCTTGTCCTCTGGAGGTCCACCCCTCTCTTGGCCCCAAGAGGAAATCAATAACAAGACGCAGGGATCGATACTCAGGACATCTGCTTGGCTGCAGTGGCTCACCGTAAGATCAGAGTTTGGTTAGCCCTTGTCTGTCCCGCGAACTCCCATTCTTCCCCCATGGTCCCTCCAGCTTCTCAGATCTGCTCCGGGGGTGAGGGGAGCATCCTGTTTTTGATATTTAACTCATTAACTGAAATTAGCAGAAATGCCTGTGACTCTTCCAAGGAAGGAAAGACAGACTTGGTTATCATTTTCCTCACTTTCCGAAAAGCGAGGAAACTTACCAGACCTTGAGGATTGGGTCATTTCCTGCCCCGTGGCCCGTGGCATGTGTCCTGCTGCAGACCATCCGGCTACCAAGTTCTGTCGGAGCGGCTGGAGCGGGCTGGGTTTCTGTTCCAGGTCTGCCTGCGTCTCCCATGCTTGGTCTGCAGTTGATAGATCCTCTGCTCCTGAAGCATCCAGCTATTGACCCGCCCAGGAAAGAAAGAAAAAAATGGGGGGAAAAATCAATTAATACTAAACGGCTTAACAAAACCCTGCATAGCACAGGCCTGATGCTTACAGGGTAGGAGTTGGTGTGGTCTCAGTGGCAAGTGGTTGTGGGGACAGGCTCAGCCAGCTAGAAAAGCTGATGTTCCAGGGACAGGAAGCCAATATGGTAGGCGTGATCACACATATACGCACACACACACACATACACACAGACACACAGACACATGGCAGCTCGGTCTGACATGCCTTAGTCTGGGAGCAAAGAGGACAGTGCAGGTACATGTTCATTGTGAGCCGGGGGAAGGCAAACCATTCACCGAAACAGAAGGAGGACTGAAATCAAACTGATAGCAATGGTGGGTATTTTTCTATTTTCTGGGTTTTTCTGGGGGGGTGGTTGTGGTGGTGGGTGTAGAAAGAGAGGAGATATTGTTTTGTTCTGAAAAGGTAATACCGTTTACATGTTGCAGGAGTGTCACCCCAGGCATTTCTTTGCGTGTCTCCCTATTACACCGTCACATGCAGAACCACATGAAGCTTTTTTTTAAGGGAGGGGGGCAAGAAAATGGGGGAGCACCATACCTCAGCTGACAGGCCCTTTCTCTTCTGCACGATCTGGCTTTGAAGGCTCAGGATTTTTTTGCATCTCGCTGTTCCAGCTGTAAAGAGTTTACATAGGGAGGGAGCAAGGAAGGATCATGAATGTCAACCAATGAGCAATTAGCATGACAAGACTAAAGTATTGATTCACTAAAGCTCACTGCACGGCTGTAGCCCCAGAGGTAGAGCGGCTCCCCTGTCACTAACTCCAACAGTGCATTTCAGAAGCCTGTAATGTAGGGCTGTAATGTAGAACTACTCTTCTAGCTCCGGCCCCTTCTTGGGTCAGGGGAGGGTGGCACCCTCTTGTTGCTCAGCTGTAGCTTTTGAGGGTCTCCATTCCTGGGCAGAAAGCAGAGGGTAACATAAAAGATGGAAAGATTCTGGTTGTCCTATTTCATTCATTTTTAAAAATACAGCTCCTTCCTGATGGCACCAGGCAGTTCTATGTATTGATTGGAGAAGGGCGAGGGCGAAATCCTGGCCTGACAGCTGGGGCTGGAACTAGTGTGGTTCACCACTCTACATGGCCAGGGGCAAACTGCCTTCTGTAGTATCAGCTTCTAGGCCAATCCAGACACATACTTTCTGAGCACATTGGATTCAGTTTAGACACTAAGCATCAAAATAGGAGGGGAAAAGGTGCTATTTCACTAAAGAAGCACCCTTATTCCTAGGTGTAAGACTATGGAAATGGCAACCCACTCCAGCATTCTTGCCTGGGAAATCCAATGGGCCCAGAAGCCTGGTGGGCTACAGTCCATGGGAAGGCTATAATGCACCAAAAGAGAAAATGGTGGAGCCTAGGACTTGGCAGATCTGGTGATTAGATAACACTAGCCTGGTGAGGCATGACCCTGTAAGGTTCTCCATTCTCCACTGATTCTTTCTCTTGTTGTTTAGTTGCTAATTTGTGTCTGACTCTTTTGCAACCCCCATGGATTGTAGCCTGCCAGGCTCCTCTCCATGGGACTTCCAGGCAGGAACACTGGATTGTGTTGCCATTTCCTTCTTCAGGAGATCTTTCTGATCCAGGGATCAAACCCGCATCTCCTGCATTGGCAGGCAAATTCTTTACCACTGAGGAGGGAAGCCTCCTCTTGTTATTCTCAACCATATTCATGTTAACCTTCCTTCTACTTTTCCCCCTATCCATTCCATGCCTTCCCTAAATTCACTTCTTAAATTGCTTTTCCAATTTTTTTCATACTCTTCTTTAAATATCCACTAGGAGCCCATCTCTTCCAGGAAGTCTTCCAAATAGTGGGGATCATATAGTCCTGTGTGAGCTTCTAATATGTGCCCAGAACTTCTCTATCATGATGAACAGTACAGCTAGAGTCTCTGTGCTCAAAGAACTTATAGCCTACTGAATCAATGAGCTACGCATTGACAACAAAACTATCTGTCTATCCTCCACCCTCCATCACCTATCCATCCTCTATCCACTTGTCGATTCATTCAATCTGTGTTTATTGAGAATTTCCTATTGTCAGGAATTCTTCTTTGCTGAAAACACAATGGTGTGGCAGAGACTTGTGCATATGTGCGTGCTCAGTTGCTTAGTCGTGTCCAACTCTTTTCGATTCCATGGACTGTAGCCCACCAGACTCCTCTGTCCATGTGACTTCCCAGGCAAGAATACTGGAGTAAATCGCCAGTTCCTCCTCCAGGGGATCTTCCTGATCCAGGGATCAAACTCGTATCTCCTGTATTGGCTGGTGGATTCTTTACCCCTGCACCACCTGGGAAGCCCGGAAGAAACTTGAGTGCCTGCTAATAACCATTTTCTCCTCTTCTTTCTGAATACATAGGTAATCTTTTATTTCCCAGCTCTTCTGACTGAGTTCCACCCAGTGGAATGTGGGTGGATATGATGCATGCCTGGCCTGGCTCATAAAAATCTCCCACATGACCCTTTATTCTCTTTTCCTTCCACCGTGACTTTGATGGCAACAGGTTGAGATCTAAAGGGTGAGTGAACTAAGGGAACATGAAGGTGTTAACAGAAATGGGGAAGAGAACGTGCAGAGTTGCTGTTGTAAGATGGAGTGAGGTACATTCTAGGAATGGAAAGAACACTAGTGTAAGTAGAACACAGAGAATGAGAAGGGATATGGTGCAATGTGAGGATGGGGAAGCAGGGGCTTCCATTCAGGGGCTTGTAGGTTATGGATTTTAGTTTCCACCCTAAGATCATTAGGAAGCAGTTCCAGTTTTAAGTAAGACTGATAACAAAATCATATCTGTATGTTGAAAAGTTCTCTCTGGCTGCAGCATGAAGAATGAATTGATAGCTCCATTTCCAGCCATATGGTGGAACAGATACTCAAAAAAGTTTCCACCAAAAAATGTTAAGATGTTCCAAATAAAATAGAACATACATTCTTTTAAACAAGTGGCTAAGGGGAATTCCTTGGCGGTCCAGTGGTTGGAACTCAGTTCTTTCACCACTGGGGCCCAGGTTGGATCCCTGGTCAAGGAACTAAGGTCCTGCAAGCTGCATAGCATGACCAAAAATAGGGCTAAGCTTGCAAGTACAGAACCCTTCAAGTTCCAGATACAATGCTGCTGCTGCTACTGCTAAGTCGCTTCAGTCGTGTCTGACTCTGTGCGACCCCCAAACGGCAGCCCACCAGGCTCCCCCATCCCTGGGATTCTCCAGGCAAGAACACTGGAGCTGGCTGCCATTTCCTTCTCCAATGCATGAAAGGGAAAAGTGAAAGTGAAGTCGCTCAGTCATGTCCGACTCTTAGCGACCCCAAGGACTGCAGCCTACGAGGCTCCTCCGTCCATGGGATTTTCCAGGCAAGAGTACTGGAGTGGGTTGCCGTTTCCTTCTCCCCAGATACAATGAGGGAACTGAAATGAGAAGAGTGAGCCATGGAACATGTATCTGCGTTGAAAAGCACTGCCCAGTTTCAGTGATCACAGGGATTAGTTTTAAACCCCTACACAGGGACAGGGCCCATGAAAGTTAAGAATTTGGAACTGATCATCCCGACGTAAAACCGTGACCTTTAAAAGGATGGCCTAGGGAAAATAAACCCATATGTTGTCTTTTCTTGGCCCAAGGGTGGGAAAAAAGTCTCCCCTGAGAATCTGTGACTATGCTTTACAGGCTTAGAAATTTAAGAATTAAAATCAAACTTGGTCTCAAGCTACTAATATCCCCGTGACATTTGGCAGGAGCAAATCCAAAAAAAATGCTCCAGAGAGCCACAGCTTCATATAGGTCACCTAGGTTTCTTGTAGAGAATGCCCTGTCAAAGATGTACCAACGTGTTATAAAACTAAAAGCCATGAGTAAGAAGTAGGCAAAGCAAACAGCAGATTTAGACCACTGAGAACTTCAGAACTCCGGGTGACAGGACAACCTGGACTGCAAAAGAAGTATATTGAAAGTGATTACAGACATAAAAGAAGGTATCAAAATCATACAAAAAAATAGCAAGACATTATGAAAAAAAGAGAGTGAACTGGAGAGGGATAAGAATAATGCATCGGGATCAAGAGTGATTCTCTAACCAAATGTTCAGGACTCTTGGTGCATATCAGGATTTAGGAAGCAGTCATCTTTATCTTTTCTCTCTTTATGTTAAATATGTTATTTATATAGGACAAACCTCTCAGTTGCTTTGTTAGTGACATCTAAAACGTAAGGGCATAATGAATGCCCCAAAGCCAGGAAGCATTTTCCATATTTGAAACTGATGGTCAGCTCATAAGACATTCTCTGTTATGATTGCTGAAATGTCTCATAAAAGAAAATATTAATATCATCTCAGTGTGATTCCTTTGCTTCTTTGCACTCTTCAGTTCAGTGTTCTCTTTCCAGCTGGGCACAAATTGAGGACACTGGCCTTTTCAATGGTGGTCAAAGAGCCATAAGGGGAGGGAGGTGGCAAGCATCAAAGGAAAGCTCAAAATAAGGAAAGCTCATTATTTTACAAGAAACTTTTTTATTGCTACTGTTTCAAAAATTATTTCTATGCCTCACAAAAGAACTAGGAATAAGCAATGTGGTAACATCAAGAGGTTATCAGGTCAATTTGAGCTGCTGCTCTGGAGGGACCAATGTTGCTTCACAGATCCCAAGAAGTTCCTTTATGGACACAGGCTTGATCTACAATAAGGGTTTTTGGTAGTGGAGAGATGTATATGGAACTAGACAATTCCTGATGCAAAGAATTGACTCACTGGAAAAGACCCTGATGCTGGGAAAGATTGAAGGCAGGAGGAGAAGGGGACGACAGAGGATGACATGGTTGGATGGCATCACAGACTTGATGGACACGAGCTTGAGCAAGCTCCAGGAGTTGGTGATGGATAGGGAAGCCTGGCGTGCTGCAGTCCATGGGGTCACAGAGTCGGACACTACTGAGCAACTGAACTGAACTGAGACCATTCCAAGCATGAGGAATCAGGTCAATTTCACTCACCTCTATCTCCTGAGACAATGATCATCATCACTATCATCATTACCTTTTATTGAAGTTTAGCTACCTGCTAGACAACATGTTATTTGATTTACCATCAGAAAGCCTCTGCAGAGTGGGCATTAATATCCCCATTAATATCCCCTGATGACAGATACAAAAAATGAAATCATCCAAATGTTCTCATATTATATTAGAACCAGCATAAGATAAATGCCCTTAGCCTTTCCTTAGCTGGTTTAGATAGGGCAAAGTCATTTATGGGATCCTCAAGAGGCTCAGTGGTAAAGAATCTGCCTGCCAATGCAGGAGATGCAGGAGACATGGGTTTGATCCCTGGGCTGGGAGGATCCCCTGGAGGAGGAAATGGAAACCTACTCCACTATTCTTGCCTAGGAAAACCTATGGACAGAGGAGCCTGGCAGGCTACAGACCAGGGAGGGTCACAAAGAGTTGGAGACAACTGAGTGATTGAGCATGCATGTAAAGTCACTCATGGCCCTAAGAAGGAAAGGGGCTGATAGGGAATTTCTTTCTTCATGCACTTTCAGAGAAAATTGTGTTCTGAGCAGCCAAAATAAAGACAATTGAACTCAATAATATTTGTCTTTCACCTTCTCGCAAATGCACATTTACCCCAGTTGGAGAGAGATACTTGGAAAATAATGATTTACAGAATTTGGTGTATTGCTGGAGGTGCTTTCAATCAGCTATGTATCATATAGATGGGCAGTATCAAACTGTAAGTGCCTCTCCTTTCTGTTCACTCTCAGTTTCTGTATGTTCCTTTTTTAAGTTTATTTGTTTGTTTTTGATTGTTCTTGGTCTTTGGTGCTGCTCGCAGGCTTTTCTCTAGTTGTAGCGAGTGGGGGCTACCTTCTCCTTGTGGTGCACGAGCTTCTAGTTGCATTGGCTTCTGTTATTGCAGAGCATGGGCTTCTCTAGGAGAGCCTGCTCCAAAGATGCGGCACAAGGGCTTAGTTACCGCATAGCATGTGGGATCTTCCTGGACAGGGATTAAACCCATATCCCCTGAATTGGCAGGCAGATTCTTAACGACTGGACCACCAGGGAAGTCCTGTATGTTCTTTAAAAGAGTGGCTATTTATCCCTGTATTTGCTTCTTGCATTTTGCTCTCTCCTCTGTCTGTGTCTTATCCCCTATGCTCTTATTCCTGACCCCTCTCCACAGATTTTCTTTAACATTGTATGTGGATAAATCACACATACACATGTGCATATTATGAATCTGTACAATCTAGAGTACAACTTGGTTTTTATTAGAACCTTTTCTAAGAGATGAATCCTAATGATATTCCCATCATCACGTAATTAGTAGATTTGGGCTGGAAGCATGGTGGCTCTTAGGTCAAGGAGTAAATAGCCAGTGATTACAGAATACAGTAAAGAAAGGCTGGAGGAACAGTTTATCAATAGCTATAACAAATCATAGAGTTCCTGTTAATAGTTTATACAACTGGAATTATCTCAGTACATGATTTGAGGTTTTCAGTCTTTATGGTGTTCTTTCTGATACCAAAGCAAAGTTTACGTAAGAGACAATGCCTTATTTTACAATCTCTTGGTACTAGTACATTTTGAGCCCACAAGCCCTATTTCAAGTGAATGTTTATATATAATGTCTATTATCACTGTCTTTATATATATAGCAGCATCTCGTGTTCATAGATATTGTGGTTTTAAAGATTTGTCCTCTCATCTGTTTAATTTTTTTGCCCTAGTTAAAGAGGAGGACTCATACTTACAAAGGACTATTTGCGTTTTTTTTTTTTTTGCTTGCAGCTTGAATTAGCCCATTGTCTCACCAAATAGTTATAACCAGTTCCTATTGATAGCAAGAGATGCTTTATAGTTAAAGATTTTTTTACCTATTAAAAGAGGTTTCTGGATATCAGGCCTTAAAATCCTATCTCCATTTCTTCTTGAAGGGAAAATCAGAAAGAAAGCATTTTGAAATTATGCCTTGCACATAATAGGAATTCAATCAATATTGATTTCTTCAGTTTTCAAAGCAATATTTTGATTCAAGTTGTACTGGAGGGATAAACACAAATGGCATTTGTGTTTATTGTGTGCTCAGTAATGGAAAAATGATGTTTGCACAATACCCAACAAAGCATCACATGCACCAAAATAAATTTCAGATAAAATAAAAATATACAAATAAAACCACAAAATTACTAGAAGAAAGGAGAGAATTAAAAAGGATAATATTGGAGTGAGAGAAGTCCTTGCAAAATATGAGACAAAACCCAGAAGTCATAATGCTGCTGCTGCTGCTAAGTTGCGTCAGTCGTGTCCAACTTTGTGCGACCCCATAGACGGAAGCCCACCAGGCTCCTCTGTCCCTGGGATTCTCCAGGCAAGAACACTGGAGTGGGTTGCCATTTCCTTCTCCAATGCATGAAAGTGAAAAGTGAAAGTGAAGTCACTCAGTCATGTCCGACTCTTAGCAGCCCCATGGACTAAAGCCTAGCAGGCTCCTCTGTCCATGGGATTTTCCAGGCAAGAGTACTGGAGTGGGGTGCCATCGCCTCATTCAAAACTTCATTATAATAAACATAAAACAAATTTCTATGTGGCAAAAATCATCATAATCAAAGTAAAAAGAGAGATGAAACATTGGAAGTTTCTATAATTAATATCATAAACAAGTTGCCAATTTCTATAATATATAAAGACCTGCTACAAATCAATATACAAAAGTTTAATAACCTAATGAAAAACAAGCAAGTAGTTCATCATTTCAGTTCAGTTTAGTTCAGTCACTCAGTCGTGTCCGACTCTTTGTGACCCCATGAATTGCAGCACGCCAGGCCTCCCTGCTAAGTCACTTCAGTTGTGTCCGACCCTGTGCGGACAGGCTTCGCCGTCCCTGGGATTCTCAAGGCAAGAACACTGGAGTGGGTCCATCACCAACTCCCGGAGTTCACTCAGACTCACGTCCATCGAGTCAGTGATGCCATCCAGCCACCTCATCCTCTGTCGTCCCCTTCTCCTCCTGCCCCCCAATCCCTCCCAGCATCAGAGTCTTTTCCAATGAGTCAATTCTTCGCATGAGGTGGCCAATTTCAGTACCTCCAATGAGGTACTGGAATTTCAGCTTTAGCATCATTCCTTCCAAAGAAATCCCAGGGCTGATCTCCTTCAGAATGGACTGGTTGGATCTCCTTGCAGTCCAAGGGACTCTCAAGAGTCTTCTCCAACACCACAGTTCAAAAGCATCAATTCTTCGGCACTCAGCTTTCTTCACAGTCCAACTCTCACATCCATACATGACCACTGGAAAAACCATAGCCTTGACTAGATGGACCTTTGTTGGCAAAGTAATGTCTCTGCTTTTAAATATGCTATCTAGGTTGGTCATAACTTTTTTTCCAAGAAGTAATTTCATGGCTGCAGTCACCATCTGCAGTGATTTTGGAGCCCCCCAAAATAAAGTTTGACACTGTTTCCACTGTTTCCCCATCTATTTCCCATGAAGTGATGGGACCAGATGCCATGATCTTCATTTTCTGAATGTTGAGCTTTAAGCCAACTTTTTCACTCTCCTCTTTCACCTTCATCAAAAGGCTTTTTAGTTCCTCTTCACTTTCTGCCATAAGGGTGGTGTCATCTGCATATCTGAGGTTATTCATATTTCTCCCAGCAGTCTTGATTCCAGCTTGTGCTTCTTCCAGCCCAGCGTTTCTCATGATGTACTCTGCATAGAAGTTAAATAAGCAGGGTGACAATATACAGTCTTGACGTACTCCTTTTCCTATTTGGAACCAGTCTGTTGTTCCATGTCCAGTTCTAACTGTTGCTTCCTGACCTGCATATAGGTTTCTCAAGAGGCAGGTCAGGTGGTCTGGTATTCCCGTCTCTTTCAGAATTTTCCACAGTTTCTTGTGATCCACACAGTCAAAGCCTTTGGCATAGTCAATAAAGCAGAAATAGATGTTTTTCTAGAACTCTCTAGCTTTTTCGATGATCTAGCGGATGTTGGCAATTTGATCTCTGGTTCCTCTGCCTCTTCTAAAACCAGCTTGAACATCAGGAAGTTCCTGGTTCATGTATTGCTGAAGCCTGGCTTGGAGAATTTTGAGCATTACTTTACTAGTGTGTGAGATGAATGCAATTGTGTGGTAGTTTGAGCATTCTTTGGCATTGCCTTTCTTTGGGATTGGAATGAAAACTGACCTTTTCCAGTCCTGTGGCCACTGCTGAGTTTTCCAAATCTGCTGACATATTGAGTACAGCCCTTTCACGGCATCATCTTTCAGGATTTGAAATAGCTCAACTGGAATTCCATCACCTCCACTAGCTTTGTTTGTAGTGATGCTTTCTAAGGCCCACTTGACTTTGCATTCCAGGATGTCTGGCTCTAGTGATCACACCATTGTAATTATCTGGGTCATGAAGATCTTTTTTGTACAGTTCTTCTGTGTATTCTTGCCATCTCTTCTTAATATCTTCTGCTTCTGTTAGGTCCATATCATTTCTGTTCTTTATCAAGCCCATCTTTGCATGAAATGTTCCCTTGGTATCTCTAATTTTCTTGAAGAGATCTCTAGTCTTTCCCATTCTGTTGTTTTCCTCTATTTCTTTGCATTGATCGCTGAGGAAGGCTTTCTTATCTCTTCTTGCTATTCTATGGAACTCTGCATTCAGATGCTTATATCTTTCCTTTTCTCCTTTGCTTTTCACTTCTCTTCTTTTCACAGCTATTTGTAAGGCCTCCTCAGACAGCCATTTTGCTTTTTTGCATTTCTTTTCCATGGAGATGATCTTGATCCCTGTCTCCTGTACAATGTCACAAACCTCCATCCATAGTTCATCAGGCGCTCTAGGAAACACAATTTCACTGAAAGCAAGAGAAATGCAAATTAAATCCTCACTGTGACACCATTTTATATTTAATATATTGGCAAAACTCCCAAATTATTGACAAAATAATTTACTGGTGAAGATGTGGCAAAGCAAACTTTTTCAGATATTGCTGATGGGGGTAGAAACCAGCACCAAACTCCATGGGATGCAATTTTCCAGGATACATTAAAATTACATGTACATACCCTTTGGCCTAGCTAGTTCAGCTCTATAATTTATCCTACCGATATACCTGTACACACATGGAAGACAGCACATGTAAAACGCTATGCATTGCAGTTTTGTAATAGTAAAGGACTAGAAACTACCTAAATGTCTCTCAGGAGGAGACTAGTTAAATACATAATGGTTTATCTGACAACAGGATGTCATGAAGCTGTAGAAATGACTGATGACTCTCCTACATTGAAATTCCTTCTCTGTATCCATTTCAGGAAAATAAAATAGATAGCAGGAGAAGTCCAGAAAACCCATAAATACCCATAAACACGATGTTAAAAAAAAGTGCAGAGCAGGGTATACAGCATGTTATTTGTGTAAAAATGGGGAGGGCTGTATATGCATACAGGTGTTTGCTTGTATGGGCTTCCCAGGGGGCGCTAGTGGTAAAGAACCCACCTGCCAGTGCAGGAGCCCTGAGAGACAAGGGTATGATCCCTGGGTCCAGAAAATCCCCAGGAGGAGGGCATGGCAACACACTCCAGTATTGTTGCCTGAAGAAGCCCACGGATAGAGGAGCCTGGAGGGCTACAGTGCATAGGGTCGCAAAGAGTTGGAGATGACTAAAGCGACTTAACACACGTGCACATTTGCTTGTATATGCATACAATAACTCTAGAAGGACACACAAAAACTGGAAAGCGTGGACTGCCATTGAATAAAGTTACTGCGTAGGTGGGAGACACAGAACAGAAGAATTTTCACTGTGTACCTTTTGTACTTCTAATAGTAATTCCATATTTTAAAAGTTAACTAATTGTTAAAAAAATCTCATACATAGGCATGTCCATAACTACACATACACACACGCACAGAACAAACTTCATTTGCTATCAGACTTCAGATCTAAAAAGATAAATAAATTCCCAGCATGCTAGCTTCTTGGCAAGGCTACTGGGCCTTGGGAATTTATGACACACATGCTATAATTAGGGTTAGGTGGGATTCATCAGCAAGCAGGATGGCCGAGTGGTTAAGGTGTTGGACTTAAGATCCAATGGGCTAGTGCCTTGTGGGTTCGAATCCCACTCTCAGTAGATTCAGTTTTGGGAACTCCCTGGTGGGTCCTGTGGCTAAGATGCCGCACTCCCAATGCAGGGGTCCTGGGTTCCGTCCCTGGTCAAGAAATTAGATTCCACATGCCCCAACTAAGATCCCAAATGCCACAATGAAGATCCAGTGCACTCAAACAAATAAATATTTGGGCTTCCCAGGTGGTGCTAGTGGTAAAGAACCCACCTGCCAATGCAGGAGATGTAAGAGACATGGGTTTGATCCCTGGGTTGAAAAGATCCCCTGGAGAAAGAAATGGCAACTCACTCTAGTATTCTTACCTGGAGAATCCCATGGACAGAGGAGCCTGGTGGGCTACAGTCCATGGGGTTACAAAGAGTTGGACACGACTGAAGCGACTAGGCATGCGTGCATCAGCCAAACATGGCTATCTTCTGAACTCCTATCACTTTACCACACACACTTGTTGAATGAAAAAGTGAAAACTGAAGGACAAGCAACAGCTCAACAGCAATGAACTTTGTGAATGATCCCAACCACCAATACAGTAAAAATAAACACAGTTGTAATGCTCAGTAAGTCTGGAGACATGGTTTCCACTGCATAGCTGTGGGCTTGGTAAAGTAAGTCATTTGGACAGGGAGAGGTGGCTGTCACATTAGTCAATAGTGAGTGTGGACTGGATCATTTCCAATGCTCCTTCCAGTTGCACTTTTCCTTGAACTATCCCAACTGCAACACTCTTTACCAGAGTGTGTGACTAAGCTCTTCACTGTCACATGGTGTCTGGTCTCCATCTTCCCAAACCTGGGAAGACCTCAGAGTTAACGCTGCTGTCAGTCTTCTCCTCTTTGCCTTAAACACACAAAAGTCTTCCTTCCAAAAAACCTTTTGAGTCACTATTTTATTTAAGTCTCTCTTTCTCCCATTTCTCTCTTCCTTTTTTCCCCAAATTTTAAAATATGGGATTTATAACTGCTTCTCCCATGATTTAAATTTTGTTTGTGTGTCTGTTTATTAAGCCGAAATTGACATCACATTAAATTAACCATTTAGAGTATACAATTTAGTGGCCTTTGGTTCATGCACAATGATGTCCAATTATCACCTCTATCTAGTTCTAAAATATTTTAATCACCCTCAAAGAAGACCTTGTACCCACTGAGCAGTCACTCCCTCCTCTCACCAGCCTCTGGCAACCATCTTCCATCTTTCTATGTCTATGGATTTAGCTATTCTGGATATTTCATCATAAATGGCATGTGACCTATGTAACCTTTGATGTCTGGTTTGTTTTACTTAGCATAATTTTTTTGAGGTTCACCCATGTTGTAGCATATATCTGCTTCATTTCTTTTTATGGATGAATAATATTCCATCGTGTGGTTATACCATGTTTTGTTTAGCCATTCGTCAGTTGGTGGACATTTGTGTTGCCACCCCTTTTGGCTTTGTGAATAGTTCTGCTATGGACATTCGTGAACACATATTTGCGTGAATATCTGTTATTCAATCATACTGGATAAACACCTAGGAGTGGGTTTGCTGGCTCAGACAGTTAATTCTATACCTAGCTGTTTGAGGAACTTTTTGGGTTTGTCTTTTTTTTTTAGTAGTTAAAAAAAATTTATTTGTTTAATTTTGGCTGTGCTGGGTCTTCGTCGCTGGGTGCAGGCTTTCTCCAGTTGTGGTAAGCAGAGGCTATTCTCTAGTCACAGTGCGCAGGCTTCTCACTGTGCTGGCTTCTCTTGTGGAGCACAGGCTCTAGCTGTGTGCGGTTCAGTAACTGTGGTGGACAGGATTAATTGCCCTGCGGCATGTGGAATCTTCCTGAACCGGGGATCAAATCCGTGTCCCCTGCATTGGCCAGTGGATTTCTCACCGCTGGACCCCCAAGGAAGTCCCTTGTATCTCTTTCTGAAGCAGCTTGCTTAGGCTCAGGTGCAGACATTCATTACAGGCTCATTCATTCAATAACTATTTATTACGTGCCTGCTAAGAAACAAGCCCTTTGCTCAGACACTGGAAGATTTGAGGGGAAGTAAGACAGTTTATCCCTTGAAGGGTCTCATGGTCTGGCATAAAGAGGTAGATAGGAAAATGAACAAAATGTAAACTGGATAGCATCTTTCCAGTAATGCAAACCCTCCAGGAACTCATCATTGCACCCAGAAGAAACCCCCAATTTCGTACTAGAAACTTTACAACTCTGCCTACACCTGTGACCTCATGTAATCTCCATGTGGGAAAAAAATGAAGTGTTATGGAAGTTCACTGTTACGAGAGAGAAATTCAAGGAAGAGATGAGATTTGGCTAGTCCCTTAGGTTAGCAGGAGGATTGCTATAGAAACCAAATGTGAACTCCTGAACGGAGCCACACGAATGCATTTTCTCATCTACTTTGGATTACCTTCCTTCTCTTAGAACTGACCCTCCAGCTGAAAATGGACAACTGATCAACTTAGGCATGAATCTGGGGCAAAGTTTTAATCCTGCTTTCATTGATGAAATTCGATAATTTCCTAGAGGAAATGTTTCACTTTTACCCAAGATGTTAACATTTTGAGGGCAATGTAGTATTATTTGGGCTTCCCAGGTGGCTCAGTGGTAAAGAATCTTCCTGCCAATGCAAGAGACATGGGTTTGAGCCCTGGTTGGGGACGATCCCCTGCAGTAAGAAATGGCAGCCCACTCCAGTATTCTTGCCCGGAGAACCCCATGGACAGAGGATCTGGTGGACTACAATCCATAGGGTTGCAAAGAGTGAGACACGACTGAGGGATTTAGCATGCAGCATGATAGTATTCAATAACCTCAGATATGCAGATGACACCACCCTTATGGCAGAAAGTGAAGAGGAACTAAAAAGCCTCTTGATGAAAGCGAAAGAGGAAAAGTTGGCTTAAAGCTCAATGTTCAGAAAACTAAGATCATGGCATCTGGTCCCATCACTTCATGGGAAATAGATGGGGAAACAGAGGAAATAGTGTCAGATTTTATTTTTTGGGGCTCCAAAATCACTGCAGATGGTGATTGCAGCCATGAAATTAAAAGACTCCTTGGAAGGAAAGTTATGACCAACCTAGATATCATATTCAAAAGCAGAGACATTACTTTGCCAAAAAAGGTCCGTCTAGTCAAGGCTATGGTTTTTCCAGTGGTGATGTATGGATGTGAGAGTTGGACTGTGAAGAAAGCTGAGCGCCGAAGAATTGATGCTTTTGAACTGTGGTGTTGGAGAAGACTCTTGAGAGTCCCTTGGACTGCAAGGAGATCCAGGTAGTCCATTCTAAAGGAGATCAGTCCTGGGTGTTCTTTGGAAGGAATGACGCCAAAGCTGAAACTCCAGTACTTTGGCCACCTCATGCGAAGAGTTGACTCATTGGAAAAGACTCTGATGCTGGGAGGGATTGGGGGCAGGAGGAGAAGGGGACGACAGAGAATGAGATGGCTGGATGGCATCACCGACTTGATGGACATGAGTTTGAGTGAACTCTGGGAGTTGGTGATGGACAAGGAGGCCTGGCATGCTGCAATTCATGGGGTTGCAAAGAGTCGGACATGACTGAGCAACTGAACTGAACTGAACTGAACTGATGATAGTATTATTTAGGAATATGGCAAAGTAATTAACCTATGGCTTGTGCTAGTACACTTTTAAAACATAAAACCCTTGTTTATCATCAGAGTCATTATTAGTATCCTTAATTATTGAAGACATTTATACCTTAGAATTTAATGAATTGTTGGAAAAACTGCTGGAATTATGAAGGCCAATAAATTGTTTGAGCATTTTAAAAGAGTTAATGGAAATTTACGCCAATCTAGATTATATAATCTCTTCTAAATTTTCATTCATCTCTATCATGTATACTAATGTCACTTTGGTCTACCTCTAACATTTGCAGAAACTGGTGTGAGAGAGTCAATGGAAGTGTACATATTATACCATATATCTAAATGTTTAAAAGTTATATATCAAGTTAAAGTTGCTCAGTCCTGTCTGACTCTTTGAGCCCACCAGGCTCCTCTGTCTATGAGATTCGCTGAGCAATAATAGTGGAGTGGGTTGCCATTTCCTCCTATTCCAAGGCATCTTCCCGACCCAGGAATCGAACCAGCATCTCCTGCATTGCAGCGGATTCTTTACCATCTGAGCCATCCGATTTTAAAGTTATATATAAAATGGTTGCATAAAATATATTCTATCTTCCTACTTGTATATTTGTGTGTATATATACACACATATATGTACACACATGCATATCTTCATAACACCCTGGAAGGCCAGGTACTATTAAGAATCCTTGGACTTTAGATCACAGTAATGTGGGGAATCAGCTTGCAGTCCTAGATTCCAACCCCTTTCCCTCCTCTTCCTATCCTGGTTTTGCTCCTTGTGATGAATGATTTCATGAACATGTATGTGAACACTGCCTGCACATTCAACATTCACCTCTTGCTCCAGCAAGCAGCCCTGGGGAAGAGTCCCATACAGGGCTCAGAAGCACACTTGAGATTCTAGAGTCCTGGGTAGCAGAGTGTGATCTGGAGGTGGCGGGAGGTGCTGGTAAGGGATGAGTGGGTACCTCCCTTCATCTCATCCTCAAACAATGGGAAGGAATGAGATGCAGCCAGAGAAGGGCCAGAGCAGAGCTCTGTAAAATGGAGCCTAGAAGTGGGCCCCTTTTACTACACCTCAGAAATCTCTTCTGTCCTCCTTGTCAACAGTGAAAAATTGTGTGAGTTCTTTAAATTATGTGGGCCTCGGTTTCCTGATCTGTAAAAGGGGTTATAAAGCTGCTGCTATTGTTACTATTCAAGGTTGTTGAAAGGTCTAAATAAATGTAACAATGTATGTGACAGTGCTTTGTAAAAGTGCTATATACTAGAAATATACTGTTATTATGTTGTGGTTTTTTTGTTTTAGATGTTACTAAAATCAAAAGGCAAAGCAGCTGCCGGCTGTGCACATGCTCTCATGTTTTCATTAAAATATAACTAAAAAAAAAACAACTATGGAGAGCTGATGGCAAAGGAGGCAAAGGTTATTAAATATCCTTTAGGTTTTATTTTTCTTAAACCTGCTTCCTCATTCCTTCAGGTCCACACTGATATCTTTCAGACCCCGAATTTGTGGACATGTGCTTGTTTGCATGGCTGACACAGGCCCCAGATTGACACCAGGTAAGAGACATTACTCTTCAGCTGTGAGGCAGGGCAGCTCCCGCATTAAGCAGGAAGCAGACTGATATCTCATCCTTTCAGCCGGCAGAGAATATGCAGTGCACCTCTGTGGCAAAAGCAGGCGACTGAATGAGTGGGGTGTGCAGGGGAATGAATTACACCATGAGCTTCTGCATCCATAAAAATGAGGCCGCTCTGGGGTCAGGAGGGTGGGTGATGTGTCACGGAGGCAGGTTAAACGGATTCGACCCTCCGGCTCACTGATTTGAAGCTGACAAAAGGGGCTGTGCTGTGGCTCTGGGCTCAGAATGAACTTACCATTGTCTCTGGCCATTTTGAACCAAGGAAGTCTCTGGGTTTTTCTTTCGTAGGATTGTACTTTCTTTCTTCTTTTAAAAACATCGTTTCATTCCTGTGGGTGCAGAAATACAAATTGGTTTTATTTTCTGGAGGCGGGATTTTGGTATGTTTGGGGCAAACCCCCTTCCCCTTTTAGCATCTCATTAAATAGAAACAAATTGGGCTATCTTTTTATTTTTTTTTAGCTTTTCAAAAGCAATTACTTCCCTGTCATTTCTAGACACTCAGGCAGAAGAGTCTGCCTTGATTACCCATCCTTCCTCTCCCCTCCCCCCTTTCAAGTCCTCTGGCTTTTGCACTGCTAGGGAAGGATTCAATTAAATGAAGTGTCAATGGAGCTACAGTGATTTCAGGTCAGAGACGTCAGTAAAAAAGCCGTGGAGCTGTGCTGCCCCTGTGTATGTAAATGTGTATATTTATACCGGGGATGTCAACTTTCAGGACTCTCCTCCTCTGCTCTTCCCTGATCAAAGATGATTGCTGAGACAATTACTGCAAAGGAAAAGAAAATCAGGGCCTCCCCTTCATCCTAGTGCTGTCGGAGTTTAATTGCTTGGAATAATAGAGCAGGAATCCCTTTCTTTTGCACATGATCATACTTAGACACACACGGACTTACACGCGTAGCTGTGCTAGGACACAAACACACCTGATGGCAATGCAGGAAAACATTCACATTCATGCACCCTTTAGCCCTGATGCCGGTATATGTACACAGAGCTGCCTGTGACACACACAAGACACACACAAACACACAAAGTACTGCATTCTTGGGATAATTCGATAAAAGCAATTTGTAGTATCTGGCTCACATTAAACACTATGTTTTTATCCTCCTGTAAAAGACTTAACAATTTTATCCCTTTACCCAAAGACGCATCTAAAGTTAAAAAAAAAAAAGAGAGAGAGGCTATAGGGAGAAGTCACAGCATCACAGCAACAAAATACACAAATTCTTCAAATTGTTTTTGCTGTTTAATTCTTCTGTACACACAGTCACAGAAGTCCTAAGTCTCTGCACAAACACTTCACATGTTAAAATCCCTCTCAAACCCTTTTTGCTTTGTTGTAGGCAGTTACAAGGACCAGTTGAGTATTCTGTGCTATTCACTGTGTTCTAGGCTATTCTGCTTTTGTTCTCATTTGACATGAAGAGGGATTCTAACTTGCATCGATGAATACAAAGAGTGACATTCAAGGCAGAGAATCCTAGCTCTCTCTCTCTAATTAGTTCTGCTGTGCCCAGGCACTGGGAGTGCGTGTGGCTTCAGGCTGGGGTGAGTCCCTGGTCACGCTTAGAACACAGGCTCTAAAGCATCCGCGTGGCACATTTAGGTTTTCATTTCAGGCTCCCAAGGGCTGTCAGATTTTAAATATTATTATTTGGCCTAATTGGTTCTTCCTTTGATGGCAAGAGAGTAAAAGCAGGGAAAAAATATCCTCACAAACCTTGTCATCAACACAAAGGCATAACACAGACCCTTGGCTTTGGGTTACAACCGCTAGAAGTTTTTCTTTTTCTTTTTGTGGACTAAGTAGTTAACTGTGTCTCTAAAGCACGCATCCATCCTTTCCAGGACAGTTAAAAATAAATACAGCCTTTCAGAAAAAGGAATTAAAATTCTTTTCACTGTTGTGACTGTTGAAATTTAAAAAAAAATTTTTTTTCTGAAAATTTCAGAAAATAGTGGTAGTAGATAAACCAAGTGGAAACCAAAAAAGATCCCCAAATACCTTGTTTTAGAGATTTGGAGATAAATGTGGCTATGTGGATGGCTATACCATTTGGTGATGCCAAAATATGACTACTGCATCCCTGATAATATCTCTGATGTTTTTACTTGTTTGTTTTGCTTGTTCTGTTCCTAACATATTTCTGACTCCTTTCTCTAATGGACCTCAGGGCTCTTTACAAATGTGTAACTCCAGCCGCAGCCTCCTAGCTGCACTGATGTTGATGAGCTTGGACATGGCTCAGTCCTGGATGTTCGATCTATCAGGGAAGGCGGAAACATAAATAATTACAATATAGGAGAAAAACCATAATAAAGGTGATGACAGAATATCCAGGAGGGGCACAAAACCTATTTGGGATGGGAGGAAATGACATTCTGTTCTGGAGGAAGTGATTCCAGGGCCAAATTTATCCAGCAGGCTATCAGTTACAATGACCAAAACAGCCAAAGTTATCTTGCATTTGATATTAAAATTTCAATTTAATATTGAAATTCTCATGTGATGGGAAGTCCAACGCCTTCTTCCAGATTTTTGTAAACTCCTGGGTTCGAGTGGCTTGAAGTCCAGCTCCTACCGTACATTTGATGTCACTGGTATTGAACTTCTTTTGGCCTGTCCCTTCCCCCTGATCTGTACCAATCCAGGTGTGGTACTTAGTACTACACAAGTACTTGGCGCTTGGTTTATATGAAACACTCATACCGGGTATGTGTGTATGTGAACACCTTGAATTTTGGAGGGACAGGGATTTTATATTGTTGTATTCCTGGCCCTTTCTCAGTCTTCTCAAACCCATTCCCTTTCAATTCTGCAGCCTCTTCCCTCAGATGCCACCTTTATCTCTGCTGAAAGCGAGAGAAAGAGATAGCATTCTCTCCCTCATCCACTGCTCTAGCCTGCTTTCACATACCCATTGTACATACCCACCGTCCATTAGAAATGCACTTACATCTGCAAGCACACAGACACACACTCACACATACTCATAGCATAGCAAAGGCTTTGAGATTTGAGTGTTTTCCTTCTTCTTCCTCTACTTGTCTCTGCGGAGACTGATTTCCTTCTGCTAAGTATTGGGAAATCTCTTCTTATCTCTCCAATAAGGTAAAATCATTCCACACACAGTCATTCCACACCAAATGTGTCCCTGGCTCTGTTTCATGTGGGCACTGGGGACAATCAGTGGGAAACAAGCAAAGACAGTCTTTGCCCTGACAGGACACTTTTAGTTTCTAATATTTCCTCCTGTTTTGCCAGGAAGAAAAATGTATTTAATAAATGTTTGGAGAATGAGAGTTCTCACTCTACTTTCTTCTGTTGTCTTATCTCTCCTTACTCCTCTCCACTAACCCTATGCTCAGGTGTAGTTTCCGACTTCCCCAATACCACCTGTCTATTCCTGCTCCTAGAACTTTGAGAGGGGTATTTTGACCCAGATAATCATGATGGTGTGATCACTGACCTAGGGCCAGACATTCTGGAATGTGAAGTCAAGTGGGCCTTAGAAAGCATCACTACGAACAAAGCTAGTGGAGGTGATAGAATTCCAGTTGAGCTATTCCAAATCCTGAAAGATGATGCTATGAAAGTGCTGCACTCAATATGCCAGCAAATTTGGAAAACTCAGCAGTGGCCACAGGACTGGAAAAGGTCAGTTTTCATTCCAATCCCAAAGAAAGGCAATGCCAAAGAATGCTCAAACTACTGCACAATTGCACTCATCTCACATGCTAGTAAAGTAATGCTCAAAATTCTCCAAGCCAGGCTTCAGCAATATGTGAACCGTGAACATCCAGATGTTCAAGCTGGTTTTAGAAGAGGCAGAGGAACCAGAGATCAAATTGCCAATATCCGCTGGATCATGGAAAAAGCTAGAGAATTCCAGAAAAACATCTATTTCTGCTTTATTGACTATGCCAAAGACTATGACTGTGTGGATCACAAGAAACTGTGGAAAATTCTGAAAGAGATGGGAATACCAGACCACCTGACCTGCCTCTTGAGAAATTTGTATGCAGGTCAGGAAGCAACAGTTAGAACTGGACATGGAACAACAGACTGGTTCCAAATAGGAAAAGGAGTACGTCAAGGCTGTATATTGTCACCCTGTTTATTTAACTTATACGCAGAGTACATCATGAGAAATGCTGGACTGGAAGAAACACAAGCTGGAATCAAGATTGCCGGGAGAAATATCAATAACCTCAGATATGCAGATGACACCAGCCTTATGGCCGAAAGTGAAGAGGAACTCAAAAGCCTCTTGATGAAAGTGAAAGAGGAGAGTGAAAAAGTTGGCTTAAAGCTCAACATTCAGAAAATGAAGATCATGGCATCCGGTCCCATCACTTCACGGGAAATAGATGGGGAAACAGTGGAAACAGTGTCAGACTTTATTTTTCTGGGCTCCAAAATCACTGCAGATGGTGACTGCAGCCATGAAATTAAAAGATGCTTACTCCTTGGATGGAAAGTTATGACCAACCTAGATAGCATATTCAAAAGCAGAAACATTACTTTGCCAACAAAGGTTCATCTAGTCAAGGCTATGGTTTTTCGTGTGGTCATGTATGGATGTGAGAGTTGGACTGTGAAGAAGGCTGAGCACCAAAGAATTGATGCTTTTGAACTGTGGTGTTGGAGAAGACTCTTGAGAGTCCCTTGGACTGCAAGGAGATCCAACCAGTCCATTCTGAGGGAGATCAGCCCTGGGTGTTCTTTGGAAGGAATGATGCTAAAGCTGAAACTCCAGTACTTTGGCCACCTCATGCGAAGAGTTGACTCATTGGAAAAGACTCTGATGCTGGGAGGGATTGGGGGCAAGAGGAGAAGGGGATGACAGAGGATGAGATGGCTGGATGGAATCATTGACTCAATGGAAGTGAGTCTCAGTGAACTCCGGGAGTTGGTGATGGACAGGGAGGCCTGGCGTGCTGCAATTCATGGGGTCGCAAAGAGTCGGACACGACTGAGCGACTGATCTGATCTGATAGTTGATTTACAATTTTTTGATAGTTTCAGGTGAACAGCGAAGGGACTCAGTCATACATATACATGTATCCATTCTCCCTGCAAACTCCCCTTCCATCCAGGCTGCCACATAACACTGAGGAGAGTTCCCTGGGCTATACAATAGGTCCAAGTTGGTTATCCATTTTAAATATAGCAGTGTGCCCATGTTGGTCCCAAACTCCCTAACTATCTCTTCCCCACACTCTTCTAGAGGGGTATTTTTAAAGCTAACATTTATTGTGCTCTTTTTATGAGCTTTGCAAAGTGCCTTACATTCATTCTTTCATTTAATCCTCAGAAAAATTCAGTGAGGTAAATAATATTACTTTCATTTTAAGCTGAATAAACAGGAGCTCTTTCAGCCGTTTTTTTTTTCCCCCTAAAGCAATTGCTTTCTTGCCATAGCTGTTCCTTACCTATTAAAATCCTACTCATCCTTCTGTGCTGTGCTGTGGTTAGTTGCTCAGTTGTGTCTGATTCTTTGCACCATGGACTGTAGCCTGCCATGAAGAGTCTCCAAGCAAGAATACTGGAGTGGGTTGCCATGCCCTCCTCCAGGGGATCTTTCCAATCTAGGGATCGAACCCAGGTCTCCTGTTTTGCAGATGGATTCTTTACCGTTAGAGCCACCAGGGAAGCCCAAGAATACTGGAGTGGGTAGCCTATCCCTTTTTCAGGGGATCTTCCTGACCCAGGAATCGAATCGGGGTCTCCTGCATTACAGGCAGATTCTTTACCTGCTGAGCTACTGGGAAGCCCACTAATCCTTCTGTCCAATCTCAAATCACATGATCTCTCCCACGTTTGAAATTCCACATCACTGAGTTTTGGCTCTGACTAACCTAATTCATATTTGTATTAAAGATATTTTTCTATCTATTAGACTGTAAGCTCCTTAAGGTTTAGGGTGGATACAGTTCATCTTTGGGTCCATTCAGAGGCTTGCAAACGGAGGCATCAGTAAATATCTTAGAATTAATTGAAATTAAATAAACATAGCAAATGGCTTATGTCAAAAAGGAGCTGAAGGTCACATGAATTATCTGTACCTATTAGAAAGTTCAGAATACTGTCCTGGGTAGAGCCAGAATTCTGAAAGAATTTTGAATACTATATAATAACTGTAACCTTTACTCTTTGAACTAAGGCCCTGAACTTTTAAGGCTAATCTGCACTATGCTGCTGCTGCTGCTAAGTCGCTTCAGTCGTGTCCGACTCTGTGTGACCCCATAGACGGCAGCCCACCAGGCTCCCCCGTCCCTGGGATTCTCCAGGCAAGAACACTGGAGTGGGTTGCCATTTCCTTCTCCAATGCATGAAAGTGAAAAGTGCAAGTGAAGTCGCTCAGTTTTGTCTGACTCTTTGCGACCCCATGGACTGCAGCCCACCAGGCTCCTCCGTCCATGGGATTTTCCAGGCAAGAGTACTGGAGTGGGGTGCCATTGCCTTCTCTAAATCTGCACTATAGCAGGAACAAAATAATACTGTAGAAGTAAAGAAACTGAAAACGAGAATTAAGCCAATTTAAGAATCACTAAATAGTGAGAGGGCTTACAGTTGCTATTGTAAACAACTTAATTGTGTTTTCAGTACAGATAAATTTTGTACAACTGCCTATGTCGTAATAGAAAAGAGATCCTGCTCCAAGTGCTCTAGGTGCACAGCTAGTGGAGCCAAAGACAGTGGTTGTCTGTGCATGTGTCCAATTATTTTTCTTTCTGTCCCCTGATAGTGAAGCTGTGACACAATGTTTTGTCAAGAAAGAATCACCAAGAACTGGCATAGAATCCCACAATAGGTATGAGTGAGAAGGGATTATAGGTGTCTAGTCTATTTTGGTAAAGCTATAAAGTCTATTTTTCCTTCATGCACATAACCAATACTTTTATGTAACCATAAATATACACACAGAAATAGATAACCCCCAATGGTTCATATAGGTGAAGATTTGAGGCAATGAAAAACGGCAGAGTTGACAACTGGAATGGAAGAGTGTTAGGAGGTAGAATATAAACAATAGGGCTCAATAAAGAGAAAATAGTTTATTTTTACTGAGGCTGTTACTTACTTGTTAAAAAATGGCTTTGGCTCATAGATTTTTACTGGTCACTGAATCACCTATTTAATAGCTGGTGATTTGATTTCACTTTTTTAAAATTTATGTATTCATATTCTTTGAACCTCTGTAATTTTGTGTTATGTGTTGTACTAACCAAATGCTAGATTAAGCAATGTTTTCATCATGAAGATATGGTCAAAAGTCTTGTAAGAAGGATATAATTTGTATACAGTCGGGAAAAAAGCTGCAACATTTCTCAACCAAAGGGATGATGACCTCTATGAGAGCTTCTCAAGGCTCCCTAGCACAGTTTTTAAGTTACCTTAACTGCTGGAAGCTTTCCATTTGCCCTCCAGATCAATTTTGTATCTTTCTTCACTCTGCTTCCTGCTGCAGTCTGACCTCTACGGAACGAATGCATCAACTGGCCCCTTGCTCTAGCTTCCGGTAGGTTTAATGAAAGGATCAGTGGGCGGGAGGAGGTCAGCTCATTCTCTGTAGATCACCTGAGGGCAGCTGGGTCCTTTGACTGAACATCACAACACATCCCAAGATGTTCTCTGTACATACCTCTCTTCTCCCTCACCTTCAAGGCTAGGGTGATGACAGCTCCTCTGTTTTGTTACTAGTTCCAGCTCTAGACTACTGCATTATTCCTTGCTATTTTCTGCACCCCTGCCTAAATCTTAAAAGTAAGTGTTTTAGTACGCCTTCCTTGAACTCCCACTCTGAGTATGACGGCTATTTCTTGCTGGAACCCTGACTGATATACTAAGGTATTCAATTCAGTCAGTTCAGTTGCTCAGTCCTGTCCAACTCTTTGTGACCCCATGGATTGCAGCACATCAGGCTTCCTTGTCCATCACCAACTCCCAGAGTTTACTCAATCTCATGTCCATCAAGTCGGTGATGCCATCCAACCATCTCATCCTCTGTCAGCCCCTTCTCCTCCTGCCTTCAAACTTTCCCAGCATCGGGGTCTTTTCAAATGAGTCAGTTCTTCACATCAGGTGGCCAAAGTATTGGAGTTTCAGCTTCAGCATCAGTCCTCCCAGTGAATATTCAGGACTGATTTCCTTTAGGATTGACTGGTTGATCTCCTTGCAGTCCAAAGGACTCTCAAGAGTCTTCTCCAACATGAGTTCAAAAGCATCAATTATTCAGTGCTTAGCTTTCTTTATAGTCTAAATCTCATATCCATACATGACTACTGGAAAAACCATAGCTTTTACCCGATGGACTTTTGTTGGCAAAGTCATGTCTCTGCTTTGTAATATATTATCTAGGTTTGTCATAGCTTTTCATCCAAGGAGCAAGCATCTTTTAATTTCACGCCTACAGTCACCATCTACAGTGATTTTGGAGCCCCCAAAATAGTGTCTCTCACTGTTTCCATTATTTCCCCATCTATTTGCCATGAACTGATGGGACTGGATGCCATGATCTTAGTTTTCTGAATGTTGAGTTTTAAGCCAAGTTTTTCACTCTCCTCTTTCACTTTCATCAAAAGGCTCGTTAGTTCTTCTTCGCTTTCTGCCATAAGGGTGGTATCATCTGCATATCTGAGGTTATTGATATTTCTCCCGGCAATCTTGATTCCAGCTGTGCTTCATCCAGCCTGGCATTTTGCATTATGTACTCTGCATATACGTTAAATAAGCAGGGTGACAATACACAGCCTTGACATACTCCTTTCCCTATTTGGAATCAGTTTGTTGTTCCATGTCCAGTTCTAACTGTTGTTTCTTGACCTGCATACAGATTTCTCAGGAGACAGGTCAGGTGGTTTGGTATTCCCATCTTTTTAAGAATTTTCCATAGTTTGTTGATGCCAAAGAATGTTCAAACTATCGCACAATTGCACTCATCTCACACACTAGTAAAGTAATTCTCAAAATCCTCCAAGCCGGACTTCAACAGTATGTGAATTGTGAACTTCCAGATGCTCAAGCCGCATTTAGAAAAGACATAGGAACCAGAGATCAAACTGCCAACATCCCTGGATCATGGAAAAACAATGAGAATTCCAGAAAAACATCTACTTCTGCTTTATTGACTATGCCAAAGCCTTTGATTGTGTGGATCACTCAGGTATTAGCTAAGCTTAATTCTTATTTTATTTGCTTGCATCAGGTCTTAGTTGTGGCACACAGGATCTTTGTTGGGTTTCTCTTGAGTTGTGGCCGGTAGGTTCTAGAGTATGCAGGCTCAGTAGTTCCAGCATGTGGGCTTAGTCCCCCCCTGCCTCCCGCTGCCCTGTGCACACAGCATGTGGGATCTTAGTTACCTGACCAGGGATCAAACCTGCATCCCCTGCATTGGAAGGCAGGTTCTTAACCACTGGACTTCCAAGAAGTCCCAATTCTTACTACTTTCTACCTAGATCCTCTGTCCTAATCAGAACAGCCTAATTGGTTGCATACCTAACCCAACTTATAGTACTCTTTCTTTCTGGAATGCCTTCATATTTGTCTCTTCCAATCCAGGTTTACCAATATATTATGACACAACTCAGGCATCATTTTCCCCTGCCCATTACAAATTGCAAAGGAAAATCACCAATCTCTTCTTATGTTGCTCTAGGTACTCCCTCAGTCATCACCAGACACTATATATCTAGGTGTTTTATTTATGAATTAGTGTTTGCATCTGTTCTCTTCAGTGAGAGTATGAGCTCATAGAATGTCAAAAACTCTTTCACTTTTAAATTCGTTCATTAATTCAAGAAAGAGTTTTTGTAACAACCGTGCACCAGTCACTGTTCTTGCTTTCAGAGGTAGAACAGTGAATAAAATAGACAAAAATATTTTGCCCACTCGGAGGTGACAAAAGATATAACACTAAGTAAGTTAAAATTTTAGAATGTTAGATAATGACAAGGGTTAAGGAGAAGAAATAAATCACGAAGAATAGAAAACTTTGGGGGCAAGTGTTAAAATTTGAGGTAGGGTGGTCAGGGAAGATGTCACTGGAAGATGACTAAATGGAGGACACCCATGTAGATAGTCAGAGGAAGAGCAGGTGCAAGACACAAATGCAGATTCTGCGCGAGGACTGTTTTATTCACTGAACAGAAGGAGGTCAGGTGACGAGTGGGAGAACAACAGAGAGAACATTAGATGAGGTCAGACATGGTCCTAGTGGTAGTCACATAATAGTTCAACCTATTCAAAATCTTTTAGAGTTGGCAGGAAAGATGGCTTGCAAGAATGATCTGGATGAGGAAAATCAGTGATACCAAAAAAAAAAAAAAAAAAGCCCCCAAAGATACTCTGATCAGACAGCTCTTCTATCTCTCCCTTAAGGCTCATTTCCTTCAAGCTCATGTCCCTGACACTGTCTCCTTTCTCTACTGGTGTTAGAAGCCAAAGCACACCAGAGTGTCAATTACCAGCAGACCACTCAGGATGTTTCTTTTGGAATAGCAGTTTCAATTAAAACAGAACACCCAGAAGAAAAGTACCATCAACCTAATAGAAAATTAGGCACAGTGCATGGCCAGACAGTTTACAGAAAAAAACTGTTAGCTAAAAGAACAGCAAAGATAAAGCCCAAAGATGGGAACGTGCTTGGCATATTTGAGAAACAGTAACAGGGTTGGTATGGCTGAAGTGCAGTTAGTAAGGGGAAGAAGCTGTAGAGAAATGAGTTCAGAGAGGTAGCCAGGGGCTATATCATGTTGGGCCATGTAGAGCCATGCAGGCCATGTAAGGACTTATATTTTATTCCAAGAGTGATGAGGAATCATTGGAGGATTTTGAGCAGAGAATGACATTATTTGATCTACATTAAAAAGGCCAATTCTGGTTACTGTGTGGGGGAAAAGAGCACAGGGGAGGCAAAAGTGGAAACAGAGATGCCAGTTAGAAAGGTATTATCGTATCCAGGTGACAAATGATGGTGGCTTGAACTAGGATGGTAGCGGCGGAGATGGTAGGAAGAATCAGAATCAGGATACATTTTGTTGGTGAATCAGGGTTTTCTGACAAATTAGATGTGAATGTGAAAGAAAGAGGAGTCAGGTCAACTCCAAGATTTTTGGTGCCAGCTATTGAATAGAGCCATTTACTAAGGTGTGTGTGTGCTAAGTTGCTTCAGTCGTGTCCGACTCTTTGTGATCCTATGGACCATAGCATGTCAAGCTCCTCTGTCTGTGGGATTCTCCAGGCATGAACACTGGAGTGTGTTGCCATGCCCTCCTCCAGGGGATCTTCCCAGCCAAGGGATTGAACCTGTGTCTCTTAGGTCTTCTGAATTGTCAGGCAGGTTCTTTACCACTAGTGCCACCTGGGAAGTCAGTCAGTTCAGTCACTCAGTTGTATCCAACTCTTTGCCACCCCAAGGACTGCAGCATGCCAGGCTTCCCTGTCCATCCATCACTAACTCCCAGAGCTTTTCAAACTCAGGTCCATTGAGTTGGTGATGCCATCCAACCATCTCATCCTCTGTTGTCCCCTTCTCCTCCTGCCTTCAATCTTTCCCAGCATCAGGGTCTTTTCCAATGAGTCAGTTCTTTGTATTACTAAGATAGGGAGTACTTATTATAATTTGACCACAATTTGTGTGATACTTTGATTCAGTGGTTCTCAACTGGGGATGATTTTGACTGGTAACAGACATTTGGCTGTGTCTGGAGGAACCAAAACTATATTTCAATAAAAACTGAAAAAAAAAAAAAAAAAAACAACTATCAAAGACCATTAGGGTCATGTCAAAACACTTAGAAACCAGCTTGAAGAGACTTCATCCCATAGGCAGAAATGGTATAGTTTGAGTTTTAAAAGTTGTAAGAATTGTAGTGTATGAAATATGTTTAAATCCATGAATCAAAAATTATATCTCTTAAAGACAATTAACTGGTAATTCTGGGAGGATAATAGAGAGCTAATTCATTAACTTGACAACAAAATAAACAAACAAAGTATCAATCATTTATTTTGCACTTTTCCTATGAATTGTTCTACTAGATAGCCAAATAATAGACAAGAATGTCTTTATAAAATTGTTCTAGGTAATGTATGAAGACAAAACAGATAAGGATTATCAGCACTTTTCAATGCTCAATGGATTAACAGATCTAGGCATTAAGCATTAATGGTTGTTAACATTTAAAAGCAAAAGCAAAAGCAAAAGCAAAAAAAGCCAGTAATTATGTGTCTATGGATGGAGGAACACAATTCTTGTCAAAGGGTTTGAATCTCCAGAGGTCAACCTCTGGATCCGACTGCCAACTTGCAGAAAATACAAGGGACAAAGGAACATACTGAACTGTACCATGAGTATGAAACTGGAAAAATCCATACTAAGAAGAAATTTTAAAGTTCAAATAGCCTGAGTTCTTCCACAAATAGAGATTGTAGGGAAAGGAGAGGGATGGAGGGGTAATCTATAGAGACTTCAATGACATATCAAGGTAAAAACAGAAGCAGATTAAACAGTAGTGTCTAGAGATGCATACATGGGTTATAAAAACATAAAGAAATGCAAATGTCTAACATCACAGTCAGGAGGGAGGAAGAAGGCTACAATTGTGATTGAACGTGGAGGGACATCTGGGATGCTGGAAAAGCACTATTTAGTGATCAAGGTGGTCTTTGCCTTATAATAATTCACTAAGATAAATATTTATTCCATATAGTTTTCTGTATTTGAGCTTTGTTTTATAATAAAAAGGTATACAAAGCTAATTGTTAGAGTATATATTTTTAAATGTATATATAAACATATGCATAGATAGGTATGAAGGTAAATAGAAAAAGAAATACATGGGTAGGTAGCTTTTTTTAAAAAGTCCCACAGTTCCAGAGATAAGCAGGGTTCTTTTGAACATTTACAGATTGTAAGAGCTGAATAATTTACTAAAGAACAGCATTCTGAGTCTGGTGCCTTTTCTTTTTTTCTGTCTAAATCAAGTAATTGTTGGCACAAGTTTTTGCTCTGTGGTCAAAACCTGAGATCTACTCTCTGAAGGAAGTTATTTGTCTCTCAGAGATGGTTCCTTGGAGGGTGCTGGGGATGAAGAGAGAAGAACAGAGACTGAATACTTCTGTATTACTAAGCAAGACCTGGAAACAAAAAAGGAGGATAGTTCCACTCAGAAGTCGTGCATGAAAAATTGTCTTACCTCCAGAAGAAAGTCTCCTTGCCTTTTATAACCACTGGAATTTCAAACCAGCCTGCCTGTTCCCTACCTGTCAGTCAAAACCTAGTCACCCATTTACCTGATTCATGTTGATGTTTGATAGAAACCAACACAATACTGTAAAGCAATAATCCTCAATTAAAAATAAATAAATTAAAAAAAAAAAAAAAACAGCTAGTCAGGAATTTACATGAACCTGGCAATCAGCACTTTTTTCATTGGTGAGACCTACTGGCCAAACAGATGTATCAGCTACAGAGGAATCTATGATCTTGATTCATAATGATGCATGGACAAGAAAGGAACATAAGCTATTTGAAGAAATGAACAAAATGTTGATTTTGTTGAGAAAGTAGCAAATACCTAAAAAGAAAAACTTATCCTGGAGGGAACACAGCTATTTGAGAAAACAAAAAAGAATTTTATATAAATTCTAATTCATAATGCCAGATAGATTTGATAAGTTATTATATTATCCTCAGATAGATCTCAGAAGTGATTATATTTATTCAGTAAGATAATCTTCCATAAGGAAGAAAAAATAAATAAAAATATTGGAAATTAGAAATAAAACTTCAAAAATGAAGAGCTCAGCAGTTGACTAATGGAATAGACACAGCTGAATACTGCATTGGTGAACTGGAAGATAAAGTCAAAGAAATCTCTTAGAATGTAGAACAAAAAGACAAAAATGAGAGAAAATGTAAAATAAAAGTTAAAATACAAAGAGGATAGATCCAGGAGCTCTGTCATATATTTAACAGAAATTACACAAGAAGAAAATAAATATGATGAAGAGAAGTAAACAATCATAAAAAATAATGGACTATAGTGAAAATTTCCCTGATTAAAGAGTCATAAATCTTTGGATTGGAAGGGACCACTGAATACCAAAGGGACCAAGGGAATAATGGCTTACACCTAGACACAGCCTTGTAAAATTTCAGAACTTGAAGAATTAAGAGAAAACTCTAGTAGCTTTTGGTGAAGGAGGAAAGGCTAGGTATAACAAATGAAAAGAATGGGGAACATGTGTATACCTGTGGCGGATGCATGTTGATATATGGCAAAACCAATATAATATTGTAAAGTTAAAAAATAAAATTAAATTAAATTTTAAAAAAAGAAAAGAAAAGAAACTGTGCTAGGAAAAAAAAAAAAGAAAAGAAGACTGATTATATCTCAGCAGCAACATTGGATGATAATAGACTTTGAAGCAAAAGCAATGCATGCAAAGCTCTTTGAAAATGAGTTAGTCACACAGTTGTGTCTGACACTTTGCAATCCCATGGACTGTAGCCTGACAGGTTCCTCTGTCCATGGAATTCTCCAGGCAAGAGTACTGGAGTGGGTTGCCGTTTCCTTCTCCAGGGGATCTTCCTGACCCAGGGATTGAACCAGGGTCTTCTGCATTGCAGGCAGGTTCCTTACCAACTGAGCTACTAGGGAAGCCCTAAAGTTCTTTAGCAGAAAATAAACTTTACTTAAGCCAACTAGCAATTAAATATGAAAATGGAATTAAATTCTTGGGACATGTAAGCACTCAGAAAGTTTACCACCCACATATCCTATATTTAAAAATTACTTAAGTAAATTATTCTGAGTAAATGACAAAAGAACCCTAAGAAGAGGATTGGTAACCAAATATGACAGTAAGAAGTAAAGGAAAATGGAAAGATATGTGAAGAGAACTGAGTAAGAATTTTGGTGCTTGAGATACTCTCCTTCAAATAACAAACTTTTCATGATCTCGGATTACATGTCTTTCTCTACTGATCGAATCATTCTGCATGGTTCTATGGAGACTATACAATCATCACTTAGAAACTGCCTTTTATCTTTGGTTTTTAGAGTCACCATAAACGCAACACATGGAAGACTAACATTATAAATGTTAAAAGAACATTGACAAGGGACCTTCCTGGCAGTCCAATGGTTAGGACTCCACTTTCCAATGCATGGGGTGCAGTTTCCATCCCTGGTCAGGGAACTAAGATCCCACAAGCTGTATGGCACGGAACAACAAATGGCATTAGAAAACTTGAATGTCTCTTTGTAAAAAAACAGCAACAACAACTCATCAAACATTGCACCATATACAAAGATTAACTAAAAATGGATCATAATGTAAATGTAAAACCTAAAAAAGATTAAAAAAATTTTTAATTGACAAAATAAAAATTATACAACTACCAAAAATTTTATGGGACAATGGAGAGAAGTGATGGAAGGAGGGGTAGATGCACTATTTTTATAACTATTTTTATACCCTCATAGGATAATAAAACAAGGAATTAGTTTTTAAAAATAATCATTTAAAATTGTAAAGGCAAACACAAGAAGAATTTAGGACATTTAGCCAAAGAAAATTGTTGGCAGGGAAGGAGGTGTACATAAGAAGATGGAATGTAGTGGGAATGGATAAAGAACCTCAGTCTGGAATCTACTCAGTATCACCTAGAATTGAAACATTAATATCAAAATATGAGAATGCTGCTCATAGCTGCAATGGCTGATGGGTGAAGTCCAGCTGGAAAGAGATCTGGAAAATGAGTGTGTGGTGTTTTTACAAAATTCATAAGGAATGCTCCAGTTATCAGAAGGGAGTTTAGATGCTGGTCAGCTAAAAAATAAAAGAAATGCAATCTACTAGGCTTTTAAGGTCCTTTTTCAAATATCTACTCCTCACTACCTGGTAGAGGTAGAGAGAGTCTTTTCATGCCTCTGTTAACCATAGGAAGGGTGAGAACCAATACCAACTAAATACTGACCTTGTGTCTTTATTAGGTATGCCATTTGCATTATCTCACTTAATATTTCTAAATCATGTCATCCCCAATCTATAGGTAAGAAAACCATAGCTCCAAGAAATTAAGATGTTTACTCATGGTTATTTAGCTGGAGGCAGTAATGTGTGTGTGTGCACGCGCTCAAGTGCACCCGTGCTCAGTCGTGTCTGACTCTTTGTGACCCTGTGGATTGTAGCCTGCCTGGCTCCTTTGTCCTTGGAATTTTCCAGGTAATAATATTAGGGTGGGTTGTCATTTCCTACTCCAGGGTATCTTCCTGATCTAAGGATCTAACCTGTGTCTCTTGCATTTCCTGCATTGACAGGCAGACTCTTTACCACTGCACCATCTGGGAAGCCCAGGGGCAGTGGAGTCTCTGTTAATAACCAAGGCTGTATGTCTTTGAGGTTAATGCTTCTCCCACATCTCCATGTTATATCTCTCTGTTAGTCTGTATTTCTGCACATGGTATTGATTATATACACTTTTGTACCACGTATGCTGTATCTCCCCAAATAAATTGTCAGTACCTTGATAAAGGGTTACTTGTCTTGAACAATTCTTGTTTCTCTTACAGCACATAATGCAGTACCTTTTGTACATACAAGGCTTAATCAATATCTAGTATATGACTCTGAAATCTGTATCAATGAAAAAGAAAGTCATATTTTTGAGGTAAATTAGGTATAATAAGGGTTTGCCTGGTGACTCAGATGGTAATGAATCTGCCTGCAATGCAGGAGACCCAGGTTCAATCCTTGGGTCAGGAAGATCCCCTGGAGAAGGAAATGGCAACCCACTACAGTATTCTTGCCTAGAGAATCCCATGGACACAGGAGCCTGGCAGTTCACAGTCCATGATGTTGTTAAGAGTTGGACACGACTGAGCGACTAAGTGTGCACGCGTGCACACATACACACACACACACACAGGTACAGTAAAGCATCAGTGCATTGAAACTCTACAATCCCTGAAGTACATTAAAATGTCCTTCATAAACTTACAGGTCTTTGTCTTTTTCTTCATTTTACTAATTAAGTCATTTTCTCAAGATTACAAACAAGAAAAATAAATCAATATCCAATTATTTTTCCTGTTTATGTTTCTACTTTTCTTGCAGCACTATTTTTAACTCATTTCTCTTGTATTTGTCTTTTACTTTAGGTATATTATTTGTTAAAAACACATTTGCAGGCTAGCTATGATACTGCCCACCATCTTTAACAATATTTCTAAGGAAAGTTGGCTTAAAAATGGAATGTGGGATATCACATCTTTGTAGACAAGTTTCTCATACACAATCTGTACAGCATAGTGTCTAGTTCAATGCAGATAAGAATGCTGGTTGAGTCGAGTGTAAAATAAGCAGTAAATCTTTATAGACACATTAATTCTTGCTAAAGATGCATGTGAAATATGTCTATTCTTAGATCATTTATGTTAGGCAGGATGCAAATGCATCAGTGCTTTATTCTTCCTCTTATTCACATGGTTGTCTACATATTCCCTTCTGGTTGGAGGAGCAAATACTCAATAACCACACTACTCTGCCAATGTAGATGGATTTCAGTCTGTGTTTTGTTTTACTATTGCAGCATCTTGTTTCAGTACAAGCTGGCTCTCAGGCTTCTTGTGGCTTTTATTGCAAGCTGAGGATGCATGCTTACAAGCTGCCTGTCTCTTTGCGTTTAGCTAGAAGAGTTCACAGCCCCTCCCCCAACCACCCTTCCCACTGTTTCTGTTACTACTTTTATTCAATTCAACACTTGAGGGGACTGCAGATGAAATGCCTCTGAATCTAAATTGCCAGCAATGAAAATAACAACCTATTTTCTGACCCCACCCCACCTTCCTCCATCCACACTTCTCGAATCTAGTCTAGGAGCACACGGCTGCTCTATCTCTGTCTCTTGGGTTTAGTGGTAGAGTGGTTTTTCTAGGCTAGAAAAAAAAAATTACTACCTCAAATGAAAATCCATTAGGGAAAATATTTGGTAGTGAAAGAAAGAAGTAGGTATGCATACACTTATAGGGTACATACAAATTTGGTGAAATACATGATGTAGAACAAGAAATCAGAATTTACATACCACATGGCAAAGTCATCACCTTGGGAGATTATACACTAACTCTACCAGCACTAATCGCTGCTAAAGCATTTTTGAAATTCCTCTTACAGAATTGCTCTCAGTGTCAGCACACAAGATATATGAGAAAATAAGCCTCTTAACACCCCATTTTTAAAAATCCTAGACAGTATTACTCAGTTTAATCACTCACCATGTTACAAGACTTCTCTATGAGTGGATTTTACCAAATTAAAAAATATCAAATCTTCCCTCAAAGAAAAACTTAACACTGATGAAATTTAAAACTGTGGTGCAGGCTTTAATGAAAAACCTACTATGTTCCAGAAGGTAGTAGCCACAGTAAGCAACATATTTCCATTTTAGAGTTAAGAAAACTGGATTATTAGAGAGATTAAGCAACTTGTCCAAGGCCACACAGCCAATAAATGGATAAACAAATTTATCCATTTTCATCCTCAGCAAAGCAGGAAAAATGCCAGCTCTGTGTACTAGGATTCTTGGGAACACAATTACTCTGCTGGGGAAGACTTCCAGAATATCAGAGAGAATCTGGGTTCTCCAGCTATCAAGCGTCCAGAAATGGCTACCTGGCTTCAGTGGTACAGGACTTCAATACTAGGGTGATGCTGGAAACCCAGAAGTTCCTTTGCCAGGAACAAAGGTAGGAAGGGCAACAGGTGAAGAAGCAGCCTTCTACTCCTGAGAGGTTCAACAATTATGACTAGCACAAAAAAATTCAGGACCCCAGTTATACCCCGCCTAAAGGACACTTCCAACAGGTCACTAGATGGAACAGATTTCAGACTCCTGAGAAAAGGAGACTCTTTTATTCCTGATCAAGAGAATAATGGATGTTTTGGGTCATGCATTAAAGGACACTTTCCTATGGGGCTGGGATATAGATAAGCGTGGTATTTTAAAGTCTTTGTCAAACTAGGCTATTAAATCAATATCATTTATGTTCTGATTAAATTTTTATTTTTCTTATCACAAATGTATGTTTTTGAACTTTAGTTTACCAGGTCTTTCGAATGGGGAAGTTTTTTAATTGTTCTTATTTCCTTCTCTCTTCCCCGACCCTCCTTCCTATATAAATGGTTTGTAATTGACTTCAGGCAACCTCTCAGGGCCCCAAGTTCAAATGTGGGATTGAGGACACCTGTGTCACCATGGTATTGGGCACATCACCGTATAGTCACTGAGCTAGCAAGAAGACTTTTATTTTTGGTACTGAGATTGTCTAGCTTCTCCTGCAGCCCCTGGCAAGACTTGGAAGCAGCCCTTCCTTCAGTCTGGGCTCTGGGGAGTCCCCACCTCAGTCTCTGGTTTCAGAAATTCAGTTTGGCTCCTGTTTCCCACTTCCTTCTGCACAAGGAACAACTATCTTAGGGACTGACCTTACAGTCATCACTGTCTCCACTCCCAGACCCTCCTCATCCATGGATTCAAACCCTTCTTGCCACTTACTAATTTGAGTTTTTGTTTCATTTTTTGACCTCATGAGTATTTATCTCATTTATGAGAACACCATATGTCTTAATTTTATATCTAATAATTATTGTTTTTGTGTGAAATAGGGGTTGGGAGGTAGTGCTAAAAAAAAAAAAGGAACCTATAGAGCCATCTTGATCATAATTCTCCTCACTGAATTTGTCTTCAGAGATTTCCTTGGGACATCTCAAATTTAACATGTCTATAACAAAATTCATTATATTCTCTTATCAAAACCTGTTCTTCTACATTTGCTTTATGAATGGTGTAACAATTGATCTAGCCTCCAAAATTAGAAACATTAGCTTCATTCTCTATTCTTCCTTCTTCCTCCCTTATCATTTCCAATCTGTCACCAAATCCTATACATCTATTTCAGGACTTCCTGGTGGTCCAGTGGTTATGAATCCATCTGCAAATGCAGGGGGCATGGGTTCAATCTCTGGTCAGGGAAGATCACACATGTTGCAGGACAACTAAGCCCGTGAGCTTCAACTACTGAGTTGGACTGCCACAACTAGACAGTAACCTCTGCTCTCTCCAACCAGCGAAAGCACGGAAAGCACGTGCAGAGCAGGGAAGAGCCTGTGTGCTGAATGAAGACCCAGCCCAGTCTAAATAAACAAATAAAGTTCAAAAAATACACAGGAGAACATGTATAGATTATTTACAAACATCAGGCCATAAAAAACAGACTCTATTTCAATAACAACTCCTGAATTCAAACTCACTTGCTTGGGTGTCAGCTATATTCTCCCTTCCACCAATGGCTTTCAACTCAAGTACATCTTTCCAGATTCATTTTCCCAAAGAAACAAACAACCATGAATCTCTTTAAAGACTCTGCCTATTATTTAGACAGTGAAGTTGAAAATTGTTAGCAGGGGTGATGTTGGATGGGTAGGTTGAGACTAAAACGTATGACGTTGGGATGTACTGTGTTGCTTCAGTGTAGCGTTTAGAATGAATGAGAAATGGGATTTATGTTTATGATAGTCTTATATAATATTAGAGATAATTGCTGGCATGAATTAAGATCTGAACATATGGAAGGATGATCATAACTGTCTGAGGATGGTGTGCTAGTTATTCTGGTTACTTTCAGATCCATTCTTGGCTCTTCTCTAGCTGAGGAGTTAACCTCGATTGACTGCACTGTCTGGACTTACCTGTGCAGTGGAGGCATGGAGGCAGAAGGGCAGGAGATAGAAGGTAGGAGGTAGAAGGGCAAGAGGAGATCTGCGCATTTATTCCTCCTATTCTACCTTGGTTTGCCATTGTTCTGGTATTCTGGCAGGGGCTAGGTCATTCATGACTAAAAGCTTCCATCTGACAACACTTCTTCTGTGCTCAACGCTCAAGGGATCTCTGGTAAGCTCCATTCCTCCCCTAGTCCCTTCAGGCTTGGGGGTGGGCGGTAACTGTTTCCATTATAATTAGTTTCTGCATACCTCACCATTACTCCTTGCTTCCTTTAACCTTGCACATACCTCTGCATCTAATCCATTCACCATGTTATTTTAAGATAAACCTCTGTTCCCTTACTGTACTCAATAAAGATGGTAGTGGGCTTCCCTGGTGGCTCAGTGGTAAAGAATCCACCTGCCAATGCAGGAGGCATGGGTTCGATCCTTGGTTTGGTAAGATCACACATGCCTTGGAGCAGCTAAGCCCAGGGGCCACAGCTACTGAGCCTGTGCTCTACAGCCTGGGAGCTGCAACTAATGAGGCTGTGGTGAAGAGTATGTCAATATGTCATATTCAATATGTTAGCAAATTTGGAAAACTGAGCAGTGGGCACAGGACTGGAAAAGGTCAGTTTTCATTCCAATCCCAAAGAAAGGCAGTGCCAAAGAATGCTCAAACTACCAAACAATTGCACTTATCTCACATGCTAGTAAAGTAATGCTCAAAATTCTCCAAGCCAGGCTTCAGCAATACGTAAACCGTGAACTTCCAGATGTTCAAGCTGGTTTTAGAAAAGGCAGAGGAACCAGAGATCAAATTGCCAACATCTGCTGGATCATTGAAAAAGCAAGAGAGTTCTAGAAAACATCTATTTCTCCTTTATTGACTATGCCAAAGCCTTTGACTGTATTTATCACAATAAACTGTGGAAAATTCTGAAAGATATGGGAATACCAGACCACCTGACCTGCCTCCTGAGAAACCTGTATGCAGGTCAGGAAGCAACAGTTAGAACTGGACATGGAACAATAGACTGCTTCCAAATAGGAAAAGGAGTACATCAAGGCTGTAAATTATCACCCTGCTTATTTAATTATATGCAAAGTACATCATGAGAAACGCAGGGCTGAAGGAAGCACAGCTGGAATCAAGATTGCCAGGAAAAATATCAATAACCTCAGATATGCAGATGACACCACCCTTATGGCAGAAAGTGAAGAATTAAAGAGGCTCTTGATGAAAGTGAAAGAGGAGAGTGAAAAAGTTGGCTTAAAGCTCAACATTCAGAAAACTAAGATCACGGCATTGGGTCCCATCACTTCATGGAAATAGATGGGGAAACAGTGACTGACTTTATTTTTTTGTGCTCCAAAATCACTGCAGATAGTGACTGCAGCATCTAAAAGATGCTTGCTCCTTGGAAGGAAAGTTATGACAAACCTAGATAGCATATTCAAAAGCAGAGATATTACTTTGCCAACAAAGGTCCGTCTAGTCAAGGCTATGGTTTTTCCAGTAGTCATGTATGGATGTGAGAGTTGGACTAGAGGGATGGTATGGGGAGGGAGGAGGGAGGAGGGTTCAGGATGGGGAACACATGTATACCTGTGGTGGATTCATTTTGATGTTTGGCAAAACTAATACAATTATGTAAAGTTTAAAAATAAAATAAAATTAAAACCAAAAAAAAAAAAAAGAAAAAAAAAAAAAAAAAAAAAAAGAAAGCTGAGTGCCAAAGAATTGATGTTTTTGAACTGTGGTGTTGGAGAAGACTCTTGAGAGTCCCTTGGACTGCAAGGAGATCCAACCAGCCCACCCTAAAGGAGATCAGTCCTGGGTGTTCATTGGAAGGACTGATGTTGAAGCTGAAACTCCAATACTTTGGCCACCTGATGCAAAGAGCTGACTCATTTGAAAAGACCCTGATGCTGGGAAAGGTTGAGGGCAGGAGGAGAAGGGGATGACAGAGGATGAGATGGTTGGATGGCTTCACCGACTCAATGGACATGGGTTTGGGTAGACTCTGGAAGTTGGTGATGGACAGGGAGGTCTGGCGTGCTGTGGTTCATGGGATCGCAGAGTCAGGCACGACTGAGTGACTGAACTGAACTGAACTGAATTGTATGTGCTCTGCAACGAGAGTATTCCCCACTCACAGCAACAAAGACCCAGCAGAGGCAAAAGTAAAATAAAGGAAAAAAAAGAAAAAGAAAAGGAAAGTCAGCAGATCTTAACGGCTCTGCCTTTAAGAAAAAAAGTAAAGATGGTAAGTATAAAATATTTGACTGAGAAATAAGCTAATATGAGTTTCAGTTTATATTTTAAAAACCCTAAAAATAAAATATCCTATCTTTTCAGAAGTAAAGATTATTTTCTGTTTTAATGAGCATTTGGACGTTACAGTCCAGGTGGAAGGATATGGATTTGTTCTTCAAAATTCAGCTGCAAAAGAAGAATTAGTGGTTTTACTATTGAAATCTGACATCTCTTACATTCCTGTTGCATTTCCCTTTACTGGCTATAAAATTTGGGAAGCTATTAAAAGGAGTCTATTCTAGGAGCAATGTAATTGGGCCATGTTAATTGATCATATGTCAGCATTTTTTAAAAAATTTCCTTCCCTGGTTACTTGACAGATTACATCAACAATGAGATGTGCCAGATAAAATCAGTTTTGAGCGAGGGAAGATTTTGGGTCCTAGCCTAAACAATATTGTTATCACCAAGCCACGAAAGTGTGACCTTAATCATGTTATTGTTACATGGGTGAACCAGTAAATAGAGAGTTGCAATCGCATCAAAGTGAGCTGAAGTAGTGGATTACACATCAAGTTCCAACCCTTGAGGATCAGTTGTACCAGAGGACCTATAACTTATTGATGAGCTATACAAATGACTTATAAATGCCTTCATCCAAAATGCAAAATTACTAAATCAAGTGCAGCTCTAATACCTTATCCCAGGAAACTCATGATAATACAACTCAATATATTGTTTATATGTATTTTTTAAATTTAAATTCATTTATTTTAATTGGAGGCTAATTACTCTACAATACTGTATTGGTTTTGCCATACATCAACATGAATCTGCCACAGGTGTACACGTGTTCCCCATCCTGAACCCCCCTCCCACCTCCCTCCCTGTACCATCCCTCTGGGTCATCCCAGTGCACCAGCCCCAAGCATCCTGTATCCTGCATCGAACCTGGACTGGCGATTCATTTCCTGTATGATATTATACATGTTTCAATGCCATTCTGCCAAATCATCCCATCCTTTCCCTCTCCAAAAGAGTCCAAAAGACTGTTCTATACATCTGTGTCTCTTTTGCTGTCTTGCATACAGGGTTATCATTACCATCTTTCTAAATTCCATATATATGTGTTAGTATATTGTATTGGTGCTTTTCTTTCTGGCTTACTTCACTCTGTATAACAGGCTCCAGTTTCATCCACCTCATTAGAACTGATTCAAATGCATTCTTTTTAATGGCTGAGTAATACTCCATTGTATATATGTACCAAAGTTTTCTTATCCATTCATCTGCTGATGGACATCTAGGTTGCTTCCTTGTCCAGGCTATTATAAACAGTGCTGCGATGAACATTGGGGTACACGTGTCTCTTTCAATTCTGGTTTCCTCAGTGTGTATGCCCAGCAGTGGGATTGCTGGGTCATAAGTCAGTTCTACTTCCAGTTTTTTAAGGAATCTCCACACTGTTCTCCATAGTGGCTGTACTAGTTTGCATTCCCACCAACAGTGTAAGAGGGTTCATTTTCTCCACATCCTCTCCAGCATTTATTGCTTGTAGACTTTTGGATCGCAGCCATTCTGACTGGTGTGAAATGGTACCTCATTGTGGTTTTTATTTGCATTTCTCTGATAATTAGTGATGTTGAGCATCTTTTCATGTGTCTGTTAGCCATCTGTATGTCTTCTTTGGAGAAATGTCTGTTTAGTTCTTTGGCCCATTTTTTGATTGGGTCGTTTATTTTTCTGGAATTGAGCTGCAGGAGTTGCTTGTATATTTTTCAGATTAATTCTTTGTCAGTTACTTCATTTGCTATTATTTTCTCCCATTCTGAATGAAGGCTGTCTTTCCACCTTGCTTATAGTTTCCTTTGTTGTGCAGAAGCTTTTAAGTTTAATTAGGTCCCATTTGTTTATTTTTGCTTTTATTTCCAATATTCTGGGAGGTGGGTCATAGAGGATCCTGCTGTGATTTATGTTGGAGAGTGTTTTGCCTATGTTCTCCTCTAGCAGTTTTATAGTTTCTGGTCTTACGTTTAGATCTTTAATCCATTTTGAGTTTATTTTTGTGTATGGTGTTAGAAAGTGTTCTAGTTTCATTCTTTTACAAGTGGTTGACCAGTTTTCCCAGCACCACTTGTTAAAGAGATTGTCTTTAATCCATTGTATATTCTTGCCTCCTTTGTCAAAGATAAGGTGTCCATAGGTGCATGGATTTATCTCTGGGCTTCCTATTTTGTTCCATTGATGTATATTTCTGTCTTTGTGCCAGTACCATACTGTCTTGATGACTGTGGCTTTGTAGTAGAGCCTGAAGTCAGGCAGGTTGATTCCTCTAGTTCCATTCTTCTTTCTCAAGATTGCTTTGGCTATTCGAGGTTTTTTGTATTTCCATACAAATTGTGAAATTATTTATTCTAGCTCTGTGAAAAATACCATTGGTAGCTTCATAGGTATTGCATTGAATCTATAGATTGCTTTGGGTAGTATACTCATTTTCACTATATTGATTCTTCTGATCCATGAACATGGTATATTTCTCCATCTATTAGTGTCCTCTTTGATTTCTTTCACCAGTTTTTTATAGTGTTCTATATATAGGTCTTTTATTTCTTTAGGTAGATATATTCCTAAGTATTTTATTCTTTTCGTTGCAATGGTGAATGGAATTGTTTCCTTAATTTCTCTATTTTCTTATTATTAGTGTATAGGAATGCAAGGGATTTCTGTGTGTTGATTTTATATCCTGCAACTTTACTATATTCATTGATTAGCTCTAGTAATTTTTTGGTGGAGTCTTTAGGGTTTTAGAAGTTTTACATCTTCTTTTCCAATCTGGATTCCTTTTATTTCTTTTTCTGCTCTGATTGCTGTGGCCAAAACTTCCAAAACTATGTTGAATAGTAGTGGTGAAAGTGGGCACCCTTGTCTTGTTCCTGACTTTCGGAGAAATGCTTTCAATTTTCCACCATTGAGGATAATGTTTGCTGTGGGTTTGTCATATACAGCTTTTATTATGCTGAGGTATGTTCCTTCTATTCCTGCTTTCTGGAGAAACATCATAAATGGATGTTGAATTTTGTCAAAGGCTTTCTCTGCATCTATTGAGATAATCATATGGCTTTTATGTTTCAATTTGATCAGATCAGATCAGTCGCTCAGTCGTGTCTGACTCTTTGTGACCCCATGAATCACAGCACGCCAGGCCTCCCTGTTCATCACCAACTCCTGGAGTTCACTGAGACTCACATCCATCGAGTCAGTGATGCCATCCAGTCATCTCATCCTCTGTCGTCCCCTTCTCCTCCTGCCCCCAATCCCTCCCAGCATCAGAGTCTTTTCCAATGAGTCAACTCTTCACATGAGGTGGCCAAAGTACTGGAGTTTCAGCTTTAGCATCATTCCTTCCAAAGAAATCCTGGGGCTGATCTCCTTCAGAATGGACTGGATGGATCTCCTTGCAGTCCAAGGGACTCTCAAGAGTCTTCTCCAACACCACAGTTCAAAAGCATCAATTCTTTGGTGCTCAGCCTTCTTCACAGTCCAACTCTCACATCCATACATGACCACAGGAAAAACCACAGCCTGGACTAGACAAACCTTTGTTGGCAAAGTAATGTCTCTGCTTTTTAATATGCTGTCTAGGTTGGTCATAACTTTCCTTCCAAGGAGTAAGCGTCTTTTAATTTCCTGGCTGCAGTCACCATCTGCAGTGATTTTGGAGCCCAGAAAAATAAAGTCTGACACTGTTTCCACTGTTTCCCCATCTATTTCCCATGAAGTGGTGGGACCGGATGCCATGATCTTCATTTTCTGAATGTTGAGCTTTAAGCCTATTTTTTCACTCTCCTCTTTCACTTTCATCAAGAGGCTTTTTAGTTCCTCTTCACTTTCTGCCATAAGGGTGGTGTCATTTGCATATCTGAGGTTATTGATATTTCTCCAGGCAATCTTGATTTCAGTTTGTGTTTCTTCCAGTCCAGCATTTCTCATGATGTACTCTGCATAGAAGTTAAATAAGCAGGGTGACAATATACAGCCTTGACGTACTCCTTTTCCTATTTGGAACCAGTCTGTTGTTCCATGTCCACTTCTAACTGTTGCTTCCTGACCTGCATACAAATTTCTCAAGAGGCAGATCAGGTGGTCTGGTATTCCCATCTCTTTCAGAATTTTCCACAGTTTATTGTGATCCACACAGTCAAAGGCTTTGGCATAGTCAATAAAGTAGAAATAGATGTTTTTCTGGAACTCTCTTGCTTTTTCTATGATCCAGCGGATATTGGCAATTTGATCTCTGGTTCCTCTGCCTTTTCTAAAACCAGCTTGAACATCAGGAAGTTCTCGGTTCACATGTGGTGTATTACATTGAATGATTTGTGGACATTGAAGAATCCTTGCGTCCCTGGGATAAAGCCCACTTGGTTATGGTGTATGATCTTTTTAATGTGTCATTGGATTCTGATTGCTAGAATTTTGTTAAGGATTTTTGCATCTATGTTCATCAGTGATATTGGCCTGTAGTTTTCTTTTTTTTGTGGCATCTTTGTCAGGTTTTGGTATTAGGGTGATGGTGGCCTCGTAGAATGAGTTTGGAAGTTTACCTTCCTGTGTAATTTTCTGGAAGAGTTTGAGTAGGATAGGGTGTTAGCTCTTCTCTAAATTTTTGGTAGAATTCAGCTGTGAAGCCGTCTAGTCCTGGGCTTTTGTTTGCTGGAAGATTTCTGATTACAGTTTCAATTTCCGTGCTTGTGATGTGTCTGTTAAGATTTTCTATTTCTTCCTGGTTCAGTTTTGGAAAGTTGTACTTTTCTAAGAATTTGTCCATTTCTTCAATGTTGTCCATGTTATTGGCATATAATTGCTGATAGTAGTCTCTCATGATCCTTTGTATTTCTGTGTTGTCTGTTGTGATCTCTTCATTTTCATTTCTAATTTTATTGATTTGATTTTTCTCCCTTTGTTTCCTGATGAGTCTGGCTAATGGCTTATCAATTTTATTTATCCTTTCAAAGAACTAGCTTTTGGCTTTGTTGATTTTTGCTATGGTCTCTTTTGTTTCTTTTGCATTTATTTCTGCCCTAATTTTTAAGATTTCTTTCCTTCTACTAACCCTGGACTTCTTCATTTCTTCCTTTTCTAGTTGCTTTAGGTGTAGAGTTAGGTTATTTCTTTGACTTTCTTCTTGTTTCTTGAGGTATGCCTGTATTGCTATGAACCTTCCCCTTAGCACTGCTTTTACAGTGTCCCACAGGTTTTGGGTTGTTGTGTTTTCATTTTCATTCGTTTCTATGCATATTTTGATTTCTTTTTTCATTTCTTCTGTGACTTGTTGGTTATTCAGTAGCGTGTTGTTCAGCCTCCATATGTTGGAATTTTTAATAGTTTTTCTCCTGTAATTGAGATGTAATCTTACTGCATTGTGGTCAGAAAAGATGCTTGGAATGATTTCCATTTTTTTGAATTTACCAAGGCTAGATTTATGGCCCAGGATGTGATCTATCCTGGAGAAGGTTCCGTGTGTGCTTGAGAAAAAGGTGAAATTCATTGTTTTGGGGTGATGTGCAAATAGATATCAATTAGGTCTAACTGGTCTATTATATCATTTAAAGTTTGTGTTTCCTTATTAATTTTCTGTTTAGTTGATCTATCCATAGGTGTCAGTGGGGTATTAAAATCTCCCACTATTATTGCGTTATTGTTAATTTCCCCTTTCATACTTGTTAGCATTTCTCTTTCATATTGCAGTGCTCCTATGTTGGGTGCATATATATTTATAATTGTTATATCTTCTTCTTGGGTTGATCCTTTGATCATTATATAGTGTCCTTCTTTGTCTCTTTTCACAGCCTTTGTTTTAAAGTCTATTTTATCTGATATGAGGATTGCTACTCCTGCTTTCTTTTGGTCTCCAGTTGCATGGAATATCTTTTTCCAGCCTTTCAGTTTCAGTCTGTATGTATCCCTTTTTTGAGGTGGGTCTCTTGTAGAAAACATATATAGGGGTCTTGTTTTTGTATCCATTCAGCCAGCCTTTGTCTTTTGGTTGGGGCATTCAACCCATTTATGTTTAAGGTAATTATTGATAAGTATGATCCCGTTGCCATTTACTTTATTGTTTGGGTTCGAGTTTATACATCATCCTTTTTGTGTTTCCTCTCTAGAGAATATCCTTTAGTATTTGTTGGAGAGCAGGTTTGGTGGTGCTGAATTCTCTCAGCTTTTGATTGTCTGTAAAGCTTTTGATTTCTCCTTCATATTTGAATGAGATCCTTGGTGGGTACAGTAATCTGGGCTGTAGCTTATTTTCTTTCATCACTTTAAGTATGTCTTGCCATTCCCTCCTGGCCTGAAGAGTTTCTATTGGAAGATCAGCTGTTATCCTTATGGGAATCCCCTTGTGTGTTATTTGTTGTTTTTCCCTTGCTGCTTTTAATATTTGTTCTTTGTGTTTGATCTTTGTTAATTTGATCAATATGTGTCTTGCGGTGTTTCGCCTTGGGTTTATCCTGTTTGGGACTCCCTGGGTTTCTTGGGTGATTATTTCCTTCCCCATTTTAGGGAAGTTTTCAACTATTATCTCCTCAAGTATTTTCTCATGGTCTTTCTTTTTGTCTTCTTCTTCTGGGACTCCTATGATTCAAATGTTGGGGCATTTAATATTGTCCTGGAGGTCTCTGAGATTGTCCTCATTTCTTTTAATTCATTTTTCTCTTTTCCTCTCTGATTCATTTATTTCTACCATTCTATCTTCTACTTAACTAATCCTATCTTCTGCCTCCATTATTCTATTATTTGTTGCCTCCAGAGTGTTTTTTATCTCATTTGTTGCATTATTCATTATATATTGACTCTTTTTTATTTCTTCTAGGTCCTTGTTAAACCTTTCTTGCATCTTCTCAATCCTTGTTTCCAGGCTATTTATCTGTGATTCCATTTTGATTTCAAGGTTTTGGATCATTTTCACTATCATTATTTGGAATTCTTTATCAGGTAGATTCCCTATCTCTTCCTTTTTTGTTTAGTTTGGTGGGCATTTATCCTGTTCCTTTACCTGCTGGGTATTCCTCTGTCTCTTCATATTGTTTATATTGTTGAGTTTGAGGTGGCCTTTCTGTATTCTGGCAGTTTGTGAGCTCTCTTTATTGTGGAGTTTCCTCATTGTGGGTGGGGTTGTACGGGTGGCTTGTCAAGGTTTCTTGGTTAGGGAAGCTTGTGTCGGTGTTCTGGTGGGTGAAGCTGGATTTCTTCTCTCTGGAGTGCAATAAAGTGTCCAGTAATGTGCTATGAGATGCCAATGGGTTTGGAATAACTTTGGGCAGCTTGTATATTGAAGCTCAGGGCTGTGTTCCTGTGTTGCTTGAGAATTTGTGTAGTATGTCTTGCTCTGGAACTTGCTGGCCCTTGGGTGGTGCTTGGTTTCAGTATAGGTATGGAGGCATTTGATGAGCTCCTGTCGATTAACGTTCCCTGGATTCAGTTCTCTGGTGTTCTCAGGATTTGGGCTTAAGCCTCCTGCTTCTGGTTTTCAGTCTTATTTTTACAGTAGTCTCAAGACTTCTCCTTATATATGGCACTGTTGATAAAACATCTATGTTAAAGATGAAAAGTTTCTCCACAGTGAGGGACACCCAGAGAGGTTCACAAAGTTACATGGACAAGAGAAGAGGGAGGAGGGAGTTAGAGGTGACCCGAATGAGATGAGGTGGAATCAAAAGAGGAGAGAGCAAGCTAGCCAGTAATCACTTCCTTATGTGCGCTCCACAGCCTGGACCACTCAGAGATGTTCACAGAGTTATACAGAGAATAGAAGAGGGAGGAAGGAGACAGAGGTGGCCAGGAGAATAAAAGGGGGGAATCAAAAGGAGAGAGACAGATCCAGCCAGTAATCAGTTCCCTAAGTGTTCTCCACCGTCTGGAACACACAGAGATTCACAGAGTTGGGTAGAAAAGAGAAGGGGGAGGGAGGAGACAGAGGTGACCTGGTGGAGAAAAAGGAGTCCAAAGGGGGAGAGAGCAGTCAAACCAGTAATCTCACTCCCAAGTAAAAATGGGTACTGAAGATTGGGTTCTTAAAGGTACAAAATTGATAATAAATACCAAAAAGCAAAGATTAAAAATCTACAGTAGAGGTTGGATTTTCAAAAATACCATATTAAAAAAGAAAAAAAAAAGTCACAAAGATTATAAAAAAAAATATATATGAAGTTTGCTTTAAAAAATAGGGTCTTTTTTTTTTTTTTGCAAAGTAATAGTAGGTTATAAAAATGAAAATTAAAGGAGTAATAGAGGACTTAAAAATTAAAAAAAAAGAATGATCATAAAAATAATAAAAATATATCTAGGACTTTCTCTGGTGTTGTGGGCAGTGTGGGGTCAGTTCATTTTTGGATATTTCCTTGGTCTGGCTTATATTTCTTAAGATCTATAGGCCCCTTCCTATGTAGTTGGTACTAACTACAGGGTTTTAATCTATTGCATCTGTCACTTCCAAGGCGGCTCCCTCTGTTTTAACTTATTCTGTTTGCTGGTCTCTTCAGTGTCTGATTTCCGCCCTGACACAAGGGGGCGTTGGTGGACACTTTTAGGCTCACTTGTTCAGTCGCACTGTGGGGAGGGAGGGACGCTGCAAACAAACACTGGCGTGTGCTCGCAGTGCCTCAGCCACACTAGGCCTTCCCCCGCTCACGGTGTGTGTGCCCTCCCTGCCCACACTGCTCAGGCTCTAGGTTGCTCCACCGGGAACCGTCCGAGGCCAGCCCTGGGCTGCATGCACCTCCCAGGTCTAAGCCGCTCAGGTTCAGGCACTCGGGTAGTCCTCAGAGGCGCAGACTCAGTTGGGCCTGCGTTTTGTGCCCTTCCCAGGTCTGAGCAGCTCAGGTGTTTGGCAAGCAGGGTCGCTGTGATTTATCACCTCCCCCATCTCTGCTGCTCGGTTTTCTGTGTGTACAACCAGTGCGCCTTCGCAGGCGGATGTCCAGAACCCCAAGAAGTCTTAGTTAGCAAAGTTAGTCTTAGTTAGCTTGCAGTTTGGTAGATAATGTCTCTCTGGAGCTGCGATTGCCCCCTTCTGGCTCTGGCTGCCTGTCACGGGAGGGGGATGGTCTGCAGCCGGCCAGTTCTGTTCAGTCCTTTGTTCTGTGAGCGGGCCTGGTGGTGTCTTAGATTAGGGCTTTGCGCGTGGTAGCTATCCCACAGTCTGGTTTGCTAGCCCAAGTTAGTTCGCTCAGATTGCCCTTGGGGCATTCAGGCCCGGTCCTTACTCTAAGGAATGAAGCCTCCCTGCCCAGCCCCTGCTTGCAGTGGTGGATGCAGGCGTCTGCACTGCTCCTCTGCTGGAAGTTACTGTTGGGCACGTAATCTATGGGTTTTAATTATTTATTTATTTTCCCTCCCTGTTATGTTGCCCTCTGTGCTTCCAAGGCTCACCACAGACTCGGCACTGAGAGTGTTTCCTGGTGTTTGGAAACTTCTCTCTTTTTAAGACTCCCTTCCTGGGATGGAGCTCCATCCCTCCCTCTTTTGTCTCTTTTCTTGGTCTTTTATCTTTTTTCCTACCTCCTTTCGAAGACAATGGGCTGCTTTTCTGGGTGCCTGATGTCCTCTGCTGGCATTCAGAAGTTGTTTTGTGGAGTTTACTCAGTGTTTAAATGTTCTTTTGATGAATTTGTGGGGGAGAAAGTGGTCTCCCCGTCCAATTCCTCCACCATCTTAGGACCGCCCCCCCATTTCAGCATTTTTAATCTACAGAACGCCTACCTATGACTCATAATTAATAAACCCACAGTGCTGAGAACATGACACAATATGCCAGCCTGCTGAGAAAGAAACCTGTTTGTGTTCATCTCTTCATCTAGATGTTGAGGTCTGTCTGACATATGCTCTTACTTCTCTGACCTCCTTTCTAAAGTCAGAAGCACATTTTGTTGCTCATGACACATTGGGACATGTCTACAGGCTGAAGTATGAGCCAATTTCTAGGAACTGAAAATCTTTGCCAAGAAAACAACAACAAAGACAAGACAAGAGAGCGGCACTTCTACAAATTCAAACTGTCTCTGTATACTGTCACTGAAAAATAATAACTTACATTCTGTGCAGCAACCAGGAAGCAAGGTTGTGTGACTCTTCCCTGTTCAGCCCCCACCCTTCACTACTCTTTCTACCAACAGCCCAGATTTCATTCACATCTAACACTGAAATAAAATACGTAGGGAAGAGATGAGGGCAGTAAGCATTGGAATCATGTTCTTTGTTGGGGAAATCTGCAAGCTCTAGCTGTTTCCATTTGAATGGCATTTCATTTTGCTGGGTTCAGGGTTTGCTGATTGTTCATGCTGCCTAGAAAAGCTTTGATTAAACCCTCTAATTTCAGCTAAATTCTTTTTCTGCAGGGCAAGCCCTTGTCCTGAAAGTACAGGAGTGTGGTCAAAAGGAAAACAACAAAGTAGGAAACTTGAAGGGAAGGAGTTAGGAAACCTGAATGAATTATAAGTTTGATGAATTTAACCAGTATAATGTTATATTAACCAAGAATCTTTTTTGATAACTATTTAACTATTTTACTAATTTCTTACATTCCATGATTCTGATGCGTAAAAAACTAAAATTTTCACCTCTAAAACTGATTTACTATTAAAAAATATTTTTTTACAATAGAAATGATACAAAGATAGTCCTTATTGGCTCAAAACATGGGTGCCTCTGCTTCCAGAGGATTCTTTTTATTTGATCATGTGGGTAGAAAAGCAGAAGTTGCTTATTTCTCCAGTACGGAATTTCTGACTTTGCTTTAAATATAGTACTTGTTCAGCCAGGTCTTTCTAATTCATTAACCTGATTTTAAATAACTGTGAGAAATTTATTGTGAAAAGGAGAGCTATTGAGAGTTGTGTGTGTGTATTAGGGACTCTGTGCCTCTCCACACACATATATATAACTCCACAATTATTTAGAACCTTGACATACATGTTTTTTAAAAACCTGTTCATTATTTAAAAATATACAGAACAATATAACAAATATCTTTGTAATTACTGTTGAGGATTGAGAGGGCCAGTAAATTTCATCCCTCATCCCTCCTACCCAAGTTCTGAGTCAACTGAGAGAGACAGTCAGGCAAATGGAAATGCTGTATAAGCAATAAAGTCTATGTTGGAGGATATGTTCAGCAACACACAACACATCTTCCCTTCCAACTTCTAAATGTCAAATAAGAGAGACAAAGACAGGCAGATAGGGCTCTTATAGCAGTTTCTTTCCAGGAAGTTTGGAACGCATGGCTTGGGTGTGGAGTAACAATTGGCTTAGGCCCCTGTAGCCACCTGGACACAGTTTTCCCTGGTTTCCAACACTCTGCCTACCTTGTAGCCAACATCAGATGAGAGGACAAGCTCTCTGTTGAGAGGAGGAGAGAGATGCTAAGTTGGGAATGTCAGTTCCTCTCCAAACACACCAATCAGGTAACTTTCTCTCCTTCTGAGAGAGAATAAAGGGGTATGGCTAAATGGGAAGAGTGTTCACAGAAAAATAACTTCTCAAGGAAATCAGAGGAAAACTGTACCCCATTGGTACTCAACAATAATAAATCTTAACATTTAATCATATTTCATTCCTTCTTTTCTGTTACAGAAACAATACGTTACAGATACTGTTGGGGCCTTCTGTGTACCCTTCCATGACCTCATTCATCTCCTCTTCCATCTCCACTGGTGACCATTTCCCTGGTGTGTATCATTCAATGCATATTTTTAATACTTTTACACATATATGTAGTTCACATGTGTGTGTATATATATATATATAAATGATATACAGGGCTATTACGCATTTATGATTTTCAGGTGAATGGAATAACAGTAGATATAAAATTATACAACTTTCTTTTTTCATGCAACGTGATGTTTTTGAGATTTATCCTCACAGATATTTGTAGTTGAAAAGTTTTTAATTGTATGAATAAACCACATTTTCCTCTTATTCTGTTGTCAACTGGTTGATTTATTCCCCTATTTTTAACATTATACACAATGCTGAGAAAATTAGTCTTGTACAGGTTCCTCTCTGCATGTGAGAAACAGTTTTGATGGAGCAGTGATTCTCAGCTTAGGTGAGATATTGTATTCCTCTCACCCTAAAAAGTGCTTGGAAATGCGTAGGAACATTTTGGATTGTCAAATGACAAGGAAGAAGTATTACCAGCTATAGTCCTGGGGACGAGAGATGCTCAGTGTCCTTCAATATGTTGGGTGGTAACACAGAAAAAATTCTTCCATCCCAAATCAAGTAAGTCCACTGCTACAAACTCCACTCAAAATATAACCTTCTTTGTAACAAAGCTGTATCATAGGATATGCAAATTCTCATCTTTATTAGATGTTACCAGATGGCTCTTCCACTTGAGTTAACCAATTTATAAATTGTTTCTTAACTCCACATCCTTGCCAACACTTGTGATTATCAAATTATATATATATACACACAAAATCTAATAAAAATTGTATATTGTTATTATCTTAATTTGCAATTCTGGGGTTACTTGTTGAAGCTGAACATTTTAAAATGGCTATTTGAGTTTAGTCTTCAGTTAAATCTAGTGTTCTGTGAAACGTCTATTCCTACCCTTTGTTTACTTTTCTGTTATTAGTCTTTTCTTTATTTATCTTTAAAAATAACACTTCATTACATTGTGGACACAGTAGTTATGAATCCTTTGTGTATTTTGTGACTATATATCAATGGTATACATAAATGCCACCCTCTGTGTCTTATCTTTGAATTTTGTTTGTGGTACCTTTTGTTGAACAGGACATTTAAAATTTTCAATGTGAACAAGTTTATCAACATCTTTTCTAGTTTGTGCCTTTTGCATTTTAGTAATTAAGTTCTCCCTTACCACTCTACTTTTCTATTTTTCTTCCCAAATTTTAATGCTTTTACTTACCCTACTTCCCACATGTAGGTCATCAATCTTTCTGGATTTTTTTTGGTCATATGAGGTAGAGATCAAATTTTATTTCCCATTGTTGTTGTTCAGTTGCTATGTCATGTCTGACTCTTTGAGACCCCATGGACTGCAGCACACCAGGCTTCCCTGTCCTCCTCTATCTCCTAGAGTTTGCTCAAGTTCATGTCCATTGAGTCAGTGATGTTATTTAACCACCTCATCCTCTGCCACCCTCTTCCCCTTTTACCTTCAATATTTTCCAATGAGTCAGCCCTTCGCATCAGGTGACCAAAATATTGAAGCTTCAGCTTTTGCATCAGTCCTTCCAATGAATATTCAGGGCTAATTTCTTTTAGGACTGACTGGCTTGATCTCCTTACTGTCCAAGGGACTCTCAAGAGTCTTCTCCAGCACCACAATTTGAAAGCATCAATTCTTTGGTGCTCAGCCTTTTTTTATGGTTCAACTCTCACATCTGTACATGACTACCAGAAAACCATAGCTTTGACTATACAGACCTTTGTTGGCAAAGTGATGTCTTTTCTCTTTAATATGCTGTCTAGGTTTGTCATAACTTCCCTTCCAAGAAGTAAGCGTCTTCTAATTTCATGGCTAGAGTCCCATCCACAGTGATCTTGGAGCCCAAGAAAATAAAATCTGTCACTGCTTCTACTTTTTCCCCATCTATTTGACATGAAATGAACCAGATGCTGTGATCTCAGTTTTTTTGAATGTTGAGTTTTAAGCCAGCCTTTTCACTGTCCTCTTTCACCCTCATTGAGAGGCTCTTTGGTTCCATCACCAGGGATGGAGGAGGTCTGTTTTAAATGGTAACTGGTCACCAGTTTTGATAGATACAAAGATTGAAGTTTGTATTTAGAGTGGATTAGGCTTTTTACTACTGAAAATGAAGCTTTCAAGTTTATTAATACTTGAAAGTGACAAAAAGCTATGGCATCTACCTAGGAGAAAGCAGATCAGACTGATGTCTGAAATGAATTAGTGAGAGGAAAAAAGGCTATTTCTTGATTGCATTTTTCTAAGTCCAGCATGTTCAATAAACTTGTCACATATTTATTGTGATTACTGACATATCAGACTTCATTTCTAAATAGTTATTTTGTGTTTTCTATTTGCATTGCTTTTCTTTCCTTTTTATCTGTATACAATATTGATACATTTCCCCCCATTTTCCTTTTTCCATTTTAGGTTTGAAAACCTTAACATTAATTTATAAATAATTTTTCTTAAGGCCTAAACTATTAAGCTATTAGATATGTTTCTCTTCCTCTTGCATGTGACATAGGTCTTTGTGTACTTTAATTACCCATTAAACAATACCACCTACCATCTTGTTATTTTTGTCTATACTTTAGGATTAAGCTTTTTGAAACTAAAAAGTTACTAAGCCCATCTATAATTGGCCATTAATAACATATTTATCAATTTTTCCCCTTACTGTACTTTTGTATATCCCATGTCTCCATCTGGGTTAATTTTGTTTTTATATGCTTATATGTTTATCTGATTGTGCAGTGAATGTCTGTAGTTTTGCTCTCCTTTTTGAATGTTGCTGGGACTTCCCTGGTGGCTCAGATGGTAAAGAATCTGCCTGTAATGTAGGAGATCCAGGTTCAATCCCTGGGTTGGAAAGATTCCCTGGAGAAGGGAATGGTTACCCACTCCGGTATTCTTGCCTAGAGAATTCCATGGACAGAAAAGCCTGGTGGGTTACAGTCCAAAGAGATGAGTGTAAAATTCTAAATTGATCATTATTTCTCCACAATACCATTATATTCTAGAATTTATTGTTTTTGTTGAGAAGATTTCTCGAAGTCTAATTGTCTTTCCTTTTTAAGGTAATTTACCCTTTCTCTGTGGTAGCTTTAAGATTTTTTTTTATCCTTTATGATCTACAGATCCATTATACTGTGACTTCATGTGATTTTACACTCATTTATTCTGCTGTCTATTCAAGGTACATTTAAATGTGAAGGCCACTGATGTTTGAATTCTAGAAATTTACAAGTTATCACCTGTTCAATACAGTCTTTCCTTCCTTCCTTCTATTCATTCCCAGTGGATATATTTTTAGATGTGACTTAGAGTCTGTCAGTAAATCCTCTATATCTTAATTGCTTTTCAGTTCAGTTCAGTGGCTCAGCTGTGTCTGACTCTTTGTGACCCCATGAACCACAACATGCCAGGCCTCCCAGTCCATCACCAACTCCCGGAGTTTATCCAAACTCATGTCCACTGAGTTGGTGATACCATTCAACCATCTCATCCTCTGTCATCACCTTCTCCTCCCGCCCTCAATCTTTCCCAGCATCAGGGTCTTTTCAAATGAGTCAGCTCTTTGCATCAGGTGGCCAAAGTATTGGAGTTTCAGCTTCAACATTAGTCCTTCCAATGAACACCCAGGACTGATCTCCTGTAGGATGGACTGGTTGGATCTCCTTGCAGTCCAAGGGACTCTCAAGAGTCTTCTCCAACACCACAGTTCAAAAACATCAATTCTTTGGCACTCAGCTTTCTTTATAGTCCAACTCTCACATCCATACATGACTACTGGAAAAACCATAGCCTTGACTAGACGGACCTTTGTTGGCAAAGTAATGTCTCTGCTTTTTAATATGCTGTCTAGGTTGGTCATAACTTTCCTTCCAAGGAGTAAGCGTCTTTTAATTTCATGGCTGCAGTCACCATCTGCAGTGATTTTGGAGCACAAAAAAATAAATTCAGCCACTGTTTCCACTGTTTCCCCATCTATTTGCCATGAAGTGATGGGACCCGATGCCATGATCTTAATTTTCTGAATGTTGAGCTTTAAGCCAACTTTTTCACTCTCCTCTTTCACTTTCATCAAAAGGCTCTTTAGTTCTTCTTCACTTTCTGCCATAAGGGTGGTGTCATCTGCATATCTGAGGTTATTGATATTTCTCCTGGCAATCTTGATTCCAGCTGTGCTTCCTCCAGTCTGGCATTTTGCATTATGTACTCTTTATATAATTAAATAAGCAGGGTGACAATATACAGCCTTGATGTACTCCTTTCCCAATTTGGAAACAGTCTGTTTTTCCATGTCTAGTTCTAACTGTTGCTTCCTGACCTGCATACAGGTTTCTCAAGAGGCAGGTCAGGTGGTCTGGTATTCCCATCTCTTTCAGAATTTTCCACAGTTTATTGTGATCCACACAGTCAAAGCCTTTGGCATAGTCAATAAAACAGAAATAAATGTTTTCTGGAACTCTCTTGCTTTTTCAATGATCCAACAGATGTTGGCAATTTGATCTCTGGTTCCTCTGCCTTTTCTAAAACCAGCTTGAACATCTGGAAGTTCACGGTTCATGTATTGCTGAAGCCTGGCTTGGAGAATTTTGAGCATTACTTTACTAGCATGTGAGATGAGTGCAATTGTGCAGTAGTTTGAGCATTCTTTGGCATTGCCTTTCTTTGGGATTGGAATGAAAACTGACCTTTTCCAGTCCTGTGGCCACTGCTGAGTTTTCTAAATTTGCTGGCATATTGAGTGCAGCACTTTCACAGTATCATCTTTTAGGATTTGAAATAGCTCAACTGATTCCATCACTTCCACTAGCTTTGTTCATGGTGATGCTTCCTAAGGCCCACTTAATTTTACATTCCAGGATGTCTGGCTCTAGGTGAGTGATCCCATCATTGTGATTATCTGGGTTGTGAAGATCTTTTTTGTACAGTTCTTCTGTGTGCTTTTACCTACATGTTATTTCCTTGTCTTTCTGTGGATTTCTCACCACTGTTTTCCACATCACTAATTATTTCTTTGCAGTGTGTAAGCTAGATTCTAGTTCACCTATTGAGTTTTTAAAAGTTATATCTATAGCTATTAATGTTATTTTAGTTATAATGTAGAATTTACAGGTATACCCATGACTGATTCATGTCAATGTATGGCAAAAACCACTATAATATTGCAAAATAATTAGCCTCCAATTAAACTAAATAAATTAAAAAATTTTATTTAATTTTGGCTAGGCTTGGTCTTCATTGCTGTGTGCGGTCTTTCTCTAGTCCAGCAAGTGGAGGCTATTCTCTAGTTGTGGTGCCCAGGCTTCTTATAGCAGTGACTTCTCTTGTTGAGGAGCACAGGGCCTAGGCACACGGGCTTTAGTAGTTGCAGCTCGTGGACTTGAGTAGTTTTGGGCTCACAGGCCTAGAGCATGGGCTCAGTAGTTATGGTGCACAAGCTTAGTTGTTCCACAACATGTGGGACCTTCCCAAACCAGGGATCAGACCCATGTCTCTGCATTGGCAGGTGGATTCTCTACCACTGAGCCACTAGGGAAACCCTAGATTTTTAAAAGATAATCATTCTAGGGTTTCTATTCTGAGTCTGAGGAGAAATGTATACTCCAGGAGACATGGATAGAGATAATTTCTTATAATGTATCAATTATGTTATAACTCAGTGGGTATGTCATATCTTACCCAATAAAGTCCTCTGTTTATTTTTATGATACATTATAAGAATAATACACTTATAATGCTAATAACTTTAGTTATTCTTTTTCATTAATGGTTTGAGTTCATAGCTATCTAAGGAGATGAGGTATTTTGTGGTTGTTTGACAAGAATGGAACAAAACAACCGTATTTTCAAAACAACCTATGTAAGGATATTTGGAGTCAGTTTTCATAATTCAGTACATTAAGGAGGGCTGGATAATATTTCAAATGCAAATACAAAACTGTTTAATAGGCACTTTGCTCAATTTCTCCCAAACAAAGAACTTTAGAACTTACCCAAAATATATAATTTTTTTGTTTAAAAGGGAAAATGTACAGGAAATACTAAGAGATTAGAAACAGAAATCTTTAATGGAGAATGTCTGGCATTGAAATATATTAGCTAGTATGAAAGTTACATACATTTATATGTAAACTTCAAGTAATTTTAAGTTAATGGTGATTCTCTATTGGGTGATTAAATGAGGGTGGTTTGAAATGGGATAGCTTATAATGAACTCATTTACTATATTAATTATTTTTCATCTGACTTATTATCTAGGCAAATGTTTTTCCTACTAAACACTCACATTTGTCTATTCAATGAAGACTCATGTTTAAAGTTTATTCCAAAGGAATGTTTATGGAAGACTTAACTATGTCTAGAGCACTGTACTGGGCCTATGTAAATCATGAGACATAAGGAGCTCAAAATTAATGGAGGAGAGAGATTCATAAACAAACAGTTATAGATACAATATGTAGAGGGCTGGGCAAAGAGAAATGTTCACAGTGTGCTCTGGTTAATCCCCTAAAATCTCCCTCCCTACTTCTACTCACTGGAGCTCAAAAGACTTTAGTTATCTTTGACTCACTTTTCCTATATTACATATTGTCAAATTAGTTACCAAATCCCATTTGTGGTACTTTCTTCCAAAAACCTCATAGAAATCCTATTCTTTTTTTTATCCTCCACCCTCTGCTGTCCCCATTGTCACTACTCTTGTCCAGTCTTTCTACACTTTTCATGGATTGTTTTAATATTCCATTAACTAGATTCCCTGTTTAAATCTCTCCTGATACAATCTTTCTGGTATTGGAATGCATCTTCATCATTTCATTAGTGTGCTTAGAGAACCCAGATCTACTACCTAATAGCTGCAAACCTTGCCCAAGTTGTTTAACTTCTCTGGACCTCTTTTTGTCATCTGTACGATGGATTGTATCTCAAACTTATATATATATATATGTTTAAAAAAGAGTGCTTAGCATGTAGTAAGTAAATATGACTCAGTAAAAGTAGCTGCTGTAATACTAATTGTTATTATTCACTCTCTCCAACTCCTGTGACATGTTGCCTCTTACTAAATTAATAATATTTTTACTTTGTAGTTTTCTGTATACATTCTCTCTCTCTCTCTCTCTCTCTCTCTCTCTCTATTTAACCATACACTCCTTGAAGGCAGGGATTGAATCTTATTTGTCTTCAGGCATGACTGGTGCACCAATTTTTCCTTGGCTTATGATTTGTCACCCAATAGGATTTGATGGACTCCTGTTTGATTCACAGTTGATGGGGACAAAACCAGAGCTCAATTAAAATACTTGAAAGATACCTGATATCACTAAGATCTATGGAATTATGTATTAAACAGCCCCCAAAGAATCACCTGATTTAAAAATTATTACAAGGAACATAATATATCACATATCATACACCATATAAATGTCAGAAGTAGCTTTATTTTATAGTTCCATATTTCTTGATGATCTAGCTAGAAAAGTGAGGCTTGCTGAACTTGAACATGGATGATAAAGCTCACATTCTTAGAAAATGTTTAAAATATGAAATAAAAACAAGTATGGTGTTGGAGAACTCCTCGGGAGAAAATGCAGTTAGGAAATCTTTGAGTCCTGACAGTTTGCAAACCCTTTCATAGCACATAAATGATTTAACAGTAACAGAGTGGCCAGAGTAAATTATTTCCATTTCTATCACTGCACAACCTATAATAAGTAACCAGATAAGATGCTGAATGATTATATCATTATGATGTATGCTGTTCTGAGTTTTTTTTTTTCTTTTTTGCTTTGTTTTGATTTCCAGTGCCTTGGATCCTTGCCAAATCATTAAGCCAGTCACATCCATCTGAAGCTGGCTTGAATAGTCTCAACAAAACTTGCAAAGGCCAGTTCATCAAAACCCTTAGGATCATACAAACAAGAGAAAAATACCAAGGGGCCTCTCCTATTTGTCTTTCTGGCTATCTGTGTTCCACAGGAAGGAAAAAAAAAATCACAGGAACAGGATTTAAATGCTGTGTTTTGACAGGTTATTAAGATTCCAATCACAAACTGCCTACTCCCCCGATCAAGCCAAGTTCAGAAACATATCTCTAAAGCAACTGTGCATGCATATAAAACAAAAAAAGTGGTAGAAAAGGATGAAGAGTGGAAAAATCAGGACAACATGAATAATTTGGTAGATTTGTGGGGGGTTTAAAACCAAGACATATGCTAGCATGGCACGTTATATCAGTGTAGTTGACTAGCACACAATTTCCTACACAGAATTTAGATTCTGGTGGCTCAAGTGTTGTCAATCTCACCTGGTTCTACTATATAATCAATAGTTCCAACGGAGTCATCCGTGGGAGGCCAGATTTTTATCCTCTGAAATTAGAGCCCGCCCTCTATATGAGATTTCCTACCATGGGGTCAGCTCTGATACTGGCAATGGGGCACCAAGTCTGAGTTCTCTGAGACTCTTTGTAAATATTCTTCTACTGACACAAATTTCACTGTGATGGGCACAGGCTTGGGTTCTTGTCTCACACCCTTTTCTCCAAAGATGAACTGTAATAAAACATGAGGGCTTCTATGGTGAGGGACACTGAGTAATCGTGCTGGACACAGAACTAAGGAGATTTTGAGAATTACAAGACACAGAACACTCTGACCCTCTGAAACAATATAGACTGAATGATGCAAAAACTGATTACCTTTGGTATAGAGCAGTTCAGTTCAGTCGCTCAGTCAGGTCTAATTCTTTGCAACTCCACAGGCTGCAGCACGCCAGGCTTTGCTGTTCATCACCAACTCCCAGAGCTTGCTCAAACTCATGTACATCGAGTTGGTGATACCATCCAACCATCTCATCCTCTATTGTCTCCTTTTCCTCCTGACTTCAATCCTTCCCAGTGTCAAGGTCTTTTCTAAAGAGTCAGTTCTTTGCATCAAATGGCCAAAGTATTAGAGTCTCAGCTTCAGCATCAGTCCTTCCAATGAATACTCAGGACTGATTTTCTTTACAATTGACTGGTTTGATCTCCTTGTAGTCCAAGGGACTCTCAAGAGCCTTTTCCGACACCACAGTTCAAAAGCATCAATTCTTTGGTGTTCAGCTTTCTTTATGGTCCAACTCTCACATCCATACATGACTACTGGAAAAACCATAGCTTTGACTAGACGGACCTTTGTCAGCAAAGTTATGTCTCTGATTTTTAATATGCTTTCTAGGTTGGTCGTGGCTTTTCTTCCAAGGAGCAAGTGTCTTTTAATTTCGTGGCTGCAGTCACCATCTGCAGTGATTTTGGAGCCCCCCAAAATAAAAGTCTGTCACTGTTTCCATTGTTTCCCCAACTATGAAGTGGGGACAGGATTTGCCATGAAGTGATGGGACCGGATGTCCTGATCTTTGTTTTTTGAATGCTGAGTTTTAAGTCAGCTTTTTCACTCTTCTCTTTCACCTTCATCAAGAGATTCTTTAGTTCCTCTTCACTTTCTGCCATAAGGGTGGTTTCATCTGCATATGTGAGGTTATTGATACTTCTCCTGGCAATCTTGATTCCAGCTGTTCTTCCTCCAGCCTGGCATTTTGCATTATGTACTCTGCATATAAGTTAAATAAGCAGGGTGACAGTATACCATCTTGAGATACTCCTTTACCAATTTGAAACCAGTCCATTGTTCCACGTCCAGTTCTAACTGTCATTTGTTGACCTGCATAGAGATTTCTCAGAAGTCAGGTCAGGTGGTCTGGTATTCCCATATTTTTAAGAATTTTCCACAGTTGGTTGTGATCCACACAGTCAAAGGCTTTGGCATAGTCAATAAAGCAGAAGAAGATGTTTTTTCTGGAACTCTCTTGCTTTTTCTATGATCCAGCAGATGTTGGCAATGTGATCTCTGGTTCCTCTGCCTTTTCTAAATCCAGCCTGAACATCTAGAAGCTCTTGGTTCATGTACTGTTGAAGGCTTGTTTGGAGAATTTTGACGGACGGGTATAGAGCAAGGATTGACCAAACTACAGCCTGGATGCCAAGTATGGCTTACTGTCAGTTTTTGTAAGTGAAGTTTTATGAATGTCGCTATCCCCACCCAGTCATTTACATATTATATATGGCTGTCAGTGGTTGCAGTAGAGAGTCTTTGGTCCTCAAGTTTAACATATTAACCATCTGTCCCATTTTAGAAAGTTTGCTGACTCCTGATACAGAGTAACAGAGAAAAATTACTTAGGCTCAGATCAGATCAGATCAGTCACTCAGTCGTGTCCGACTCTTTGTGACCCCATGAATCGCAGCACGCCAGGCCTCCCTGTCCATCACCAACTCCCGAAGTTCACTCAGACTCACGTCCATCAAGTCAGTGATGCCATCCAGCCATCTCATCCTCTGTCGTCCCCTTCTCCTCCTGCCCCAAATCCCTCCCAGCATCAGAGTCTTTTCCAATGAGTCAGCTCTTCGCATGAGGTGGCCAAAGTACTGGAGTTTCAGCTTTAGCATCATTCCTTCCAAAGAAATCCCAGGGCTGATCTCCTTCAGAATGGACTGGTTGGGTCTCCTTGCAGTCCAAGGGACTCTCGAGAGTCTTCTCCAACACCACAGTTCAAAAGCATCAATTCTTCAGCGCTCAGCCTTCTTCACAGTCCAACTCTCACATCCATACATGATCACAGGAAAAACCACAGCCTTGACTAGATGAAAATTTGTTGGCAAAGTAATGTCTCTGCTTTTTAATATGCTGTCTAGGTTGGTCATAACTTTCCTTCCAAGGAGTAAGCGTCTTTTAATTTCATGGCCGCAGTCACCATCTGCAGTGATTTTGGAGCCAAGAAAAATAAAGTCTGACACTGTTTCCACTGTTTCCCCATCTATTTGCCATGAAGTGATGGGACCGGATGCCATGATCTTCGTTTTCTGAATGTTGAGCTTTAAGCCAACTTTTTCACTCTCCTCCTTCACTTTCATCAAGAGGCTTTTTAGTTCCTCTTCACTTTCTGTCATAAGGCTGGTGTCATCTGCATATCTGAGGTTATTGATATTTCTCCCGGCAATCTTGATTCCAGTTTGTGCTTCTTCCAGTCCAGCGTTTCTCATGATGTACTCTGCATATAAGTTAAATAAACAGGGTGACAATATACAGCCTTGACGTACTCCTTTTCCTATTTGGAACCAGTCTGTTTTTCCAACTCAGTTCTCTGTAAATCATGTTTATTTTGGTGAGAAATAAAATGCATATAGTTGAAAATCTGACAGGCCTAATAGAATAGGTCATACAGCAACCACACCTCCAGGATGGCACTTATTGGTATACTTGTTATGAGAGGGAGTATGTATTGCTGAAAGAGTATCAACTTTAAACCTGTATTTGACCCATATTTCTGCCATTTATTAGGCCTAACAAGCCTTGCCTTACAGTGTTATCAGGATTAAATGTTATAGACAGATCTGAATGTATATAACCACCTTTACCTTGCCACATTTCGAGTAAGAAGTGGTACCTGTCTGGAATCGCTTCCTGACTCTCCCTGTGGTTTTCTTTCGGTTGATAAAGAGCCTCCAAATCCTTTAGGAAGATGCCATTGTGAATGTCTACAATATACTTCAAAATCTTTGACTCTCTTATAGATACTAAAAAACACAGAAAAGAATGCAATACACAAAAGGGAAGCAGAAATTATTTGTCCCTAATTAAGTACAGGTTAAAATATCCATCCAGGACTCATATTGACAGGTTATTATCGGTGTTGTTCACATGATTAGATCAATACCAACCTCAAAAACACTTAAAGTTACTGGTTTTGTGTCAACATCACCCATAATGATCAAATTATATTACTCAATATTAATAACTGCCAATGAAGTCAACAAACAACTGAAGACACGCTCCAAAGTAACTTGACATATATTCAATAAATCATTTTTGTTTCTTGGAAATATAAAAATATACTTTATGTTGAAAACAGTGAAATAATATTAATGCTGAAAAAGTGAAAGTGTGTTAGTTGCTCAGTTGTATACTACTCTTTGCAATATCATGGACTGTAGCTCGCCAGGCTCCTCTGCCCATGGCATTCTCCAGGCAAGAATCTTAGAGTGGGTAGCCATGCCCTCCTCTAGGGGATCTTCCTGACCCAGGGATTGACCCTGGTCTCCTGCATTGCAAGCAGATTCCTTACCATCTAATCCACCAGGGAAGCCCAATTTAACTAACTCAGTCAGTTAGTTCAGTCGCTCAATCGTGTCCGACTCTTTGTGACCCCATGAATCGCAGCACGGCAATCTTGATTCCAGCTTGTGCTTCTTCCAGTCCAGCGTTTCTCATGATGTACTCTGCATATAAGTTACATAAGCAGGGTGACAATGGACAGCCTTGACGTACTCCTTTCCCAATTTGGAACCAGTCTGTTCCATGTCCAGTTCTAACTGTTGCTTCCTGACCTGCATACAGGTTTCTCAAGAGGCAGGTCAGGTGGTCTGGTATTCCCATCTCTTTCAGAATCTTCCACAGTTTATTGTGATCCACACAGTCAAAGCCTTTGGCATAGTCAATAAAGCAGAAATAGATGTTTTCCTGGAACTCTCTTGCTTTTTCCATGATCCAGCAGATGTTGGCAATTTGATCTCTGGTTCCTCTGCCTTTTCTAAAACCAGCTTGAACATCTGGAAGTTCACGGTTCATGTATTGCTGAAGCCTGGCTTGGAGAATTTTGAGCACTACTTTACTAGCATGTGAGATGAGTGCAATTGTAGTTATACTATATTATTATTATTAAATAATAATATGAAAGGTTCATCAAGCCCTTCTGAATGCCAGGCAGAGTAATATGGCATATGCATCATCTTATTTCATCCTTCCAATGATCTTATGAGAAAGGTAAAATCGTTATTTTCATTTTACAAGAAACTGAGACTTAGAGAAATTAAAATGACAACCAAAATATATTAACTGGCATTAGCAGTTCACTGACAATTTATGTAATATTTAAATTTACACCAAGAAGACATTTAAAAAATATTTGGCATAACAGAAAAGTATCATGGGCATGTCAAGTTGCATAAAATCTGGTGCTTTATGGGTCTGTATTTCTCACTACAGTTGTGCATGCTGAGTTCTTTGTACAACATTGATCTTCAATTAATTTGATTACACATCATATCCTATGTTTTTTCAAATTATTGATGTATTTGTTTTGTTCTTACCAATATTTTTAAATAGATGTTTTTGAAAATAAAAATCTTCTATAAATTATGATAACAAACAGCAACCTTCCTTCCTTTCCATCTCTATCTCCAAGTTCTACTCTTTTGAGTTAATGACTTTCAAATATTTTAGCTGTTTCTTCTGGTATTTGTTCCCACTCCTTCAAATAACACATGGTGGTATTTGCAACATCTTGATTTTTTTTTTCCTATTATAGGCATCCTGACTTTGTAGAATAGAGAGTCAGGATTTACCTCTTACACTTCCCCAACATGTGCATGTGCACACACACCCTTCTCCACCCATCCTCCCAATATGGTTATAAAACATTCTTACTAAATCATTCACTTATTGCTTACATTTTTACAACTATGAGAATATTCCTCACAGCCAAGTTATGTGGTTTATGATGGATATAGTTTCTTGCCTCTACAACTTTTTGTTTTTCCTAGAGTCACTAATTATATGATTTTTTCATCTGCTTACTTTTCAATGACTTAGTCTCTCAAACTTTGACAGAGCTGTAATTTTCCTCCCAAATGGGTCAACTATGTCAGTTGACCAATTTGTTCGTTTTTGTGGAGGTATCCCTTCTGGAGCCCTCTGGCCTTTTTGCTCCAATTTGTGTTAGTTGCCACAAAGCCGTCATCTCAAAAATTCTTTTGGGGTCAAGCTGATTCAAACTGCTGTGTTTTCATTTGTTTTTGACTTTGTTAGCTATAGATTTCTGAGAGAAGTGTTAAAAAAAAAAAAACCTCCCACTCTGATAAAAGATTTGTTAATTTCCTGTGAACAAAATTAATTACACTTATGGTTGGAATTGAATAATTTTTGCTCACAAGTCTCTTGCATTTCATGTCTTTCTGATTCTCATATTCATTTTGTTTTACTGTTTTTATGTTCTTGAGTAATTATCTTATAGAAGGTCTTTGGATAATAAAATATCTGTCTTTATCATCTGCAAAAAGGACTTTATTTTTCTTACTTATATTTTTTTCCTGGTTTCATAATTCTTATTTCAAAATTATTTTCCTTCCTGTTGCTTTGTATATTTTAATATTTTAACTCTTCCGGCTGTGGTGGGTCTTCATTGCTGCTCACCGGCTTTCTCTAGCTGCAGTGAGCAGGGGCTACTTTTTGTTGTTGTGCACGGGCTTCTCATTGTGATGGCTTTTCTTGCAGCACCCAGGCTTCAGTAGTTGTGGCTCCTGGGCTTTAGAGCACAGGCTTAGTAGTTGTGGTGCAAGGGCCCAGCTGCTCCATGGCAAGTGGGATCCTCCTGGATGAGGGATTGAACTCGTGTCTCCTGCATTGACAGGCAGACTCTTCACCCTGACTCTTCACAGGGAAGCCCCAAGCTATTTTTTATGTGAAAACTATTTGTCAAGTTTCTGTTGTGTTTTGGTTTGGTCTTCTCTTTTGTGAATTGAAGTTACTTAGACTATCTTGTTGGAGAAGGCAATGGCACCCCACTCCAGTACTCTTGCCTGGAAAATCCTATGGGTGGAGGAGCCTGGTAGGCTGCAGTCCATGGGGTTGCTAAGAGTCGGACACGACTGAGCAACTTCACTTTCACTTTTCACTTTCATGCATTGGAGGAGGAAATGGTAATCCACTCCAGTGTTCCTGCCTGGAGAATCCCAGGGACGGGGGAGCCTGGTGGGCTGCCGTCTATGGGGTCGCACAGAGTCGGACACGGCTGAAGTGATTTAGCAGCAGCAGCAGCAGACTATCTTGTAAACGAGTGTTAAAACACTCCTTCCCAGGGAATGGAGATCAGGCAGTTTTGTTCCTGAAAAGTTCCTTATTATCCTCAAGGAAAGGGAAATCAGTTGTATTGTAGAAATATGATTTTTCAAGCTGTATTTCTGACAGTCTTCCTGTCTATCAAGGACTACTGTGAAAGAAGAGAATACAACTTTTGGAGAGACGATAAATGAGTGATACAGCAAGGAAGTAGTGGAGAATAAAATGTAGGAAGAAAAGAGAGCCGTAACGTCTCTGCTATATTTTTTGATATATACATTATAGGAAAGACGTGGAGCAGCTGAGCTTGCCTTTTCACCCTAATGGTGTGTGACTTAATCCAGCATAGGCAGGGTTTTCTTAGAGGGGTGAGCATGAGTGACCCTCAGTTTTTCCTAGCATCATCTTAATCTTATATTTCTCAACATCCAGCCCATGCAGCTGATGCATGTTTAAAAGATTTTTCACTCACACTGTTTTGCCAATGTGAAAGATTTTATTCACCAGCTGGGATTTTCATGTGTTCTGCAGCTTCCCATGGCTTTTCATTGGCTTCGGTCTCTCTGCTTCTCTCATATTAGTAGTGATTTTGGAATAATGGAAAAGAGCTCAAATTCAAGCTTCACAGCAATTTAAATATCACTTTTTATAGTTTTCTCCTTTTCATTTCTATAGCATCCTGTCTACTAATATTAACAGCACAGCTTGAGGCAGGTGCAGACCAATTTGCCTTTATGGATTTATTTGACCCCTAAAAGTCCTTGCTCTGTTTCTGAGCCCTTCCAACATGAACCTGGCTTTTGCCCCAGGAGCCTGTATCTACTTGTTCCCTATACAAAGGCAAGAAAGAAGAACTAAGGCAAGCTATCCCTTTCCCTTCATATCAAACAGACTGTACACATTATAAATGTACTAAGATCCCTGCTTTTCTTAAGTAGTTTAAGTAGGAAACCTACATGTTTCGAGGACATGTGAAGTATTTGGGTTTTTTATTGAATGATAACATCAGGCTTAGGGAATGAACTTAACACAAATTTACTGAAATCACTGTGGTAAATATGTATGAAAAAACTTGGATTCATAGTGAGGTCTTTATCGAATCAGAGTTATATTTTTAACAGTGTACACATGTCAATTATATTGAAGGGATGACCAGTAAATAGTGCTTATTTCCTACTGAAATCAAAGAAAATAGTTAGAAAAGCATTTTGTATTGAATGACTTCCTCTATCTTCTCAGCACCAAATGAATGACTAATTAAATGTTATTAATATATGAAAATATCATAACAGGTAGTCCTTTCCATTAATGAGTATGTAATAATATAGTAAACATTCTGAAGAGAAAGACATGAGAGATGGTGTATCAGTTGAGCAGAGTAATTTATCTCAAAACTCTGAGGTCAACCAGAGAGAAAGCTGTCATGAGGGTGAGAACTGAATCTCCTCCTCTTTCCCTATCCTGATTGTTACCTATAAATTCCTCAGGAATAAAAGTATTTTATATCAGAAAATCTACCAACATAATTCATTATGTCACCAAATCAAAAAGGCAAACCAAAATTACTATATCAATATGTAGATGTTCAAAGACTTTTAATACAATTCAAAAATCAGCCCTAGTAAGTAATAAGCAGGAAGAATCTACTTAGGTATGATAAAGTTGATTTTACAAAAACCAAAAGAAAATATTATTCTAAAATAACAAAAACTCTAAGACAATTTAAAGTAAAATTAGGAAGGCCCTTTGATAGAAATTCTTATTTTAACATTGCCTTGGAGATTCTAGTGACTGCACGGAGCCAGAAAAAGTAAGTAATACGTATGCATAGGCTTTGGAACCACCAAGTGGTACGCTGGCTTGTTCTAATATTAATGAGATTACAAAAGGGACTATGTTTTTCAGAAACGTTTCACTTTGTGGTTCTGTGCAAGAGTTGGCCAAAATCCAAAGTCACATGAGACTTGGAATGCGGAAGTGGAGTAGCATCCACTACTTCTGAGGTTCTTCTAAGTCAGATATGATGAAGGACAGATGCAGAGATGCCCAGTGATTTCCGGTTTCCCATTGTTTCCTCTACTCTGTGTTCAACTCTACCTCCAGGTGGCTAGACCCACTGACCAAAAGTAGCCCCAGGCCCTCCAACAGATTCTGAATTGAAGACTTTGGAATTGGGTGCCAGGCAGAGGTGCAGCTCTCCAGAAACTTCTCTGCCACCTTGCTTTCACATTCCCTCTCTGACACCTGGATGTGTCCAGCTTTCCAGATTTCCATTAACACAGCCTTTAACAAGGCCGTGTAGTGAATTTTCTCTGATTCTCCAACTTCCTTTTTTTGGACCTTTATTTCCTAACATCTCCCACAATTACTTAAGGTCTTGTTCCTATAATTAAACCCCCTTTCATGATACTAGTTTTTCTGCTTCACTGACTAAATTCTGACTGATGAAATTAATAAAAGAATCTGTTAAGGGGGCTGAATAAAAGATAAATGCTAAAAATGTTTTCTGTGTTTTAGCAATATAGACTTAGGAATAAAAACAGAAAAATAATAGCATTTTGTTCATAACGCCGAAAAAAAAATAACTAGGAATAAAATTACAAGAAAGGCACAGAATTATATGAAGACTATAATATTTTACTGAAGGATATGAAACAAGATTTTAGCAACTGGAAAAACATTTCACATTCCTGAGTAGGAAAAATAGGTAATAAAGTGGTGATTCTCCCAAATTAATATAAAGTATATTTCCAATTAGGATCCTGGCAGAATCTTAAAAAATAGCTCCTATTATTTTAAAATTCATATGTAAGAATAAATATCCTAGAATAATTGAGAAAGGGGCTTCCCTGGTGCTCAGATGGTAAAGAATCTTCCTGCAATGAGGGAGACCTGGGTTCGATCCCGGGGTTGGGAAGATGCCCTGGAGGAGGGCATGATAACCCACTCCAGTATTTTTGCCTGGAGAATCCCCATGGACAGAGGAGCGTGGAAGGCTACAGTGCTGGGGATCACAAAGATTTGGACATGACTGAGTGACTAAGTACAGACACAGATGCAAAAGAACAGTGTATGTATGTGGGGTTCTTTACTATATATAAGAACATATTGCACAGCTTTTGTAATCAGTCAATATTGTATCAGCATGAGAACAGATAGATAAGTTGACAGAATAGAAAATCCAGAAATAGATCATAATATATATGAGAATTTAACATATGAAAAATTTATGGCTCAATTTGGTGGGGAGAGTATACTGTACATAAGCAAGAGTGTTTGTATTAGTTCATATATTGGTCTAAGAGCACAAAGAAAAATTCAGAAGGATACATACAGTTGTTACGTAAGTTGTCTAGTGGATGGCTATGGGACTTAAGGCAGGAACGAATGAGAAGAAAGAAACAAAGAGAAAAATAAGAAATCATCAAGCAAACTTAAAATGTTTGATTTCCAGAGTTATATTCTAGAATCTTATTTCTAGAATCAGATTCTCAGAATAAAAAATATAATATTTTAGTGTTATCAGGTGAATATATGGAGAAATATATGGGAGTGGGGGAGAGATGTGACAACTTGTAAGAATCTCTATAGTCTATCAGTGAAGAAAGCAAGTTAAAGACCTACGGGTATAATTTGATTCTTTTTATTAACAGATAAAAACAGACACACTGTATTAATCAAGGTTTGATCAGAGAAGGACAACTTCTAGGTGTTATATAGAACAGTGGACCCCACCTTTTCAGCACCAGGGACCAGTTTCACAGAAGACAATTTTTTCACAGAATGGTGGGGGGTGGGGAGGATGGCTTTGGGATGATTCAAGCACATTACATTTATTGAGCACTTCATTTCTATTATTACATCAGCTCCACCTCAGATCATCCTCGGGAATTAGATCCTGAAGGTTGAGGACCCTTGTTGTAGAATAAGGAATTTGTCATAGGGATTTGACTTTATGCAAGGTCAATGTTGGAGAAGGCAATGGCACCCCACTCCAGTACTCTTGCCTGGAAAATCCCATGGATGGAGGAGCCTGGTGGGCTGCAGTCCATGGGGTCGCTAAGAGTCAGACACGACTGAGCGACTTCACTTTCACTTTTCACTTGCATGCATTGGAGAAGGAAATGGCAACCCACTCCAGTGTTCTTGCCTGGAGAATCCCAGGGACGGGGGAGCCTGGTAGGCTGCCGTCTGTGGGGTCGCTCAGAGTCGGACATGACTGAAGCGACTTAGCAGTAGCAGCAAAGTCAATGTTGGGGCTTCCCAGGTGGCTCAGCAGTAAAGAAACCTCCTGCAATGCAGGAGACATGGGTTTGATCCATGGGTCAGGAAGATCCCCTGCAGGAAGGCATGGCAATCCTCTCTAGTATTCTTGCATGGAGAATCCTCATATACAAAGGAGCCTGGTGGGCGACAGTCCATGGCAACCATCCATGGGGTGGGGTGATAGTCCACAGTGGGTGACTCTCAAAGAGTTGGACACAACTGAACCAACTGAGCATGCGCAGAAGGTCAATGTTGAAGCTAGTTAAACAGTTTATATATGACTTGCTGCTGTGCCCAGCATTGGACCTGAAGTCTTCAGGATAGGGAAGCGAAGGGAAAGATGTGCATGAAGTTGGAAGGGAAAGATGTGCATGAAGTGGTTTGCCATTCCAAGGATAAACTGGAACCCAGGAAGACAAACTGAAAATCAAATGGCTCTTTCACTTACTTCAAACCTCCAACTTTGATGATGTTGGTGACCTGCTGGGTGACCTCAGTCATAGAGTAGAGCATACAGGTGACCTAAGAGCAGGAGAAGCTTAAGGAGGAGATCCTATGAGAGACAGACTCTGTGGGCTCAGTTGCTACCTCAGGTCAACAAGGTGAGAGACCAGATCCAGAAAGAATGTATACAAACTGCTACAGTATCTGATCCTATATCAACCTTCTCAATCTAATCATTCTTGCTGTTTCATTTTTAGCCTTTCACATCTCATTAAAATTTCTATGTGGCCAATCTAAGCTCAAAAACATACAGGGAAGGGAATTCATAAACAAACAAGTAAGAAGCCTATGTAAATATGTGTATATATCTGTGTGCATGCTAAGTCATGTCTGACTCTTCATGACCCTATGGACAGCAGCCTGCCAGGCTCCTTTGTCCGTGAGATTCTCCAGGCAAGAATACTGGAGTGGGTTGCCATGCCTTCCTCCAGGGAATCTTCCTGACCCAAGGATCAAACCCATATCAATTATGTCTCCCTCACTGCAGGCGGATTCTTTACTGCTGAGCTACTGGGGAAGCCCCAGTTATACCTCTATGTTGACATGAATAAGGAAAAAGTCATGGAAAGATACACCCCAGGTTTCATCAGGGAGATAGTAGTGGAGGGATGTGGCCAGAAGCTAAATATAATACAGTATATTTATGCAATGTATTAATAATACAGTGAAGCTGTTATGAAGAACAGGATGTGTTTGTATGTACACATACGGAAAGCTATCCCAATTGGAAAAAAGCAAGTCAAGGAAAAATATCTAAAATACAATATTAAGGAGAAATAATCCACTATGTGTGGAGATACAGATATAGGTCACTTACTAGCTGTGTGACCTTTGAGCAAGTTACTTAATCTCTCTATACCTTATTTTCCTCATTTATAAAATGGCCTTAGTAATAACAATGATAATATCTGGATTGTATGTTATTATGAAGATGAAATGAGACCTGTAAAGTGCTTAAAATAGTGCTTAGCAAATAGCAAGTCCTCCATAATATTAGTCATTATTATCATTATTTTGGTTATTTCTATCATTGTTAATATATCTCTATGGAAAACACCTTCCTCCTTCTTATACCCTATCAGCTCAGTTCTAGCCTGTCAAACCAAGGAGAAAAGGAGGAAGAGAAGGGGATCTGATTTAAACAGAGCTTCCCCGCAAGGTTGTCACTGGCCCATGGGTCAGTGAGTTGTAACCCCAGGTAGTCATTAAAGGATGTTGATGGCGAAAAGACACAAGGTCAAGCAATGCTTATCCAGAAAAAAGCCTGGGATTCAGACAGGCAGTTCTGGCTGTGTGAGGGTGTGTGCATGCATGGGTGTGTGTATGTGTTCTCATGTGTTAGCACATACAGGTTTGTGTATAAATTGGAAAGAAACAATAAAACAACTAAGAATGAACGCACATAAAGAAATATTTTAAAATTCCTGCAAAGGTAAGTCAGAGTGCTATATACTGTATTTTTTAATCCGCATATGAGAGTTAAAAGAAGGGACTGCCAGCGTACTCATTTATGCACCCTGAACCCTGCAATTTATTTCACTGTATTTGATGTTAGCAGGGAAGCATTTATTTATTTAAAATTACTCAGAATATAGCACAAAGAACTATTCTGCAGGTATGAAATATGTCCAAACTGCAAAAAAAAAAAAAAAAAAAACCACACCTGTCTCCTGCACTTTTGACACGTGACCACAGTAAAGGAAAAATGAAGCTTCTTTTGTTTCTAGATGCTGCTGGAGGAAATGAAACAATGGGGCATGAACATAGTTCTCAACCTTTTTTTCTATGGGGGCACTGACTAATGTTCCCTAGCACAATGCGCTTCTAAACGTAATTCCCAGCACACTGGCCATTACTTCATCTCATTCACTGCCACCCAAGAGAGCATTTCAGGATACAAATGAGTGAGACTGACATTGAAAGAGGATAACCTTGAAGACATTCTATTTTTTAATTAAAAATGTGATACATGAATATATTCTCATTGTGAAAGACTAAAACAATATGGAAATACATAGGATATACTCCTGTACAAGCTCTCCTATACCCAAGCTCCTTTTCTCCACAGAGAGAAGCTAATAAACTATTAACAATTTGGTGTGCAGCCTTTATATCTTAAATTTGCATTTATATGTTCATATGTATGCATGTGTTTATCTATATCTTTATATAGCCACACATACTGGATTATTTTTTCCATAAATAAGATTATATTTTAGCTATTTTTCTGTGATTTATTTTCCTCAAAACATCAAAACACTGGAATATCTGTACATATGGGTACAATACAGACCCATCTTGTTCTTTATAACAGCTGCATAGTATTGTGTTGCATAAATATCTAACATCTTATTTAACCTGTTTCCAATTGGTGGCTACTTGTGTTATTTCTTTTTTATTATGAAAAATAGTGTTGTGCTGAACATATTTGTTTATCTTTGTTCATGTTTCTTTGTGCATGGATGTATTTACTAAGAACAGATATGTAGAAGTGGTATTGCTAGGTTAAAGAGTACCCACATTTTATTTGTTTTAGTATTTAAGTAAACACAAAATATTCTGAAAATTTGTACCAATTTATACTTTCTCTGGAGAAGGCAATGGCACCCCACTCCAGTACTCTTGCCTGGAAAATCCCATGGATGGAGGAGCCTGGTGGGCTGCAGTCCATGGGGTCGCTAAGAGTCGGACACGACTGAGCGACTTCACTTTCACTTTTCACTTGCATGCATTGGAGAAGGAAATGGCAACCCACTCCAGTGTTCTTGCCTGGAGAATCCCAGGGATGGGGGAGCCTGGTAGGCTGCCGTCTATGGGGTCGCACAGAGTCGGACACGACTGAAATGACTTAGCAGCAGCAGCAGCATACTTTCTCCAATGGCAGTATTTTTTCAGTCATTCAAAAAAGATTTACACAGTGGCTACTTACTTACCTACCTACTTACCTGTCTGTCTACCTACTTACTTACCTACCTACCCACCACCTATCTAACATGTGGCGGGGGGAAAAAAAGCAGGTCTAAAGGCATCTGGTCCCATCACTTCATGGCAAATAGATGGGGAAACAGTGGAAACAGTGTCAGACTTTATTTTTTGAGGCTCTAAAATAACTGCAGATGGTGATTGCAGCCATGAAATTAAAAGATGCTTACTCCTTGGAAGGAAAGTTATGACCAAACTAGACAGCATATTAAAAAGCAGAGACATTATTTTATCAACAAAGGTCTGTCTAGTCAAGGCTATGGTTTTTTCCAGTAGTCATGTATGGATGTGAGAGTTGGACTATAAAGAAAGCTGAGCACAGAAGAATTGATGCTTTTGAACTGTGGTGTTGGAGAAAACTCCTGAGAGTCCCTTGGACTGCAAGGAGATCCAACCAGTCCATACTAAAGGAAATCAGTCCTGTTCATTGGAAAGACTGATGCTGAAGTTGAAATGCCAATATTTTGGCCACCTGATGCAAAGAGCTGACTCATTTGAAAAGACCCTGATGTTGGGAAAAATTGAAGGCAGGAGGAGAAGGAGACGACAGAGGATGAGATGGTTGGATGGCATCACCAACTCAATGGGCATGGGTTTGGGTAAACTCCAGGAGTTGGTGATGGACAGGGAGGCCTGGCTTGCTGCGGATCATGGGATTGCAAAGAGTCGGACATGACTGAGTGAACTGAAAGGTTTTAGGAGTGATAGGAAAGTCATACATTTACCTGGCTAAAAAAAAGTCATCTCTGAGAAAAACTTGAACTAAGAATTGGAGCTTAAGAATTAGAAGGACTGATGCTGAAGCTGAAGCTCCAATACTGTGGCCGCCTGATACAAACAGGTGACTCATTGGATAAGACCTTGATACTGGGAAAGACTAAATGCAGGATAATGGGACAACAGAGGATAAGATGGTTGGATGACATCACTGACTCAATGGACATGAGTTTGAGCAAGCTCCAGGAGTTGGTGATGGACAGGGAAGCCTGGTGTGCTGCAGTCCACGGGGTTGAAAAGAGTCAGACATGACTGAGCGACTGAACTGAAAAACTGGAGCAAGTCACACATACTAATATATCTGAGGGAAAAGGATCAAGGTAGAGGGAACAGCAAGTAAAAGTAACTGAAGAGGATCAAAAGTTAGTATGTACTAAGAAAAAAAGGAGGCAGTACGACAGGACTGGAGTTAGCAAGGGGGAAAGTAGAAGAGAGAGGTAATGGATGTACAAGAGTATCCATCTGCTAAGCCTTTTACTAATGCCAAGAACCATTCATCTTTAAAGTGCTGGCCAACCTACTGGCAAATCTCATTCTTTTTTAAAATTGCATTCTGCCTGATTATTAATGAGATAGAGAATCTTTTCATATGTATGTTGGCTGTTTTTGTTCTTATTCTACATTTGTCTTTTTATATCTTTTCCTCACTTTCAATTAGATTTTTCTTATTGATTTTTAGGATCTTTTTATATATTCTGATTATTTATTAACCCTTTTTCAGTTATGCATATTTGCAAATATGTTCTCACAATTTGTCTCAATTTTTATGAAACCCAACTTCTACATTATATTTATGAATTCTTGATGCTGTTTTTAGTTTAAGGACACTCTCTCCATCATAAAATAAATAGTTTCCTATATTTCCTTCCGATGATTTTATAAACTTGGTGTTCATTAATTTTAGCACTTTAATCCATTTGGGATTCGTATTTGTGAATGTCACAGTTAAGATATATGCATTTTCCTTTTCTGATTTGAAATACAAAATTTATTATATTAAAATCTCATCTATATTAATCTGTTTCTGGACTGTCCACTCAGTTATGTTTTTCTATTTACCTGTCAATACCACAGTTTCAAGTATTAAAGTTTTATAATTTAGATATTTTTATGGGTCACTTTTTCTCAGTGTCTTTTGAAAAATATTCTTGGAGATTCTATTTCAGATGAATCTCTGGGTTAGCTTATCAAGGTCCATTTTACTGAGATTTTATTTAAATGTATAGGTTAACTTGAGGAGAATTAACATTGGTAAATTACTGAGTGTTCTTATTTAGGGAATAGATCTTTTCATTTGTTTAGATTTCCTCTCATGATTTTCAGTACATTTTTACAGTTTTGTCCCACACAAGTCTTGCATATTTCTTGTTAAGTTTATTTTTAGGCTTTTTCTGCTTTGTGTTTCTGTTTATGAAGGGATTTTGTATTGTATTTTATTTTCTAATATCTTGATTTAACTTTATTAGATAAATTTAGAAGGAAAAAAACCCCAAGCCTTGCAGTAAATTAAGGGTAGTTTTACACTGATTGTAGTCATTTAATAATCTTCTGCTAGCAATAGAGCATCTGAATTGATTCCTTCATCAGAACAATGCCTGGGATATGACAAATCAAAGAGGCTACCTTTAGCCTTTGTTTTGGGACATTTATTTACTCAGGGAGGAGGAGGCAATTAGGCCAAGCTCTGGAGCTCCTGTATGGTCAATCATCCTGGAATCTGAGAAAGAACAAAATAATGGGGCTGGGACTTCCGCTTCCTCTTTCCATATTCACTCCTGCTGTTTTATTTTGACTTCCTTTTGTTTCAAGTCTTTATTTTATACAACTAAAATTTAAAAATTATGCACATAGAAAAGCACATAAAATAATACAACCTTAATTTAATAGCCAAGTCATTTAATATGACCAAATAGCTGTTTGCTTGCCATATTTGGTTCAGGACTTTTTTGCTTCTATTCTTATTAATCTTAAGGAAATAAAATATTATAAATAAAGATAAAGCACCAACTCTTTCATTCTCATTCACTCTGACATTGGTTTGTTTCACTTTTATGCACATTTTAAATATTTTATGATTTTAATGTGCAGCTATAAGTTATATTTATTATCTGGTGTATTTCTTAACATTTACATTAGCATCAAAACATATGTAGCCTTTTGTAACTTAATACTGCAGGCTTTTGAAATTCATCCTGTTGACAAGGACAGTTGCTCAAAGTATTTTTATTTATATCCATTGGTTAAACATAGCCAGTCTAGCCACATGGCTATACCTAGTGGCCAGGGCAACAGAGAAATGTGGTTTTTTATTCGAGGCAACCATAAGCCTGGCTAAAAATTCAGGTTATATTACTAAGGAAGAAGAGTAGAACTGGTAGTAGGGTACAGGAGGCCATCTCTGCCAAACACTTTTAGTTATAATTTTTATTATAGATTTCTGAAATATACCTTTATTGGATAAGGTGTTGTTTTTATCTTCCTCAGCTTGCCAAAGGATTTTTTAAATTGCTTTTAATTAGGGATAGTTGTTAAACTATTCTTTGGCATTTTTTTGATATGATTGTGTGATTTTCTACTTTAATCTGATAATGTAATGTATTAAATTAATAGGTTTATTAATGTTAAACTATCCTTGTATTCCAGACATTAAATTTTAATTAATCAAAACATGAACCTTATACCTGTTAGAAATACATTATTTTTTTTAAAGCAGTGTAGAGTTTCACTTATTTAGGATTTAAAGATACATTCATAGATTAAATTGGCTTGTTCTCTTATTATTTGATATTATTTGTTTGGATTTATAATCAAGATTATGCTAACCATATACTAACCAGAGTTACTGGGGAAGCTTTCTGTCTTTTTATATTTTGGAAATTTTTTTTTAACCTAAGAATTATCTATTTAGATTTTAATATGTTAACCATAATGTCATTTGATCTGGTTTTTTTTCAGGGATGTATCTTTGACTATAAAAATTTCTTCTACGACCCTATTCTATTTTTCCTTATACATATTTTTGTTATACATATTTTTCTAGAGAAATCAGCCTTTTAATTTAGATTTCAAATTTGTTAGCATTAATTGAAACCGACCTTTCTCTCACACTTCAAAAATTTTTTCCATGTCTATATTTATCTTACCTATCTTCTGTGGTTTATTTGTGTCTCCTCTATTTTTTTCTCGATCAGAATTGCCAGAGATTGCACAACTATGCTGGAATTTTAAAGAACTAAGTACTCTTTTCGGGTTTTTTGCTTATTTCATTATTTTCTGTGTTTTTACTTTTTCATTTTCTTCATCCAAACTGTTTTTTCTTCTTCTAATGTATTGCATTATCTGTTTAGGCCATTATTTGAGACATTGTTTATTGGCTACCCATTTCTAATCCCCTCATCCCTTTCCTACTTTCAACTATCAAGACTGAAATAGTTAGATAACCATTTCCAGACAGTCTTGGAGCTAGGTATGGCCATGTCTTCCAGATGTAAGAGGAAGTTTTTTAGGGGCACAATAGGAAAGATTTTCTCCCACTGCTCCCTAAAACAGAGAAACACATCAACCCTCTCTCCTTTCCAACTAGTAGAAGGAAAAAGACAGCACAGAAAAGGCATATCTGCTTTCTTAAAAGCCCCACCCTAAAAGTTGTATACATCATGCCCATTCATATACCATTGGAGAGAACTTACTCATTTAATCATACTAACTGCAAAGGAGGCTGGGAAATGTGACTAGGCATGTCACTTGTTGTAACTCTATTATGATGGAAGAAAACAACAGATCTGGAAAATAGATTAGCCATTACTTGCAACTTTTCACACATACAATGACAAAGCAGTTAAGAATATCAGTTACTCATGAAAGCACAAACTGGTAAGTTGTTCTATAATCCTTATGAGACCTAAATGAAAAAAAGTTGAGCTTTGAAAATATTCATCCAAATATTAGATTATGTCACCAGCATTCTTATCTGAAAAAAGGACAAAAACCCGAGCTACAACAATCAAACTTAAGCAACCACTGACGGACAGTCTAAGCAGCCAACTTGAATCAATAAGGGTATTTATATTTCCATAACAGATGGGTAATCACATATATACACTGGCATACAACTCGGTGGCTTCTCAATTCACTATGAAATCATATAACTCAAACCAAATTAATAGTTACAGGTGGCTTTAATAGTGTTATGAAAGCAATTGGCATTGGTTCATATCAACTATATCCACTTGAACTGTGTGTGTTGCTGTTGTTCAGTCTCTAAGTCATGTCTAACTCTTTGTGACCCTATGTACTGTGTGTAGCCTGCCAGGCTTCTCCGTCCATGGGATTTTTCAGGCAAGAATACTGGAGTGGGTTGCCATTTCCTCCTCCAAGGGATCTTTCCAAATCAGGACTGAATCTGCATTGGGAGGCAGATTCTTTACCACTGAACCCCTGGGAAGCCCATCTATTAGAAGTAGCACAGAGTTAATAACAAGTGTAGGCACAAGTAGCAATAACCTGATATGCTTTCAAAAATGTTAAAAGAATAGAAAAGGGGATACTACTTTTTTCCTAGTCAATTTGTTTAAATTTTAAAATGTAATTTCTTATAGTTTCTTGTAGTTTCCTCTTATAAGTTTAAAATAAGTCTACAAATCACTTTACTTGATTATCTTTATTCTAGCATAAATAATATTTTCAGTTCAGTTGCTCAGTTGTGTCTAACTCTTTGCAACCCCATGCACTGCAGCACACCAGGCCTCCCTGTCCATCAACAACTCCTGGAGTTCACCCAAACCCATGTCCATTGAGTCGGTGATGCCATCCAACCATCTCATCCTCTGTCAGCCCCTTCTCCTCCCACCTTCAATCTTTCCCAGCATCAGGGTCTTTTCAAGTGAGTCAGCTCTTCACATCAGGTGGCCAAAGTACTGGAGTTTCAGCTTCAACATCAGTCCTTCCAATGAAGACTCAGGACTGATTTCCTTTAGGATGGATTGGTTGGATCTCCTTGCAGTCCAAGGAACTCTCAAGAGTCTTCTCAAACACCACAGTTCCAAAGCATCAATTCTTTAGCACTCAGCTTTCTTTCTAGTCCAACTCTCACATCCATACATGTCTACTGGAAAAGCCATAGCCTTGACTAGATGGACCTTAGTTGACGAAGTAACGTCTCTGCTTTTTAATATGCTGTCTAGGTTGGTCATAACTTTCCTTCCAAGGAGTAAGCGTCTTTTAACTTCATGGCTGCAATCACCATCTGCAGTGATTTTAGAGCACAAAAAAATAGTCAACCACTGTTTCTGCTGTTTCCCCATCTATTTGCCATGAAGTGATGGGACTAGATGCCATGACCTTAGTTTTCTGAATGTTGAGCTTTAAGCCAACTTTTTCACTCTCCTCTTTTATTTTATCAAGAGGCTCTTTAGTTCTTCTTCACTTTCTGCTATATGGGTGGTGTCATCTACATATTTGAGGTTATTGATATTTCTCCCGGCAATCTTGATTCCAGCTTGTGCTTCATCCAGCCCAGCATTTCTCATGATGTTAACCATTCAATATCACGGTAATCCAAGTCTATGCCTTGACTGAAGAAGCTGAAGTTGAACAGTTCTATGAAGACCTATAAGACCTTTTAGAACTAACACCCAAAAAAGATGTCCTTTTCATTATAGGGGACTGGAATACAAAAGTAGGAAATCAAGAAACACCTGGACTAACAGGCAAATTTGGCCTTGGAGTACAGAATGAAGCAGGTCAAAGGCTAATAGAGTTTTGCCAAGAGAACACACTGGTCATAGCTAACACTCTCTCCCAACAACACGAGAAGACTCTACACGTGGACATCGCCAGATGGCTAACACCAAAATCAGATTGATTACATTCTTTGCAGGTAAAAATGGAGAAGCTCTATACAGTCAGCAAAAACAAGAGAGCTGGGAGCTGACTGTGGCTCAGATAATGAACTCCTTATTGCCAAATTCAGACTTAAACTGAAGAAAGTAGGGAAAACCACTAGACCATTCAGGTAATGACCTAAATCAAACCCCATACAATTATACAGTGGAAGTGAGAATTAGATTTAAGGGACTAGATCTGATAGACAGAGTGCCTGATGAACTATGGACAGAGGCTCATGACATTGTACAGGAGACAGGGATCAAGACCATCCCCAAGATAAAGAAATGCAAAAAAGCAAAATGGCTGTCTGAGGAGGCCTTACAAATAGCTGTGAAAAGAAAAGAAGCTAAAAGCAAAGAAGAAAAGGAAACATATACCCATTTGAATACAGAGTTCCAAAGAACAGCGAGGAGAGATAAGAAAGCCATCCTCAGTGATTAGTGCAAAGAAATAGAGGAAAACAATAGAATGGGAAAGCGATCTCTTCAAGAAAATTAGAGATGCTAAGGGAACATTTCATGCAAAGATGGGCTCAATAAAGGACAGAAATGGTAGGGACCTAACAGAAGCAGAAGATATTAACAAGAGGTGGCAAGAATACAAAGAATTTTACAAAAAAATATTTTCATGACCCAGATAATCACGATGATGTGATCACTCACTTAGATCCAAACATCCTGGAATGTGAAGTCAAATGGGCCTTAGGAAGCATCACTACGAACAAAGCTAGTGGAGGTGATGGAATTCCAGTTGAGCTATTTCAAATCCAAAAGATGTTGCTGTGAAAGTGCTACACTCAATATGTCAGCAAATTTGGAAAACTCAGCAGTGGCCACAGGACTGGAAAAGGTCAGTTTTCATTCCAATGCCTAAGAAAGGCAATGCCAAAGAATGCTCAAACTACCGCACAATTGCACTCATCTCATACGCTAGTAATTAATGCTCAAAATTCTCCAAGCCAGGCTTCAGCAATACGTGAACCGTGAACTTCCAGATGTTCAAGCTGGTTTTAGAAAAGGCAGAGAAACCAGAGATCAAATTGCCAACATCCGCTGGATCATTGAAAAAGCAAGAGAGTTCCAGAAAAACATCTATTTCTGCTTTATTGACTATGCCAAAGCCTTTGACTGTGTGGATCACAATAAACTGTGGAAAATTCTGAAAGAGATGGGAATACCAGACCACCTGACCTGTCTCTTGAGAAATCTGTATTCAGGTCAGGAAGCAACAGTTAGAAGTGGACATGGAACAACAGACTGGTTCCAAATAGGATAAGGAGTATGCCAAGACTCCTTGGCATATATTGTCACCCTGCTTATTTAACTTACATGCAGAGCACATCATGAGATAATATTTTATGATCTTTTTATTTTGTGTCAGGTTACTAAAGCATAACTTACATCAATAACATCATTCTTTTAAGGTGTAAATGTATATAGTTGTATAGTGGCTGCTAGAATCAAGGTATCAAACATTTCTATCCCCTCTCCACCCCCTAAAAAGTTTCCTCATGCACCTTAGTAATCCCCAAATACAACATTCTGGAAGTGAATCCAAATTCCAACTAATATGTCTCACTCAGTAAGCCAGGTTTTTTCACCTGGGAGAACACCATGAAGACATCAAATGTGAACCAGCCGACTATCTTATATTTTTCCTGCCCTCTTAAATCCCAGTTGTTTTCCCCGAGAGCTTCATTGTTCTAAATGATTTTAGCAAGGCATCATTGTTCCTTTTTCTTTGTAAATACACTTTAAAAAAACTGTGGGGGAATACCACTTTTTTATTCAATGTGCCAACATCATTGCTTCCCTTACGGTTCAGCTAGTAAAGAATCTGCCTGTAATGCAGGAGACCTGGGTTCAGCATCATTGTCATCATTAAATTTTCTACATCTATGAGGTTTTTAAAGATATATTATAGAAATAGACAAAAGAAGGTATATTCTTTGTTCCCAAGGGGTTTTTAGATTAAGAGAGAGAAAAAGTATGAATATATTTATCATAAATAGTATATGGTCTATGATAACCAGGAGGTGTTTCCCTCCTCCCCCTCTATTTTATTATGGCTAGCCTGTGGGAAAGAGGAGGTGAAAAGAAGTGGGTTAAATGGAAGGACTGGCTGGATTACGTAGAATGAAAGAAATATAAGAAGATACAGAGGCAGCGTGAAGAGGACAGAACAAAAATTTCAGTAGACTTATAGGAAAGATGGTTGTTATGGCTTGCTCTAGCTTAAAGAAGCCTTGTACAAAGGAGCTATTCATTTTGTAGATGACAAAACAGGTCCAGAGGGGTGCAGTGACTTACTGAAGGTAACCAGAGAAACTGTAAAAGAGTTAGGACTAGAACTAGTTCTCCTAATTCTGTTCTGATGCTCATTTTACTGTCCTCCATGGCTTACCCAAGTTGCTTTCAGAAAGCAACTTGCAATTTCCCACTTACTCACATTTGCTTTATGACCCCTTATGTCCTACTCTAGCTTTACAAAAGAAATACATTAGCATCACCTGGGGACATACCCAATACCTCAGAGGTGTGCCCTCACAGTCTTTCTCAGAGAATCCTTCACCTTTCTTTTCCAAAACCCTCTTGGCAGAGTTCAGGCTCTCTTCTTCACCAGAGGCTTTAATAATGATTCACTGTAGGGCTAGCTTGAAACCTTGACTCTCTTGATATTATGTATGTGGGAAAAAAATGTTTCTAGTTCCAAATAATCAAACTCAACTTTCAACAAAAAGCCAAGGGGAATTTCTATAAATTTATCTGAATATGTAATTTTTTAATGTTCTGAAGAGGAATGATATATGCCTCTTAAATCTGAAACTATGACCTATATATATATATATATATATATATATATATATAAATTCAACTATTCTGTGCACAGCTCTCCATAGGCTTTGGGGGAAATTAAACTCTTCCACTGCTATAGCAGTTGCACCCACAATTCTACTCCAAATTCAAGGTAATAGTGCAAAGTGCCTCAACATCTGGAAAACAGATAATATGAGAAAATAAAACTTACTGTGGAAAAGATACTGATAAGTGTCTTGATGCTACAGTTCTTTGCTGAAATGTAGTTATTTCAGGTGGCCCTTCTAAAAGAAAATGGGAGTTGGATACCAAGTTCAAGTCCACAAAGCAAATTCAAATTAGGTCTATGCTAAATGCAGCACTTTCAAACATTATCTCTGAGTATTTTCATCAGAATATTCTATGTTCAAAAATATTTTTGAAATATATGTGCCACAACACTGTGCTGTGGGGAAGTAAAAAAGTAGAATAATAATAGAAGATGGCTCATGGTATAGGGACAGTTGGAAGGTACAGGCTATACATATTGTAGGAACTCAGAATCAAGAAATAGAACCGTATGGAATATGAAAGGATTCACGTAAGAAGTGAAATTTAAGGATAGGGAGAAGTCGTACATGTGGAGAGGAATACGGAACAGAACTGATGTTTCTAGTATAGCAGCACCGGCATCTATTCTGTGTGACTGGTAACCCATTCTTAGTGGTCACTGTACTTGGCAAATTGGAGGTTAGACATTCTTAATATCGTCCCAGTAGGCATTCCTGGACATAGCTGTGGAAGTGGCTATTGGTGGTTGGGGATCGGTTCAACTTTCCCAAGCTATCAAAAGATAACAAAATGATCAGAACTGGAGATTTGTTTTAAATTGTTGCTGTGTTCAGTTAAGTCATATATGCTGTGTACACCTTTTCTTCTGAGATTATACAACAGGAAAGTCATAGAGAAAGAATTAGTCGAATTGACATCAGTCTTAAACTTCATTATTATATATACAATCATAGATATCGAACTGACAAACACACTCAATGGATATAAATGATTATTATTATTCTTTACTAGAATAAGAACTGCACAGTGTCTTATAACACTTGGATCCAATTTCAATCCCTTGTCAGGATAAACTTTAAAAGAATATCATCAAGAAATCTCAAAAAAAGAGAAAGAAATAGCAAAGCTGGTCATTCTTGTCTAGCAGGTACTTCTGCCGTTTCACCTTTTGAGGTAAGTAGCCTCAGGGACATGGAACCAATTTTCAGTAGCAATTTGCTATGATATTGAATACACATCTCAATACCTTCATAGATAGAAAAGGAGGGTCTGATTCATCAACACTTTCCTTTAGGTCAGCAAACACTCAGGGAACAATTAGACTGTTTATAAAGCCTTGGTACCTGGAATAGTGCGAAGTCAATTTAAAAAATATATTGAATATGTGAGCTTTCCCAAATTGTCATCAACTGTTATGACAAGCTATTAAAGAAGCTATTGTAGAGGACTGAAGGAGCAGCTGATTTCAAAACAGTAAATCAAGTCTTGGTCAAGAGCACTGATGAAAAGAGAACAGGATTCTTGCTGTGTTTATGAGTGGCTCAAGACAGCTTTAATACACATCAATCACAGGTAGGCAGCGTGCTCCGGTCTGTGCCCCCAACTCTCAGTGTGACCTTTTGTGAGTCACCAGACGGCTTTCAGGCTCTGTTACTCAGCCGAAAACAAAGCCGAAGAGCAGAAACTTCAATGAAAAACAGGCATTGCATTGCTAATGAGATTTCCTGGGGAAATAAATTCCTCACCTCTACCACCGCTCTCCGTGACCCTCCCCACTCTAGACCACCACGTCCCACACTGTCAACAGAAGGTGGACAAAGTGAAGTGTTTAAGGCATGTGGCTGTGCTATGCTCCCAGATTCAGAAGGATTTATTGGGAAGAGTTCACTGTGCTTACTTAAAACAGGAAAGCCATAGAGAAAGAAATGGTCACATTCTCTTACTTTAGAAATCTGAGCACTACGGATTCAAAGTCTCTCAATCAGCTATGGTTTGCTTAGAGATTTAGGAGGGCTGACCAAGGAATCTCACCCTTTCAGTCAGTTCTAAACAGTTTATGACTGTATAACCAGTGCTGTGAACTATTTCCACTCCCTCTAGGCAAACATCATTCATTATTGTGAACTTTCTGCTAAAATTATAAGATTAGAGTTGCACAAACATGTAACACTATGACTGTGGATGAAACAAAGTGTAGAACAGAATAGCCAGAACAGCAGCTTAAGACGGTAGTAAAACAGGCTGAGGGTGTTGTGGAGTTTGGAAATGCCACCAATGCTGTCAGCTTCCACAGTTTCATGGTGCAGTCGGCCACCTGCGGGAGAAGGAAGCTCAGAAGGAAGACATGGCAGACAAATCCTGCGGCCCTGGAGAATGAGATTGCACTTTTGTTTTTAAGACTGTTGGTACCTTGGGGTTGTGGTCCTCATACACACACATACACACAAACACACAAGTGTCTGTCCGGCACATATGTCCTCCTTCTGAAGCTAGCCCCCCTTGGAAAGGTTACACATGACTGAACACTACTGAATCAGTCAGTCTATTTAGTGGGCTTGTAAGAATAGCTGATGATATTACGGCTTCAAGGCAGGCTGCCACCCCAGAGCCTCAATCGTAACTAATGGGGGTTTTAAAAGGGAGATCAGAAAATATCATGCAGATAAAATACAGAGATAGGAGAAAAGACCATAACCTCAATCTGCAAAATGTAATAGCTTTGTCAAAATAAAAGCCAAAGCTAAACTCTCCCGCTGCTGCACACCTCCCAGCTCAAGGGAACTGTTCAAGCAGAGAAGCATTTTCTATTAGCACAAACTCCGAATGCAGCAGGGAGAAACTCAGCCATAATATCTGCACAACGGCCCCTCCATGCAAACACCATTCCAGTAATGGGAAATTTTAATGATGTAAAGCAGCAAGGTCACACGATATGTCCAGGCAGCCCTTGGAAAGACACTGCCTCGGCAGATATTACAGAGGAGAGCTCAGAATTGCTCTTGGTTCATTAGGCTTTGCCTGAGGGTTTTTTCTTCCACTATTAACTACAAACAAGGTTGAGGTTCTTGTTACTCAGTTGCTTGTATGCAATACAAAGAGGTGAAGGGCAGGGTTTGTAAATACAGAAAGGCAGACAGCTTAGATGCGTTTTTACAATACTTGAAATATTCTCTCCGAGTCACCTTAAATATGAAAATTGCAAAAGCCTTATCAATGTTGCAGTGTTTTTTTTTTTTCTAGCAGAAGAACTTTTTATCTACTCGTGTATAGATAAAGGTACTATATGCACATAAATATACACACATGGGGTGGACTTATTCCCTCCCCTCCATCCAGCACCACCGCATCTTCTTACAGTTTGCCTCCTTCTCCCAGCTTTATGACCCCATTGAGATCGCTCTTACTGTTTTCTTCCTCGTTACATTTTGATATTTCAAAGCATGGCCTGGATCTCACTCCCATCTCCCTGCTCCACATTATTAATGAATTGGAAAGCAGACATCATTAGTTTTCGGAGACCATTTCTTTTAAAATTTACAGACCCCTTCATCTGAATCCCCAGAGACAGTCTGCTGTTCTCATCTTAGAATCTTATTAGCATCATATCTTCTGTATCCTGCCATGCAAACTGCATGGCTATGCACTTTCTAGCACTTGACCCTTTTGCGGACGGAATTAATTTACTCTTTGAAGATGCAGCAGCATGCTGTTGTGCTTGTTAAAGAAAGAAAAGCCAAGCAAGGAGATGGCAAAGCCAGCAAAGAAAATTCCTGATTTAAAAGCAAGCTCTTGTAAGGGAAGTTAGGTGGAGACTGGCCAGCAGAAACTAATAGCTAGTAAGTATTGATAGAAACAGGCAAATTAGCTGATTAGCAGGGATCACTGAGAATTTCTGCATCCAACTACTAACAAGCATTGGAACAAGCTCTCTGGTATGGAACAGATTACAGGATTCATTTATACTAGAACCTTTCATTCTCAGACGTCTCTTTGACTTAGTATGACCCAGGTCAGCATTAGAAGACAAGTGAAGTAGCTAATTCTGATTTGGTAGAACAACTGAATTGTCTCCTGAAATTTTGCAGACTCATTTACTCAGTACTCACTGTGTGCCAGATATTATTCTAAATGCAGGAGATACAATAGTGAGTAGCATGACATCCCTTCATTGGATGAACTTAATTTTTACTAAGGGAGTGAAACAACAGAAAGTAAAGAGACAATTAAAAATATAACTTCAGGACTTCTCTGGTGGCTCAGTTGTAAAGAATCTGCCTGCCAATGCAGGAGACCCAGGTTTGATCCCTGGTCCAGGAAGATCCCACATGCCACAGAGCAACTAAGCCCGTGAGCTACAACTATTGATTGAGCCTGTGCTCTTGAGCCCAGGAACTGCAACGACTGAGCCCATGTGCCTTAGAGCCTGTGCTCAGCAACAAGAGAAGCCACTGCAACGAGAAGCCCCCATACTGCAACAAAGAGTAGGCCCCACTTGCCACAACTAGAGAAAAGCCCATAAGGGAAGACCCAACAGGGACAATAAATACACACACACACACACACACACACAACTTCAGGTAGCTATAAGTGCTATGAAGAAAAATGAAGCCATTTAAAAGATTAGAGAGTGTCAGGGGAATTATTTGAAACAGGGTGATCTGTTACAGAGTTGACATTCAAGCTAGGGCATTAATGACGTAAAAAAGCAAGCCCTCTGAAGATTCTGGGGATGAATGTTCCAGATGAAATATAAAGGTCTAGAGACCAGAACATATTGACATATTAAAATTTAAATACAGCTGATGTGGCTAGACTGGAGTGACAGAGGAGAAAGTACTGGGACAAATAAGCAGTGACCAGTAGTAAACTCTTAAAGGTCATGATAAGGAGCTTGAATTTTATCCTAAACATGATGGAAGCAATCGAAGGTTATGTGTTTATGCTTTAAGGCGACTCCTGCTGCTTTGTAAAGAATAAACTCGAGGGTAAAGATACAGAAGCAGAATGAAAGCAATGAAACCAGATAGAAGGGTATCTGAACCATAGCAGTGGAGATGAGACATGGTGGGATTCAGGATCTATTTTGGAGACAGAGCGGTAGAACTTGTCGAGGAATTGGATGAGGAAGAGAAGGGTGATGAAGACTTTAACTGAGTGGCAGAACAGTGAAGTGGAACAGATTGAAAATGAAATAAAAACTTCATTCTGGCCAGGTTAAATTTGAGATGACCATTAAATATCCATGAGTAGATAGTGTGGGACTCACAAAGAAATCCGGAGTTAAGAGAGAGAAACATTTTGTAACCGCAAACTTATAAATATCATTTCAAGCCATGTAACTGGATGAGATCATTATAGGATTAAATTTGGACAGAGAAAAGGCCCAAAGATGGCTTTGGGACATTCCAAAAGACAGAGGTCACAAAGAAGAGAATGAGGCATCAAAGGAGACTGAAAAGGAGTAACCAGTGCTGTAGGAGAACAACCCAGAAAACATCACCAAACAACAACAAAAAGAAATTTGAAAAAGGAGGGAATAACCAATAATAGAAAATGCCACCAGTTATTTGAGTGAAATAAGAACTGAGAATTGGTTGTTTGATTAATAGAAGGGGAAGGTAGTGGTTATAGGTAGTGGATTTGGTTATAGGAGGAAACTATCTCTTCTGATAGTTTTTAATTTTTCAATGAAATGAATGAAATTGTCAACTAACAGTAATATACAAGATGATTTGACATTTGTAGTGAAACAATTTAAATGTCAGCATGATCATATGTTTTCCCCTAACCACATTTATCTGTTGAGTTAGGGTTGAAATAGGTGGTATGATGGATTTACCAATATTGGGTTTATCAGCAAGTTAAATAAGGAAAATAAGGACAAGGCACTATATAGTACAATGATTACAGTGAGGGACCATGGGATATTATATTTATGATATGAGGATTGATTGTATGAGAAAAGTATGAGGATGAATCAACTGATGGGCAGGTACAATGGTCTGTAAAATTTTTGGCATATGGGTACTGAAGTTTGAGTGAGCTGGAAACATTAAACATTTTTTTAAATGTGATTATTAAATCTAGATTGTAGAAGTGATATAGTAGGTATCTAGAGCTTCCCAGGTGGCACTAGTGGTAAAGAATCCGCCTGCCAATCCAGGAGATTCAAAAGACTCTGGTTCAATCCCTGGATCTGTAAGATCCCCTGGAGGAGGGCATGGGAACTCTGCTTCAGTTTTCTTGCCTGGAGAATCTGAGGGACAGAGGAGCCTGGCGAGCTACAGCCCAAAGGGTCACAATGAGTTGGATATGACTGAGTAACTGAGCACACACGGAATAACCAGGTTATTGTCATTGCAAGAGACTGAAATGAACGTTTTTGAGATGAGGTTAGTAATAGAGAGTTTTTCTTTTTCTAACCTGATGACAGACCAGGCGTTCCAAAAAATATAGTAGGAGGGTTTGATGGAAATAGAAAGGGAAGGGAAGCTGGGTCAGGCTTGGGGAGGTAAAGAGCCACATGGAGATAACCATGATGACGACCTTATAGTGTCCAGTGCAGTTGCCACTAGCTATGTGTGCCTAGTCAGAATTAAGATGTGCTGAAATATAAAACACACACTGGATTTTGAAGACTTAGTACCAAAAAAAAAAAAAAAAAAAAGAATTTAAAATGTATCATTAAAATATATCATTATATTTGTATTGATTAACTGTTAAAATAGTATTCTGGACATATTGTGTTAAAGAGAATACATTATTAAAATTTAATTTCACTTTTTAAAAACTTAAATGTGGCTACTAGAAAACTGTAAATTACATATATGTTGTTGCTGTTCAGTCGCTAAATCATGTCCGACTCTTAGCTACCCCATGGACTGCAGCACACCAGGTTTCCCTGTCCTTCACTATCTCCCGGAGTTTGCTTAAGGTCATGTCCATTGCGGAGAAGGCAATGGCAACCCACTCCAGTACTCTTGCCTGGGAAATCCCATGGATGGAGGAGCCTGGTGGACTGCAGTCCATGGGGTTGCTAAGAGTCAGACATGACTGAGTGACTTCACTTTCAGTTTTCACTTTCATGCATTGGAGAAGGAAATGGCAACCCACTCCAGTGTTCTTGCCTGGAGAATCCCAGGGATGGGGAAGCCTGGTGGGCTGCAGTCTATGGGGTCGCACAGAGTCAGACACGACTGAAGTGACTTAGCAGCAGCAGCAGCAGCAGCAGCAGCAGCAGCAGAAGCAGCATGTCCATTGAGTCAGTAATACTGTCTAACCATCTTATCCTCTGCTGCCCTCTTCTTTTTTTGCCTGCAGTCTTTCCCAGCATCAGGGTCTTTTCCAATTAGTTAGCTCTTCATAATGTAATATAATGTAAATTACATATATAACATGTACTATATTCTCACTGGGTGGTACTGCTTTGCGGCTGCTGCTAAGTCATGTCAGTCGTGTCTGACTCTGTGCGACCCCATAGACGGCAGCCCACCAGGCTCCCCCGTCCCTGGGATTCTCCAGGCAAGAACACTGGAGTGGGTTGCCATTTCCTTCTCCAATGGATGAAAGTGAAAAGTGAAAGTGAAGTTTCTCAGTCGTGTCCGACTCCTTCCATTTCTGGTGGTGACCTGAACAGGGATGTTAGGCATGCTGGGATTAGATCTGATAGCTTTTTAGGGGAATTTAGGATATCAATTCCAGTTACAGCTATCCTTTTGGGAGTGGTCTTTTCTATCCTTGCTACTTAGAGTACAGTCCTTGGATCTGTGGCAGTGGCACCACCTAGGACCTTGTTAGAAATGCAAAATCTCAGAGTCTGTCCCATACCTACTGAAACAGAATCTGCAATTTAATAAGATTCCCAGTATGTTTTATGTATATTAAAGTTTGAGAAGCAATGCTTGAGATAGTTTCTAGTTGTGAGGCTGATGAAGTTGAAGCTAGAGAAGGAAGAGGGTTCTGGGAAGACCTTGCTAGGTAAGAAATAGTCTTACCAGCGGGTACTTTCCAAGATGGAAAAGAAGCAGTTAGAGCTTAGATAACTATGAAGTCTCTGGAAATGAAATGTCTAATATGTTAGCTGCAATTGAATTGTGGCTACTCTGAATTGAGATGTACTGTAAGCATAAGACACACAACAGGTTTTGAAGACTTCCTTTGAAAAAAGGAATGTAAAATATACCATTAATAAATTTAACATGTTGATAATATGCCAAAATGATAACATGCTAGATATACTGGGTTAAAAACATATGGTCAAATTAATTTTAAAAATATAATTATTAGAAAATTAGTATTCTTATGTGGCTCATATTACATTTCTATTGGAGAGCGCTCCTCCAGATTATACTAGCAAAGTCTCCAGGATATTCCTATACAGACACATTCTGTGTGGCGGGGGCTGGGGAATTATGGTCCACCAGCCAAACCTGGCCCACCACCTGTTTTTATAAAAAAAATATTTATTGGAACACAGTCATGTTTGTTCTTTTTACATTGTCCATGGCTACTTTCATGGTGCAATGACAGAATGGAGTAATTATGGCAGAGACTGTATGATTCATAAAGCCTAAAATTTTATTTATTTATTTATTTAATTTTATTTTTTAAACTTTACAATATTGTATTAGTTTTGCCAAATATTGAAATGAATCTGCCAGAGGTATACCTCTGTTCCCCATCCTGAACCCTCCTCCCTCCCCATACCATCCCTCTGGGTCGTCCCAGTGCACCAGCCCCAAGCATCCCGTATCATGCATCAAACCTGGACTGGCGACTCGTTTCATACATGATATTATACATGTTTCAATGCCATTCCGAATCTCCCCACCCTCTCCCTCTCCCACAGAGTCCATAAGACTGATCTATACATCAGTGTCTCTTTTGCTGTCTTGTACACAGGGTTATTGTTACCATGGGTGGATGAAACTGGAGCCTAAAATTTTATTATCTGGCTCTTTTTGAAAAAGGTTTGCCAAACCCTGCTGTAGAGGGAAGATGCAAAGGTCTGTTTTCTATTTCAGGATACTTTAGAACTCAAAATCAGACTGGAGAAAGCCTTTGTTTACAGTTTGACCATATCTAGAAAAATATTCTCTGATGGCTGAAAATCAGGATTAGAATCCTTTACCTTTTATAATTGTATATTTAACCACACTATTCATTTACATTATTGAAACAATAATTCTGTTCCCATGTACAGTATTTTTAATAGAAAACGCTTTTTAGAATTTATGAGGCTTTATTTATTAGCTTGGATTCTAAATGTAGCCAGATGCTATGAAGCTTTTAATCATTTAAATTGGTTAATTTTCCTTTTATTCTCCTATTATCTATTGAGAAATCACTTAGTAAGATGGTACCAAGTGCTGGAAGTACATAGTAAAAACTTTGAAAATGATGAAATGTGATACAGATTCAAATTAACCCTTTGAGAAGTAATGATGCACCCCTTCATAATACAAAAAGGAATAAACTTATTAAGATTATTATTTCTTGCCATCATTATTCTTTCATTTCCATTCCTGCTATAACACTCTAGTTTGGAACTTTAGTAAGTTCTGTGCATTATGCCAACATTCTTCCCATTTGACTTTCCCTTTCTAAAGTTTATTTCCCTCTCTAATCTGTTCTCATAGAAAAGCTATGACAAACTTACACAGCATATTAAAAAGCAGAGACATTACTTTGCTGACAAGGGTCCATCTAGTCAAAGCTATGGTTTTTCCAGTAGACATATATGGATGTGAGAGTTGGACCGTAAAGAAAGCTGAGTGCCAAAGAATTGATGCTTTGAACTGTGTTGTTGGAGAAGACTCTTGAGAGTTCTTTGGACTAAAAGGAGATCAAACCAGTCAATCCTAAAGGAAATCAACCCTGAATATTCACTGGAAGGACTGATGCTGAAGCTGAAGCTCCAATACTTTCGCCACCTGATGTGAAGAGCAGACTCATTAGAAAAGACCCTGATGCTGGGAAAGATTGAACACAGGAGGAGAAGGGGATGACAGAAGATGAGATGGTTGGATGGCATCACCGACTCGATGGACATGAGTTTGAGCAAGCTCCGGGAGTTAGAGATGGACAAGGAAGCCTGGCGTGCTGCAGTCCATGTGGTCTGCAAAGAGTCAGACACAACTGAACGACTGAACTGAACTGAATCTGTTCTTGTCATTTCTAGACTAATATTTAAGTGAAGTTGCTCAGTCGTGTCCGACTCTTTGTGACCCCATGGACTATATAGTCCATTGAATTCTCTAGGCCGGAATACTGGAGTGGGTAGCCTTTCCCTTTTCCAGGAGATCTTCCCAACCCAGGGATCGAATCCAGGTCTCCCAAATTACAGGAGGATTCTTTTCCAACTGAGCTACAAGGGAAGCCCTTTAAAATCCACTCCTCGAAATTTCTCAGGGTCTGCTGATTTTAAAAAAATCCTCGATTAGAGTCATAAACTGGTCCTAGACAATCTTATAATCTTATTTTCCATTCTACAGCATTTACACATTGCCATAAGTATAAGTCCTGATTTCTCAGATTGGCTTACTCTTCTACATTCTTTATTAAAAGATTTGATTAAGGTTATTATCTTTAGACCACACTAAAACAATCACCTTCTAACAAGTTACACTGTCTCTACTCACTTACCACTTTAATGTAGGGGCCAAAAAACTGCTAGAAAATTTTCCTAAATTATAAATCTTGTTACACTTTGTCCCATGGTAACAACAACAACGAGACAGACAAAATTAAAATCATACAAACTGTGGTATAAGCTAGGTAGTCATGATGAATTTGTTTAGAAGATAAGCAGCAAAAGAAAGAAGGAAGGAAGGAACCCTTCAATGGTAAGTAGTAAAAAAAAAAAAAATCTGTGAAAAATGGAGAGATTTTGTAGGGTCAAGAGGAAAACAATGAAGCTATCAGGAATAATGAGGGCTAATGGGGACAGATTGGAGTCTGTAGGAACCCCATACACACTATTAGTTCACTTGGCATAATAATTCTTTCTCCACCTCAAATTTTGTTGATAGAGCATCAGTGAAGGCAGGGCTTAAAATAATAAAGAATTTGAATAATCTTTTACATTCTTGAGATCCTGGAATTTAGGACTTTGATGTAGCTAAAAACAAAGATGAATGGAAATTAGCTGCAACTGCAGGTCAAACCCCTCTAAACTTAATACTGATAAGATAAAAGGGATTAGCTTCTAGGTGGAGGCAGCCTAGGGGGATTGAACATTGGGCTATACAAAATGAGATTAATCTTTATTAAAGTTGTATCTGTTACAGATTAAGCTTCGACCTCTTTTGAAGTTTGAATGATCACTTCTTCACCTTAGATGCCAGACATAGAGTTTACCCTCTTGGGGAAAACCCCAAATGAGACAGAAGAAAATATACTTCAGTCTCTCTATATACATTTTCCTACACACAATGTTTGGCATATAATAAAATATTACGAGACATGTAAAGAAGCAAGAAAACAGGATGTACAATCAAGAGAAGAAAAAAAAAACCAATAAGGAATAGATTGACAGATGCTTCAGACAGAAATTAGGAGACCAATATTCTCCCTGCATGCGTGTGTGCTAAGTTGCTTCAGTCATGTCCAACTCTGTGCAACCCTTTGGACTGTAACCCGCCAGGCTCCTCTGTCCATGGGATTCTCCAGGTAAGAATACAGGAGCAGAGTTGCCATGCCCTCTTCCAGGGGATCTTCCCGACCCAGGTGTGGAACCTGTTTCTCTTATGTCTCCTGCAAAGGCAGGCGGGTTCTGTACCACTAATGCCACCTGGAAAACCCCAATAATCTCCCTGAAGTTCCTCTAATATTTGTTAGACTTATGCCAAGGTGACTATGATTTATGTTATTGTAAATTGATATTTTTTCCTAAAATTACATTTTATGACAGTTTGTTGCTGATATATGGAAATGATTGACATTGTGCTTATCAAACATGTGTCAAATAATCTGATTGTACTCTTTTATTGGGTTTAATACTTTGTTAGATTTGTTTGGCATTTCTATATGAACAGTTATATTGTTTGCTACTTACTTATTTCCAATCCGTACCTTTCACTTGGTTGCTTGTCTTCTCATCTTTTGAACACATACATTTGAATTAAAAGAGTCTGTAACTAATCACTCTCCACAAATAAAAGGACTCGGTTCCTTTTTTTTTTTATATTACTATTTTTAGTTCCTCTTTTTTTGTACCCTCCAAAATACATATTATTTTTATTATTTTCTTATATAAGTAGAAATTACTTAGATTTACCTATATGTTGGTCATTTTCTTTTTTCAGCATTGCTTCTTCCTGTCTTCACCTTGTTTCTGGCTTCAACTCCCTTCCTTCTGAAGAACATTCTTTAATTTTTTTTCCAGTGAAGGCATGTAAATGATAAACTCCAAGTTTTCATTTGTCTGAAAATGTCATAAAAATCATCACTCTTGAATAAACATTTATAAGGACATAGAATTTCAAACTGACAGGGTTGTTGTTTTTTTTTCCTGTAGCATTAAACCCTCTATTTTCTGCTGCTACTATTGTGAAATCTGCTGTAGATATTAGTGATCTAAATTTCTAATTGCTTAAAATTTTTCCTCTTAGTCTTTGGTATTCTGCAGTTTCACTACAGAGTATCTTGGAAGGAGTAAATAAAACTAAGGTTTTATTATACTACCTGATGATTCATGCCTTACATCTGTACTGGAAAATTCTGAATGATTATCTCTTTGATTATTACCTCTCCCCGTCAGCTCTAATTTTTTCCTAAAGAAGTTGGATTGACTACATGGGGAGTTTAATCCTGCTATGTATCAACACTATGTTTAATGACTGCTACTTGTTGTAGATAGTTTCTTTTGGCATTATATATTATTGAATCAAGAGCTAATGGCTTTTATCTGTAAAATATACTCCCAAAGAGTTTTGTGTTAGTTTTCTCTAGGTGTTTTACTGTTCTAGGGCACATTTTTTGATTAATTTCTGCTTTTGGGAATTACCAGATCATGCAGGTACTATTTATCATGTATTCCTAAAATCATACATGGCACATCATTGTTATTATTTTAAGTAAAAAAATCTTTAAAAAAAATTCAGTCCAAGACTGACAAGCTTCCTTGTCATTTCCCTGTGCAGTTGGTGTATTTTCCCTTTAATCTATCCTTTCAAAATGATATATCATTTAATGATTTAAAGGTCCTAGCTTTTAAAGGACAAGGTGTGAAGCAAGTGTTTAGTTCCAACTCCTCGGCTTTCAGGTCTCATCTTCAGTCTACTCAAGGCTGTTAACTCAAGCTTCTAGATTTCCAAGGCCAACAACTTCCACATCCCACCATATCCAACTTCTTGGGGCAACCACAACCTCAATTCACATGTTTATCACTCTGGTTATAAGTGTCTAGCTCATCTCTGAATCCTGAATATTTTTGTCATTTTTCTAGAAAGTAAGATATATATGCCAGAAGAAATACATTCTATTCTGTTTAGCATTACTAGATGATTGTAGCAGGAGGATTTCTAGATAATTTAGTCTACCACATTGCCAGATTCATAAGTCCCCTCGGCATGTACTCTATTTTCTACTACTTCCAAACCCAAATCCTCTGCCCTGGTCAGGCTTTACTTCTTTCTAGTCCTTAATATTTATTTGTGTGTGCTAAGTCGCTTCAGTCATTTCTGACTTTTTGCAACCCTTTGGACTGTAGCCTGCCAGGTTCCTCTGTCCAAGGGATTCTCCAGGCAAGAATACTAGAGTGGGTGTTAATGCTGTCCTCAATGGGATCTTCGAGACCCAGGTATCAAACCCGCATTTCTTATGTCTCCTGCATTGGCAAGTTCTTTACCACTAGTGCCAACTGGGAAGCCCAATATTTATATAATACTAATTTAACATTTCTGTGCTTTTGCTCCTGCTATTTTACTAACCTGAATACTCACTCTCCCCATTGCTTGCCCAAATTCTAGTCCACTTTAGAGTCAGCTCCTCCATGAAGTTTCTTTTTTCTCCAGTCATCACTGACTTCCCTGTCCTCCAAATTCTCCTAGAATTGTACGCTGTTCTTAGTTCTGAGTCACAGTTCAGTTCAGTTCAGTCGCTCAGTCGTCTCTGACTCTTTGAGACCCCATGAATTGTAGCATGCCAGGCCTCCCTGTCCATCACCAACTCCTGGAGTTCACCCAAACTCACGTCCATCGAGTTGGTGATGCCATCCAGCCATCTCTGTTGTCTCCTTCTCCTCCTGCTCCCAATCCCTCCCAGCATCAGAGTCTTTTCCAATGAGTCTTTTCCAACTCTTCACATGAGGTGGCCAAAGTACTGGAGTTTCAGCTTTAGCATCATTCCTTCCAAATAACAACCAGGACTGGTCTCCTTTAGAATGGACTGGTTGGATCTCCTTGCAGTCCAAGGGACTCTCAAGAGTCTTCTCCAACACCACAGTTCAAAAGCATCAATTCTTCGGTGCTCAGCTTTCTTCACAGTCCAACTCTCAAATCCATACATGACTACTAGAAAAACCATAGCCTTGACTAGACAGACCTTTGTTGGCAAAGTAATGTCTCTGCTTTTTAATATGCTGTTTAGGTTGGTCATAACTTTCCTTCCAAGGAGTAAGCGTTTTTTAATTTCATGGCTGCAATCACCATCTGCAGTGATTTTGGAGCCCCCCAAAATAAAGTCTGACACTGTTTCTACTGTTTCCCCATCTATTTCCCATGAAGTGATGGGACCAGATGCCATGATCTTAGTTTTCTGAATGTTGAGCTTTAAGCCAACTTTTTCACTCTCCTCTTTCACTTTCATCAAGAGGCTTTTGAGTTCCTCTTCACTTTCTGTCATAAGAGTGGTGTCATCTGCATATCTGACGTTATTGATATTTCTTCCAGCAATCTTGATTCCAGCTTGTGCTTCCTCCAGCCCAGCGTTTCTCATGATGCACTCTGCATATAAGTTAAATAAGCAGGGTGACAATATACAGCCTTGACGTACTCCTTTTCCTATTTGGAACCAGTCTGTTGTTCCATGGCCAGTTCTAACTGTTGCTTCCTGACCTGCATATAGGTTTCTCAAGAGGCAGGTCAGGTGGTCTGGTATTCCCATCTCTTGAAGAATTTTCCAGTTTAAGGTGATCCACACAGTCAAACGCTTTGGCATAGTCAATAAAGCAGAACATGTGATCTTCTATTATTTGTTTCTTTTGTCTTTTTTTACACATTCAATTTCCAGACACTGAATTTGAAGAAACATGATGATGTTGTGGTTATTAAAGCACCAATGACCCAAGATATTTATTAAGTTATTGTTCTTTTCACATGCTAATTATAATTCATAACAATGTAGGAAATCTGTAATTTGTGTAGACCTCTACTTTGACAATATAGAAATGATCTTTTTTGTTAAAAAATAATAATTTTCTGTACTAAATCAACAGCAAATGTTGTCACACATTTCCAGTGAATAAAATTCTGCCTACAAATATCATTTGTGATTCTTTAGAGTAATTTTACTATTTATGGTAATATTATATGCCTTTCAGAGGAAAGTCTACATTACTTTATAGGTGGAAATTACAGACCTTTCACCTTTTAAAAATTGTGGAACCAGCAAAACATCTGAGAAAGAGAAAAGCTAAATAAAAATGCAATATAAAGTTATGTTGTGATGTGATATCTTCTCTGATGACTTATATGTTGCTAGTTAACATTCTCGAGATCCCCTTTAAGATATTTTCATCCTTGTAAAACTTAAAACCTGGAAATCATCATTCATTGCATTCATTTTATTGGAAATTTCTTACTTTTTATAAGATTTGCTATGGATGGTCATATACTTGATTGGTGAACTAATTTCATCTTCTAAAATGAGGATTCTTGAATTCAAAGAATAATTGTGTTGTCCCCATAGCACTAGAACATCCCCACTTTTGTGTAATCCACAGTGAGATTTGCAGTTGGACTCATTCCTAGGGGATTAATCAGCTTTGGAACAGCCAGTGCTCATGCCAGATACAGACTGGCAGGAAGCTGATGAGGCAGCACAATGAATGATCTACCATAAAGGCCATGGGCAAGAGGTGGCCATTAGTCTAGAGCCCAGTAATGCACTCTTCAAGTACATTACTCACCAATCCATCAGGCAACCTACTACAGGACCGAGAGATTCCAGCGCTTTTAAATCTGTAATGCAATGGCTGCCAGCCTGCTCTACATGCCCTAGGTTATAAGGGCACAGTAGTGTGGGAGGAAGGCAATTCATTTGGTGTCATAGCCAGTATTTTTTCTATTCTTTCTTCTGTGTGTACTTAAGAAATAGGCTTTCCATTATCCACAGATTAATAGTGGAGAGAATGCTCTGGTGTCTCTATTAGCATTAACTACTGACAGATACTTTCCCAGTGCCTAATCGGCAGAATTTTCATTAGCTAAAATGAGAAAAACCTGTATAGGAAAATATATGTTATTTTTCATGCAAAATTACAGCTACATTAATTTTCTACTAAAATAGACTATCAAAACAAATCCAACTTGGTAAATAAAAGTCATGGACATATAAATATGTAAAAACTTAGCTGTAAATCAAAAGTAGCATTAAAAAAATTCAGGCATCATTTACCATTTTAAAAGTCTCTCTATGCATATGCTATAATTGCAGGGGAAAATTCAGGCAAAAAAAAGTGATGTTTACTAATGATAAAATTTCCCCATTTTTAGCTTACAAAAATATGCAATTAAACAAACTACAGTTAAAGACAAAGAGAGAGGTCACTGGTTTAACTTAATTATAGTAGCATTATTTATCCTGATAGTACAACCTCCTACTTCTTTAGTGTTTCAATTTTTTTTTTCATGATGATAGTAGATGTGACTTAATTTTTGAATGCTCTTACTTAGTAATGTGAAAGGTTGGCAAATCTATGTTCCCACTTTTTAAAAATATTTATTTATTTCGGCTGCATTGAGTCTTACTTGCGGCACACGGGATCTTTGTGGCAGTGCTTGGGCTCTCTAGTTGTGGTGCTGCTGCTGCTACTGCTGCTGAGTCGCTTCAGTTGTGTCCGACTCTATGCGACCCCATAGACGGCAGCCCAGTAGGCTCCTCTGTCCCTGGGATTCTCCAGGCAAGAATACTGGAGTGGGTTGCCATTTCCCTCTCCAGTGCATGAAAGTGAAAAGTGAAAGTGAAGTTGCTCAGTTATGCCCGACTCTTAGCGACCCCATGGACTGCAGCCTACCAGGCTCCTCCGTCCATGGGATTTTCCAGGCAAGAGTACTGGAGTGGTGGTGCACAGGCTTAATTGCGCCGTAGCATGTGGGATCTTAGTTTTCTGACCAGGGATCAAACCCACATCTCCTGCTTTGGAAGGTGGATTCTTAACCACTGGACCACTAGGGAAGTTCTGATGTTTCCACTTTTTAAAGTAGCTTGTAAGATCTGAGGGTATGAGAAACACAGATCCAGAGCATTCCGTGAGTGTAGCAGGGGAAAGGGAGAGGTGTTGTCTCAGTAGCAGTTGTGTCCTGCTAATGACTACCTGTGGGGTCAACATGGTGCTAATCTGATAGGAAAGGAGGGAATTAGGAATTAAAAATTCTTGCTTGAGAAAGACACTGTTAAAGAGAAGGTTTAAACACTGAATACGGTTGGTTAGAATCCCATTTCGGGGTTCACTACAACCCAAAAGTCTTATTCTTGTACATATCCTTGGCATAGGCTTGGCAGATATGCAGATGAGAGAATGGGGGCAGTGTTAGCAGTTGTTTATGGCCAGTATCTGTTCTGACTGGTTGATGTGCATGCACTAGATGTTAATGATTAAGATTTTTTAATATAGCCCCTGGTGTGTTGACATTCATTTAACTCAGCAGTCATTTTTTGAGCATACATCTAGACACTAAATTAAAGAAAGACAAGTACACGTGGTTTCTAGCCCTGAATCTCGTGGAGTATACATATACACAATACATTTAGGTTGAACCATACGATTTTGCTGACATTCAAACTTGACCTATAAAAATGATGACTTGATATGTTTCAGCATAATACAGTTAAGTGTTGCTATAAAGGTATGCAAAAAATGCTATGATAGCACCCATGAGTGACCAAGCCTATGGGGAGGATGAGTTTACTGGAGATTTTTTTTTTAATTGAGATAATATTTGAGTGGTATTAAAAATATAAGCAAGAAATATTCACTTAACAAAGGAAAGCGTCTATGAGGGAAATAGAACAGAATAAGAAAAGGGATGGAGAAATGTGAAGCATTTATGACTTAGGTTTAAAAAGTTGGTGTTTCCCCACAGTGCTTATCTGTAACAAGATTGGCATTTTTTTTTCATATGCTTTTGAATCCTTTATATCTTGAGTGGATTTTGGATACTTTTTCAAATCGCCAAGTACTAGGAAGGCTATAATAGGTATCAATGTAGCAGGACCTTCCCCCATGAGCATTCATTTTATGATGATAAGATAGAAGAAAGCAAATGAATGTACCAAGGAGTATAAGAAGTAATGGTTGATGTCATTAGTATTACACACAGCCTGGCTGTGGATTCCGGTTCCATTACTTACTCTTAGTGGGCCATGGATAAGTTATTTAACCTCTCTTTGCCTCATTTCCCTCATCTGTAAGATACATACAATAATATTATCTTCTATCTTCCATGATAGAACTTGTCTATTTCCTTTGTTAGAAAACAGAAGTGGGCGGGGGAGCGGGGGGCAGTCCCAAGATGGCGGAGGCATAGGCCAGGGAGACCACTTTCTCCCCCACAGATTCATCAAAAGAACATTTGAACGCTGAGTAAATTCCACAAAACAACTTCTGAATGCCGGCAAAGGACATCAGGCACCCAGAAAAGCAGCCCATTGTCTTCGAAAGAAGGTAGGAAAAAAGATAAAAGATAAAAAGAGAGACAAAAAAGGTAGGGACGGAGATCGCTCCCAGGTAGGGAGTCTTAAAAAAGAGAGAAGTTTCCAAACACCAGGAAACACTCTCACTGGTGAGTCTGTGGCAAGCCTTGGAACCTCAGAGGGCAACATAACCGGGAGGAAAAATAAATAATTAATTAAAACCCACAGATTACGTGCCCAACAGTAACTCCCAGTGGAGAAGCAGCCAGAGGCCTGCATCAGCCACTAGCAAGCTGGGGCTGGGCACGGAGGAGCGGGCTGCATCGCTTAGAGTAAGGACCAGGCCTGAATGCCGCCCTGAGGACAATCTGAGGGAGCTAACTTGAGATAGCAAACCAGACTGTGGGATAGCTACCCCACGAAAAGCCCTAAACTAAGACACCGCCAGGCCCGCTCACAGAACAAAGGACTGACTAGAGCTAGCCAACTGCGGACCAGCCCATCCCCCGCCAGAGACAGGCAGGTGAGGGCAGCCAGAGCCAGAAGGGGGCAATCGTGGCCCCAGAGAGGCATCATCTGCCAAACTGCAAGCAGGCTTCATTGCTAACCAAGACTTCTTGTGATTCTGGATGGTCGACATCCACCTGAGAAGGTGCGCCGGTTGTACACCCAGAAAACCGAGCGGCGTGGGCGGGGGAGGCGATAAGTCACAGCGACCATGCTCACCAAACACCTGGTCCACGTGAGCGACTCAGACCTGGGAAGGGCACAAAATGCAGACCCAACTGAGTCTGTGCCTCTGAGGACTACCCGAGTGCCTGAACCCGAGCGGCTTAGACCTGGGAGGTGCATGCAGCCCAGGGCCGGCCTCAGACAGTTCCCCGCAGAGCACCCTAGAGCCTAAGCAAGGTAGACAGCGAAAGTACACACGCTGTGAGCGGGGGCAAACCCAGGGTGGCTGAGACACTGTGAGCACATGCCAGTGTTATTTGTTCACAGTGGTCCTCCCTCCCCACAGCACGACTTAACAAGTGAGCCTAAAAAAGTGTCCATCACCGCCCCCTTGGGTCAGGGTGGAAATTAGACACTGAAGAGACCAGCAAACAGAAGAAGAAGCTAAAACAGAGGGAACTGCCCTGGAAGTGACAGGTGCAACAGATTAGAACCCTGCAGTTAGCACCAACTACATAGGAAGGGGCCTACAGATCTTGAGAAATATAAGCCGGACCAAGGAACTACCTGAAAATGAACTGACCCCACACTGTCCACAACAACACCAGAGAAAGTCCTAGATATATTTTTACTATTATCATTCTTTAAATTAAAAAAAAAATTATTTTAAGTCCTCTATTACTCCTTTAATTTTCATTTTTATAACCAACTATTACTTTGAAAAAAAAAGACCCTATTTTTTAAAGCAAACTTCATATATATATATTTTATAATTTTTGTGACTTTGTTTTTTTCCATTAATATTGTATTTTGGAGAATCCAACCTCTACTCTAGATTTTTAATCTTTGCTTTTTGGCATTTGTTATCAATTTTGTACCTTTAAGAATCCAATCTTCAGTACCCATTTTTACTTGGGAGCGAGATTACTGGCTTGACTGCTCTCCCCCTGCTTCGACTCTCCTTTTTCTCCACCAGATCGCCTCTATCTTCTCCCTCCCCCTTCTCTTCTCTACCCAACTGTGTGAATCTCTTTGTGTGTCTGGACTGTGGAGAACACTTAGGGAACTGATTACTGGCTGGATCTGTCTTTCTCCTTTGGATTCCCCTCTTTATCCTCCTGGCCACCTCTGTCTCCTTCCTCCCTATTCTCTTCTGTGTAACTCTGTGAACATCTCTGAGTGGTCCAGACTGTGGAGAGCACACAGGGAAGTGATTACTGGCTAGCTTGCTATCTCCTCTTTTGATTCCCCCTCTTCTCCTCCTGGTCACCTGTATCACCCTCCTCCCTCTTCTCTTCTCCATGTAACTCTGTGAACCTCTCTGGGTGTCCCTCACTGTGGAGAAACTTTTCTTCTTTAACCTAGATGTTTTATCATTGGTGCTATATAGATGGAGAAGTCTTGAGGCTACTGTAAGAATAAGACTGAAAACCAGAGGCAGGAGGCTTAAGTCTAAATCCTGAGAACACTAGAGAACTCCTGACTCCAGGGAACATTAATTGACAGGAGCTCATCAAACGCCTCCATACCTACTCTGAGACCAAGCACCACCCAAGGGCCAAGAAGTTCCAGAGCAAGACATACCACACAAATTCTCTACCAACATAGGAACATAGCCCTGAGCTTCAATTCAGGCTGCCCAAAGTCACTTGAAACCCACTGACATAACTCATTACTGGAGACTTCATTGCACTCCAGAGAGAAGAAATCCAGCTCCACCGACCAGAACACTGACACAAGCTTCCCTAACCAGGAAGCCTTGACAAGCCACCTGTCCAACCCCACCCACAGCGAGAAACTCCACAATAAAGAGAACTTCACAAACTGCCAGAATACGGAAAGGCCACCCCAAACAAAGCAATATAAACAAGATGAAGAGGCAGAGAAATACCCAGCAGGTAAAGCAACAGGATGAATGCCCACCAAACCAAACAAAAGAGGAAGAGATGGGGAATCTACCTGATAAAGAATTCCAAATAATGATAGTGAAAATGATCCAAAATCTTGAAAACAAAATGGAGTTACAGATAAATAGCCTGGAGACAAGGATTGAGAAGATTCAAGAAAAGTTTAACAAGGACCTAGAAGAAATAAAAAAGAGTCAATATATAATGAATAATGCAATAAATGAGATCAAAAACACTCTGGAGGCAACAAATAGTAGAATAACGGAGGCAGAACATAGGATAAGTGATGTAGAAGATAAAATGGTAGAAATAAATGAAACAGAGAGGAAAAAAGAAAAACGAATTAAAAGAAATGAGGACAATCTCAGAGACCTTTGAGACAATGTTAAACGCTCCAACATTCAAATCATAGGAGTCCTAGAAGAAGAAGACAAAAAGAAAGACCATGAGAAAATACTTGAGGAGGTAATAGTTGAAAACTTCCCTAATGGGGAAGGAAATAATCACCCAAGTCCAAGAAACACAGAGTCCCAAACAGGATAAACCCAAGGCAAAACACCCCAAGACACGTATTAATCAAATTAACAAAGATCAAACACAGAGAACAAATATTAAAAGCAGCAAGGGAAAAACAACAAATAACACACAAGGGGATTCCCACAAGGCTAACAGCTGATCTTTCAATAGAAACTCTTCAGGCCAGGAGGGAATGGCAGGACATACTTAAAGTGATGAAAGAAAATAAGCTACAGCCCAGATTACTGTACCCACCAAGGATCTCATTCAAATATGAAGGAGAAATCAAAAGCTTTACAGACAAGCAAAAACTGAGAGAATTTAGCACTGCCAAACCAGCTCTCCAACAAATGCTAAGGATCTACTCTAGACAGGAAACACAAAAAGGGTGTATAAACTCAAACCCAAAACAATAAAGTAAATGGCAATGGGATCATACTTATCAATAATTACCTTAAACGTAAATGGGTTGAATGCCTCAACCAAAAGACAAAGACTGGCTGAATGGATACAAAAACAAGACCCCTAATATGTTGTCTACAAGTGACCCTTCTCGAAACAAGGGGCACATACAGACTGAAAGTGAAGGGCTGGAAAAAGACATTCCACGCAAATGGAGACCAAAAGAAAGCAGGAGTAGCAATCCTCATATCAGATAAAATAGACTTTAAAACAAAGGCTGGGAAAAGAGACAAAGAAGGACACTACATAATGATCAAAGGATCAATCCAAGAAGAAGATATAACAATTAAAATAAAATATATATGCACCCAACATAGTAGCACCGCAATATGTAAGACAAATGATAACAGAATGAAAAGGGTAATTAACAATAACACAATAATAGTGTGAGAGTTTAATACCCCACTCACACCTATGGATAGATCAACTAAATAGAAAATTAACAAGGAAACACAAACTTTAAATGATACAATAGACCAGTAGACATAATTGATATCTATAGGATATTTCACCCCAAAACAATGATTTCACCTTTTTCTCAAGCACACATGGAACCTTCTCCAGGACAGATCACATCCTGGGCCATAAATCTAGCCTTGGTATATTCAAAAAAATTGAAATCATTCCAAGCATCTTTCTGACCACAATGCAGTAAGATTACATCTCAATTACAGGAGGAAAACTATTTAAAATTCCAACATATGGAGGCTGAACAACATGCTGCTGAATAACCAACAAATCACAGAAGAAATGAAAAAAGAAATCAAAATATGCATAGAAACAAGTGAAAATGAAAACACAACAACCCAAAACCTGTGGGACACTGTAAAAGCAGTGCTAAGGGGAAGGTTCATAGCAATACAGGCATACCTCAAGAAACAAGAAAAAAGTCAAATAAATAACCTAACTCTACACCTAAAGCAACTAGAAAAGGAAGAAATGAAGAACCCTAGGGTTAGTAGAAGGAAAGAAATCTTAAAAATTAGGGCAGAAATAAATGCAAAAGAAACAAAAGAGACCATAGCAAAAATCAACAAAGCCAAAAACTGGTTCTTTGAGAGGATAAATAAAATTGACAAACCATTAGCCAGACTCATCAAGAAACAAAGGGAGAAAAATCAAATCAACAAAATTAGAAACGAAAATGGAGAGATCACAACAGACAACACAGAAATACAAAGGATCATGAGAGACTACTATCAGCAATTATATGCCAATAAAATGGACAACGTGGAAGAAATGGACAAATTCTTAGAAAAGTACAACTTTCCAAAACTGAACCAGGAAGAAATAGAAAATCTTAACAGACCCATCATAAACATGGAAATTGAAACTGTAATCAGAAATCTTCCAGCAAACAAAAGCCCAGGACCAGATGGCTTCACAGCTGAATTCTACCAAAAATTTAGAGAAGAGCTAACACCTATCCTACTCAAACTCTTCCAGAAAATTGCAGAGGAAGGTAAACTTCCAAACTCATTCTATGAGGCCACCATCACCCTAATACTAAAACATGACAAAGATGCCACAAAAAAAGAAACTACAGGCCAATATCAATGATGAACATAGATGCAAAAATCCCTAACAAAATTCTAGCAATCAGAATCCAACAACACATTAAAAAGATCATACACCATGACCAAGTGGGCTTTATCCCAGGGATGCAAGGATTCTTCAATATCCAGAAATCAATCAATGTAATACTCCACATTAACAAATTGAAAAATAAAAGCCATATGATTATCTCAATAGATGCAGAGAAAGCCTTTGACAAAATTCAACATCCATTTATGATCAAAACCATCCAGAAAGCAGGGATAGAAGGAACTTACCTCAACATAATAAAAGCTATATATGACAAACCCACAGCAAACATCCTCAATGGTTAAAAATTGAAAGCATTTTCCCTAAAGTCAGGAAGAAGACAAGGGTGCCCACTCTCACCACTACTGTTCAACATAGTTTTGGAAGTTTTGGCCACAGCAAAACACTTTTGCTGCTCTTTTTCAGAGCAGAAAAAGAAATAAAAGGAATCCAAATTGGAAAAGAAGAAGTAAAACTCTCACCGTTTGCAGATGGCATGATCCTCTACATAGAAAACCCTAAAGACTCCACCGGAAAATTACTAGAGCTAATCAATGAATATAGTAAAGTTGCAGGATATAAAATCAACACACAAAAATCCCTTGCATATCTATGTACTAACAATGAGAAAACAGGAAGAGAAACTAAGGAAACAATTCCATTCACCATTGCAACAAAAAGAATAAAATACTTAGGAATATATCTACCTAAAGAAACAAAAGACCTATATATAGAAAACTATAAAACACTGGTGAAGGAAATCAAAGAGGACACTAATAGATGGAAAAATATACCGTGTTCATGGATCAGAAGAATCAATATAGTGAAAATGAGTATACTACCCAAAGCAATCTATAGATTCAATGCAATCCTTATCAAGCTACCAATGGTATTTTCACAGAGCTAGAACAAATAATTTCACAATTTGTATGGAAATACAAAAAACCTCAAATAGCCAAAGCAATCTAGAGAAAGAAGAATGGAAATGGAGGAATCAACCTGCCTGACTTCAGGCTCTACTACAAAGCCACAGTCATCAAGACAGTATGGTACTGGCACAAAGACAGACATATAGATCAATGGAACAAAATGGAAAGCCCAGAGATAAATCCATGCACCTATGGACACCTTATCTTTGACAAAGGAGGCAAGAATATACAATGGAGAAAAGACTATCTCTTTAACAAGTGGTGCTGGGAAAACTGGTCAACCACTTGTAAAAGAATGAAACTAGAACACTTTCTAACACCATACACAAAAATAAACTCAAAATGGATTAAAGATCTAAACGTAAGACCAGAAACTATTAAACTCCTAGAGGAGAACATAGGCAAAACACTCTCCAACATAAATCACAGCAGGATCCTCTATGACCCACCTCCCAGAATATTGGAAATAAAAGCAAAAATAAACAAATGTGACCTAATTAAAATTAAAAGCTTCTGCACAACAAAGGAAACTACAAGCAAGGTGAAAAGACAGCCTTCAGAATGGGAGAAAATAATAGCAGATGAAGTAACTGTCAAAGAATTAATCTCAAAAATATACAAGCAACTTCTGCAGCTCAATTCCAGAAAAATAAATGACCCAGTCAAAAAATGGGCCAAAGAACTAAATAGACATTTCTCCAAAGAAGACATACAGATGACTTACAAACACATGAAAAGATGCTCAACATCATTCATCAGAGAAATGCAAATCAAAACCACAATGAGGTACCATTTCATGCCAGTCAGAATAGCTGTGATCCAAAAGTCTACAAGCAATGAATGCTGGAGAGGGTGTGGAGAAAAGGGAACCCTCTTACACTGTTGGTGGGGATGCAAACTAGTACAGCCACTATGGAGAACAGTGTAGACTCCTTAAAAAACTGGAAGTAGAACTGACTTATGACCCAGCAATCCCACTGCTGGGCATACACACCGAAGAAACCAGAATTGAAAGAGACACGTGTACCCCAATGTTCATCACAGCCCTGTTTATAATAGCCAGGACAAGGAAGCAACCTAGATGTCCATCAGCAGATGAATGGATAAGAAAGCTTTGGTACATATATACAATGGAGTATTACTCAGCCATTAAAAAGAATACATTTGAATCAGTTCTAATGAGGTGGATGAAACTGGAGCCTATTATACAGAGTGAAGTAATATAGAAAGAAAAACACCAGTACAGTATACTAACACATATATATGGAATTTAGAAAGATGGTAATGATAACCCTGTATGGGAGACAGCAAAAGAGACACATGTATAGAAGAGTCTTTTGGACTCTGTGGGAGAGGGAGAGGGTGTGATGAAATGGGAGAATGGCGTTGAAACATGTATATTACCATATGTGAAACAAATCACCAGTCCAGGTTCGATGCATGATACAGGATGCTCGGGGCTGGTGCGCTGGGATGACCCAGAGGGATGGTATAGGGAGGAAGGTGGAGGAGGGTTCCGGATGGGGAACACGTGTACACTCGTGGTGGATTCATGCCAATGTATGGCAAAACCAATACAATATTGTAAAGTTAAAAAAATAATAATAATAAATAAAAATAAATAAATGTTAAAAAAATAAAATTAAAAAAAAAGAAAATAGAAGTGATTTTATGTTTCCAGTTTCTATCTGTAGCATATAAAACATTAAGAGATAAATTTTTTTGGACATCTTTCCCTTCAGGTAAAATGTCCCCCTGTTTTCAATGAAGTGGGACAAGTTAGAGCTCTCAAGTAGGAAAACTGCTCTTTGAAATTTCTGGGCTACCTCAACACTAGAAATATTGGGTCTTCCAATACTACATGCAGTTAAGTCAGTATTTATGATGAGGCCAGGGATTTTGTCCTAGGGGGAAAAAGTGTCCTGCAACCAAACAACTAAATATTCTGGATAAAAGATTTACAACATCCTTTTAAATATATAGCCGAGCTCACAATAAAGTAAGAAACATCCTTAGAGGCAAAGAACTAAGCAGAAGCATGAATCCAGAGAGGTAAACATGCTAAAGCCAGCGGCTGCCCTGAGGGCATCTGCCAATCCCCAGTAACCCAGAGCTTTTTATTTGAGAAGTTGGAATGGAAACCCCAGTGTAAAATCAGGATTCTGGGAGATACACCTTCAGTGAAAGAATGAACCAGAAATTTTTCCCTGCAAAAGAGAAATAATAAAACTTCTGTTTTGCCTTGGCTATGGTTGGAATGGATAAAAAGTCTCTCCTTATAGTCTTTTTAATAGAGTGACATATAATTTATAATTCCAACAGGGAATCTTCTGGGAGTGGAAGAAGGTATTACCGTATTAATAATTACATCAGGACAAAGGACATTTTAATTGGGATTATTGGGGCAAACCAGAATGTATGAGCATCGTAATTATAACCACAGGTTAGTTGTCACATGAGTATTGGGACTGAAATCATACTAATTATATGGGTTGAAAAATAAGCAAGCTGAGTAATTCTTGGTTGATAATTCTTTCCAGGCACCCAGCAGGAAGAAATCTATATCCATTCTAGGAAAATGTATCCTCAACCCTGGCCTCCTAGGATTTGCTCAAAATCCCAGTTTACATGATCTTGTGATGGAAAATAAAAAGAAAAATCACAAAACTCATGAGGAAACAATACTACAAGCAAGAGGCAGCATAAATAACAAAGAGAGAAAGTTGATGAAAAAATACTGTATTTCAAATAATGGAATTGTATAATTCAGATTATAAAATAAGTACATTTAATATTTGTAAAGAAATAAAGGACAGAATAGAAATATGAGCCAGATATAAGAGAATATAAAATACGACCAAAGACTAAAGAGAGTTTTTTAAAAGAGACAACTATATTTTTTATGGAAAAAGTAATTAAAATTTAAAATGCAATGAACAAGTAAACCATCAGATTTGACATAGATAAAAGGAGAATTAGTGAACTAGAAGATAAAACTAAAGAAATTAGCTAGAATAAAACATAGCAAGACACAGAGGTGGAAAATATTAAAAAGAAATTATGATATGTGGAGAATTAGGTTTAATAACCTATAATTCACAGTTTTAAGTGTGATAATAAATAAGGTAAGAAAGACATCTCTTTAACTTAAAGTTAAAGTTAAAGAGATAATTACTGAGAATTTTCCAGGAATGTTGAACTACATGAATCTTTAGAATAAGAAAGTATAGTGATCCTGAGAAGAATAAAGAAATCTACATATACATTTTACCTCACCTGAGTGAATCTACAAACCACCAAATATGAAAAGAGGGTCTTCGGAGCAAACAAAGGGAATGACAATTTACCATGGAAGAAACAATACTGATATCTGACTTCTTAATTGCAACAATGGAAACTAGAAACCAAGGACACAATATATTTAAATTATTGAGAGAAAATAACTTGCAACCCAAAATTATATTCTGAGGAAATTATCTTTAAATGATGAGGCTAAAATAAAGACATTTTAGACAAAAACTGAGAGTTTATGAGTTGACTCTCACTGGAGAATTAATTATTCAATTCTCAAGGGGGACTTCCCAGGTGGCACAGTAGTAAAGAATCTGCCTGCCAATGCAGGAGACATAAGAGATGCAGTTTTGATCCATGGGTCAGGAAGATCCTCTGGAATAGGAAATGGCAGCCTGCTCTAGTATTCATGCCTGGAAAATTCCATGGACAGAGGAGCCTGGCAGGCTACAGTCCACCAGGTCACAAAAAGTCGGATATAAGTGAGTGAGCACACATAGACACATACCTCAAGAAGTTTTTAAAAAATGACCCTAGAAAGAAAGTATATGGTGCAATAAGAAATAGCAAGCAAAAAACTGAACAATCAAAAAAGATAAACATAAGATATGGGTATGTCTAAATCATCACTGCCTTATTAAATGATAAAATTAGGTTTCTACTTCAGGCAGTACTGGAATAAATGATACCAAGCAAATCTTTCAGCTGAAAACAATTATACATTCTGGAAGACAGATAGAAAGGTAGAAAATAGCAGACAGACTCATTTATAGACATAAATCTAAAAGTGAACATTATCAAGTGAAAAACTCATTAAACTGTATACTTAAGACATGCACATTTCACTGTATGTTAATTTTAGCTTAAAAAAAGAGCTATAAAATATTAAACTCCAGTTGGTAGGCTTGCTTTTTGCCATGATATGAGTTAGTAATTTGAAAGGAACTCTTGTGAATTCTAGGCTAGAACAAATGAGTAAACATAGTAAGGACAATACAAGCTAGATTTCTCACTGTTGAAGAAGGGAGTTTCAGTTATAGAAAGGTGGAAGACTAGAATTTAACATATGGCATTAAATACTATATGTAAAAATAAACTCAAAATGGATTAAAGACTTACATGTAAGACCTGAAACCATACAACTCCTAGAAGACAAAGGTAGTATGTTCTTTGACACTGGTCTCCGCAATATTTTTTGTATGTCTCCTCGGTTAAAGGAAACAAAAATAAACAAACAAAAAAACCCCAGTCAAACTTAAGAAAAATTGCATAGTGAAGGAAACAATCAATAAAATGAAAAGGCAGCTTATCAAATGGAAAAAGACATTTATTTTCAAATGATATATCTGATTAGAGTTTAATGTCCAAAACACATAAAGTAGTCCTAAGACTCAGTGTGAAAAAATCCGATTAAATAAGGGGCAGAGGAAACAAATGAACATTTTTCTAAAGAAGACATAGAGATGTCCATGGTCAACAGATATGAGAAGATGCTCGACGTGGCTAATCATCAAGGAAATGTAAATCAAAACCTCACACCCCTGTTAGAACAACTATTATCAAAAAGAACAGAAATGACAAGTGTTGATGAGGATATGAAGAAAAAGGAACCTTTGTGCAATGTTGGTAGGAATGTAAATTGGCACAGCCACTGTGGAAAACAGCATGGAGTTTCCCTAAAAAATTAAAAATATAACTCCTATGTGATCCAGCAATTCCCCTCCTGGGTATTTTTTTTCAAAAAGATATAAGCAGCTAGTGTTCATTGTAGCATTGTTCACAAGAGCAAAGATATGGAAACAACCTAAAAGTCCAGTGACAGATAAAGAAAATGTGGTATACACATGCAAAGGAATATTAGTCAGCCATAAAAAGAATGAAATCTAGCCATTTGACACAACATGGATGGACCCGGAGGTATTATGCTAAGTGAAAAAAGTCAGACAGAGAAAGACAACTACTGTATGTTTTCATTTATATACGGAATCAACGAAACACAGCAAACAGACAAATAGAACAGACTAACAGATACAGAGAACAAACTAGTAGTTGCCAGAATGGGGGTTGGGTTGGGGGATGGGCAAAATAGGTGAAGGGGATTAAGAGCTACAAACTACCAGTTGTAAAATAAAAAAGTCACAAGGATGTAATGTATGGCATAGGAAACATAGTCAATAATATTAAGTAAGTAAGTAAGTAAGTGAAGTCGCTCAGCCGTGTCCAACTCTTTGCGACCCCATGGACTGTAGCCTACCAGGCTCCTCTGTCCATGGGATTTTCCAGGCAATAGTACTGGAGTAGACTGCCATTTCCTTCTCCAGGGGATCTTCCCGACCCAGGGATCGAACATGGGTCTCCCGCATTGTAGACAGATGCTTTACCATCTGAGCCACCAGGGAAGTTGAGCCGCTAGGGAAGTTCACTTCACTCACAATAATATTACAACAACTTTTTATGGTATGTAATCTATAAAAATATTGATCACTATGTTGCACATATGAAACTAATAAAGTACTGTAAGTTAATTGAAGTAATATTGTATTTCAATTTTTTAAAAAATGATTTCATTTAAGATGAAATATGATGTGCATAATGCATACACAGATGATGACACATAATAAACACTCAACATGCACTAAAACAGAGACGACTTACTAAAAAAATAGATTAGTATGATAACACTTCAGCATTCTTGCCTGGAGAATCCCCATGCACAAAGGAGCCTGGTTGGCTACAGTTCATGGGGTTGCAAAGAGTCAAACATGACTGAGCAACTAAGCACAGCACATGAAAACATGTATATTAAATAACTATGTTGCATTCACCCTGGGGTGCAAAAGCCTCTAAGGTAGCAAAAACAGAAATTAATTAAAATACTGGTGTGTTCCAGTCAGAATGGCTGTGATCCAAAAGTCTACAAATAATAAATGCTGGAGAGGGTGTGGAGAAAAGGGAACCCTCTTACACTGTTGGTGGGAATGCAAACTAGTACAGCCACTATGGAGAGCAGTGTGGAGATTCCTTAAAAAACTGGAAATAGAACTGCCTTATGATCCAGCAATCCCACTGCTGGGCATACACACTGAGGAAACCAGAAGGGAAAGAGACACGTGTACCCCAATGTTCATCCCAGCACTGTTTATAATAGCCAGGACATGGAAGCAACCTAGATGTCCATCAGCAGATGAATGGATAAGAAAGCTGTGGTACATATACACAATGGAGTATTACTCAGCCATTAAAAAGAATACATTTGAATCAGTTCTAATGAGGTGGATGAAACTGGAGCCTATTATACAGAGTGAAGTAAGCCAGAAGGACAAACACCAATACAGTATACTAACGCATATATATGGAATTTAGAAAGATGTTTAACGATAACCCTCTATACAAGACAGCAAAAGAGACACTGATGTATAGAACAGGCTTATGGACTCTGTGGGAGAGGGAGAGGGTGGCAAGATTTGGGAGAATGGCATTGAAACATGTGAAATGTCATGTATGAAACGAGATGCCAGTCCAGGTTCAATGCACGATGCTGGATGCTTGGGACTGGTGCACTGGGACGACCCAGAGGGATGATATGGGGAGGGAGGAGGGAGGAGGGTTCAGGATGGATTTTCTTTTAAAAATTTAGAAAAAAATAATTAAAAAAAAAAAAAAGAAGCAACAGTAAATAAATTGGTAAAGATAAAATAAAATAAAATAAAATAAAATAAAATAAAATACTGGTGTGTTAAGAAAGAGGATGGCTTTAATGTCTGGACCAGCACCGTCCAACACAAGTTTCTGCAATAACGGAAATGTTCTATAGGAGAGTGCTAGTCTAGACATTTGCACTGTCTAATAAGTAGCCACTAGATATACGGCTTTTGAGCACCTGAAATAAGACAGTACAACTGAAGGATTGAAATTTAAGTTACATTTACTTTTAGTTAATTGAAATTTAAATAGCCACATGTGTCTAAGGCCTATTCATCAATACAGGTCTAGACAACACATCTTGTTATAAATATTGTAGTTTTTCAATTCTTTCTTATATACTTGGCACATAACTCAAAAGGAGTTTAAAGCATAATGCCATTGCTATAATAAATCTCTTACTATTTCTATTTACTTTTGTAAACAAGTTTTCTCAGGGCTTACAATAGCAAAACACAAATAGAAATACACATTGATTCAGTCAGTCAGTAAAATTCATATACAGACACATGAATTAATTGGGGGGAAAATGTCCCAGGCACCTCATTAACAGATGGGTTTTGATTAAAATGTACTTTTTGCTTCAGTCAGTTAGTTCAGTTGCTCAGTTGTGTCCAACTCTTTGCGACCCCATGTATCACAGCACACCAGGCATCCCTGTCCATTACCGACTCCTGGAGTTCACCCAAACTCATGTCCATCGAGTCGGTGATGGCATCCATCCATCTCATCCTCTGTCATCCCCTTCTCCTCCAGCCCCCGATCCCTTCCATCATTAGGGTCTTTTCAAATGAGTCAACTCTTTGCATGAGGTGGCCCAAGTATTGGAGTTTCAGCTTCAGCATCATTCCTTCCAATAAACACCCAGGACTGATCACCTTTAAAATGCACTGGTTGGATCTCATTGCAGTCCAAGGGACTCTCAAGAGTCTTCTCCAACACCACAGTTCAAAAGCATCAGTTCTTCGGTGCTCAGCTTTCTTCACAGTCCAATTCTTACATCCATACATGACCACTGGAAAAACCATAGCCTTTACAAGACGGACCTTTGTTGACAAAGTAATGTCTCTGCTTTTTAATATGCTATCTAGGTTTGTCATAACTTTCCTTCCAAGGAGTAAGCGTCTTTTAATTTCATGGCTGCAATCATCATTGCAGTGATTTTGGAGCCCCCCAAAAATAAAGTCTGATATTGTTTCCACTGTTTCCCCATCTATTTCCCATGAAGTGATGGGACCAGATGCCATGATCTTAGTTTTCTGAATGTTGAGCTTTAAGCCAACTTTTCCTCTTTCACTTTCATCAAGAGGCTTTTGAGTTTCTCTTCACTTTCTGCCATAAGGGTGGTGTCATCTGCATATCTGAGGTTATTGATATTTCTCCCGGCAATCTTGACTCGAGCTTGTGCTTCCTCCAGCCCAGCGTTTCTCATGATGTACTCTGCATAGAAGTTAAATAAGCAGGGTGACAATATACAGCCCTGACGTACTTCTTTTCCTATTTGGAACCAGTCTGTTGTTCCACGTCCAGTTCTAACTGTTGCTTCCTGACCTGCATATACGTTTCTCAAGAGGCAGGTCAGGTGGTCTGGTATTCCCATCTCTTTCAGAATCTTCCACAGTTTGTTGTGATCCATACAGTCAAAGGTTTTGGTATAGTCAATAAAGCAGAAATAGATCTTTTTCTGGAACTCTCTTGCTTTTTTGATGATCCAGGGGATGTTGGCAATTTGATCTCTGGTTCCTCTGCCTTTTCTAAAACCAGCTTGAACATCTGGAAGTTCATGGTTCACATATTGCTGAAGTCTGGCTTGGAGAATTTTGAGCGTTACTTTATTAGCGTGTGAGACGAGTGCAATTGTGTGATAGTTTGAGCATTCTTTGACATTGCCTTTCTTTGGGATTGGAATGAAAACTGACCTTTTCCAGTCCTGTGGCCAGTGCTGAGTTTTCCAAATATGCTTAGTAACTATTAAAATTTGGGTAATATATTTGTTTTGATTAACTGTGTAGAAAAATAATTGTGATGCTAAAAATATTTAATACAAAACAAATCTTAGCCTAGAGCAGAGATTTCCAAAGTTTCTCAGCTTACAGGGCCCTTAGTGTTGCAGTTGTTTTCTTCCTTATTCGCATAGGCTAGAAGAAAGATCTCTACAACTTAATAGTGGTAATTCAGGTCATGCCCAACAGATGTCGCTGTTTTTCTCTCAAAAATTTGAAATACCCTGCAGCGCACCTGTGAATTGACTGTAGTGCCAGGGGTGCCTCGGTGTACAGTTTGACATCCATTGATCTAGAGTCTTTGGCATTAAAAAAACAAAGCGACTGGCAAATCAGCTTAAAGGAATATTTTATATTCCCAATGTTAGGAGTAGCTTTTAGGAGTGACTAATGGAAAACATAGAGGACACCAAGAAAAAGGTTGGTTTTAAGAATTCACAAAGATTACAAATAATTTGGGGGCAAGCTAGTAGTGAATGGTATGATTAAATAGGCATCCACAAATGTATTTTGAAGTTTAGATTAAGTATACCATAATAGAAATAGCATCATTGACTCAATGGACATGAGTTTGAGTAAGCTCCAGGAGTTGGTGATGGACAGGGAAGCCTGGCAAGCTGCAGTCCATGGGGTTGCAAAGAGTCAGACAAGACTGAGCAACTGAATTGAACTGAGTTGAACTGAATAGAAATATAATAATTGAACTGAATATACAAATAGAATATCAGATCAGTCGCTCAGTCGTGTCCGACTCTTCGTGATCCCATGAATCGCAGCACGCCAGGCTTCCCTGTCCATCACCAACTCCCGGAGTTCACTGAGTCTCACGTCCATTGAGTCAGTGATGCCATCCAGCCATCTCATCCTCTGTCGTCCCCTTCTCCTCCTGCCCCCAATCCCTCCCAGCATCAGAGTCTTTTCCAATGAGTCAACTCTTCACATGAGATGGCCAAAGTACTGGAGTTTCAGCTTTAGCATCATTCCTTCCAAAGAAATCCCAGGGCTGATCTCCTTCAGAATGGACTGGTTGGATCTCCTTGCAGTCCAAAGGACTCTCAAGAGTCTTCTCCAACACCACAGTTCAAAAGCATCAATTCTTCAGCATCTATTTCTATTATAACAGGGGATATATGCAATATAACAGGGGAAACATTTTTAATTGTTAGGTTTGTAAAAAGCTGCATTTAACTTACAAAATAAGCCTCTTTCAGCTCACATCCCATCTTCCAACTCTGAAAGCTGCTTGTGGTCACATACTGAGGTGATTATTTGAGTAGCTATTCCTTGTAGACTGAGTAGACCATAGTAAGAAAATTTCCACTCTGGGAAAGGTTTAAATGAATGAATGAGAGAGAGAGAGAAAAAAAAAATACTGTGAACTGGGAAAGAGAAGTACAATGGATGGAAAACAATGTTAAGGAGAGTATAGAAGAAAGAGAAGGGGTTAAGGGTTAGTGGGCTTCCCTGGTGGCTCAGATGATAAAGAATCTGTCTGCAATGCAGGAGACCCGGGTTCAGTCCCTGGGTCGGGAAGATCCTCTGGCAAAGGGAATGGCTACCCACTCCAGTATTCTTACCTGAAGAACACCACGGACAGAGGAGCCTGGCTGGCTATAGTCAATGGGTTAACAGAGTTGGACATGACTGAACGACTAAACACATTTTCACTTTCACTAAGGGTTAGCATGTGTTTCTTTGAATCTACAAAATGAGGATAGTTGTATTTTCCCTATTATAAATATTCTCTCTGGCATGTTCTATAAACAGTCCCTATCTACAGTTAGTCAGTAGTTTGTGGAAAAAGGAGTTCCTCCAGAATAACGGACATAGACATATAAAGTCATATCAGAATGAAATATCTCTAGTTAAACACATACATTTAATATTAATAAAATATTAAGACAGTTTATTCACCACTGAAACCATAAATATTTTTTTATAATAAACTTGGAAGAATTTGAGTGGAGTAGATATCTTGATTTGTTTATTACTGCTCTGCATTATGAGAGATTGTTCCATGACAAACTAAGGAGTTTTCCACCAATAAGACTTAAGAGCGCAGAAGTTCCAATCTTCAAATGGCTTATGTGGAAGTAATTTTTCCAGTCATAATGTAAAATTTGAGAAACTCAGGGTTCTCTGAAATGACTTCCTTGTCCGAATTACCTTTTCCCCACTCTGTTTTCATTTTTAAAGCAATGTATACAATTAGCCCATCTTTCGGTTCATCATCAGTACACAGGGGACAGTAACAGTCGTTTCACTGAGTTGTTGCAGAAGTAAAGATACAGTCTGGGCAAGCCTCTGCAATGTCATAAAATGTAAACTGTCAAAGTTATTATTTTTCCACTGTCTCTCTCTTGCTTTGGCTTAAATGAAACACTGTCTCTTCAGGTTCTTAATAGTGGACTGGAGGTCTACCTTTGTAGATTTTTAGAGATGAATTTATGGTATTGTGGATTATATGAGAATTTAGAGATTAAACAATTTAAACTCTCTCTGCTATGTCCATCACTAGTTCATTTTATATGATTCTGGGAATTTCCTAAAGTTAAATTCTAAATTTTTCATTCACACTACCTTTCTGAATGTTCTAGATGAATCTTGTGACTTCACATATTATTAGTTTGGGCTATCATATACCCATCTACAAATACACTTCTTATCTTCTAAATCTCTATACAGCATTGTTCATAAAACACTTTTAATTTAAATGCCACAACTCCTGAAACATATTGAAAATCAAGTCCATCTCTCTCCAAGAGCTATCTTTACAAATTTTCCCATAATTATCAACAACCTCTTCAGTGTTGGGCTTCCCAGGGAGCTCAGTGGTAAAGAATTCACCTGCCAATGCAGCAGACACAGGAGATGTGGGTGTGATCCCTGGGCTGGGGAGATCCCTTGGAGAAGCAAGTGGCAACCCATACCAGTATTCTTGCCTGGAGAATCTCAAGAAAAAGGAGCTTGGAGGGCTACAGTCCATTGGGTTGCAAAAAGTCAGACACAGCTGAGCAACTGAGCATAGACGCACCTTCACCTTTGGTATTTCTAGGCCCATAACCTTGGTATCATCCTAATTTTTAATTTTTAGTTCTATTTTGACCTATAGTTATAAATTCTGCTACTTCTCCTTTGTAATAACTTTGAGATTCACTTTTCCATCAACATCATAAATTCATCATACCCCTACTCCCCAATTTTGCTACTTCCCAGCTCTCAGACCTAAACTATTTCATGTGTGGATTACTATAATGGCCTAATAGGAATTCTCCTCATCATTCAACTTTTCCCATACCAACCAAACATTGAGAATATTTGTATGGTATTATTTATGCTTCATCCCACGTATCCATAGTGGCTGGTTGCCTATTTCTTATTTTGTAAAATCATGATTAGTAAGCATATCACTCAAGGTTCTTCATCACTGGAATTATAATTCTGCATCTACTGAGATGATCATATGACTTTCATACTTCATTCTATTGAGTGCTGTATCACATTTACTGACTTGTGTATGTTGAAGCATCTTTGTATCCTGGAAATGAATCCCACTTGAACATGGTATATGATTATTTTATTGTCCTCTTGATTTCAGTTTGCCAGTATCTTGTTGAGGATTTTTGCATCTATGTTTACCAGGGATATTGGTCTGTAATTTTCTTTCTTGTAGTGTCCATTCCTAGCTTAGTAAATGCTGGCTTCATAAAATTAGTTTGGAAATATTCCCTCTTCTCAATGTTTCTAAAGAGTTTGAGAAGCACTGGATAAATTCTTTGAAATGTTTGATAGAATTCACCTGGGAAGCCATCTGGTCCTGGGCTTTTCTTTTGGGGGAAGATTTTTGAAAATCAAGTCCATCTCTCTCCAAGAGCTATCTTTACAAATTTTCCCATAATTATCAACAACCCCCTCAGTGTTGGGTTTCCCAGGGAGCTCAGTGATAAAGAATTCACCTGCCAATGCAGGAGACACAGGAGATGTGGGTGCAATCCCTGGGTTGGGGAGATCCCCTGGAGGAGGAAATGGCAATTATTACTATCAATAATTAATTACTATTTATATTAAGAATTAATTACTAAATAATTATTACTATTAATAATTCAATTGCCTAAACCAGTTTAGATTTTCTATTTTATGTTTCAGACTTGAAAGGTTGCAGGTTTCTAGGAATTTATCCATTTCTTCTAGGTTATCCAGTTTGTTGACATAGCATTGTTCTTAGTAGTTTCTTACGATAGCTTTTATTTTTGTGGCATCAGTTTAATGTTTCCACTTTCATTTATGACTTCTTTTATTTGAGGCTTCTCTCTTTTTTCTTAGTATAACTAAAATTTGTCAATTTTGCTTATCTTTTCAAAATATCAGCTCTTATTTTTATTGATCTTTTCTATTGCTTTTCTCTTCTCTATTTCATTTATTTCTGCTCTGATATTTATTTCCTTCCTTTTGTTAACTTTGAGCTTAGTTTGGTTTTCTTAAGGTATAAAATTAAGATGTTTCTTTTTTTTTGAGATACTTCTTCTTGTTTAATGTAGGTATTTATTGCTAAAAACCTGCTTCATAGAAGTGGTTTGCTGCATCCCACTAGTTTTAGTATGTTGTATTTCTATCTTCATTCATTGTTTTGTTTTGTTTTTTTATTCCCATGTACAAAACTTATTCAGTTTTTTCTCTCACTCAGCAAATGGAGTTCATTTGTCTTTCCTGGTGATAACTGACAGTCTTTCAACATACTTATTACCTTTAGGTTCCTTTGCTAAGTCTGCTGCTAAGTCACTTCAGTCGTGTCCGACTCTGTGCAACCCCATAGACGGCAGCCCACCAGGCTCCCCCGTCCCTGGGATTCTCCAGGCAAGAACACTGGAGTGAGTTGCCATTTCCTTCTCCAATGCATTAAAGTGAAAAGTGAAAGTGAAGTCGCTCAGTCGTGTCTGACTCTTAGTGACCCCATGGACTGCAGCCCACCAGGCTCCTCCATCCATGGGATTTTCCAGGCAAGAGTACTGGAGTGGGGTGCCATTGCCTATGGCTTAAATAAATCTTTGATATATTTCCTTTTTGTTTACATGCAAATCATGTTTTTAACCTTATTGATATCACAGATATCTGTTACCTTTGTTTAGTGAGTGAAAGTTGCTCAGTTATGTCTGACTCTTTGTGACCCCATGGACTATTCAGTCATGGAATTCTCTAGGCCAGAATACTGGAGTGGGTAGCTTTTCCCTTCTCCAGGGGATCTTCCCAATCTTGTGATTGAACCCAGGTCTCCCACATTGTAGGTGGATTCTTTACCAGCTGAGCTACAAGGGAAGCCCAAGAATACTGGAGTGGGTAGCCTATCTGTTCTCCAGCAGATCTTCCCAACCCAAGAATCAAACCGGGGTCTTCTGCATCACAGGCAGATTCTTTACCAACTGAGCTTTGCTTAGTGTGCAGAACAAGACAGGCCTGGCTGCTATCCTTGTAAGGTTGGCCCATGGCTGACATCTGGGAAGTTGGATTTCATGAGGTTTCCTACCACCCTGACTAGAGTGCCTCACGGTGCCTAAACTGTTTGTACAAACAATATGGTTTGTACAAATACCTCCTTTCCTTTAAGGAGTCTGAAATTTTGGTATGTTTCAGGCACAGGGTGCCTTCATGTTATGGTTTGGCCACTAAGTCAGGTCTGCCTCTTTTGTGACCCCATGGACTGTATGTAGCCCGTCAGGATGCTCTGTCCAAGGGATTTCCCAGCCAAGAATGGAGTGGGTTGTCATTTTCTTCTCCATATTTTCATTTGTTTTAAGACATTTTCTCTTTGATTTCTTCTTTGACTCACCGGTTGTTTAGAAGAGTATTGTTTATTTCCACATATTTACAGATTTTCCAGCTTTCTTCCTGTTATTCATTCCTAGTTTCAACTATTGTAGGCAGAAAAGATACTTGGTTTGATTTAAATCTTTCTAAATTTATTAAGAATTGTTTTGTAACCTGTTAATCTCCCTAAATTTGTTAAGATTTATTTTGTGGAGGAAACTGATGGCCAAGGGGGTGTCTCTTGGCACTGAGCTGTGCTGACTTGGGGATGAGGTGTCATAGGTAGAGAGAAACTATTCCTGCCCTTTTCAGTGCATCTTGGAGCTTCCCTGGTGGCTCAAATGGTTAAGACTCTGTCTGAAATGCAGGAGACCTGGGTTCTATCTCTGTCAGGAAGGTCCCCTGGAGAAGGGAATGGCAACCCACTCTAGTATTCTTGCCTGGAGAAATCTCTGGACAGCAAGAGACTGGTGGGCTACCATCCACGATGGTAAAGAGCTGGACAGGACTGAGTGACTTTCATTTTCTTTTCAGTGCATCTGTTTGTTTGTTTTTTTTTTCTTGAACAGTGCTGGAACTTCCCCACTGGATTCCTGGACTTTATACAAAGATACTCTTATCTGTGAATTATTGTAAAAATTGATGACATGTCAGAGGATGACAGAATAAAACACTTATTCTGCCATACTGCTGACTAATGACAAAGTTAGTGTGACAAAAAATTCTACAATAAACCAAGAGAACTATATATTCCTAATAAGGACAGTGCCCTTTCCAAAATTAAGATTTTTTTGAGTATAGGTCTTTGCCTACTAGAAGTTTAAAAGAACTAGAAGTAGGGGGAAGGTAGATACAAAAATGAATTGGAGAAAGGAGAATAATAGCAAGTAGATTAGATAGTTATCATAATAGTGCCAAGCAATAGATAAGAAGATCGACTTATAGTTAAAAATAGTGGCTTGAACATAAAAACTTACACTTTCCCTTTGAATACTCCACTAAAATGAAGTAGAATGATCAAAAAGGGATAAACCAACAGGCCAAAGAGAATAGAAGAGGAGAAAAAATATTAAAAATTTAGAATCCAGAAAGGAAATGGATTAAGTCAAACAGATTAAATGATGTCTGAAAATGGAAGGTTAAGCCAGGAGGGAGAGACAGTTCAGAAACAAGTCAAATCATACAACAATCTCATAAAGACACAAATTATAGGTCTTAGATATTTCTGAATGTGGGAGCATAGCTAAGACAGGAAGCAAAGAGGACTGGGTAAAAGTCTGTATTAGAAAGACTTAGACCTACACGTAGCCTTTGCCAACTATATAGCTTAGCAAATTGGCTCTCTTTTGTCCATTGGAGAAGACAAGAGATTTACTCTTTGAAGAAGTACAACCAGTGGGACTTTGAAGTGGAGTACCAGATTGGGCAAAAGACTGTATCCTCATCTTCAAAATTGGTGAATTATTGAAACTCTATGTATTAAATAGTGATAATACTAGCTACTTTCCCAAAGTTGGCCCAAAGAATGCTGGAAGCCAAGTCTATACTCTCCAAAGAGGAACTCAGAAAAATCCTCTCTGAAAAATCCATCATAAGGTAAAATATTTAGAAATACTGACATTTGGAGGTTCATAATAAAATGGTCACCAATAAAATTGGCCATAATAAAATGACCAATTATTTTGCCTAACTTGACACCAATAAATAACAATCCACATTCATGCAGAAAGAGTTTTTAAAGATCTTTTTAGTACCTCACACTCAGATACAAATTGAAAGCCAAGGACCAAATATTTGAATAAAGGTCTTCTCTTGATACAATGAAAAGCCAAATAAGAAAAAAAGAGGATTTGAGGAAAAAAGAAATCAAGAAGGAGAAAATAACCTCATAAGATCTGTAATGAATATTCTCAAAGAATTAAGAAAACATCTTGATTGCATTCATGAGACAAGTACAAGAGACTATTAAAAAAGAAATGTTCTCTATGTAGTTATTCTTCAAGTTAAAAAATATAATACATAAGGTACATTTTTGGTACTGAGTTGTTGTACAGTCGGTAAGTCCTGTTTGACTCTTTGTGACCCCATGGACTACAGCATCCCAGGCTTCCCTGTCCTTCACTATCTCCTGGAGCTTGCTCAAACTCATGTTCATTGATTCAGGGATGCCATACAACCATCTCATCCTCTGTTGTCCCCTTCTCCTCCTGCCTTCAATCTTTCCCAGTATCAGGGTCTTTTCCAGTGAGTCAGCTTCTTGCATGAGGTGGTCAAAGTACTGGAGCTTCAGCATCAGTCCTTCCAATGAATATTCAGGACTGGTTTCCTTTAAGATCGACTGATTTGATCTTCTTGTTGTCCAAAGGACTCTCACAAGTCTCCAGCACCACAGTTTGAAAGCATCAATTCTTCAGTGCTCAGCCTTCTTTATGGTCCAACTCTGACATCCATACACAACTACTAGAAAAACCATAGCTTTGACCATACAAACCCTTGTCAGCAAAATGGTATTTCTGCTTTTTACTCTACTATGTAGGTTTGTCATAGTTTTTCTTCCAAGGAGCAAGTGTCTTTTCATTTCATGGCTGTGGTCACTGTCTGCAGTGATTTTAGAACCCAAGAAAATAAAATCTGATGTTTCTGCATCTATTTGCCATGAAGATGGGACTGGACACCATGATCTTAGTTTTCTGAATGTTGAGTTTTAAGCCAGCTTTTTTACTCTCCTCTTTCACCTTCATCAGGAGGTTCTTTAGTTCTTCCCTTTCTGCCATAAGGGTGGTATCATCTGCATATCCAAGGTTGTTGATATTTCTCCTGGCAATCTTGATTCCAGCTTGAGCTTCATCCAGCCTGGCATTTCACATGATGCACTCTGCATAGAAGTTAAATTAGCAAAGTGACAATATACAGTCTTGTCATACTCCTGTCCAAATTTTGAAGCAGTGTGTTGTTCCATGTCCGATTCTAAGTATTGCTTCTTGACCTGCAGACAGGTCAGGTGATCTGGTATTCCCATTTATTAAAAAATTTTCCACAGTTTGTTGTGATTCACATAGTCAAAGGCTTTACTGTGGTCGATGAAGCAGATGTTTTTCTGGAACTCTCTTGCTTTCTTCATGATCCAGTGAATGTTGGCACTTTGATCTCTGGTTCCTCTGCCTCTTTGAAACCCAGCATGTACATCTAGAAGTTCTCGGTTCACATACTGCTGAAGCCTAGTTTGAAGGTTTTGAGAATAACCTTGCTAGCACAAGAAATGAACAAAATTCTATGGTGGTTTGAACATTTTTGACAGTGCTCTTCTTTGAGACTGGAATGAAAACTGACCTTTTCCAGTCCTGTGGACAACTCCTGAGTTTTCCAAATTCACTGACACATTGAGTACAGCACTTTAATGGTATCATCATCTTTTAGGATTTTAAATAGCTCAGCTGGAATTCTGTCACCTGCATTACCCTCGTTCCTAGTAATGCTTCCAAAGGCCCATTTACACTCCAGGATGTCTGACTCTAGGTGAGTGACCACACTATCGTGGTTATCTGGGTCATTAAGTCCTTTTTTGTATAGTTCTTCTGTGTATTCTTGCCACCTCTTCTTAGTCTCTGCTAGGTCCTTACCATTTCTGTCCTTTCCTTGCCTTGCCTGAAATGCTCCCTTGTTATCATCAGTTTTCTTGAAGATATCTCTAGTCTTTCCCATTCTATTGTTTTCTTTCATGTCTTTGCATTGTTCATTTAAGAAGGCCTTTCTATCTCCCTTTCTGTTCTCTGGAACTCTGCTTTCAGTTCGGTATATCTTTCCCTTTCTCCTTTGCCTTTTGTTTCTCTTCTTTTCTCAGCTATTTGTAAAGCCTCCTCAGACAACCACTTTACCGTCTTGCATTGCTTTTTCTTTGGGATGGCTTTGGTCACTAACTACTGTACAATGTTTCTTCGGGATGATTTTGGTCACTGCCTCGTATATATGTTACAAACCTCTGCTCATACTTCTTCAGGCACTCTGTCTATCAGATCTAATCCCTTGAATCTATTTGTCACTTCCTCTATATAGTCATAAGGAATTTGGTTTAGGTTATACCTGAATTGCCTAGTGGTTTTCCCTACTTTCTTCAATTTAAGCCTAAATGTTTCTATAAGGCGGCACTCATGATTTGAGCCACAGTCAGCTCCAGGTCTTGTTTTTGCTAAGTGTATAGAGCTTCTCCATCTTCAGCTGCAAAGAATACAATCAATCTGATTTTGGTGATATTCATGTGTAGAGCTGACTCTTGGGTTCTTGGAAAAAGGGTGTTTGCCATGACCAGTGTATTCTCTTGACAAAACTCTTGTTAGCCATTGCCCTGCTTCATTTTGTACTCCAAGGCCAAACTTGCCTGTTACTCCAGGTATCTTTTGACTTCCTACTTTTACATTCCAATTCCCTATGATGGAAAGGACATCTATTTTTGGTGTTCATTCTAGAAGGTGTTGTAAGTCTTCTTAAAACCAGTCAACTTCAGCTTCTTTGGCATCAGTGGTTGGGTCACAGATTTGGATTACTGTGATATAGAATGGTTTGACTTGGAAACGAATAGAGATCATTCTGTCATTTTGAGGTTTCACCCCAGTACTGCATTTCAGAGTCCTGTTGACTATGAGGGCTACTCCATTTCTTCTAAGGAATTCTTGCCTGTAGTAGTAGATATAAAGGTCATCTGAATTAATTTTGCCCATTTTAGTTCACTGATTCCTAAGATGTCAATGTTCAGTCTCCATCTCCTGCTTGACCATGCCCAATTTACCTTGATTCATGGACCTAACATTCCAGGTTCCTGTGAATTATTGTTCTTTACAGCACTGGACTTTACTTTCCCCACCAGGCACATCCACTTTGGCCCAGCTGCTTCATTCTTTCTGGAGCTATTAGTAATTGGCATCTGCTCTTCTCCAGTAGCGTACTGGACATCTTCCAACCTGGGAGGCTCATCTTTCAGTGCCATGTGTTTTGCCTTTTCATACTATTCATGAGGTTCTCATGGCAAGAATACTGGAGTGGTTTGCCATTTCCTCCTTCAGTGGACCATGTTTTGTCAGAACTCTTCACTATGACCTATCCGTCTTGGGTGGCCCTGCATGGTATGGCTCATAGCTTCATTGAGTTACACAAGCCCCTTTGCCATGGCAAGGTTATGATCCATGAAGAGGATCACATTGTAGAATTATTTAAAGGTGGTACATATGAAGATACAGTCTGTGCAATACAATGGCTATTTCAAATTCAGTATAGAACCAACTATAGCTATTTCTCAGCTATTAACTCTTGTCCTGCTACTTACTAGCCACATAACTTTGAGTAAGTACTTAAATTTATGGGGTCTGTTTTTTACCCTGTGGTAAAATGTAAAGTCTTTTAAAAATGTTAAAAATGGCTAATATATAAAGTAAATAAAATACCAGCATATAGGGAGATCATCATTATTTTTTACTGTTAGAGATGTCATGGAAGAAAGATTTAATCAAATAAAATTAACCCTTTGATATATTTCTCTTCCTTAGTTTATCTTATTTATAAAAAGGTAAAACGGGAAACAGGTTTGGAATAAATGAAAAGGAAAAAAGGAATAGAATGCAAAACTTCCACTAAAACAACTGCATGAAAATACAAGATTGCTTTCATGGCAATCGCTTGTCAGATGTTGAAAGAGCTTGGTTATAATAGGGCGGCAGATAAGCCAAAAAAAGCAAATCAACATGAAAACAGATAAAATATAAGAAACAGAATAAAGATCATATTGTAACCTCAAAGCACATAAGTAGTTCATATCCCCCAGCATTCATATACACTTAATCAACCCACCTTCTTTCTACATGCAAGTTCTACTTGGCTCATCAGGAACTTTAACCCTCAGGCCAACCCTGAGGGAAGAATTAACCTACTTATTGAACCCTTAGGCAGTGTGCATGGTCAGAAAGCCATAAAGTATTTGAGGAACATACTGAGGTGATCTCAGCATTTTACTGCAGTATCCCATAATTACTGAAGGAAGAGATTAAAAGTGATGTACTATTTTAAGAAAAAGTAGTCTAAACTTATTCCTTGGTTTAAGTTCTGCTGCCAAACGGAATTCTCAAAATACTTTGGAAGTGTAAATGAATTTAAGATCTATTTTAGGTAAACTATTTATTTTATGAAAAGAGGATAAAATATCACTTACTTTTAGGTGAGGAACATATCATTAGTATTCACAGCCCAGCACACAAAAAAGCCATTTTGAATGACTAAGTTCAGTCTTAACCCAAACCATGTTACAACAGTACAAACAAACCGGTAGATTAAAATGGGTTTGCACTCTAACATCTTAATAACACTAAAAAACAGCTGAATGTGAAATATACCCCTGAGAATAACTTGGGTGTTAACAGCCAAACAAACACAAGCCCACAAATTTTCCCTTGCCCTTATTTGCTTCCTCAATCTGCCAATGTGCTAATTCAACTGCTGATCTGCTTTAATCCCAACATTTAGTAGATATTACAGTAACTAACCTCCACTTAGCTGATTCATTATATTGCCCTGCACTCTTCTTTCTCTCTATTAAAATATGGCTGATATCTACCTTGCTGAAAGTTCATGGTTACTATACTATCCTCTGGTATGGCCAGGCACTTCTTCCTCCAGTTAAGCAGAAGCTTATTAAAACCACTTGTGTTTGTCTCCAATACTGTTTATACACATTGCACTTGTTACTTTTATTATTTAATCTAGTCACTTGTATATAAGCTGATACAATATGAGTGCAAAAAGAAAACTGTAGACTGTACAAACAAGAACAGCAACAAATTTAAGCTGAATGCTCTAAAAGGACTCAATAAAGAGGAAATTTAACTTGGATTTGGTGTGAATGAGACACTGGGAAAGACTGGAAGAAAACTTGTAAATATCTATAAGCATTCTGTATTAAAATTGTTTCAAATATCTTACTATCTCCAAAGAAATCAAAATGTGAAATCATGCCTCGTGCATTTAGTGTGTGATTTTGGTGAATGTGTTGAGAACACCATTCAATAACCTACACTCAAAAAAAAGACCTTGCCAGCTTTATATCTGAGGGTGCTGGATGTGTGCTCACTCATATCTGATTCTTTGTAACCCCATGGACTGTAGCCCGCCAGGCTCCTCTGTCCACAGAATTTTCCAGGCAAGAATACTGGAGGTGGTTGCCATTTCCTACTCCAGGGGATCTTCCTGACCCAGGGATGGAACAAGCATCTCTTGCATTGGCAGACAGATTCTTTACCACTGAGCAGTCTAGGAAGTCTATATGGGTACTGGTGAATAAAAACAGTTTTATGTTTCAAAGAAAGAAAAACAGTTTATGTTTCAAAGAAAGTAAAATGCTTAAGTATTAACATTTTTATTAGTCCCAGCTATAAATCAACTTTTTTGGTTAACTGACAAATTTGTTGCTGTTGTTTAGTCACTGAGTCGTGTCCAACTCTTGCAATCCCATGGACTGTAGCCCACCACACTCCTCTGTCCATGGGATTTCCCAGGCAAGAATACTGGAGTGGGTTGCCATTTCCTTCCTCAGGGGATCTTCCCAACTCAGGGATCTTGCCTGCATCTTCTGCTTGGCAGGTGGATTTTTCACCAGTGAGCCACCTGGGAAGCCCTTTAATTGACCAACTACAGGCCCCCAATTGTATTAGTTAAGAGGGTTCTACTCTGTTAATCTCAAGAACCTAAAGATTTGTAAATGAATTTCAAACTTAATATAAGATTTCAAAGAGGAGGTAACAACAAGAACTAGAACTACTTGGGAAGGATAATAAATAGGAAGAGAAATAAGGTACACTGAAAACAGCTTTGAAAGGCAACAGAGACAATAGAAAGCATATTAAAAACAGAAATAGTAAATCGAAAGTAAAAAAATAATTTAAAGTAACACCAAAGGATGGATGATTGATGTGAATCAAACCTGAAGATAAAATTATTAATTATTGGTTACAGTGAACAAAGTTAACTGAGAAATGGTCATTTAAACTATGATGTACTCAGTGTTTGGATAAAGATGGTAGACTAAGAGGATATGAATGTCACCTTCTCAAAAGAACACATTAAATATACACCAATATGTGCAATTTACTGAGATAGCTGGAGCTGTTGCCTTATATATTTTTTGTCCCCCTTCTATCTGTCCTATAAGGGCTCCAATTGCACATATATTAGGCCACATGAAGTTGTCCAAAACTCGTTGTTTCTCTGTCCATTATTTTTGTGTTACTTTTCTTTCTGTGTGTCATTTTGGATAGTGTCTATTTATGTCTTGGAGTTGACTAATCTTTTCTTCTGAAATATCTAATCTGTCAGTCCCTGACATAGTATTCTTCATCTCAGATAAGGTAGTTTTAGTCTCTACAGATTCAATTAGAGTATTTTTTATTTTGTCTGTCATATCCACACCTAATATGTTCCCGATTTCTTCTAAGTTCTTGAATATATGGAATTCAGTTGTGGTGGCTGTTTTAATGTCTTCATCTACTAATTCTATTTTTTATGTCACTTTTTGATTGATTTAATTTATCTCATTAGGTTGCAAATTTTTTTCTCAGTCTATACCTTATTTTTTCACTATTTAACATTGTCATTACAATATCAAAAGTTTTCAATTTTTCTAAAGTCCAACTTATCTTTTTCATTTATGGTCCAGGTTTCTTTCCCCTCTATCTATAAAATCTTTTGCCTAGTCCAAGGTCATAATGAATTATCTTAAACTTTAAGAACTTTTATAGTATTAGGTTTTTATTTTGTTTTACTACTCATTTAAAATTAACATTTACATTAAGTATGGGTAAAGGCATCTATTTATTTATTTGGTTCTAGCATCAAATATTGGAGAAGGCAATGGCACCCCACTCCAGTACTCTTGCCTGGAAAATCCCATGGATGGAGGAGCCTGGTAGGCTGCAGTCGATGGGGTCACTACGAGTTGGACACAACTGAGTGACTTCCCTTTCACTTTTCACTTTCATGCATTGGAGGAGGAAATGGCAACCCATTCCAGTGTTCTTGCCTGGAGTATTCCAGGGACAGGGGAGCCTGGTGGGCTGCCGTCTATGGGGTTGCACACAGTCGGACACAACTGAAGTGACTTAGCAGCAGCATCAAATATTGAAAAGACTATTCTGTCTCCAGTGGGTTATCTTTGACCCTTTATCAAAAAGTTGTGTCTATTTCTGGGCTTTCTCTCCTGCTCCACTAATCTTTGAGTGTATCCCTACCTCATCATCACATTGTTTTGATTACTGTGGCTCATTTTTCTACATTCATTAAGTTGATGATTTTAAAAAGTGATGATATGGTAAATCAAATTGATTTTAGAATGTTGAACCAACCTTTCATCTATGGAATAAACCTGACCTGGTCATGGATTGTTTTTGCATATTATTCAACTCAACTTGTTAACATTTTGGTAAAGATTTTTGTGCTTATGTTTATGTGATGTGTTGGTCTGTAGTTCTCTGCTCTTATAGTTGCCTGGTTTTGGCATCAGAGTAATGCTGACTTTATAAGATGAGTTGGAAAAGGTTCCTTCCTTTTCTATTTCCTAAAAGAGGTTGTTTAGGACTGATATTTCTTCTTTAAATGTTGGAAGAACTTGCCAGTGAAACCATCTGGGCTGTGTTTTTTTAATAGGAAGGTATTTTTAACTACAAATTTAATTTCTTTAATAGACCAAAAACTATTTCAAGTTATTTCTTCTTGAATTCTAATAGTTTGTCTTTCAAGGAATTTTCCCATTTCAATTAGCTTATCAAATTTATTTACAAAGTTTTAATTTACTTATCCCATATTATCCATTTACTATCTGTCAGATCTATAGTGATGTCACCTCTTCTATTCTTGGTCTTGATAGTCTGTGTCTTCTCATTTTTTTTCTTATTCAGTCTGGCTAGATGTTAAAAAATTTTTGTATTCTTCGTGAAGAACCAGCTTTTGGGTATGTTGATTTTTCCCTGCTGCTACTGCTTAGTCACACAGTTGTGTCCGACTCTCTGAACATGTGTTTGAATGCAGGCTCCTGTGTTCAGGGGATTCTCCAGGCAAGAATACTGGAGTGGGTTGCCATTTCCTTCTCCAGGGAATCTTCCCAATCCAGGGATTGAACCTGAGTCTCCTGCATTGTAAGTGGATTCTTTACCCTCTGAGCCACTGATTTTTCCTTACTGTTCTCAATTTCACCAGTTTATGTTCTTATCTTTATTATTTCCTTCTTTCTTCTTGTTTTGGGCCTAATTTATTTCCTTAAGACACTTAGATTATTGGTTCAAAACTTTTTGGTTTCTAAAGTAAAGCATTAAAGCTTATTCCTCTGTACTTCTTTAGTTGCATCTTACAAATTTTGTAATGTGTTTTTATTGTCATTCAATAGAAAATTTCCCTAATTTCCCTGTGACTGCCTCTGTGATCCATGTGTTTAATTGGCAAAAATTTGGGTTTTTCCAGATATCTTTCTGTTATTGATTTTTAGTTTAGTTTAGTCAGAAAATATATTTTGCCTGACTTCAATAATTTTAATTTTTTAAAATGAACCAAAAAATGGTCTATCTTTGTTTACATTCCAAGTATATTTGAAAAAAATTTATTTTGCTTTTCTTAGGTGGAATGTTCTTATTTTTATTTTCTTAAATGGCTATTAAGTTTTTGAAAATAAAACTTCACTAAAATTTCTTCTTCAGAAAGAAGAAGTATGTCACACAAAGTTGGATTCAGAAATCTGATGGTTCAACATATAAGTTGATTTTGAAAAATCAAAAATTATTTTATTAAAAATTTTATAATGATAAGCAGTTCTCAATATGAACTTAATGATATATATATAATTAATAATGACATAAGAGACCAAGTACCAGAAAATAGATGCAAATAATGAATAAGTTACCCCTTCACATGCTTACCTCCTGATCTGTTCCCAGTATGATCCAATGACCCATCATCTGTACTGTAGCCACACTGGTTTTATTATAGTTCTTCCAAGCAACCATGATCTTTTCTTATCTCAGGAGTTACCGAATATATTCTCTGCATGGAGAATACTTTCTTCCTCTTTTGTCTAATTTCTCTTCAGCTTTCAGAACTGATCTTGAATTCACTTTCCTCAGGAAGCCTTTCCTGATATGCTCTTCAAAGTTTAGGTCCTCCTGGTATACACTTTCATGGCACCCAGTACTTCTCTTTCACAGACCTTGTTATGACTGAAATGAAAGATATAAGGCCAGATTAGTCAGATTATCAAAGACGTTATGACTTCTCGAAAGGTAGAGAATTATCTCAGAAAAGTTTCCAAAATGAGACATGGATTGACCAACTGAACTAACTAAAACTGAATGTGATTTCTATCTTGAAGACTTCTCTGAAAGCAGAATTATGCCTTCAGAAGAATAATGAATGTCTCAGTCTTCCATATTACATATCTAAAACGTCCAAGAGGCTATAATTTATAAAATGTTGTTCACAGCAGGGCACACAAAATCAACCAAAATGAGAAATTTCATTTCTTTGTCTTCATAGATCCAGATAAGGTATCTGTTTCTCTAAGACATTGCTTGCCATGGAAAGGAAAATCCATATACAAATGGCAAATTTGGCTTAAGTAACTTTTCTTTTCCAAATCGAGTCTAAAAATTAATGATTTAGAATCCAGTAATTTCTTGTAAACTTTTAGGCAAAGAATTTGGTTGAAAGGAGTGAAAGGAAAAATCTTCATTTTCATAAACATTTGGAACTTTGATTTCTTTTAAATAGCATTCAATATTACTAGGGAACACTTGTAGGAAAATATATAGCGCTTTCCTGGCAATGGAGTTGGAAGAGCTGCCTTCCCCATGTCTCTTGGCTCACTTTGTAAATTGTGTGAAACACTTTTAGACAGACACTGGCACTCATAAATTATACAACTCATCTGCATATTCCAGTCATGAAACATTATGCAAAGTGACATGATTTGCATAATGGATTCCTCTTGTCGCTTCACTTGCTCCATGCTTTTAAAAAACAAAATGAAATAAAATGAAAGCATGAAAAGGTGAAAGCATTAAGTTCCCAGCCTTGCCTATCTCCTTCCCAACTATAGTATCAATTGCTTTTATTTTGTACAGGGGATTGGGGTGAAGGGAAAACAAAAATCTACACATACAAACAAAAAATAAAAGAGCATTCACATGAATCTCGTTTTTGATTACAAGGTACCTACTTTCTTAGTAAAATTCTTCACCATAAATAACTCATTTGAGTCAAGAGGAACAGTAACAAAACAAAACACTGATATAGAGAGAGAAAGTTTATGGAACTTTCTCCTTAAAAAAAGCTTTTCCTTTGCCTGGGATATTTAGGGGAGGCTAGCCTTCCTCTTTACGACTTAAAAAAAAAAAGGACCAGGTATTTGCTTATTAATGGAAAAAAGCATACTATGGATGAAATAAATGGTCTGGGGGAGGGTTTCCCCCCTAAAAAGAACTTCTGAAGGGTTTCCCTGTTTTTGAAAAACAAATGGAGAAGATAGAGTTGTGCCTTGATTATTTAACAAAATACAGAATGGCTATATATACTGTAAGGATGAGGCAGTACCAACCACGTCGACTTCTATCGGCTCTACTCCAATAAGCAGGCAACGCTCCTCAGCAGTTGCTAGTTTTGCTGCGGGCTTTCCCTGCCCCCCCTCTGCACCAGTGCGAAAGGCAGAGTGTGCCAAGCGGCTGGCGTCTGTACCCTGTGGGAAAAGTTAACTGTAATTCTTCGGCTTTTAAAATCAATTAACCCGTGTGTTAATTAACGTCAAGTCGACGGGAGGAGGAGGAGAAGAAGAAGGGGAGGGAGGGAGAAAAGAAAAAAAGCTGCAAGGGCGGATGGCAGAAGAGTTGGCACCGTGCCATCCATTCAGGGGCAACGCCACAGTTTCGTGCGATAGCAGCAGCGGGTATATGTTACGGGGGCCCTGTATGCGGGCCAGACAGTGCGGTAAAGCCAAGGGAGATTATCCAGACCCCCAGGAGCGAACAGCGAGCAGCAACCGAAGGCGCAAGTGCCAGGATTACAGCCTGGGCTGCTCCAACCACGAGCCCTTCCTCGGACCCAGGGACTTGGCTACTTGGGGTTTGGGGATCTTCCACACCAAAGAGGCACAAAGCTGACTTTAATCACTTGTTTTCCTTTAAACTTGATTCTGCCGCATTGGAGTCGGCACAGCGGATGCTTTCACACCCAGCAAGACAAAGGCCGTCGTCTCCGCCATGACACTGTTCCGTTCCAAGCAGAGGCCGGGATCCTGGACTCCTTGAAAAATCAAAAGAAACAAGGAAAACAAACAACAAATGCAGCAACAAACAAAAAACAGCCACAAAATTTGTGTGCCCATTTGCCCATGCCAGGGGTGAGCTGGGCATCTATTACAGAAGAAGGGCGCTTTTTTTGGGGGGGGGGCACGCTGTTGCCTTGCTATTCAACTTCGTTTATAATTAACTTTAAAAAAACACCATTCAACCTAGTCAACAACAAACAAAGAGAAAAAGCAGACATCGGAAGAGAAATGCCATAGGAAGCGGCATGAATGCATGCCACAGCCGGTGCCACTTGCCATTCGGAAACCTCAGGGAGAGGTGCCAATTCTACAGCTCGGAAGAAGGCAGAGAAGGGAGCAGAAAGATCTACAGGCAGAAATCATAAGGAAAGAACACCGCTTCTACGAGCCTGGATTGCGATTGCACGGCAGCTTCCGCTGGGAGGAGAGGGAATATTCAAATGGAGATATAGATGGGTATAAATTAAAAGATGGGCACTTATCGACTGCATATAGACACATGTGTAAGGTTGTATGTGTATATAAATACACTTATTTTCAGGCAGTTTAAATGTTTAGACATGTGTCTGTTTTGGGGTTGGAGGTATGGGTATGTATATAGATAGGTGTATATGTTTATGCATATACACATGTGGGATGTGTGCATGTGAGTAAAAGGAGAGGACGATGGAGAAAGAGACAGAAGGAAACGTGTATATGTGCATGTACGTGTGTGCATACATCCCACTTTTTTTGACCCAGGTATACACAGGAGACAAAATAAAAATCATACTCCAGCAGCAAGCAGGCAGAGATTTATCTACGTTCACTGCTATCACCAGGGAGATGAATGGGGCCGATCTGAAGCCCTTTTACAGGATCCACTATGGGAGTGGAGGAGGAGGAGGGATGCCACACAGACATGCACAAACTTGAAGGCAGAGTGCTTTGGAAGGTGCTACTTAGGAAACCCTGGTGGCATAACACAGGGGAGAAGAAGGGTTGAAAGAGGCTTGTTTCTCTCTATGTTTTAGGTTGTTGTTTTTTTTTTTTTTAATCTGAAAAAGAGTTTCAGGAAACGACTGGTACTTACGTTGTCTGCGTTGCTGTGGATCCTGAAAGGTGTTCTGTTGGCACCGGGCGCTGAGCCAGGGGCAGCCACTGGAAACAAAAGGGAGAGACAAAAAATAAATAAATAAAGTCATTCAATGGGAATATTAATTGCTGCTCTTGTGGATTTTACAAAACACACAAACTGTTTTTTTTTTTTCTTTCTTTTTTAAATGTGGATTGGCGCGTGTCCCTTTCGCATGGAATATACAAGTAGTATGGGATTTACAGCCCAGTACAGGACTCAGGATTAACCGCGCTGGCATCTTTTGGGCATATTCTTCCTTTTAATGAATGAGCTTTCGCTGTTAATGAGGAATAATCGTTTGGCTAATGAGCTTTGAAACATTAAGAGAAAAGAGGTTTTTTTCTTTTCCGTTAATCGCTCTGGTGCGACTGCATGGATGGATTACAAAAGACAGCAATAGGAATGCAGTACAAAGGGGGGGAACTTCTCCTGGAGAGGGAGAAGCACCGAGATGGGTGATGTGTCTCTGCGTCTTTCCTTCCTTCTCTCTCTTTCACTCTCTGCCAACTGCTATGGGTTTCCATAACTCCGCAATCAAAGTGGATGGTCTGGGAAGGATTATTACAAAGAGTGAAGCCTCCGCTGTTAATGTCTCCAGTGTTTAATCATCATACAGTAGAATGGTTTTATGCATATTTCATTTGCATATCATTAAACCGTGTTAGCAAGGGGTGTTCAGAGCCAGGAGAAGTACAAAGTTGGGGAGAGAGGGAAGAAAAAAAGGTCCCTATGATGCTTATCTTCAAACGGGGACTTGTTCCATGATCTGTCTTCTACTTTTGCTAAAATCATTATGACTTGGAAACCTTTGAAGTTGGATACAACCTTGGATTCTTCTAATTCCTGCAGAGCGGTATATTTTTAAAAACAGCAGAAATGTTCCTGTACTAGACAATTAAAGGAATATAAACTCCAGTGGGTTGAAACTAGTAGCTCTTTGGGGGATGCAGTGGCACAGGCTTCTACAAATACCAACACTTAAAAAAAATAAAGAGCATCATATTAAAACAAAGAAAATGAAGACTCTCCAGTATTAACGTGTGGATTATATTTGTTTCTTTTGGGGGGTAATGAACTAAAGAGAATGAAGAAGCCATCGGTAATTTATCCCTTCATTAATGAACAGTCACCTTTTTGTATGTGTTTGTTTTTGTTCTTTCTTTTTGAAGAGGGATATTGTCACTTTTGAAGCGATTAGTCAATTATTCTGTTGCTTTGATCTTTTTCCCCTGCAACCGACAGGAAAGAAAGGTGGTGGTTAGGGAATAGTGTGTATTGGAAGGATTTGTGGGGAGAGAAGGAATACAGTGAGTTCTTTGTAGATCTAATACATGCACAACATATTAATTGGGAGCTTTTAAAGCTCCCTCAATAGGCTATTTCATTCCTGGTAAAACAGCAGCTGGTTAGCCACTGTTGGTGACTCTTCAGATATCACTTTAAGTATTTTTATTCTGTCGCTGTTGTTATTGTCGCCTTGTTTTGTTTTTCTCAGTCAAGATGAGAATATAATGTCATCCATCCCTTCTTTATTGAGTGTCTTCTCTTCTCTATCTTCTTCACTTCCAATTTCCAATCTGTAAAACAGTGTTGCTTAATACTGAATTCTGGTACACAGTCTAACTGGCACAAGTTGATTTGGAAATGAGATGCTGTTTTATATTTAAATTATCCCCGCTCCTCCCTTATCCTTCCAAGCTTTGTCTCTGCTATGAATATTCAGATGAGGCATGATGTGATTACACTGTACAATTACTCCTATCCATGGTGGTGGCAGGGGCTGCTGGGGAGGCAGGGAGCCAGACAACCTCCAGGCCGATTCAGAGTTTGTTTTTGGTATTTTTCCTGTCTCCTTGGCGCTGCAGCACATGCAGATGTCGCTGTTGTTCTTTATAAAGCCCTAATGATATGCAAAAGCATAACTACTTGGTTTGGATGCAGAGCATCAACGAAATATTATGGATGTCTTTAAGAAAGGGGGAGAGAAAAATCCTGACTGAAGGAATGTCCACATAAATTATTTTTATTTAAATGAATTCAAAGGATGGGGTGAGAGCAAGTCAGAAGGAGTCACATGGAAAACATGCATACTATTAATATGCATAAAGAGTTCTCACTGTGGAGAAGAACCTCCTCACTGCAGCTCATAGGACAAACTGGTTCATTAGGAAATAGCTCAGAGCGACTACAACATTTTGCTATTTCCATTTTTCCCCTTATATTAAATGAAGAGTCAGACTGATGTGTTTTCTTTGCATGGCAGCATCGAGATGGAGCCAGTCTGTGAAATCTGCTGCCCAAATAGCATTTTAATGGAAACTGGAACTAAACAAGGGCATGGATTTGGAAGGGAGGGGAGAAGAAAGAATATATGAAGAGGAGTACATTCAGAGCCACAGCATAATACTTTGTAGTACAGGTTTTCAGAAACCGCCTTTGGTTCTTCATTAGTCTCAGATGGGGCTCCTGTTACAGGGAGCTGTTAGGGTTTATCAAGATGAGCACCGAGACAGGCCCTTCTAGGTCTGTGGCTGAGGAAACAAGCGGCAACTTGGTGCCTGCCCCCCCGCAGCTGTCTACGGCTCGGAAGCCAAAATCACAGCTACTCCCAATTTGGGGATTCAGTAAAGTGCCTCCTGGTCCAGGTATTTGTGACAGAGGGAATGCTTGGTGCTATCACAGTATATGTTGCTAAAGAGCAGGTGGAATCATCTGGGGCAGGCCTGATACTGTTGGTGCTGGATTCTCAGGGTGAAGATTACTGTGTTTTCTAACATTTTCAGGATGTTAAAATGATCAGTGTGGATTAGTGCATGTTTATGATGAACAGAGAGGAGCAAATAGTGAATGAACCTATTGGGTGGATTCAGAACTGATAAAATATTTGGAATATTACTAATGGCCTCGATGAATTCATAAAGGAAAACTAAGCAAGAAGCAGAATTCAGAAAAAAAAGGAGATTTCATTACTTCCCTTAGTCAGGTGGATGTAGTTCAAATTACTTTAATAATTCATATTAAAATAATCTTATATCTCTGTTTAAATTACCGAAAGAAAGACAGTTTTGCTTTGGTTTGTATATCAGCACAGATTTCTATTTGGTGGCATGATGTTGACCTGAAACTGGTCTCTATTTATCATTATGAGCAGGTAAAGTGAAAGTGAAAGTGAGTAAGTAAGCGTGTTCTAAATTCTGTTGCTTTTCGCCCACTCATTTCCCAAACTTCCACTTATGAGTGTCCTTTATAACACACACACACATACACACACATACACACACTCTCAACTGTTACAGTGTACCAAACTACAGAGTACAATTAATGTGGACAATGGCTATTTAATCTGAATCAGGCCGTTAAACTTCTTATTTTTTCTGTCTCTGTTGACAGTATTATGGGTATTAAATATTGAAACAAATCATGTTAAGAATTTAGCACAGTATTTGCATATAACAACACTAACAATGTTAAATTTTATCTTTGCTATATTATTGTTATTTCAGTGTATTGACTGGTATTAGAGAGAAATAAGGTAAAGGAAATAATATTTACTCTTTACTCCTACTACTAAATAGCAATGCAGATAAAAGATTTAGTGAGAAAGCATTAAATGGGGCTTCTGTGGTAGCTCAGATGGTAAAGAATCTGCCTGCAATGCAGGAGACCTGGGTTCGATCCCCGAGTTGGGAAGATCCCCTGGAGGAGGAAATGGCAACCCACTCCAGTATTCTTGTCTGGAGAATTCCATGGACAGAACATGGGGTCCCAAAGAGTGAGACATGACTGAGCAACTAACACTTTTTTTTACTTTTCATGGCAGACAGATTGTTATTTATCAATAATCAAAAGTCAAACTACAGCTCATATTAATGCAGTTCATAATATATCTATGAAAATGTTCCTTTAAAAATGTATGTGTAATTCTGAGATGATGATCATGGCACATTGTATCTAAGTCTAACAAGAGAGTCCTATCCTGTTTGCTGTGGAGGGCTATGGGAACTGAGAGGAGAGCTGTGGGAGCTGAGAGGTGCTCATTATTTACTACATTGACAGGCAATTCCAACTTCCAGTCTTTTAAAAAAGAGATAGTTTTGAATACGTAATATGATATATTAACTATTTTAAGCATCAATAATTTAAATAACTTAGAAAGCAAAAAGTTTCCCCCCTGCTCCTCTTCTAGCCATGAGTTTCTAACCTCACCCTCAAATTGGTAATCAGTTACTGGTTTCTCATTTATCCTTCCAGATATTAACATATTATGCCCAGATATTAATAACATATTTTCTTTCCCACTTTTTACATGAATGGTGGTTTTTAAAAAGGGATTCCTTATAATTTCCTGCAAATGCAATGAATTCATCTCTAAGTAGATAGCTTAAGTTTTCATTTCCAGTAATCACGTCCACTAATTTTTGTCTTTAACTTGGTAAGAACATGTAGCACGATGTTGAACAGAGTGCAAGTGGTGAAAGTGAATATTCTTGCCTTGCTTCCAATTTTAGGAGACATCATTGCCTTGTTTCTGAATTTAGGAGAGAAATAATTCTGCCTTTTATCATTAACAAAAATGCCCTTTATCAAGTGGAAGAGGTATTATTCTATTCCCAGTTGCTAAGAACTTTTTTTAAATGGTTGTTAAATTTTGTCAAATGCCTTTTTTGCACCTATTGAAATCGGTAACAGTTCAAAGTTGTTGTCATGATGAATCACAATGATTTTCATATGTTAAACCAACCTTGCAGTCCTTGAAAAACCCACTTGCTCATGATGTATTTATTTTTCAATATATTGCAATATTTTACCTGCTAATATCTTGCTAAAGGTTTTGAACCCATGTTCATGACAGAAATTGGGCTATGATTTTCTTTTCTTGAAATGACTTTGGTATTGTTATAAGGGTCTTGGTATCTTTATGAAATGAGTTGAAGAGTGTGCCCTCCCTTTATACTCTGAAAAGGTTCGTGTAAACTTGTCATTGTTTTGTACTTAAACATTGGATAGTGACGCTATAGGCCTAAAAATTGTGGACAATTTTTCAATTATAAATTCAATATTTAAGACAATGTTCTAGGACTATTTAATTTTCAATTTTTTGGTATCAATTTTGGTAAGCTGCGTTTTTCAAGGAATTTGTCTATTTCATCTTAGTTATCAAATTGATCAGAACAAAGTTGTCCAATATTTCGTTATCTATTTTTTGTCTGTCAAAACTTTAGTAATGTCCTCTCTTTCATTTGTGATATTAGTAAGCTGTATTTTCTTTTTTCTTGTTTTTTCAAAAATCAATTTTATTAATCTTTTCAATGGATCAACTTCTATCTCTAGATCTTTTGATTTCTACTCTAAATTTTACAATTTCCTTTCTTTTACTTATTTTTTAATTGCAATGTTCACTTTAGTTTTCTAGACATTGAATTTTGTATTGGGGTATAGTCAATTAACAGTGCTGTGATAGTTTCAGGTGAACAGCAAAGGGACTCAGCCATGCATATACACATATCCATTTTCCCTCAAACTCTCCTCCCATCCAGGCTGCCACGTAACATTTAGCAGAGTTCCATGTGCTAGACAGTAGGTCCTTATGGATAACCAGCAAGGACCTTTCTTTAACTTATTTTGGGTTTGATTTGCTTCTCTTTTTCTAGATTCACAAGGTTGAATCTTAGAAAATTCACTTTACACTTTTCTTCTTTTCTAATATAGATGTGAACTGTGTTTAGTTGCTCAGTCGTGTCCGACTCTTTGTGAGCCCATGGACTGTAGCCCACCAGGATCCTCTGTTTATGGGATTCTCCAGGCAACAAAACTGGAGTGGGTTGCCATGCCCTTCTCCAAGGGATCTTCCTGACGACCCAGCAATCGAACCAGGGTCTCCTGCAGGTGGATTCTTTACCAGCTGAGCTACCAGGGAAGCCCCAATACAGATGTGTAAATCCATAAATCTCCCTCTAAGGACTGCTTTAGTTGTATCCCATGTACTTTCATAGTGAAAGTGAAAGTGTTAGTCACTCAGTCATATCCAACTCTTTGCAATCCCATGGACTGTAGCCTGCCAGGCTCCTCCGTCCATGGGATTCTCCAGGCAAGAATACTGGAGTGAATTGCCATTTCCTTCTCCAGGGATCTTCCTGACCCAGGGATCAAACCCAGGTCTTCAACACTGCAGGCACATTCTTTATCATCTGAGCTACACTGTAAACTAAACTAATCTTTCATAAGATATGTATTTATTATCATTATTTTGTGATTTGTGATTTCCTCTTGAAAGTGAAAGTCACTCAGTTGTGTCCATCTCTTTGCAACCCCATGGACTGTATAGTCCATAGAATTCTCCAGGCCAGAATACTGGAATGGGTAGCTGTTCCCTTCTCCAGTGGATCTTCCCAACCTAGGGTTCGAACACAGGTCTCCTGCATTGCAGGCAGATTCTTCACTAGCTGAGTCACCAGGGACTGTATTATTTATAAGTGTGTTGTTTAATTTCCAAACATTCAGTTACTTTTCTAGGTATCTTACTACTGTGAAATTCTAATTAAATACCACTGTATTCACGGAATATATTCTATGTAATTTCAGCTCAAGATTTGTTTTATGGCCCAACACACAGTCTATTTATTTATTAATTCAAATTATTATTTATTTATGTGAAGTGGTATGTGCACCGCTGCTCTTGGTTTCCTCTATTATACAATTGATTTCCATCTAATTCATTTCTGCCCTTATTGTTTTTTTCTTCTATTTTCTTCAGGTTTCCTTTTCTATTCTTCTTCTAATTTCTTGATAAGATAGTTATATCACTGATTTTTAGCCTTTTTTCTTTTTCTTTTTTTTTTATGTTTATAAAAGAAATTTTTTTCTAGTTCTAATACTTTTCAGTTATGTTTGATGAATTAGTTCTAGAGATCTGCTATGCAACATGGCTGTTACTTTGATTGTGGTGATTGTATCATGGATGTTTGCACATATCCAAGGATATTAAGTATGTTCAGTTTTTCACATATCAACTATACTTCAATAAAGCTGGCACATATCAGCCTTATTATTTATATATATATATATATATATATATATATATATATATATATCAGATATATATGTAAATATCTGATACATATATCCACACAATAGAGGTGGAGATGGAAACAAAGAGACTCAGAAAGGTGTACATCTATATTTTATAAAAATATTATTTAAAAATAATAAAATTACTATATAATTCTTTGTACCATTAAATTTTTTACTTCAAAATCTTTATTTCTTTATTTTTAATTAGATGGCTTTTTTAATTGTTAACATTTTATAATAGATTCAGGTATACACCATAGTTATTCAATATGTTTATAGATTATATACCACACAAAGTTATATTCTTGACTCTATTCCTTGTGCTGTACCTTACACTCCTGTGACTTATTTGTTTTATAACTGGAAGTTTGCACCTCTAAATCCTCTTCATGTGTTTCACCCAAGCCCTCATTCCCTTCCCTTCTGGTAACCAAGTTTGTTCTCTGTATCTGTGAGTCCATTTCTGTTTTGTAATATTTGCTTGTTTTGTTTCTTAGAGTCCATGTATAAGTGAAAACATAAAGTATTTGTCTTTCTGTGACTTATTTCACATAGCATAATACTCTGCAGGTTTATCCATGTTGTTGCAAAGTTTAAGGCTAAGTTATACATACCACATCCTCTTTACACATTCACCTGTGGATAGACACAGGTTATTTCCATACTTACAATATTGTAAATAATGCTGCAGTAAACATTGATGTACATATATGTTTTCAAGATGAGTGATTTCATTTTCTTCCAACAAACACCCAAGAGTGGAATTGCTGAATCATGTGTTATTTTTAATTTTTGGAAAACTTCCATACTGTTTTCCATAGCGGCTACAGCAATTTACATTCCCACCAACAGTGTACTAGGATTCCCTTTTCTCCACAACCTCACCAATACTTGTTATTTCTTGTGTCTTTTCTTTTTTTCTTTTTAAACATTTATTCAAAGGCTGTAAATTTTCCTCTAAGCATTGCTTTAGTTATAACTCTTAGGTTTTCATTTGTCGTATATTCATTATTATTTGATTCAAAATAATTCCTCTTTGGTCCATAGCCTTTTAGAAGTATATGGCTTAAGTTCCACACCTTTAGGGATTCACAAAACTTTTAGTTCTTACTTTTATTGATTTTTAGCTTCTTGTTAGTGCTTTCCAGATCTCTGTGGTCATAGTCAACTCCAGATGATTTAAATTTACTTTTGAGAGTTGCATTATAGTCAACTTTGGTAAATATTTACTTGAAAAGAATGTGCCACTGTGAGGTGCATTGTGTCACATATAACTACTGCTACTGCTGCTGCTAAGTTGCTTTAGTCGTGTCCAACTCTGTGCGACCCCATAGATGGCAGCCCATCAGGCTCTGCCATCCCTGGGATTCTCCAGGCAAGAACACTGGAGTGGGTTGCCATTTCCTTCTCTGACATATAACTAAGTCATGTCGAATAATTACATTGTTTAGTTAATCTATATTCTTACTGATTTTTTTGGACTGCTTGTATAATTGTTTTATTGGTTACAAGAGGTGTGTTAAAAGTGTGTTACAGTCCTACACTGTGATGTGAATTTGTGTACTTTTTTTTTGTTTTGTAAATTTTTGCTTTATGTATTTTATGTCTATGTTATCAAGTGGACACAAATTAAGAAATTATATTGTGTTGAATTGACCATTTAATAATCATGCCATATACATCTTTATCTCTTGCCTTAAAATCTATTTTGTCTAATCTTAATATAGTTGTTCTGGTCATATTTGTCCAGATCTGGCCATTGTTCTGGTATAGGTGGAGGATTTTTTATCTTTTTATTTTAACTTTATCTGTTTTTTAGTTAGATTTTATCTTTTATCTACTCTTAGAATTTTGAATTTTAACTGGAGAATTGAGTCAATTTATATTTAAAGTAGTTACTTATACATTTAAAATTTACACATATTACCTTATTATTTCCTATATTATCTGGTTTATGTTGTTTCACTCCTTTTTTTGAATTCCTTGAGATTAATCAAGCATTTTTGTTGTTCCACCTTCTTCTCTATTACCTTGTTAATAATACATGTTTTTACTGTTGCGTGTTACCCTAAATTTGATAACTTACATCTCTGACTTAACTATAATCTAGTATTACAAATTAGTGCTTTTACCACTTCCCAGATATACTAGAACCTTAGGTTAGTCTCATTTTGTTTACCACCCTTCATGTTACTGTTAACACATGTATTTTATTTTTCATATATTTTAAACCTAACAAGATACTTCCTTTTTCGTAATGTACAGTTAAGATTCATTCAAACTTATTAACATATGTACCTTGTGCATTGCTCTTTCCTCCATTTCCACATTGTTTCCTCCCCTCCGCCCGCCGCCCAGGGTTGCTTTGTTTCTATCTATAGATTTCCTTTCCCTTTGTTGTTGTTGTTGTTTTAGGTGAGGTGTGCTGCTTGCTGAGTTCTTGTTCAGGTTTTGTTTGTCTATAAAGTTTTTTTTATCTTGTTTTGAAAGCTATTTTGACTGAGTATAGAATTTCAGATTTTTAGTTATTTTCTTTCAGCATATTAAAGATGTCATTCCATAGGATTTTTGGCCTCCATTATTTCTGCTGAGAAGTCAGCTGTCAGTCTTGTTGCTTGTATGAAATAATGTCTTTCTTTACCTTCATGTAAGATTTTTCTCCTCAGTTTTCATTTTTAGCAGTTCTACTGATAGGCCAAGCTTTGCTTTTCTTTCTTTTTTTATTTTTTTCAAAATAAGACAGGATCAAATGATGCCTTTATTTATTTTTTTGTTTCATATATGATATTATACATGTTTCAATGCCATGCTCCCAAATCATCCCACCCTCTCCCTCTCCCACAGAGTCCATAAGACTGTTCTATACATCTGTGTCTCTTTTGCTGTCTCTCATACAGGGTTATCATTACCACCTTTCTAAATTCCATATATATGTGTTAGTATACTGTACTGGTGTTTTTCTTTCTATATTACTTCACTCTGTATAATAGGCTCCAGTTTCATCCATCTCATTAGAACTGATTCAACTGTATTCTTTTTAATGGCTGAGTAATACACCATTGTGTATATGTACCACAGCTTTCTTATCCATTCATCTGCTGATGGACATCTAGGTTGCTTCCATGTCTTGGCTATTATAAACAGTGCTGCGATGAACACTGGGGTACATGTGTCTCTTTCAATTCTGGTTTCCTTGGTGTGTATGCCCAGCAGTGGGATTGCTGGGTCATAAGGCAGTTCTATTTCCAGTTTTTTAAGGAATCTCCACACTGTTCTCCATTAGTGGCTGTACTAGTTTGCATCCCCCCCAACAGTGTAAGAGGGTTCCCTTTTCTCCACACCCTCTCCAGCATTCATTGCTTGTAGACTTTTGGATAGCAGCTATTCTGACTGGCGTGAAATGGTACCTCATTGTGGTTTTGATTTGCATTTCTCTGATAATGAGTGATGTTGAGCATCTTTTCATGTGTTTGTTAGCCATCTGTATGTCTTCTTTGGAGAAATGTCTGTTTAGTTCTCTGGCCCATTTTTTGATTGGGTCGTTTATTTTTCTGGAATTGAGCTGCAGGAGTTGCTTGTATATTTTTCAGATTAACTGTCAGTTACTTCATTTGCTATTATTTTCTCCCATTCTGAAGGCTGTATTTCACCTAGCTTATAGTTTCCTTTGTTGTGCAGAAGCTTTTAATTTTAATTAGGTCCCATTTGTTTATTTTTGCTTTTATTTCCAATATTCTGGGAGGTAGGTCATAAAGGATCCTGCTGTGATTTATGTTGGAGAGTGTTTTGCCTATGTTCTCCTCTAGGAGTTTAATAGTGTCTGGTCTTATGTTTAGATCTTTAATCCATTTTGAGTTTATTTTTTTGTATGGTGTTAGAAAGTGTTCTAGTTTCATTCTTTTACAAGTGGTTGACCAGTTTTCCCAGCACCACTTGTTAAAGAGATAGTCTTTTCTCCATTGTATATTCTTGCCTCCTTTGTCAAAGATAAGGTGTCCATAGGTGCATGGATTTATCTCTGGGCTTTCTATTTTGTTCCATTGATCCATATTTCTGTCTTTGTGCCAGTACCATACTGTCTTGATGACTGTGGCTTTGTAGTAGAGCCTGAAGTCAGGCAGGTTGATTCCTCCAGTTCCATTCTTCTTTCTCAAAATTGCTTTGGCTATTTGAGGTTTTTTGTATTTCCATACAAATTGTGAAATTATTTGTTCTATCTGTGAAAAATACCGTTGGTCGCTTGATAGGGATTGCATTGAATCTATAGATTGCTTTGGGTAGCATACTCATTTTCACTATATTGATTCTTCCGATCCATGAACATGGTATATTTCTCCATCTATTAGTGTCCTCTTTGATTTCTTTCACCAGTGTTTATAGTTTTCTATATATAGGTCTTTAGAAAGCATCACTATGAACAAAGTGAGTGGAGATGATGGAATTCCAGTTGAGCTATTTCAAATCCTGAAAGACAATGCTGTGAAAGAGCTGCACTCAATATGCCAGCAAATTTGGAAAACTCAGCAGTGGCAACAGGACTGGAAAAGGTCAGTTTTCATTCCAATCCCAAAGAAAGGCAATGCCAAAGAATGCTCAAACTACTGCACAATTGCACTGATCTCACACGTTAGTAAAGTAATGCTCAAAATCCTCCAAGCCAGGCTTCAGCAATACGTGAACTGTGAACTTCCAGATGTTCAAGCTGGTTTTAGAAAAGGCAGAGGAACCAGAGATCAAATTGCCAACATCTGCTGGACCATGGAAAAAGCAAGAGAGTTCCAGAAAAACATCTATTTCTGCTTTATTAAGAATAGCAAGAAGAGATAAGACAGCCTTCTTCGGTGATCAATGCAGAGAAATAGAGGAAAACAACAGAATCGGAAAGACTAGAGATCTCCTCAAGAAAATTAGAGATACCAAGGGAACATTTCATGCAAAGATGGGCTCGATAAAGGACAGAAATGGTATGGACATAACAGAAGCAGAAGATATTAAGAAGAGGTGGCAAGAATACACAGAAGAAGTGTCAAAAGAGATCTTCACAACCCAGGTAATCACAATGTTGTGATCACTGACCTAGAGCCAGACATCCTGGAATGTGAAGTCAAGTGGGCCTTAAGAAAGCATCACTACGAACAAAGCTGGTGGAGGTGATGGAATTCCAGTTGAGCTATTTCAAATCCTGAAAGTTGATGATGTGAAAGTGCTACACTTAATATGCCAGCAAATTTGGAAAACTCAGCAGTGGCCACAGGACTGGAAAAGGTCAGTATTCATTCCAATGCCAAAGAAAGGCAATGCCAAAGAATGCTCAAATGACCGCACAATTGCACTCATCTCACACGCTAGTAAAGTAATGCTCAAAATTCTCCAAGCCAGGCTTCAGCGACATGTGAACCGTGAACTTCCTGATGTTCAAGCTGGTTTTAGAAAAGGCAGAGGAACTAGAGATCAAATTGCCAACATCTGCTGGATCATGGAAAAAGCAACAGAGTTCCAGAAAAACATCTATTTCTGCTTTATTGACTATGCCAAAGCCTTTGACTGTGTGGATCACAATAAACTGTGGAAAATTCTGAAGGAGATGGGAATACCAGACTACCTGACCTGCCTCTTGAGAAACCTATATGCAGGTCAGGAAGCAACAGTTAGAACTGGACATGGAACGAGAGACTGGTTCCAAATAGGAAAAGGAGTAGGTCAAGGCTGTATATTGTCACCCTGCTTATTTAACTTACATGCAGAATATGTCATGAGAAATGCTGGGCTGGAATAGGCACAAGCTGGAATCAAGATTGCTGGAGGAAATGTCAATAACCTCAGATATGCAGATGACACCACCCTTATGGCAGAAAGTGAAGAGGAACTAAAAAGCCTGTTGATGAAAGTGAAAGAGGAGAGTGAAAAAGTTGGCTTAAAGCTCAACATTCAGAAAACGAAGATCATGGCATCCGGTCCCATCACTTCATGGGAAATAGATGGGGAAACAGTGGAAACTTTGTCAGACTTTACTTTTTTGGGCTCCAAAATCACTACAGATGGTGACTGCAGCCATGAAATTAAAAGACGCTTACTCCTTGGAAGGAAAGTTATGAACAACCTAGATAGCATATTCAAAAGCAGAGACATTACTTTGCCAACAAAGGTCTGTCTAGTCAAGGCTATGGTTTTTCCAGTGCTCATGTATGGATGTGAGAGTTGGACTGTGAAGAAGGCTGAGTGCCAAAGAATTGATGCTTTTGAACTGTGGTGTTGAAGAAGACTGTTGAGAGTCCCTTGGAGATCCAACCATTGCATTCTAAAGGAGATCAGCCCTGGGATTTCTTTGGAAGGAATGATGCTAAAGCTGAAACTCCAGTACTTTGGCCACCTCATGCGAAGAGCTGACTCATTGGAAAAGACTCTGATGCTGGGAGGGATTGGGAGCTGGAGAAGGGGACGACAGAGGATGAGATGGCTGGATGGCATCACTTACTTGATGGACGTGAGTTTGAGTGAACTCTGGGAGTTGATGATGGACAGGGAGGCCTGGCGTGCTGCAATTCATGGGGTCACAAAGAGTTGGACACAACTGAGCGACTGAACTGAAGTGATATATAGGTCTTTAGTTTTTTTAGGTAGATATATTCCTAAGTATTTTATTCTTTTCATTGCAATGGTGAATGGAATTGTTTCCTTAATTTCTCTTTCTATTTTCTCATTATGAATGTATAGGAATGCAAGGCATTTCTGTGTGTTGATTTTATATACTGCAACTTTACTATATTCATTGATTAGTTCTAGTAATTTTCTGGTGGAGTCTTTACGGTTTCGAGTTGTGCTTTTCTTTATGTTTATCCCACTTGAGATATCTGTGACTTCATATCATTTCACTCCTTTAGAAATTAATATCAGTTGGAATGCTACTTTTATTAATATCTCTCTTTTCCTTGTAGGATTCTAATTACATGCTAGACATTTTCAACATGTTTCATATGTATTTTATGCTCTTCATTTTTCATCCACTTAGCTCTTCATGCTGTGGCTTGACTATTTTTTACTGATCTATCATATAATAATACTCTCTTCATCTGTTTCCAAATTTCTGTTAAATGTATTTATAGATGCTTCAATTTCAGTTATTATATTTTCAGTTTTAGAATATTCTTTAATTTTTTGTGTGAGTTATTCGTTTCTCAAAATATTATCAGTTTGGAGTTAAGGAGTTATTTCTGATAACTCCAATATCTGGTTAACTCTGTCTCTGTGTCTGTTTCTACTGCACACTTTTTTTTTCTCCCTTTGGTCCTGTTTCTTGGTATTCCTGGAAAGTATGGAATGGATGCCAAATATTGTGTGTGGAAATTTTAGAGGTTTTGAATGATTATACCTTCCTCTGAAGAAAATGCACCCTATCATCTGGGAAGCAACAGGGCAGAACAAATGCAGATCACCCAAATGCAATAAGAGAATAAGTTACAGTTAGACTATAGTCTTTGTAAGGCTCTGATTACATCTAGTTCACTTTATCTCCCAGGTCCCATTTCTTTGATAGATCCTGAACTCCAGTTTTTGTCTTTCCAGTACTATAAGAATACTGAAAGCTCCCTTTGGCTTTCAGCAGTTCTCTGCTCTGTTTCTTAGCCTCTTATCCTAGGCAAAGAAAACTGAAAGTCTGAGAAGTTCTCTGAAATTATTCCATCTAAAAGGAAGTGAAGACATTTGTTCTCTGTGAACATATATTTATTCCTAGTGATCAAAATTCCCTTTTCCAAGTGCTTACAAAAATAACTTTTAAGTAATTGATTTTAAAATCAACACAACATTTCTAGAAAATTAGGGAAATGTCCCCTCTTATTCAGGCTTTTGACACCTCTCCCAATCTGTATATTTTCTCAAAAACAGCTGGAGTTCCTTAAGCTTGACTGAAAATTCTCATAGTACCTCTGAAAGTAGTATCTCTGGGATATGAGACTTGAATTCCAACAATTGGCATTCTTTCTTCATCTTTTTGCCTAATCTTGGGCTATAATCCCCAATAACAAATGCCATTATCTTCTTTCTTATCTGAAAGTCTTTTTTATTGACAGGGAAGGTAGAGAAAAAGAATTTAGAGAATAACTATCTCTCTGTCTATCCCTCCTACTCTCTTTTTCAGTCATTTCTTAACAGAAGATAAAAATCCTGCAGCAAGTCTCTCTCATTTACTTTTCCCTGGAAGCAACTCTCAAATTATCTCCTTTATATGTCCTTTCTTATATCCTTTATACACAATCAGTGATCTAAATGTGATCAAACAGATTGCTGTGAAATCATTCTGCTCTTTACTTTTACCCCTCCCTTTTTGCCTGACAGTTTCTTTATCTACCAATTAAAGTTCCTATCAATACACTTACTATGTAGTAGATACAGTGAAAGAGCTAGATACATTCCCGCCTTCAAAACTGGTTTGCAATACAAGCAGAAATTCAATTACAAAACAATGTGTTATGCATTGGGTGAAATTTTAGTGTTATTTTTTTGGAGGGCTTCCTTATTTTTCTTGAGCTAACTTTTTAGAGATGGTGCTCGTAAAGTTATATTTATCCTTAATCTAAATATTTAAAAATCTGCCTTTCTGAAGTCTAGGATAACACTGTCCAAAAGAACTTTCTGCAATAATGGAAATATTATGTCCAAAAGGGTAGCTACTGGCTAGTACAATTGAGAAACTAAACCTTTAATTTTATTAAATTTTAACTAATTTTAATTTAATGGGCTAACTTATTGGACAGGTAGCTATAGGGCATATATCTGATTATGTCCAATATTCACCATTTCTGGCCATTTTAAGCTCTAATATTAAATGACTACTTTCTTTGAGTGTTCTAATTTTTTTTTTCTATTAATACTTCTCTGAGAAGTCCTCTCTTGTTGAGCAAATTTAGGCTTATATAATTAGTTTTCCTATAATTTCTTCCATCTACTTAGGATGCAAATTACTAGCAAGGTAAATCATGAATTTACCAGAAATTTTACTTTTAGTAGCATGAGACTTTGAACATGCATTTGAATAGTTGACTCCATATGATCATTATGTCATGAGTTTATTTTTTCTTACCATCTGAATTGGAATTGCTATATATATTCTTTATTGGGCCAAGCAAACTATAGAATATTGCCCCTTACGCAGTTACTTCTGATTTCTGGTTTTATGCTTTCTACCATGTTTCAACTCAAATTCTGTCCCCATTGACATAATAGTCAGTCATGAGTGCTATATCTAGAGTCAGGAATGCAGGTTATGATCACAGAAGAAATTGCAACAAAATGGCCAACTTAGTGATTAACAACATGACTTTTAACATTATTACAATGTTCATGTGTGCTTTTTTATGTTGGCAGATACATTCTTACATAATATGTATTTCATAACTTTGTATGAAACAGAAGTAATAAGGTTAATAAACATAATGAGTGAGGCATTAGGAATTTAGCTTTATGAAGCAAAACATGTCCTATACTAAGAATTAATTAACAGATAAGATTTAAGTTTATATATTTTTTTAAAAGTAGAAAAATACTATTTTAATAGACAATCTGATGTTATGTTGTTCTGAAAATGAAGAGAGGTAAAACAGAAATATTATATGAGTTTTCATAATATTTTCCAAATCTGAATATTGTATAATGTGTTCACTGCATACATAAAATATATGAACTGATTTATAGGTGGGTACTTAATATTTTTTCTCATAAAATATGTCTAGTTGTCCATATTTTAGTGGACACCAATGTGAAGGGATAATAGTTTAGTTCAGTTCAGTTGCTCGGTCCTGTCCAACGCTTTGTGACCCCATGGACTGCAGCGCTCCAGGCCTCCCTGTCCATCACCAACTCCTGGAGTTTACTCAAACTCAGGTCCATTGACTTGGTGATGCCATCCAACCATTTCATCCTCTGTCATCCCCTTTTCCTCCGACCTTCAATCTTTCCCAGCATCAGGGTCTTTTCAAATTTGTCAGCACTTCGCATCAGGTGGCCAAAGTATTGGAGTTTCAGCTTCAGCATCAGTCCTTCCAATGAATATTCAGGACTGATTTCCTTTAGGATGAACTGGTTGGATCTCCTTGCAGTCCAAGGGACTCTCAAGAATCTTCTCCAACACCACAGTTCAAAACCATCAATTCTTCAGTGCTCAGCTTTTTTTATAGTCCAACTCTCACATTCACACATGACCAGAGGAAAAACCATAGTCTTGACTGGATGGACCTTTGTTGGCAAAGTAGTCTCTGCTTTTTAATATGCTGTTTAGGTTGGTCATAACTTTCCTTCCAAGGAGTAAGTGTCTTTTAATTTCATGGATGCAGTCACCATCTGCAGTGGTGACTGCAAAAGCCAACTTTTTCACTCTCCTTTTTTACTTTCATAAAGAGTTTAGGCTTTGGATTAATACAATCCTAAGGATTCCATCGAAAAAGCAAGAGAGTTCCAGAAAAACATCTATTTCTGCTTTATTAACTATGCCAAAGCCTTTGACTGTGTGGATCACAATAAACTGTGGAAAATTCTGAAGGAGATGGGAATACCAGACTACCTGACCTGCCTCTTGAGAAACCTATATGCAGGTCAGGAAGCAACAGTTAGAACTGGACATGGAACGACAGACTGGTTCCAAACAGGAAAAGGAGTATACAGTCAAGGCTGTATACTGGCACCCTGCTTATTTAACTTCTATGCAGAATATGTCATGAGAAACGCTGGGCTGGAATAGGCACAAGCTGGAATCAAGATTGCCGGAAGAAATGTCAATAACCTCAGATATGCAGATGACACCACCCTTATGGCTGAAAGTGAAGAGGAACTAAAAAGCCTGTTGATGAAAGTGAAAGAGGAGAGTGAAAAAGTTGGCTTAAAGCTCAACATTCAGAAAACGAAGATCATGGCATCCGGTCCCATCACTTCATGGGAAATAGATGAGGAAATAATGGAAACAGTGTCAGACTTTATTTTTGGGGGCTCCAAAATCACTGCAGGTGGTGCCTGTGGCCATGAAATTAAAAGACGCTTACTCCTTGGAAGGAAAGTTATGAACAACCTAGATAGCATATTGAAAAGCAGAGACATCACTTTGCCAACAAAGGTCCGTCTAGTCAAGGCTAGTCAAGGTTTTTCCAGTGGTCATGTATGGATGTGAGAGTTGGACTGTGAAGAAAGCTGAGTGCCGAAGAATTGATGCTTTTGAACTGTGGTGTTGGAAAAGACTCTTGAGAGTCCTTTGGACTGCAAGGAGATCCAACCAGTCCATTCTGAAGGAGATCAGCCCTGGGATTTCTTTGGAAGGAATGATGCTAAAGCTGAAACTCCAGTACTTTGGCCACCTCATGCGAAGAGCTGACTCATTGGAAAAGACTCTGATGATGGGAGGGATTGGGAGCAGGAGGAGAAGGGAACGACAGAGGATGAGATGGCTGGATGGCATCACTGACTCGATGGACATGAGTCTCAGTGAACTCCAGGAGTTGGTGATGGACAGGGAGGCCTGGCGTGCTGCAATTTATGGGGTCGCAAAGAATTGGACTCGACTAAGCAACTGAACTGAACTTAACTGAGGGATTCCATAATGTATAGCTCTTACAAGGGTTCCTGGTCTCAAAAGTAAGTTAGCAGCCTTCCCATAGTGTCTTTTTGGAGATTATTTCAAGAGATTACGGATGTCAGTCAACACTGACTCAATGGACATGAATTTGAGCAAACTCCAGGGGATGGTGAAGGACAGGGAAGCCTGGCATGTTGCAGTCCATGGGGTTGCAAAGAGTCTGACACAACTTAGTAACTGAACAACGACTCTGCTTTAAAAACTTTAATGCTAAAAAGTTTAAGTTCAAACTTAATCTGTTCAAAACATAATTAGGGAATTAGTCACATTACAAGCTAATTTTTTATTTTGTTGTAGGCTTTACCCAGAAGTAATAAGCTTTTTCATGTATTTTAAATGATACTTAAAAAAAAATAACCTACAGTTTTTCAGAAAACCTTTTATTTCACAGAGCATGATATACCTGTATTTGGAATAACAATGCCATAGCTGTTGACAGGGTTATAATAAAAGTGCTTTGAATTCATTACTATTATTACAATTATATCTTATGTTTGTCTAGGACTTTATAATGTACAAAGCACTTTCACAGACACTGCTGCTTTTAAAAGAAAGGCATCATAAGAACACTAGCTGATACTGTTTTTTCTATGAATAATGGCACTTTTAAAGCAGAAAAAGAAACTATGCCTATCATTTTTACAGTTTGAAAACAATATATATATATTTGCTTAGCTTCTCAAAAGGCAATATGGCAACACACAGGCTTTATAGTCAATGTTGGAATCATTTATGTGGGAATCCTAGTTTTACTTACTAGCTATGGAACCTTAAGTAAGCTATTTAACCTGTGTATGTTTAGTTTTCCTCATCTGTTAATTAGAAATTCTGACCTCATAGAGTAAGATGAAGGGGAAAAATTTACATATCCTAAAGCAATACCTAGTATATAGTAGGAACTCTAGAATAATAATAGTATTATTATTAAAATTATCTATTCTTTTTTTATTGACTTCATAACATTTCAATAAACCTTAATATGCAAAGGAAATAATTAGATAGACAATGACTGGTCAAATATGATAGATCAAGTCAGGAAGGGAGGTAAAAGTTAAAGTCTGTTTCAGAAGCAAATTAGACAGTACAATCAGGGGAAATGGAATTCACTAAGGAATCTGAGATTTCACCTATGCAGATTCAAATTTATGATGCTTAAATAGGGTAGAAAGTTATATGGAGGGAATCACAAGCAATTCTGGAGGAATAAAATGGAAGCATGTTTGTGACGTGAATGTTTAATTAAGTGATACCTATGAAATAAGGGAAAGTATCATATAAAATGGGGTGGGGTGCAGGGAACAGGAAGCTGGAATGATTTTACTTGTATAAGCAAATTAGCTCACTTCGATTGATCATATGTGTTATAAGAACAAGGATAAAAACTTGACCCACACAATTTTGCATTAAAAAACCTCTCTGCTCCAGAGTAAAAAGACCGTATAAGTCTCTTCACAAATGTGTGCTGTGAGTTAAACAAGGAACCTCAGTTTAAAGTGTTAATTGCTTAAAGTAACCCATTACTATTATATAAACAATTGAAATTATATTTATTTACATAAAATTAATATTATCTTTTCATTAACCCATTTTGATTTTCTCTTTATGTTCTTCTTTATAGTGGAACAATGAGAGAATTAACAATTATTTGATGGTCTATTATATATGTGTTTAAAAACCTATATAATTTTCATTATTCTCATTATAGATAAGGAAGGCTAGATGGTAAATCTGAAGTAATAGTTAATACATGGTGGAAGAAGCATATAAATCAAGTTTTTTAAACTTGTAAACAAATGTTCTACCCCTATACTCCTCATGCCTTTTCCAAATCAAATATACTGGGTTCTAGTTGAAAATTTAGAATGTATTCTAAGTGAAAGGCAGTCTGTTAAAGAAATGTAGAACTGAGTTAGTGCCATGGGATAATTTGTGTACCTGATTAGTGGTAAGCATTGAAGAAACATTTGTTCTGGCATTCCCCAATTCATCCTCTCTGCCCACCCCCAAGGCAGTTCTTGATTTTTAAGAGTTCATAAATTATATTGAAATATTATAGAAAAATAATAGGAGCTTGCTTGAAAATATGTTAACAGCTGTGCAGGGCACACAATAAACACCTAATAAATGTCTGACTTACCTGATTTTTAAAAATGAGTCATTAAAAATTGAAAATCATTTCATGGCACGGAAAGCAAATCCTCCAACGGACAAAAATAAAGTATACGGTTACAAAGAAGATGAGAACACTGAGGTGTTGGTGTACTATCACTGACTATCTTTTATGATTCCCCTAGACAAAGGATATCAGAGCAGAGAGGGAACAACCATATTCTCTCACTGTAAGTATACATTTAGTCTACAGATTTAAAGGCTGTTTTGCACACTGTAGAGAGACAGGCGATTGCTCTCTGCCACAATTCCAAAGTCCATCTTCTTTACCTCATCAATTTGCAGCTTGGTAGGGGTGAGGGTGAGGGAAGAGTTATATTGTGTTCCCAGGAGCAAGGGGCTGTTTTCCTGCCTGTCACTCCACCAACCTCCTAGAATAAATTGCTACTTAGAAAAACGAAAGTCAAACATTTATGAAACATATTGCTATGTAGGAAAAAAATAAGAATTGTTTTGCAAATAGTAGCACTATTAAAAGAGGAAAGAGAGAATAGCATCAGTCATTTTATATTACATATAAGCAGTTTATTAAAGAATTAAATATTTATAGACTATAAAGCAAGGCAGGCGATGAGCTGCAAACAGCTTGCTGAGAAGTACATTATAAAACAATGAGTCTGTCAGTGATTGATAAAGAATGGAGAGTGCAAATGCTTTATAAAATCCCTAAGTTAGCAATGAATTTGAGACTAGCAAAATAGGACACAGTAGCCAGCAATGTCACACCAACTCAAGCTGTTGTGTATGTTAAAGGCCTTTAGTGAACAAAATGTATCCTTCAGCTCTGATCTTTTTACCAATATAGGGAAAAGGGCTGCAAAGCACACAGAACTCCTGGGCAAGGGCTTTATGGATGTTCAGGTCCAAATTAATAGATGTTAGACCTAGATACCCATGGAACTCCATTTTCTTCTGACTTTTTTTCTTATTAGATAAGACTACAGAATTTCAAAGAAAGATATTCTTTCTTTTGTTACAGAATTATATACATGAGAGATTAGGTCACCTAACCTAATCCCTTTAGAGAGGAGGTAACTGAGTTGGAAAGTGGTAAAATGACCCATCGAAGTTCACACAACTAGTGTGATTAAAACTTTGGCTTCCTATCTCCTAAGTCAGTATTTTTTCCATAGCATCAGCTTTTTTCCCCAATCGCTTTTTAAAATTGAAGTAGTTAATTTACAATATCATATGTTTCAGGTATAGAACATATGATACAAAATGTTCAGGTGTACAACATATGAAAAAAAATTTCAGTGATACTAAAATTTTTAAGGTTATATTTATAGTTGTAGTTTATATTGGTTATATCCCATGTATTGTACAGTACATCCTTGTATCTTATTTATTTTACACTAGAAGTTTGTACTTCTTAACCCACTACCCCTATCTTGCCCCTATACTCTTTCCTCTTCCTACTGGTAACCACCAGTGTGTTTTTTTATATCTGTATTCCAATTCCTTTTTAAAATTAGAATTCTGAGCTCTCTGTCCAAAAAATCATTTCTTTAGTTAAAAATTGTGAGTTCTTTCTCTCTTAAAATTATATTTCAATCTAGTTTGAACAGTGGTTTGGGGAAGCAAGAAGAAAGTTTGAAGAGGGCAAAACTATATATTCTTTGAAAGAAATGGAAAATTTAATCTGCCTATCCAAAGTCATTCTAGAGTTTGAGATAATAGGATGCTATTAATGAAATGCTGGCTCTTACTTGGATAAATTGATGAAATGGCATTCTTTCATGTACTAACTAGCTGGGAGGATGAGTTATTTTTCACCCTTTATGAGAATGACTGGTTGAGACCTAAAAGTGTTCATAATTTTAAATGCCATAGGAAGTCATCTCTTCCTGACTTTGTGAAAGTCATAAGAGACTCTATGTTCTGGATACACTAATTTGGAATTCTATTCTCTGCCTTCAAATTTAAACATTCATTTTCTTTCTACATAATTGAGTTTGAAGTTCCAGTTGCTGTCTTCAAATTGGATAGCAGACACATTGTGAGTTACAGAAAACTATGGATCAAATCTTTTGTGCCTATGCAGAAACCAAAGTACTGGGTAGGTTTTAAACAGTGAACCACTGATGCCTCTGACTATAACTCTATCACCATTTAAAAAATAACTGTTGCAATATCTGAATTTCTATGAAATTATATCACACAGAGAAAATCCACTGAATTACATTAAGTGTTCTCTTTGTAAAGCATGATTCAGAGGTTTCTTCATGTGAAAGAATAACTCAACTATTTTTGGTATACAAGGTTCCTCATTCCCTCTATTCTCATCAATATAGAAAAACAGCTACATTTTTATCTCATAATTTGGCACTGCCAGTATAACAAAGAACAATGATAGGGAGGATAAAAAACAGTTGGTATTGTAATTGAACATAACTAAAAATGTTATGATGATTCAACCATTAGAGACCAAAAAATGATCTATTATGCTAATGAGTATTTTTCTTCTTAAGTGGTTATTATGTATTCCCTGAAGAGTTTGACTCAGTGTGTCCCAACAGCCACAGTTGTAATTAAAAATAAAATACTGACATTGAAAAGGCACACTATATGAGAATGAATCCACACGGGGACTTTTTGCATGCAACTATAAAGCATTCATACTTGATATTCAATGCATAGATCTGAAACCTTAAAAATGCAACTTCATAGGTCACTGAAAGTCAATAGAGTTAGGGAATGGGGAGACAAATTTGAAATGATTTGGATGCTTCTCTCTTGAAAGCCGAGAATAAGAAAAGTTCTAAAAGGATAAAAACTGATTTATCAGCTTATCCTAGAAGTAGGGGCATCTCTTAGAAGTTTGAAAGTGGTAAACCTAGAACACACATGATGAAATTAAACAGAGGACTACTTGACATAACAAAGTAAAGTTTCAGAAATTGTTACTTCAAGGAAAAAAAAAACAGGTTTCAAAACAATCTAAACAGATAAATTGATGTAAGATTCATAATATATCATTAAAGGGAAACTGGGATGTTTTCTTGATTGGTAACATACAGTGCCACAGTGCACACTTCAATCTTTCTGTTACTAGGAGTCAGAATCCTATGAATTTTTGGTGTGGTAATTATATGTTTTTATAAATGTTAATTGTCTCCCTTCATTTTCAAGGGGAGGAAACTTAGTATGATTAAGTCTACTTAATCAATGCAAAATTTAACAAGACAATCTAACAGCTTTAAAAAAAAATCAAGGTCAATGATTAGGAGGGTGTTACTTTATGAACTCATACAGTAATAAGTCACGGGTGTTAAGATCTATACCATCTTTTAAGTTAAACCTTTATTGAAAAAATAACAGCTAAAAGCTGTTGCTATTTGCTACCATTCTGAAGGAATTTTTAGGACTTAATTTCTGCATTTCATTCCACACTTCCCAAAGCACAAGGGCAATGAATATTCATTTGCGTGTAGTCTCAAAAAAATAAACTTAAGATGAGTAACAGGATTGAAAACTAGCTCTTTTAACATCTTGGACCCAACATACAAAGATCCATTAGGAAAGGAGATGTGTTAATGAACACAGTAAATTAGTAGGTTTGAGAACCAATTTCTTGTGTCTTAAGGGTTTCCAATTCAATGTGACAAAGATAAATTCACTATCATGAAAATAAAAAGCATAAACTAAAACTGTAATTGTAGGGGGTTTTATTATAAGGTCTCAAAGCCAATTGTTAACCACTAGACAAGCCAAATGTTCATAGACAACTGAAGACCATAGATTTTTTTTCCCCCGTTCATTTTATATTTGTTTTTCTCATTTTGGCCGTTAAGGCAGGGCTGTACTTGCTTGTTTGTCCCTAGGGAAAATTAGGTATAAGGATAAAGCTATTGTTTCTGAAGAATGACCACCAGTGTCAGGTTTCTCTCTGTAAACTGAAACAGAGGGAGCTGTCTCATTCCCAACAGTCTCAGAGAAAGTTATAGCTTAAAGGTAGATAATTCCCATGTACAAACGGTAAGAAGGGACAAGCTGTGTTTCATAGTTAATCCTCAGAGGAAGATATGGATCCTCAGGCAATGTTTGCAAACAATGAACAATAGGTTCTGTGGGGTGACTGTGCGGCCAAAATCGCCTATGTGTAATGGTGAGCACTGTCATGTTATTGTTTATGGATGATGGTATAAAGAAACTGTGTGCATGTCCGTTTATTTTTAAATATAACAAATTTGTAAAATACTGAGAGAAATAACATCTGATAAAGATGAACAGGGAAGCCTGGCATGCTGCAGGCCATGGGGTCTCAAAGAGCCGGACACAAATGAGCAACTGAACTGAACTGAACTGAACTGAAAGAGGATTCTAAAAGCTACCTTATTAATAATTGATCTATGATAAAGAAAGTATAATTTAAGGAATCTAATACAAATGCCAACACAAATAATGTAACCCTCATACAGATTATTAGTATTATTATTATCAAGAAAAAACAAATCACTTTTCACTGTGTTCATTGCTATTATCACGGTTTGCCTTGAATATCACAAAAGCCTCCTAACTTGTCTTCTCATTGCCATTGTCCCTTCCTACCCACACTGCCATCAGTGTATTTCTTGGCATAATGGCCACAGAAAGAAATCTGTTCATGATATGCCACAGGTTAAAACCTTACAGTGAGGTCTTCTTTCGAGTTAAAAACAAAGGTTTTAAAGGGCATTGTGCCATTAGGTCCTCCACTACCTCAAAGATTTCACTCACTACACTGCTGTCTCTGCTGTGCATTTTATTTACTTCTGCACGTTAACCTCCTCAAACTTGCCAGGTACATTCCTGCCTCATCGCCTATGCATATAACATGCCCTCCCCCTGTTATCCTGTTATTCTAGTTATCTATGCTCATAGCTTACTCTTCATCTCCTTCAATGTTGCCTTCTCAATGAAATCTTTCCTTGATGCACTATTTAAAACTGACAATACTCCCCATCTCAGAATCATTCCATATTCTCCTTTATTGCTCTCTTATTCTCATGAATACTTGCCTAACAAAAATAGGATTTACTTATCTAATTTATTGGGGCTCCCCTGGTGGCTCAGATGGTAAACAATGAGCCTGCAGGAAACCCAGATTTGATCCCTTGGTCAGGAAGATCCCCAGGAGAAGGGAATGGCTACCCACTCCAGTATTCTTCATTGGAGGATTCCAAATTATTTATTCCTTGTTTCTCCTTACTAGGGTAAGGACAGGAATTTTGTCCATTTTATTTACTGTTGTGTTCCCTAGTGTGTAGCCTGTACCTAGCGTTTAATACACACTCAATACATATCAATTTAACCAATGGAAGGTACTATAGTATAGAGTTTAAGTCTCTGAAGTTATACTGCCAGGACTCAGACTCTGGCTTAACCATAATTTGACTTCATAAAATTTTAGTTTCTTTTCTATTAAAATAGGAAAAATTATAATTCCCAGTTGTACCATTCTTGTGAAAATTAAACTAGGTGGTTCATCCAAAAGCATTTAACAAGTCTCTTGGATGACCAGTGGAGTTACTGGTATCAGACTTGCCTTATATTTGTGTTCTGCTTGGTTGCTCCTCCTAAGGCTGTGGTCTGAAAAGTGCCTCCAGACAGAAAGCTGGGGTGATTATGGGAAAACTGGACAAAATATATGAAACAACTTGTTTTAGACACTGGACAAAAGGCAGGATTATGACCCCAAAGAGAAGGAAACAAACAAGGCAAGCCCCCTAATCACCCCAGCTTTCTGTCTGGAGCTACTTTACAGACCACAGCCTAAGGAGATGGAACCAAGTAGAGCATGGCAGTTTCATGTGGTTGAGAAAATGGAAACAAGTTGAGGAAAATCAAAGTACCTGGAATTTACACCCAAAAGGAGGGAGGTGCAATAAGAAAGAAATCCAAAAAGCTGCCTACTGGTATCTGAGAGCAATGGTTCTCAAACTTTTTGATCTTAAAACCTCTTTACACTCCGAAAAACTGAAGACATCAAAGAGATTTTATTTATATGGATTATATTTGTCAATACTTAGTGTATTAGATGGAGAAGGTGATGGCACTCCACTCCAGTACTCTTGCCTGGAAAATCCCATGGACGGAGGAGCCTGGTGGGCTGCAAGCCCATGAGGTCACGAAGAGTTGGACACGACCGAACGACTTCAGTTTCACTTTTCACTTTCATGCATTGGAGAAGGAAATGGCAACCCACTCCAGTGTTCTTGCCTGGAGAATCCCAGGGATGGGGGAGCCTGGTGGGCTGCCGTCTATGGGGTTGCACAGAGTCGGACACAACTGAAGCGACTTAGCAGCAGCAGCAGCAGCAGTGATTAGAAATTAAAATTGGTAACTTTGTAAATTATTTGTGATATCTGTTTATCAATTCATTTAAATATAAGAGCCACATAAATAACATTTAATGAAAATACCTTTTGTGAAAATAAAAATGCAGTAGTGTAGTAGCAATGTTTAACTTTTTTTGATGGTTCTCTTTATTTTCTGGCTTAACAGAGATGTGGATTTTCATACCTGCTTCTGAGTTCATTTTGTTACGGTATCACATGTCATGTAGCTTCTAGAAAACTTTATTGTATGTTGAAAGTGAAAAGTGAAAGTGAAGTCACTCAGTCATGTCCGACTCTTTGTGACCCATGGACTGTAGTCGGCCAGGCTCCTCTGTCCATAGGATTTTCCAGGCAAGAATATTGGAGTGGGTTGCCATTTCCTTCTCCAGGGGATCTTCCTGACCCAGGGATTGAACCTGGGTCTCCCGCATTACAGTCAGACTCTTTACCATCTGAGCCACCAGGGAATCCCAATACAATAACATAGTATTGTATGTTGCTAAGTGAATAAGAGCAGAAAGGCTAATAATATTTAGGATAATTATTTAAAACGTCTTGAACTCATCGGCCCCAATGAACTATAGTTATCCCTTAGTATCCACAAATGCTTGAGTTCTTCATATAAAATCAAATAGTACAGTCAGCCTTCTGTATCCATGAATTCTGCATTGTGTATAAAAGCAGAGTGACTGAAGACACAGCAGTAGAAATCTATCCAAACTGAAGCATGGAGAAAATAAAAATGAGAAAAAATAAACAGAGCTTTAATGACACGAGGGACAATACAAACGAATCTAATGTATGTGCAATTGGAGTTCCTGGAAAAGGGAGATGCTCATAGAAATATGTCTGTAGGAATACTTGCTGAAAATTTTCCATAGCTGGTGAAAAGTACAAAGAAGCTCAATAAACCAAAGCAAGATAATACTCAAAGAAAATCAAACTGAGGCAAAATATAACTGAATTGTCAAAAACACTGTAAGAATAAGAAAATCTTAAAAGTAGCTAGAAAAGGGAGACATATCAACAGGCAAGAGAATAAAGACTAACAATTTCTGAGTTCTTTTCAAAATCAAAGAATAATAAATAATAATAAATAAATAAATAAATAATAAACATGGAATATCTTGGGAATTCCCTGGTGGTCCAGTGGTTAGTAGTCTGTGCTTTTATTGCCAAGGTCCTGGGTTCAATCCCTAAAGTCCTGCAAAAACCTTTGTCACAGCCAAAAAATAAAAGGAAGGGGGAATATCTTCAGTGTGCTGGGGGGTAGCCCTGTAAACTTGGAATTCTATGTCCAGAAAAAATATCCTTTAAGAGAAGAAAAATCACAGAAGACAGAAATGTGAATCTATAGGGGAGGAAATGGAGAGTACAAGAAATAGTATAAATTGTGGGATGAATATAACATTTGTTTTTCTTATTTTTTTACCTCTTTAGAAGACAACTGACGTGTGTGTGTGTGTGTGTGTGTGTGTGTGTGTGTGTGTGGCTCTGCTGGGTCTTTGTTGCTGTCCTGGCTTTTTGCTTTTCTTCTAGTTTCCTTACGGTGGCTTCTCTTGCTGCAGAGCACCCACTCCAGGGCACGTGGACTAACAGTTGCAGCTCCCAGGCTCTAGAGCACAGGCTCACTAGTTGTGGCCCATGCGCTTAGCTGCTCTGTGGCATGTGGGATCCTCCCAGACCAGGGATTGAATCCGTGTCTCCTGCATGGGCAGGCAGACTACTTAGCACTGAGCCACCAGGGAAGCCCCACAGTTGACTTTTAAGAGAAAGTCAGTAAATTAAGGCTAAGAGCCAAATCTGTTCCTGTTTTGAAAAATAAAGTTTCCCTATAAAGCAGCCAAGTTCATTCTATCACATATTGTGTATAGCTGATGGCTGAGTCGAGCATTTCAAACTACATGGCTCACCAAGGCAAAAATAGTTACTATTTACTATCTGGACTTTTATAGAAAATACTAGCAAAACTAGTATCATTGTGCTGTGCAATTTGTAACTACTGCTGCTGCTGCTGCTAAGTCGCATCAGTCCTGTCTGACTCTGTGTGACCCCATAGACAGCAGCTCACCAGGCTCTGTGGTCCCTGGGATTCTCCAGGCAAGAGTACTGGAGTGGTTGCCATTTCCTTCTCCAACACATGAAAGTGAAAAGTGAAAGTGAAGTTGCTCAGTCGTGTCTGACTCTTTGCGACCCCATGGACTGCAGCCCACCAGGCTCCTCCGTCTATGGGATTTTCCAGGCAAGAGTACTGGAGTGGGGTGCCATTGCCTTCTCCGGCAATTTGTAACTACACAGGAGTTAAATGTTTGGTTGCAGCAGTACAAAGGTTAGGAGGAGGAACAGAAGTACACTGTTGTAAAATAGTTCTATCATACAGGAAGTGGCAAAATTATTTCATGGTAGATTTTAAAAGGTTCAGTTCAGTTCAGTTTAGTCGCTCAGTCGTGTTCGACTCTGCGACCCCATGAATCGCAGCACACCAGGCCTCCCTGTTCATCACCAACTCCCGGAGTTCACTCAAACTCACATCCATCGAGTCGGTGATGCCATCCAGCCATCTCATCCTGTGTCGTTCCCTTCTCCTCCTGCCCCTAATCCCTCCCAGCATCAGAATCTTTTCCAGTGAGTTAACTCTTCGCATAAGGTGGCCAAAGTATTAGAGTTTCAGCTTTAGCATCAGTCTTTCCAATGAACACCCAGGGCTGATCTCCTTCAGAATGGACTGGATGGATCTCCTTGCAGTCCAAGGGACTCTCAGGAGTCTTCTCCAACACCACAGTTCAAAAGCATCAATTCTTCGGTGCTCAGCTTTCTTCACAGTCCAACTCTCATATCCATACATGAACACTGGAAAAAACCATAGCCTTGACTAGACGGACCTTTTTTGGCAAAGTAATGTCTCTGCTTTTCAATATGCTATCTAGGTTAGTAAGTGTCTTTTAATTTCATGGCTGCAGTCACCATCTGCAGTGATTTTGGAGCCCCCCAAAATAAAGTCTGCCACTGTTTCCCCATCTATTTCCCATGAAGTGATGGGACCAGATGCCATGATCTTCGTTTTCTGAATGTTGAGCTTTAAGCCAACTTTTCACTCTCCTCTTTTTTTTCATCAAGAGGCTTTTTAGTTCCTCTTCACTTTCTGCCATAAGGGTGGTGTCATCTGCATATCTGAGGTTATTGATATTTCTCCCAGCAATCTTGATTCCAGCTTGTGCTTCCTCCAGCCCAACATTTCTCATGATGTACTCTGCATGTAAGTTAAATAAGCAGGGTGACAATATACAGCCTTGACGTACTCCTTTTCCTATTTGGAACCAGTCTGTTGTTCCATGTCCAGTTCTAACTGTTGCCTCCTGACCTGCATATAGGTTTCTCAAGAGGCAGGTCAGGTGGTCTGGGATTCCCATCTCTTTCAGAATCTTCCACAGTTTATTGTGATCCACACAGTCAAAGGCTTTGGCGTATATAACCCTAGAGCAACTACTAAAAAAATTAAACATATAAATTTGGCTAATCAGATAACAGAAAAGATAAAAAGAGAAATATTGAAATAATCTCAAATAAGAGAGGAAAATAAAAGAGGAAAAAAAAAACCAGATGAAACAGAGAATTATACTACAAGAAGTTCATTTAAACCACCTATATTGATGACATAAATTAAATATAATATTAAATGTAAATGGTTAAACAAAAGTCAGGGGCTGTCAGAATGAATAAAAAAGTAAAACTTAACTACATGCTATCTATAACAAATTCTAATTTAAATATAAAGATATAGATTAAAAGGATGCAAAAATATATAACATTCATATACTAGTCATGAGAAAATTGGCATGGCTATATTAATCATCAGGCAAAATGACACCAGAATAAAGAATATTATCAGAAACAAACAGGGGCATTTCCCAATGATAAAAGGGTAAATTCATCAAGAAGACATACAAATCCTAAATATATGTGTACTTGATAAGAGAACCTCAAAATAAAGGATGGATAAATGTATTAATCTAAAAGAAGAAACAGTCAAATTTGCAAGTGTAAATTGATGATTTCCACACTCTTTTCTGTATAGATAGAACAAGTAGATTGAAAGTCAAAAAAGCCCTTGAAACACAGAGGTGATTGATAAATAGTAGCTATTATTATTGTATTGTAAATACAGTTAATTATAGATAAAGAACGGCTTCCCCAGTAACTCAGCAGTAAAGAATCTACCTGCAATGCAGGAGATGCAGGAGACATGGGTTCGATCCCTGCATCAGGAAGATCCCCTGGAGGAGAAATGGCAACCCACTTCAGTATTCTTGCCTTGGAAATCACAGGGACAGAGGAGCCTGGTGGCCTAACGTCCATAGGGTTGCAAAGAGTCAGACCCAACTGAGCGACTGACATACACACACACACACACAGCTGATGAAAACTTTTAATAATAGAAACTCCTGTAACCTAAGTAGATGTAATAGGAGCCACTTGTTACAGTGGTCCAGGGATACAAATTGCTAAAGAAGCAAAGATTCTATCAAAAGAAAAACTATACCATGTTTGGGGCTAGAAACAGCAGTATCACTGACTAATAGCAGTATGTCTGATCATAATACAGACTTTATAAAATTATAAAAGCAAAACCTATGCATGCTACTTTTAAAATACTTGAGGCATCTAACACTGAATCTTAGAAATCAGAGTTGGAAAGCAGTGGTTAACTTTATAGACATAGATGATGCAGTATAGCTTCCTACTCTGATGATGACATTTAAATTTCAATAATCAATTCTTGGTATCAAATTATTAGCCAAATATCACATTCTTGTTTTTTTTTTTTATTTAAAAAATAAGCTTCAATGAACCATAATTTTCATATGGTAAAATTTATCCTTTTTGATTTTTATTTATTTTGACAAATTACCACAAAGTAACATAATTCATCACCACCCATAGTCACTATTATTTTTTGTAGTGAGAACAAATGATGTCTACTCTTTTAGCAATTTCAAGTATACAGTATATTATTGTTAACTACAGTCACCATGCTGTACATTCAGTCTCCAGAACTAATTCATGTCATAGCTGAATTTTTGCACCTTTGATTAATGTCTCCCCTTTTTTCCCACCCTTAGTCTTTGGTAATCAACTTTCTACTCTGAGTAGGACTCAAAAAAAAAAAAAAAAGATTCCATATATAAGTGAGATAATACAATATCTTTTTGTGTCTGGCTTATTTCACTTGGTACAATATCCTCTGAATCATCCATGTTGTCACATGGCAGAATTTCTGTCTTTTTTAAGGTGAACAAAATTCACTCTTCTTAAGTGAGGCAGGAGACCAGGGTTCAATCCCTGGGTTGGAAAGTTCCTCTGGAGAAGGGAATGGCAATCCACTCCAGTATTCTTGCCTGGAGAATTACATGGACAGAGAAGCCTGGCGGGCTATACTCTGTGGGGTCACAAAGAGTTGGACACGACTGAGTGACTAACAGTTCCATAAGTTTTGACCAATGTACTAAGTCATGAAACCAACAACACCATAAGCAAGGTACAGAATATTTCTATCACCTCCGGAAATTCCTCCCAACCCTAATATGATCAATCTCCCCTTCTCACTTCTAGCTTCAGGCAAAGTCTGGATCATGCTTGGCTTGGAATGCCACATTAAGAATGTCAAGTCTTCATCTTAGGAGAAATGGGAAGCCTTAAGTTTCACAAACAGGACAGAAATAATTAGATTTGTGTTTTTTAAAAGCATCATCTTGGTTGTGATATGGAGAAGTGATTGTCAGAAGAAAGAATGTAGGAAAAACAGGAAGTCCTACAGTAGACCAAATGAAAGATGATAGTAATGGGGTGGTAGTAATGGATACAGAGTAATGGATACAGAGGGCTTCCCTGACAGCTCAGTTGGTAAAGAATCCGCCTGCAATGCAGGAGACCCTGGTTCAATTCCTGGCTCGGGAAGATCCGCTGGAGAAGGGAAAAGCTACCCACTCCAGTATTCTTGGGCTTCACCTGTGGCTCAGCCGGTAAAGAATTCGCCTGCATTGCAGAAGACCTGGGTTCAATCCCTGGGTTGAGATGATCCCCTGGAGAAGGGAAAAGCTACCCACTCCAGTATTCTGGCCTGGAGAATTCCATGGACTAGGGAAAAGCTACCTACTCCAGTATTCTGGCCTGGAGAATTCCATGGACTGTATAGTCCATGGGGTGGCAAAGAGTCGCACACGTCTGAGCGACTTTGCCGTCCTCGTTAGAATAGTGGTGACGATCCCCGCCTGTCATGCAGGAGACCAGGGGTTAGATTCCCCGACAGTGAGGCAACGTGCCCTTGTGCTTGCTTTGGCAGCACATACACGACTTCCCAGGTGGCTCAGACGGTAAAACGTCTGTCTACAATGCGGGAGACCCGGGTTCAATCCCTGGGTTGGGAAGAGCTCCTGGAGAAGGAAATGGCAACCCACTCCAGCGTTCTTGCCTGGAAAACCCGATGGACGGAGGAGCCTGGCAGGCTACAGTCCATGGCGTCGCAGAGTCGGATACAACTGAGCGACTTCACTTTCACTTTCATACTAAAATTGGAATGGTACAGAGAAGATTAGCATGGCCCCTGCACAAGTATGACATGCAAATCTGTGAAATGGTCCATATTTTTTGGTGCTTCCCTCATAGCTCAGTTAGTAAAGAATCCACCTGCAAGGCTGGAGCTGCTAAGTTGCTTCAGCCGTGTCTGACTCTGTGCGACCCCATGGACTGCAGCCCACCAGGCTCCTCCGTCCATGGGATTTTCCAGGCAAGAGTACTGGAGTGGGGTGCCATGCAAGGCAGGATACCCCAGTACAATCACTTGGTCCCGACGATCTGCTGGAGAAGGGATAGACTACCCACTTCAGTACTGATAGAAGTGGTTGAATTTAAGATATTTGTAAATTAAAATTAACAGAACTTGATGAACTGAACATGGACTGGAGGTTCAAAAAAGGATTCTTATATTTCTTCAATTGGCTATATAGTGAAGCCATTTTGAAAAGGTAAGGAATGAAAGACAAAAGGAGTGGGAATTTGAAGATGATGAGTACAGTTTTGGACATGCTGCTTTGGGATTATGTTTAGAAATATCAAGCAGAACTGACTACAGATAGAAATTTAAGAATCAAAGGCCAAAAAAAAAAAAAAAGGAAAAAAAAAGAATTAAAGGCAGATAACTGAAGCCTGGGGTAGGGATGAGATCTTCTAAGAGAAAGACTATTTTTCAATTAAAGTAAAAATTTTAAAAAGAGCAATTAATTTTAATGCCTTTTAGAGAAAAGGGCACATGTAGTGTATCAAATTCTCATCAGTCTTCTGATGTCAAACACAATAATCATTTTAATGTATTACCCTAACGGACTATCATAATCACCTTATGGGGTAGGTCCTATCATTATTCTCATGTTACATATGAAGAAGCTAAGGAGACTCTTTGTGACCCCATGGACTGTAGCCCACCAGGCTCTTCTGTCCGTGGGATTTTCCAGGCAAGAAGACTGGAGTGGGTTGCCATTTCCTTCTCCAGGGGATCTTCTCGACCCAGGGATCAAACCCATGTCTCCTGCATTGGCAGACGGATTCTTTACCATCTGAGCCACCAAGGAAGCCCTTACAGAGAATAAGCATTGCATATTTATAGTAATAATGTAGGAACAAATGATGAAGCTTTGAAACAAACTATGAGTAGAAAAAAGATTTCAAGAAAATCAAATGAGTTTAGTGCTTTGTCCAATGACACAGAAATTAATCTCCTGCCCAGTTATCTTAAATTGTTTCATGTTATACAAGTATAATATGAAACAAGATGTTATCCAACATTAACTCTGTATAGGAACTGGTTTCAGTTTGGCTCACAAGAAGGAATACTTTCTAGAAAGCCATCAATGTCAACAGATTTAGTTTTCTTGAGTTATATGAAAATCTAACTCAGTTTACTAGACTCAATAAGGATGACAGTCAGAGAAGGAAAGTTTACTGAGTGATAAGAATTTATAAATAAAAAGGATCTAGGAAAGCCTTCTAAGTAGATAGCCTTGGGTATTATCTCTTAATCAAGAAATTTTGTTTTATGTCTATAGTCTTTTTTATGCATGTGCTTTTATGTTTGCAATTGTTGATATGATGAGGTCCCCAGAAAGTTTTAGAGTGGAGTCAAGTTAGGTAAAGACATGAGCTTTAAAGTCAAAGGTTCTTTAAACATCTGTATTCCTAGCCCCTGAAAACAGGCTTAATAAGTTAGATTTTAAAATGAAAATAATGAGCAAAATGGGCTTCCCCATAGCAATGCAGGAGACCTGGGTTCGATTCCTGGGTAGGGAAGATCTCCTGGAGGAGGAAATGGCAACCTACTCCAGTATTCTTGCCTAGAAAATCCCATGGACAGAGAAGCCTGGTGGGCTACAGTCCATGGGGTTCCAAAGAGTTGGACATGACCGAGTGACTAAGCACTGAATAGAAAAAGTATTTCCACTATTAGCAATAAGAATGCTTTGGAACCTAGTGGAATGGGGAGAACACAATGTCTCTGAAGAGCAGGAATGCCAGTTTTCTGATCAGATATGAACTTTTAGTCTGTCATGAGGACACAAAAAAGTGATCTTTCTTCCCTTACAGATGTTCATCTCTCAATGACGACCCAAACAAACAACCTTGTCACTTCACTGAACTGCAGTGCAGCTACCTACAGTCTAAACCTCCATGTAATTTTACCTTCTGGATATAACACGAGATTTTTATTTTACTTTGGTCATTTGCAGTTGAAATGACTTGGGTGCCATATGGATGACTGGTAACCTTACTAGAATGCCCTAAAACATGCTGTGTCAGGCTAAGTTGGGTTTTTAGGTTATAATATGCCTGACAAAAATAAAAAGTGTTATTATATAATATTTAATATTCAAGATATTTAAGTCATTTCATAAAAAGGTAGACATGACTGAAGCAACTGAGCACAAAAATACCCATCTGAACAACAGAGACACTGAGTCTTCAAGTCAGTCCCCAGATTAGAAGGTCTTGGATAAGGTTCTTTAAACTTCTTTATGCCCAGACCCTGCATACAGGAAGAGCTATGTGCAAGTTATCTTTTTTTTTTTTTTATAATATTTAACTGTGTGGATCACAATAAACTGTGGAAAATTCTGAAAGAGATGGGAATACCAGATCACCTGACCTGCCTCTTGAGAAACCTATATGCAGGTCAGGAAGCAACAGTTAGAACTGGACATGGAACAACAGACTGGTTCCAAATAGGAAAAGGAGTACGTCAAGGCTGTATATTGTCACCCTGCTTATTTAATTTCTATGCAGAGTGCATCATGAGAAACGCTGGGCTGGAAGAAGCACAAGCTAGAATCAAGATTGCCAGGAGAAATATCAATAACCTCAGATATGCAGATGACACCACCCTTATGGCAGAAAGTGAAGAGGAACTAAGAAGCCTCTTGATGAAAGTGAAAGTGGAGAGTGAAAAAGCTGGCTTAAAGCTCAACATTCAGAAAACTAAGATTATGGCATCTGGTCCCATCACTTCATGGCAAATAGATGGGGAAACAGTGAAAACAGTGTCAGACTTTATTTTTCTGGGCTCCCAAATCACTGCAGATGGTGACTGCAGCCATGAAATTAAAAGACGCTTACTCCTTGGAAGGAAAGTTATGACCAACCTAGATAGCATATTCAAAAGCAGAGATATTACTTTGCCAACAAGGTCCGTCTTAGTCAAGGCTATGGTTTTTCCAGTGCTCATGTATGGATATGAGAGTTGGACTGTGAAGAAAGCTGAGCACCGAAGAATAGATGCTTTTGAACTGTGGTGTTGGAGAAGACTCTGAGAGTCCCTTGGACTGCAATGAGATCCAATCAGTCCATTCTAAAGGAGATCAATCCTGGGTGTTCACTGGAAGGACTAATACTAAAGCTGAAACTCCAATACTTTGGCCACCTCACGCAAAGAGTTGACTCATTGGAAAAGACCCTGATGCTAGAAAGGATTGGGGGCAGGAGGAGAAGGGGACGACAGAGGATGAGATGGCTGGATGGCATCACCGACTCGATGGATGTGAGTTTGAGTGAACTCCGGGAGTTGGTGATAGACAGGGAGGCCTGCGTGCTGTGATTCATGGGGTCGCAAAGAATCGGACATGACTGAGTGACTGAACTGAACTGAACAAATAGATATTGCATAAAGATTAAACAAGTAGGGCAATAATAGTAATAAGAGAGCACAGCTAAATTCAAATAATGATAACTAATTGTAAATACTTTCTTCTTGCTTGCTTATTGTGTGATTGATGAATATATATATTTCAGTTGTCGACTCTGAATTTAAGTACTATTATTACCATTCCCATGTTTACAGTAGGGAAACTAAGGTTTATGGATGTTTACTCACACTCACAAAGCCAGTAGGAAATCAAGTTGACCTAACTCCAAAGTCCAGTCTCTTAACTGATACATTTTGCTGCTTCCTAACTATAAGCCATTAATACTGACGATTTGTCAACTGTATCTCTACCATAGGTAGACATCTAAACGCCAACTGTTTACACAGATTCAGAATTCTTGTTGGAAAAACTGAGTTAATAATCTTTAGATAGACTATTCTTTTCTTGTAGCCTTATAGCATGGTGTCTTAAGAAAGGGGAAATGAAAATGTGAGATAAAGAAAAGAGAGAAGGAAAATGCCAAGGATTATAAGAGAACATATATGATTTAGAGATCACATCCCTTTTGTGGACTAGGATAAAATAATAAGAACAGTGATTAGAATAGTATGCGAAGAGGTTGCTTCAAAGCAAACTTAAAAGGAAAAGATTTTCATCTATAGGGGAAGAGAAGAAAGGAAAAAGGTTTATCAGAGAAGAGAATGTTACTTCAGGTTTAATTTCAGCTTTTTTCAAATTAAGAGGAGAAATAAATGCATTCCTGTTCCAGAAATGAAATACCAGTAATTTTTTTTCCTTTCCATATGTAGAAAAGAATATTGACACAATATGAAACATGGTGGAATAACCTTACAACACTATATTAAAAAATAACAATAAATGTCCCCTCTTAAAAATATGAGATGCTTGAATGCAATTGAGATTACTAATTTCTTAGAATTGCATGCTTCATTGAAATTTAAAACAATATTTTTAAGAAACGCATGTATTGTACTATTGGCATTAATTGCAATTTTCTAGTCTTTTCGGAAGAGTAGAGCTTTAAAAAGGTGAAACGCCATCTTTCTCCACTCCCTGAACCAGCTTCTCAGACCCCCATTATTACCAAGTCAGTCTCTGAAACCAGAAGAAAGACCTTTTCTTGCAACCTGCTGAAGAGCGCCCTCTAGTGTTATTTTGCAAATGAAATGTGCTCATACGTTTTTCTCATGAATTGTACTGTTTATGTTGGACTTTAGGTTTTCTTTGGAATGTGGGCCAGAAAAATAAGTGATGCTTTAGAACAATTTTCTGGCTTGTAATGCCCGCTAACTGATACTATCATAATATATTAAGGAGTGAGAAGGTTTTCTTTGTTTAACTTTTATGAAATGAGACACATCTATTTTTAAAATAACAGACTTTTGGTTGAAGGGTCATCTTTTAAAGAAAATAATTTGCAAAAATTTTTCATAGTACCAATAAAAAGAGGAGCTAATTTTCTCAGACAGAAGTTAACAGTGACAATAATAGCTTCTCTCAACCTCTCAATCTCTGGAAACTTATCTAGTTAGGCTGGTGGTATCCTAAAACCTGAAAAAACACTTGTGTTTAACTTTTTATTTCTGATGATATATAGTAAAAATGTTCAACCAAAATCCAAAAGGGGAAACACAGAAAAACAAATTACCTGACTATAAGATGAGTATACTTTTAAATTCCAGGAAAAAGAAAGCATGAGATAATCTAAAAGGCAGTATTAAATAATGGCAATATTTTCCTTTAAACAGTTTTGACACTAGCACAGAGAAATTTAAAGGAGTGAAGGAAATCATTTTTTTCATTTTCTAATACACACCAAGTAATCTGAACCATGAGTAATTCCATTAACTATCACTTTATCTTGGGCGTAATGTTTTCCATTTTTAAAAAGAACATATGCACGATGAATTAAACCAGAGCATGAAGAACTAAAGGACTAATAAGCAGGTTAAGCATGTACATGTGTGTGGTATGTCTATGTATGTATGCTTGTTTATGTACTGATGTCATCCTGTTTAATAAAGTGAGGGTCAATCAGATACCTGGCCCAGGACATGGGTAAATATAAGATCTCTGAAATTGCATTCTGGTGAATGAGGAATAAAAGAACACTGAGGGAAACATTCGTAGATCTATTAGTTTTGTTTTCTTTTTAAATTTTGTTTCATTTTTTTTTTGGTGGGAGGAGGTATGTTATTCTGCATTGTTCACATTCAATAAGCTTAAATGTGCATGAAAAAGGGATTAAAGAAAATATGCTAAATAAACTTTAAAAACTGTGAATCACTATGTTCTACACTGAAATCTATATATACTATTGAGAATCAACTATACCTCAATAAAAATGTTAAATAATACCAATCCAAAAATATAAGCGGGAAAAATAAAAGGTAATGTGTCTTAATATTTCTAGAATAGGACAAGGAACCTTCAAATACTTGTGTTATCTAAATCTTTGAACAATGTCCAATCAGAAAAGAGTTCTAACAAAGAGATGACAGATTAGACAGAGAAATGGGTATAAACAGACCATGACAGATTAAAAAACCTCTGGGTTCTGTTTCTGTTCCTGACTCACCATTGACCCTGACAAAGTCAGTGATCACCACAGTGATTCAGCTTCTCCATCAAACAGAGGCAATAATTCTTGCCAGAAACCACACAGGAATGTTGATATTGGGAGGATTAGTGTGATAATGTATAGAACTTAAGGAATGTTACTGTGCTATGAGCACTTTTGGAAAATATCTTGCTCTTTTCCTACCCCCAAAGTTTAAGAAGATAAAAGATGTATAAAACATTAAGTTAAATTCTGCATAGCATCTTCATTTCCATTTATCTTGATCATTTTTTCAATGTGCCATTTTTATTACTTGTTAATATTTTTATGCCTAGGAATTTCTAATTCACTTCTATCTTATTTGCCTTATTTTTAGTCTTCTATTTATACAAAACAATGATTTATTCTTGTCTGAGTTTCTCCCTTCCCTCATTGTATTTATATGTTTTGGTACTTGGCTCTTTTCTTTCTACTATCCATTTCTACATTATTCAATTATAATAAAAGCAACCTTAACGATGACCTAGCACTTAATACATGTGAAAGTGCTTTGTAAACAAACTATTATCTTATTTCATGTATTTACTCAAGCTAATCTCAATCAGAAAAACTGTTGATAGTTTATATTATTTCTATATAGGAAAATGTTCACCCTGTCAGTTTGAAAGAGGAAATAACCAATGACATAATAAACCAACAATAAACATTATTATAATTTTTCAAAGATTTTTCTGGTAAATAATAGCACAGATACTTCAGAAAAATTTCAAGTTATAAAATACATATTTATCTCAATTTATCAAATGACATAGCTTACATTTACAACCTCAGGATAAAAAAATAAAAAATAAAAGTATTTCACACTTCTGTTTTCAACTCTATTACTTTTGATTGGATAACAGTAGAAATCACTTAACATATATAAAATATGGAAACGAGTATTTCACTGTGCTCTTGGAATGATTAATTATGCTTTTACATAAGAACAAAAGCTATGTGAACATATTGTATTATTACTTTAATACAGGTAATTCATTGTAGCATGCAATAGCCATATTTAGACCAAATAATAATCATCTACTATATACAATAAAATAAAGCCCTCACTGAAACTGGAGAAATGCCTCTTTCTGTTGCTAATTAGTTTTTAATAAATGATACATAATAAATGGCAACAATCTAATTTATCACAGTTTAGGCATAGTCCTTGAATGGGGGATGGGAGTGTATGAACTCTGGCAGCTGTGAAAGCTGTTTTCACCTAGCCTGTGAAAACTTCTCTGTTAGAAGGCACTGTTCTCAAAGTTTGATTATTTCTAGTAATTTTCTGGTGGACTCTTTAGGGTTTTCTATGTAGAGGATCATGTCATCTGCAAATAGTGAGAGTTTTACTTCTTCTTTTCCAATTTGGATTCCTTTTATTTCTTTTTCTGCTCTGATTGCTGTGGCCAAAACTTCCAAAACTATGTTGAATAGTAATGGTGAAAGTGGGCAGGTCATTTCAGGTAGGTGGTGTGGCTAACAGAAAGTAGTCCCTATATAGCACAAAGTTCTCACTACAGATAAGTTGTCTGTTTGTGGTCTGAATCACTTAGTATTGGTTTTAAATCACAGATACACAGGCACACACAGAGTTTTACTGAAATTAACACATAGAGTAGTATGTAGCCTTTTTCACTTCACAGATGTGAGAAATACATTTATATTACTAGTTTTGATTATTTTCAAAGCTGATTTTTGGTTCCCTGACATTAAATTCTACAAGCTAGGCCAATTTAATTTTTTCATGATATATTTCAATAGACTAGAAAACCTGGTGGTATTTGTTGTTCTAAGGATCCAGATGATATTTATTTTCTATACCTGGCTCCTGCTTAAGTGCAACAGTGTATTAGTAAAGATAAAGGGATACATTATAACCATAAGCATTTAACAAGGATCTAACAGTTGTATTCTACTTATTGTAGGAGGAATATTTGTGTTCCTCTTTTACTAAAAGTCTCATCTAGACCCGCCTAAGAAATAAAGCAGGTAAGAAGATGGGTTTTATCAAGATTTAGCCAACAAAATGGCCCAATAGGTTCAGTAAATGCACCCCTACCTCCATTCTCCCATTTGCCATAATCCATTGCTTTAATAACATATTGCCAGCATTCATGCACTTCTGCATGTGAAGACAGGGACTTGCATCATCTTGGATTAAAACAATACTGAAGGAAAGCAATTGTTTCCTCTGAAAAGTGTAGAACTGAAATATACTCAGGTTAAAATCAACCATTTCCATATCACCATGGTTAGGAAAATTTTATTCTTTTATTTATTCTAAAGAAAATTTAAAGTAGATCTTCTACAGAGAATTTCCCCCCCATTGGATCAATCTGTGAGTGCCTTTGTTCTCAGTGTGCTTTCTTTATGCTGAAATTTTTGAGCAAAGCTCCACTATGAGGCGTTAGATTTAGAAAGTTTAATTTTCTTTATAATCAGTACAAGTGTTACCTCTTTCCATTCATTCTCTATGGAGCTAAACACCCACACACACACACACACACACAGAATGTATCCTTTTCATAAAGTGGGCTTCATATGATCCTTTTTAATCATATAAAGCTAGACCACCTTCTACTGTACTTTAGATGCAAGCCATCACATCCCTACAAAAAATAGGTTATCTTTATATAGTAAGTGTACTTAATAGTATTATGCCTTGACACTCCTTCATATTGCTCATGTGTTCAGATACACACATGCACACACTCACACACACACAAAAACTCCATTTCTATTAAGTCAAATTCATCTAACATTGCATAGTATGGTTGGTATTTCTGTATCTTTTCCTCCTTTAAATGTGACTAGCTATTTACACCCTAACAATTCTGGTACAGAGCTGATTTAGCATTTTTATTGGAATGTGAAAGCTCTTAAAAGAAGAAAAAATCTAATCAGGCAGAAGAGATAGAAAACTTGCTGAATTTTCTCTCACCCCCCTAACACCCCCCTGAATCCTATCAAAAGCACATCTTCCATTCATTGCTTCCCGGTGTCATTATGACAAGCGGCTACAAATCAATAGCAGAGGGAAAGGCAGGACCAACCCGCACTCACCAAGTGATAAAGATTCACTCTCAGCCTCGATTTGCTAATAGCCCATAATAGCAGCCATTGGCGCCCTGCATTAAATCATACATTTCACTCTGCGTTTATTATGGGATTTTTAAAACTCCTCACCAAATTGGATTTTCTCGATGGTCTCTAATTTCCACATTTATCATTTAAAATTAAACTCCTCTGTGGAGAGGGGGAATAGAGAAGAAGAAAGTAGAGAAAGGCCAGAGAATACTGTGTTTTTTCTTTTAACCCCCCCCCTTTTTTTTATGAAAACCCATAAATAATACCAGGTATCACAGTCATAAGCAGCAGGGTTTTTAATCTATAAGAAAATTCTAGAAATTTGGCTGGAATACTTTGTATGTGCTGGTCTAAAAATGAAGAAGACAATTATATATATATATATATATATATATATATATATATATATAAAAGCAGGTTTTAAACAAAAGGAATTTTGGTGAAAAAATTCTCAGTAATGCTGTACAGAGGTAATTGCAAAAGCAATGGAAAATAAGTTAGTGTTACATTATGCAAATACTCCCAGGAGCTGTAAAGAGAGTGCTCAGCAAGTATAGTATTCTAGTTTTTTTAAAACTGTATTTATCTTATTTCAAAGCTCAGTGACAGACAAAAAATACAAATTCATTTATGGGTTTCTAATTATGTAACAGTTTGCTTAACTATGTGTACATTCTCAGTTTAAAAAAGTTATTTTACAATTTCATGGAATCCAGTAGCAAAGCTGCCTCTTGACTGCTGCAGCAAACCCCCAAACAAGTTCTTCAGTCTCCCATAGATACCCTGAAACAATGAAATCAACCCATGGGAACTGAAATCACTACAAATTTAAGCATACATAATGTCTTTGGATAAACTGTTTCTTATTCTCTGAATATAAAAAATGAAAATTAAATTTCATGTCTATAGCATAAATTGAAAGGGCTATATTTTCTCAAGCCTGCATGGTTGAGACATAGTATGACCTAGTTTTAACTATAGTACTGGCAGGACCCAAAGACTTAAGAAGGGAACTAATCAGTCCATATTCAGAGATGCTTGAAAAGGCTACAGGTTTAATGAAAGCTTGAATGATTCTCTGATTTTTTGTTCCTTTTGGAGATTTCCTCAGCAATAAAATCCATCTACATCATTTTCCTTAAGAAACAGACAAATGACCTTTTAAAACAGAGTGTTTGAAGCAGAGTTTAAAACTTCAGCTACTTTATAATAATACTTCATTTCATCTTCACAGGCCCTCTTTCCTTTTAGAATTTTGTCACTGATAAAATTTTTTAAACCTTTTTCAATGATCCTGCTTTTGTATGATCTGTGGCTAAAGAAGATATTTACATTTTTAAATGATTAAAAAATAAAAAGATAATATTAATAACATAAAATACATGAAATTCAAATTTCAATGCCCATAAATATTAATAGTTTAAAAAATACAGTCACACTCTTTTGTCTAACTACTAGCTATGGCTGCTTTCATGCTACAACAATAGAGCTGAGAAACTGGGGTAGAAATTCATATGGTATATGGTAGAAATTCATATAGTAAATATTCTAGAATTTTTACTAGAATATTTACTATCTGGCTCTTCACAGAAGAAGTTTGCTAACCTCTGCTGAAAAGTGTTCCATTGTGTGACTATGCCACAATATCATCCATTTTGTTTTTGAAGAACATTTGGACTGTTTCTGGTATTGACTATTATAAATATGTGCTACAAAATTCTAGAACATGTTTTTTATGAGCATACACATACCTAGGAGTAGAACTGCTGGGTGTAAGGTATGTATATATTCAGTTTTATAGTTGTTGCTGAGCAGTTTTCTAGTGCTTTTTATCAGTGAACACTCCTACCAGCAGTGCATGGAAATTCCAATTTCTTTTATTCTCTCCAACTTTTGGTATTTTAGCTATTCTTATCCACCCCCCCCGCCACCCGCCCCTTTTATTGGTCTTCATTGTGGCATGTGGGCTTCTCTAGTTGTGGCATGCAGGATTAGTTGTCCTGTGGCATGTGGGATCTTAGTTCCCCAATCAAGGATAGAACCCATATCCCCTGTATTGGAAGGTGGATTCTTAATGACTGAACAACCAAGGAAGTCTCATTTGTTCTTTTGATATGTATCTACCTTACGTCTGATAAGGCTGAGAGTACTTTCTCATATGTTAATTGCCATTTAAATATTTTCTTTTTTGAAGCAGCTGTTTTAATCTTTGCCTATTTTTCTATAGGGTTGCATGACTTTTTGTTATTGAATTGTAAGAGTTATTTATATATTATAGTCACAAGTGTTTTGTCAGATTATCTTCTGTAAATATCTTCTAGATTGTGGTATGCCTTCTTATTCTTCTTAAGGGTGTCTTTTGATGAACAGAAGTTTTTATCTTGATGTAGTCTGGTGAATCCATTTTTATTTGCAGTTAGCACTCTGTGCTTTAAGAAATATACCCTATTACAAGAAGATTGTGAATTTATTTGGATTTTTCATTTGTATTAATAGGTCATTTGTGAATAATGACAATTTTATGTTTTTCTGATGCTTATTTCTTGTCTTATTGTACTAGCTAGGAACTACAGTACAATGATGAATAGAAATGATGAATGGTGAGTATCTCTGATTTTTATAGATTTTCTTAATCAGGTTAAAGAATTTCCTTTCTGTTCCTAGTTTTTATTATGAATGGTTACTAAAATTTATCAAAGACCAAAAAACTTATAGAGATGACCACATGATTCTCTTATTATTTTTCTGTTAATATGGTGAATTACATTAATTTCAAAATGTTAAAAACTCCCCATTCATTCCTGGAATAAACTTGATTCATAATAATTTTTCTATATTACTGGATTCAACTTGCTGGCATTTGTTTAAAATTTTTATATCAATATTCATGGGAAAGATCAATTTGTAATTTTCTTGTGGTAATCTTGTGTGGTTTTAATATCAACTTTCTTGTATATTTAAAAAGTTTCTGGTGAAATTGCAAGAGCTACTTTTGGCAAACTGCAAACTTTAGTGGAAATTCAAGCTGCTGTCCTTTATTATAATGGCACAGGGAACTCTGATACTTATGAGTTTTTCATACTCTGCTGTAAGTTCCTTTAAGTTTCATGACTCTCTATTCCTGAGTACTTGCTTCTATTATATCAGCTTTTGAAGATTCATTTAAAGTTTCTAAATTTTATTTTACTTCTCCCTCTGGTGAATTTAAGGGTTCACAATAAGAATTTTTTTGTCCATAATTACGTATTAGGCTGGTACTATCTGCAAGAAAAGGTATTATGGGAAGTTAAAAGAAGTAGAACTTAAATTTTCTGCCTTCAGTGAGTTTAGAATGCAGTAAATTAAATCAGCCTCTTAAAAAAATTTCAAATTAATTACAGAATAATCTTTAATTAAATTTCATTCAAATTCATGAAGCTTAAAAAAAAATGACTTCTATTACAATGGGGAAAACAAGTTAATGAAAGAAAAATTAGAATTAAAGAAAAGCACAAAGAAAGTGCAAAATCACTTGTCTTCACACCAAGAAATATAACCATTAACTAACATTTAACGGCTTCCCAGGTGGCTCAGCGGTAAGGAATCCGCCTGCCAGTGCAGGAGCTGCAGGAGACTCAGGTTTGATCCCTGGGTGAAGAAGATCCCCTGGAGGAGAGTATGGCAACCCACTCCAGTATTCCTGCCTGGGGAATCCCACGGACAGAGGAGCCTGGCAGGCTACAGTCCATAGGGTTGCAAACAGTCAGACATGACTGAAGCAACTCAGCACGCACACAAGCACGCTAACATTTAAATTTTGTTGAAAATTAGATAATCTTCAATGTGTTCATCCTCATATTTTCTGTATAGTAGACAATTCCATAGTTAGTATATCCTATTAATCTCACCTGTACATAATTTGGACATACACTGGAAGGACTGATGCTGAAGCTGAAACTCCAATACTTTGGCCACCTGATGTGAAGAACTGACTCATTTGAAAATATCCTGATGCTGGGAAAGACTGAAGGCAGGAAGAGAAGGGGATGACAGAGGATGAGATGGTTGGATGGCATCACCGACTCAATGCACATGAGTTTGAGTAAACTCTGGGAGTTGGCGATGGACAGGGAGGCCTGGCGTGCTGCAGTCCATTGGGTCACAAAGAGTTGGACACAACTGAGCGACTGAACTCACTGAACTGAACTGTACATACTTTTTGTTCTATTTAGTAGTATTGAAAAAAAAAAACCTTTTTAAAGATAAATTTAGAAAAATAACTTCTATAGTTTGTATTACTATAAAACAAGTACAAAAATTAGGAAAAAAATTTAAATGTGTGAAATGAAACTCCTCTCTCTTTCTCAACCAATCAGATATGACACTATACCTTTGCTCCCAATTCAGAAAGCGTCTATTACCTGTTTGGTAGGTCCAGAATCTCGCCACATCTCTGCATTTAAAATATCCTCCCCTCTGATATGTGACAAATTAAAAGCTGTTAGGATTTGTTTTTGTGCAAAAAATAATTTTACATTTCTTGTATAATAATGAAGTACAGAATTGCTATCTTAGAGCTGATTTACCATAATGGTAAAGGGCACAGGCTTTGTTGAGTTTGAAACCTGGCACCACCACTCACAAATTAATTACATTCTCTGTACCTCAGTTACTCATCTATAAAATGGAAGAAATAATGGTAATGACCTCATGGAGTTGTTATTAGGATTAAGTAAGTTGAGACAAGTGAAGGACTGTTGGGTACATAAGAGGTGCTCAGTAAATGTCAGCTTTGCATAGGCAAGCTAAAAGCCTGTTCATTTAAAATACATATAAGGAACAGCTACACTTACTGTTATCAAATTGAAAAACCTCCTTCAGTTTGCCCCCACTGGCATTCCTCTTTTCTTCAGTCCCGAAGAGTGTCTTTTTAAACTAGTTCATTTCTGTTCTTGCTGCTTCCTGTCATTATTTTCTGACTTATTCTTGAAACAATGAAAAAGTCCTCTGCTTTTAGAATTTATTTCTAAAAGCTTACTTCTATTATAAAGTCTCTATCTGAGCTAACACTACTCGATTTAAGTGTCTAAAAGCTGGAACTGAAGAAATGAGGACAAGGGACATGTTAAAACTGGTAGCACTGTCAGGAGTATTCCTAGTTTTCTCTTTTGTTTGGCTAATCTAGAATTCACAGAGGATAGTCTATATCTGTTCAATTAAAGGCTCAATGAAAGAGTTGGCAAATAAAAGTTTATCAGTCTGAATTATACAATTAAATATGGAAGAAATTAAAATGAACTTAAAAAATCAGGCTGGGAGGGAGGAAGAATTTTAATAAAAATTGAAAATCCTAAACAGCTTTTTTTGAGGTTGTGATGCTTTATGTCATCAAACGAGACATTGAGAGATGAGAGTGAACCGGTGTTAAGTCTTAAAATATGAGAAGAGAGGCTTTCTTTAATCTGCATGCAACTGTTTAACACGGTTGCAATTACAACTTAAGTACTACACAGTATGTGTTAATTTCTTTACTAAATTGCACTGTTATTTTGTAAAACGTTAATTCTGTAAAACATTCAAAGGCAGTCAAGGTTATGGGTTCTCTCAGGATGTCTGCGTATTAATAAAAGAAGGAGTTATAATGGGATAAGGAAGCTTTAATTATGGGCTGGGTTCTCACACTCTGAGTGCCAGCTTTAGACAATCACTCTTTTTTTGTGGACTCCACATAGTGGCCTCACCTTTTCTTTTTTTCTAAACTGTTTCAGTATCTGAAGTATCCTGTGGTTTATTGATTCTTGTAACCACACACTCTGCCACTAATGTTCATCACTTGTGTTTCTCCTGACTCTTGCCTCTTGAGGAGAATGAAAGGTGGAAAATGTGACACAATAGTCTCAAATTGGATGACTCAGTTTAAATACTGAACAAAAAAAAGTGTCTTAAACCACCACTAGCAACATTTTCCTTTCAAATGGAACTGATCTTGAAACCTAGTTTAATCCAGCAAATAGGTAAAGAATAACAGAGGTAGGTGCTTTCAGGACATATCGTGGCATGTCAGAGCTCAGTCTTCTATAGAATGACAAAAACACTTTATTTCTTTAGTTTTTTGTTGATCTTATTCAAGTTTCATTTTATCCAGTAGCAATCAATTCTCACCTGGATGAAATATTGCCACTTAGATTTTAATCCTTTCCTATCCTTTAAGTTAGCCTTTTAATTAAATATTTACAGAAATGTTCTTCCTTCAATACAAAATTCTTTCACATACATGTATCTTTTACAAGTCATTTCCCCCCTCAAGACAAGGATCTACCAAAACTACCTTCTACCTAAAACTACTACCTAAAACTACTTAGAGAATGTCATCTTCTACCTAAAACTACTTATAGAATGCATTTCTATTATAATTCTATTCTTTCCATTATTTCATTCATTTTATTTATTTGGTGGATTTTAACATTTTTAGGATATACACACCCACACAGTCCTCTGAAGTATAAACAGTATGGCATTTTTGTTAATAAGAGTGGAAGCAACAAAGTCAGACTGCCTGGGTTGGAATCCAAGCTATGACATTTAGTGGCTGTGTGGCCGTGGATGACTTGGTGAATGAACCTCTTTGTGTTTTACTTTCCTCAGTAGGAAAATGGGAGACAATAATGACCTATTTCACAGTGCTATGGTAAGGATTAAATACATGAATGTTTGAAAAATACAATAGTGTTAAAATTTTTAGCTCAAAATAATAACTATTGCTGTTGCTGTTACATTTATAAATATATGAAGGAAGACTCACTTACAGGCATCCTCCTTTCTCTAACACCAAAAGTCTCTCCTTTGATCAAAATCCTTCAGTGGCCTCCTGTCTCATTTGAAGTCAAAGTCCTTACCTTGACTTACTAGACCCTACTTGATCTAACCACCCTCCACCTGTACTCTTCTGAGCTCATTTCCTTCTAGCCTTCATCTCCTTTACTCTACTCCAGCAACCACTGGCCTTCTTATTGTTCCTGGAAGGGGTCGTGTACACTCTCACTTTCTGAGTCCTATAGCTGCTCCCTCTAGCTGAAATATTCTTTCCTCAGAGTCACGTCTTTCTCTTTCTCTTATTTCTGGTATCATTCCTGATCACCCATTATAAAAGAGCAATCTCTCCCAGCACTTGGTATTCTCTATCTCCTTTACCTTGATTTATTTTTCTCTATAACAATTATCACCATCTAGCATAAATAGATCTATTGGTGATAACAGAATCTATAGGCCTTTACTAAATATGATTGTTGATTGAAAATTTGTCCTATTACCTCTTTGTGCTGGCTTGGAAAACCATGTCATATATTAACAATGTCTTTCAATTTTAAGACGAATCAGGTAGAATCTTCATAGACTCACATTCTATGTAGTATATTACACTAAATGGATCTGATCCTCCCCTATAGAAATTAACAAAGGATTCTTTGTGTGTATATGTTCAAGGCTTATATATTATCAAATTAGTAGCTCTTTCAATAGATCATGAACACTTGACACACATACCTGTCCTGGTAGTGAACTTCAACAAAGAGAGCTTTCTGTGTGAGGAAGGCTAGAGATTAAAAGGAAAAGAGAAATGGTTTCTATTGGAAGATTCTGAAAATGTTACCTCCCACCTTTTTTTCTGGAAAAAAAAAGGCCTCTTTGAGGAGATGTATAGGCATAGAGACTTGGTTTAAGTCTCTTGTATGTGTGCCCTTTGACTTTGAAAAGGCATCAATTGAAATAAAGAAATGTTTCCTGCTTCTCATCAACAGATGAAAGGACAAAACATTAGAATCATGTTTTGTTCACACATTAGATCATAGCATCACATCTAGGAAAGAGGGAGGAGAAAGAGAGATTAGACATTGATAAAGATGAACAGCAAAAGAGAACAGCTGTTATGTGAGGCTCAGCCTGTGGCTCCACAGGTGCCCAGCCAGCACCTCAGAATTAGAGGTTTAAATGGAACATTTATTAGTCAGTTACACAGGTACAAACTGATTAACTTTACATACACTGACTATATTACTTTCTTTCACAATGGTCTTTGATAATTTTATTCCCTGTCCTTCTTTCAGGATTTCTATTCTGAAAATAAGCTGTATGTGTTCCTGGGTCCATTAGCAAAATAGCATTTGTTTTCATTTTCTTCTAAAACTTTATTAAATATTTCAAGCATACAAAATAGTTAAAAGAATAATGGCATTAAATACCTGTATAGCCACTATCTAGTTTTGTTACATTTAACATGTTTCCATATTGGCTTAATCAAAAAAATCTATTTATTTATTTGACTGTGTCAGGTCTTTTGCATCATGTACGATCTTTTATTGCAGGCTCTTGGGCCTGGCTGCTTCACTCTTTGACCAGGGATCAAACCCATGTCCTCTGCATTGCAAGGACCACCAGGGAAATCCTGCTTAATTTTTTTTTTAAGAAAACATTTTTGTGGCTGATTCATGTCGATGTATGGCAAAAACCACCACAATATTGTAAAGTAATTAGCCTCAAATTAAAATAAATAAATTAATTAAAAAAAGAAATAGAACATTACAGTTACAGTTTAAGCTTTATGGGGAGGCCTTCATAACCTTATTTCCTCTCTTCTTGCCTCCCAGATGTAAACTGCACCCCGAATCCGATGTCCACTGTGCTTTGCATGTTTTAGAAGTTATACTGATGATATACTGTGCATAGTCTGCAATATTTTCAAGCTCAACATTGCATTTTGGAGTTTTATTCCTATTGATACATGGAGCTCTCATTCATATACTTTAAGTGCTATATGTGTGCCACTGAATGAATATTTCCAGATTAATTCACCCATTCTCTTACTGATGAACAATCAGGTATTCCCAATTTTTCATTATTGTTGGCAATATAGCAATGAACATTAATTTTAACTTTCCTTGTGGACACATATGAGAGTTTTGCAAAGGTACATATGAGCATCTTCAACTTTTCTAACAAACTGTTCCTCAAAGTGACTGCACCTATTTTTTGCTACCCCTGTAGTTGCTGAGGTTATTTCTCTATATGTGTGCTTGTAAATATTCTAAAACTTATTTTTTGTCAATCTAATGAGTATGAAATACTCAATTCAAATGCACAGTATTTAAATCTGTTGCAATCCAATGATTAGGGCTAGTTTGGGGAAGCTATTATGGTTATGATATTCAGTCTTTCAATTAATGAACATAGTTTCTCTCCATTTATTTAGATTTTTAGTTTTAATAAGGTTTATTATTGATGATAAAGATTTTGTACCTCCTTCTATAGATTTATAATATATGTTATGCTTTTATTCTTGTTGTAAGTGGAATTTTAAAATTATATATAGTTTTTTGGTATAGAAAATAGAATGCAATAAATTTATACTACTAACTATATACACTACAAAATAAGAAAATTCTCAAATCAGTAACCTAAGATCAATCTCAAGAACCTAGAAAGAGAAGATAATAAACCTAAAACAAGCAGAAGAAAGAAAATAATAGATAGGAAATCAGTGAAATTGAAAAGAGATTAACAATTGAGAAAATGAAACAAATTGGTTTTTTGAAAATGCCAATAAAATGGACAAACATAGTAATTACCAATATCTGGAATAAAACAGAGAATACCACTTCAGACCCTTCAAACATCAAAGGGATAATAAGAAAAAGCTAGAGATAACTCTATACATCTAAACTTGACAATTTAGATTAAATGGACTAATTCCAAAACAATTTAAATCTCCACAAATTACTCAGTATGAAATAGATCATCTGAATATCCCTATAAGTATTAAATAAATTGAATTTATAATTTAAAAAACTACAAAAGAAGAAATTCCTAGGCCCAGATGGTTTCCCTGGAGAATGCTACTAAATGTTTAAGGAAGAATTAACACCAATTCTACAAAATGTATAACACAAAATAGAAGGGATATTTTCCATCTCATTTTATGAAGCTAGCATTACCCTGTCACCAAAACCAGACAAAGAGAATACCAAAAAGAAAAAAAAAAGGAGGAAGGAAGGAAAGAAAAAAAGAAAGGAGAGAAAGAAACATAGAGAGGAGGGGGGAACTACAGACCAATATCCCTTATTAACATAGATGCAAAAATGCTTAACAAAAATTATCAAATATAATTCAGCAATATAGAAAAAGGATTGAAAACCCATGAGCAAGTGGGGTTTATTACAGGGACAGAAGACTGGTTAAATATTCAAAATTCAGAGGCTAAATCACATAATCATATCAACTGATGCAAAAAACCTAGCATTTGACAAAATTTAATGCCCATCCTTAAGAAAATTCAGAATGACAAAAATGGAGGGGAATTTCCTCAACTTGATAAACAGGGTATATAAACTACACTTGATATTATACTTAAGGGTCACAGACTGGATGTTTCCCTTCTAAGATTGGGAACAAGAGAAGGATGTCTGCTCTCACTGCTCTTATTTAACATGACTGGAAGTTCTAGCCAGTGCAATAAGGCAAGAAAAGGAAATAAATAGCATATGCATTGGAAAGGACTATCTGACAAAGGATTAATATGTAGACTATGCGAAAACAAAACAAACAAACAAACAAAATCTTAAAACTCAATAGTGAAAAAAAAGCACACAATCCAATTAGAACACAGGCAACAGATGAGACACTTCCCCAAAGAAGATATATAGACAGCAGCCAAGCACATGGAAAGATGTTGAGCATCATAAGCCATTAAAGAAATGCAAATTAAAACCAGAATAAGGCATCACTATAAACCTATCAGAATATCTTAAAATAAAAAATAGCAACATCATCAGTTGCTGCTCAGAATGCAGAGAAAATGAATTGCTAATACATTGCTAGTGGGAATGTAAATGCTAGAGCAATTCTGGAAAATAGTCTGGCATTTTCTAAAAGGAGAAAAAAAAAATCAAACGTGCAGTTACCATACAATCCAGCAATTGCATTCCAGGGCATTTATAAGTGAAATGAAAACTTACTTTCGAACAAAATCAGGTACAGTGTTTAGAGAAGAGTGTTTAGAAAGAGTGTTGAGTTGAATGATGGCTTCCCAAAAGATATACTCAAGCCTTAATTCTTGGAACTTGTGAATATTACCTTGTTTGGAATAGGGTTTTTGCAGATTTAATGAAGGATCTTGATATGAAGAGATCGTTCTGGATTATCCATGAGCCCTAAATCCAAACACAAGGTCCTTATAAGAGACACAAAGGGGATATTTGACAGAGAGGAGAGAGAACGGAGATATGAAGACAGAGGCAGGAATTGGAGTGTGTAGCTTCAAGGAAGCTAGACAAACTGTAAAGAGGCAAAGAACAGATTCTCTCCCAGGGCTCTCAAAGAGAGTAGGGTCCTGCCAGATTCTGGACTCTGGGCCTCAGAGAAATGTGAGAGAATAAATTTTTATTGTTTTAAGATTGTTTCTGGTGATTTGTTATGGTAGCCACAGGAAACTAATACAAGCAGCTTTATTCAGAAATAGCTCAAAACAAAGCAGTGTTGATGTGCTTTAACGGGTAAATAGCTAAACTGTGAAAGATCCACATCACTAAATACCACTCAGCAATAAAATGAAAAGTACTGACACATGCAAAAAAACTTGGATGAATCACTAAAGAATAATGCTGAATAAAGAAAAAGCCAATCTTAAAAGATGACATACTGCATATTCCATTTATATAACATTCTTAATAGGACAAAATTATAGAAATAGAGAACAGATTAGTAGTTGCCAAGGGTTAAGGAGGGCTAGAGACAGGAAAGTAGATGTAGCTATAAAAGGCAGCCTGAGAAATCCTTGTGGTAACGTAAATGTTTTGTATCTTGACTGTATCAATGTCAACAACCTGGTTGTGATATAGTACTGTAGTTTTGCAAGATATGATCATTGAGGGGAACTGAATAAAGGTATATAGGCTCTCTTTATATTATTTCTTGCAATCGCATATAAATCTACAATTGTCTCATAGTTAAAAATTTAATTTAAAAAATGATCTGCTTAGCGGGGGCACAGCAGGGAGGTAGAAAAGTAAACAAACAGACAAAACCCAAGCCAGAAGCATCGTTGCAAAATGCCAAGGTAGCTCCCAATAAAATTCAGTCTATTTAAAATTGTAGTTTCCTTTTCGACAAAGAAGTGTTTAATCATATTTCTTATAAGTGAGACAGCTTTGGTATTAAAAGGTAATATCACTTTTCCCTTTTTATTCTTCTCTTTCTGCAATAGTGAAAGGCTTCCCTGGTGGTTCAAGGTGGTAAAAAATTTGTCTGCAGTGCAAGAGACCTGAGTTCAATCTCTGGGTTGGGAAGACCCCTGGAGAAAGGAATGGCTACCTACTCCAGTATTCTTGACTGAAGAAGTCCAAGAGGAGCCTGGCAGGCTACAGTCCATGGGGTCACAAAGAACTGATAAGAATACTGGAGTGGGTAGCCATTCCCTTCTCCAGGGGATCTTCCTGACCCAGGGATCGAACCCAGGTCTCCTGCATTGCAGGCAGATTCTTTACCATCTGAACCACAAGAGAAGCCTTTCACTATTGCAGAAAGAGAGAATAAAAGGAAAAAAGTGATACTGTTTTTCTGCAATACTAACAAAGAAAATTAGCATGCTGGCTGTTATAAAATTTCCTCTCTACAAACTGCTTCAGACTCAGCCTGTAACTGACACTTGGGTCATTCTCTCTTTTCTCCCAGAAATTGTGTTTTCACCTTCTATTTCATATCATATTAGAACAGTGCTTCACCATCTTTTAATTCTGTATTTCACTCTAAAGTACAGACTACTTTAAATAGCATAATGCAGTTCCCATCTAGTATACACTTACCACTTTAGTTGCCCTTACTTAAGTAATGACAAAATGTCTATCTGCAGTCTATTTAAACTTGCTGCTGCTGCTGCTAAGTCGCTTCAGTCATGTCCGACTCTGTGCGACCCCATAGATGGCAGGCCACCAGGCTCGGCCATCCCTGGGATTCTCCAGGCAAGAACACTGGAGTGGGTTGCCATTTCCTTCTCCAAGGCATGAAAGTGAAAAGTGAAAGTGAAGTGGCTCAGTCATGTCCGACTCTTCGTGACCCCATGGACTGCAGCCTACCAGGCTCCTCCATCCATAGGATTTTCCAGGCAAGAGTACTGGAGTGGGGTGCCATTGCCTTTTCCAATTTAACCTTGCTAGTTTTCACTATTCCATGATGCTGGTGATCTTGGGTGCCTTGGCCTGCAACATCTTGAAGTGGGGCTTGGGTTTCTACCCAGAGATTAAGGCTGAGTCACGGCACTGACAGCACCAAATCTCAGAACACGACCAGTGGTCACTGACAAACCCTTTGGCTTTGCAGAAAAGAATTTCCACAAAGATGGGGAGTAGTGAAGCAAGTAAAGTATTTATTAAAGGAAAAAAGAGTACATACAGTACACATGGATAGACACATGGGCAGACTGAGAGAGAGAGAGAGAGAGTCACTGAGTTGCACCCTCATGGTAGTTTGATTTACTTTTCTGGGGCATTTCTTCCAGGTTCCCTTTGGCTAATCATTTTGATTTGCCTGGTTCACAGTCCATACTTAGTATATCTCAGGATCCTACTATATGTGCATACACTATCTCTTAGCCAAGATCGATTCTACCAAAAAGGCCTATGGGTAGAGCATCTCTTGACATCACTTCTCTTTGAACTCCAAAGAGCCTTTCTGCACCTGTGTGGTTAGGGAGGTCTCCTGACTTTGAGAATGAGAAATAATGTGGTCTGGGCAGGGCCCGGCCCCCTCCGCTAACTGTCCTGCTCAACTTTGAGTTACAGTCCATAGGGGATGAATCTTCAATTGCTTTACCTGGGGAGTGAATCTACCTCCTGCCTCACCACTAATTCCCAAATTACTCGTTTCTGTTAGGGGAAACACACTGACTGCAACAGTCCACCCTGGCCAGGCACCATAGTAAAACCATTTGCATGAGTTATTTTATGACAGGAGGCCCTGGTAAGGAACATGAAACTAATAAACCACCACCAATCAGAAGAGTTCAGGAAAGATCAAAATGAAACGCCATGTGTCCTACCACCTCCCAAAATCCTTCTTGCTGGTATCCGTCTTGGCTGAGCAATGTGTGAGCCACCAGGAAGGACCCAGAGTCAGAACGACTGGCCAAATACAACCTGGAAACTAATTCCATCACCATAAAACTCGAGATTGCTAGCCACAAGGCAGAGTAGTTCTCCTGGGTTCCCTTACTCTCCTGCTCTCCACCTGAGCACTCCTTCCCAATAAAGTCTCTTGCTTTGTCAGTACATGTGTCTCCTTGGACAATTCATTTCTGAGTGAGTGTGAGAACAAGAGCTCCCTTTTAGGCACCAGAAGGGGTCCCCCTTCCTGCAATATTTCCAATATTAACTTCATATTAGGACTCTAAGTACCTTAGTAAATGCCCTATACATTCAGTATTTTTATTGAATCATTTGCCTGGAGAAGGAAATGGCAACCCACTCCAGTATTCTTGCCTGGAGAACTCCATGGAAGGAGTCTGTTGGGCTACAGTCCATGGGATGGCAAAGAGTCGGACACAACTGCGTGACTTTCATTAACATAAAGTCAGACCACCAACCTCAAATGTGGGTCACAGTCTGTACATTTACAGTTTCATGAGAATCTGTACACCTCAGGATAAAGACCAGATGCCACATTCTTCCATTTTTGTTAAAGGTTCTGACACTTGGTAGTAAAAGTTCTTTCAGCACTCTCAAAGTTACAAGTTCTGCTAATTTTTCCTTCACAATTCTTTCAATTGTCTTTCAATTAACAAGGCCATTATGTCTAGTCTAATGCAACTGCTTCTTATCTGATCTCCCTATACCCAGAATCTTTTCACTTTAAAATAGACTGCAGACTATAAAGTCAGACACGTGTTTGGTTTATTTTTTTCCATCTCACATTGCTGTTTGAAACCATTCAGTTGCTTTCCATTTGCTAATAGTGTTTTCAAAGGGTGCATAATCTTTTGTGAAACTTTTTTTCCCCCTAGTCATCTGTTTTGAGTCACAATGTAAATGTATCCTATCAATCATAGTTAAAAAAAAAAAAAACTGAAAAATAATGTCCCAAAGAATAAGGTCTAAATTTCCACACCGGATATTCAAAATCTATCACAATCTTATCCCTAACTGATCTGTTATACCCTACTGTTCACTATTTGCTTCACGAAACCATTAACCCTCTCAAATTAATCTGATTGCCTTACCTTAAAACACACTCCATGCTTTGCAAACTATCTTTTTGCAGATATGCCATAGAGATTTCACTAAATATACAATAAAGGGCTTCCCTAGTGGCTCAGATGGTAAAGTGTCTGCCTGCAATGTGGGAGACCTGGGTTCGATCCCTGGGTCAGGAAGATCCCCTGGAGAAGGAAATGGCAACCCACTCCAGTACTCTTGCCTGGAAAATTCCGTGGACAGAGGAGCCTTGTAGGCTATAGTCCATGGGGTCGCAAAGAGTCCGACACAACTGAGCGACTTCACTTGATTTCACTTCACAATAAAGGGAAAAAGAAAAAATAGAGCCCTAAAAACAAGTCTATAAGAATTTTACCTAGATCAAATGCCTCCATGATATTTTCTTTTATTACCCTAACAGAGAAGTATTGTTCATTTACCTAAAATTGTACACCTGTTCTTTTTACTGTTCTTATGGTGATTATGCAATGTCTTTTAATATAATAGTTTGTTATCATCTTATAGTCATTCTTGTAATATAAGTACATTAAAAATTGGTATTGCACATTATATATTTCTTTAATACAATACTTAATGCTTCTAAGAAAGTCAAGAGAAATTTAACCAGCACCCAGCTGAAGGTATAAAACATTAAAGACAAAATTGAAGTACCCGTGCAGTTCTCTCCATCTCAACCCTTTCCCCTACTAGAGGTAACCGCTATCCTAAATTCCCATGCATGTTTTTCTACTTTTATTACATATGCCACTATCACTGCATTTTAAAACTTTATATTAATGACATCCCAATGCACACATTATATTTTGGTTTACTATGCTCTATATTGCTTACTATATTTGCTCACATCACAGCAAATGGCTCCAGTTGATTTATTAACTGGGTATATCATATTCTTTTACATTAACTGATCACAGGATATTTATTTATTCTCTCTTTGATGGATAGTTTACTTGCAACTATTCACTCTTACAATGATGTAACAAACATTCTTGTACATATCCGTGTATTTAAGAGAGTTTCCTTATGGTAATACCTAGAAGTGGGATCTGCTCTAGCATAGGGTATGATCACTCTTGCCCTTATCTGTGCATGCCAAGTTGCCTCAGTCATGTCCAACTCTTTGCAACCCTATGGACTGCAGCCCACCAGGCTCCTCTGTCCATGGTATTCTCCAGGCAAGAATAGTGGAGTGGGTTGCCATGCCCTTCCTGACTCAGGAATCGAATCTGGATCTCTTAAATCTCCTGAATTGGCAGGCGGGTATTCTTGCCTGGAGAATCCCATGGATGCAGGAGCCTGGTGGGCTACAGTCCACGGGGTCACAAAGAGTTGGACATGACTTCACTTTCACTTTCTTTACCACTAGCACCACCTGAAAGGCCCATTAATACATGTTATCAAAATCGATTCCCAGTCTCTCTGGATTATATTTTCACTATTTATCATGTCTTCTAGTGAACAAAAAGTTTAACTTCTTAGAAAGTTACAGATATATATTAATTTCTTATAGAATTACAGTTCTATTTGTATTTTCTAATGGCTTTTGAATCAGTTTTTTAAAGTTTTATTTTAGTAAAATGGAAAATTGTCCTTTTCAGCTACACTTTCAAATTTATTGGCATAAAGTACCTTATGTCAACTAGGGGAAATCTTCTGAGATTAACTTACAATTTTCATACTGTTTATGGGGTTCTCAGTATGAAAATTCAAAAAATGAAGATCATGGCATCCAGTCCCATTACTTCATGGCAAATAGATGGGGAAACAATGGAAACAGTGACAGACTTTATTTTCTTGGGCTCCAAAATCACTGCAGATGGTGAATGCAGTCATGAAATTTTAAAAAATGCTTGCTCCTTAGGAGAAAAGCTGTGACAAACCTAGACAGCACATTAAAAAACAGAGATATTACTTTGCCAACAAATGTCCATCTAGTCAAAGCTATGGTTTTTTCAGTAGTCATGTATGGATGTGAGAGCTGGACCATAAAGAAAGTTAAGCATTGAAGAATTGATGTTTTTGAACTGTGCTGTTGGAGAAGACTCTTGAGAGTCCCTTGGACTGCAAGGAGATCCACCAATCCATCCTAAAGGAAGTCAGTCCTGAATATTCATTCGAAGGACTGATGTTGAAGCTGAAGCTCCAATACATTGGCCACCTGATGCAAAGAACTGACTCACTGGAAAAGACCCTGATGCTGGGAAAGATTGAGGGCAGGAGGAGAAGAGGATGACAGAGGATGAGATGGTTGGATGGCTTCACCAACTCAATGGATATGAGTTTGAGCAAGCTCCAGGAGTTGGTGATGGACAAGGAAGCCTGGCATGCTACAGTCCATGGAGTCACAAAGAGTCGGACATGACTGAGCAACTAAACTGAACTGGACTGAGCCTACAGTTAGATGCACTTAACTATTACAGGTCATTCTTGGCATAAATTCTTTTAGCAGAATACAGGCCAGGATACACAGCACACTGGCAGGGCAATATCAGGCATTTTTCTTGAGTAGGAGTAGTCATCATAACAGGCAACCAAGCCAAAAAAGAGCTAATTTCAGATCTGAAGGAACAAAATCACACTGGGTGGGTAAAGGAGTAACTAATATTTCCCTTAATAATCTTATAGGCATAGTTTAAAATCATTATACTCAGAGAATTTTAAAGCTGTGATTTCCTACCAGGTATTAATAGCGTGTTTACAGCTCTCCCAGGCCAAAGTGATTTACTCATCAAATGTCATTTTTAATATAAGCAATGATGCCTGGTATAAACAGAGCTCACATTCCAAAAGTCAGCTGTGGTGATTATTTGTAACTCCAAGGAAAAGAGCTACGTAATCCTTGATTCTCAAATGTATTCCCTTATGTTTTTAAATGTGGCTGTAGTAAAGAATCTGCCTGCCAATGTAGGAGCTGCAGATGTGGGTTTGATCCTTGGGCCAGGAAGATCTCCTGGAGAGGAAATGGCAACCTATTCCAGTATTCTTGCCTGAAGAATCCTATGGACAGAGGAGTGTGGCGGGCTATAGTCCATGTTATAGCAGAGTCAGACACAACTGAGCACGCTTGTATGCACATACCCTTTTCATGCCTAATTATTTATGGCTTTCTGCTTTTTATGGGATCAGTTTTGCTTCATGTTTCTCTATTATTCTTTTCAAAGAAAAACCTTTTAATTTTGTCTTTGTCTCTTAATTCCTCAGTTTCTATTCTTTATTTCCTTCCTTTTACTTTGTTTACTCTTTCTCAAGCTGAATATTCAGTTATAAGTTTTCCTCTAAGTACCTCCTTAGCTTCATCTCACAAGCTCTGAAATATTATAATATTTCAATACAATAGTAAAATATTTACAATAATATTTTAAATTATCATGCCATTCTAAATAATTTCAATTTTGTATTGCAATTTTTATTTTGGACTCATTAATTTAGAACTGTGTTTTTAAATTTCCAAGGCTAAGAGAGGTTTGTGATTATTATTATTATTTTTTTTAATTTTATTTTTAAACTTTACATAATTGTATTAGTTTTGCCAAATATCAAAATGAATCCGCCACAGGTATACATGTGTTCCCCATCCTGAACCCTCCTCCCTCCTCCCTCCCCATACCATCCCATGGTACATATACACAATGGAGTATTACTCAGCCATTAAAAAGAATACATTTGAATCAGTTCTAATGAGGTGGATGAAACTGGTTTGTGATAATTTTGCTGGGTTTGATTTCTAATTTTGTTGGACTGACAATACAGTTTGCGTAATACTGATTTTACTAAACTTCTGTTATGGCTTGCTTTGTGTCCTCATATATGTGGTAAATTCTTACAAACATCATATACTTATTTGAAAAATATATTCAGTAAGTATGGGAATCACTGTGCTAGTCTAATCATTAGCACATTGAATAATTATTAATTGTTAGTTAATTGTTAACATGATTGCATTGTTAATTGTACAAGTCTTTTTTAGCCTTACTAATAATTTGTTTGAGCAATTATCTAGAGAAGGGTATTAAATCTCCCACTGTAAGTACAAATTTGTTATTTTATTCTTACAATTCTGTCAGTTTTGCTGTATATGGTTAATAGATGCATACAAGTTTTCCTTATATATTTCCTTTGGAGTTTTTGATCTTATAGTTGTAGTAAGCTGTTTCTAGTAAAGCCTTTTCCTTAAAGAACATTGGATCTGCTATCAGTATATTAACTTTCTTTTTATTAGTGTTTGCCTCATGCATTTCTTTTACCTTTTACTTCTAATTTCTGTGTCCTAATGTGTCAAGTATGTCTCTCATAAGTAAAATGGAGATGAATTTTTGTAAAATGGAGATGAATTTTTGTAAAATGGGGATAAATTTTTAAAAACCTGACAACATTGTTTTTAATCTGATAAGAATGTACATTTTACATTTCTGAAAACTAATATTTGAGTATATTTCTATCATCTTATTTTGTACTTAATATTTTTACTTTATTCTTTCTTAGAACTTCGTTGGTTTTTCTGCCTTCTGTTGACAAAGGCTTTTTTAAAAAATTTAATTAATTAATTTTTGGCTGTGCTGGGTCCTCGTTGCTGTGTGGGCTTTTATCCAGTTGTGGTGGTGGGGGGACTGCTCTCTAGTTGCAGTGTCGTCTCTTGTTGCAGAGCGTGGGCTCTAGAGCACAGGCTCAGTAGTTGTGGCTCACAGCCTTAATTGCCCCGTGGATGTGGGATATTTCCAGACCAGGGACTGAAGCTATGTCCCCTGCATTGGCAGAGGAATTCTTTACTACTAAGACACCAGGGAGGCCTGACAAAGTAAATAATGAGGGAAATAAAGAATATCTATAAAACATGGGAAAAGTATCTCTAGTTCTTAATTTTAATGAGTAGTTAATTATAGCAACCAATTTATTAATGCAAGAGGAATCTTGCAAAAATTGACAGATACATGTTAAATACTTCAAAGTAGGTTGGTGAATTTGTCTATTCCTCCTACAGTTCTGTCAATTGTTATATTTATTGATATTTTTTGCCTGTCTTATCACATATATTTATAAATGTATCTTTCTAGTAGTGAAACTTTTATACTTATGTAGTAACTTGTCTTTATCTCTAATACAGATTTTTCCTTAAAGATTATGTGAAATTAAGTTTCTCAAACAAAAAATACATATGTATGTATGTATAGCCTGACATTATCATTCTTTTAGTAATTCCACACCCATTTCTGCATGAAAGTGAAAGTGAAGTCACTCAGTCATGTATGACTCTTTGCGACCCACCAGGCTCCTTCCTCCATCCATGGGATTTTCCAGGGAAGAATACTGGAGTGGGTTGCCATTTTCTTCTCCAAGGGATCTTTCTGACCCAGGGATTGAACTCAGGTCTTCCACATTGCAGGCATATTCTTTACCCTCTGAGCCTACTTTATCACAGCCCAAGCTTAATAAAGATCTAAATATCCAACTTTTCCTTCTGAAGATTAGAGGAAACAACTTTTAATTTCAATTACTTAGTTCCCTTCTATGTTCCTTTGGGGTCCCAGCCCTAAGATATTCATTTAGACAGTTTTTGGATTTTGATCTCTTGGGAACTCATAAAAGGCAAAGGTCCAACTCTATTTAGCAAATGTCTTCAAGCTGAAAGCTGGCTGCAGTGTTTTTCTTACTTGATTTAGGTTATTTTTCATTCCTTTTTAGGCTTGAATTTCCCTCTTTTTCCCACCAACTCATGGAAAGAATTAAATCTAAAAATTTTTTTATCCAGCGTTTTTAATGGAAAGTTGGTGTCAGTACTTACTTAACTACACTGCCAGAAATAAAATTCATATCCTAAATTTTCTTTGCTCTATTCCCTTTCTTTATACTGGTCTGGAGTTCATCTTTCAGTGTCATATCCTTTTGCATTTTAATATTGTTCTAACAGAACTGGACCTAACAGAAGCAGAAGATATTAAGAAGAGGTGGCAAGAATATACAGAATAACTATACAAAAAAGATCTCCATGACCCAGACAACCACGATGATGTGATCACTCACCTAGAGCCAGACATCCTGGAGTGTGAAGTCAAGTGGGCCTTAGAAGCATCACTAAGAACAAAGTTAGTGGAGGTGATGGAATTCCAGCTGAGCTATTTCAAATCCTAAAAGATGATGCTATAAAAGTGCTGCACTCAATATGCCAACAAATTTGGAAAACTCAGCAGTGGCCACAGGATCAGAAAAGGTCAGTTTTCATTCCAATCCCAAAGAAAGGCAATGCCAAAGAATGTTCAAACTACCACACAATTGCACTCATCTTACACTCTAGCAAAGTAATGCTGAAAATTCTCCAAGAGAGGCTTCAACAGCACTTGAACTGAGAACTTCCAGATGTTCAAGCTGGATTTAGAAAAGACAGAGGAACCAGAGATCAAATTGCCAACATCTGCTGGATCATAGAAAAAGCAAGAGAGTTCCAGAAAAACATCTATTTCTGCTTTATTGACTATGCCAAAGCCTTCAACTGTGTAGATCACAGCAAATTGTGGAAAATTCTTAAAGAGATGGGAATACCAGACTTACATGCTTCCTGAGAAACCTGTATGCAGGTCAAGAAGCAACAGTTAGAACTGGACATGGAACAAGAGACTGGTTTCACACTGGGAAAGGAGTTCGTCAAGGCTGTATATTGTCACCCTGTTTATTTAATTTATTTGCAGAGTACACCATGTGAATTGCTGGGCTGGATGAAGCACAAGCTGGAATCAAGGTTGCCAGGAGAAATATCAATTACCTCACATATGCAGATGACACCACCCTTATGGCAGAAAGTAAAGAGGAACTAAAGAGCCTTTTTATGAAAGAGAAGAGTGAAAAAGCTGGCTTAAAACTCAGCATTCAGAAAACTAAGCTCTTGGTATCCATTCCCATCACTTCATGGCAAATAGATGGGGAAACAATGGAGACAGTGATAGACTTTATTCTCTTGGTCTCCAAAATCACTGCAGATGGTGACTGCAGTCAAGAAATTAAAAGATGCTTGCTCCTTGGAAGAAAAGCTATGACCAACCTAGATAGCATGTTAAAAAGCAGAGACATTACTCTCATGACAAAGGTCCGTCTAGTCAAGGCTATGGTTTTTCCAGTAGTCATGTATGGATATGAGAGTTGGACCATAAAGAAAGCTGAGTGCTTAAGAAATGATGCTTTTGAACTGTGGTCCTGGAGAAGACTCTCGAGAGTCCTCTGGACTGAAAGATCAAACCAGTCAATCCTAAAGGAAATCAGTCCTAAATATTCATTGGAAGGACTGATACTGAAGCTGAAGCTCCAACACTTTGGGTACCTGATGTGAAGAGCTGACTCATTGGAAAAGACGCAGATGCTGGGAAAGACTGAAGGCAGGAGGAGAAGGGGATAACAGAGGATGAGATAGTTGGATGGCATCACCGACTTGATGGATATGAGTTTCAGCCTGGAGTGCTGCAGTCCATGGGGTCACAGAGTCGGACATAACTGAGTGACTGAGCTAATACTGGTTTGGAAATCACACATTAATTACACTTTTATATTTTTAATGGATATACCTAAGCTTTTACTATAGAAAACTGACAAAAACTAAAATTGGTCAATAGATCTTCCTCTCAAATAACACAAGGATATAAGACTCTTAAGGGAGTCTTAAATGATTAATTATTCAGTGTTCCAGTCCTACTTTTATTTTTCCTTTTTAGGAAACTTTTTATTTTGAAATAATGATAGATTAAAAAGAAGTTGAAGTGATAATACAGGCAGGTCCCACGTACCCTTGATTCAGTATCCACCAATGTTACATCATAAATAACTCTAGCAAACTGCAAACACAGGAGATTTACATTGGTTTATCTGTGTATACTTCTGTGTCATTTTATTACATATGTAGATTCATGTAACTATGACTGCAATCAAGATATAGAATGTTCCATCATCATAAAGTTCTCTCTCATGCTATTCTTTTGTAGTCACCCCAGTCCTCTCTGCCCACCCTTAAATTTTGGCAATCATGAATATGCTTTCCTTGACTATGGTTTTATCATTTTCAAGATGCATAAATGGAATCACACTTTATATGATCTTTTGAGATTTTTTTTTTTACTCAGAATAATGCCATTCTTTCTTCAAGGATCATTCTACTGTTATATGAAGTACTCTTTACTATTTTTTTTCATAGTCTATAAGTATATAAACACTTTCACCTATTTGTTTTGAAAATTTATTTATTATGCTCTCATTCTTAAATAACAGCTTAGATGAGATTATGCATCAGTGATGGGTCAGTCAGGAAAAGAGAAACTATTCCAGATATTTAAAGTTTAAAAAATTTTCATAGGGCTTCCCAGGTTCAGTGGTAAAGAATCTGCCTGACAATGCAGAAAACATGGGTTTGATCCCTGATCTGGGAAGATTCCATATGCTGAGGTGCAACTAAGCCCATGTGCTGCCACTATTGAGCCTGTGCTCCAGAGCCTGGGAATCACAACTAGTGAGCCCACATGTTGCAGCTACTGAAACCCACACACCCTAGAGCCTATGCTCAGCAACAACAGAAGCTATCACAAGGAGAAGTCCGTCCACTATGAGTAGCCCCCACTTGCCTCAACTAGAGAAAAGCCCGTGCAGCAACACAGACCCAACACAGCCATAAATAATAAATAAATAAAAATCTAAAATCTTTATTACAGAAATTTAGCTATTTGCAAAACTGTTGGGAAAACTCTCAATAACTTCATGATCAAATATTCTTTCTTTTGTTCTTCCATGGTCTCTACCTGGAACTCAAATTGTGTTGGACCTTCTCATTTTATTTGCCATGTTAATGAATCTCCACTTCATTGTTTCTGTCTCTATAATTCTGTACTCCCTTTAGGGTAATTTTCTCAGATCTATCTTCCAGTTGTCAATTCTTTCTTCACTGGCCAATTTTTTTCATCTTTAAATATTATACTTTAGTATTTTGGTATTTTGTTGAAAATCTTTTGTTCTTTTTTATTTATATTCCCCATTGAATTACCTGAAGTTAATAGAGATTAATCCTAGTGTATAATTGGGTCTACTGACTCTTACTCATATTGGATATATCTTTGCACATTTTGTAACTTTTGGAAAGTGTTGAGCAGTGCATTCTCTGAGGAAATACAGTGTAGCCCGGGTTGAAGGTATTTCTTTCTAGAATACCTTTTATCTAAGTTTCTTATAAGGCACACGTAGGGAGTATTTATGTTTGCTTACTACTTTTATGTTGATTTTTCAACATATGGAATCGTAAGGAGTGTAAATTTAGAACTCAAATCTAAAAAATGGTATGACTATTGGTTAGAAATTCTCAGGGAAGCTTTTAAATTCATTTAGACATGTCCACATTGAGAAAAAAATCTTCTGGCTGCCTACACAGGAGACCAGATTAGGAAAAAAAAAAAATTCTACCCTCTGATAAAAGTCCTAGGGTTGAAAAAACAAAAAGGCCTAGGGTTGCCAAACTTGACTGACTATTAAACCCATATCTGTGGGCCAGGACACTCCCCCACTCCTAAACCATTCCCGTGGTGGCCCATGTTACTACTCAAACTTGCCACTCTATTTTTTAAACTCCATTTTTAGGTCTTGAGGATTCTTCTTTCTGACAAGCACAGCTATAGACTCAAGACGATATTTGTTGCAGTTTGCCTACTACTTCTGCATGTTGGCTAGTGGGAGAATTTTCAAGTTAATACTAGATTGCCAGTCCAGGAATTCTCTTATAAATCTTTTTATTCTTCACATACTCCCGAGCACAGTGGCTGGCAGAGAGCAGTGCAAATAAATGTGTCAGTGAGAGATTAAATGAATGAATGATTATTTTTATCAGTATTCCTTTCTTTCATTAATTGTTTTAATCTAACTTTTATTTCTCAAATCCCTCATTAAAAATTGTTAATTTGTTTTATGGACTTCATTTAGTATAATTTTCTAACTTTGACTAACAGTAGTCATGGTAATCCACTCTTTGACTTCTTTCTCCTTTCTTTTTGCCTCATGTAAAATTGTCATGTCATCTTTTTAATATGAAACACTTGCCATTCCATTTTACTGCCAATGGACTTGAAAATATCTTATTTTTATTGTTTTTTAACATCTTAAACTCTCCTTTCAACAGTTGTACTCAACTATCAGTCAGTTAAGTTCAGTCGCTCAGTCGTGTCTGACTCTTTGCGACCCCATGAATCACAGCACGCCAGGCCTCCCTGTCCATCACCAACTCCCGGAGTTCACTCAGACTCACGTCCATCGAGTCAGTGATGCCATCCAGCCATCTCATCCTCTGTCATCCCCTTCTCCTCCTGCCCCCAATCCCTTCCAGCATCAGAGTCTTTTCCAATGAGTCAGCTCTTCGCATGAGGTGGCCAAAGTACTGGAGTTTCAGCTTTAGCATCATTCCTTCCAAAGAAATCCCGGGGCTGATCTCCTTCAGAATGGACTGGTTGGATCTCCTTGCAGTCCAAGGGATTCTCAAGAGTCTTCTCCAACACCACAGTTCAAAAGCATCAATTCTTCGGCTCTCAGCTTTCTTCACAGTCCAAATCTCACATGCATGCATGACCACTGGAAAAACCACAGCCTTGACTAGATGGACCTTTGTTGGCAAAGTAATGTCTCTGCTTTTGAATATGCTATCTAGGTTGGTCATAACTTTCCTTCCAAGGAGTAAGCGTCTTTTAATTTCATGGCTGCAGTCACCATCTGCAGTGATTTGGGAGCCCCCAAAAATAAAGTTTGACACTGTTTCCACTGTTTCCCCATCTATTTGCCATGAAGTGATGGGACCAGAGCCGTGATCTTCATTTTCTGAATGTTGAGCTTTAAGCCTATTTTTTCACTCTCCACTTTCACTTTCATCAAGAGGCTTTTTAGTTCCCCTTCACTTTCTGCCATAAGGGTGGTGTCATCTGCATATCTGAGGTTATTGATATTTCTCCCGGCAATCTTGATTCCACGTTGTGTTTATTCCAGCCCAGCATTTCTCATGGTGTACTCTGCATAGAAGTTAAATAAGCAGGGTGACAATATACAGCCTTGACCTACTCCTTTTCCTATTTGGAACCAGTCTGTTGTTCCATGGCCAGTTCTGACCTGCATATAGGTTTCTCAAGAGGCAGGTCAAGTGGTCTGGTATCCGCATCTCTTTCAGAATTTTCCACAGTTTATTGTGATACACACAGTAAAAGGCTTTGGCATAGTCAATAAAGCAGAAATAGATGTTTTTCTGGAATTCTTTTGCTTTTTTGATGATACAGTGGATGTTGGCAATTTGATCTCTGGTTCCTCTGCCTTTTCTGAAACCAGCTTGAACATCTCGAAGTTCACAGTTCACGTATTGCTGAAGCCTGGCCTGGAGAATTTTGAGCATTACCTTACTAGTGTGTGAGATGAGTGCAATTGTGTGGTAGTTTGAGCATTTTTTGGCATTGCCTTTCTTTGGGACTGGAATAAAAACTGACCTTTTCCAGTCCTGTGGCCACTGCTGAGTTTTCCAAATTTGCTGGCATATTGAGTACAGCACTTTCACAGCATCATCTTTCAGGATTTGAAATAGCTCAACTGGAATTCCATCACCCTTTCCACTAAACAAGGCTGTGTCAAATGTGTCATATGGTTGCGTCATTTGGTCCTATTATATTATGCTTTATTCTTGGTATCTTATTAACTTCAGAAAGATTTTACATAAGGCTTTGTTTTAGTTTCCAAAAGTAAATATAGAAATTATTCCATATGTCCCTCTTTCATCATATTCCATGTTTGTATGCATTAGGGATATACCATATACTTTCTAAAACATACATTCCAATTATGTAATAATTTTCTTCAAACTTATATGTGTTCACATAAATCTTTTCTCCTTTACACCTTGCTCAACCCTGAATGTTATATATTACCGTTTATCTTCAGTAAAATCTCTGCAAAACTTAGTAGAATGTCAAGAATTCAATGGACATTAATAAATATTCATTTGTTGCCAATCATGATGATGTTACACAGAATTTTGGAAGTGATTTTTAGGAATCACCAGCTATTCTTTAACACAGATTAAGAAATCTTTCCCCAGAAGAGATGATTGCCTATCAATCAGAGAAGAAACAAAATACAGTGAAAAGAAGTGAGATCAAATTGTCATTTAAATTTAATTTTTAAGCTAAAGATCCAGTGTAATATAACATTAGGAACTATGAACATTTAGGATAAATAAAACTGTATGGAAACTCCAGCTAGTGACTAAGAATGATACATGGCTTAAATTTTTTCCATATACTGTGGTTTGCACTATGAATTTCTTTTTTTTTAATTTTATTTTATTTTTAAACTTTACATAATTGTATTAGTTTTGCCAAATATCAAAATGAATTTCTAACTTGTGGTTTGAAATACACTAGCATCCAAGCACTGGGACAGAGCTGCAGTTATATCAACGGACATTCTACGAACATCAGTAGTGAAGATACAATTCCACTGCAGTAAGCTGATTAGCAATGCTAATATGCATATGACACAGTCATATAATTAGAAAGTGTTTTACTCACAGTAATGTTGAGGTTATGGGGTTAGGACAGTTTCTATTTCAAAAGACAGGAGAATCTAGGTTTCCATGCCAGGGAAAAAAGTAAATCATCTAATTTAAGCTGTTGAAAATATGATGATTTAAATAAAGACAACTTTATTTGAAAGTATTTCACTCTCCTTGTGAAAATTAAAGTAGATTATAAGTTAGTTTTTTCCCAGAAAAAGATTTTAAAAAGAGAGAAAGAGAGAAAAGAAGCAGATACTCACTAGGCATGATAGCTAAAGAATCTCTGGCACATAAGACTACATTAGTATAACTAGGTTGTCAAACATTATTCACTTAAGAGAAAGTGGAGCTTAATAAGAGAAAAAAATCATAAAATTTTTCACTTCTCCTGAAATGGAAAGATGTACAGGGAGATGGGGAGGTAGAGAAGAAGAGGAGAGAAGGTAGTCAATAACAAATAGTTGGTTATAATGATGAGAATCCATTTCCCTTGTGAAATTTCCTTTTCTATACTCTTTATCAGCTACAGTGATCTAGGTTTCAGTTAAGTTCAGACGCTCAGTCGTGTCCGACTCGTTGTGACCCCATGAACTGCAGCACACCAGGCCTCCCTGTCCATCACCAACTCCCAGAGTCTACCCAAACCCATGTCCATTGAGTCAGTCAGTGATGCCATCCAGCCATCTCATCCTCTGTTGTCCCCTTCTCGTCCTGCCCCCAATCCCTCCCAGCATCAGAGTCTTTTCCAATGAGTCAACTCTTCGCATGAGGTGGCTAAAGTATTGGAGTTTCAGCTTCAACATCAGTCCTTCCAGTGAACACCCAGGACTGATCTTTAGGATGGACTGGTTGTATCTCCTTGTAGTCCAAGGGACTCTAAAAAGTTTTCTCCAACAGCACAGTTCAAAAGCATTAATTCTTCAACACTCAACTTTCTTTATAGTCCAACTCTCACATCAATACTGTGAGACTTCACAGCTACTGAGACTTGACTCAATACAATGACTACTGGAAAAACCATAGCCTTGACTAGATGGACCTTTGCTGACAAAGTAATGTCTCTGCTTTTTAATATGCTGTCTAGGTTGGTCATAACTTTCCTTCCAAGGAGTAAGCGTCTTTTAATTTCATGGCTGCAGTTACCATCTGCAGTGATTTTGGATCCCCCCCAAAATGAAGTCAGCCATTCTTTGCACTATTTCCCCATCTATTTGCCATGAAGTGATGGAACCGGATGCCATGATCTTAGTTCTTTGAATGTTGAGCTTTTAAGCCAACTTTTTCACTCTCCTCTTTAACTTTCATTAAGAGGCTCTTTAGTTCTTCTTCACTTTCTACCATAAGGGTGGTGTCATCTGCATATCTGAGGTTACTGATATCTCTCCCAGCAATCTTGATTCTAGGTTGTGCTTCCTCCAGCCCAGCGTTTCTTATGATGTACTCTGCATAGAAGTTAAATAAGCAGGTGACAATATACAGCCTTGACCTACTCCTTTTCCTATTTCGAACCAGTCTGTTGTTCCATGTCCAGTTCTAACTGTTGCTTCCTGACCTGCATACAGGTTTCTCAAGAGGCGGGTCAGGTGATCTGGTACTCCCATCTCTTTCAGAATTTTCCACAGTTTATTGTGATCCACAGTCAAAGGCTTTGGTATAGTTAATAAAGCAGAAATAGATGTTTTTCTGAAACTCTCTTGCTTTTTTGATGATCCAGCAGATGTTGGCAATTTGATCTCTGGTTCCTCTGCCTTTTCTAAAACCAGCTTGAACATCTGGAAGTTCACGGTTCACATATTGCTGAAGCCTGGCTTGGAGAATTTTGAGCATTACTTTACTAGCGTGTGAGATGAGCGCAATTGTGCAGTAGTTTGAGCATTCTTTGGCATTGCCTTTCTTTGGGATTGGAATGAAAACTGACCTTTTCCAGTCTCGTGGCCACTGCTGTGTTTTCCAATTTGCTGGCATATTGAGTGGAGCACTTTCACAGCATCATCTTTCAGGATTTAAAAGAGCTCAACTGGAATTCCATCACCTCCACTAGCTTTGTTCGTAGTGATGCTTTCTAAGGCCCACTTGACTTCACACTCCAGGATGTCTGGCTCTAGGTCAGTGATCACACCATCGTGATTATCTGAGTCATGAAGATCTTTTTTTTAAATTTCTTCTGTGTATTCTTGCCACCTCTTCTTAATATCTTCTGCTTCTGTTAGGTCCATACCATTTCTGTCCTTTATTGAGCCCATCTTTGCATGAAATGTTCCCTTGGTATCTCTAATTCTCTTGAAGAGATCTCTAGTCTTTCCCATTATATTGTTTTACTCTGTTTCTTTGCATTGATTCCTGAGGAAGTCTTTCTTATCTCTCCTTGCTATTCTTTGGAACTCTGCATTCAAATAGATATATCTTTCTTTTTCTCCTTTGCTTTTTGCTTTTCTTCTTTTCACAGCTATTTTTAAGGCCTCCTCAGACAGCCATTTTGCTTTTTTTGCATTTCTTTTTCTTGGGAATGGTCTTGATTCCTGTCTCTTGTACAATGTCATGAAGCTCTGTCCATAGTTCATCAGGCACTCTGTCTATCAGATCTAATCCCTTAAATCTATTTCTCACTTCCACTGTATAGTCACAAGGGATTTGATTTATATGATACCTGAATGGTCTAGTGGTTTTCCCTACTTTCTTCAATTTAAGTCTGAATTTGGAAATAAGGGGTTCATGATCTGAGCCACAGTCAGCTCCTGGTCTTTTTTTTTTTGCTGACTATATACAGCTTCTCCATCTTTGGCTGCAAAGAATATGATCAATCTGATTTCGGTGTTGACCATCTGGTGATGTTCATGTGTAGAGTCTTCTCGTGTGTGTTGGAAGAGGGTGTTTGCTATGACCAGTGCATTCTCTTGGCAGAACTCTATTAGTCTTTGCCCTGCTTCATTCTGTACTCCAAGGCCAAATTTGCCTGTTACTCCAGGTGTTTCTTGATCTAGGTTTGGAGGTCCATAATTAGCCAAAAGAAAAAGTTATCTCTGTTTTCAATGAAGAACTTGTTAGCTGATCATTGACAATATTTGCAGATGATTCCCACTGTCTCAAAATTTAGGTGTAAATATACTTATCAGTCCTGGGTGTTCGTTGGAAGGACTGATGTTGAAGCTGAAACTCCAAAGGGGATGACAGAGGATGAGATGGTTGGATGGCATCACCGACTCAATGGACATGTGTTTGGGTAGACTCCGGCAGTTGGTGATGGACAGGGAGGCTTGGTGTGCTGCGGGTCATGGGGTCACAAAGAGTCAGACATGACTGAGCGACTGAACTGAACTGACACTTAGAATTTAAAGACAAGCTAGTTTCTTTCTGACATGATTTATCACAATTGGAGTACATCACCCACATCGTGATACTTTATCACGGGATAAAGATGTGTAGCCACTGTGCTTTAAGAGTAAGACATTGGATCATTTAATATTTGGGATATTTGCATGTTATATTCATGTCCTGAAATGAAAAAGTATTTTTACAAATCCTTGCATTCCAAGGAAAATGTCAAGAACAGCTTTAAATAACATCCCTAGAGACAAAAGCAAGCCCAAAGTATCTGCTTTTCAGGACTAAAGACACACACACACACACAGACACACACACACTCACACACACACCCCTTCCTGCTTCCTTAGACAGCTATTTCTATTTTCATAATATGGTTAAGTTAGGATTACCCAAAGAAAAAAATTGAAAGGATTTATCATTTAACACTTCAATGGAGTTACTAATAATTATATTGAAGTAGGTCATGCCAAGATACACCCTGTAACTACAACAAGAGGTCAGCAACCATTTCAAACACAACAGCCACAAAGAGCCCACAATTAATACCAGTGTATGTGGCCAGTCTACTGAGAATCAAAAGATTTGAGTTGCAACCCAGACATACAATTACAGTCTTACTAGTATCTCAGTTAACCACCTATAAAATAAGTAGATGGTTCATATCATAATGGTTAAGGTAATCATTTCAACAATAAAATAAAAATTTGCTTTTCCCTTGTCCATAATACAAAATATATCAAAGTTAGAGAAATACAAATTCAGACTGAGGACAGGAAACAAAGGAAATTTCTCTTATCTAAATGTAGCATAGAAGTAATTTCCTAACTTAAAAGTTCCTGGATTACATGGAACATATTTTTCCTATCCTTTGGAAATGTTTTCTACGTCATTCATATAGAAGACATAATAAAGTGTTAATTAATATGAATGACAAAATAGTTTTTAAAATCTGAAAAAGAATTATCAGGTCTTCTTAATTGACCTGCACATACATGTCTTAAAATAATTTGTGAGGGGAAAATGTCCTATAAGCGTATACTATTCTTTGATGAGAGAAGAAATATTATAAATAGGATTTGCCCTAAAGGAATAAAAGTATGCAATAGTTTTATTTTAAAAATTTTGTTTGAAGATGGTGGAGGAATAGGACGGGGAGACCACTTTCTCCCCCATAAATTCATCAAAAGAACATTTAAACGCTAAGTAAATTCCACAAGACAACTTCTGCATGCCGGCAGAGGACATCAGGCACCCAGAAAAGCAGCCCATTGTCTTTGAAAGAGATGTTTTATCAACGGTGCTGTATAGAAGGAGAAGTCTTGAGACTACTGTAAAGATAAGACTGAAAACCAGAAGCAGGAGGCTTAAGTCCAAATCCTGAGAACACCAGAGAACTCCTGACTCCAGGGAACATTAATCGACAGGAGCTTATCAAACACCTCCATACCTACACTAAAACCAAGCACCAACCAAGGGCCAAAAAGTTCCAGAGAAAGACATACCATGCAATTTCTCCAGCAACACAGGAACACAGCCCTGAGCTTCAATATACAGGCTTCCCAAAGTTACTCCAAACCCATTGGCATCTCATAACACATTACTGGACACTTCATTGCACTCCAGAGAGAAGAAATCCAGCTCCACCCACCGGAACACCGACACAAGCTTCCCTAACCAAGAAACCTTGACAAGCCTCCCGTATAGCCTCACCCACAGCAAGGAAACTCCTAAATAAAGAAAACTCCACAAACTGCCAGAATACAGAAAGGCCACCCCAAACTCAGCAATATAAACAAGATGAAGAGACAGAGGAATAGCCAGCAGGTAAAGGAACAGGATAAATGCCCACCAAGCCAAACCAAAGAGGAAGAGACAGGGAATCTACCTGATAAAGAATTCCTTATAATGATGATGAAAATGATCTAAAACCTTGAAATCAAAATGGAATCACAGATAAATAGCCTGGAGACAAGGATTGAGAAGATGCAAGAAAGGTTTAACAAGGACCTAGGAGAAATAAAAAAAAGAGTCAATATATAATGCATAATGCAATAAATGAGATAAAAAACACTCTGGAAGCAACAAATAGTAGAATTTCAGAGGCAGAAGATAGGATTAGTGAAGTAGAAGATAGAATGGTAGAAATTAATGAATGAGAGAGGAAAAAAGAAAAACGAATTAAAAGAAATGAGGACAATCTCAGAGACTCCAGGACAATATTAAATGCCCCAAGATTCGAATCATAGGAGTTCCAGAAGAAGAAGACAAAAAAGAACGACCATGAGAAAATACTTGAGGAAATAATAGTTGAAAACTTCCCTAAAATGGGAAAGAAATAATCACCCAAGTCCAAGAAACCCAGAGAGTCCCAAACAGGATAAACCCAAGGCGAGACACCCCAAGACACATATTAATCAAATTAACAAAGATCAAACACAAAGAAAAATATTAAAAACAGCAAGGGAAAAACAACAAATAACACACAAGGGGATTCCCATAAGGATAACACCTGATCTTTCAATAGAAACTCTTCAGGCCAGGAGGGAATGGCAGGACATACTTAAAATGATGAGAGAAAATAACCTACAGCCTAGATTACTGTACCCAGCAAGGATCTCATTCAAATATGAAAGAGAAATCAAAAGCTTTACAGACAGGCAAAAGCTGAGAGAATTTAGCACCACCAAACCAGCTCTCCAACAAATGCTAAAGGATCCTCTCTAGACAGGAAACACAAAAAAGGTGTATAAACTTGAACCCAAAACAATAAAGTAAATGGCAATGGGATCATACTTATGAATAATTACCTTAAACGTAAATGGGTTGAATACCCCAACCAAAAGACAAAGACTGGCTGAATGGATACAAAAACAAGACCCCTAATATGTTGTCTACAAGAGACCCACCTCAAAACAGGGCACACAACAGACTGAAAGTGAAGGGCTGGAAAAAGATGTTCCACGCAAATAGGGACCAAAAGAAAGCAGAAGTAGCAATACTCATATCAAATAAAATAGACTTTAAAATAAAGGTTGTGAAAAGAGACAAAGAAGGACACTATATAATGATCAAAGGATCAATCCAAGAAGAGATAACAATTATAAATATATATGCACCCAACATAGGAGCACTGCAATATGTAAGACAAATGCTAACAAGTATGAAAGGGGAAATTAACAATAACACAATAATAGTGGGAGACTTTAACACCCCACTCACACCTATGGATAGATCAATTAAACAGAAAATTAACAAGGAAACACAAACTTTAAATGATACAACAGACCAGTTAGACCTAATTGATATCTATAGGACATTTCACCCAAAACAATGAATTTCACCTTTTTCTCAAGTGCACATGGAACCTTCTCCAGGATAGATCACATCCTGGGCCATAAATCTAGCCTTGGTAAATTCAAAAAAATTGAAATCATTCCAAGCATCTTTTCTGACCACAATGCAGTAACATTAGATCTCAATTACAGGAGGAAAACTATTAAATATTCCAACATATGGAGGCTGAACAACACGGTGCTGAATAACCAACAAATCACAGAAGAAATCAAAATATGCATAGAAATGAATGAAAATGAAAACACAACAACCTAAAACCTGTGGGACACTGTAAAACAGTGCTAAGGGGAAAGTTCATAGCAATACAGGCATACCTCAAGAAACAAGAAAAAAGTCAAATAAATACCTTACTCTACACCTGAAGCAACTAGAAAAGGGAGAAATGAAGGGTTAGTAGAAGGAAATAAATCTTAAAAATTAGGGCAGAAATAAATGCAAAAGAAACAAAAGAGACAATAGCAAAAATCAACAAAGCCAAAAGCTGGTTCTCTGAAAGGATAAACAAAATTGACAAGCCATTAGCCAGACTCATCAAGAAACAAAGGGAGAAAAATCAAATCAATAAAATTAGAAATGAAAATGGAGAGATCATAACAGACAACACAGAAATACAAAGGATCATAAGAGACTACTATCAGCAATTATATGCCAATAACATGGACAACTTGGAAAAAATGGACAAATTCTGAGAAAAGTACAACTTTGCAAAACTGAACCAGGAAGAAATAGAAAATCTTAACAGACCCATCACAAGCACAAAAATTGAAACTGTAACCAGAAATCTTCCAGCAAACAAAAGCCCAGGTCCAGGCGGCTTCACAACTGAATTCTACCAAAAATTTAGAGAAGAGCTAACATCTATCCTACTCAAACTCTTCCAGAAAATTGCAGAGGAAGGTAAACTTCCAAACTCATTCTACGAGGCCACCATCACCCTAATACCAAAACCTGACAAAGATGCCACAAAAAAAGATAACTACAGGCCAATATCACTGATGAACATAGATGCAAAACTCCTTAACAAAATTCTAGCAAACAGAATCCAACAACACATTAAAAAGGTCATACACCATGACCAAGTGGGCTTTATCCCAGGGATGCAAGGATTCTTCAATATCTGCAAATCAATCAATGTAATACACCACATTAACAAATTGAAACATAAAAGCCATATGATTATCTCAATAGATGCAGAAAAAGCCTTTGACAAAATTCAACATCCATTTATGATAAAAACTCTCCATAAAGCAGGAATAGAAGGAACATACCTCAATATAATAAAAGCTATATATTACAAACCCACAGCAAACATTATCCTCAATGGTGAAAAATTGAAAGCATTTCCCCTAAAATCAGTAACAAGACAAGGGTGCCCACTCTCACCACTACTATTCAACATAGTTTTGGACGTTTTGGCCACAGCAATCAGAGCAGAAAAAGAAATAACAGGAATCCAAATTGGAAAAGAAGAAGTAAAACTCTCACTGTTTGCAGATGACATGATCCTCTCCATAGAAAACCCTAAAGACTCCACCAGAAAATTACTAGAGCTAATCAATGAGTATAGTAAAGTTGCAGAATATAAAATCAACACAAAGAAATCCCTTGCATTCCTATACACTAATAATGGGAAAATAGAAAGAGAAATTAAGGAAATAATTCCATTCACCATTGCAACAAAATGAATAAAATACTTAGGAATATATCTACCTAAAGAAACTAAAGACCTATATATAGAAAACTATAAAACACTGGTGAAAGAAATCAAAGAGGACACTAATAGATGGAGAAATATACCATGTTCATGGATCGGAAGAATCAATATAGTGAAAATGAATATACTACCCAAAGCAATCTATAGATTCAGTGCAATCCTTATCAAGTGACCAATGGTATTTTTCACAGAGCTAGAACAAATAATTTCACAATTTGTATGGAAATACAAAAAACTTCGAATAGCCAAAGCAATCTTGAGAAAGAAGAATGGAACTGGAGGAATCAACCTGCCTGACTTCAGGCTCTACTACAAAGACACAGTCATCAAGACAGTATGGTACTGGCACAAAGACAGACATATACATCAAAGGAACAAAATAGAAAGCCCAGAGATAAATCCATGCACCTATGGACACATTATCTTTGACAAGGAGGCAAGAATATACAATAGAGAAAAGACAATCTCTTTAACAAGTGGTGCTGGGAAAACTGGTCAACCACTTGTAAAAGAATGAAACTAGACCACTTTCTAACACCATACACAAAAATAAACTCAAAATGGATTAAAGATCTAAACATAAGACCAGACACTATTAAACTCCTAGAGGAGAACATAGGCAAAACACTCTCCAACATAAATCACGGCAGGATCCTCTATGATCCACCTCCCAGAATATTGGAAATAAAAGCAAAAATAAACAAATGGGACCTAATTAAAATTAAAAGCTTCTGCACAACAAAGGAAACTATAAGCAAGGTGAAAAGTCAGCCTTCAGAATGGGAGAAAATAATAGCAAATGAAACAACTGACAAATAACTAATCTCAAAAATATACAAGCAACTCCTGCAGCTCAATTCCAGAAAAATAAATGACACAATCAAAAAATGGGCCAAGAAACTAAATAGACATTTCTCCAAAGAAGACATACAGATGGCTAACAAACACATGAAAAGATGCTCAACATCACTCAGTATCAGAGAAATGCAAAGTGTGTAGAAAAGGGAACCCTCTTACACTGTTGGTGGGAATGCAAACTAGTATAGCCACTATGGAGAACAGTGTAGAGATTCCTTAAAAAACTGGGAATAGAACTGCCTTATGATCCAGCAATCCCACTGCTGGGCATACACACCGAGGAAACCAGAATTGAAAGAGACACGTATACCCCAATGTTCATCGCAGCACTGTTTATAATAGCCAGGACATGGAAGCAACCTAGATGTCCATCATCAGATGAATGGATAAGAAAGCTGTGGTACATATACACAATGGCATATTACTCAGCCATTAAAAGGAATGCATTTGAGTCAGTTCTAATGAGGTGGATGAAACTGGAGCCTATTATACAGAGTGAAGTAAGCCAGAAAGAAAAACACCAATATAGTATACTAACGCATATATATGGAATTTAGAAAGATGGTAACAATAACCCTGTATACGAGACAGCAAAAGAGACACTGATGTATAGAACAGTTTTTTAGACTCTGTGGGAGAGGGAGAGGGTGGGATGATTTGGCAGAATGGCATTGAAACATGTATAATATCATATATGAAATGAGTCGCCAGTCCAGGTTCGATGCACGATACTGGATGCTTGGGGCTGGTGAACTGGGACGACCCAGAGGGATGGTATGGGGAGGGAGGAGGGAGGAGGGTTCAGGATGGGGAACACACGTATACCTGTGGCGGATTCATTTTGATATATGGAAAAACCAATACAATATTGTAAAGTTAAAAAATTAAATTAAATTAAAAAAAAATAAAAATAAAAATTAAAAAATAAAACAAAAAAACACAATGAGGTACCATTTCACGTCAGTCAGAATGGCTGCGATCCAAAAGTCTGCAAGCAATAAATTCTGGAGAGGGTGTGGAGAAAAGGGAACCCTCTTACAATGTTGGTGGGAATGCAAACTAGTACAGCCACTATGGAGAACAGTGTGGAGACTCCTTAAAAAACTGGAAATAGAACTGCCATACGACCCAGCAATCCCACTGCTGGGCATACACACTGAGGAAACCAGAATTGAAAGAGACACATGTACCCCAATGTTCATCGCAGCACTGTTTATAATAGCCAGGACATGGAAGCAACCTAGATGTCCATCATCAGATGAATGGATAAGAAAGCTGTGGTACATATACACAATGGCATATTACTCAGCCATTAAAAGGAATGCATTTGAGTCAGTTCTAATGAGGTGGATGAAACTGGAGCCTATTATACAGAGTGAAGTAAGCCAGAAAGAAAAACACCAATACAGTATACTAACGCATATATATGGAATTTAGAAAGATGGTAACGATAACCCTGTATGCGAGACAGCAAAAGAGACACAGATGTATAGAACAGTCTTTTGGACTCTGTGGGAGAGGGCGAGGGTGGGATGATTTGGGAGAATGGCATTGAAACATGTATAATATCATATATGAAATGAATTGCCAGTCCAGGTTCGATGCAGGATACAGGATGCTTGGGGCTGGTGCACTGGGATGACCCAGAGGGATGGTACAGGGAGGGATGTGGGAGGGGGGTTCAGGATGGGGAGCATGTGTCAGATTCATGTTGATGTATGGCAAACCAATAGAGTATTGTAAAGTAATTAGCCTCCAATTAAAAGAAATAGATTTAAATTTAAAAATAAGTAAATAATTTTATTTATGAACAAAGCATAGATGTTAGAAGGTTCTTGTTTTCCAGCTTCACATCAGAAGTTCTTGATTTATCATTCTTAAAACTGGAAACTGGAAAAGTGCTTATGGTCGTCTCGAGAAGTCACCTATCCCTGGTTTTTGGCCAATGTTTCTGGTGTGTTCCTATTTGGAAACGTTAGCACATTTGGTTATCATACATTATACTGGCCTAAAACTATAGCCAAGATAATAACTTGTCCATCAATTTTCTAACACCAGATTACTCAAATTTGTCTAACCACTTGTGATTAAAAGAGTATAGGTGTGAGGGAAGAAGGGAGGGATCCTCAGGGTCAATGATACTATACTGTTTCTAAAAATTGTTGTTTCAAGTTTAGCAATAGCCCCTAAACATGCTAAGAGGAAAAAAGATACAAAGATAGTGAGATTTGTTATCCAAAAGTCAAAATGCAGGCTTAGATGTTTAAATAGGATGTTCAGGAAAGCTCTTTATAGTTGTTTTCAGCATTCTTATGATAAGACTTGTTCCTTGCTATGTCCCTATTCTAACAGTTTTGACTCCATTTTTCTGAATGAATGAAAAGTACGGAAATTCCTGTTTTCCCTCAAATTTAAAACTTGCCTTTAATTGTGGGACATGATAAATCTTCTGGTTGACTGAAAATATACTTTATCTTCACTCAGTTCTTAGCAGTGGAAAGGAGGAAGCACAATTCGATATTTTTGTGCATTTAATATCATAATAATGAAAAAAATAATATGACTAAATCATATAATGAAAAAGAATAAAATATGTAAAAAGATAGTTATTAATATATTATTTAGATACACATTACCCTTTATATATTTCCTAATCTTGATCTTTTCAATAACTCTGTCATTTAAGCAGGGTAAGAAGTACTATTCTCATAATACAGATGAGAGACAGAAAACACCTGACTGCCCCAAAGTCTCAAAACTATTAAGTTGGCTGAGTCAGGACTTGAACTGGTTAGACATCATTTTAGTGTGCTTCACTGTGATAAAATTATAAGCACAATTAGACATGTTTAATAAAGAGTCAATTTTCCTAATTATATGTTTCAATAACAATTTTTAGTAGTATCTGTATTATTTTTATAGTAAGTATGCAGAGTACATCATGAGAAACGCTGGGCTAGAAGAAGCACAACCTGGAATCAAGATTGCCAGGAGAAATATCAATAACCTCAGATATGCAGATGACACCACCCTTATGGCAGAAAGTGAAGGGGAACTAAAAAGCCTCTTGATGAAAGTGAAAGTGGAGAGTGAAAAAGTTGGCTTAAAGCTCAACATTCAGAAAATGAAGATCATGGCATTTGGTCCCATCACTTCATGGCAAATAGATGGGGAAACAGTGGAAACAGTGGCAGACTTTATTTTTTGGGGCTCCCAAATCACTGCAGATGGTGACTGCAGCCATGAAATTAAAAGATGCTTACTCCTTGGAAGGAAAGTTATGACCAACCTAGATAGCATATTCAAAAGCAGAGACATTACTTTGCCAACAAAGGTCCGTCTAGTCAAGGCTGTGGTTTTTCCAGTGGTCATGTATGGATGTGAGATTTGGACTGTGAAGAAAGCTGAGCACCAAAGAATTGATGCTTTTGAACTGTGGTGTTGGAGAAGACTCTTGAGAGTCCCTTGGACTGCAAGGAGATCCAACCAGTCCAGTCTGAAGGAGATCAGCCCTAGGATTTCTTTGGAAGGAATGATGTGAAAGCTGAAACTCCTGTACTTTAGCTACCTCATGCGAAGAGTTAACTCATTGGAAAACTCGGATGCTGGGAGGGGTTGGGGGCAGGAGGAGAAGGGGACGACAGAGGATGAGGTGGCGGGATGGCATCACTGACTCAATGGACATGAGTCTGAGTGAACTCTTGGAATTAGTGATGGACAGGGAGGCCTGGCATGCTGCGATTCATGGGGTTGCAAAGAGTCGGACACGACTGAGCGACTAAACTGAACTGAACACATATTTTTATGTATTTGTATACAACAAGTGAACTTTAGAGGAAAAAAACTGATATTAGCATAGTTTGTAACATAAACACTTTGCAAATGAACAAAATCTCATTCAAATAATTAGAATTATTAAATAATTTAAGAGCATTGGAATTAAACATATTTAGAAATTGAGAGGGAGAGACAGACTAGAAAATACGGTGATTTCTTTTTTTTAATATAAATTTATTTATTTTAATTGTAGGTTAATTACTTTACAATATTGATTTCTTTGTCTGAATTGAGATACACAATTTCTGTTAAGGTCAAGAGAGAAAGTAGCTTTTGTAGACAGCATTATAGGTTCATCCCTAGGGGGCCTGATGAGACCTAATTTATGATATTCACATCATCTCTCCTTTGTCATCTGCACATCATCAACATCAGCTTCCAGTTTTTCAACCAAATGCCCTCAGAAGAGTTCTATGCATTTCCCGCTTTAATGTTACTTTTTCTAACATCTGACTATTAAATAAGAGGCACAAGTACAGCTACAGCCTAATCAGGCCCAGCAAAACTCAGAGGCCAAGGGATCCCCAGGAAATGAAACTGGAAGCAGTGATGAAAATGGCATATATGTATTTGGATAATGTTTTAGAGATTTTTCTTATGTATTTAAAATTTATTAAAGATTATTTAGAGCTTTTAGAAAACATTGCATTCACTTACAACATCTAGTTTTTATTTAATCCATATACTGAATTAAGAACTTGATCGTGTCCTTCTAAAAATACTACCATTAACTTTCTGGTGTTTAATAATACATGATATAGTTTGCTGGTTATTCAAGGCCCCTTGATTTTTAATACCCCTTCCTAAGTTCTAGACAAAGAAAGACGTGGCAAAATTTTAAATTGAGAAAGGCTGTAAGAGGGGTTTTGGAAAAGAGATAAAAATCACATGGATAAAACAATCTATCAAAAACTTCCAGTCTACTATTCTTGTTTTTGCCTGGCTTAACTACTTTCTCATTGGGGTATGGATAGGGCTCAGGAGATTGGGTAGAGATACTGTCTGCCAAGATAGACATAATAAGCTAGAAATTAAAAGAAACGTGTAATGGTATTTCCCAACATCCAACTCTTCTTCTTCTTGTCTAATATTTATTTATTTATTTGGCTGTGCCGGATATTTGTCAAGGCATGCAGGATCTTTTAATTGTGACCTGCGTGGTATCTTTAGTTGCAGCATGTGAACTCTGAGTTGCAGCATGTGGGATCTAGTTTCCTAACCAGGGATCGAACTCAGGCCCCCTGCATTGGGAACGCAGAGTTTTAGCCACTGGACCACCAAGGAAGTCCCAATAATTCAGCTCTTTTATTCTTTTTTGCCACACACACACAATCATAAATTGAACAAGTGTAATAATAAAAAAGTTATTGTTGCCTTTCAGTATGATAATTTATTCTATGGGACTTCCCATGGCCATGCATAAAATTTAGGGCAGATTTCATGTTTCTGTTCATTTACAGGTATTAAAAAATATATAACAATTAATACGTCTATTATAGTCTGGTAATAAAAATTTTAAATTTCAAAGTTGCCAGTTCAGTCCTGCCATAGCTTGTATGCTTGGAGTGGTAAAGAGGATGTATGACTCTCACTTGTAGATCTTTTGACTTGGGTGATGCTCTCTTTCTGCTTACTGTTACTGCCAAAATGGGCAGTTCGCTTCACTTATTGGAATCACTGGGCTCCTCCAGATGTTCTACGGATCTAAGACAACGTTGGATCATCTCTCTAATGCATATGGCCAACCTCTGATCCATGACATATACTACAGCAACATTTGCTCCAAAAAAACCTGAAAATGTACGTTATTTAACATAGCTACCTCTTCATTACTTCACTTTTAAAGCAGCTGACAAATCAATATCAGGATCTAGATTTTTCAGGCATTAATCAGATAGCAGTTCTGAATATGCAGAGGTCAGTTATTTAGCTTTCCAGGTCGTCTCCACAAAGCTTCTCTCTTGGATTCAGATGAAAGGAGATACATCTTTACTCCTTCCTCTTTGCAGGTGTGATGGGACACTCAACACACCAGCTCTCTCTGAAAATCTTCCATTTCTTAATTTTCAACCTCCCAATTCTTTTATATCCATGACATGGTTAAGTGGCTTAAGAATCACATAATTGGTTTTCTCCTTCCTCTTCACATAAAAACTAGAGGGTGGTGCCGTATCTTACTTTCACATCTTTTAAGACTCAGCTAAAACAAAAAGGGATAGTCCCATTTTAAGATCTTGTTACACAGAATTCCAAACTACATGAAATTTAGGTGGCAAGGAAAAATAATTCTTTTTCATCAAATAAGAAACAGCAAATACTAGCAGCTGATTTGAAAATTATGATAGCTGAAGTAAGATTACTAAATTAACAGTGTTTACCTACCATCATGCTTTCATTTGCCAACCATATGCTCATCTTCAAAACAATTAAAAATGTAGAGTTACTGGTGATTTTCATGTATCAAGAACAAACAATGGCTCAAATTCTAAGAAAACAGACATGAGATTCTGGGCTCCAAGTTGCTAACCATATTTCCACTGAACACTGAATCTAAGATATAAACAGGAGCCCAAGGATAGAAAAATGTCCTCCCTTTTGGCTACATTTATCTAAGGGAACTTATAAGCTCTTAAGAAATAATTGACATTATAGAGGTCAATAGATGTGTTTTATCAAAGAAAATATTGGCTCTAAAAAAACTCCCCCAATAAATTGACTCTATGTAGAATGAATAATCACGAGCTGAGTTTAAACCAACAGATTTTTAATATAGAGTAAAATTTTAAATGGACTCTGTTGAGTTTAAAATTTTTATCAAGAACATTCAATGATGCTTGAAGATAATCAAGTTTTGGCTCCTGTAGCATTTGGGTTTAAAATGATTTCTGGAACATCAGAAATCTTACTATTTCAAATGTAAGCTTCCATTTTTCTGAACATCTGAGATATAATATCCATACCACTATGGAATGTTTTCTTTACAATTTGCCATTTTAATGAGTCTTTGACCTTTTAATATTTTACTTTTTCTTTTACCATTACCTGTTTTAAGATTGGTTTAATTAGCTTGAAGATTTTAAGTATTTGTGCAGGGTTATCTAAGATGAAAGAGTAATGTCTAGGAATAAAAATAATAAGAACTACACTTCAATAAATTTCACCAAAACCCAGAAAGAATATAATGTATAATGATATCCATCCAGAAATGGCTTTTCAGCACCTGTTTTTGATTGCTGATTATCTTATAGACTTAGATAAAGAACTGTATGAGCTATATAACTTGGGTTCACAGTGAGCATGTTAAAACTAAAAGCATTAACTTAAAATTCTTGGCAGAAGTCAAACCTTTAATCATGATTTGAATATAGATTTTCATATCTAATTTCATGAAGGCTCTTTTAAAAATTTTTTTCCAGACCCACAGCCTAATATTACTTTGTTTCTATATGCACTTTCACAGCCTATGGCTTTTGGCAAGGATAATGACAGGCAAACATTTATAAGCCATAGCTTTGTCATAAATCTGATCCAATCAAATGATCAGCAGTCACATTCTTATGGCTAGTTTTCTATTTCTTTTGAAAGGCATTGGCAACTTTCATTTTGTTTGAACCATAAATTCAACCGGCCAATTTCCTAGAACAAACTGAGGTTCCAGTGCCCAGTGAAAAGCTGAAGGAATCAAACATTGCTTCCTTTCCTTCTTCATTCCTCTCTTATGTACGTATGTATGTGTATGTATGTTTGCATGTGCACAAATGTAATGAAAACATTATTTTTCCAGCTTTTGGCCTGAATGCTTGTCACTCTATTTGCTATAATTCGATTTACCCCCTTATGAAAAGATAGATGTTTTAAGTTGCAATTTCTGCCTCTAAAATCTTCATGCAGCCAAGCTTAGCTAATAAAAATTTTTGATTAATGTAGCCAAATATTAATACCAATTCCCACCTCAAGCCCTCCCTACTTGGCACACTATCATCAGATTGGTTTGCAGAAGAGAAGGAAATAACAGTAAGATTGGGAGGGATGGAGATGGAGTAAAACAGTAATAAAAAGTAATTACATAAAAATGCTAAAGATATAACATCTGTTTTTTTGCTTAACCCACTGAGCTTGACAGTTCCAGATTTATGTTATTGCCCATGTTTAAACAGATATAGAGAAGGGAAAGGGAAAAGACTGTTTATGTGAGATTATTAAATATTGCAGGAAAAATAAGAGTCGTTATTACACTGGTAAGGAAAAGAGAAACTCAGTGAAATTTCTTTCCACAGATTTGCCTTTGTGATCTGCAAGGTGCTGTTCCCCTGCTTACATCCCGTTACCCTGGCAACATACTCCTGTAAAATAAAGATTATTAAAGCGCATATGATTATTTTGCTGCTGAGTGAATAAGACATGCCGCTTCTGAAATGCCTTATCAGAGAAATTCAATTTTAGGCCAAATTGTGTTTTTGCTTCCTTCTAGCTTTCTCTTCCCTCCCCCACTCTTCAAATAAAACCATCATCTCCACAGTTACTACATGATTTTTGTTACTTATTCACACACTTAGTATTTTGAATTAGCTTTATTTTAACTTCAGAAAAGAATTTCCCCCAATTTTTCAGCTATCTACCATCTGTTTGCAAATCAAAATTAGAAGGCAGTGTGTACATGCCTCGATTTTATTATGTAGAAGTAATAGGAATACTGGTTTCTATAGCAAATATAGGTGCATATATCATTTATGGAGTATGCAATATTTGACCCAAGAATGATGCAAAGAGCACACAGTGCTGTTTTAAATGCTGTATAACCAGCGGTACCAGTTGTCCTTGTCCTTATGTCTAGTGTCTCATGCTTTCCCATTTGACACTGCCTTAAGGTAATGTTATAGAGATGGCTAGCTTTATGGCTGCTTTGACAGCTAGTTGCAGCTTTGTTGTCCGATACTTCTGCATTTGCTATTCAGTTATTGAAAAAACAGGGGAAAGATTCCTGAGATCTCTAAAATTACTTCATAATAAACTTCATAAGGTTTGGTAGTACTACCTAGTGATTTCCTTTAAAACTGTAGCTTCTATCACGCTCAGTGTTCAAACAAAGGCCAGATAAAAAATGAATAAATAAATTGGTAACAGTAAACCGTTATTGTATTCACCAGTGTATGAAAAAGCATAATTTAAAATCTTTTAATACAAGGGTTAAACTAACTTTGAAGTAGAGGTGGAAGGAATGAAGTCTGATCAGAAGACAGCAAGGATCCAATAGAACCTACTAAGAATTATTACATGTTTCTTAAAACTAATGAGCAATATGAGAGGACAAGAACATCTCTGGAGAAAACTTCATCCTATGCTGGCCCAACAGTGGATGGTCATGATGGATGACACTGTTTCTACCGAGACTGTTTACAGCACATTCTCCGGCTGCCATGATATTGTTGCATCAGAGCATGGGAAAAAACCAATAGTGCACAGTGCTGATATTCTAATTACAGGTAATTATCAATTTTTCCTCTGTTAACATTATTTTTAGGCTCAACCAAGTAGCATACCCTTACATTTATTAAGCAGGCATACTCACTGCCATTTTATTTAGCTAACTGCAAATCCCTGCTCGTTGTAAGAATGACATCGATATTTAATAGGTTCTAGAAACTGAGCAGAAGCAGAATGCTGTTTCAGTTCTTTTGATGAAGCAAACTAAATTTAGTAGTACACACCAAATCTTTGGTATGTTAACACCAACATGGAACTTATGGCTGCAATTCACTCCCAGCACTGTCCAGAAGGTGTCACCACAGCCTCATTGGCTTGAAGGACTTGGGGACATGTGGGGGAGTAGAAAGCAAAGGGAGAAAAACAGACACAAAGAAAAAAAATTTTTTTTCATGCAGACAAAGGAAAATAAGAACTACCAGGCAATAATATTCCCAAATGTAGAAACCCAAACATTCACTCCATGCTAAAACTACAAATCACTACAGGAGGAAGTAGACCTCCACTCATCAGTAAGAACAGAAAGTGGGAGATTAGAGGCAGGGGCTATTTGAGGTGGTTATTTTGTGGAAAGTTAAAAATGTTGATGAATAGGAAACATCCATGTACTAAGCCTGGTCAAAGCTTCTCACCTAAACTGGTTTACCTCATTATCATATCTAGTTGTAAGCTGCAGCAGGTCTCATGAAAGGGAAAATAAAAGAACAGCTGAGAAAAGATGCTGGGGAGAATCAAGGAATATAAAACACAGTCTTTTATTAAGAAGCTGCACAAATTAACTTCAAATTACTGCCACAGTCAAACAGGAGGAGGCTTCAAGGCACAAAACTTGTTGCTGCACTCCATCTTGCTTTTATTGTAGTGTCTTCACTCAAGTACTAGTAGCTAAAAGCCATCCCTTTTATAGTACTACATCTTTTAATCTCTGCTCTTCCCCCCTGTAGTTTAATTAAAAGACAATGAACCTTTTAAAGTAGTCAAATGGAAAATATAAAATTGCACCATTCTATCAAAGCTTAAGATATTTCTGTTCTTAAGCATGAGAAGAATTCAAAATAACACACTTGGTATTTTATTACTCCACGTTATTTCCTCAAAAGAAGGCTCTTGATTGGAATAGCCTTTTGGAACCAGAAAGGCAGTTCAACCACAGACTGATAAATAGAGGTAAAATTTTTTTAAAAACAATGGGTCAAATTAGATTAATTTATTCTCTAGATCATTATACTTGATTTTTAGTTTCTAAAATACTATTGTTGTAACTCTGTATTCCTCCTATGTTTAGTTGACACAGGTCTAAAAACTAGTAGCCATATTATTTAGTATTCCTTACTTAATGTGTTGTTGGTTTTAGGGGATCCTGGCAAAAAAAAGAAAGATCAAACATAGCAAAATATTATTGGATAATAAGCAGACCTAAATGCTCGGCTTTTCTCAAAGTCTGTAGCCCAAACCTATTAATTTTGGCAAAGGGTATCAAGACAAATCCATGCCATTTGAAGTGTTCCATGGGAGTCTTTAACAATGAAGGTCTTGTCTACTCTTTATGGACATTAAAATGCTTCATCCCAAGGACCCCTTTATAGCAAATTGCAGGCTGTTCTGTTTTATCTGCTTTGACAGGATGAAGGGCTGAGCTGGCCCTAGAGGGACAGGATACAGGACCTGAGTAGTTCAAACTTTAGATTTCCAATAAACCATCTCCTACAATTAGAGGAAAGGCATGGAGGAGATTCATTTCAGCAGATACTTTCAATCCATTAAGATTTATTCTCTTCCTTCCTTATTTCATCACTAAAACCCTAACTGAAATCTTGTGCATCCACGCTTCACTCCAAAGTAGCACTAAAACTCTTAAAACTCTAGTAGAACACTGGCATACATAATTCTTTCTTAGTCACTTGATTCTGACACCTGCTATCTCAATTCTCGGTTTCTTACAATTTTAAACCCTTTACAATACTACTTTTGGCCAGTCACTATTATTCTTTATCCTTAAATTCAGTTATCCAGTATAGGGTAAAAACATCTGAAGCTTCTTTTTTAATTACTGTAAATACCTGCATATTTCAGTTAGTTAATAAATGCTGGAGGGATACAAGATTTAACTTTAATTCTTCAGCTACAGATTTCTACTACAGGACTCTTCCTTAAAACTTCCAAAGATATCACTGAATTCATTAATGCCAACTCTCTGCCTTTCTTTTGTCTTTCTGTAATTACATTTGTCTCTTCTTTCTTAGTATTTCCCTTAGAGAGTAAAATTATAAAAATTAACCCAATTCTAAAAATATAAAGTTCCCGAAGCCATACAATCACAAGTAAGTAATCTTACAATATAATACAATGAAAGTGGACACCCAGAAAAAATGTATCTTAACATCATCTTTGAAAATTTTTTATCTTTTTGATTTATATTAATTGTTTTCTTGTTTCATTGAGAAATAATTAACATACATCACTGTATCAGTTTAAGACACACAGCATGATGATTTATGTGTATTGTGAAATTATTATTGCAATAGATTCAGCTAACATCTATCATCTCACATATATAATAAAAAGAAAAGAAAGAAAACAGCCAAGACATGGAAACCACCTAAATGTCCATTGACAGATGAATGGATAAAGATGTGGTACATATATACAATGGAATACTATTCAGCCATAAAAAAGAATGCAGTAATGCCATTTGCAGCAACATGGGGGCTTCCCTTGTGGCTCAGATGCTAAAGAATCTGCCTGCAATGCTGGAGACCCAGGTTTGATCCCAGGTCAGAAAGATCCCCTGGAGAAGGAAATGGTAACCCACTGTGGCATTCTTGCCTGGAAAATTCCATGGACAGAGGAACCTGGCAGGCTACAGTCCATGAGGTCACAAAGAACTGGACACGACTGAGTGACTAACACACACACAGGATGCAACTAGAGATGATCATACTAAGTGAAGAAAATCAGAGAAAAACAAACACCATATCACTTATACGTGGACTCTAAAATATGACACAAATGAACTTTTATGAAACAGAAACAGACTCACAGACAAGGAGAATAGACTTGTGGTTGCCAAGGGGGAGAGAGGGTGTGGGAGAGTGATAGAGTGGGAGTTTGGGGGTAGCGGATGCAAACTGTTATATATTAATATAAAATGAATAAACAATAAGGTCCTACTGTATAGCACAGGGAACTGCATCCAATATTCTGTAATAAACAATAATGGGAAAGAATATTAAAAAAAGAATGTATATATGTGTGTGTGTGTAACTGAATCACTCTGCTGTACAGCAGAAGTCAACACATTGTACATCAAGTATATTTCAATAGAAAGAAAAAAATTTCTCGTGATGAGAACTTTTATAATTTACTCTCTTAACAACTATACTATATATCATACAGCAGTGTTAACTATAGTCATCATGTTGTACATTACATCCCTAATACTTGTTAAACTTAAAACTGAAAATTTGTACCTTGGGAGCACTTTCCTACAATTCACCATCCTTCTACCCTCCATCTCTGGTAAACACACATATGATCTCTTTTTCTATGAGTTTGGCTTTTTTTTTTTCTTCCAATTTGTCTTTCTCTCAATTTGTTTCATTTAGCATTATGCATTCCAGGTTCATTCATATTGTCACAAATTGCAGAATTTCTTTCTTTTTATGGCTGAGTAATATTCCAGTGTGTGTGTGTGTGTGTGTGTAAATGCATTTTCTGTATCCATTCAATCATTGATGGACACAAATTTCTTCCATGTTTTGGCTATTGTAGATAATGCTGCAATGAATACAGGGTTCAGTATCTTTTTGAGATAAACACCAAAAGTATCTTCCTTTGGATAAATACCCAGTAGTGGAATTGCTAGGTCATATGATAGTTTTATTTTTAACTTTTTGAAGAACTTCCTTTCCACTGTTTTCCACAGTGGCTGCATCAATTTAAATTTCCACCAACAGTGCACAGGGTTCCCTTTTCTACACACCTTTGCTGCGCATGCTGTATGCTAAGTTGCTTTAGCCGTGTTCGACTCTTTGTGACCCGATGGACTGTAGCCTACCAGGCTCCTCTGTCCATCAGATTCTCCAGGCAAGAATACTGGAGTGGGTTGCCATCTCCTTTTCTAGGGCATCATCCTGACCCAGGGATTGAATTCGAGTCTCTTATGTCTCCTACATTGGCAGGCAGGTTCTTTACCACTAGCACCACCTGGGAAGCCCTGTTAACTCTTCTCTCCTTTTTTAAAAACTATTTTTATATTGAAGGATAATTGCTTTACAGACTTCTGTTGTTTTCTGTCAAACCTCAACATGAATCAGCCATAGGTATACATATATCCCCTCCCTTTTGAGCCTCCCTCCTATCTCTCTCCCCACCCCAACCCTCTAGGTTGATACAGAGCCCCTGTTTGAGTTTCCTGAGCCATACAGCAAGTTCCCATTGGCTATCTATTTTACATATGGTAATGTAAGTTTCCATGTTACTCTTACCTTACATCTCACCCTCTCTTCCCTTTCTGATGATAGCCAACTTAACAAATGTGAGGTAACATCTCATTGTGGGTTTGATATGCATTTGTCTGATGATTAGAGATGTTGAGCACATTTTCACATACCTTTTGGCCATCTGTAAGTCCTTGTTGTTGTGGTTCAATTGTTCACTCATGTCCAACTCTCTCTGACCCTTGGACTGCAGTCTGCCAGGCTTCCCTGTCCTTCACCATCTTCCGGAGCTTGCTCAGACTTATGCCCATTAAGTCGGTGACGCCATCCAACCATCTCATCCTCTGTCGTCCCCTTCTCCTCCTGTCTTCAATCTTTCCCAGCATCAGGGTCTTTTCTAATGAGTTGGCTCTTCACATCAGATGGCTAAAGTATTGGAGTATTCAGCTTCAGCATCAGTACTTCCAATGAATATTCAGAACTGATTTCCTTTAGGATTGACTGGTTTGATCTCCTTGCAGGCCAAGGGACTCCCAAGAGTCTTCTCCAATACCACAGCTCAATTGCATCAATTCTTTGGCACTCATCCTTCTTTATGGTCCAACTCTCACATCCATATATGACTACTGGAAAAACCATAGCTTTGACTAGATGGACTTTTGTTGGAAAAGTAATGTCTCTGCTTTTTAATATGCTGTCTAGGTTGGTCACAGCTTTTCTTCCAAGGAGCAAGTGTCTTTTAATTTCATGGCTGCAGTCACCATCTGCAGTGATTTTGGAATCCAAGAAAATAAAACCTGTCACTGTTTCCATTGTTTCCCCATCTATTTGCCATGAAGTGATGGGACCAGATGCCATGACCTTAGTTTTTTGAATGCCTGCTTTTTCACTCTCCTCTTTCACCTTCATCAACAGGCTCTTTAGTTTCTCTTTGCTTGGAAAATATTCCAAGTCCTTTGGAAAATATCTATTCAGTTCCTCTGCCCATTTTTTGATTGGATTGCTTGTGGGTTTTTTTCCCCTCCTTTCTTTTTTTTGTATTGAGTTGTATGAGTTCTTTATGCATTTTGGATATCAATCCCCTTTTAAGATATACAATTTGAAATTATTTTCTCCCATTCCATAAGTTACCTTTATTTTGTTGATGGTTTCCTTCCTGCACAGAAACTTTTTAATGTAGTCTTAGTTTTTTATTTTGTTACTAGTGCTTTAGGTGTCATATCTAATATATCATTTCCAAGACCCATGTCAGGCAGCTTTAATTCTATGTTTTCTTCTGAGAGTTTCATAGTGTCAGGTCTTACATTTAATTCTCCTATCCATTTCAAGCTAATTTTTATGAGTGGTGTGAGAAGGGGTCCAGTTACATTTTTTACACATGAATATTCAATTATTCCAGCACCACTTATTGAAAAGACTGTCTTTTCACCATTGAGTATTTTTGGCTCCTTTGTCAAACATTAGTTGACTGGTTGGGTTTATTTCTGGGCTTTCAGTTGTTTGATTGGTCTATTTGTCTGCTTTTATGCCAGTACAATGTTGTTTTGATTACTATAACTTGATACTACAACTTGAAATCAGGGAGTGTTTTGTTCCAGCTTTGTTCTTCATTATCAGGATTTCTTTGGTTATTGCAGTCTTCTGTGGTTCCAATACAGGGCTTTCCCGGTAGCTGAGTGGTAAAAGAATCCGCCTATCAATACAGGAGATGCAGGTTCAGTCCCTGGGTTGGGAAGATCCCTTGGAGAAGCAAATGGCAACCCACTCCAGTATTCTTGCCTGGGAAATCCAATGGACAGAGAACCCTGGTGGGCCATGGGGTCACAAAAGTGTTGGACATAACTTAGTGATGAAACAACAAGTTTCAGATCAGATCAGATCAGTCGCTCAGTCGTCTCCGACTCTTTGCGACCCCATGAATCGCAGCATGCCAGGCCTCCCTGTCCATCACCAACTCCCGGAGTTCACTCAGACTCACGTCCATCGAGTCAGTGATGCCATCCAGCCATCTCATCCTCTGTCGTCCCCTTCTCCTCCTGCCCCCAATCCCTCCCAGCATCAGAGTCTTTTCCAATGAGTCAACTCTTCACATGAGGTGGCCAAAGTACTAGAGTTTCAGCTTTAGCATCATTCCTTCCAAAGAAATCCTAGGGCTGATCTCCTTCAGAATGGACTGGTTGGATCTCCTTGCAGTCCAAGGGACTCTCAAGAGTCTTCTCCAACACCACAGTTCAAAAGCATCAATTCTTCGGCGCTCAGCCTTCTTCACAGTCCAACTCTCACACCCATACTTGACCACAGGAAAAACCATAGCCTTGACTAGACGAACCTTTGTTGGCAAAGTAATGTCTCTGCTTTTGAATATGCTATCTAGGTTGGTCATAAGTTAAGTTTCCTTCCAAGGAGTAAGCATCTTTTAATTTCATGGCTGCAGTCACCATCTGTAGTGATTTTGGAGCCCAGAAAAATAAAGTCTGACACTGTTTCCACTGTTTCCCCATCTATTTCCCATGAAGTGATAGGACCAGATGCCATGATCTTCGTTTTCTGAATGTTGAGCTTTAAGCCAACTTTTTCACTCTCCACTTTCACTTTCATCAACAGGCTTTTTAGTTCCTTTTCACTTTCTGCCATAAGGGTGGTGTCATCTGCATATCTGAGGTTATTGATATTTCTCCCAGCAATCTTGATTCCAGCTTGTGTTTCTTCCAGTCCAGCGTTTCTCATGATGTACTCTGCATAGAAGTTAAATAAACAGGGTGACAATACAGCCTTGATGAACTCCTTTTCCTATTTGGAACCAGTCTGTTGTTCCATGTCCAGTTCTAACTGTTGCTTCCTGACCTGCATACAGATTTCTCAAGAGGCAGGTCAGGTGGTCTGGTATTCTCATCTCTTTCAGAATTTTCCACAGTTTCTTGTGATCCACACAGTCAAAGGCTTTGGCATAGTCAATAAAGCAGAAATAGATGCTTTTCTGGAACTCTCTTGCTTTTTCCATGATCCAGCAGATGTTGGCAATTTGATCTCTGGTTCCTCTGCCTTTTCTAAAACCAGCTTGAACATCAGGAAGTTCACGGTTCACACATTGCTGAAGCCTGGCTTGGAGAATTTTGAGTATTACTTTACTAGAATGTGAGATGAGTGCAATTGTGCGGTAGTTTGAGCCTTCTTTGGCATTGCCTCTCTTTGGGATTGGAATGAAAACTGACCTTTTCTAGTCCTGTGGCCACTGCTGAGTTTTCCAAATTTGCTGGCATATTGAGTGCAGCACTTTCACAGCATCATCTTTCAGGATTTGGAATAGCTCAACTGGAATTCCATCACCTCCACTAGCTTTGTTCATAGTGATGCTTTCTAAGGCCCACTTGACTTCACATTCCAGGATGTCTGGCTCTAGGTCAGTGATCACACCATCGTGATTATCTGTTTCAGAAGTATATAAATTTTAGAAGTGTTTTCTTTACTTTTGCAAAAAATGTCATAGGGATCTTGATAGGGATTATATCTCAATAAAGTATTTGTAAAATATCTGAGGATACGGCTGACATGTAAACTGGTACAACCACCATGAAGAACAATTTGACAATATCAAATAAAGTTAAATATACACATATGCCCAGTAATTCCACTATCAATTATAGGTATATAATCAGGCAAAAAATCTTACAAGTAAGCACAAGGGGACAGGCCCAAGAATGTCCACTGTAGCATTGTTGACAATAGTTGAAAAGAGAAATTATCCAAGTGTTTATGAGGAGATGAATGGAGAAACAAACTGGGCATATTATTTAAATGGAACACCATAAAAATATGTCAACGAAAATAAATCTCAAAAAAAAGGATGTTAAGGTAAAAAAGCAAACTTCAGAATGACAAACATAGAGTGATACCATTTATAGTTCAAAAATATGCTTAATAATATCATCAACAATTTTGGATACCCAACTGTATAATACCAATGTAAAAATTTTTAGGACTAAAACTCTTTAAGTTCAAGGTAGGAACTACTTCTGAGAAGGAAGGTTATGAGGTTTGGGAAGACATGAACTATACCTATAATGTATCATTATTATTATTTAAAAATTCTGCAACAATCATGACAAAATGATAATTTATTAACCTGTAAAATAGGCACATTGGTATTGCTTATATCAGTCTCTTTTATATAGTATATTAATATACTTTAATATACACAAAATGGTATAATCCAATAAATTTAAAGTTTCCTCAAACATGCTTATATCAGTCTCTTTTATATAGTATATTAATATACTTTAATATACACAAAATGGTATAATCCAATAAATTTAAAGTTTCCCCAAACAGTAAAGCTCCTCAAAAAGATTTTTCTATTTTTCAATCGATATATCAAGAGCAAATATTACTTACTTGAGCCAGCCTTAAGAGTACTATTAAAAGTCAAGGGACTCATTTAGTCAAAATGCTGAATTTTTTTAAAAGGTGAAATTACTATGCATGAACTCAAACACTTTGAAAATCAGATGCTCTCTGGCCTTACCACTAAGTGTCACCAGACAAGGTCATTGTTTCAAGAATATAATTATTCCAGAATAAGAACATTCAGTGGAGGTATTCTCTCTACTGTTTTCTCAGTAGATATCACAAAAATGACAACTGTAATTAAATCTTTTAAAAAAATTACCTATGAGTTTAAGTCAGGATGAAAATTATTTCTAACCTTATGAACTTTCACACTGCACTGCACTAAAAGAAATTCCTCTAGTTTTCCTTTTTATCTGCAAAGCATATGACAACTAAATAAATAGGAAATCTTCACTTCTGACCTTTCATAGATATTCATATGGAGTAATTCTATTTGCCATTATTTCACTTGCCAAAGATACATATGAAACAAGTATAATATTTAACAGTCATGTCTATCCAAAAGAGCTGAATGCTTTAAGAAACACAATGCTACTTGTAAATGTGATCAGATAATATATGACCTTTTGTGACTGGTTTCTGTCACTAAGCACAGTGCTTCCAAGATTCATCTATGTTATGTCATATATCAGTACTTCATTCGATTTTATGGTGAATTAATGTTTTACTATACAGAGTTATCACAGTTTACTTTTCCATTCATCAGTTAATGACTCTTTGAGTTCTTTTCATTTAAAAATATTTTATTAGATATGTTAAGGAATATAATTTTAAATATTTTATCTTAGAATTTCAAAAAGTGAAACTGAAAAGCGAAAGTGTCTCAGTTGTTCAACTCCTTGTGACCCCAATGGACTATAGCCCGCAGGCCTCCTCTGTCCATGGAATTCTAGCAGCAAGAACTCTAGAGTGGGTAGCCATTCCCTTCTGCAGGGGATCTTCCTGACCCAGGTACCAAACCTGAGTCTTCTGTATTGCAGGTGGATTCTTTACTGTCTGAGCCACCAAGGAAGCCCTAGAATTTCAAAGCACTTGATAAATTTTATCTGTTACATCTATGAAACTGGCATTAATATCATGTTTTTATAGTTCCAAAAATTAAGGCAAAAAATCGATTCTGATTTTCAGGGGTAAAACTTAAAAAGAATCCAGAAATATTGAGACTAAACTTACTGGCTGAAAAACTGAAACAGAGTCACTTTCTAAGTAGTTTATCTTTCATATGTTACTGACAAGATACTTAAGAGGCTCAGAGTCTGTTCCACTACAGAAATACGGCCAAAGAGTTTCTGTAAAAGAATCATTAAAAGCACAGAGAAGAGACCTATTATTCATACTGAAACCCCACCAAACTCATAGTCCAGAAAAACATCAGTCATACAGGACCTTACTAACTGCAGAAGCCAGGTTCCCTCAAGACCCAATGCAATATAACTGCTGTCAATGTAATGCCTAACTGCCCAGAATCTACCCAGATTCCACCAGTTTCTAGGAAGTCAGTTATTACATATTCCCAGCATCTGTTTAGGCTAACTTTCCAGTGTATTGCCCAGTATATTTTCATTCTTTGATGCAATGGAAAATGCTATTATGAACATGGTATGCAAGTTTTATGTGAATATGTTTTCACTTCTCTTGATTATTCTGTTCCTAGAAGTAGAATTCCTGAATCATATGATAATTCAGTGTAAGAATTTTTGAAGCCCCTTTTCAAAGTGGCGGTGCCATTTAATTCCCATTAGTAGGACTCCCACTAGTAGCGTCCCAATTACTCCCTATATCCTTGTCAACACTTGTCTTTGTCATTTTCATTTTAGCATTTATAAGTCACAATGAAGTAGTATCTACTGTGATTTCCATTTGGATTTCCCTAATGACAATGATATTGAGTACCTTTTCCAGGCTCATTGACCATTTGTATGCCTTCTTTTGAAAAACTTCAAATCCTTTGCATTATTTTTAGTTGGGTGATTTCTTTCTTTTTTTTTTGTTTGTTTGCTGGTTCAAATAATTGTAAAAAAATGTTACGAACTATAGAGTTATGCTGAAGGAAAAGGACCTTCTCCAGCCTGTTCTTTGCTATAGTATATGTGACTAGCCAACACCATGGTTGCAGTGGCTTGCCCTTTTATCCCCATCCAAAACATTTAATATACTGCTGATTTGGCAGGGTAGAAGTGAATGCTAGTGACAATAATAGTATTTCTTTTTTTTTTTTTAATAATAGTATTTCTAACAGTGGCCACTCTGTATTTTGAATATGAAATGGTTCATAACCATTGGGGAATAAAAAGTATATAATAGTTGAGGCTGCAAAAGCAGTCAACTTGCCATCTTTCGGAACTTGATGAGAATCTAGTTGAACACTCCCACATTGTATGTCAAGTATGAACCAGCTGAAAATGTGATTATAATAAATTTCTCCTTTCTATTCCTTTCTATATTAAACTGCATGATTTCTATTATTATATGAAATTCAAAGCTATTCCCCCTGCTTCTCACTTTCATTCTCTACTCCTAAATTGGTAAAGTATAAAATTCTATAAGAGTAAACCTGAGGAAATTTACTTCTGAGGCACATATAGGCTTAACTTAGCATAAACTGTTTTCCTAAATTATTTCTGACTATATCCAACAAGTCTGATCTAGACACTGTTAACTCAAGTTTCTATCAACTCAGAACATCCTAAAGCTGAAGATCAACTCCAGTTTGTCTTTTGTCTCAATAAAGTCTATAAATTATTTCACTCCATATTTTTTCATGGTTTGAGAGACTGCTCAGGAACATTGCAGTGATTCTAAAATCTGTATCTTATCATTAAGGGAGAAGAGCATTACAATCCAACTCAACAAGTACTTCCTGAATATAATGTTCAATACTGTGCTAAGTATAAAGTTATTCATAAAGCAAAAGCAATGTTTAAATGTATGTTATATGTCATTAGTTTTGTTGTCTTTATTGTTTGGTTGCTAAGATGTGTCCAACTCTTTGCAATCCCATGGCCTATAGAACGCCAGGCTCCTCTGTCCTCCACTACCTCCCAGGGCTTACTCACATTTATGCCCACTGAGTCAATGATGCTATCTAACCATCTCATTCTTTGCTGTCCCCTTCTCCTTTTGCCTTCAATCTTTCCCAGCATCAGGGTCTTTTCTAATGCGTCCGCTCTTCTCATCAGGTGGCCAAAGTATTGCAGCTTCAGCATGAGTCCTTCCAATAAATATTCAGCATTGATTTCCTTCAGGATTGACTAGTTTGATCTCCTTGCAGTCCAAGGGACTCTCAAGAGTCTTCTCCAGCAACAGAATTTGAAAGCATCACTTCTTCGGTGCTCAGCCATCTTTATGGTCCAACTCTCACATCTGTACAGAAAATCTGTACAGGGAAAAAACATAGCTTTGACTATATGGACCTTTCTCGGCAAAGTGATGTCTCTGTTTTTCAATACGTGGTCTAGGTTTGTCATAGCTTTTCTTCCAAGAAGCAAATGTCTTTTAATTGCATGGCTGCAGTCGCTGTCTGCAGAGATTTTGGAGCCCAGAAAATAAAATTTGTCACTGTTTCCATTTTTTTCCCCTTCTTTTTGCCATGAAGTCATGGGACCAGATGCCATGATCTTAGTTCCTCTGAATGCTGAGTTTTAAGCCAGGCTTTTCAGTCTCTTCTTTCACCTTCAAGAGGCTCTTTAGTTTCTCTCCACTTTCTGCCATTAGGGTGGTATTAGAGTGGTATCATCTGCATACCTGAGTCTGTTGGTATTTTTCTGCTGCTACTGCTAAGTCGCTTCAGTCATGTCCGACTCTGTGTGATACCATAGACGGCGGCCCACCAGGCTCCCCCGTCCCTGGGATTCTCCAGGCAAGAACACTGGAGTGGGTTGCCATTTCCTTCTCCAATGCATGAAAGGGAAAAGTGAAAGTGAAGCCGCTCAGTTGTGTCCGACTCTTCGCGACCCCATGGTCTGCAGCCTACCAGGCTCCTCTGTCCATGGGATTTTCCAGGCAAGAGTACTTGGTATTTCTCTAGGCAATCTTGATTCCAGATTGTGATTCATCCAGCCTGGCAATTGCATAATGTACTTTGCATATAAGTTATATAAGCAGAGTGACAATATACAGCCTCATCATACTCCTTTCCCAATTTGGAAGTCATTTGTTCCATATCCAGTTCTAACTGTGGCTTCTTGACCTATATACAGGTTTCTCAGGAGGCAAGTAAAGTGGTCTGGTAGTCCCATCTCTTTAAGAATTTTCCACAGTTTGTTGTAATCCACAATGAAAGACATTAGCGTAATCAATGGAGCATAAATAGATTCTTTCTCTGGAATTATCTTGCTTTTTCTATGATCCAACATATGTTGGCAATTGGATCTCTGGTTCCTCTGCCTCTTTGAAACCTAGCTTGTACATATGGAAATTCTCAGTTCACATACTACTGAAACCTAGCTCGATGGATTTTGAGCATAACCTTGCTAGAATGTGAAATGAGTGCAGTTATATGTTAGTTTGAACATTCTTTGGCATTTCATTTCTTTGGGACTGGAATGAAAACTGATCTTTTCCAGTTCTGTGGTCACTGCTGAGTTTTCCAAACTTGCTAGCACATTGAGTGCAGTACTTTAATAGCATCGTCTTTTAGGGTTTGAAATAGCTCAGCTGGAATTCCATCACCTTCAGTAGCTTTGTTCATAGTAATGTTTCCCAAGGCCCACTTGACTTCACACTCCAGGATGTCTGACTCTAGGTGAGTGACCACACCATTGTGATTATCTGGGTCATTAAGATCTCTTTGGTATAGTTCTTCTGTGTATCCTTGCCACTTTTTCTTAGTCTCTTCTGCTTCCGTTAAGTCCGTACCATTTCTCTCCTTTATCATGCCTGCTGCTAAGTCGCTTCAGTTGTGTCCGACTCTGTGCGATGCCATAGACAGCAGCCCACTAGGCTCCTCTGTCCCTGGGATTCTCCAGGCAAGAATACTGGAGTGGGTTGCCATTTCCTTCTCCAATGCATGAAAGTGAAAAGTGAAAGTGAAGTCGCTCAGATGTGTCCAACTCTTAGCGACCCCATGGACTGGAGCCTACCAGGCTCCTCCGTCCACAGGATTTTCCAGGCAAGAGTACTGGGGTGGGGTGCCATTGCCTTATCATGCCTATCCTTGCATAAAATGCTTCCTTGATATCTTCAATTGTCTTGAAGAGATCTCTAGTCTTTACCATTCTATTGCTTTCTTTCATTTCTTTGCATTTTTCATTTAAGAAGGCCTTCCTATCTCTCCTTGTTATTCTCTTGAACTCTGCATTCAGTTGAGTGTATTTTCCCCTTTCTCCCTTGCTTTTTGCTTCTCTTCTTTTTTTAGCTGTTTGTAAAGCCTCCTAAGACAACCACATTGCCTTCTTCATTGCTTTTTTTTTTTCCCTTGGGGATGGTTTTGGTCACTGCTTCCTGTACAATGTTGCAAACCTCTGTCCATAGTTCTTCAGTCACTCTGTCTACCAGATTTAATCCCTTGACTCTGTTCATCACCTCCACTGTATAATCATAAGGGATTTGATTTAGGTCATACCTGAATGGTCTAGTGGTTTTCCCTACTTTTTTTCAATTTTAGCCTGAATTTTTCAATAAGGAGCTCATGATCTGAGCCACAGTCAGCTCCAGGTCTTGTTTTTACTGACTGTATACAGCTTCTCCATCTTTGGCTGCAAGGAACATAATCAATCTGATTTTGGTATTAAGCATCTGGTGATGTCCATGTATGTTGCTGTCTCTCACGTTGTTGGAGGAGAATGTTTGCTATGACCAGCGTATTCTCTTGACAAAACACTGTTAGCCTTTGCCCTGCTTCATTTTGTACTCCAAGGTCAAACTTGCCTGTTCTCTCTTGACTTCCTACTTTTGTATTCCAGTCTCTTATGAGGAAAAGCACATCCTTTTTTGTTGTTAGTTCGAGAAGGTGTTTTAGGTCTTCATAAAACCAGTCAACTTCAGCTTCTTTGGCATTGGTTGTTGCAGCATAGACTTGGATTACTGTAATGTTGAATGGTTTGCCTTGGAAATGAAGTGAGATTATTCTGTTGTTTTTGAGATTAGTTTTGTCATTAGCTTTGTACCTCATTAAATCCTCACAATAAACCAATTATATATATATATACATACACACACACACACACACATACACCACACATATATATATATACACACACACACACACACATACACACACATTCCCAATTAACTGGTAACTAAAGTTAAATTACAAACTATTAAAGTGGTGGTGTTAAATTTGAACCCAGAGCTATCCAACTTTGAAGCCTGCATCCTCAAACACCATATTAAAGTTTTTTTCTAATGGTGTATTCACTGGCTTTACAATCTATTTGTGACATAAGGTGCATTCAGGTTTAAATTTTCAAATTATAATTTTTAAGAGGCAATATACTAACCTGATTTAATAGTCTATACTGGGCCTAGAAGAATTGAAAATATGGTAGTATTTTCTAGTATGTAGATCTTGATTTTAAGCATTAAAAGAAACTAGGACTCCTTGGAGAAGTGGCTTATTGAAGGAATGAGAGAAGGACTGTGTAAGATACCTGGGACATCTTGTTAGGTCAGAAAGAAAGGAAATGATCAAAAATTGCTGGAGACATTCAAAGGAACACAAAGAGCCAGGTTGAAGAGTTTTCCACTGGCTAAATTTGGGACAGTATAAACATTTAACAAATGTAAAATGCACAAGTCATACTGATGTAAATTTATTTTTTAATAGAGGGAATGAAAAACTCTTCCTTAGGGCAGAATGTAAACTAATAAATGCAGAAGGAATAATAGAGTTAGAATATAACTATTTTTTTCCAGATGGTTTTATGTTTTTTAAAATTGAAGTATAGCTGATTTACAGTGTTTTAGGTGTACAGCAAAGTGACTCAGTTATCCATATTCACACATATATATATATTCTTTTTCATACTCTTTTCCATTATATATTAGAATCAAACATTGAATATAGTTCCCTGTGTTATAGAGTGGGGCCTTATTGTTTATTTTATATATAGTCTTGGGTACTTCTTAATCCAAAACTCTTAATGTGTCCCCACTTTCCCTTCCCCTTTGTTAGTAGTAAGTTTGTATTCTATGTGTCTGACTCTATTGCTATTTCTTTACAGACATACTAGTGGCCAACAGGCACATGAAAAGATGCTTAACATCTCTAATTATTAGACAAATGCAAATAAAAACTACAATGAGCTATAACTTTGCACTGGTTAGAATAGCTATCATCAAAAATTCTACAAATAATAAATGCTGGTGAGGATGCTGAGAAAAGAGAACCCTCCTACAGTGTTTGTGGGAATGTAATTTGCAACAGCTACTATGGAAAACAATATGGAAGTTCCTTAAAAAACTAAAAATAAGAGTTGCCATTTGAGACAGCAATCCCACTCCTGGACATATATCTGGAAAAAGATAAAACTCAAATTCAAAAAGATAAATGATCTGAATACTTATATTATAGCAGAACCATTTACAACAGCCAAGACATGGAGACAATCTAAATGCTCATCAACAGATGCAAGGATAAAGAAGATGTGGTGTGTGTGTATATATATATATGTGTGTGTGTGTGTGTGTGTGTGTGTGTGTGTGTGTGTGTATATATATATATATATATATATATATAAAAAAACTGAGGCATGAAAAGAATGGAATAATGAAATGTTGCAGTGACATGGATGAACCTGGTGCTAGTCGTAAAGAACCTGACTGCCAATGTAGGAGATGAAAGAGATGCGGGCTTGAACCCTGGGTCAGGAAGATCCCCTGGACAAGGGCATGGCAACACATCCAGTATTCTTGCCTGGACAATCCCATGGACAGAGGAGCCTGGTGGTCTATAGTCTATGGGATTGCACAGAGTCGGACACGACTGAAGTGACTTAGCAGGCATGGATGAACCTAGAGATTATCATACTAAATGAAGTAAGTCAGACAGAGAAAGGCAAATACCATATGATATCACTTATACATGGAAACAAAAATAATACAAATGAACTTATTTACAAAACAGAATATCACTATGTGACAAATAACAAAGTAATACTAGATTTATGCAAATATCATCAACATAAGTTACAACTAGTAGGTGAAAGCTTTAGGAGGAATAGGGAGAAGGCAATGGCACCCCACTCCAGTACTCTTGCCTGGAAAATCCCATGGATGGAGGAGCCTGGTGGGCTGCAGTCCATGAGGTCGCTAGGAGTCGGACACAACTGAGCGACTTCACTTTCACTTTTCACTTTCATGCATTGGAGGAGGAAATGGCAACCCACTCCAGTGTTCTTGCCTGGAGAATCCCAGGGACGGCGGGGCCTGGTGGGCTGCCGTCTATGGGGTTGCACAGAGTCGGACACGACTGAAGCAACTTAGCAGCAGCAGCAGCAGGATGTCTTCATGGTCTCAATTTATCTCCCCACAAAATTCTTATTAATTACAAGGGAGAAAAGAAATGAACTTTCCAATGGAGAAAACTTGCCAACTATCACTTAAACCAAGTGATCAAAGTTAACATCAACAGAAATGGGACAAAAAGGTATCAAATGTCTCCAAATATGATACACTGAGATAGACACGTCACTTATGTGATATCTTTGTCAAAAATTCATAACCTGAATCTAATCATGAGGAAACATCAGACAAACCCAAATTGAAGGATATCCTTCAAAATATCTACCCTGCACTCTTTAAAATTCTCAATTGCATGAAAAACAAAGACTGACAGAGAAATCATTCCAGATTAAAGGAGACTAAGATATATAACATACATGCAATGTATGATCCTGGTCTGAAAAAATTTATTTTATTTTCTATAAATGTTATTGCAAAGAAAAATAGGTGTAATAAGAATTAGGTTTGTAGATTAAATAATAGTATTGTATCATGTTAATTTCTCCTGTGCTTATGTACCAGAATATTCTTAGGAAGTACAAGCTGAGGTATTTTGGAGTAAAGAAACATTATGTCTGCAATTTATTTTCAAATGATTTGGGAAAAATACATAAATACACACACATGATTTTTATTTATAAATACACACACACATACACACAGAGGGTGGAGAGGAAATGATAGAAAGCAAATATGATAATATGCTAACAATTTGAGTACCTGGGTAATTCTTTGCAATATTTTTGCATCTTTGTTGAGATGAATATTATTTACAAATGAAAATTTATCAATAAAGCGTGCTACAAAGCCCCACAATAAACTCACACTTTACAAGTAGAGAGGCAAATGGAGTAGTTAAAATATAAGGTAATGTTCATAAAAATGTACTCTAAGTAATATTCTTTAAATTTCTTTTATATATAAGAAATTATAATATTTGTAGTGTAATCGGTGGCCGAGACGAGCTACCCCATGTCCGAGGTCAGAAGTGGCGGCCGAGAGGAACTACCCCATGTCTGAGGTCAGGGGAAGCGGCCAAGAGGAGCTACCCCATGTCCAAGGTCAGGGGAGGCAGCCGAGAGGAGCAACCCCATGTCCAAGGAGTGGCGGCTGCGTGGGTGCAGGGGGGCTAAGAAGAGCTACTCCACGTTCAAGGTCAGGAGGGGCGACCTCGTCCAAGGTAAGGAGCAGCTGCTATGCTTTGCTGGAGCAGCCGTGAAGAGAGATCCCACGTCCAGGTAACAGAAACCTAAGTAAGACGGTAGGTGTTGCGAGAGGGCATCAGAGGGCAGACACACTGAAACCATAATCACAGAAAACTAGTCAATCTAATCACACAGACCACAGCCTTGTCTAACTCAATGAAACTAAGCCATGCCGTGTGTGGCCACCCAAGACAGATAAGTCATGGTGGAGAGGTCTGACAGAATGTGGTCCACTGGAGAAGGGAATGGCAAACCACTTAAGTATTAAAGTCCAATGCTGTAAAGAGCATTATTGAATAGGAACCTGGAATGTTAGGTCCATGAATCAAGGCAAATTGATAGGATACTGAGAGAGGAACTCCTCAGGTCGGTAAGTGCCCAATATGCCACTGGAGATCAGTGGAGAAATAAATCCAGAAAGAAGGAAGGGATGGAGCCAAAGCAAAAACAATACCCAGCTGTGGATGTGATTGGTGATAGAAGGAAGGTCCGATGCTGTAAAGAGCAATACTGCATAGGAACCTGGAATGTTAGGTCCATGAATCAAGGCAAATTGGAAGTGGCCAAACAGGAGATGGCAAGAGTGAACATCAACATTGTAGGAATCAGCGAACTAAAATGGACTGGAATGGGTGAATAAAGTTCAGATGACCATTATATCTATATTGCGGGCAGGAACCACCTTAGAAGAAATGGAGTAGCCATCATAGTCAACAAAAGAGTCCAAAGTGCAGTACTTGGATGCAATCTCAAAAACAACAGAATGATCTCTGTTCGTTTCCAAGGCAAACCATTCAATATCACAGTAATCCAAGTCTATGCCCCAACCAGCAATGCTGAAGAAGCTGAAGTTGAACGGTTCTATGAAGACCTACAAGACCTTTTACAACTAACACCCAAAAAAGATGTCCTTTTCACTATACGGGACTGGAATGCAAAAGTAGGAAGTCAAGAGATACCTGGAGTAACTGGCAAATTTGGCCTTGGAGTATGGAATGAAGCAGGTCAAACCCTAATAGAGTTTTGCAAAAAGAACGCACTGGTCATAGCAAACACCCTCTTCCAACAACACAAGCGAAGACTACACATGGACATCACCAGATGATCAACACCAAAATCAGACTGATTATATTCTTTGCAGCCAAAGATGGAGAAGCTCTATACAGTCAGCAAAAACAAGACCGGGAGCTGACTGTGGCTCACTCAGACCGTGAACTCCTTATTGCCAAATTCAGACTTAAATTGAAGAAAGTAGGGAAAACCACTAGACTGTTCAGGTATGACCTAAATCAAATCTCTTATGATTATACAGTGGAAGTGAGAAATAGATTTAAGGGACTAGATCTAATAGACAGAGAACCTAATGAACTATGGATGGAGGTTGTACAGGAGACAGGGATCAAGACCATCCCCATGGAAAAGAAATGCAAAAAAGCAAAATAGCTGTCTCAGGAGGCCTTACAAATAGCTGTGAAAAGAAGAGAAGCGAAAAGCAAAGGAGAAAAGGAAAGATATAAGCATCTGAATGCAGAGTTCCAAAGAATAGCAAGGAGAGATGAGAAAGTCTTCCTCAGCGATCAATGCAAAGAAATAGCATTGATAGTTTTTCTGCCTGAAAACAACAGAATGGGAAAGACTAGAGATCTCTTTGAGAAAATTAGAGATACCAAGGGAATATTTCATGCAAAGATGGGCTCGATAAAGGACAGAAATCGTATGGACCTAACAGAAGCAGAAGATATTAAGAAGAGGTGGCAAGAATACACAGAAGAACTGTACAAAAAAGATCTTCATGGCCCAGATAATCATGATGGTGGGACCACTCATCTAGAGCCACACAACCTGGAATGTGAAGTCAAGTGGGCCTTAGAAAGCATCACTATGAACAAAGCTAGTGGAGGTGATGGAATTCCAGTTGAGCTATTTCAAATCCTGAAAGATGACACTGTGAAAGTGCTGCACTCAATATGCCAGCAAATTTGGAGAACTCAGCAGTGGCCACAGGACTAGAAAAGGTCAGTTTTCATTCCAATCCCAAAGAGAGGCAATGCCAAAGAATGCTCAAACTACCACACAATTGCAGTCATCTCACATGCTAGTAAAGTAATGCTCAAAATTCTCCAGCCAAGCTTCAGCAATACGTGAACCGTGAACTTCCAGATGTTCAAGCTGGTTTCAGAAAAGGCAGAGGAACCAGAGATCAAATTGCCAACATCTACTGGATCATTGAAAAAGCAAGAGAGTTCAGAAAAACATCTATTTCTACTTATTCACTATTCCAAAGCCTTTGACTGTGTGGATCACAAGAAACTGTGGAAAATTCTGAAGGAGATGGGAATACCAGACCACCTGACCTGCCTCTTGAGAAACCTATATGCAGGTCAGGAAGCAACAGTTAGAACTGGACATGGAACAACAGACTGGTTCCAAATAGGAAAAGGAGTACGTCAAGGCTGTATATTGTCACCCTGCTTATTTAACTTCTATGCAGAGTACATCATGAGAAACGCTGGGCTGGAAGGAGCACAAACTGGAATCAAGATTGCCAGGAGAAATATCAATAACCTCAGATATGCAGATGACACCACCCTTATGGCAGAAAGTGAAGAGGAACTAAAAAGCCTCTTGATCAAAGTGAAAGAGGAGAGTGAAAAAGTTGGCTTAAAGCTCAACATTCAGAAAACGAAGATCATGGCATCTGGTCCTATCACTTCATGGGAAATAGATGGGGAAACAGTGGAAACAGTGGCAGACTATTTTTGGGGGCTCCAAAATCACTGCAGATGTTGATTGCAGCCATGAAATTAAAAGACGCTTATTCCTTGGAAGGACAGTTATGACCTAGATAACATATTCAAAAGCAGAGACATTAGTTTGCCAATAAAGGTCTGTCTACTCAAGGCTATCGTTTTTCCAGTGGTCATGTATGGATGTGAGAGTTGGACTGTGAAGAAAGTTGAGCGCCAAATAATTGATGCTTTTCAACTGTGGTGTTGGAGAAGACTCTTGAGAGTCCCTTGGACTGCAAGGAGATCCAACCAGTCCATCCTAAAGGAGATCAGTCCTGGGTGTTCATTAGAAGGACTGATGTTGAAGCTGAAACTCCAATACTTTGGCCACCTGATGTGAAGAGTTGACTCATTGGAAAAGACCCTGATGCTGCGAGGGATTGGGAGCAGGAGGAGAAGGGGATGACAGAGGATGAGATGTCTGGATGGCATCACTGACTTGATGGCATGAGTTTGGGTGAACTCCAGGAGTTGGTGATGGACAGGATGCCTGGTGTGCTGCGATTCATGGAATCGCAAAGAGTCGGATACAACTGAGTGACTGAACTGAACTGAATGAGTATTTAAAAATAGTTCCTTTGTGTTAGAGATACATAATGAAATATTTGTGTATATTTATAGATTCAACAATATGCCTGAGATTGACTTTAAAATGACCTAGTGAAGAGGTATGGGATTACGCAAACTTTGCAGGTTTTCTACAACTGATAAATGAGAAATTGTGTCTCAGTACAGTTTTCACTTGCATTTGTCTTGTTGTGGGCAATGTAACTTTTTTGTGCTACCTTTTATGTCAGAGGATGAGGAATCTCTCTTGATTTATGTTTCCACTCACGCCTTTGAGTCAGTTTCCTCCTACTGCATTTGAACTTCCTCAATTATTCACTATTTCTCCAGTATCTTTAATATTCTGTTTCCTTCTAAGCTCCAATATTTATTATTTCATTATCTTTTGGCCATATATGACATATAAACAATATGTTTTAGAAGGCTGAACATGAAAAGTAAGTCTCTTTCACACACTCAACCTGAAATTGACACCCCCAGGATGAACCATCATTCTCAGTTTCTTGTGTATTTCTTCAATCACATTCTATACAGAAGGAAGCATATACTTAAGTATTCAGTTTTATAGACACATTCGAATGGCAACATACTCTTAGGCTAAAGTAACAGTAGCTGCTACAATAACCAAACCCTGAAATCTCTGTGATTTAACAAAATATTAGTTTATATACACAAGACAAATAGTCCAAATGTTCAGTGGGTAGCTTCCATGTGTGCTTTAGGAGCCCAAGTTCTGCCACAGCTCAGGACTTTAGAGTTTTCACTTCAACAGCAAATAGAGGAAAACAAAAGAAGACATAATTCTTCCTAACCATCTTGCCTAGAAGTCACCAGATCATACTGCACAGATTCTACTGGAAATAAATCATATGGTCCTTTTAGATGTATAGAGGTTATTTAATGAGAATAAAATCAAGCTTTTAAGAGATATTTAAGTTTTAGTGTAAAGAGAAGGGAAGTAGAATTGTTATTATGAAGTGAAAGAGAGAATAGGCTAAAGAAGATAGTGGTGGTGGTGGTGGTTTGGTCACTAAGTTGTGTCTGACTCTTTTGTGAACCCAGACCGCAGCCTGCCAGGCTCCTCTGTCCATGGGATTTCTCAGGCAAGAATAGTGGAGTGGGTTGCCATTACCTCCTCCAAGGGATCTTCCTCACTCATGGATCTCACCCATGTTTCCTGCATTGCAGACAGATTCTTTCCTGCTGAGCTACCAGGGAAGCCCTAAAGAAGACAGCAAGAGGCTGAGAAATTTAGTCCCTGGCTTGGCATTTACTAAACTTTACTCTAGCATAAATCTTTGAACAGTAGCTGTTTCTGGGGCTTCTCTGGTGGCTCAGACAATAAAGAACCTGCCTGTGATGCAGGAAACCTGGGTTCGATTCCTGGGTTGGGAAGATTCCCTGGAGAAGGAAACAGCAAACCAGTCCAGTATTAGCTTGGCTAATTCCAAAATTTCCAATAGTTTAGATAGGGCTGTCCTATGAAAAAAAATTTTAAATAGCTACATAGTACAAGTATTTCTGCCTGAACCAGGAAGTCACATCTTCAGTCTTAGCAGCATAACTGCAATACATATAGGTATTTCTGCTATGACAGTCTGAAACACCCGAATTTCTGCAAAATCATGGTGCTTAGAAAAATATTTTCAGGGAGTTACCTGAAGAATGGGAGTTTGCAGGCTTGAGGACTAAGGCAACTTCCTCTCTCCTAGTCTTTTAGGTGTTGGCCATCAGTTTTGCATCTTATAGATGCAGATTTTATCCCATTTTAACAGCCTAAAGAAGTGTATATTATACACAGCTGGTTGGAAGGGCAGAAGAATTAAAACCAAAGAGCAGTTAAAGCTCTCTACCAATGACTGATGGGATTCAATGTGAATCTACACCAATATGTGAGAATAATTCTTGAGCACCTGTATTCCACTATCACCCATAATTTATACACAGGACTCCTAACTTGATATTGCACCCTTTATTAACTACTTATTTTCCCACTTCTCTGTGTTCCTAGGATCACCTCCAAAAAAACTCGTCAAATCCTTTTACTCAAATTCTTGTCTCAGGGTCTTTTCTGAGCAACCCAAACTAAGACTTTTTTTCCCCCAACTTCCAGCGTATAGGCTCCTCAATAGTCAGTGGCAATTTGAGCTGCAGTAATTATTAATGGCGGAGAAGGCAATGGCACCCCACTCCAGTACTCTTGCCTGGAAAATCCCATGGATGGAGGACCCTGGTAGGCTGCAGTCCATGGGGTCGCTAAGAGTCAGACACGACTGAGCGATTTCACTTTAACTTTTCACTTTCATGCATTGGAGAAGGAAATGGCAACCCACTCCAGTGTTCTTGCCTGGAGAATCCCAGGGACGGGGGAGCCTGGTGGGCTGCCGTCTATGGGGTCGCACAGAGTCGGACACGACTGAAGCGACTTAGCAGCAGTAGCAGCAATTATTAATGGGCTAGATAGCATAGATAAAAAAGCATCTGAAACCACTCTTACTTGGTGCAAAGCATTAATATGCTAAACAAAATCATATTAGAATCACCTTGACCTCTGGTGTTATAACAATAGTCCCCTACTTATAAGGAATTGTACCTAGAATTACATCAGAGTTTCTTCAAATTGTCCTCTCCTGGTAGACATGTATCTTATTTGCCCCCTTTTTGTTATTTATAGACAATGTTGCCAGGACTCCTCTTGTACATAGAAACTTTCACATGTAGGTATGAAAATCCTTGGGATAAATTCTTAACAGTAGAATTTCTGGATCAGAAATCACATGTATAGCAATTTCCAAAACATCAACAAATTGCTTTCTTGAGCTTTTATCAACTTTGACTCCCACTTCAAAATAGGCAGATTCTAAAAGTAGTCGGTTCCTTCTCATTAACCACTTTGAACTTCAATTTTTCTAATCTGTAAAATATATTAATAAATAGTAACTAGTACCTACACCAAACAGATAGTTATAAATATTAAAAAGGAAAAACTATGTTACCACTCCATAAAGTGCCTGGTATATAACAGACAGTCAAATAATATTAGTTCTCTTAAAAGTAGATGGTCATCTTTAGGAATGAATTAATTTCATCTTTGTGATAGAAGCAAATTATTCATAACTCTAAGTGTTTTTTAATCTAAAAGTAAACATCATATTTTACTCTAAACTGGCCACCCTAATGCAGTGTTCTTATAGGCTCCACACTTTAGTTCTTTTTCTTTTCTCTCTTTTCCTCATTCTCCAATCCTAGTCAGTCATCAAGTTTCTCCCATTTGAAACAGTCACCCTGGTTCTCCTTTCACATTCTTTCAAACCTTCCTTTCTGTTCTTGTGTCATTATCATAATTCAGGCTACTGATAGTTCAAACTTGATCGTAGTACATCTTCTGAAAAAGTCTCCCAGTCTATGATCCATCCTATGCATTTTACCTATTTTATAATATCACTATGTCCTAACATATCATTTCTCTTCTTAAATGGTGATGACTTTTAATGGTGATAGAAAGAACAAAACACTCTATGCAAGGAAAAATCTCCTGTAGAGTAATCTCTAATTCGTTGATGTTATTTTTAACTACTCTCTTCCCCATAAATCTTTTTCTTTAAATGCCTTGTGCTTTGGGTATATAGCTGAATCTTATGCTACTAAATGATCCCCTTGCTTTGTGTATACCTACACTTCACGGTCTAGCTCAAGTAGCATTTTCTTCCAGGGTTTTGACCATTTCAGAAGGAAGTGCTTCCAGTCCACACTGAGCATATATGATACTGTCTAAATCAGAAAATTAGACTTTTCTTCCTTATTTGGTAGTCATACATTTGTACTACCCACAACACTTCATTTTTAAGGTTTTACAGCCGTGTTTTTAAATAGAACTTTCCACATGATGAAAATGTTCTATATTTGTGTTGTCCAGCACAATAACCACTAGCCACATATGGCTATGAGTATCTAAAATGTGGCTAGTGGCTACATATTAAACGACTTTGTCCTGGAGAAAAATGAATTAGTTTTCTGACCTTAGAATATTTGCTAAGAAATATTATATTTCAGGTCCTGTTTAAACGCTTTATACATACTATTTCTATTTCTCAGATAAATAAACTAAAAAAGGTTTAACTACTTTCATAAAGTCCTAATTCTTTGTGATTAACAACAATGATGCCTATCCACAGAATACTGTGGTGAAACTATCAGAAAATATGGGAAGCCAGATAATTGTATTTTTTTTTTAATATTTATTTTTATTTGACTGTCCTGGTCTTAGTTATGGCACGTAGGATACTTGATCTTCATAGGGGCATGCAGGATCTTTATTTGTGGCATGTGGGATCTAATTCCCCAAACAGGGCTCCCTGCATTGCAAGTCCAGAGTCTTAGCAACCAGACCAGGGACGTCCCCCAAAATTGTATTCTTAAGATAGCTATCATTGTAACTTTTGCTTGTCTCTCCTACAATGTCTAGCATACCACCTTGTATATCTATGACAATTGTATCTGAGTGAATTGAAAACTTCACATGGTTTAAAAGTCGTCGTCTACCCTTCTACGTAATGTGCTTCTACAAATTTGAAAGTAAGTTGAATGTGTAAAAATTAAACCAAAAAGTTAAAATGTGACAATATCCACACAATGGAATATTTCTATTCAAAAATAAAAGGGATGAAGGATTCGTGCTTCAACATGGATAAGTCTCCAAAACATTATGTTAGCTGAAAGAAAATAGTCACAAAAGGCCATATATAGTATGATTTTATTTATATGAAATGTCCAGAATAGGCAAATCCGTAGAGACATGAAGTAGATTAGAAGTTGCTTTGTACTGGGAGGGTTAGGCAGAGATAGGGAATGCCTGCTAATAAGCATAAGTTTTTATTTTCTTGAGGTGATAAAAATGTCCTAAGATTGATTGTGGTGATGGATGCATAACTGTGAATCAAAAGCATTGAACTGTACACATTAAATGGGTGAAATGTATGGTATATGCATTATATCTCAAAAATTATGTTTAAATAAGTGTAATCATAGTTCTTAACTATATTTATAAAAGGGTTCTAGTCCTAAGAGCAAAACATAGACTATGAAATATCTAAAAAACCCCTTTACTTTTAGGCATAATCTCTGACAAAAATATATTTAAAAGTAAAGTGAAATAAAATTGTGGTTTTCAAAATTACTTCTTTTTTTTTCCCCAAGGAGTGGAGAAGAGAACATTTTAAGAAACCCGATAAAGCAAAAATAATTTGGCTGAAACAAAGTGGAGATTTAGACTCCTCCCACTCAGACTCCTGCCCTTTCTTCAATATTTCTTAAGAAAGATCTTACAGGTTGGAAGTTCCAGCAAAAAGCAACAAAAGAATAAATAAATACATCTAAGTAAAGACTGTGCAAACGGAACTGTTACTCAGAAAGCTACCATGTAACTCAGAACTGTTTCACATTCATAATACACAAACATAATGAATTCTATTCATGTAAGTTTGAATTCTGCTTCTAGGATTAGATTTAAGGCATGTTGTTTAGAAGTATGAATTGTTCTAGTGAAAAAAGTGAAAAAAAGTCAAGTGAAAAAAAAACTGAGTGTCGTGTCTGACTCTGTCTGACTCTTTGCAAGGGACCCCACGGACTATAGCCCTCCAGGTTCCTTTATCCATGGAATTATCCAAGAATACTGGAGTGGGTAGTTATTCTCTTATCCAGGGGATCTTTCCAACCCTGGGATCCAACCTGGGCTCCTGTATTGCAGGCAGATTCTAAAGTCAAGATTTAGCTCTACTTTACATGAGGCTATTTTTTTTTTCACCTAGTAGGATTAGGTACTTTTGAATTTTTGTTATAACAAGAAAAAATATATAAACACCCCAAAACTAAAAAATAAGTATCCTTAATCTGTGATATTAGAAGAGCTGCTTTCCTGGAGCAATACAACTTACTTAGTCAAGAAGGAAAAAATGGGTTGTTTTCAACTTACTGTACCTAACTTTTGTAACTCACCTCTACATAGATGGCTTTTTTTTTTTCATATTTATTTACTTGGTTGTGCTGAGTCTTGGTTGTGGTACGTGGGATCGTTAATCTTCACTGTGGCGTGTGTGTGTGTGTGTGCACGCATGTGTGTGTGTTCAGTCGCTTGGTCATGTTCGACCCTTTCGTGACCCCGTGGACTGTACCCCACCAGGCTCTTTGCACCATGCAGGGTCTTTTTTAAGTCGCAGCATGTAGAGTCTTTATTTGTGGCATGTGGGATCTAACTCCCTGACAAGGGATCAGACCCAGGCACCCTGCATTGAGAGTTGAGTCTTAGCTACTGGACTACCAGGGAAGTACCTGGATGGCTTGTTAACACCTAAAATTTATGTTATATTATTACATTATATATGACATATTGTACCTTGTTTTAATTATACCAAAATCAGAACTGATCATGTATTTCCCTCAAAAATGTTTTTAAATTTAAAAGTCAAAGTGGAACAAAATTGTGATTTTCAAAATTGTTCAGAGGTAGAAAAAAGAAATCATTTACAGAAACTAAATAAAGCAAAATAATCTCAACTGCTGAATTTTCACTTAACAACTCTTAAACCACCATACTATTTTTAAACTCAAATGAGTAGTCTCTCTTTACACTCATAGCTTATGACCAAACTGTAATATCTGATCTTCCTGTCTATGGCCGTTGAACTAGAACATCAACTCTGCAGATTTTGAACTCGTCAGCCTCCTTAATCACAGTATTTAATAGACAGATAGAAAGAAAGGTGGTCTAAACCTCCTTCTCTTCCTTGCTTTTTCCCTTCCTTTCCTAAATATCTACATTTCTATCTCTCCATCCTATTGGCTCTGTTCCTCTGAGAACCCTATATACTATGTCTATTCTAACTCTGCAGTGCCATTTAACCAGCTCATTTCTTATTAAACCTCAACAGTTTCTCCACTCCACTAAATCAAATCTGTTACCTTTTGCATAATTCACACAATTTCATATAAATGCTTTTATGAAATTACTAATATTTATCATACCACCTATATTTGCTTCTCACATTTTTCTCTCCAGCTATTCTGTTAAGCACTTCAAGGACTCTATTTTCTTTATTTCTTTCTCTAGAGATAATAACAAGAACTATTAATAATAAGGTAAAATATGTAGTATGTGTGTGTGTATATATATACACACAGTGAAAGTGAAGTTGCTCAGTTGTGTCCGACTCTTTGTGACCCCATGGACTGTAGCCTACCAGGCTCCTCTGTCCATGGAATTTTGCCAGGCAAGGATATTGGAGTCGATTGCTATTTTCATCTCCAGGGGATATTCCTGACCTAGGGATCGAACCCGGGGCTCCTGCACTGCAGGCAGACTCTTTACCTAGCACCCACCAAACACAGATATTTATGTGTGTGTATGTGTGTGTGTGTGTGTGTGTGTGTGTATAATTTACCTCAAAGTCTGGTATATAATTTAATTTTAATTTGTTTTTGTTTTTATTTGGAAGAATCACACTTTGGTTTAAAATTATCTGTTAAAAGAATTTTTCCACATTTATTTCACTCAGCCAGGGACATACAACAAAATTACAGAGAAACTTTAGGCCAGATAATTTAAAAGTACAACTGACAGAATGTTTTAATGTTGGGATGAAGTGCATACTTTACTCTATATTTTTCAAACTCAGTTATATTGCTTTGCTAAAAGTAAATAGTACCTCCAGGACACCATCTGGTAAAAATCTCTCTGTGGATTAACTCAGAAAAGGAAGTGAATGAATTTTTATATATTGCATAGTTGTGGTTGCAAAACTGCAGTAAAAATATGTTTTCAATGCACTGGTATAAGTGAGACTTCAGAGTTCAGCTACCTCATCTGATTTGATCCAAAAGGCTTGGAATATTTAAGGCCAAAGCTCATCAATAGGGAAAAGGAGGGGTGTTTTCTTTTCTTGCACTCCTATGACTTGGAAGAGAAAAAATAATAATCCAGGAAATTGAAATCCATGAGCTGGAAAGTATGAATTTGGTCTTTTAGAAATCATTCATTAAAAAATAACATGCAGTTTTTAATGGTAGGCCATAACATATCAGAGAAGTCTGAGACCATCTAAGACAATTGGATGAGACCCAGCAATGTTATTGTGTGCATTCCTGACAATGCAAACTGATCAAATTAGTTTTTACTTGTTTTTTTTTTTTTTTAAATAATGTGTTGTCCAAGCCTTGATCTAGTCCAATCACTAGAGCGATGGAACTTCCCCTTATCTCTCTAGGGAATCCATTCCAGAGACTAATAGATTTCACTGTCAGGAAACATTTCCCCAATTCAGTCTTAAATTTCCGTTACTTAATTTCATCCCATTACTTGACTATAAACCCCCTGTTCTACCTTTCAAAATGACTTGGCTTCTATGATGTTTACATCTTTCAAATATTTGTGAAATGTTATCAAAGCGAGACTCAGTCAGAGATGGACAAATGTGTGTTTTGTTATTTTAATCTTCTCTGACAAATTGAAGTGAAGCCCATTACATATTTATTGTCCAGTTTGAACACAACTCTCTATTTATTTGAGGTATTTATACTCTAAACTGGTATTCTTGTTGTGATCTTAGCAGCACCATTTAAATAACTTTTATCTTCCACCCTTTGCATATACAGACTACAATCTCATTGACTGATTTTATTTACTAGATCATATATAATTTGCTACCCACTATCACCTCAAAGTCTCTTGGTACTACTGCTTTCCAAGTACTGTATATCCTGCCAATTGAATGGCTGTGTTTCTGATTATTTTTCCCCAGATGTATTAGCTACATTTTTCTAGGTTGAATCACATTTCATTTCCTGCCCATATTTCTAACCACTTTAGGTCCTTTTATCTGCCCTCACTGGTTTTGTCAACACTATCCAATCTAGTATCATCTGTAAATTTAATTAACATGATGTGTATCCTCTCTTATAAATCATTAATAAAGTTTTCCTATGATTTGTTTATTTTTTAAGAGTCTAATGCTCTTCAATGTTTATAGTCTTGCTGCAGTCTTAAGAACATACCACTTTGTCACTTAATATTTGTTTCATTATTTTAGAATTGGCTGATGGTGGACTAAAAACAGATTCATGCTTAGGGTCACTGCCATTTCTTAATATTAGTGCTAAGTCACTATTATGATCGTTTCTTGGGAGAACGACAATGCTTTTACTGACAATTTTCTATCCTCCTGCAATTGCTACTTTCCTCATAAATGTAGTCTAACAGCATGGAAGCCTCATTTTGATGTTCTCATGTCCATGATGTAAATTTACAAAGATATCTTATTCCAAATTCTGTTTGCTGTGTAACGAGTTTAAAGTTTAGATACCAATTTACCATGATCATATTCTGTTATATATATGAATAGGATTAATTTAGCATGCTTCTAAGTTATTTTGGAATTGATAAGTTGAACCAAGATCAATATGGTTCATGTGAAGTGAGCAAAACTCTTTTGTTCCTCCTTTACATTTTTAACTGTAATTTCTTTTTTTAAAAATTTATTGGCTGTGCTGGGTCTTCGTTGCTGCTCACGGGCTTTTTCTAGTTGTCATGAACAGGGGATACTCATTGTTGTGGTGCACAGGCTTCTCAGTAAGGTGGCTTCTCTTGTTGCAGAGCATGGGCGCTAGGGCACGCGGGCTTTTGTAGTTGCGGCTCCTGGGCTCTACGGTGCAGGCTCAATAGTTGTGGCCCTGGGGCTTTGTTGTCCCAAGTCATGTGGGATCTTCCTGGACCACGGATTGAATCTGTCTCCTGCACTGGCAGGAGGATCGTAATCACTTGACCACCAGGGAAGTCCTTATAATTTCTTTTTAATTTTTGGTTATTTAAAATTCTTTTCCTGTATTAAAACCTATTTAAAAATTTTTTAATGAGGAAATACATCAGACTTCTAAGTGTGTTTTGAAGACAGAATATTAAAAACAACATGTGTGTACCCACCACCCAGATTAAAAAATGCCATCGCTAGTAACCTTAGCAGCTACCTACATACATCTTTCCAACTGCATACCTGCTTTTCTTAGGGGGCAACTGCTATTATGAATTTTATGAAAATATTTTTCTTTTTTGTTTATACAGTTCTCTGAGTATCCTTATAGCTGAGATGTATTTTTTTTTTTTCTCTGCATCTATTGAGATAATCATATGGTTTTTGTTTTTCAATTTGTTAATGTGGTGTATTACATTGATTGATTTGCGGATACTGAAGAATCCTTGCATCCCTGGGATAAAGCCCACTTGGTCATGGTGTATGATCTTTTTAATGTGTTGTTGGATTCTGATTGCTAGAATTTTGTTTAGGATTTTTGCATCTATATTCATCAGTGATATTGGCCTGTAGTTTTCTTTTTTGTGGGATCTTTGTCAGGTTTTGGTATTAGGGTGATGGTGGCCTCATAGAATGAGTTTGGAAGTTTACCTTCCTCTGCAATTTTCTGGAAGAGTTTGAGCAGGATAGGTGTTAGCTCTTCTCTAAATTTTTGGTAGAATTCAGCTGTGAAGCCGTCTGGACCTGGGCTTTTGTTTGCTGGAAGATTTTTGATTACAGTTTCAATTTCCGTGCTTGTGATGGGTCTGTTAAGGTTTTCTATTTCTTCCTGGTCGAGTTTTGGAAAGTTGTACTTTTCTAAAAATTTGTCCATTTCTTCCTCGTTGTCCATTTTATTGGCATATAATTGTTGATAATAGTCTCTTATGATCCTTTGTATTTCTGTGTTGTCTGTTGTGATCTCTCCATTTTCGTTTCTAATTTTATTGATTTGATTTTTCTCCCTTTGTTTCTTAATGAGTCTGGCTAATGGTTTATCAATTTTATTTATCCTTTCAAAGAACCAGCTTTTGGCTTTGTTGATTTTTGCTATGGTCTCTTTTGTTTCTTTTGCATTTATTTCTGCTCTAATTTTTAAGATTTCTTTCCTTCTACTAACCCTGGGGTTCTTCATTTCTTCCTTTTCTAGAGATGTATTTTTTCAAGAATTAAATATCTCAGGAATTTTAGTTATCCATTTCCATCTTATACTAATTCATTCTCTTTTCTAAATATTTCATTTTTCCTGCATGAATAATGAATATCTTGTGATACGGCCTCAATAAATTTGGAAGAAAGCAATCATTTTTTTCTTCAATCCTTCCTTTACCAAAATCCCTAGTGTTAGTTTTACATGCAACTTTCTCTTCTCCTTCTGCTTCTTCTTCAACGCATTCCCCTTAACTTACATATTTTTGGACCACTTTTTTGTGCTGTCTCTTTCTCATTTATGGGTGTATACATATCTGGAAAAACCCCATGGACAGAGGAGCCTGGTGGGCTACAATCCATGCAGTCGTGAAGAGTCAGACATGACTTAGTGACCAAATAACAACAACAGCATATTCTTAAATTACTTATTATGGTTTAATGATGGTATATAGGTCCAATTACACATGCTTAAATCGACAAGAGGATCCCTCAACTTGCTCTTCAGCTGAGTCTTACATGTCAATATATTTCTTAAGGGATTAGAAAATGTGTATGGGTACCTAAATTTAAGAACTACACTTATTCCCTAACAAATGTAAACTTCTACTTTTTTCTAGTTTTGGGTTCCATTTTAATTGCTATTTCTCATCTCTATATCCAGGCAACAACTTTTAACATATTTCCATCTTTTAAACCAAAACCTAACTCAAATTTCTTCCTTAAATTATATAGGTGTGACATAGAGTCTCAGGTTTTTTCATATTTTTCCCATTATCTTGTTATTGCTTTTTTAAAAATTGTATGTGCTCAATTATTTAGCGAATGTTAATCTTCATTTGGTTTACAATAGAAAAAATGAAAACAATCAAAATGTCTAATAATTGGGGCTCTTGCTAAACAAAACATAGATATAATTCCACATTGGAATACTGCTGCTGCTAACTCGCTTCAGTCGTGTCCGGACTCTGTGCAACACCATAGATGGCAGCCCATCAGGCTCCACCATCCCTGGGATTCTCCAGGCAAGAACACTGGAGTGGGTTGCCAGTGCCTTCTCCAATGCATGAAAGTGAAAAGTGAAAGTGAAGTCGCTCAGTCCTGTCCGACTCCTAGCAACCCCATGGACTGCAGCCCACCAGGCCCCTCCGTCCATGGGATTTTCCATGCAAGAGTACTGGAGTGGGGTGCCATTGCCTTCTCCGATTGGAATACTAGGACTTAATTAAAATTAGTCCTCGCCAATCTTACCCTCTGTTAATGAGAGTCTCTTTATTGGATATAGGAGTCAAGTACCTAGGGTGGCCCACAACAGCTGAGTAACAAATACAGGGTTACAAAAGCCAACTCATCATCTTGGATGCATGGAGGGATTGTCCCATAAGAGAATAATTGTGTGGTACCATTCATTCTCCAGAGCTCCTCATGGGATCAAACTGAAGCTAGACTTCTGAAACCACACCTTTGTCTAGCTTCTTTATCTGCCCTTTCCTATTTTCTTTACTTTCTTTTGAAGAATGGTCTCTTACTAAATCATTGCACAAGAATCTCTTTCTTGAGCTCTGCTTCTAGGGGACCCAACCTAAGAGAACTGGTGATACAAGTGGTCCTACAAAGCATACTTTAAGGATAAGACTCTGGAGCTGATTCACTCACTGACTGGCTAAGGACAAACTAATAATCAGCGATTCCTGGTAAGTTGTGGCAGTGCAACTGTTAAGACTTTCACCTAGGTGCACAGAGATGGAATTATGTAGAAAATAATTTACTGCTTGTGCAGTAGCTCCAGATTTTGTGTAGTATCAGATAATATTTCAGGGATAGAGTCATCAAGACACAAAAGGATGTCAAGAAACCATGTGACTCTGTCATCACACAGAACATTTCACTGAGTCCAGTGATGGCATGTAGAACAGAATACAATGACATTAGGCAAAAGGACTCCCATTCTGGTATAATTTGTTAATTAAAACAGAGAAGTAACTTGGAGACTGGGGAAAAAAAAACAGCGAGAAAGCAAGATAGCCATATTGTTGAAAGATAGGTGCCAGAGATTATTTTTAGTGAGGATAGGGGAATGATGAATCAGAAGCTACAGAAAACAAAACAAAACAAAACAAAACTGAACAATACTGAGCAACCAATATCCCAGGCATATGAATATATAATGAAGAAGATATAGAGCTTCCACTCTAGAGTGTATTGGGGTAGTCAAATTCTTGGTGCAGCTCCAAATAAAGTCAGTACAGGAATAATTCTGAGAAAAGCCTCAGGACCTAGGGTACTTTTCTTCTCAGAGGACCAGTTCCATCAGTTACAATGGAAGAGCTGAGGAGGAGCAAAAGCACTGAAAGATCATGAGACCAAGCACAGAGCATTACCTGGATGACAGTTTAAGGTACAATTATGTAAAGTTTAAAAATAAAATAAAATAAAAAAAAACATTTTTATGGAAATTTGTAAAAATAAATGCATATGTATAGAAATATATGATTAAAAAAAAAAAGAAAAGAAAGGACTGTTACAGTGGCTAGTATTTGGACTTGTGATCAAGTGAGGCAGAAATATGGAACATGGTGAACTAAGGAACGTTGCTGCTGCTGCTCCTAAGTCGCTTCAGTTGTTTTGGACTCTGTGCGACCCCATAGACGGCAGCCCAACAGGCTCCCCCATCCCTGGGATTCTTCAGGCAAGAATACTGGAGTGGGTTGCCATTTCCTTCTCCAATGCATGAAAGTGAAAAGTGAAAGTGAAGGCGCTCAGTCGTGTCCAACTCTTAGCGACCCCATGGACTGCAGCCTACCAGGCTCCTCCGTCCATGGGATTTTCCAGGCAAGAGTACTGCAGTGGGTTGCCAGGAATGTTAGGGAAACTAAAAATGCCTGGTACTACAGAACATACTTCAGATATAATATCTCATAACAACATTTTGTAGTAGATCAGAAAAGTAAGACTGAGAATCTAAATAATTTTCTCAAGGTTAAAGTGTTAGTCACTCAGTCGTGCCTGACTCTTTGGGATCCAATGGACTGTAGCTCACCAGGTTCTTCTGTCCACGGGGTTTTCTCCAGGCAAGAATACTGGAGTGGGTTGCCATTTCCTTCTCCAGGGGAATCTTCCTGATCCAGGGATTGAACCTGGGTGTCCTGCATTACAGGAAGATTCTTTACCATCTGAGCCATGAGGGAAGGCTTCTCAAGGTTAAACCACTCTCAAAGACAGGTGTAATGATTTTTACTTGAGATCTAAGTCTAAACTCTTATGTTAATAAATTGTGCCTGCCAGATGCTCTAGGCTCCAGGTACAAATTAAGTAGGAGTTAAGGACAATGATCTTTGCACAGATTCTGTTGGTGCTACCAAAGAAATTTTAGTTCAGATACACTGGGAAAAGAGTAGTTCATTTCCTAGACTTCTGTCTTGGTAGAAATCATTAAGAGTACGTAAAGGATAGAATTTTCTCAATGGAGTCGGCTGTGCCATATATTGGTGGCTTGGAACATTAATCCCAGAGAGGTCAAAAGTTATTAATTCTCAAGAAAGACCCTCTTTCACCTTTTGATGGTATCAATCTAATTCTGAACCTTGAAGAAACAGGGGCATTGTCTTTAATTACTTAAAGAACGGAAAAATTTTGCTTGTCAGGTAGTCTAGTTTGCATTCTCTGTTTTGCTGTTTCATTTGTACATCCTTTAGAAATTGTCAAGGGCTTAGAAGAGCAGATAAAAATGAATCAGTTATTCTCTATCTAGCATTTTTGTGGGAAAAAATTGAGATTATTGGTTGAAATGAGGCCTGCAGCCATGAAATTAAAAGACGCTTACTCCTTGGAAGAAAAGTTATGACCAACCTAGATAGCATATTGAAAAGCAGAGACATTACTTTGCCAACAAAGGTCCGTCTAGTCAAGGCTATGGTTTTTCCAGTGGTCATGTATGGATGTGAGAGTTGGACTGTGAAGAAAGCTGAGTGCCGAAGAATTGATGCTTTTGAACTGTGGTGTTGGAGAAGACTCTTGAGAGTCCCTTGGACTGCAAGGAGATCCAACCAGTCCATTCTGAAGGAGGTCAGCCCTGGGATTTCTTTGGAAGGAATGATGCTAAAGCTGAAACTCCAGTACTGTGGCCACCTCATGCGAAGAGTTGACTCATTGGAAAAGACTCTGATGCTGGGAGGGATTTGGGGCAGGAGGAGAAGGGGACGACAGAGGATGAGATGGCTGGATGGCATCACTGACTCGATGGACGTGAGTCTGAGTGAACTCCGGGAGTTGGTGATGGACAGGGAGGCCTGGCGTGCTGCGATTCATGGGGTTGCAAAGAGTCGGACACAACTGAGCGACTGAACTGAACTAAACTGATACCTGTACCTGTTACATTTATTGAAATAATCTCTCTTATATGTAAAGAACCATTATATATTATTGTACATAGATTATATACACAGAAAAAATTCACTAAAAATGCAACTGATCACAGTACCATTTAGAGCAAATAATTTCTTCTTAATACCACTACCTTCATTAAGAACAAAATAGAGCTGAGAAAAAGTACTATGGGTTCTTTTTAATCTGGTCAATGGCAAGAGGGCAAAAACCAGAACATTGTTTCCCTATATTAATTTTTAAAGTCCAATTAAAGGTAACATCTACAACCTTGCTTCTGTTGTGTTTGCCAAATATTTTTAAACATTAAACACAAAGTGCTGATTGCAATATAAGATGAAAAGTTCTTGCTGCTATACTCTGCCAGTGATAAAAGCTTTGTCCCTGGGGACTTGGCTAACATTCAGTCACATGATACAAGGTATATTACACAAAACTTAATTCTATTCCAAGGGTTTTTTCATCCAAATGACCAAATGCAGGCTAATGTTACTATTATCTCTGCTTTCATTACTGCCTATAAAAGCATAGGCATGTGATTCTGAAATAAGAATATTATACAAACAAAAAACCTGAAACAGTCTAAGTTTGGAAAAAAGTGTTTTAATGAGAAGTGTTACATATTCTTAACTACTCAACAATTTGCATATCTTCCCAAATTAGGATAAGAGCTTTCTATATTTGGACACACTCCGAGGTTGAGGTAGTTCAGGGTAAGGATATGGCCACACTGCGAGTCTTGTGGTATCCTAGCTCCCTGACCAGGGACTGAACCCAGGCCCACAGCAGTGATAGTGCAGAACCCTAACCACTGGACCACCTGGAAATTCCTAGGATATGGATTCTATACCCACATGTACTTTCTACTACCCACTCCCCTTGCCTATGACTAACATCAGTTAGGACTCTTCTGGTCATAAGTGACCAAAACTATTTTGAACTGGTTTAGCAAAATTATACAGGGAAGAATTGTACAAAATGAAGATACACTGGAAACTTATAAAGGTCTTTCTCATTATCTCTTTCCACAGGCCAGCTTAGTTTTCTATCATCACTGCAGTCTGCCTTTTTCCACATAAAGAAAAACATGGCTCCTATAGTTAGAGAGTTGTACATTTCACAGCTTCAATAATGGTACTTTAGTCCTAAATTCGAAATTATTAGGGGAGGTTCTCATTGACCTAATTAATGAGTCATGTGTCTATCCCTAGACAAATTAACTTTGCCTGGGTAGGTAAGGAACTGTGTCCAAGCTTGGGCAAATAGTCCCTAAACTACACATCTGGGACCAAAAGTCATGTTAGGCATATGAATGGGGAGAAATTTTTCCAGAAGAGATATGCTGGACACATTATCCCACAGATGTTTCCTACCCTAAAAAAAATCAAATTCTCTAGAAAAAATGCATATTAAAGGTTATTAATGTTACTATGCATTTTTTTTCCTACTGAACTAAAAACAGTGACAACAGAGAAAACAGAACTGATCTCATTTTATTTGGCAGTTCTACCAACTTAAATGTCTGCGGGCAATGCTATAACTCCTGGGTTTATTTGTTTATATCCTCTCTTGTTCCAGAAAGAATTTAAGCCAACTCAAAAAAAAAAAAAAAAGCATTATATAATGGCAGAACATAAATTAAATGTGATACAAAAGAGCGAAAAGCAAGGGTGGAAACAAAATGGAATCATAAATAATGTATTCTGTATTGCAGAGATACACATTCACTACAGGTAGATTATAAAGTTTTATAATAAGTTTCCTAATAACTAGCTGAGTTTTCTAATAACTTCATCAGTTACATAATTCTTAATTATACATTAGGCAATGAACCAATTCTTTTGTTGTTGCTCAGTCACTAAGTCGTGTCCAACTCTGGGACTGCAGTCCACCCCATGGAATGCAGCATGCCAGGCTCTTCTGTCTACTACTGTCTCCCAGAGTTTGCTCAAATTCATGTCCACTGAGTCAGTGATGCTATCTAACCATCTCATCCTCTGTTGCCCTCTTTTCCTTTGGCTTTCAATCTTTCCCAGCATTAGGATCTTTTCCAGTCAGTCAGCTCTTCACATCAGGTGGCCAAAGTATTGGAGCTTCGGCTTCAGCAACAGTTCTTCCAATGAGTATTCAGGGTTGATTTCCTTTAGGACTGACTGGCTTGATCTCCTTGCAGTCTAAGGGACTCTCAAGAGTCTTCTCTGGAACCACAATTCAAAGGCATCAATTCTTCGGCATTCAGCCTTCTTTTTGATCCAAGTCTTACATCTGTTGGAGAAGGAAATGGCAACCTACTCCAGTACTCTTGCCAGGAAAATCCCATGGATGGAGAAGCCTGGTAGGCTACAGTCCATGGTGAAGAGTTGGACATGACTGAATGACTTCACTTTCACTTTTCACTTTCATGCATTGGAGAAGGAAATGGCCACCCACTCCAGTATTCTTGCCCGGAGAATCCCAGGGACAGAGGAGCCTGGTGGGCTGCCGTCTATGGAGTCGCACAGAGTCGGACACGACTGAAGTGACTTAGCAGCAGCAGCAGCTTACATCTGTACATGACTACTGGAAAAACCCGTATCTTTGATTATATGGACATTGGTCAGCCAAGTGATGTCTCTGCTTTTTAATACACTGTTTAGGTTTGTCATAGTTTTCCTTCCAAGGAGCAAGCGTCTTTTAGTTTCATGGCTGCAGCCACCATCCACAGTGATTCTGGAGCCCTAGAAAATAAAATCTGCCACTGCTTCCACTTTTTCTTCTTTTATTTGACATGAAGTGATGGGACAAGATGCCATGACCTTAGTTTTTTTAATGTTGAGTTTCAAGTCATCTTTTTCACATCTCTTTCACATTTTTTTCTTCTCTTTCATGCTCATCAATTGGTTCTTTAGTTCCTTTTCATTTTCTGCCATCAGTGATATCATCTGCATATCTGAGGTTGCTGAAATTTCTCCCGACAATCTTGATTACAGCTTGTCAGTCATCCAGCCCGGCATTTCACATAATGTATTCTGCATAGAAGTTAAATAAATGGAGTGACAATACACAGCCTTGTTTTACTCCTTTCCCAATTCTGAACCAGTCAGTTGTTTCATATCTGGTCCTAACTGTTGCTTCTTGACTCGCATGCAGGTTTCCCAGGAGACAGGTAAGATGGTCTGGTACTCCCATCTCTTTTCCAGTTTGTTGCAATCTACATAGGCAAAGGCTTTAGCATAGTCAATGAAGTCGAAGTCTTTGCAAAACTCCTTCGCTATCTCCATGATCCATCAATTTCTTAAGAAGCATAAAATCCACACTTATATAATGTACATGTGCACCTCATATGTGATCAGAAAGGGTCTTCTGCTAGAAATCCTCACTTACCCTCACTTATATTCTTGATGTCTCTCCTCATTTATTATGGACAAAGAGCTACCTTTCTATGCTAGCAAGGGGGCAAAGTGGGAGAGTTGCCACTTTAAAAGTGTTTGGTGATATGGCTCTGAGGAGAGATTTAAGTAAATAGATGATGCCAACTTTGAGAATATCTGGGAGAACATTCAGGCAGAGGAACCAATAATAACAAAGCCCAGAAAATGGAGCATGCTCAGCATGTTCAAGGAAAAGACAGTGTGTCTGGAGGAGAATCAGTGAGGGATAAAATGGCAGGATGTTGAGGTAGAACCAGATATGCAGGGCACTCTATACCATGATGAAGACTGGCTGCTACTCTAAGCATGAGGGGAAACCATTAGAGGGTTTTGAGCAGAGAAGTAATATGATCGACTTTGATTTTAAAAGGATGACTCTGGCTGCTGTGTAGAGAAAGACTTAGGAGGTAAGAGTAAAAGAAAAGAAACAGGTTAAGAAGTTACTAGATAGAAGCTAGATAAGAGATCAAAATATTTTTACTAAGGGAGGGTACTAGAAGGGAAGAGAAATGGTCAGACTCGGGATATATTCTGGAGGTAAACCTGACAGCGTTTGCTGATAGATTTAATATAGAGTGAGGGAAGACTGGCAGTTGAAGAACAGTGTCCTAAAGTCGATGAAAGTAAGATTGGCTAGTATACAGTTCTAAAGTTATTTCTCGACAGTAAGAGATAAAAAATATTAACTGTAAAATAGGGAAATGAATTTTGTGTAACTTGAAAACTCCTCCCTTAACTTTCCTTTAAGGCCTCAACTGCTCATGTACAAGAACAGAACTGTTGATCACTGTAGACAATATTAGAATAAATTTTAAATACACTTCTACTAGTCTTTCAGAGTGCCTTTTCATGCCCTGCTGCTGCTGCTAAGTCACTTTAGTCGTGTCCGACTCTGTGCGACCCCAGAGACGGCAGCCCACCAGGCTCCCCCATCCCTGGGATTCTCCAGGCAAGAACACTGGAGTGGGTTGCCATTTCCTTCTCCAATGCATGAAAGTGAAAAGTGAAAGTGAAGTCGCTCAGGTTGTCTACTTGAAAGTTATACAGTCATGTCCGACTCCTAGTGACCCCATGGACTGCAGTCTACCAGGCTCCTCTGTCCATGGCATTTTCCGGGCAAGAGTACTGGAGTGGGGTGCCATTGCCTTCTCCGTTCATGCGCTAGTGTTGCCTTTTCTTAAAAAGAGCTACACAGTCATCCCTCAATATCCATGGAGGTGGATATTATTTCAGGTCTCCCATGGATACAAAAGTCCATGGATGCTCAAGTCTGCTATAAAATAGCATAGTATTGCATATAATCTATACAGATCTTCCCATATACTTTATTATTTTTAAAAATATTTACTTATTTGGCTGCATTTGGTCTTAGATTGGGCACATGGAGTCTTTGTTGTGTCAGGTAGGATCTTTTGTTGCAGTGCACAGACTCTTCAAGTGTGGTGTGCAGGCTCAGTGGTTGCAATGCAAGGGCTTAGTTGCTCCACAGCACGTGGGATCCTAGTTTTCCAACCAGGGATGGAACCTGTGTCCCCTGCATTGCAAGGTGGATTCTTAACCAATGGACTACCAGGGAAGTCCCCAACATACCTTAAATCATCTCAAGATTACTTATACTACTTTGCAATGTAAAAGCTATGTAAATATTAATAGTTGCAGTATGTGGCAAATTTAAGTTTTACTTTGTAGAGCTTTCTGAAATTTTTTTCAAATATTTTTGATCTGTGGTTGGTTGAGTCCACTGATGCAGAACTCACAGATACAGAGGGCAGACTGTAGTGCAATGAAATGGCTAGGTCTACCAGACCAAATCTTAAAAGTTGATGGGACTAGTGAATTTCTAAGCAGGTCTTCTACATTAAATTTGACACGTACTGGTATTCCTAATAATAGAATTGATAAAAAGAGGAAAGAGGCAGTGAAGTGACAGTTAAAGAAATTATCATCTTCCAAACTGTTTGACAGACTCATCTTGTAATTTGGAAGTGAAGCACTTGCCTTCAAAGGGAGCTAGGAAAGAGCACGGTAAAGGTAAGCAAATAAAATAGGTATTTTATCTAGAAGCATATCTTTAGCATGTTGTCTAAAACTGTAGTTTGATTAAAATGGCTTTTTAAGAATTCCATATCCCAGACAAACAGAAGCTCAGAGCATTTGTTTTTAGAAGATTCGTACTACAAGAAATGTTAAAGGAAGTTCTTCAGGCTGAGGGAAATACCAGATTTACACAAAGAATGAAAAGCTTTGCAAATGAAAAATTGTATGGGTAAATATAAACTACATTTTTTTCATATCTTAATTTCTTTAAACATTGTAAAATTGGTTTATAATATGATATAAAGAAAGTTTAACAAAAACAAATAGAAGGGGTGTCAAATTATATGTGATGTAGTATATTATTTGAAGGCAGACTGTGATAACTTGAAGATGAAATTACAAATTCTTGACTAACCACTGAGAATAATAATACAAAAGATATGGATAATTAGCTGAAAGAGGGAAAAATCGTATATTAAAAACTATGAATTTGAAAGGCAGGGAAGGAAGCCAAAAAAAAAACATAAAAAAGAAGAGGTAAGACAAATAGAAAACAAATAGCAATATGGTAGGCTTAACCCAAGACTTATTCAAAATTAAATTATCAATAAATATAAGTGGACAAAATATTCTCATTAAAAGTCAGAAACTGTTAGCCAATAAAACACACAAGAACCAATACTTATAAGGAGCACACATTATAAAAATACAGATAGATTACAAGTAAAAGAACAATAAAAAAAAAAAAATACCATGCAAGAATTAAGCATAAGTAAGCTAAATTGGTTATATTCAGATCAGACAAAATAGACTTCAGAACAAGGAATATTATCAAAGAAAGACATTTCATAATAATAAAAGATCAATTCATTAAGATGACATAACAATGGTAAACATGTATCCATCTCTTAAGAGAGCTTCAAAACACATTTCTAAAAACTGACATAAATAAAGATATAGACAAATCTACAATCGTAAATAGAGATTTTAATATATCTCTTTATTAATAGTTGATGAGAATATGAGACAAAAAATGAAATAGAAAACTTGGAAAACCAAACTGACCTAATTAACAATAATAGAAGAGTAAACTCAAAAACTACAGAATATATATTCATTTCAACAGAAGGAATGCCCACCAACTCATAGGTTGTGTCTCAATGAATTTTTAGAAATCACATAAATTTCAAAAGATTGAAAATATACAGTTTGTCTTGTGACCAAATCAAATTATAAATCAATTACGAAAAGATAATAGCCAGGACATGGAAGCAACCTAGATGTCCATCAGCAGATGAATGGATAAGAAAGCTGTGGTACATATACACAATGGAGTATTACTCAGCCATTAAAAAGAATACATTTGAATCAGTTCTAATGAGGTGGATGAAACTGGAGCCTACTATACAGAGTGAAGTAAGCCAGAAAGAAAAACACCAATACAGTATACTAACACATATATATGGAATTTAGAAAGACGGTAACGTAACCCTGTAAGCGAGACAGCAAAAGAGACACAGATGTATAGAACAGTCTTTTGGACTCTGTGGGAGAGGGAGAGGGTGGGATGAAATGGGAGAATGGCATTGAAACATGTATAATATCATATATGAAACGAATTGCCAGTTCAGGTTTGATGCATGATACTGGATGCTTGGGGCTGGTGCACTGGGATGACCCAGAGGGATGGTACGGGGAGGGAGGAAGGAGGGGGGTTCAGGATGGGGAACACGTGTATACCTGTGGCAGATTCATGTTGATGTATGGCAAAAACCAATACAATATTGTAAAGTAATTAACCTCCAATTAAAAAAACAGAAAGATATCTCAGAAACCCCCATGTACTGACAATTAAAACAACGTATTTCTAAACAACACTTACGTCAAATAAGAAATTACAGGAAAATCATAAAATATTTTGAAATAATAACAAAAATAACATATCAAATATTTATGGTGCAGCTAAAACAGGGTTTAAAGGGCAATCCATAGCTCTAAGTGCTTTAATTGGAAACAAAAGATTTACAATCAATTAAGCTTCTATCTGAAAAAGTGAAAAAAAAAGCACACTAATTTAAATAAAAGCAAGCAGAGAGAAGGAAATAATAAATACATGAGTGGACATCATCAAAATAAAAAAACAGCAGTAAGACAGAAAACCAGCAAAATACACATACATTTTAATCTTGTAGTTCCTAGATATATACATATAAAATCATCAAGTAGTAATAGCCATCATACAGAATTTATAATTTAAAAAACCTGAAAACAACTTAAATGTTAGAAATGAAGGAACTGCAAAGACATCTATATAACAGGGTTGTTCAGTGGTAAACAATCTGCCTGTCAATGCAGCAGACACAGGAGATGAGGGTTCTGATCACTGGGTCAGGAAGATCCCCTGGAGTAGGAAATGGCAACCCACTCCAGTATTCTTGCCTGGAAAATTCCATGGACAGAGGAGCCTGGTGGGCAGGCTGCAATTCATGGGGTGGCAAAGAGTTAGACACAACTGAGCATGTATGCAACACAATGCAATTCTGCCTAAACAATCTGTATAAAATTTCATTTGTTTTTTAATGTGGCAACTTTTTAGCAACTATTGTAGTATGATCTGAGATGTCTGAATTTAAAGAAGCAAGGTAAAGAACAAAATAAAAGGAATACTATGTGTAGGTGTATGCTTTTTAAAGAATGTGTGTATGTGCATGTATTTTTATATATTTACATACACATAAAAATATCTTGGAAATACACACCAGAAACTGGTGATTGTAGTTGCTTCTGAAGAAGAGACCTGAGTGGTTTGAACATAAGGGTAATGTTATGTTTCACTCAGGACTGTTTTGCCTCTTAGAATTTAATACTGTGGAAGCATTTCCTATTCAAGTATAAATATATATATTTTTGGCCATGCTGCGTGGCTTATGGGATTTTAGTTCTCCAACCAAGGGTTGAACCCAAGCCCTCGGCAGTGAGAGCCCAGAGTCCTAACCACTGGCGTACTGGGAGATTCCCTCCAAAATATTTTCAGTTAAAAAAAAAAAAGGTAATAAATATCCTGAAATAATAAACAAGGAAAAGAAAGGCAAGAAGGATTGAAGTCAGAAGTCCTTGATAGGTTACAGATTTGACTTTCTATATATGGAGTCTCCTTTGAGGAAACAGGCCATTGTTTAGATAGGATAGTCAAAAACAAACAAACAGGAGCTTCCATGGCCTTTTCTCTTTACCCTTATAGTTGTGCCTAAAGCAAGCATGGAAAGTCCTTTGCTATATACCTAAAGGGATTAAAAAGATACAAATGAACAAGCTGTTCATAGAAGTCTCTATTTAGTGATAAAGTTGCCCAAATTCAGGCATCTTTCTTTGAGCCTGCGGATTCCATCCAAGGTTCCATGTATCCTTTGCTCTGGGTCTATGATGACTTCCCTGGTGGCTCAGATGGTAAAGCAATGGAGAATAAAAGGAATGGTATACTAATTGTCTCATGACTACATATATGGTGTAGTCACAAAAATTAACAGTCAGAACTACAATTGTGGTGTTTTCACTGTGTCAAGAACCCATATAAAATACTTTTCAGGAGGTAAAATAAAAACATTGACCTTTCCTTGTATAAAATGTGTAAATTCTCCAGATTTTAAAATTAAAGTTACCCTCTGTGTTCAGAAGTATAGGAATAGTGTGACTCTACATATAGTTCTCTAAATAGCCAGGTTCTATTTTATCTTCTAGAATAACTTCACATCTCTGATTACCTTCTTCTGAAATAACTTTTATTTTTAACTGAAGTACAGTTGACATAATCAAAAAAGATTTTAGCATTACTGACTCAATGGACATGAAGTTAGGTAAACTCCAGGAGATAGTGAACGGCAGGGGAGTCTGGCATGCTGTAGTCCATGGGGTTGCAAAACAATAACAAAAATGGATGTATCAATACAATTTACAAGTGTACCATATAATGATTTATACTTTTTAAAGGTTATACTCTATTTCTAGTTATAAAATATTGGCTAAAATGCCTTTGTTGTACAATATATCCTTGTACCTTATTTTATACATACCAGTTTGCACCTTCGTCTCCCACCCCCATACTGCCCTCCCCCTTTCCTCGTCCCTCTGGTAACCACTAGTTTTTTATATTATGAGTCTGCTTTTTTTTGGTTATGTTCACTAGTTTGTTGTATTTTTCAGATTACACATATAAGTGATATCATACAGTATTTGTCTTTCTCTGTATGATTTTCTTCACTTAGCATCATGCCCTCCAACTCCACCCATGTTGTTGCAAATGGCAAAATTTCACTCTTTTTTATGGCTGGATAGTAGTCCACACAAACACATCTTCTCTATCATTTTCATCTACTGACAGACATGTAGGTTGCCTCCTTATCTTGGCAAGTACAAATAATGCTGCCAAGAACACCAGGGTGAATGTATCTTTTCAAAGAGCATTTAAATATTTTTTAAATTAGAGGATAATTTATTTACAACATTTTGTTGGTTTTTGCCATATAATGTGAATCAGTCATAAGTATACATATATCCCCTCCTTCTTGAGCCTTCTTCCTACCACCCAATCTCATGCCTCTAGGTCATCACAGAACACCAGGCTAAGCTCCCTGTGTTAATACTTCCCACTAGCCATCTATTTTACACATGGTAAAGTGTATATTCCAATGCTACTCTTTATTTGTCCCACCTTCTCCATCCCCTACTGTGTCTACAAGTTTGTTGTGTCTCTATTCCTGCCCTGCGAATCAGCTCATCAGTGCTATTTTTCCAGATTCTATAAATATGTGTTAATATATGATATTTCTTTTTCTCTTTCTCATTTACTTCACTCTCTATAACAGACTCTAGGTTCATCCTTCTCAGTTTGACTCAGATTTGTTCCTTTTTATGGCTGAGTAATATTCCATTGCATATACATACTACAACTTCTTTATCCATTCATCTGTTGATGGACTTCTAGGTTGTTTCCATGTCCTGGTTATTGTAAATAGTGCTGCAATGAACACTGGACTACATGTGTGTTTTTATTTTTTAACTGGAGGAAAATTGCTTTACAATGTTGTATTGGTTTCTGCCATACAACAATGCAAATTAGCCATATTTATACATAAATCATCCCCCTTTTGAGCTCCCCTCTCCTCCACCTTCTCACCCTTCAAGGTCATCACAGGGTGCCAGGCTGGGCTTCCTGTGTTATACAGCAACTTCTCATTAACTATCTATTTTACACATGGTAGTGTATATATGTCGATCCTACTTTCTCCATTTGTCCCACTCTTTTCTTCCCTCACTGTGTCCACAGTCCATTATATATATCTGCATCTCCATTCCTTCCCTACAAATAGGTTCATAAATGCCATTTTTCCAGATTCTACATACATGTATTAATATACTATATTTGTTTTTCTCTTTCTGACTTATTTCACTTTGTATAACAAGCTCTAGGTTCATCCATCTCACTAGAACTGACTCAAATGTGTTCTTTTTTATGGTTGAGTAATATTCCATTATATATATATAATGTATATATATATATATATACACACACACACCATATCTTCTTTATCCATTCATCTGTTGATGGACATCTAGATTGTTTCCATGTCCTATTGTAAATAGTCCTGCTATGAACACTGAAGTACATGTGTCTTTTACAGTTATGGTTTTCTCAAGGTATATGCCCAGCAGTGGGATTGCTGCGCATATGGTAGTTTTATTCCTAGTTTCTAAAGGAATCTCCATACTGTTGTCTATAGTGGCTGTATCAATTTACAGTTCTACAACAGTGTAAGAGGGCTCCCTTTTCTCCATATCCTCTCCAGCATGTACTGTTTATAGGTTTTTTGATGATGGCCATTCTGACCTGTGTGTGGTGTACTTCATTGTAGTTTTAATTTGCATTTCTCTAATAATGAGCAATGTTGAGCATCTTTTTATGTGTTTGTTGGTCATCTGTATGTCTTCTCTGGAGAAACATCTCTTCCACCCATCAAATGAACATTTTTGTTTTTTCAGATATATATCCAGCAAAGGACCTGCTGGGTCATATGGCAGTTCTATTTTTGTTTTTTGAGATACCTTTATACTATTTTCCACAGTGGCTCCACCAATTTACATTCCCACCAACAGTGTATGTGGGTTCTCTTTTCTCCACTTCCTTGTCAGCATTTGCTATTTCTGTTCTTTTGGATAGCCATTCTGACAGTCGTGAGGTGATATCTTGTTGTGGTCTTGATTTGCATTTCCCTACTAATAAGTGATGTTAAGCATATTTTCATGTGCCGGTTGGCCATCCATATATCCTCTTTGGAAAAATGTCTATTAAGATCTTCTGCCCACTTTCCAATTGAGCTGTTCTGTTTTTTTTTTTTTTTTTTTGATGCTGAGTTGCATGAGCTGTTTATATAACTTGGATATTAACCTCTTATCAGTCATATCATTTGCAAATGTTTTCTATCATTCAGTAGGTTGTCTTTTTATTTTGTCAATGATTTCCTTAGCTGTGCAAGAACGTTAAAGTTCATTTAGGTCCCGTTTGTTTATTTTTGCTTTATTTCCTTTGCTTTAGGAGACATATCCAAAAAAATATTGCTATAATTTATCTCAAAGAGTGTTTGGCCCTTGTTTTCCTCTAAGACTTTTATAGCTGCCAGTTTCACATTTAGTTTTTAAATCCACTCTGAAGTTTCTTTTTTAAAAAAAATATGGTATTAAAGAATGTTTTAATTTTCTTTTTCTGCATGTTCAGTTCAGTTCGGTCACTCAGTCATGTTCGACTCTTTGCGACCCCATGAATCACAGCACACCAGGCCTCCCTGTCCATCACCAACTCCCAGAGTTCACCCAAACTCATGTCCATCGAGTCAGTGATGCCATCCAGCCATCTAATCCTCTGTCATCCCCTTCTCCTCCTGCCCTCAATTTATCCCAGCATCAGGGTCTTTTCCAATAAGTCAACTCTTGGCGTGAGGTGGCCAAAGTACTGGAGTTTCAGCTTCAACATCAGTCCTTCCAATGAACACCCAGGACTGATCCCCTTTAGGATGGACTGGTTGGATCTCCTTGCAGTCCTAGGGACTCTCAGGAGTCTTCTCCAACACCACAGTTCAAAAGCATCAATTCTACAGCGCTCAGCTTTCTTCACAGTCCAACTCTTACATCCATACATGACTACTGGAAAAACCATAGCCGTGACTAGATGGACCTTTGTTGGCAAAGTAATGTCTCTGCTTTTGAATATGCTATCTAGGTTGGTCATAACTTTTCTTCCAAGGAGTAAGCGTTTTTTAAATTTCATGGCTGCAATCACCATCTGCAGTGATTTTGGAGCCCCCCAAAATAAAGTCAGCCACTCTTTCCACTGTGTCCCCATCTATTTGCCATGAAGTGATGGGACCAGATGCCATGATCTTTGTTTTTTGAATGTTGAGCTTTAAGCCAACTTTTTCACTCTCCTCTTTCACTTTCATCAAGAGGCTTTTTAGTTCCTCTTCACTTTCTGCCATAAGGGTGGTATCATCTGCATATCTGAGGTTATTGATATTTCTCCCGGCAATCTTGATTCCAGCTTGTGCTTCCTCCAGCCCAGCATTTCTCATGATGTACTCTGCATAGAAGTTAAATAAGCAGGGTGACAATATACAGCCTTGAAGCACTCCTTTTCCTATTTGGAACCAGTCTGTTGTTCCATGTCCAGTTCTAACTGTTGCTTCCTGACCTGCATACAGGTTTCTCAAGAGGCAGGTCAGGTGGTCTGGTATTCCCATCTCTTTCAGAATTTTCCACAGTTTAAGGTGATCCACACAGTCAAAAACTGGCATAGTCAATAAAGCAGAAATAGATGTTTTTCTGGAACTCTCTTGCTTTTTCGATGATCCAGTAGATGTTGGCAATTTGATCTCTGGTTCCTCTGCCTTTTCTAAAACCAGCTTTAACATCTGGATGTTCACGGTTCACATATTGCTGAAGCCTGGCTTGGAGAATTTTGAGCATTACTTTACTAGCATGTGAGATGACTGCAATTGTGCGGTAGTTTGAGCATTCTTTGGTATTGCCTTTCTTTGGGACTGGAATGAAAACTGACCTTTTCTAGTCCTGTGGCCACTGCTGAGTTTTCCAAATTTGCTGGCATATTGAGTGCAGCACTCTCGCAGCATCATCTTTCAGGATTTGAAATAGCTCAACTGGAATCTTCTGCATGTAGCTCTCCAATTTTCCTAGCACCACTTATTGAAGAGATTATCTTTTTTCCATTGTATATTCTTCTTTTGTTTTAGATTAATTGACCATAAGGGTGTGGGTTTATTTCTGGGCTCTCTTTTCTGTTCCATTGACCTATGTGTCTGTTTTTGTGCCAGTACCATGCTGTTTTAAATACTTTAGCTTTGTAGCATAGCCTGAAGTCAGAAAACATGATTCCTTCAGTCCTGCTTTTCTTTCTAAATATTGTTTTGGCTATTTGGGATCTTTTGTGTTTCCATACAAATTTTTCAAAAATTATCTTTTCTAGTTCTGTAAAAAATGCCATTAATTTTCATTTCTTTTTCTTAATTAATGAAAATTTCTTTCATTAATTTTCTTTTCCTTTGAAAGATGTGTATTTGTGTTTTTTGTAGTTTTTTCTTTTAGTTGATTTCTAGTCTTATAATGTAGTTGGAAAATGTGCTTGATATGATTTTGGTTTTCTTAAATTTACTGACCTATCCTATGAAGCAATTAACTTTTGGGGGCTGTAGTTTAAACATCTTTTCTATTTTAATAAACAGAAATATGAATTCTATCATTCTTGGAGCAGCATATCTTATACAAGGCTACAAAAACTGAATTACTATCTAGATAAATCTTTGCATAAAGCACTTACACTTGTCTTATCAAAATCACCCATAAAATAAATAATCCTTGTTTGACTCATTTGTTCTAACAGTATCATTAATACAGAAAAAGTGTTGTGATAGATGTCTTAGTATTTAAAATTTATCTTATGTTTAAAGTTCTCCTTGAAGTACTCCTTTTAAATTTCGCATTGATTTCCTTCACCCATGGGTAAATTATTACACTGTTTTCAGGAAGGACAAAATTAGTCCCTACAGTTATACAAATAAGCATGGATTAGTAGGTAACAAAAGCAAATGTGCATCTATATGTCATTTCCTGAACATGGGTTGATATTCAGCTCTAAGGAGGAGGCAAAACATCACTTGAATTTGTTTAAACTTTGAAAAAGCATAAATCCATAATTAGGGAAAGCTGAATGTGACTTATAAATGAATCAAGAAATTCTTTAATTTACTTCCAGTCATTACAATTATCCAACAAAAAAAGTGACTATTTATACCTTTCTTCTCTATCATCAGTGTCAAAGCTAAAGTGAAAATTTATATGTAAAATCATGCTGATCTTAATTTGGGGGACTTGGAATATACTATGTAGGTTACATTTTATTTGTTTATCATTTATTTATCCTGTCCAAGTGTTTAAGAAATGGGGCTATGGGTAAATCAGGCAAGAGTCAAAGATGCCTAAAATCAATGGCAGCAAAATTTCACCTCATTGAGTTAGAGTTAAAATAATTAACTCAAATACGTCTCATAGGAAATGGAAATGTCAGTCCAAAACATACATGATTATGCTCAAATATATTCCTTCATTTGAAAATTTTATACCTTCCTCTCCCTAGAGCTTTCTCAAAGAGAAAAACAGTATGAGTTCCAAAGATGTAATGTTTTAGTGAGAACCCTGGAGAAAAATAAGAATGACTAATACTGTAGGTAGAAAGACCTTCTTTACAGACTACTTTCTACTAATATAATAATATTAGAGTACTGTTTTAATCAAAGACATCAAGGCTTTTACATTACAAAATACAATGATACTTTATATTGCTAACAAATATATAAACGTGGTGGAAATATAAAAAAAATGTATAAGAATCATAACACTGGATTTGTGAAACGCTAGAGAAGGAGGGAGGGAAGAGAATGAGATAGGAGAGGAACACAGTTCCTACTGTTGTATAAATACAACAGTAATTGTATTTATAATGTGTAATTGTAGGAGAAAGAGCAGCAGTGGGAAATCAGCCATAGTGCTAATACTTTGCAAAGCTGGGAATAGGTTCATAGGTGTTCATTACATTATTCTCTATTCTTATCTGTATATTTAAAATATTTCCCAATAAAACAAACCATTTCCAATGGCAACACAAGAAGTATATGTAATAAATATAACAAAATATATAAAAAATTTATTAAAAATTATTACTTTGTTAACAGACAGTAAGATATAAATGGAGATAATAGCAAATGCTTAAAGACAGAAAGGTTATATATTTTAAAGAATATAGTTCTCTCCAAATTAATCTTTAAATGTAAAACAATTTTTTTTAATGGTGAAATATTTTATATTTTGTCACAAGACACTCAAATCAATAAATAGTCATTGTTTTATTAGCCATTGATGTAAAACAATTTCAATAGCCTTTTCCTTGAATTTAACAAGTGATGATAAAATATATATAGAAAAGGAAAGAGCAAAGAATGGCCAATATATTCATGAAGAAGAACAAGTTAGGGGGATTCTCCTACCAAAAATCCTCTCCCAAATACCAACACTTATTAAAAGCCAAGATAAAGATGCAATAGTATAGGGACCAACAAACAAAAGAGAGAATTCATAAACAGACCCACTGATTATAAAACTTCACTTATAACATAGCTGGCATTCATGATCAATGAGAAAAGGTTAGACTAATCAGTCCTGCAATGGGGCAGTTGGGTTTCAGTATGGGAAAAGGTTAACCTGGTTTTCTGTTTCTCGCCATATACTGAAATCACTGCCAGGTAGATTACAGTCCTAAATGTGAGAGACAAACTACAAAAGTTTTAGACGTCAATTTGTAAAAACATTTTTATATTACACTGGGAAAAATTTCTTAAACAAAAGACCAAAGCACTATTAAAAAAAACAAACATTGATAATTGGATCACATTAAATTAATAACTTTCATAAATCAAGGCACAATTAAAAAAAAAAAACAACTTTAAAAGTATGCCATAACCCAAGAAAAGATGTCTGTAATATGTCAAAATTCTCCAAGCCAGGCTTCAGCAATACGTGAACTGTGAACTTCCAGACGTTCAAGCTGGTTTTAGAAAAGGCAGAGGAACCAGAGATCAAATTGCCAACATCCACTAGATCATCGAAAAAGCAAGAGAGTTCCAGAAAAAGATCTATTTCTGCTTTATTGACTATGCCAAAGCCTTTGACTGTGTGGATCACCTTAAACTGTGGAAAATTCTGAAAGAGATGGGAATACCAGACCACCTGACCTGCCTCTTGAGAAACCTATATGCAGGTCAGGAAGCAACAGTTAGAACTGGACATGGAACAACAGACTGGTTTCAAATAGGAAAAGCAGTACGTCAAGGCTGTATATTGTCACCCTGCTTATTTAACTTCTATGCAGAGTACATCATGAGAAACATTGGGCTGGAGGAAGCACAAGCTGGAATCAAGATTGCCAGGAGAAATATCAATGACCTCAGATATGGAGATGACACCACCCTTATGGCAGAAAGTGAAGAAGAACTAAAGGGCCTCTTGATGAAAGTTAAGGAGAGTGAAAAAGTTGGCTTAAAGCTCAACACTCAGAAAACAAAGATCATGGCATCTGGTCCCATCACTTCATGGCAAATAGATGGGGAAACAGTGAAAAGAGTGTCTGACTTCATTTTTGGGGGCTCCAAAATCACTGCAGACGGTGATTGCAGCCATGAAATTAAAAAATGCTTACTCCTTGGAAGGAAAGTTATGACCAACCTAGACAACATTTTAAAAAGCAGAGACATCACTTTGTCAACAAAGGTCCGTCTAGTCACGGCTTTGGTTTTGCCAGTAGTCAGGTATGGATGTGAGAGTTGGACTGTGAAGAAAGCTGAGCACTGAAGAATTGATGCTTTTGAACTGTGGTGTTGGAGAAGACTCTTGAGAGTCCCTTGGACTGCAAGGAGATCCAACCAGTCCATCCTAAAGGAGATCAGTCCTGGGTGTTCTTTGGAAAGACTGATGTTGAAGCTGAAACTCCACAACTTTGGCCACCTCACGTGAAGAGCTGACTCATTGGAAAGGACCCTGATGCTGGGAAAGATTGAGTGCAAGAGGAGAAGGGGACGACAGAGGATGAGATGGTTGGATGGCATTACTGACTCAATGGACATGGGTTTGGGTGGACTCCGGGAGTTGGTGATGGACAGGGAGGCCTGGCGTGCTGTGGTTCCTGGGGTCGCAAAGAGTTGGACATGACTGAGCGACTAAACTGACTGAATATGTATACCTATACATCCAGCAAAGGATTCATATTCAGAATATTTAAATAACTTCCAGAAATCAATCCATATTGCCAGTGGGAAGTCAGTGGACATGATTCAAACAGAGACTTTAAATGGTTTGCATTTCTAGGCCTGGGCTCTATACTCCTGCTTTTTGCCATGGAGGATCACATTATTTGGTAATCGACTGGTGCCAGAAAAATGGGAGAGACAAGGGCTATACCTGAAACTGAGCTATAGACGGTTTATTTCAATCTCCAGAAACCCACAGACATGTCTGGTGTTGAAAGGTCACTGCTTTTTAGGTGGTTTGATATAAACACTAGTGTGAAAATAGCGAAGACAAAGTGAAAACTGTCAACATCCAGGTGATCCTCATTCCTTTTCCTTGTTTATTTTCCTCACAGAAGTACTTAAGGTTAAACTACTATATATTTTATGTCTTTGTTGATTGTTTGTACCCCTGCCTACAGAAACGTACATGCACAAATGCACACAGATAAAAGCTCCATGAAGGAGGTAATTTTTGTCCATTTTGTCCATCAGATCACCCCTGATGGCAAAGGATCTGGCACATAACAAGTATTCAACAAACATTTGCTGAATGAAGAAATAAACAATACAAAGTTCCGGCATTCATGAAACTTATATTTTAGTGGGAAAAGCCAGAGAATTAACAAGAATTAATGAGTAGGAAGACATGTACTGTGGCCAGGCCCAGGATAGAGATGATGGAGACTACGAGGTACATGCGGTATCTTCTGAAGGTAGAGTCAGTAGGAATGACTGACTTAATGGATGTGGCGTACAAGAGAAGGGGACGCATCTGGAAGCAGGATAAAAAGGAATCAAGGATGACCACTTAGTTTCTGGTCTGAATAATTTACCAAATGGTAGCTTCATTAACTGAGTTGAAGAGGAACAGTTATGGCGTAAAAGATATCATGAGCTCTATATTATACATTTATTGATCAACTCCTCTATATAGGGTTGTGCTACACGGATGACACAGGTATCTTGTTGTGAAGAACACTTATGCCTTTGTCAGTTGCTAAATAGAATCAACAGTTTTACAGCTATCTGTATAATACTGGACTCAACTCAGACGAAAATAAATGCATAAAATAGTCCATGTAAGATGTTATTAGTCCCTTTCCTTCTTTATTAGAAGAATACTGGTTTGTTCTTTTGGTTTAGTTTCGTTGAGACAGCTATGTGACCAGTTAAAAATACTTATTTCACATACTATGTATGATTTTTAAAAAGGAGAGGAGAAAAGAACATATATTTGAATCATATACAGTTTTTAAACTTCTAGAAGGATAAAAAGACTATTATCAATGGTTACCTGTTTTGGGGGGGGAGGGGGAGGAGGGATGTATATGAAGTTGGAAAATGAAGGAGATGTGATTTGAAAGAGAGATTCTCACTAATATACCTTCCTATACTTTGATGTTTTAAGTTTGAGACTGTATTGTCTATTAAAAAGTAGAAAAAATAATTTTTTAAAATTACTCACCTTCCACAGTATATACCACATCTTCTTTTGTGGTGTATGTGTGTATACACACACACACACATTCACATATATACACTATGGAATACAAGTCAGCCATTAAAAAAAAGAATGAAATTTTGTCATTTTCAATGACATGGATAGACTTGGAGGGTATTATGCTAAATGAAAGAACCCAGACAGAGAAAGACAAAGACTATATTTTATCACTTATATGTGGATATATAAATATAACAAAAAAGAATAAGAATCACAGATACAGAAAACTAGTGGTTACCAAAGGGGGAAGGAGCAAGACAGGGATAGAGGATTAAAAGGTACAAAACTATTGTATGTAAAATAAATAAGCAACAAGGATATACTGAGCAGTACAAAGAATATGGCCAATATTTTATAATAATTATAAATGGAGTATAATCGTTAAAAGCTGTGAATAAGTATGCTATATACCTGAAACTTATTTAATATTGTGAAGCAATTATACCTCAATAGTACAAAAATACTCACTTCCTCAGGTTCCCTCCCAACTAGGAGTGATCATGTGATAGTACTGGCCAATGAGATATAAATGAAAGTCCCTGAGACAGAGGGTGAGATGGTTGGATGGCATCACTGACTCAATGGACATGGGTTTGGATGGACTCTGGGAGTTGGTGATGGACAGGGAGGCATGGCGTGCTGCGGTTCATGGGGTTGCAAAGAGTCAGACATGACTGAGTGACTGAACTGAACTGAGGACAGTTTCACGTTTTTGATAAACACAAGCCAGATGAATTTTGCTCTTTGCTATTTCTCCTTTCTTTGTACTTAGGATGTAGATATAATGCCTGCAGTCGGAAGAAGTATTTTGACTGGAAAAACAAGAGCTTCACACTAACAATGGAAGAAGTGTGAACTTCTAAGAATAGATAGAATTAACATCATTGCAGGCAGATTCTTTACCATCTGAGCCACCAGGAAAACTGGATTGGGTAGCCATTCCCTTCTCCATGGGATCTTCTGATCCAGGGATAGAACCTGAGTCTCCTGCATTTCATGCAAATTCTTTACCATCTGAGCCACCAGGGAAGCTCCATGGTATTAAGTAATCATAATTTCCAAGTCAAATAATTTACCCATTTCAGTATGTGTCTGTTTTGCTGGGTTCTTCACATAAGCAATGTGTAAATGTCTTTACTGGTTTCTTGTCTTATGTAAGTCATGGAAAGACACTGTGAAAAACAAAGGTCTGAGGATCTAAAGAGAGTTCTGATTATTGGTCATATCTAACCATACCCTTTAAATATAGCTCAGGATTTGGTTTAAAATCACTCTGTTATTGCATTTTTAAAATAAGCATTGCAGAATAATTTTTATTGGAAAGCCTCAAGTCTTACTATTTTAATGTAGAGGAACAGTTTAAGGTGATGACAATGAGGATATATTTTAAGATGAAAATGAAGATATTTTAAGAGTTAGGCTTGTAATAAGAATTATTAAGTTCAAGTTTGATTTCCTATTTTAAATTTCCTTTATAGAATGTTATCTTCCTAGAGCACTTATAAGAGGAGAAAATGTTTGTGTTAGAGACATCATTTCAACCCCTCTCTGCTCTGGAATTAGGTATGTTATTCAGTGTAACACAGAGTTTAGTCCTTCTATTTATAACACCACAGATATAAAAAGAAATATTTTTGAGAAATAGAACTAGCATAAAAATCAAATACTGCAGTGATAATAGGCACATTTCCTTCCAACTAAACATAGAAATAAATTTTATAGTAAAGATTTTAAGTCATGTTTCTGATGTAAACTATCACATGCAAAAACTTCAAGAAAACTGAACTGATGTAGAAAATTTTTTAAAATATTTGGATAAGAAAGAAAAGTAGAAGATTCTTACTCTGTTCTGAGTATGATTGCTTACAATAGGTTGATCTTAACTATTAAGACTTGTCTGTGGAATTCATTTTGATGAAATTGACCAGATAATAGCAAAAAGTTTGGAATAAGCAAAAATTCTTACTTATTCAGGAACATATATTATTTCTGTGCTGCAAGTAGTCATATCAAATGAACGCCAATTGACTTAGGCAATTTTGGAGAAGATTTTTATATCAGAACTTAGACTGGTATATACAGCTTTGAAATCACATGTTCTTGGAAATAAAAATAGATAGTCAAATCCAGACAGGCTTATAATCCAGGGACTTATTTAATCAAGATTTACTGATATGTAAAATATAGTCAATCCAAATTTTATTTCTAACAGGAAAAGAAAGACTAAATTCAATAAAAAAACATTTTAAAAGCGTGATCAAAATGTTAGAAAGTAGTAAAAGTTTATTAACTAGGAAATGAGCGTTCTCTAAATAGTTCTTTGGGGAAGGATTTTGTTTTGCTGATTGTGTTTTTCTTGGGCTTTGTGGCTAGGAAGATTTTCTTGGCTGATTAAGTCACATGTATAGACTGACCATCAGCTTTTGGAAAAAGCAGTACAAAATGCTCTAAGACTATTTGATTTCCTTTTGATAAAGCCACATATATAAGAATCGAAGTATAAGATTTGGTTAACTAAAGTAAATAGTCATTGGGGGAAAAAAAAGTACATGCCTATAATTATCACATCTACGATGGATGACAAATCCTGAAAACAATTTCATAGATGATAATACTCACTATATTTCTGAGAAAATATGAATGATATACATTGGTCATACATTCCATTCTTCTAAATGTATTACAGATTCTTAGATTTGGTACTCAAAAGGAATATACAATAATGCTGAAGAAAAAAAAATATCAAAGAATTCTAATAGCCCTTCTAGGCCACCTTTCCACAGAAGTTCCAACCTATAACCTCTGAAGCAAAAATTACTATTAGACTCAACTTCTACACTTTGGTTTCTTAGTTTTCTTTATTTCAACCTAAAACAATTGTCAATATCCTTAAGATCTGTAGGGAAAGAAGCAATCAGAAAAGGTACTTTAAGTTCCAATTTCAGTCACCTCCATGAGAATATTGAGAGAGAGGTCACATATTCCTAGTTAGTACCCTTTCACTCTTCCTAGCTTTTCACTTTCATGCATTGGAGAAGGAAATGGCAACCCACTCCAGTGTTCTTGCCTGGAGAATCCCAGGGACGGGGGAGCCTGGTGGGCTGCCATCTGTGGGGTTGCACAGAGTCGGACACGACTGAAGCAACTTAGCAGCAGCAGCAGCAGCAGTAGCAGCAGCTTCCTGAGTAGTAAGTGAAAGGACACAGAAAGGTGCATTAACTCTTCCTGGCCGCTTGGGAACTATTTGGTATACAGCTATGGAAAGGCACTAAATGTGCCCTTTAGCGCATGGCTGACTGTCTCAAGTCACTCAAGCAATTGAGAGAAAACTCTCTATTGCTGTTTAACATTATGTACTAGATTTTGCTGCAATTTTAACTGGGTCTATGCAAAAAGTTTTAGGAGGTGATATTCAAATGGAAATATATATACCATAGGCTCAGAAAATAATACCGCTATTAGGCAACCATGAAGCTCAAAATTCTATTACACATTGATAATGCAGTCTTCTTCTCAAATGTTTTCATGCAAAATGAGACCATTTGTTTAAGCCAATTGTGACACTGACTTTTAAAAACTGAAGAGGATGCGCATGCACACATACACACATGCATATATGTATAGACACACATTTATATGACATCCAGTTTAATATAGGTGAAATGGAGTAAGTAAATATTTCATAAAGCATTGAATGTATATACAAATGTGATTAGAAGACACAGAATATGAGATCAAATATCCATCTTAAAATTTAACTGTTTTGGTAGTTAAAACTGTAAGAGAAAAGCAACATTGTTTTACACTTAGAAACCTGTTTCTAATCAACTGAGCTACTCCTATGGGGTCAAATAAAAATGATTAGCTTATTAAAAGCATAGCTTTGCTATTTAATAAGCAAAAATGATTGAAAATTCTGTTCCAGATCCTGATAATTTTAGTGTTTCTAGTTAAGCCTGCAAAATTGCATTCATTATTAGTGTCTAGATTCATTAACAATTCAATTTATAGATATTAATGCTTATAATGCATGCTTCGCTTGCCAAAACTTGAAGAGAAATTGTTTCAATTAGCTTTCATGGATCATGAATCCTACCGGCTGGGTATTTTTAGACAAAAGATACAAACACATCCCCAAGCAATGCTAATGCACAGCTGGGACTCATGTGTAAGGTCACTTGAGCTAACAGTTTAAAAGGAAAAACAGTAAATGAGTTTTACCCAGATGAGCAAGACAGGAATAGTCTTCTATTTTCAACCAAATATTTGAAAGGCATATACACACCTTGAGAAAAATGGCAACAGAATTATTTGCTTTTGTGATTTCTAGAAGATAAAATCACTGGAGAGAAATTGGTAATCTTAACTCAGCAAGCAGTAGCTAGCACATAAGACAATGTAGGAAGCCTCAGTGATCTTAAATCATTCTTTTGTAGGAAAGAAAGGGAATCTCTGGGTTGTCTCAATCTTAACAGAAATACAAATTCTGTCTCTTGCACAAGAGCCATGCTCTAGGTAGAAGAATAAAAAAACAAACAGATTTATGTCCCAAAAGATCTAGGCAACAATTCAAGTTTAGAGAAAATTATTAATTTTCCACTTCATTTTGGGCAGCACACAACTAGCTCAAAGTTGCTAATTAATGTCAATAGCAAAGGGTACCCTTTAGGTAGAAGAAAATTTTTGGACGATTTCCACCTCCTCCAGGTACGTTTCTCTCACACAAATCTTCACATAAATTGACGACAGCAGCCTATCCTTGCACTTTTCACTTACTGTAAAGTAGTGCAGTGTAGTGTAGTGAAACCTACCATAGCATAACACCGTATCTCCATCCCTATGTGGGCTCTCATTGTTCGTAGCTTGGTATTTAGCAGAGTATGAAGACAATGGGGTGACTTTCACCTTAAAACGAGATAGTTCACTTGTCTTCAATGAAATGAAATGCTGACTCACATCACATACTTTCCTGAGTGCCTCAAGAACAATTCCAACTCCCTCAAGCATCCCTTGAGAGAAACTTGGAGAAGGTTAAACTAGTAGTATGAAACAAAAATTAGGTTTGAGAAAACCATGAGATTCCAGAAAAATGATGAGACACTAAACTCTATGAACATTAATGTCAGAAAAGCACATCTGGGAGAGAGAGTATAAACTCTTCAGGAACATTTTAGATGAGAAGGTATGAAAAGATGTAAAATGTCTCTTCTAAAACTAACTGAACTTTGGATTAAATATTTGATATTGGTCTGGAGGAACAACAAATACATGTCTAGAACAAATGTTCATTTCATTATTATATTTCTTAGCCTTAATAGTGTTATAATATCTCCAATGACAACTGGGAGTCTGCCACAAAAATCACCACAAAAATCATTACTGCCACAAAAGACACTTAATAATACTCACAAATATAAAGATTAAAATCTAGATTTCAGGAAAAATGTATACATAAACAAAGGGAAATATGATTGTCTCTGGAAAGTTATAAAAACTAATGTATGAGAATGAATTAAAGGATGATGGGAGAAAATGGAAAAAGAATTTAGAGGGAAAAGTAAAAATTTCAGTTTCTGAAAGAATAATTTGGAGAAAGATCTTAAAGCCTGATAGAAAAAGGACTAGGCTAAAAGCAGTGTGTTTAATACATGGGAATAAACACAAGAAATAATGATGTAACCTATTCGTTTATTCAGTCAGTATGATTGCAGAAACATATAAAGTCCATTTCCCACACTGCCAAATTAATAAGTAAATTATTCCTGAAAAACTACAATTTATTTTTTAAGCCAAATAGGTTATTTAATAAGTTAACTGGCCCAAATGCACACACACAAACTCACATATACCCAAAATGGAATGACAAGGGCCATGGCCACTGATGAAATCATTAGCACTACCACATTACTATTCAGGCCTATAATTCATTCTTTAGTATTAGAGTCCATAGGGGCCTGCTTTGCTTTGCCACACTGAAAATAGAGAACAGCAGGGATCCCTGTTACAAGAATATCACTTCCCCATTCTTTCATAAGCTTCCTCCAGCTTTTAAGTGCTCTGATTATTCTTCTGTCTCTCTCTGGCTAACCTATTACTTAAGGTACTTCTTCCACCCTGCTCCTTCCATACCTCTGTAATGGATGTAAAGGTCAGTGACCCCCTCAGGAATAGTAGTATTTTCCGTAAGGAGCGTGGTGAGGTAGTCATGGGATTCCCATTACTGTTAACAGGGTTTGAAGGCTATATTCCCTTACTAAAAATCCAACCCAGGCTTCTGATGCTGAGAATTATGTTTAAACATAATCTGTACTACCTACAGAGCCAATGGTTGTAAGACAACAAAGGATTTTTAGAGAATGACAGTGTACAGCAGTAAATATAACCAGGTATACAGATGATCAGAAATCCAAATGGGCATATATATTAACATTATGGAGCAGTTTGTGAAAGTGGCTAAGTGTAGAGGTCTGGAGCTAACTATATCCATAATTTTGAGGAAACCAATTGGGTGGTGGGGTGACAGTTTATACTATTTCACTCATGAGATAAACATTTCAGCGCTTTTCCTATAATGACTTCCCAAAGGAACAAAAAGGAAATTAGTTCAATGTAGTGTTATACAGAACAAATAACATAAATATTACAATTCCATGAAGGCAAGCATACCATCTTACTCACCAGTGTACACCCATGGTCAACCTTAAAATAATGCCTGCCACATAGTACACTCAAATATTTGTTGAATTAATAAATTACTCTTCACAATGTGGCCTAAGCTGCTTCTTACAGAAAACAAAATAGTAGCTTCTTTCAAAGGTTGTGTGAGGATTAAAAGAAACCAAGGAGTAATATGATAACCTGAGGGGAAAGTGAAATCTGGTAAGAGGTATACTCAGACTCTGTACTATCTTTGCAACTTTTCTGTAAATCTAAAGTTATTCAAAAATAAAAAGTTCAGTTAAAAAAAAGTATCAAGCAAAACACTTGAGCCAGGCATCAGATATTTGGCTGGTATGATCAACAAGTGTTTCCTGATCTTCCTCACAACATCACCCATTCATGCAGAGGAATCAGGAGCATGCTAGTGATGTTGACCAAAAGGACTAACCAACCAACTGACAAATCACAGTAGAGATTTGCTGGCTTTATTTATTTGTTGGTTAGTGCCTGAAACCTGTGAAGTAATGTGAAACTTGCTCAGTCGTGTCCGACTCTTTGTGACTCCATGGACTGTAACCTGCCAGGCTCCTCAGTCCATAGAATTTTCCAGGCCAGAATACTGGAGTGGGTAGCCTTTCCCTTCTCCAGAGGATCTTTCCAATCCAGGGATTGAACCCAAGTCTCCCACATTACAGGAGGATTCTTTACCACTGGGGAAGAATCCTTGTGCCACCAGGGAAGCACAAGAATACTGGCGTGGGTAGCCTATCCTTTCTCCAGGGGATCTTCCCAACCTAGGAATCGAACCAGGATTTCCTGCATTGCAGGCAGATCCTGAAACCTGTAATGGCCCTAAATTATTTTGATTATTCTCACTAGATACAACTGAAGGACTCTACCATTACCATCTCTCATTTTTTCTTTTTTTCTCTTATATTTTTTTATCCCATGGCAGTTTTCTTTGTTGTCCTCCCAACGGTACCCACTGACACTTACTGGCATTTCTTGGTGGTGACTCCCATCCTAAAATATGGTCACTAAAGCTACTGCTTTTGGAAGAGAAGAGTTAGACTTTATTAAAAATCTAACTCTGGTTCCCAGATGTTCCAATGCCTTAAGCCTGATATTCATGAATAGGATAGCAGCTAAGTTAAAATATTAAAAATAATCATTCCCTTGAAATGCAAAAATAATGTTTCCATAGACAATCTTCCAAATAATGGTAAAATAACTGCCAAATCTCTATATCTACATATGAGGGTTCTGGTGGGATATTTATTCCTACAACTGATAATTATATTTTTAAAGTTATTTCAGAAAAAAATTGGTTCTTTCTAGAAGCAATCTTTTTTTATATATCAAAAAGTTGGGAAAAAAAGATTTAACATTGATTATCAGTTTATCTGTCCCATTTTTAATGAATATACAGAATCACTGCTGAAGGTTTAAAGGCGAAACAAATACTTAAATGACATCAATTTCCTCATGCATGTGTGTGCGCTAAGTAGCTTCAGTCGTGTCCGACTCTGTGATCCCATAGACTGTAGTCCACCAGGCTTCTCTGTCCATGTGATTTCCCAGGCAAGAATACTGGAGTGGGTTGCCTCCAGGGAATCTTCCTGACCCAGGGATCAAACCTACATCTATCTCCTGGGTTTCCTGCATTACAGGTGGATTCTTCACCACCTGCAATACAGGAGACCCTGGTTCGATTCCTAGGTCAGGAAGATCTGCTGAAGAAGGGATAGGCTAACCCACTCCAGTATTCTAGGGCTTCCCCTGTGGTTCAGCTGGTAAAGAATCCGCCTGCAATGTGGGAGACCAGGGTTCAATCCCTGGGTTGGGAAGATCTCCTAGAGAAGGGAAAGGCTACCCACTCCAGTATTCTGGCCTGGAGAACTCCATGGACTGTACAGTCCATGGGGTTGCAAAGAGTCGGACACAACTGAGTGGCTTTCACTTTCACACTCTCTATGGGTGGGTACCAGAAATCCATACTTCTTGAAAACTTTCCTGGTGATTCTAACATAGCCAATCAGACAAGCTTTTTGATCCAAACAGTGCTGCTCCAGAGTTAATAGACAGAAATCAATTATAGCATAGGTTTTCATATCAAAATATATTTTTCTTTAAAAAGAAAAACTATTAAATTAGTTAAACAAACACAACTGACAACTACTATGCTCCTTTTGGTTCCTTGAACAGTACAGTTCATCCTCATTCATTTTGCTCTTGTCTCTGGCTGCAAAATTCTTTTTCATCACACTCACCATTCATCCAGTTTACTCTTCCTCTCAGCCTACTGGTCTCAGGGTAATCATTTTACTTTCCTAGACTTCTTTAAGGATTCCTTGCCCCCCATCACCAGCATCCCCTTCCTTTATTAATCTCACTTCCCTGTTACTTCCTTCATGCTACTCATCATAACCTAGAATTATATTGTCAATTTGTCTTTTTGCTCAGTGTCTCCCCACTTAACCTTGTCTTTCTTGTAATAATCCTACTGCCTAGAACATTTGGTGGGGTTAGGGGGTGGGGGTAGGTTATATTAGCCGGGTTTCCCAGGTGGCTCAGTGGTAAAGAATCTGCCTACCAATGAAGGAGATGTAGGTTCTATCTCTGGGTCGGGAAGATCCCCCTGGAGAAGGAAATAGCAACCCAATCCTTTATTTTTGCCTGGAGAATCCCATGGACAGAGCAGCATAGCGAGCTATAGTCTTTGGGATCGCAAAGAGTTAGACATGACTTAACGACTGAGCATACACAGTACACAGGTTATATTAGCCAGGGATTTTGGAAGTCAAAAAACTGACACCAATCCCAGTTAATCAAGCACATAGGTTACCCAGTCAGAAACAAAGCCCAAAGAACACGTCCAGTAGGATGAGAAAACTACTGTCTTTGGTTCTGGGTGTTTATACTGCTGACTCCACTAAAGTAGAGCTTGTTGATGAAAACACGGCCATCTCTGGAAAGTGGATAAGGCTTTACTCACTGTTCTGCTGGCACAGCACATCATTGAAAACAAAGTCCTAGTCCTTCACATCACCAGGTCTGATTACAAAATTTGTTTGTTTGGCAGAGCTTAGGTTTGATGCCTGTACCCCTAAGGTTGCATTTTCAGCCTCTACTGTGGTAGATGAGCTTGGCCTCATACAGAAGGGGTTCAAATATAAGAAGGGGTTCATATACACCTAAATATAGGTAGGTGGCCAAAATGAAGAATGCTGCTGCTGCTGCTGCTGCCAAGTCGCGTCAGTCATGTCCGACTCTGTGCAACCCCATAGACAGCAGCCCACCAGGCTCCGCCATCCCTGGGATTCTCCAGGCAAGAACACTGGAATGGGTTGCCATTTCCTTCTCCAATGCATGAAAGTGAAAAGGGAAAGTGAAGTCGCTCAGTCATGTTCCACTCTTCATGACCCCATGGACTGTAGCCCACCAAGCTCCTCCATCCATGGGATTTTCCAGGCAAGAGTACTGGAGTGGGGTACCATTGCCTTCTCCAAAATGAAGGATAAATGTGCCCATTTATCTCAGATATTTCTTCAATGAATAAATCCTAAAATATATTAAAAATATTATTAGACTAAGTTTTAAATAAATACATGTAATTATGAATGTTCTCATATTTAACTGCTATCAATTACTCTTTATTCTAATTCTGATTTCCTCCTTCCAGACTTGAATAAAAAACACCTATGTTTCCAAGCAGCTTGAATTTCTTTAACAACAATGTGGGAGAAAATGTGAGAATCTTTTCAGATTCCCCTTAGATAAAGGACTTATTACCCAGCTGCTGGGAGAGTGATCAGCCATCATCTGGCAGGCCCTTCTACAATGGCATCAGCTGGAGGAAGCCATATTCCCTAAGGTTGGATCTCTTCTCAGGGTGGCTTGCATCCAACAGCTGATCAAAATGGGAATATAAAGGCTTGATCCTTTGGCCCCAGCTCCAGATAACTTTAAAAGCCAATCAAAGCTGAGAGTTCCTCACAGGGTCAGTCCAGGCTGGCATTTGACTTTCCAAATGCTTGACTTCTCCTGCTACCCAGCTCTGCTCTCTTCCCCTGCCTTCACAAATATTGACCCCAAGGGCACTCCTTAATAAACACTCTACAAGCTAAAAGGCCTTTCGGAGTCTACATCCTGGGGAACAGCCAGGGATAGTTAGTACCACTAGTGATCCAAGAAAGCAGGCATTCAGGTGGAACTGAAACACTCATCTCCTGGCTGACAGGAGGTGGGAACTTTGTGATGTAATGTAAGTATTCTATATGTAAATTGGGTTAATATTTACATTTGTGTACACAAAATTTGTGTAAGTTTGTTTAATAAACAATTTTAAATAAAAATAAATAAATTAAAACATGTATATGTAATTTGTTTAATAAAATTTATTTTACCTTTTATAAATTATACCTCAATAATATATAAAAAGAGAGAAGGCAGAAAATTAAGAGTGTCTTATTGATTAGATGGCTTCCAGTTCCTTTCACAGTGGGCACTGACATATGATGTAAAAAAGATAGCTGCTGCTGCTGCTAAGTTGCTTCAGTCTTGTCCGACTCTGTGCGACCCCATAGATGGCAGCCCACCAGGCTCCCCCGTCCCTGGGATTCTCCAGGCAAGAACACTGGAGTGGGTTGCCATTTCCTTCTCCAGTGCATGAAACTGAAAAGTGAAAGTGAAGTCGCTCAGTCGTGTCCGACTCCTAGCGACCCCATGGACCGCAGCCTACCAGGCTCCTCCATCCATGGGATTTGCCAGGCAAGAGTACTGGAGTGGGTTGCCATTGCCTTCTCCGAAAAAAGATAGCAGATAATTCCTATTAAGAAAAATCAGCTAATAGGTAGTCAGTGATGACTTCTGGTCTTTAGTTGACAGTGTTAGTAGTTTGGAGAGCAGGCCTTTTGTGAGACATTCTCATTGTGAATATATAATTGACACAAATCTATTAAAGATGATTAGGTTCAACTGACAAACTGCTAAAATGAGATCATATGCTAGCTGCCATATTCTATCTGAATAAGTTAAATCATTATCAAGACAGTACAGATAGAACAAGGTAATTACAGGATATTATAATTTTCTCCCTTAAGCTAAATAGCTTTTCAACATAAATACAAATAGCAGGTATTGCCTGAGAAACTATTTAGTGTTTAGCACCCTTTTGATTTTGCTTCAAAATTCCAGTGAACACAGACCAAACAATTAAATTTGAGGGCAATACATAACTAAGTCTTTATCTAAATAAGTACCTAAACATCTCAGGATCAAAATTTGAACACTTTGGTGATCTTTCATTTACATATGCAGAGAAACTGATAGAACATTGAATACCCTCAACCAAAAGTTAAATGAAAACCAAGAAATACCACTGAGAACACTTTCTCTAGTTTTATTTTTAAATATCACTACTACATAGAAGTCTGGAAAATAAAATTTTTAAATTAAATTTGTACTTTTCTTTCCCTGTAGTTTCCCCTCCTCCTCACTGCAAAAAAAATTCCCTTATTTTAAACAAGTAGAATATTAACACTGAAGTTACCTCATAGCTATGGTATCTTTAATTATTATTTTCAGAATATAGGTAGGAAAATGGAACTGAGAAATAGCTTGCCTCAAGGAACAATTCAGGTTGTAAAGCACTGAATCAACCAAAGCAGGAATTCTCAACCTTACCATCCTACTAACAGATTCTAGGTTGTAGCCTCAAGAAAAATATGTATCCGAACATCCTACGCTGAAAAATCATTTAGCTTAGAAAATAAGTTAAACCTCCTTTATGCAGAAGCAGGTTTTTTGGCGTGACTTCAGGTTAGTGAGAGGAATCCACTCCCTTATTAAGACATACCCAACTACGGAAATAATGTGCAACTCCAAAATTAGTAACAGTTTTATTATTACCATGGTGTGGAAATAAAGTACGTTCTTTTGCTCTGTTATTCAGTCTGGTTAATTATCCATGTAAAGTTATTCCTGGCAACTCCAAAGCCAAAATTCTAACTTGAACGTTGTTAGTGTTAAAAGAGAGAGATTTCTGCTAAAGGAAAAGTCTTGCTTAATTCTAATATATATGCTATACTTTTCTGACTCAAAGGAATGTGATCCAACAACCACTAACACTGAACACTCTGGTTTCAAGGCTAAATAGATAACATACTTTTTTTTTTTGCTAATCAGACCACTCACATGATATGAGGCACATTGGTTTTATATATCTATACCCAACAATGGCAGCATTCAAAATGCTAAAATAGGAGCAGGAAGAGGAAGAAAGTCGGAAAGTACTCAATATAAAGCTTCCATGAGCACCAGTGTATTTAGGGGGTTTACTTAGGCAATGAAGCATAAAACAACAATTTACAGCACAAATACACTATTATAAATCATGACAATGTAGAGACTGAAAAAACAAATATACTAAGAGTGGAAAAGGGAAGGACATTAGAAAGTTGGTGCTATATCCCAAAGATGCCTGAACTAAGGCAATAGGAGGTGTGATGGGAAACATGAACCAAATTTGGAAGACATTAAGTGAATTAATGGGACTCAGCAGGCAATGGAGGACAAAAGGGGAAAAAAAGGAGGAGTCATAGGAAGCTCCTACTTCTGTGGACTCTACTTGGGCATCACCTTTTCCAAGAAGCTTTTCCTGAGTCCACTATTTGAGTTCTATGTTCTTTTTTGTGATATAAATGTCTATGGCAGACACTTCTACCATTGTGTTTACTAAATCGTGATGTTATTCTCTGTTCATGTGTTTTCTCTCCTATTAGTCTCTGTGATAGAGGGCAAGGAACTTATCTACCTCTCTAACAGCTCTGTACTCCAGAACTTAGTGCCCGGCACAAAACATTTAAAAACAAAAAGAAAAAACTTATGAAATAAAGAAGGATGCAGATGATGCCACCAACTAGAATAGAAAATACATAACAGAAGCAGGTTTATTCTGGGGAAGGAATATGCTGAGGTAAAATAATAATGTTAGGTTTTCCTTATGTGACTATGACATGTCCAAATACAAACTATGAGTCTGAAAGTTGAAGATCAAGAGAGAGATTTAAAATAGAATTAGTAAGTATCAGAAAGTAGGAGGTACAGGCAATAACTAAAACCTTGTGCATGTGGACCAGATTGTCCACTAAATGCATAAAATAGAAGTAAGGCCAAATAAAGGCCGAATCTTGGAAAACTCCTACATTTAAGGGACAGGGAAAATAATCGAGTTCCCAAAAGGAGTCTGAGGAGGGATTAGAGAGGAAGAAGGAAAAAAAGATACCAAAGAAGAAAATTTAAAAACTGGTGATTCTGGCAGAAGCAGTTTCAGTGGAGAAAGGCCGGTAAAAAGCCATCCCACTGTTGAGGAAGAGCAAATGAGAGATCAGAAGTGGAAACAGTGAGAAGAGTCAAGAAGCTTGAGTGTGAGGTAAAGAAGAAAGGAGGGTGGTCCAGGGTCAATGGCAAACTTCATATTAACTTGTTTATTTAATTGAGACATCTTAACCATGTATATACACTGAGCAGAAGTCAACAGAGAAGCTAAGGGGGAAAAAGGGAATAAGTTGATAAAGTGAATCACTGAGAAGATCAAAAGGGATGTAATCACAGTTTCAGACAAAAAGAATGGATAAGGGTATATAAATACAGGGGAGCAATGAGAAGGTCACAGAGATAAGGGAGCTCCCTTCTGAAGGCCTCAACTTTCGTGGTAACCTAATAGGTGAAGTCACACGCTAAAAGTTTTTTTCATAAGAAAGAAACTCTGAGGACAGTGACAAAAGTTTGAAATAACTGTTGAAAGAAAAAGAAAACTGAATTGGAAACACAGAGAGCTGCCACATACTAGAGGTTCCAAATGAAGTTAAATCCAAAAATCTACACCAAGTATAGCAGTCTTCAATATTACGTGATTTTTCCCTCCAGCCATAGAAGATAGAAGTATAAAAGTTAAATAAAATGGAAGTGGGAAAGAGAGAAATGAGTTACATATATGCAAAAATTCATTTAAGCTGTAAACTGCTGATCTGTTCACTCAACTTTTAAGTTACACCTTAATATAAATATTAATTTTTTTAAAAAAGAATTCTATTATACATCTCAGTTCAAGTATCCTATTCCTTTCACCTTCAAATCAAGAGCCAAAAAAGTACCTCTAAAACAAACAATATCTATTTAAAACAACAGGTTAAAAAAGAAAGTAACAAAAAGACTAGAAATAAAAACAAACAAAAACCTGGGAAAAGACCCTCCTCCCCTTCAAATGCTTGTTTTTAATCTGGAGTAAATTACAGACCACCAAGTATAGTCTAACTTGGATATCAAGCACCAGTTCCCACGTGAAAATTGTTATTGTTGGCTTTAGCACTTTAATCCAAAGAGGACACAAATTCTGCTCATGTTTGAATAACCCTTGCCAACAAATTGATCCCATAGCAGCAGGGCTGCAAGGAATAGTTTCAAAGATTGAAGGGAAACATAAATGGGGAAAAATTCAGTAAATATATTTCTTCCTACTTAGAACCTAGGCTAGATTCCTTTAAAAAGAAAAAAAAAAGAAAGAAAAAAAGCTTTAAATCTTTCCTCTTTTTTTCAAAAGCAACCCAAAAGGGCATTAGAGAACATCTGTAATTTACATAGAAGGGAGCAATGCCAAAGAAATACAGATTCCACAGCTGTTAACCCAGGGGACAACTCAAATCAAGCAAATCTCTAAATAAGGTCTGAAAGGCAGATGATCTGCTAGAGGGCAGCCAACTTCCAAAACCATGAGTATGGAGTGGGCACTTGGAATGCTAATGTCTGCCTTTCTGGAAAGCTACCTTTTGTCTTTATACGGGCAAGCCAGAACAATTCATAATTCCTTTGCCAGTTAAGATATACCCAAAGAAGACTAGAAATTTTGCCTGGCCAGCATCTAGCACATGAACATAAGAAAGGACTTTCCTTGTGATTTTACTATTTATCTTCTTCATCTATTCAATATTACATGTTGGTTTAATAATGTAAAAGCTCCTAAATGTACAATATCGAAGTTGATAAACTTTCAGAAACTCTCAAAAAGAATAGGCTATAGAACCAAACTCCATGGATTCAAAATCCAGCTTCTTCATTTCCTGTGTTGCCTTGGGCAAGTTACCTTACATTTACAGGCCTCAGGTTACCATCCGCAAAGTGAAGATGATATTATATTACCTATTTATAGAGCTATGTAGATTAGACAGTCAATATATCAATACATATAGACACATAAAATGTAATTTCAGATACAGACAAGTGTTCCCTTAGTCTTAGTTCTTTTATTAAGTCCCTATCTTATCGGTTTGCAGCAAGCCTGTCTCTTTACTACGACTTCTAAAATTTGCATGGCACCCAGCATTAATTAATGTGGCTTATACTCTGTGAATTGGAGAAGGCAATGGCAACCCATGCCAGTACTCTTGCCTGGAAAATCCCATGGACAGAGGAGCCTGATAGGCTGCAGTCCATGGGGTTGCTAAGAGTCAGACACGACTGAGCAACTTCACTCACTTTTCAGTTTCATGCATTGGAGAAGGAAATGGCAACCCACTCCAGTGTTCTTGCCTGGAGAATCCCAGGGACGGGGGAGCCTGGTGGGCTGCCTTCTATGGGGTCGCACAGAGTCGGACATGACCCAAGTGACTTAGCAGCAGCAGCAGCAACAGCATACCCTGTGATTGCCTGATAGGTAGGAAAAGAGTCTCAAGCTGTGGCATGGTTGGTGAATTTTCTAGCCAATAACTGCTTAATCTCTCAGTCATGTCTGACTCTTTGCAACCCCATGGGCTGCAGCTCGCCAGGCTCCTCTGTCTATAGGGATTCTCCAGGCAAGAATACTGGAGTGGGTGTCATGCTCTCCTCCAGGGGATATTCCCAACCAAGGGATCAAACCCAGGTCTCCCACATTGCAGGCAGATTCTCTACCAGCTCAGCTACCAGGGAAGTCCCCACCACTACTTAGCAAGCAAATATTAATGACTCCATTATAAAAATAAATACATTCAGACCTGTGATTTGAAGGTTAAAGGCTCAATACACTAACTCCATTTCCCTTGACTAGTAGCCCTCTTCCACATATTATATGTGTTTACTGTTATGACCAACTGACTGCCTTTTCTACAAAATATTAATATATTTAATATTAATGCATTAATTAATAAATATTAATATATGCATACACAGCATCTAGAAGGATTAAGCAGAACATTAGGAAATTAAGAGATACAACTGAGTGAAAATTAAGAAGGAAATAGAAAGAAAAATGGATTCTAAATCCCTAGAAAAGAGTTTTAGTAAGCTTTCGTACTTTTCCCCCCTTTTCTGTTAGGCTAATATTAAATACAGTCTGTCCCTTTAACTGTCAAATGGCTTTCCAGCCTACAAGTAATCTTTCTCCACAGAGGAGTCTTTTAAAAGTTATAAATAAAATATCCCAAATATTTTCTTTTTCCCACAGATGAGAACATTAGAACACTGACATTTTAATCTGTTCTGTACAAGAATGAGTTGTGTCAACACAGTGCTCCCAGCTACAGCACTGAAAAAAAACAAGTTTAATTAAAGACAGAGAAGAAACTGCATGTGGAGCCTAAGCCACTGAGATACAATGAAGTGTGTCATCTTCAGAGTCAGTTCTCTATGAACAAATCTCTTTGTCAGTGTCGGGAAGAAAACAAAAGACATAGCAAAGTAAAGGTCTGATGCTATAAACGAAAAACATGGTGGTATCAAACTTTAATATTAAGACTAAGAATTGAAACTTAATATTTGTGCAGTACTTGCTACTTAATTCCAGAGTCTGAACACTACTCCTAACATCATAAAACATTTTTGGATATAAATAGGTATCTATCAACTATATATGTTGTACAACATAGAGCTGAAGCACAAAAAGGGAGAGAAGCTTAGCCAAGATCAAAAGGTAATGGTTTAGCAAAAATGAATAATGCTTTTACTGGGTTTATTCCAGAATATTGGTTATATTCCTTCCTCAAATTCTAACTTGAAGACAAAAAGTACCAAGATCACAGCACTAGTTTCCATTATTAAGCACAGCTCTATTCTAACAGTGGCTTGTCTGCCCGTCTCCTGCACTTCTGCTAGGGCACCCTACATCAGAGAGGCAGGGCAGCACAGTGAAGAGAAAACAGGGTACACAGGCCCAGGTTCCCACCTCAGCTCTATCACTTCCCAGCTCAGTAACTTTTGGGCAGCCTACCTATTTTTGATTCTTTTTCCTCATCTATAAAATAGAGATGAAGCAACTAGTCAATACTGTCGTGGTAAGGCTTCAATGTGATAATACATGCAAAGTACCCAGTTCATTTCTTTTCGTATATACTTGATGCTCCATAAATAATATTCCTTTTAACTCTAGATTTTTATAACACTGATCATTTGCTAATTGTATGTTATAGATACCATCCTTTCCAGATCATATATTTCTTATGACTATAATCTCTTTTCTTATCTGTAATATTCTCTAACACACGACAGTGGGAATATTTAGCATTAGGTATAAGTATCTTCTGGTCTGTTGTTTGGTTGTTGTTTAGTTGCTAACTCATGTCTGAGTCTGCCACCCCCTGGTCTATAGCCCGCCAGGCTCCTCTGTCCATGGGATTTTCCAGGCAAGAATACTGGAATGGGTGGCCATTTCCTTTGCCAGGGGATCTTCCTCATCTAGGGATCAAACTGAAGTCTCCTGCACTGGCAGGCAGATTCCTTACCACTGAGCCACCAAGGCTCACATATATATATAACTTGGTTTTCTTGCAGCACAGTATTACAGAATAGTTATCAGTATGGGCTCAGTGTCAACACTGCCCATGGTAATGAATTATACTTCAGTTCTGCTGTTGATATTTAATACTGATCAACTTCTGGTAAATTAATTTACCTGTGTTTCAATTTTCTCATTTGTAAAATGGAGATACAGCATTTTTGATTTATAGGGCTGCTGTGAAGATTAAATACATTCAGTGCAGTTCAGTTCCATTGATCAGTTGTGTCTGACTCATTGCGACCCCATGGACCACAGCATGCCAGGCTTCCCTGTCCATCACCAATTCCTGGAACTTACTCAAATTCATGTCCATCGAGTCTGTGAGGTCATCCAACCATTTAATGTATATCCAATCATCTTATGTATATTAAATACATTAAACAGACATAAAGGTATTAGAATAATGCCTGGTCCAAATATGGACTTGAAAAACATTTCCTATTACTTGATAAAAACATAGGCATAACGAACATCATTTTGTATGTATTGTAATAGTATTAAATACCTATCAGAATTTTTTTCCAGTAGTCATGTATGGATGTGAGAGTTGGACTGTGAAGAAAGCTGAGCACCGAAGAATTGATACTTTTGAACTGTGGTGTTGGAGAAGACTCTTGAGAGTCCCTTAGACTGCAAGGAGATACAACCAGTCCATTCTGAAGGAGATCAGCCTTGGGTATTCTTTGGAAGGAATGATGCTAAAGCTGAAACTCCAGTACTTTGGCCACCTCATGCGAAGAGTTGACTCATTGGAAAAGACTCTGATGCTGGGAGGGGTTGGGGGCAGGAGGAGAAGGGGATGACAGAGGATGAGGTGGCGGGATGGCATCACTGACTTGATGGACGTGAGTCTGAGTGAACTCCGGGAGTTGGTGACGGACAGGGAGGCCTGGCGTGCTGCGATTCATGGGGTTGCAAAGAGTTGGACACGACTGAGCAACTGAACTGATCTGATATGATATAAAGTTACTGGGGGGAAGGAGTAGGGTAAATATCATCTTAAGAACAATAGGAATATATATAAAGGGAAAATACTGACAAATATAACACAGAAAGTAAGTGAATAAGAATTAACATAAAGAAGGAATCCAGGCTTTACAGAGGACACCAAACTTGAATGAGTTAATGATGTAATCAAATGGAAAAGAATACAACAAACAAAACTGCCATATTTTAACTGTATTAGGGATAGCATCAGAGAAGACAGAAGATTCATATAGATGACAAAGGAAACACAAGTTATTCAAAAACAGTAAAAGACATGAGCAAAGGTATGAGAGGAATATGGAAGTCCCATTGGGAGACCAGTAAACAGATTTGTTTGCCTGGAACTGAGGTCTCATGTAGAATACCTGATACAGTGCTCTCAATTCCATTCCCCAGAGCTTAGCATGGACACAAGCAGTACTCATTAAATATCTATGTAAAAAAATGAATTCCAACTGCAGTCTGTCTATCATGATAGATTAAGGGACTTCTCTGGAGGTGCAGTGGCTAACACTTTGTGCTCCCAGTGTAGGGGGCCTGGGTTTGATCCCAGGTCAGAGAACTAGATCCTACATGCCGCTACTAAAAAAGATCCCGTGTGCCACAACTAAGACCTAACACAACCAAATAAATAAAATAAATATTTTTAAAAGATAAATAAGATTAAGCAGTGCTTTCCAATAAGTATACCAAGGCATACTGGTGTGTCCAAATTAGGTAACTACTGTACTGAGAGGGTGATTCAGCCTTTAGAATAAAACCTTCCAGTCCTAAGATGGCTTGCTTCCTATCCTAGTATACCATATTAATATCATCATTTTCTAAGTGTAGTATGCCATAAAAAAGTTGGGAAACATTGAGTTTAAAACTTGTCTATGAGGATGTATGCAATGGGATGAAGATGAAGATTAAATTCAAGAGGGTATACTGGTGCTAGTGGTAAAGAATCTGCCTGCCAATGGAGGAGACACAAGAGATGCAGGTTTGATCTCTGGGTTGGGAAGATCCCCTGGAGGAGGGTGTGGCAACCCACTCCAGTATTCTGGCCTGGAAAATCCAATGGACAGAGGAGCCTTGTGGGCTACCATCTGTAGTGTCACAGAGAGTCGGACATGACTGAAGTGACTTAGCACACGTGCATACATACTATACAATAGTCATTGTCTGGTTTGATGGTTCTGTGGAAGATCAAGAGAGAAAGACAAGGAGAAGAAGGAGTCATTCAAAACTGCTCTAGTAGCCAAGGCACCAAACATATAGGCCTAAATAAGAGTAGCTACAAAATACATGAATTCAAAACAGATTATGAAAGAATAAGTTGCTTAGAAGTAAGTTTAGTTCAGTTCAGTAAACACTGCTGCCTGTTAAATATCAGCCATTTGTCAGGGACTAGGGATTTAAACTGAAGAAATAACTCCAGTCATTAGGGATTTATTTTTAGTTGTAGAAACAGAATTGCAGGTTTTCCTTAATACATTCTATTTCACATTAGCTCTAAGGAGAAAGGAAATATTACAAGGTATTACATATTGCACTATAAATCAAAGGTTGCTTTTGTTCAGTCGCCAAGTTGTGTCCAACTCTTTGCCATCCATGGACCACAGCACACCAAGTTTCCTTGTTCTTCACTATCTCCCAGAGTTTGCTCAAACTCATGTCCTTTGAGTCAGCGATGCCACTCAACTATTTCATCTTCTGCATCCTTCTTTTCCTCTTGCCTTCAACCTTTCCCTCCTGCCTTCAACCTTTCCCAGCATCAGGGTTTTTCTCAATGAGTCAACTCTTTGCACCGGGTGGCCAAAGTATTGGAGCTTCAGCATCAGTATCAGTCTGTTCAATGAATATTCAGGGTTGATTTCCTTTAGGATGGACTGGTTGGATCTCCTTACTGTTTAAGGGACTCTCGAGATTTTTCTCCAGCACCATAGTTTGAAAGTATCAATTCTTCGGCGCTCAGCCTTCTTTATAGTCCAACAGTCACATCTGTACATGACTACTAGAAAAACCATAGTTTTGACTATATGGACCTTTGTTGGGAAAGTAATGTCTCTGCTTTTTAATATGCTGTCTAGGTTTGTCATAGCTTTTCTTTCAAGGATCAATCATCTTTTAATTTCATGGTTGTGGTTTTAACTTACTTATTAAAGTTTCCAAAAGTAAGCCTTTTTCAGTTAAAAGGTTCAGGTACCAGGAGTCAGAGGGCTATAAACAGAATCCTGTGGAACGGTCACATAAATCCAATGGCTGTAACAATCATTCTTAATATATTTGTACCCAATCAAGTGTTAGAATGCATGCTATTGACAAATATCTTCTAGCCTTTATGAGACGATAATACCAGCAATCATTTATTAGGGGATCGCTATTTATCAACATTGTGCCATTTTACATATATTATCTCATTTATTCTCCAAATATCCCAAAGGGTAGATATTATTATTCCCACTTTGTTCATAAAAATCAAAGCTTAGAATATTGTCACCTGTCCAAGGTTATCCAGCTAGTAAAATGGCAGAGCCAGAATAACCCAGGCCCATACTCTCAAGTCCATGTTCTTATTAAATGCATTTTGATAAATAAGTCATTCAAGAAAGGGCTTTGAGGAGGACACCTGAGATATAAAGGAAGAGCTACTGAGGCAAACATGGGCAAGGCCCACCCACGCAGTATTCTAGGAGACAGTGTGCTTGCCCAAGGCTTACTGACTAGATTCATATTATAAGAAATCTAGAGGTCTGTGTTTTAGGTTTTCATTGCTGCTATAATCAAATAATTTAGTGGCTTAAAACAACACAAATTCATTACAGTACAGTTTTATAGGTGAGAAAGCTGACATGATTCTCACTGGTCTACGATGAGAGTCAGCAGGGCTCTATTCCCTTCTGAAAATTCTAGAGGAGAATCTACTTCCTTGCCTCTTTGAGCTGCTAGAGGCCACCAGCAATCCATGGCTATGGCCTCTGGTCACCATCTTCAAAGCCAGCAATGGTGGGTTGAGCTCTCCTCTGACTGCCATTTCTATTGTTCTTCCATTATCCCATCACCCTTTCACCACAAAAGAGTTCTCCAATTATAAGAGAACAGGTGATTAGATTGGACACACCTATATAAACCATCATAATCTTCCCATCTTATATACTTTAACTTAATCACATCTACAAAGTCCCCTTTGCTGTGTAAGGTTAACAGGTTCCAGGGATTAGGACAGGTATCTATGGGGATTGGTAGGGAGCATTATTCTCAGTATGATTAAGAGAATAGTGTCACTCAAAGTTTAAACCATGTAACTAGCCTCCTTATTCTAGTTTCCCAAGTGTGAGGCAACTTACTGACAACACTTTAGCTTGCCCTTAAAACCTACTTATAGGAGAATGTGCTGTTTGCTGGGGGTGGAGTGGGGGAGGTGGGTACGATGTCCTATGCCCTGAGCATATACATTTTATATTATATTGACTCATTTTTTTCTGAGTCACACATTAGTATCTTTTGAGTGCTGTCAGAATGAGCCAGAACATTTTGGCCAGGAACTGTAGGATTTTGACAAAATCAATATTCTGAATCTTTAAGTTAAGGATCAGAGTTGGGGTATATTTAACAGGTCTATATCTATGATAAAAACAACCATTTGAAAACCATGTTTAAGAAACTATATCTATGAATGCAGTTATATGCCACCTTCTTTGGGCTTCCTGGTGGCTCAAATGGTAAAGCAGCTGCCTCCAATGCAGGCAATGCAATGCAACCGGGTTGATTCCTGGGTCGGGAAGATCCCCTGGAGAAGGGAATGGCAACTTACTCCAGTATTCTTTCCTGGAGAATTCCATGGACAGAGGAGCCTGGCGGGCTCCATGGGGTCACACAGAGTTGGACATGGCTGAATGACTAACATTTTCACTTTTTGATTTACAAAACTTAATTCAAAAAAAGATAATTGTGCTTTTCTGATTGTACCAGTGTAATCAATCAATTGGCTTGAAGTAGAATGTCCTTGGAAGGCAGGAGGGAGTTTCAAATCAACAACTTTTAAAACTTGGATCGCAAAGATAAGTGGTTGCCTAGAGCTGGGAGACTGAGGGAGAATAGGGAGACACTGCTAATGAGTATGGGGTTTTGTTTTGGGAAAATAAAATGTTCTAAAATTGGTTGTGGTGATGGCTGCATAACTCTGTGAATAACAAAAAAATCATTGCACTCTATATTTTAAGTGAATGAATTTTATGATATTGAATTATATCTCAAAAAAGTTGTTAAAAATGGGTCACAAGGAGAAGGCAGTGAAAGGAAGATCCGATTAAATACTAGAATGAAATGCGGGGGAGTGTCTTACGCAATTTATGATCTTAATGAAAAATCTTCCTTAGCATCTGCTACTTTCCTCATTCTGTTCTCTACTCTAGCTTTTTAAAGATTCTGCTCTTGGAAAAGTCACAACTTTCCACCTCTTTCCTTTTTTGTTTTTTAGTTTACTAATCAATTAATATACACCAACATACACAGCAAACTCATTCCAAAAATTATAAACAATATAGAATGTGATTCCAATGTTAATTCCCACTGCTAATGTATGGATGTGACAGTTGGACCATAAAGAAGGCTGAATGTTAAGGAATTGATGCTTTTAAGCTGTGGTGTTGAAGACTCTTGAGAGTCCCTTGGAATGCAAGGAGATCAAACCAATAAATCCTGAAGGAAATCAATCCTGAATATTCATTAGAAGGACTGATGCTGAAGCTAAAGCTCCAATACTTTGGCTACCTGATGTGAAGAACCAATTCACTAGATGCTGGGAAAGATTGAAGGCAGGAGGAGAAGGGGACAACAGAGGATGAGATGGTTGGATGGCACCACTGACTCAATGGACCTGAGTCTAAGCAAGCTCTGGGAGATGATGAAGGACAGGGAAGCCTGGTGTGCTGCAGTCCATGGGGTCATAAAGAGTCAGACACGACTGAGCGACTGAACAAAAACAAAGTATGAATAAAGGAATGTTCCCATCATGATCCTCTTTTAGATGCTCATGTTTTATTATCCTTGTTCTGTGTTGTGTGCTGATTCTCCATATTCCCTAAATCATTCCACATGCCACAATAGGCCTGTGCAAGATTCACGTGTCCTTGTATCACAATTCTCATATTAAATTCAAAGAATTATTGCTCTGTTTTACAGTTGTTATTACAGTGCCTAATAGTGACTCCACTGATGTGTACAAAGTTACTGAATGAGCACTCTGCATTTCTTTTTATCTTCATTCTCTTTCTCAAGAGCAATGATACCCCCCTTATCCAAACACCACAGCAGAGGAAAAACTGCTTGTCAGAGGTCACTAGTAAGTTATGCTTAAAAATGGAAGGTCAGGCAAGGTTTTTCATGAAGCTTTCTTATAGTTGATATGAAAATAATCAACTACTTTTCAAATAATCACTTTGAACAAGTGATGAAGCCATTTCAAAGAAAAAAAACCTTCCTGAAACTGACACATTAAATTTATAGTTTATTTAAATTAATAAAATACCATTACCCAAACCATAAAAAGGGGTTCCTTCAACCATGAGATGAAATACTTGCCTCGTATGAGCTTAGATGAAATGATTGTTACTTTTCTATATGAACATTATAAGAGATCAGCCTCCATTTTCTGACTATCAAAAGAACTGAAGATGCAAACCTTGAGTGTAACTGCGCTTATATATACTGGGTTATCCATAAATCACCAGTCTATCACATTCTGTCATATGACTCCATGAAATTCAATTTATTCCCACATCATAGTATACCTAGTTGATATGCAGAAGGAACTTATGCTCTAAGAAGTGAAGATCAATATGTACAATTCACACTATTACTCTTTTAAATATGAACAACTGACCTTGTAGAACTAAAATACCAAAAATTCAGTTCCTGATATAAACCCACTACCTTTGTCAAATAGTTTATATTATTCATTTTTACAGGTTTCTGCAAAAAATAAATATTATAGTTGAAACTGAATACCACTGAATATTGTTAAAAAATACCTTCAGTTCAGTTGCTCCGTCATGTCCAACTCTTTGTGCCCCCATGGACTGCAGCACGTCAGGCCTCCCTGTCCATCACCAACTCCCGGAGTTTACTCAAACTCATGTTCACTGAGTTGGTGATGCCATCCAACCATCTCATCCTCTGTCATCCCCCTCTCCTCTCTCCTTCAATCTTTCCCAGCATCAGGGTCTTTTCCAATGAGTCAGTTCATGACATCAGGTGGTCAAAGTATTGGAGTTTCAGCTTCAGCATCAGTCCTTCTAAATGAATATTCAGGACCGATTTCCTTTAGGATGGACTGGTTGGATCTCCTTGCAGTCCAAGGGACTCTCAAGAGTCTTCTCCAACACCACAGCTCAAAAGCATCAATTCTTCGGCACTCAGCTCTCCTTATAGTCCAACTCTCACATCCATACATGACTACTGGAAAAACCATAGCCTTGACTAGATGGACCTTGTTGACAAAGCAATGTCTCTGCTTTTTAATATGCTGTCTAGGTTGGTCATGACTTTTCTTCCAAGGAGTAAGCGTCTTTTAATTTCATAGCTGCAATCACCATCTTCAGTGATTTTGGAGCCCCAAAAAATAAAGTCAGCCACTGTTTCCACTGTTTCCCCATCTATTTGCCATAAAGTGATGGGACCGGATGCCATGATCTTAGTTTTCTGAATGTTAAGCTTTAAGATAAACAATTTATAACACATTTATAAGTTGGTCAAGATAGTGTTTTAATATACACAGAAATTCATGTTTATGTTCTGAGAATCCTTTTACATGATCAAAGGCTGAATTTTCCAAGCAGGCAGATGTAGCTCATTAGATTTGCCATGGACTGTGAAAACCACTTGCCAATAGCATCAAAAGACTATTATTCATTTTAATCTCTCAAAGAGGACAGATATTTCTTTGACAAACATTAGTGAAAAAGCTAAGTTTGGGGTTTAGTGACTGGAATAACTCAGCACAAGGAAATAACAGTGCAACTAAAGCCAAATGGAGACAGACTGATGTTCTAGCTTTTCACCTTCAGAGACCAGAGCTTCCACCTAGATTTCAAGGAAAAAAAAAAAGAAAACAAAACCAAAACACCCGTTCCCCACAAACCCACATAGCAATAACAGTGCACTTGCTGCACGCATAATGATCTTACCATCTGACCTGACAGAACTGTCAGTCTGAATGGCAAATTCTCTGCATATGATTGAGTTTTGTAATCTCAACAGCTCAAAATAGAGAACTTAAGGGGCCAATCAAATCAGTTTTGACTGTCAATCACTGTCCAAGCAATGTAGTTAATCAGAAAAGTCAGATGACATTCAGAAATTGTCTAAATCCTTGTTCAGCAATCATAAAGACAACTAAGAAAACTCTAGACATTTAAAATTCTGTAGATTTAAACTGAATACTGACATAGCTAGTATATCAAAGATGAAAATGTAACTATCTGGATAATTTGTGCAAATTAAGTAGTCTTGCTCTTCAGGCAGTTTTAAATCTTAATAACTAAATATTCAACTAAAAGTTTAGCTGAGTAAATAAAACCTGATGTTAGGTTTAGAAGTTATCGCTAACAGGGGTTCCAGGGTGCAGCTGTTCCATTACTTGATCAAGGTGCTAAGTTACATAGGTATCATCAGATTATAAAAATTTACTGAACTATACACTTACAATATATGAATCTTTGTGATCAAAGAAACACCACATCCTCTAGTCAATTGCCCCATGAATTTAGTCTCTGAGAATTTGGTATCAAATTCCCATCTTATCTAGATGCTCCCTGCTTTATACTTACTTGTTTTTTAGCTTTTCAAGCTAAACAGTTTAAGGATAAACTCAAGTTAGATATATTACACCAACAGAACATATTTCATTACATTTGGGCCAATTATCTTTTAACTTATAACAATGAAAATGATTTCTATTCTAAAGACTTGGGAAGGTATTTTTTTAAATAGTCTTGATAATCATGATACTTTATTCCTGAGAATATCTACCAAACCACAATTCATGCATATTACTCTTTAACAGTCACAAAGTAGTTTGTGAAAAATATATACAAGATTGAGTACAATACTTCAGTAATAGAGGGCACTCAAAATATTTGATATCAATGACAGAGGTAGATCAAGAGATATACTAAGACACTGTCAAAAGTATTTAAGGAATATCATGATGGGAAAAAGAATGAAACCCAGGTATGAGTTTCAATTATGCAAAATACTAGTCTTAAAGTTAATTCCTTAAAATCCTATATTAGCTTATTATTTTTCTAAGGTAGAATCATTGCTCAAGTTGGTTTAGTCCACTGTATGCACAACTTGGAACCATAAAGGGATCCTTTCCCTTTTATGAGGCAAGTGTTATACAAATGTGGGATGAATGGGGCAAAAGAGAAAAAAGTATGCTTTTAATATAAAAAATTAACATGTACAATTTTATACATATCACAAGAATCTCAAAATTATGATAGTATATGCTGCTGCTGCTAAGTCGCTTCAGTCGTGTCTGACTCTGTGCGACCCCATAGACGGCAGCCCACCAGGCTTCGCCGTCCCTGGGATTCTCCAGGCAAGAACACTGGAGTGGGTTGCCATTTCCTCCTCCAATGCATGAAAGTGAAAAGTGAAAGTGAAGTCGCTCAGTCCTGTCTGACTCTCAGCGACCCCATGGACTGCAGCCTTTCAGGCTCCTAGTATATGAGGCAAAGATAAATAGTAACTGGCTACATTTCTTCAAAAAAAAAAATTAACAGTTACATCCTGTGTTTGTTCTAGAAGCTAAATAATCCAAGAAGGCTAATCCGAAATCAGACTGTCGAAAAGGCACAGAAAGTAATCTTATTGGTTGATATTTGTTTCTGTTAGTAATACAGCAACAATTTTAAATCAAATTCAATGAAAGGAGCACTTTTCTTCCAAAAAGAAAATTTACATTACCCACTATAGCTTAAAATTAATCAATGGGTCAAAATTCTGAGAAAGAAAAGTGGTTAAAGTTGGTCTTAACCTTTGGTTAAAATAAATTTTTAAATACCTGTCTAATATTAATGGCTGTGCAACACTCAGGTTTTCCACATGAGTAATACTTTTTAAAACGTAATTTTAGCAAATTGGCAGCATAGAGTAATAAGTCCAAAGTTCATCTCACTTCCTCCATAATATTAACCAGGGTTTCAATGGAATACTCTGCTTAGATTTAGATTAGCAGCCCAATGTTTTCACATAACCAAAAGCTGAATTAAATATTAGTTGGGTCATATGACGATGCCATTGCTGTATCTCAAAAATAGCCAAATCTTGGCAATTTCATGTGTTTTAACCTAATATGAGTGTTTTAGACAGTTCAAACTTCAGAAAACAGCAAATACACACAAAAAATTGTTTACATGATGTGAAAATACATGTAAAAAATGTTTCCAAAGGAAACAATTAAATGCAAGGTATAAAGAGAAATAAAGATAGTGGGCTTTATGAGAAGGGGAAAAAAATCAGGTAGTTCAACAGGTTACTGAAATCCTGGTAGTGATCGATAAATTGACTTCTGCTTCACCTTTTATGAAGAGGCTGTACTTAGCAAATCACTGTGTAAGCTGCCTCAATAACAGGACTCCTGCTATCAAGTTTATGTGAAATGATTCCAACAAAGAAATTAATTTCTTCATGACAAGAAAAGGTTATCCGAAAAGGGGAAAACACAGGAGACTGAGCTTTCTGCTAATAAAACGGACAAATATCAGTTTAGGCACTGAATTCAAAGCTGTTTTATGCTCTGCAAAATCTGAATTCCTTGTAGCTCATCTACTACATTGCTTTAGAGACATACACACACATATACATACATGCATATATAGATACATACTTGCCTGTTACCTTTTTTTTCAAGTTTCCTAGTTTTAGCACTGAAATTTTCATGATCTAGAAACTCAAGCCTAGGCAAACTGGGAAGATTAGTTACCCTAATGTACAGCTCCCAATCCATGCACCTTGCATGTATGTGCTTATGTGTATAACCCCCATACACCCACCATCCCAAGCCCCCCAAAATGGTTTCCTATAACTTACAATGAATTTATTATCTCTTTAGAAAATAAATTGGTGTTATAAAAATAATCTAAAAGCTGTTACTTGTTTTGTGACTATATTAATAAAATATGTAACCAGCAGTGATCAAATCTGAGAACTTAGAAACAGCCATTCATCACAAGCCATCAGACCTACTCTTTCCTAAAAAGTTTCATGTTTCATTCATATGTTGATAAGCATAAACTTCTTACAATTATGCTCCGTTTTATAACTATGAGGAAAAACTCAGGCATTCTATAGGTTCAAATCTCAGCTTCACCACTTACCAACAATGTAGCTTTAAGAGAAATTACTTGACCCATCAATTCTCTACTTTCTATTATAGGGTTTTCATGATTATTAAATGATGCTGCTGCTGCTGCTAAGTCACTTCAGTCGTGTCCGACTCTGTGCAACCCCATAGAAGGCAGCCCACCAGGCTCCCCCGTCCCTGGGATTCTCCAGGCAAGAACACTGGAGTGGGTTGCCATTTCCTTCTCCAATGCATGAAAGTGAAAGTGAAGTCACTCAGTCGTGTCTGACTCTTCGAGACTCCATGGACTGCAGCCTACCAGGCTCCTCTGTCCATGGGATTTTCCAGGCACGAGTACTGGAGTGGGGTGCCACTGCCTTCTCCTATTAAATGATGCAATATATATAAAATGCTTAGCATAAAATTAATTCCCAATAAAAGTTACTTATTACTATCATTGCTATCAGTATATTGTACGGGTAAGAACTTGCAAGTGCACTGAAGGAGGCAGTCACCCATTCCTGTCTTCTTTGATGGAAACATTTTCTATTAAAAACAATTTATTTCCTTTTATAATATTAAGATTTTCAGAATTATTCTTTCTGAATGTAAAAACTAAGAGAATTCTCAATAGTTTACAAGGTTGTCCTTATAATAAGATTAATTACTTCTTTACATGGAACTTCTTTCAATTACTGAGTTTCAACATTGGATATAATAGTAAAAGAAGAGAATAAAAATCAAAGCTCCTTGCTCTCTAACTTTAATAAAGTATAATATTTAATGGGCTAAAATACAGGTGGTAAAGTTCTACCTGTACTAAAAAGAACAAGTAGAAACATTAAATCAAAATAGAATCAAATTATATTTTAGAGTTTGAGGAAATCTTTAAAATCATCTAATCCAATGCCCTCATTTTATAAGACCCAGAAAAGGTGATTTGTCCCATGTTATATGGCCAGAATTAGAAATAATACAAGAATTCAAATCTCCTGACACCTACTGCAATTATCTGTTAATATGCTTCTCTCCAAATCACAAGTGAAAATCATAAGACAAATTCCTTTTCCAAAATTTCTAATAAAAATTATCTTCGAATACACAAAGATAATTATGGGGGAGTGTGATGAGAAAGAGGAAGGAAAAATAACTAGTATTGGGTTGGCCAAGAAGTGCCTTTGGTTTTTTTAGGTAAAAATAAGAGACACATTTTTTGTTTTCACCAAGAACTTTATTGAACAACGTATTCACCGTTTTGTTCTACTACTTTCTACCATTATCAAGGCAACTTAATAATTCCATCTTCCCAAAACCTTTTTATCTTTTTGAGCAAAGGACTATTCCAGGTGCCTTTTACAATCTTCCAGGAAACTGAAATTCTTCCACTAAGAGACTTCTGTAAAGATAGAAATAAAAAGAAATCCAAAGGTGTGATTTCTGGTGAATATAGCAGATGAATCAGAAGTTCCTAGCCAAGTAACAGTTTTGCTTGGTCATCAAAGAAACATGCAGTCTTGCATTATCCTGATGGAACATGTGTTTTCTTTTGACTAATTTCAAATGCTTTTTGTCACGTGCCGCTTTCATTTGATCTAACTGGGAGCACTACTTGTTGGAATCAATTGTTTGGTTTTCCAGAAGGAGCTCATAATAGAGGACTCGCTTTCAATTCTACTGTAGATACAACATCACCTTTTTTGGATGAAGATTGGACTTCGATGTGGTTGGTGGTAGTTCATTTTGCTTGTCCCATGATCTCTTCAGTTCCACATTATTGTACAGTATTTACCTTCCATTACCCATCACAGTTTGTTTTAAAAATGGAGCATTTTCATTAAGTTTAAGTGGAGAATTGCATGCAGAAATGAGACCAAGAAAGTAAGAAGGTCTTTTCACTTAACTTATGTGAAAGCCAAACATCAAAGTGAATAACATAACCAAGCTGGTACAAAAGATTTTCAATGTCTGATTTGGATATTCTGAGTATATTTTGAGAGCTATCTCCTCCGTAGTGTAACATTGACTGTTTTCAATTAATATTCGAGTTGACTGCTATCAACTTCAACTGGTCTATCTGACAGTGGAACATTGTCCAGCGAGAAATCTCCAGCATGAAACTTTGCCACTTCTGACATGTTCGACCAGTCACAGCACCTTCTCCATACACTGAACAAATCTTTTTTTGTGCATTTCAGTTGTGTTTTTATCTTTCTTGAAATAATAAAGCAAATATGCCAAAAAAATTTTTTTCTTCTACCTTCAATATTAAAACAGCTATACAAAATTCACCAGTTTTGTGAAGTTTTTTTTTAAATGAACACTGATATGACAGCTGTCACAATACAATCTAACAAAATTGTTTTACATGAAGTTAAAGACAACTAAGCACTACTAGAGTTATCTTACAGAAAAGCCAAAGAAACATTTTGGCCAACCCAATACTATGTCATAGAATATACTTTGAAGTCTAACAGAGAGCCACCTCTGTCATTTCTCCCTTCTGCAACAACAGCCAAAGTACTTACTCTATCTGATCTTCAGGTTCCTCATTTGTAAAGTGGGAATAATATCACCTAGAACAAATAACATATAAAAATGGTTAGAACAGTACAAGTTGGGAGTCACACTACCAAACTCAGAATTTTAAAACCACAACCTACTTGTTTGACCAAATTATATAACCTTTTTGAGCCACATAAAGTACTTTAGCACAGAATATGACACATAAAAATTGCAACAAGTTTTAATTTTATCAATACTGTATATAACTCACCAGGCACTTAGTGGGCAGTGAATAATAAAAATAACTACCACCACCAAAACACCTGCTTTTAAAAGTAAAATAGATGACAAAGGTAACATGCTTTATAATATTCAATATCATCTATCTTAAAATATGCCTACATATATAAAGTTCATTAGACTGGGATTAAATGTCAATTTTTATAAGTACATTAAGCAAGAGAGTTCCAGAAAAACATCTACTTCTGCTTTACTGACTATGCCAAAGCCTTTGACTGTGTGGATCACAACAAACTGTGGAAAATTCTGAAAGAGATGGGAATACCAGAACACCTGAACTGCCTCCTGAGAAATCTGTATGCAGGTCAAGAAGCAACAGTTAGAACTGGACATGGAACAACAGACTGGTTCCAACTCAGGAAAGGAGTATGTCAAGGCTGTATATGGTCACCCTACATTTAACTTATATGCAGGGTACATCATGTGAAATGCCAGGCTGGATGAAGCACAAGCTGGAATCAAGATTGCCAGGAGAAATATCAATAACCTCAGATATGCAGAGGACACCACCCTTATGGCAGAAAGTGAAGAGGAACTAAAAAGCCTCTTGATGAAAGTGAAAGAGGAGAGTGAAAAAGTTGGCTTAAAGCTCAACATTCACTTCATGGCAAATAGATGGGGAAACAATGGAAACAGTGACAGACTTTATTTTTTTGGGCTCCCAAATCACTGCAGATGCTGACTGCAGCCATGAAATTAAAAGACACTTGCTCCTTGGAAGAAAAGCTATGACCAACCTAGACAGCATATTAAAAAGCAGAGACATTACTTTGTCAACAAAGGTCTATATAGTCAAAGCTATGGTTTTTTTCAGTAGACATGTATGGATGTGAGAGCTGGGCTATAAAGAAAGCTGAGTGCCGAAGAACTGATGCTTTTGAACTGTGGTGCTGCAGTCCCTTGGACTGCAAGGAGATCCAACCAGTCCATCCTAAAGGAAATCAGTCCTGAATATTCATTGGAAGGACTGATGCTAAAGCTGAAGCTCCAATACTTTGGCTACCTGATCCGAAAAACTGACTCATTAGAAAAGACCCTGATGCTGCACAGACTGAAGGCCGGAGAAGGGAATGGCAGAGGATGAGATGGTTGGATGATATCACCAACTTGATGCACATGAGTTTGAGTAAGCTCCAAGAATTGATGATGGACAGGGAAGCCTGGAGTGCTGCAGTCCATGGGGTCACAAAGAGTTGGACGCGACTGAGTGACTGAACTGACTGACTGATATTATAAGTATCAAGTAAATAATTCTATAGTGACATATTTAAGAAAATCTGTGGCTTTCAGAGTATTAAAATTTAAACTTCTCAGTTCACAAGTCAGAAAACACGACATAAAGTCAGAAGTTAGGTAAGAGCAGAAGTATTACAAACAATGAAATAAAGATAAAATTATAGCATCAGTACATTTGAAAATCTGTAGTAGACTGCATATAGAAGAAACCATATGTTTATTATGACATGGTTTTCATAAATTCCTAATCAAAAATATAATAAAAGGAAAAGAAACAGTAGAAAAATACATTCAACATATCACCATTTAAGAGAACCAATTCCCTGGTGATTAGAAAAGATCTATCTCTGAACTGGGTGGAAAGGCATGATTCCTAAATCCAAAGGGAAATTAAAACCACAAAGTTTAAACAAAACAGCATGAAAAAAAAAATCAATACCTTACAAAATAAAAAGGAATCATTTAGTTTTCAGCTTTCTCTTTACAAAAATTCTATTTTTATATCTGATACATTGGTTTAAGATACTATCATGTGTTCAAGCTCCAGTTGTAGGAAAATACCTGTTTATCTCTGCTACTTTTAAAGGTAAATAGGAGATTTTGTATTTAAGTTACAATGTGGAATACTTCAGAGTAACCTCATGCCAAAATGGCACATTTCTGAGGGATGCAAAGGTATTCAATAAAAAGCTTTTAAAGGCATATTTTTAAACTTGCAGCAGGAAAGCTTTTCTGTGTCAAGACAGTAATTCTTTTAACAGCATTGATCAAAATGTCATTCTTTTATGAGTGTACAATACCTTTTAATGGCATACAACAAGCCATTAGGGTTATACACCTCTGTACAGCAGACAGCTTACTGGAAAAAAGGGAACACTGGCCAAGATACAGTCAGTAGGTTTTACGCTTCTAACAGGCAACCTTTTCCCCCCTAGCTGCTTCATTGTGAAATCCACAACTGAAATTATCCAAAGATTAAGTGTAAGCTCTCTTCACTTCCGTAATTTGGAAGCATTTTCACAGAGGCATAAACTGCAAGGTCTAAACTGTATCTCTGTAGATACCATGAGATGGCCTTGAAAACTGCCTCTCACCAAGGGCCAGTGAGAAATTATTCATGAAGATTAGAAAAGAATGATGGTTTTATTTACTTTGCTACTTTCTGGGGAAAGAAGAAAGTGAATTTAAAAAGTGTTATGAGATAATTACTTTTCATATTTATTTATAAAGCCAAATAGTAAAGGAACATTAAAGTTACATAATATTTTACCATAAAATATCTATCTTCATCAACTAATGTTGATTAGGTAATTTTTCGTAAAGGAAACCTATTTAAAAATCATCTTAAAACAAGTCCTTGTCTTTGGGACATTCAGGCTTTAAGAGAGAAAATAAATTCTGAAACTACTTATAAAACTTAATCACATGATTATACAAACTCACACAAAAAAACTTTTTTCAATTTACTAAATTTCTAACCATGCAGGAAATGAAGAGCTAAGGGACAGAACATAAACAGAAAGGGAAATTATTCCTGCTTTTCATGTTAAACCTTTATGGGTTTTTCACTGTTAAAGCTAATATGACTTGAGTGTAAGTAAATTCTTAGCATAACAGAAATATCCCAGATATTAATATATTGACTGTAGCCTAAATCTCCACCTTCTGAAAACTATTCAAGGCCTTTACAGAGCTTAAAAAAATGTTACTGGTAATAATTACAGTCCTGCACCAAAAAGTAAAATTCAACCTTACAGACAATATCAGATGAATCTCATAAAGCTTTTCCCTAAAAGAAAGTTTAAAAAGTAGAAGAATCTATCTCCTTTTAAAGGTGTGAATATGTAGGTGAGGGTGTGGGTATGTGGATGTATAGTGGAAAGACAATGGTAAGAAAATAAGAAAGCTTTCTTTCCAAATTTTATCAAATTTTCAGGCAATGTAGAGAACAAGTGTATCTGCACTGACTCCATCATTGTAAAGTCGCTCAGTTGTGTCCAACTCTTTTTGACCCCATGGACTATACAGTCCATGGAATTCTCTAGGCCAGATTTCTGGAGTGGGTAACTTTCCCCTTCTCCAGGGGATCTTTCCAACCCAGGGATCGAACCCAGATCTCCTCAATTGCAAGCGGATTCTTTGCCAGCTGAGCCACCAAGGAAGCCCAACTCTTTGTGACCCCGTGGACTATACTGAAAACAACTGAAATGCAAAGTAATAAACAAAAACATTTTAAAATCATACCAGTTGATAAAAATAGTTAAAAAGAAAAAAGAAGAAGAAGTACCAATACAAAAATCTAAATGAAAGTGGAAATTCAGAGAAGGCGGTGGTGTGCTGAATCTGCTTTTGCCCATTTTAAACAGAGTTAAGATGTACAGATCTGGTTTGGAACGAAGGAGAGAAGACAAATAAAAATATCACCTAAGAGTCTAACAAGAGGTTGTCCATCCAAGAAGCTGAGAACTCGGTTACGGTGATCCAAGAGTCTGGGTTTAAGGGACTATAAGGAAAGCTATCTTGGAAATGAGCAAAACAGGGGAAAAAAGAGCAACAAGTTGCAACCACAATCTAGCACTCAAGTAAATGTACACACCAAATTCACATTACCTGAATGGGTCCAAATAAATAAGTAAACATAAAATGGCACGCAACTCTTCATACCCCAAGAAGCCAGAATGCAACAAACACGAATGTTAACTGGTGGAACAAACTTATTAAATACACAAATAAACAAGGCACTGTGAAAGAGAACCAGTAAAAACAAACCTATAAGGATTTCATATCTTGGAATTATCACAAAAAGATTATATAAAATCCAGTTTAATATGTTTATAATAATTTTTAAAGTGAAAAAACATCTTCATAGAACAGGAAAAAAAACAACATATGACATAAAATGTTCACAAGACATTTATACAGATTAAATACACAGTAGTTGAAATTTAAAAACCCAGTCAAGAGGTTTTCACACATTATCTCAGAAGAGACTAACCTGCCCAACTAAAAAATAGCTAGAGAAAGTAGGTAAAATATGGAAAACAACAATGTGAAGGTATTAAAGAGCTACCAAAGGCAGTCAAGAAGTATAAAAGAGAAGTTCAGAAAGCTAAGCTCAACTTTCAGCATGGGCTTTATTAAGTCATTTGTCAATCCTCAGACAGGAGGCAGAGAAGCTAAGCAGAACTGTTAGTAGTAATCACATATAGGGGAAAAATATTTTGAAGTTTCAGCACTCGGGCTTCCCTGGTGGCTCAGTCGGTAAAGAATCCACCTGCAATGCAGGAGACTGCCTGCAGTGCAGGAGATAAGAGTTCAATTCCTGGGTGGGTGGGGAAGATCCCCTGGAGGAGGAAATGGTAATCCACTTCATAATTCTTGCCTGGAGAATCCTATGGACAGAGAAGACTGGGGGGTTACAGACCATGGGGTCGCAAAGAGTTGGACATGACTGAAGTGACTTAGCACACATGCACACATGTCTTAGGGAAGCACTGCTTCTAGGGGAGAGGACAGTGAGTGACTTAAAAGTGACACTATTTGGATGTTTAGTGGTAAGGAGAAAGAAGAAAACAAGAGAGAAATAATAAATGATCCTTCAGAAATAAAAGGAAGCACAAAATTAAAGAAAGGAAAACTTCACTTTCCAAACAAACGCACCATAAATTTAAAACACTGCCCTTCATTATAGTAACAGAATAGGGTCCTTTTGAACTAAGAAACCTTGTAAACTCTCTCACAACTTTCTATATAAACTAGTATCACTGGTCAAGAAAAATAAAACTTTTAAAATGGATCAGAAAACAGTAGGCAACAACTGTAAAAATTATTATGAAATAATATAGAACATAAGAACAAAAACTCTTCAGCTGATGAACACTCCTCTCCAAAAAGAAAAAGGGAAAAAGAAACCATAAAGAAAACTATAACAATGTCTCAAATTGAACCATATATTGTTAAACCAGTATTTACACATATTTTTCAAAAACCTTAAATCAAACATTCAATAATTCAGAACAGAAATAGAACAGAATTGGGCAAAAATCTTCACTTTAGGAAGATGTGAAATAAAAGATAACTGGTCTCATGAAAGAAACTGAGAAGACAAAAAATATTTTAGAAATAAAAAATCAATTATAAAGTACTCAAGAGAGAAAGGGATTGAATGAAAATACAAGGGGCACTGAACAAAAGACTGAATATAACCAAGGGAATAAAACAAAATGAAGGAAGATTGTAATAAGGATCAGGGAAACGTTATAACATACCAGAGAAAGAAAGAGGACCCAACATATATAAAATTAAAGAGCTAATATTTAAAACTAATTAAAAAATAACCAAAATAAGAAAACACATGAATATTATAAAGGTCTAAGAAGGGCCTGGGAAAACTGATACAAACAATTCTGAGATCTATTAAAAACACATAATTAGACTTTAAAGATAGAAAAAATTATCTGGGATCACTTGCAAAGAAAGAAAAATCAACCTGGGATCAGACTACTGAGCAGTAACCTACAAATAAAGATAACAGGAAGGTAGGAATCAAATTATTTTATTTAAACTGATGAAATTGAACAGTGAAATCTTAAGTAAGCAAAAGAGGGACAAAAATAAGGGCATTATAAATAACAATATAAAGACAACCACTAGAACAAAAATATAAACCTTCCAAAATGCCAAGGAAAATACAAAAAGGGAGGAACATAATACAAAATGAAAGCGAGGAAATGTAGTAACATATACATGTGTGCGTACGTGCTCAGTCACTTCAGTTGTGTCTGACTCTGCGGCCCTGCAGACTGTAGTGCGCCAGGCTCCTTTGTCCATGGGATTCTCCATGCAAGAATGCTAGAGTGGGTTTCCATGCCCTCCTCCAGAGGATCTTCCCCACCAGGGATTGAACCTACTTTTGTTACATTTCCTGAATTGGTAGGCAGGTTCTTTACCACTAGCACCACCTGGGAAGCCCCCTAATATATGAGAGTCCCTTGGACTGCAAGGAGATCCAACCAGTCCATTCTGAAGGAGATCAGCCCCGGGATTTCTTTGGAAGGAATGATACTGAAGCTGAAACTCCAGTACTTTGGCCACCTCATGCGAAGAGTTGACTCATTGGAAAAGACTCTGATGCTGGGAGGGATTGGGGGCAAGAGGAGAAGGGGACGACAGAGGATGAGATGGCTGGATGGCATCACTGACTCGATGGACGTGAGTCTGAGTGAACTCCGGGAGTTGGTGATGGACAGGGAGGCCTGGCGTGCTGCGATTCGTGGGTCACAAAGAGTTGGACACGACTGAGCGACTGATCTGATCTGATCTGATTAATATAATATTTTGTTAGAATTGTGTCATATCAATAAATATACACAGATTTCCTATTAGAAAAAACCTACAATGTTGAATTAACTCACAAAGCCAAACAACTCTAAAATGTATTAGAGAAGCTCATCTAAAATAAAGTAATTCAATTATTAAAAATACAAGGGCTAGCCAATGTATTCTATGCAAACAGAACAATAAGAAAGTAGGTATTGCAATTCTGATATCAGATACAGTAGAACTAACACCAAAAGCACTGCATACTAAAAGGAACATTTTATGATCTAAAAGCCAATTCAAAATAAATATAGAATAGGAATATATATGTGGCAAATAATACAATGAGTATCATGATAAAATAGAATCAAGGAGAAGTAAAGATGCAAAAAAATAAAACAAAAAGAAGACATCAACATACCAAACTCAATATAAGTATTCAAAAAATATAAAAGGATGAGGAATATATAAACTAAACAAGCTATGTCAATATCTTTATCTTTAAACTTCTATAAGAAGTAATTTCTTTTTTAAGTACATATGAAACTTTCATAAAAATTAACCAAATGCATGTGTCTCAAAGAAAGCTTCAATATGTTCCATAAAGTAGAAACAATATAAAAATACTTTGATCAAATTAAAAACAAAAGATTATTTCACCATATAGTATTAAAATTTTGTAGCAATGTCTTTGGTGAAAGGGGAAATATAAACTGACATACTGAATGGAATGGTTAGATTTTAAACTACTAACAAGACCAAGAGCTGATGTGAATGTAGAATAACTAGAACTGTCATATGCTGCTCATTGGAAAACAAATGAAAACTTTGGGCAAAAGTTTGGTAGTATTTTAGGATGTTAAACATTTATCATATAATTCCTAGGTAGTCATCCAGCAAAAGTAAAAATCTATGACCACAAAAAACCTGTAGGGAAATGTTTATGGCAGCTTTATCACTAACAGCCAAAAACCTGGAAAAATCCGAATGTCCATTAACTGGCTAATAGATAAACAGATTATGGTACATATGTACAATGGAGTACTACTCACACACAAAACATAATAAACTGATACATGCAACAACATGAATAAATCTTAAATTCATTTGCCAACTGAAAGAAGTCAGATATAGGCCGCATACTACAGAATTCTATTAACATGATGTTCTCAAAGTACAAACCTACAGTGGCAGAAAGCAGATCAGCAGTTGCTAGGGGATAGGTATGGGACCTGAGAAATGATGATAAAGGATCATGAGGTAACTTTACAGACTTACAGAAATATTCCATATCTTGATTCCATATCTTGATTATGGCAGTAGTTTACAACTGTTTATATTTGTCAAAACTCATAGAACTATATTCCTAAAAAGTGAATTTTACCATATGTAAATTAAGCCTCAGTAAAACTGACTTCTAAAAGAGAAGCAATCAGGGAGTGGGGAAAAAAAAATTACATCCAAGAGAACAAAGATCAGAATGACTCCAAATAATCTTACAACACAAGGCAGAAGGCAATAGAATATTAAATTAGTACTCAAAACACAATTATATATCCACGTTAAAAATAAATCTTTTGGGCTTGCCTGGTGGTCTAGTGGTTAAGAATCTGCCTGCCAATGCAGGGGACATGGGTTCAATCCCTGATCTGGGAGGATTCCACATGCTGGGGAGAAACTCAGCCTATATGCCACAACTACGAAGCCAGTGTTCTAGAGCCCGTGGGTTGCGGCTGCAGCTACAGAGCCCGCAGGTCCTAGAGTCCATGCTCTGCGCCAACACAAGCTACTGCAATGAGAAGCCAGTACATCTATCTCAATGAAGAGCAGCCTCTGCTCACCTTAACTAGAGAAAGCCTACACACAGCAATGAAGACCCAGTGCAGCCAAAACTAAATAAATCTTTCAAAAATGAAAGTTAACCAAAAGCATTTTCAAGTAAAAACAAAACAAAACAAAAACAGAATCCATTTCCAACAAGCCATCCCATAAGCAATGTTAAAGGAAAACTTCAGACTGAAGAAAAGAAATGAAAATTTGGATCTACAAGAAGAAATGGGCTTCTTTGGTGCCTCAGATGGTGAAGAATCTGCCCACAATGCAGGAGACTCGGGTTCAATCTCTGGGTGGGGAAGATCCCTTGAAGAAGGGAATGGTTACCCACTCCAGTATTCTTGCCTGGATAATTTCATGGACAGAGGAGCCTGGTGGGGTCGCAAAGAGGTGGACAACAACTGAGACACTGACACTTCATAAGAAGAAACAGAGTGCCAGAAATGGTAAGATGTAGGCAAATATTAATAAAATTTATGCTCATTTTCTTAATCCATTAAAACCTCCTCACAAATAAACTGCTAGACTTGGATGGATGCATGCTGTTTTCTATCAAATCTTTAACAAAAAATAATACCAATCCTGTACAAAATTTTTTAAAAAATAGAGAAGAATATAACACATCTCAGATCATTTAGATCTGAGTCATTTAGTCAGACAACATTGCCATAATGCTAAAATCAGAAAATCACAATAAAGCAAAACAAAGACCAATCTTCCTTATGAACACTCAAAAGAAAAAAAAAATTAAGATCACATTAAAAGACATAAAAACAATCAGGATATACTATATTCATGGATGGAAAAAATGAATATGGTAAACATGACAGTTCTTCCCAAATTAATGTAGAATATACAGACTAATTCCTATCAAAGCAATTCCTGTCAAAACCTAAGAAGATTTCTCATTAAAATTAATATAGAAAATCAAAGGGCCAAGAATAAATAAGAGAACAGCTTGGTGTGGGAGTAAGGGGAGCAGTTTAACCTACAGAATATTGTCTTCTTTCAGATATAAGGTAATTAAAACACCAGAGGCAAATGAAATAGACTAAACGAGCTCAAAAACAAAGGCAAACATAAATTTATACAAACTGTATGGGAACGTGACATTACCCATTCAGTCAAGAAAGGATGTCTTATTCCAGGGCTTGTAAATTTTTTCTATCAAGGGCCACATGGTTAATATATTAGGCTTTGAAACTCATATAGTTTCTGTCACAACTACTCAATTCTGACCTTGTAGACAACACGAAAACAAGTGGATGTACCTGTGTTCTGATAGAATTTCATTTACATAAACAGATAGTGGACCAGATTTGGCCCGTGGGCATGTTTTCCAAAAAGCAACAAAACAACAAAAAATTTTTTAGTTAAAATCATTTTTCACACATAATACACAAAACTAAGTTTAGTGTGGGGGAAAAAAAAACACTTGATGATGTAAATTACAATCAGGACAAGCTACTGGAATTTCACAATAAAATCATTTTAATATAAGGCATCCAAAACATTAAGGCACAAACCTTACTTTAACTCTTTAGGTTGATCAAGTATTTTCCTAATTAATGTAAAAAGATACAAAATCTCAAGTGTGAATGACCTTTCTACAATTCTAGAAAGCATTTCAGTGACTTCTCTAAAATTCTTAACCCAGTGCTCATTTGAAAGTGCTAATACAATTGCTTCTAGGTTTCTCACTTTCCCACTTTCTTCAGAACAAGTCTCAATTCAGAAATTAAATGACGGCCATTTAAAAGAAGTAGAACATTTAGCTGCTTTGGCTGTTTCTTTCTACTTTTAAGAAATAGAAACACACTTCTAGAATACTGAACTGGAGTTCTTCGGTACAGATTTAAAACTCCCTGAAATTGATACAAAAAATTTGCGTATTATGTGTCATACTGTACACAAAAGCTTCAAGGTTTTTCTTGCTTCTTAAAGGGGACTATGCCCTCACATATCCCCCAACCCCAAGAAAGTTAAATTCTGTTAAACCTCGGTTCCAGAGACTGGACATACAGAAAATCAAGTTGAATTATCAAATTAGAAAGAAAAGAGGATTTTCATAGTTATAGACAGGGATGTCAGACAAAATGTTCATTCATACTATAGAACTCCTTAAAGTGGTTCTGAATCTCAACTTGAAATTCAATAGTGTGGTGTGGTGAGGGGAGTCAGATCATAATAGACACAGAAGGTTAATGAAGAGAAGACTTTTCAATGGGAGTTATTTTGTTTGTTTCGTTTTTTAATGTTTCTGATCAAGCCTCAGAATTTCATTTTATTCCAAAAGGTCTATTGGGTTTCTTCTAAGATCCAGACAGTACTCACAATGCCAAAATGAAATGTGTCAACAGGGTCCGACCAAGGACAAAGTAATCATGTTTTCGACAGGAATCCGCTCATTCAGAATCAGCAACGGGGTCAAGATCTTACATTTCTGTAGCGTTTTATACAGAGCTTGCACTTGCCGCTTTCCACGGGACCTTTATTGAGTCTCAGTTGGGAGCAAGTGGACAGCAGCATCCTATTCCTTTATAAGGAAAGTTCTGGACTCAGTTTGTGAGATGTGGGGCGCTCCCCAGGACGCTCGGGAGTTTCCCACCCTATCACGGACAGGTAGAATGTTCCTGACAATGTGGGTGATGGAGAGCAGACTATAACTAGGAAAGAGGCGGGAGGGTAGGAATGAGCCGGGAGTCAAGTATGCTTGGGGGAGGTGTAAGCACGTCAGAGTTGGAGGGTTGCTACTGAGGAGGGTTGGAAGGTGAGAGACACCCGTTCGTGAAAAGAAAAGGGAGGGGAGACTCCCTCCTGGAGCGACAGAAGCGGGGCGGGAGCGTCGTCTCTGAGATGAGAGGAAAACGTCGTGAGGGAAGAATCTAGAGGCTGTGAGGAGGGGAACAGTGAGCCTGCCTCAGGAAGGGAAGTTCCAGCCCGACTGAAGTCCCCCATCTCGAGGCGACCGGTTTAACGCAGCGCCCCTGCTCCTCGGCCGCCCTTTTCGTCATTCTCCCCTCAGGGTCTCTCACCACCGAGTTTGTTGGCTCCTGCAAGACGCCCAGCACCATTGTCACCTCATGAACTGTCCGCGCCACAAATTCAAATCAGAGTTCCAGAGCCTAGCGCTCCGAACTTCTCCCAGAGTGAAGGACAAATGGACCAATGGAAGCCCCGCTGGCCACAGACGTACAAGACGGTGGGCGGGACGAAGGGTCGGGGTGGGCAGAAGAGCGTTGTCTTGACGACGGCTTCCGGTGCTGCGGTGACTTACCGCCGGAAGGCGAGAGTCCGCGGGAAAAGCGATCTTGTTAGGTGGTTACTGTGGCTTGGGGCTGAGGCGGTCCCCTCAAGAGTAACCGCGGGCTTGTGCCACGGTCATGCCACTGGCCTTCGTTTCCTTTAGCCTTCTCGCTCACCAAAAGATTTTCCCGTCCAGTTATAAAGTGCAAGTTGTTTGCCAAAGGTAAGCGTGTAGTATAACACCATTCCCTTGTTTTTTAGAGGGTAACGGAAACTTGAGTCCACTTTGTCACCAGGGAGCGGGTACTAAAAAAAAAAGAAAAAAGTGAAAATTTGGATTTCTAAACATTTAGTAAAGTTTTACCGTGTGCATTTTTACTGTATTGTACGCAGTTTGTAGTCTGAAATATTGGGTGCAATTTTATATACAATTAAATTTAAAATTCTGGTTCTTTAGGACCCGCAAATTTCATCTGAACCGGGTATATTAAAGACCTTTAATTTTAAAATTTTATGTAACCATCTAGAAGCTTCTCTAACTTAAGTTCTTAATCTCCCGTAAATCTCAAGTTAGATGGTATAAGATGGACACGTTCTCTGAGTCCAGACCATTACAAGAGTCAAACTAATTCGGCTGAGGTGCCTCTTTTCATACAGAATCACTTGAATCTAAAATAATTGAAACCAGATGCTAAGCATGGCTCCTTTAGTTCAATGTGTATCTCTTGGCGATAATGGTCTCACTTCAGTCTCTCCTTTATGGAAGAAAGTAAGCACTGTTGAAATGAAGGAGGAAAAATAAGGCTTCTTACAGACAGGTATTAAAAACAAAACAAAAAAAACTTAGGAGCTTTGAAACACATCTTTTAACAAAAGTCGTTAAATTCTTGTCACCAAAATCTAAAAGAAAAAGTTCATAATTTATCTGCTTATCAAGAAGAATTTCTTCCTTTACACTTAAGACAGGGAAACATTTATGAAAGCTTAGATCTATATGTTTAGGTCCCTGCCAACCCTTTTCTTAAAATTCCAACTTCAAAACTCCCTACTAATGAGCACTTTTCCAGCAGCTTGGATGAAACGTTCTGAATAACTTCTTCCGCCTGGAGGTTAGAAATTTCATTAAATAAAAAATTAAATATATTAGAATACTTAGGTATGAAACATTAACGAACTGAGTAACATTCTTCAGAAGAAGAAGCACTTAAGAAAACATAGGCCACCTGCATTGTGGAGCCATCTCAAATGATGAGATTTGATAGATAGGCGAGAGATCAAAAAATGGCCAGATTTCAAAAGAGAATGTTCTGTGAGCTGCTTATTGCCCTCATAGACCATTCAAAAATAAAACCAACTCTCAGCAGAAGCCCAAGAGGCATTAGAGATGAACTAGAGTATCCTTTGGATGTCAGTATTGTACTGAAAAAGTCAGTTACACTGTTATTTATCTGCAGGGGGAAATGCCTAAATTTTATAAGGATTTAGAACTTTAATTTAAAAGTGTATAGTGACTATAGAGTTTAGAAAGGAGACTTGAATCTAAGTTAGATGAACTTGGGAAAACAGTGTTGTCTGAGGTAGCATCTGACTTTGTACTCTCCATTCCTCTTACTTAAATGTTCTCTTATTCCTGCTTTTTTGAATCTTATCTTTGAATACCCAGGCCAAATTCTGAGTTTTTCTGAGCTGTAACTCATAGTTAACTGTCTCAGAACACCTATAGAATTAAAAATACACTGTTTATTTGGCTTTTTTCTTTACATTTAGGCCTGGTAGTGTTTTTCTCATTTATGTTGATGAATGTATCTTACATATAACTTGCCTTATCTGTTGGATTCTAAGCTACTTAGAATTGTATTCACCACTGTACATGGCAGATGACTTGAACATGGTAAACATCATTCTTTTCAATCTCTTTTTTTTGGCTGTGTTGGGTCTTAATTGCAGCATGTGGGATCTTCATTGCCGAGTGTTGGATCATTATTGCCAGGTGTGGGCTCTTCGTTGCAGCCGGTAGGATATAGTTCACTAACCGTGGATTAAACTTGGGCCCCCTGTGTTGGGGGCACGGAGACTTAATCACTGGACCACCAGGGAAGTCCCAGTAAACATAATTCTGATGTAAAAATGCCACTGTTAAGATTAATATTAAATATAGTGGCAGCTGCATTAGTTTGCTAGGTTTGCTATAACAATACCACAGACTGAGGGTGTAAACAACAGAAATTTATTTTCTCACAATTCTGGAGGCTGGAAAGTTCAATACTAAGGTATCAGCGGGAATGATTTCATTCTGAGGCTTCTCTCCTTGACATGTAGTTATGCCTTTGTGTTCACATGGTCTTTAATTCATGCCCATCTGTGTCCAGATTTCTTCTTATAAAGACATCAGTCATACTGGATTAGGGCCCATCCAAAAGACCTCATTTTAATTTAATTACCTCTTTAAAATCCTTATCTCCAAGTATGGTTGCATTCTGAGGTACTGGGGATTAGGACTTCAGAATATGAATTTGGGGGTACACAGTTCAATCCATACAATAATCAACATTCAGAAAGCAGAAATGATTGGCAGTAGTTGTCCATTAGCACTCTCATCTTCAGACCTGTAGATAACATAATTGTGTACATCAAGTTTGTTTAAGATAATAGGGAATGGAAGTGAAAGTTGCTCAGTTTGTGACCGACTCTTGGCGAATTCTCCAGGCCAGAATACTGGAATGGGTAGCCCGTCCCTTCCCCAGGAGATCTTCCCAACCCAGGGATCGAACCTAGGTCTCCCGCATTGCAGGTGGATTGTTTCCCAGCTAAGCCACAACGGAAGCCCAGGGAATGGAAGAGCCTGTGGTAAATCAGAGAATATTTGCCAAAGACTTTCAAATTGAAATTTGTCAAAAAACAGAAAACACAACCCACACACATACACCAGCATGCCACACAATCCTGGGTCATCCAAACAAATAAACAGCAACAACAAAACAAGCAGGCTGATTGGTTTTGGCTCACAGGGGGCTGGTTTACAAAAACACCAGCATATTTCATTTGGAATCTGTAACCTCTTAAGTGGATACTGGACATAGTATGTTTTTCAATATCCAAAAGACGTTTTCCCCAGACCCGATTGGTTCACACATAACTTTAAGTACCTCCTTTGTTGAAGGAATTGTACTAAGTGCCTCACTGAGATTAAATCCATAAATTTGTCCACATATATCTAATTGTTACAAGGACATCCAGTTTTTGATTAAATTTATAAAATGTGTGGGCTTCCCAGGTAGCTCAGTGGTAAAGAATCTGTCTGCGAATGCATGTTCAATCCTTGGATTGGGAAGATCCCCTGGAGAAGAAAACGGCATCCACTCCAGTATTCTTGCCTGGGAAATCCCATGGACAGAGAAGCCTGCTGGGCTACAATCCATGGGGTTGCAAAGAATCGGACACGACTTAGCGACTAGACACCACCACCACCATAAGATGCACAACCATGCATAATTTAGTATTTTGAGTGGTACAGGTTTATCCTATAAGTGAATTAGAACTCTTGGAAAAAAGTCTTTATGAGATTATGTGCTCTGATAAGGTCAAGGCTCTGATCTTAAGTACAAGTGGAGACGACAGGACACATATAAGAAAATAATTATAGTGCAAGATAAAAGTGAGACCATAGAGTTATAAAGTACTGTGGGAAATTAAAGGAGGAAAAGATTTCTTCAAGGTTGACGTATTACTAAAGGTATTTAATGCAGGTAGGATTATTCTTTTTTATAGCACTTGGTACTTCGAATATAGCATTAATCAATGTGTTGTATCTGAAGAAACAAGACTCCAGGATTCTTGCCTGGAAAATCCCATGGGCAGAGGAGCCTGGCAGGCTACATTGCCATGGGTTTACAAAGCAGTTGAACATGACTTAGTGACTAAACAACAACAAGTGTCTTAGATGTTATTTGCGTATGTTCACATTTCCCCAGTACAATCTGAAATACTCAAGAATATTTTAATCTTTATATGCTCCAGTCTAGTGTTGTTTAGGGAGAAGGCAATGGCACCCCACTCCAGTACTCGTGCCTGGAAAATCCATGGACGGAGGAGCCTGGTAGGCCACAGTCCATGGGGTCGGGAGAGTTGGACACAACTGAGCATCTTGACTTTCACATCACTTTCGTGCCTTGGAGAAGGAAATGGCAACCCACTCCAGTGTTCTTGCCTGGAGAATCCCAGGGACGGGGGAGCCTGGTGGGCTGCCACCTTTGGGGTCGCACAGAGTCAGACACGACCGAAGTGACTTAGCAGCGGCAGCAGTGTTGTTTAAAAGTATCAGGGTCACCTGGGTAACTTTTTTTTTTTTAATTAGAAGATAATTGCTTTACCATGCTCCGTTAGTTTCTGCTATACAACATGAATCAGGTATCAGGTCAGGTCAGTTGCTCAGTCATGTCCAGCTCTTTGCGACCCCATGAATTGCAGCACACCAGGCCTCCCTGTCCATCACCAACTCGCGGAGTTCACTCAAACTCATGTCCATCAAGTTGGTGATGCCATCCAGCCATCTCATCCTCTGTTGTCCCCTTCTCCTCCTGCCCCCAGTCCCTCCCAGCATCAGAGTCTTTTCCAATGAGTCAACTCTTCTCATGAGGTAGCCAAAGTATTTATAGGTGTACATATATTCACTCCCTTGTGAACCTCCCTCCCCTGCCTCATCCCACCTGTCTGGGTCATCAGAGAGAACCAAACCGAGCACCCTGTATTATATAGGAACTTTTTAACAGTAAACTTTTTTCAACTCTGGCTCTGTAGATTCTAATTTAGTAGGCCTAGGGAAGTGGTAGAGAATCTCTGTTTTTAAAATGTTTCTCCCGCTTAATGATTCAGATTATCAGCCCCACTTAGAACCTTCTGCCTTGAAGCACCTGGTATATAGTATGCTCTCAATAAGTTCTTGTTACATTAAATGAGTGGAGCTGTGATTTAGTAAGATTAATAAGGCCCCTGTGTGTAGGAATGAATTAGAGTGGAAAATATCCTAGAGGCAAGGAAATCCTATTACACAAGTCCAGTTAAGAGATGAAGCAGCCTTAAACTAGAGTAGGGGCCATAGAAAGGGAGAGAAATAGATGAGAAACGTTGAAAAGGTAAGAGTCTACAGAACTAGGTAAACTTTATATAAGGCACTAGTTCGCAAAACAGTGTAGCTAAAATTTACATGAGGTGTTTATTTCATAAGCAGGTTGCCAGACTCTGTATGAACTCCTGTTTGGTTGGTCCGGGGTGAAGCACATGAATTTGCATTTTTTAAAAATTTATACTGGAGTATAGTTGATTAAGGGACTTCCCTGGTGGCAACAGTGTTGTGTTACTTCCAGGTATACAACAAAGAGATTCAGCTATGCTAATTTATGTATCCTTTTCCCGTTTAGATTATTAAAGAATATTGAGCAGTACTGTGCTATTGAGTAGGTCCTTGTTGGTTATCTGTTTTAAATATAACTGTCAGTCCCCAATTCCCAATCTGTCCATTCCCCACCTTTCCCCTTTGGTAATCACAAATTCATTTTCTAAGTGCATCTGTTTCTGTTTTGTAAATAAGTTCATTTGTATTAATTTTTTTTAGATTCTGCATACAAGTGGTATCATACAATATTTGTCTTTCTCTGACTTCACTTATTAAGATAATCTCCAGGTCCCTCCATGTTGCTGCAAATGGCATTATTTCATTCTCTCTTTTTTTTTTATGACTACCATGCTTTTGTATATATGTACCACATCTTCTTTACTCATTCATCTATTGATAAATATTTAAGTTACTTCCATGTCTTGGCTATTGTAAATAGTGCCACTATGTATATTCTGTTGCATGCATCCTTTCAAACCATGTTTTTTGTTTTTTTTTGATATGAGCCCAGGAGTGGGAATGCTGAATCATATGGTAGCTCTATTTTTAGTTTCTTAAGGAACCTCCACACTTTTCTCCATAATGGCTGTTTAGTTCAGTTCAGTTGCTCATGTCCAGCTCTTTGCGACTTCATGGACTGCAGCTCACCAGGCTTCCCTGTCCATCACCAACTCTGGAGCTCGCTGAAACTCATGTCCATCGAGTCAGTGATGCCACCCAACCATCTCATCCTCTGTCGTCCCCTTCTCCTCCTGCCTTCAGTCTTTCCCAGAATCAGGGAAAGATTCTGTGAGTCAGTTTTCCAGTGAGTCAGTTCTTCACAAAGTATTGGAGCTTCAGTATCAGTCCTTCCGATGAATATTCAGGACTGATTTCCTTTAGGATGGACTGGTTGGATCTCCTTGCAGTCCAAGGGACTCTAAAGAGTCATCGCCAACACCAGTTCAAAAGTATCTTTGGCACTCAGCCTTCTTTATGGTCCAACTCTCACATCCATACATGATTACTGGAAAAAACCATAGCTTTGACTATATGGACCTTTGTTGGCAAAGTAATTTCTCTGCTTTTTAATATGATATCTAGATTGGTCATAGCTTTTCTTCCAAGGAGCAAGCGTCTTTTAATTTCATGGCTGCAGTCACCATCTGCAGTGATTTTGGAGCTCAAGAAAATAAAGTCTGTCACGGTTTCCATTTTTTTCCCCATCTATTTGCCATGAAGTGATGGGACTGGATGCCATGATCTTAGTTTTCTGAATGTTGAGTTTTAAGCCAATTTATTCACTCTCCTCTTTCACTTTCATCAAAAGGCTCTTCAGTCCCTCTTCGCTTTCTGCCGAAGAGGGTGGTGTCATATGCATATCTGAGGTTATTGATATTTCTCCCTGCATAATGGCTGTACCAATTTACATTCCCACCAAGAGTGTAGAAGGGTTTCCTTTTCTCCACACCCTCTGCAGCATTTATTGTTCTTAAACTTTTTGATGATGGCTGTTCTTACTCCTGTGAGGTGATATCTTACTGTATTTTGGATTTACATTTTTCCAATAATTAGTGATGTTTAGCATCTTTTCATGTGCCTCTTGGCCATCAGTATGTCTTTCTTGGAGAAATGTCTCTTGAGGTCTTTTTTCTAATTTTTTGATGGACATGAACTGTTTGTAAATTTTGAAGATAAATCATTTGTCGTTGCTTCATTTGCAAGTATTTTCTCCCATTTTGTGGGTTATCTATTCTTTTTTTGCCATCCTGGGATGTAGTCAGGATGTGGGCTCTGCTGCACTCTTTTTTTTTTTTTTAATTAAAACTTACTTTTGGCAGTGCTGGGTCTTTGTTGCTTTGTGTAGGCTTTCTGTAACTGCAGCAAGTGGGGGCTACTCTTCGTTGCCTTGCGTGGGCTTCTTCTTGTGGTGGCTTCTCTCGTTGCCGAGCACAGGCTCCAGGCGCTCCAGCTCCAGTAGTTGCAGCATGCAGCTCAGTAATTGCACTCACGGGCCCTTGAATGCACGGGCACGGAGGCTCGGTCACTACGGCAAAAGGACTCAGTTTCTCTATAACATGTGGAATCTTTTCCTACCCGGAATCAAACCCTTGTTCCCTGCATTGGAAGGCGGTTTCTTATCCACTGTGCAACCAGGGAAGTCCTCTCTTTTTGTTTATGGTTTCCAATGCTATGCACAGGTTTTTTAGTTTAATTTGGTCCCATTTGTTTATCTTTTGTTTTTATTTCAATTACTGTAGGAGATAACTGCTGCAACTTAAGTCGAAGAGTGTTCTGCTTATGTTTCCCTGTAAGAGTTTTCTCTCTTTCTTTCTAGCTGTGCTGGATCTTCATTCCTGCATGCAATTCTTTAGTTGTGGCGAGTGGCAGCTTCTTGTTGATGAGCTCGGGTTCTAGGCGTGCAGGCTTCAGTAATTGCAGCACGCGGGCTCAGTAGTGGTGTTGAATGAAAGTGAGAGTGGACAGCCGTGTCTTGTTCCTGATCTTGGAGGAAATGCTTTCAGCTTTTCACCATTGAGAATGATGTTTGCTGTGTTTGTCATATGTGGACTTTATTATGTAGAGATAGGGTCCCTCTATGCCCACTTTCTGGTGAGTTGTTCTTTTTTTTTTTAATCATAAATGGGTGTTGAATTTTGCCAAAAGCATTTTCTGCATCTATTGAAATGATTGTTTGGTTTTTATTCTTCAATTTGTGGATGTGGTATATCACACTAATTGATTTGCAGATATTAAAAAATTCTTGATTCACTGGGATAAATTCCACTTGATCATGGTGCATGATCTGTGTAACATATTGTTGGATTCAGCTTGCTAGTATCTTGTTGAAGATTTTTGTGTGTATGTTCATCAGTGATATTTGCCTATAATTTTCTTTTTGTGTGATATCTTTGGTTTTGTTAATGGCTGGTGGTGACCTCATAGAATGAGTTTGGGTGTGTTCCTTCCTCTGTGGGGATTTTTTTTTTTTTTGCGGGGGAGGGGAAAGGTTCAGGATAGGTGTTAATTCTTCTCTAAATTGTGGTTTTATTCTCATGTGTTCTGCTTGGGGTTTGCTGTGCATCTTGGAGCTGTAGACTTATATTTTAATCAATTTTGGGAGGTTTGTCTAGTATGTTATCAAACATTTTTTCTGTACTTTTCTCTTTTTCCTTTTCCTCTGGGACTCCAATTTTAAGCATGCTAGATTGCCTAATTTTGAACACATGCATCATTAATGATCCGCTACCTTTTTTCATACTTATTCTTTCTGTGTGCTTTGGTTTAGGTAATTTCTGTTGAATTGTCTTCAAAGTTATCGATCCTTTCTTCTACACTGTTCAACCTGCTATTCTGTTCAGTGATTTCATTAATCATTTTGGATATTATAGTTTTCAGTTCTAGTGTTTCCATTTGATTTTTAATTTTTGTTTTTATATCCTGACTGGAATTCCTCATGTTTTTACTCTGACTCATCATCACTCAAAAACTGCTGAAATTTCTACTTAGTTCCTTTAGTCTTTTGTCTGTAACTTTCTTCTAGGTTTCATGGATATCATTCTGTACATGCACAGTTGAGGAGTCAGCCAAGGATCTGAGGAGAGAGATTATGCAGATTTTGCTACCTTTTCCTCTTAGCCCCCAGTGGCTTCCCCTTTATGGAAGCTTTCTGTTTCCACTTCTAGCTGCTCCTATAGCCTCAAACTCCAAACTTTTTATCCCTCAGTCCCCCAAACTGTTGCTTTCTGTTTAAGTACTATTCCATGTACAGTATGCAGACAAGGAGGTAATCTTAGCAGAAAAATTAGAAAAATGTAGATCTTATTTATTGGCTACTCTTCTTTCAAGGGTCATATCCCCTTCAGCTTCTACCTGCTATTGATTGCTCCACTGCTGCTGCTAAGTCACTTCAGTCGTGTCTGACTCTGTGCGACCCCATAGACGGCAGCCCACCAGGCTCCCCCCTCCCTGGGATTCTCCAGGCAAGAACACTGGAGTGGGTTGCCATTCCCTTCTCCAATGCGTGAAAGTGAAAAGTGCAAGTGAAGTCACTCAGTTGTGTCCGACCCTTAGCGACCCCATGGACTGCAGCCTACCAGGCTCCTCCATCCATGGGATTTTCCAGGCAAGAGTACTGGAGTGGGGTACCACTGCCTTCTCCTGATTGCTCCACAGTGCCTTCCAATAGTTGTTTTCTTTTAGTCAAAATTTATAATTGTCATTGTCAAGAGTTATTGAATTGAATGTACTTCAGTACTTAAGAGTACCAAGTATCATTACATCTGTATTTATACATGGAAAAAACAAAGGTATGGTTTCTAATACATTGTTGGCTGTTATTCAGTCGCTCAATCATGTCCAGCTCTTTGTGACTCCCATGGACTATACAGTCCATGGAATTCTCCAAGCCAGAATACTGGAGTGGGTAGCCTTTCCCTTCTCCAAAGGATCTTCCCAACCCAGGGATTGAACCAAGGTCTCCCACAGTGCAGGTGGATTCTTTACCAGCTGAGCCACAAGGGAAGCCCAAGAATACTGGAGTGGGTAGCCTATCCCTTCTTCAGCAGATCTTCCTGACCAAGGAATTGAACTGGGGTCTCCTGCATTGCAGGCAGATTCTTTACCAACTGAGCTATGAGGGAAGCCTATTTCTCGGAGTATATATCCAAACTCATATCCATTGAGTCAATGATGCCATCCAACAATCTCATCCTCTGTCACCCCCTTCTGCTGCTTTCAGTCTTCCCCAGCATCAGGGTCTTTTCCAGTGAGTTGGCTTTTTGCATCAGGTGGCCAAAGTATTGGAGCTTCAGCATCAGTCCTTCCAGTGAATGTTTGGGGTTGATTTCCTTTAGGATTGACTAGTTTGATCTTGCTGTGCAAGGGACTCTCAAGAGTCTTCTCCCAGCACCACAGTTGGAAAGCACTGATACTTTGGCATTCAGCTGAAGCATATTGTATATGCAGCTGTATTTAGAGAAGTAAAAAGACATCTCCTAGAATGGGGAAAGAATTAGGTAATATTCTTTCAAAACTAATTTCTGGTATTTTAATATTGTGTAAAATTATGGGCTGTGGTGGGCATGAAAATGTCCTTTCTTCAGGGACCATAATTGACTGGTGGATCCAGGTACTCGTATGTTTTGGAACCCATTCCCATATTCATGTCAAGGCCATGATTCCCAAGTGATCCTTCCAGGCCATGAGTCCATATGGTGCCGATTGTAATCCAGGTTCTTTCCTATAACATAAGGGACTGTATTAATGGAATATTTTGTCAAAGGGCTCCCATTTGACTGGTCCAAGACCTTAGATGTTCAGCAGCCTGAGACTGTTCCTACCCAGTTCTCCCTCTTTCCATTTTCTCCTTCATAGGTGTCCTAAGGCTTCTTGCCCTCCTTTGCTCCCTCTTTGTTGCCTTTCTCAGGTAAATCCTTTAGTTCATGCTCAATCCCATCTTTGCATCTGCTTTTTGGAAGACCCAGACTAATACATAGACTCAAACTATCAACAGAAAATTGACCAAAGTTGACTTTTTAAAAAGAATATTTTTTAGAGAAAAATACCAAATAGCATATGTAGCAGACACTCCCTCCTCTATGAGGTAGAACTTTATTTCCATCTGCTTGGATATGGGCTGGACTAAATAATTTGATCCTAATGAATAGAGAGGAATTTGCCAGTCCTTTTTTTTTTTACTACCTCCTCCCCCACGCACCAACACACACATAAACATTTTTCTTTACACTCTCCCCCACACTCCTGATGAAGTTTTAATATCACAAATATACTTTATGTATTATATGAATATCAATGTTTAATGCATAATAGAGTAAAATTTCCCCCCAAGATCAAATTTTTATTCCTTTAGGGGCATTGTAATAACCCTCACAGAGAATGCACAGGGTAGAGTATAGATAGGGAAAATTTCTAACTTATTCCAGAGGAAGCTGGCAAATGATCAAACAAGTTATCAGAGTTTATATCACCAGTGGTGATATCATCTTAATACCCTATACCTCAAGTATGATGAAATGCAAAGGGTATTTTTAACTTCTGTGATAGTCTACCCAAAAAGCTGTAACCCCAGTCTTATTGTGAGAGAACATTAGACAAACCAAAAATGAGGGACATTCTATAAAATATCTGACCAGTACTCTTCAGGAGTGTCATGGTAATGAAAACACAAGACTGAAAAATTGTCAAATATAATTGAGATTATGGAGACATGACTGCTAAATGCAGTAGTATGTCCTAGATCATATAAGGGAACGCAGTTTATGATCTTTGTAACTTTTCTGTAAATTTAAAATTATTCTAAAATTAAAAGTTAAAAGCACATGACAAAAGTAAAAACCATAGTGTCATCAGTATTCATTATATGAAAATAGTGATTCTAATATTAAAAGCAAAGTAAATACGTAGCAATTACTACAACTATAAACATTGAGCTAAACTGAAAATATCAGTTTTCTACATATAATACTAGTAAATGAAAAAATATGGTACATTTATCAAATTTAGTGAAGCCTATGATGCAGTGTCTCATGACATCTATGCACAATTAATTCAGATTGTCCTGGATATAAGCAGAGTCACACAGATTCAAAACTGGCTGCAGAATCATAAAAAATATTGATAAACCATAAATGGAAATGGATCAAGTTGGGGAATATGTGTAGGTGCTGCCGAGATCTGTATTTTGTCCTATCTTATATAGCAGCTGCATTAATGATGTAGAAGAGGGTGTATAACGAATGTTAATGAAATTCACACATGATATTAAATTGGCAGGTGATGCAAATAACAGTAAGAGCAGCAAAGCAATATAAAGGTACCCAGAGAGCTCAGAAATATGGAGTGGAAACAACAAAATGAGATTCTGCCCCTTCAAAATAGAAACTACAACTGCTTTAGGAGAAAAACAATAAAATAGGTATTCAAAGGGAGAAAAATCTGAAAGTCATTAAATGATCAAAAGGCCTAAGGGTGAAAATGAATTATAAAGTAGATATGAATTTATGACGTAGTGATTTTGAAGATTATGGCTATGTATACTGCTTGCTACAGAGAAAGAAGAATCTGTTCTTCATACTAATGGTAAAATGACATCAAAAGACAGAACTTGTTCTGTGTCAAGTTGGTACCCAACTGCCATCAACACAATAGGAGTAGTAATAAAAATGATTAAGCTGTGAACCCTCCAGAGAAGTATATTCACCATCAGCAAATTATACTGAGCTATTTGACTAGTCTTGCCATTTGTAGTTGCTGATTCTACTTCATATCCCATGTAGGTGACCCTTCCTTCAAGATATATAACTTAGGCTAAACCTCAGAGCAGTTTACCTAACTGTTTAATCCTCTCCCCTCTATCCCAAATTAAATTTACAAACTGCTTCTTTCTAATATGTTCTTATTTTAATTTATATTCAGTTATGTATAGGATTCCTTGATTGCTCATTAAAACTGACTTCTGCCTTTGTCACATCTTCATCTAAATGCTGCACACCTTATTTGCAAATACATGCATATGCCCCTACCAGCAGCCATAGAACCAAAGAGCATAAGCAAAAGTAACATCTGAGGAGATTATTGGAATTAATACTTAAGTAAATAACAACCAAAATAAATAAACCACAGATCAGAATTCCTATAGCAATGCAATATTCTAATGATCATAGCATGAATCAGATTGCCCCAAGATGTTATCATCCATTGGCAAGAAGTCATATAGAATAATAAGAAATCTCTTCAGGATGGCCATATATGCTTATAAAGTGTTATAAAATAGATGCTTTTTTTTTCCATTTGGTGTCTTTTTAAAAAAATAATTTTATTGGTGTATACTTGATTTACAGCATTGTGTTAGTTTCAGCTGTACAGCAAAGTGGACCAGTTATACATACATCCACTCTTTTTTAGGTTCTTTTTCCATATAGCCATTACAGAGGTACTGAGTAAAGTTCCCTGTGCTATACAGTGTGTCATCATTAGTTATTTTATGCATAGTAGTATGTATATGTCTCCTGGAGGAGGGCATGGTAACCCACTCCAGTATTCTTGCTTGATGAATGCTGTGGATGGAGGAGCCTGGCAAGCTACAGTCCCTCAGATCATACAGAGTTGGACACAACTGAAACGACTTTGCTTGCATGCATGCATGTATATGTCAGTCACAATTTCCCAGTTTATCTCTCCCTCCCTTAACCCTGGTAACCATAAGTTTGTTTTCTACATCTGTAACACAGCTTCTGTTTTGTAGATAAGCTCAATTGTACCTTTTTAAAAAAAATCCCATAGTAAAAAATATAATAATTTGCCTTTTTTTGTCTGACTTCACTCATTATGATAATCTCTAGGTCTATTCATGTTGCTTCACTGGGCATGTTTTGTTCATTTTTATGATTAATATTTCATTGTATACACGTACCACATCTTTGTCCATTCCTCTGTCAGACAAGTTGCTTCCATGTCTTGGCTATTGTAAATAGTGCTGCAGTGAACATTGGGGCACATGTATCTTTTTGAATTTTATGGTTTTCTCTGGATATATGCCCAGGACTGGGATTTCTGGATCATAAGGCAGTTCTATTTTTAATTTCTTAAGGAACCTCCATACTGTTCTCAGTAATGGCTGTACTAATTTACATTCCTACCAACAGTTATATAAGAGTTTCCTTTTCTCCACACTGTCTGTCTCCAGTATTTATTGTTTGTATGTTTTTGATGATGGCCATTCTGACCTGTATGAAGTGATGTCTTATTATAGTTTTGATTTTGTTGCTGTTGTTGAGTCACTCAGTTGTGTCCGACTTTGCAGCCCTATGGACTGCAGCACGCCAAGCTTCACTGTCTTTTACCATCTACCAGAGCTTGCTCAAACTCATGTCCATTGAGTCAGGGGTGCCACCCAGCCATCTTGTCCTCTGTCATCACCTGCTGCTCCTACCTTCAATCTTTCCCAGCATTAGGGTCTTTTCTAGTGAGTCAGCTCTTTGCATCAGGTGGCCAAAATAACGGAGCGTCAGCATCAGTCATGATTTCCTTTAGGACAGACTGGTTTGATCTCCTTGCAGTCCAAGGGGCTCTCAAGAGTCTTCTCCAACACCATAGCTCAGAAGCATCAATTCTTTGGTGTTCAGCTTTCTTTATGGTTCAGCTCTCACATCCATACATGACTACTGGAAAAACCATAGCTTTGACTAGATGGACCTTTGTCAGCAAAGTAATGTTTCTGCTTTTTAATACGTTGTCTAGGTTTGTCATAGCTTTTCTTTCAAGGAGCAGGTTTTGATTTGCATTTCTCTATTAGCTTTTTAGCCATCTGTATGCCTTCTCTGGAGAAATGTCTACTGACATCTGTCCATTTTTTCTTTGGGTTGTTTTTTTGTTGTTGAGCTACATGAGCTGTTTGTATGTTTTGGAGATTAATCACTTACCAGTTCAGTTCAGTTCAATCCCTCAGTCGTGTCTGACTCTTTGTGACCCCATGAATGGCAGCACGCCAGGCCTCCCTGTCCAACACCATTTCCCGGAGTTCACTCAAACTTACATCCATCGAGTTGGTGATGCTTCCAGCCATCTAATCCTCTGTCGTCCCCTCTTCCTCCTGCCCCCAATCCCTCCCAGCATCAGAGTCTTTTTCAGTGAGTCAACTCTTCGCATAAGGTGGCCAAAGTACTGGAGTTTCAACTTTAGCATCATTCCTTCCAAAGAACACCCAGGGCTGATCTCCTTTAGAATGGACTGGTTGGGTCTCCTTGCAATCCAAGGGACTCTGAAGAGTCTTCTCCAACACCACAGTTCAAAAGCATCAATTCTTTGGTGCTCAGCTTTCTTCAGAGTCCAACTCTCACATCCATACATGACCACTGTAAAAACCATACCCTTGACTAGACAGACCTTTGTTGGCAAAGTAATGTCTCTGCTTTTCAATATGCTATCTAGGTTGGTCATGACTTTTCTTCTAAGAGTAAGCATCTTTTAATTTCATGGCTGCAGTCACCATCTGCAGTGATTTTGGAGCCCCAAAAAATAAAGTCTGACGCTGTTTCCACTGTTTCCCCATCTATTTCCCATGAAGTGATGGGACCAGATGCCATGCTCTTCGTTTTCTGAATGTTGAGCTTTAAGCCAACTTTTTCACTCTTCACTTTCAGTTTCATCAAAAGGCTTTTTAGTTCCTCTTCACTTTCTGCCATAAAGGTGGTGTCATCTGCATATCTGAGGTTATTGATATTTCTTCCAGCAATCTTGATTCCAGCTTGTGCTTCTTCAAGCCCAGCATTTCTCGTGATGTACTCTGCATATAAGTTAAATAAGCAGGGTGACAGTATACAGCCTTGACGTACTCCTTTTCCTATTTGGAACCAGTCTGTCGTTCCATGTCCAGTTCTAACTGTTGCTTCCTGACCTGCATATAGGTTTCTCAAGAGGCAGGTCAGGTGATCTGGTATTCCCATCTCTTTCAGAATTTTCCTCGGAGAAGGCAATGGCATCCCACTCCAGTACTCTTGCCTGGAAAATCCCATGGATGGAGGAGCCTGGTAGGCTGCAGTCCATGGGGTCGCTAAGAGTCGGACTGAGTGACTTCACTTTCACTTTCTACTTTCATGCATTGGAGAAGGAAGTGGCAACCCACTCCAGTGTTCTTGCCTGGAGAATCCCAGGGACGGGGGAGCCTGGTGGGCTGCCGTCTATGGGGTCGCAAAGAGTCGGACACGACTGAAGTGACTTAGCAGTTCAGAATTTTCCAGTTTATTGTGATCCACACAGTCAAAGGCTTTGGCATAGTCAATAAAGCAGAAATAGATGTTTTTCTGGAACTCTCTTGCTTTTTCCATGATCCAGCGGGTGTTGGCAATGTGATCTCTGGTTCCTCTGCCTTTTCTAAAACCAACTTGAACATCTGGAAGTTCACGGTTCACCTATTGCTGAAGCCTGGCTTGGAGAATGTTGAGCATTACTTTACTAGCATGTGAGATGAGTGCAACTGTGCGGTAGTTTGAGCATTCTTTGGCATTGCCTTTCTTTGGGATTGGAATGAAAACTGACCTTTTCCAGTCTTGTGGCCACTGCTGAGTTTTCCAAATTTGCTGGCATATTAGTGCAGCACTTTCACAGCAGCATCTTTCAGGATTTGAAAGAGCTCAACTGGAATTCCATCACCTCCACTAGCTTTGTTCATAGTGATGCTTTCTAAGGCCCACTTGACTTCACATTCCAGGATGTTTGGCTCTAGGTGAGTGATCATACCATCGTGATTATCTTGGTTGTGAAGATCTTTTCTGTATAGTTCTTCTGTGTATTCTTGCCACCTCTTCTTAATATCTTCTGCTTCTGTTAGGTCCATACCATTTCTGTCCTTTATCGAGCCCATCTTTGCATGAAATGTTCCCTTGGTATCCCTAATTTTCTTGAAGAGATCTCTAGTCTTTCCCATTCTAATCACTTATAGGTTATTTCATTTGCAAACATTTTATCCCATTCTGAAGGTTGTCTTTTAATTTTTTTCATGGTTTCCTTTGCTGTGCGAAATCTTTTAAGTTTAATTGCTGCTGCTGCTGCTAAGTCGATTCAGTCGTGTCCAACTCTGTAAGACCCCATGGACGGCAGCCCACGAGGCTCCCCCGTCCCTGGGATTCTCCAGGCAAGAACACTGGAGTGGGTTGCCATTTCCTTCTCCAATGCATGAAAGTGAAAAGTAAAAGGGAAGTCGCTCAGTCGTGTCCGACTATTAGCGACCCCATGGACTGCAGCCCACCAGGCTCCTCCGTCTTTGGGATTTTTAATTAGGTCCCAATTATTTATTTTTGTTTTTATTTTTATTAAGAGGTGGGTCGAAAAATTCTATGACTTATGATGAGAATATTTATGTTTTCCTACAAGAGTTTTATAGATCTGGCCTTTAGGTTTTTAATCCATTTTGAATTTATTTTTGTGTATGGTGTTAGGGAGTGTTCTAATTTCACTCTACACATGCAGCTGTCAGTTTTACCAGCACCACTTATTGAAGAGATTGTCTTTTCTCCACTGTATATTCTTGGCTGCTTTGTCGTAGATTAGGTGACCATAGCTGTGTGGGTTTACCTCTGGATCTTTTTATCCAGTTTCATTGATCTATATTTCTGATTTTGTGTCAGTACCATACTACTTTTTAAATGTTTTAAATTAAGTAATTATTTTTGGCTGCACTGGGTCTTCATTGCTGCACGTGGGCTTTCTCTAGCTGTAGCATGCGGGCTGTGGAACATTCAGGCTTCAGTAGTTGTGGCTTGTGGACTGTAGAGTGTGGGCTCAGTAATTACAGCACACGGGCTCGATTGCTCCACGGCATGTACAACCCTGCCGGACTAGGGATTGAACTCATGTCCCCTGCATTGGCGGGGGGATTCTTAACCACTGGACCACCAGGGAAGCCCTGTTCAAAGATTTTTAATCACAGTTTCAATTGCAATACTTTTAATTAGTCTGTTCATTATTTTATTTCTTTCTCCTCAATCTTGGAAGTTTGTACCTTTATAAGAATTTGTCCACTTCTTCTAGGTTGTCCATTTTATTGGCATATAGTTGCTTGTACTAGTCTCTTATGATCCTTTGTATTTCTGTGGGGTCCCTTGTAACTTCTCCTTTTTCATTTCTAATTTTATTTATTTGAGTTCTCTCCCTTTTATTGGATGAGTCTGGCTAAAGGTTTGTCAATTTTGTTTATCTTGGACAACCACCTTTTAGTTTTACTGATGTTTTCTATTTTCTTCGTCTCTATTTCATTTGTGCTGTAATTTTTATGATTTCTTTCTACTATGGGTTTTGTTTGTTCTTTCTGTGTGGCTTTAGGTGTAAGGTTCAGTTCAGTTCAGTTGCTTAGTCATGTCTGACTCTTTGTGGCCCAAGGAACTCAGCACGCCAGGCCTCTCTGTCCATCACCAACTCCCAGAGTTTACTCAAACTCATGTGCATTGAGTCAATGATGCCATCCAACCATCTGGTCCTCTGTTGTCCCCTTCTCCTCCCGCCTTCAATCTTTCCCAGTATCAAGGTCTTTTCTGATGAGTCAGTTCTTCGCATCAGGTGGCCAAAGTATTAGAATTTCAGCTTCAGCATCAGTCCTTCCAATGAATATTCAGGACTGATTTCCTTTAGGATGGACTGGTTGGATCTCCTTGCAGTCCAAGGGACTCTCAAGAGCCTCCTCCAACACCACAGTTTAAAAGCATCAATTCGTTGGTGCTCAGCTTTCTTTATAGTCCAACTCTCACATCTATACATGACAACTTGAAAAACCATAGCTTTAAAGCTATGGTGTAAAGTTAGGATATTTGAGATTTTTGTTTCTTAAAATAAGATTGTATTGCTATAAATTTCCCTCCCAGAACTGCTTTTGCTGCCTCCCAAGGATTTGGATTGTCATGTGTTTGTTGTCATTTGTCTCTAGATATTTTTTAATGTCCTCTTTGATTTCTTGAGTGTTCCATGGGTTATTTGGTAACATGTTGTTTAGCTTCCATTTTTTTTTTAACAGTTTTTTTTTCCCTGTAATTGATTTCTTCGTTGTTGTTGTTGAATTGTTTTTTTTAATTTATTCATTTTTAATTGAAGGATAATTCTTTACAATATCGTGTTGGTTTCTTCCATACATCAACATGAATCAGCCATAGGTATACACATGTCCCATCCCTCTTGAACCTCCCTCCTATCCCATCCTACCCCTCTGGGTTGTCACAGAGCACTGGTTTAAGTTACCTGTATCATACAGCAAATTCCCACTGGCGATCTATTTACATATGTGTAATTGATTTCTAATTTCATAACATTGTGGTCAGAAAAGATGCTTGATATGTTTTCCATTTTCTTAGATGTACCAAGGCAAGTTTTTTGACTTAAGATGTGATCTGTCCTAAAGAATGTTCATGTGCACTTGAGAAGACAGTGTTTTCTGTTGCTTTTAGAGGAAGTGTCCTATAAATATCAATTAAGTATCTGGTCTAAAGTGTCATTTAAGGCTTGTGTTTCCTTATTAATTTTCTGTCTTGATGATTTGTCCATTGATAAAAGTGGGGTGTTAAAGTCCACCGGTGTTATTGTGTTACTGTAGATTTCCCCTTTTATGATGATTAGCATTTGCCTTATATATTGCACTCCTATGTTGGGTGCGTATGTATTTGCAGTTGTAATACCTTCTTCTTGGGTTGATTCCATGATCGTTAAGTGGTCCTTCCTTGTCTTTTATAACGGTCTTTATTTTAAAGTCAGTTTTTTCTGAGATGAGTATTGTTACTCCAACTTTCATTTGATTTTCATTTGCACAGAGTGTCTTTTTCCATCCCCTCACTTTCAGTCTGTATGTGTCCCTAGATCTTAAATGGGTCTCTTGTAGACAGAGTGTATATGGGTTTTTTGTATCTATTCAGCCATTTTATGTCTTTTGTTGGAGCATTATTAATTCTGTTTATATAAGGTAATTATCAATACATGTGATCCTGTCGCCATTTACTTAATAGTTTTGGGTTTGTTTTTGCAGGTCTTTTTTACTTCCCTTCTTTTTTTTTTAAAGATTTATTTATTTAATTTATTTTTGGTTGTGCTGGGTCTTTGCTGCGGTGGACTTTCTGGTTGGCGGCAAGTGGGGGCTGCTCTTTGTTACTGTGCACAGGCTTCTCATTGCGTTGGCTTTTCTTGTTGCAGAGCATGGGCTGTAGGCTCGCTTCAGTAGTTTTGGCACACAGGCTTAGTTTCTCTGCCGCACGTCGGATCTTCCCAGACCAGGGATCAAACCCATGGTCCTTGCATTGGCAGGTGGATTCTTAACCACTGGGCCACCAGGTCCCTTCTTGTGTTCTTTTCACTTATAGTTTGATGACATTTTTAGTGTTGTGTTTGGGTGCTTTTTCATTCTTGTGTGTTTATCTATTGTAGTTTTTTGGTTTGTATTTCTCATGAGGTTTTAAAAAAGCAAGATTGTAGTTTTTGCTTCTGGTGTTTGCCTTTTGGTGACTGCGGTTGGTCCAGAGGGTTGTGCCATTATCCCTTTGATGGGGGTTTGACTGGTGGTGTGATGACCAGAGCCTGCCCTGAATATTGAATGGGGCCTCCTCTTTGCTCTGTGGTTGTAACTGCCCTGCTAGGGGCAGTATCTGCTCCTTAGATGTTGGAATAGAGGCCCCCATACCTGTTTTTAGCTGTGTTTCTGATCTGCAGTGTGAGCTAGGCAGGATTGGAGCACTCCCTCTAGGAGGGAAGCCACTGAGGATTCCTTCTCTGGAGCTGTTCACTTGTGACTGTGCTCTGTTGTGTCCCCTTTCACCCCTTGTGTGGGCTAACAAAATACATTGTTGTTAGCGGTGTTTGCAGTCCCACCTTAACTGTACATGTGTCGGCAGTTGGCCCTGGTGACTCTCAGGCCTTGTTTTCACCAGGCCACTGGTGCAGATCCGCTGAGGTCAGGTCCCAGGGGACTGCAGTAACCTGCACCTGGACCTGCAGTGGGAGCTCTTATCCAGGCAGCTCAGACTCTGGCCTTGCTCAGCCTCTGTGTGTTTGTGCCCATAAAGCCGACAGCTGCTCAAGCCAGACCTGTCTCAGCTGCAGGAGTACTTGCTGTCCTTTCAGATACTTCACTGGTGGTGAATTTAGGAAGCCATTAGCAGAGGTGTAACTCTGCGATTCGTGCCACAGCAAGGAGAGATTTCAGCTCTCTATCCATAATCACATGGCTCTTGGGTCTCAGCCATGATTTCATCCCCACCTCTGCCTGTATTCCTCCCATAGGGGTTTGTTCCAGAGGTTGCTAGGGCAGATAACCCCATCAGGCAGGTAGGATCCTGGGCGAGAAGGTGCTGGTGTAACAATTGGAATCCGTGGGCCCTCACGTGGCAGTCTGGGCAAGTGGACCACCCTAGTGGGATGGTGCTGGGCAGAAGTACTGGGTGGCAGGAGTGTGATGTATGTGTGTGAAGGAGGTGATAGCAGAGGCATACAAGCTGCCTACAGTCAAAGCCCTTCCTAATGCACGTGGAGGCAAGGGCCAGCATGTGAGGAGAGAGGCTGCAACGGCAGCCTGGTGCTTTGTACCAGTCAACGATGGTGCTTCGCTTCTTTCGTGGTCTGGGATTACTCCATGAGCGTTTCTGGTTGAAGAGCTCCTCACCTCCATCCACTCAGGCTGTCTCCTTGCAGCCAATAATAGCAGTCCCTCCCTGGGTCTGCTCTCCAAACTACACATTCCAGCACCCAGCCCCTGTGTGCATTGGTGCACAGGAGTTTTAGGCTGGGGCTCTTGGGGCTGTGGCATAGACCATCTGTGTCACTCTCACTCTGTCCTGCCTGCTACAGGAGGACTGCTGGGCTCCCCTCTGAGCTGAAGCTGCCTTATGTCCCAGCTGATCTCCCTGCTGGTGAGGGGGCTTCCCCAGATGCAGGAACTGCTCCCCACCTTCAGATCCTTGCCAAGGGTGCAGGTCCCATCCCACTTCCTCTCCCTTTTACCTTATTTTCTTTCATCCTACCTAGTTACATGAGGATCTTTCTTGTTCTTTTAGGTGTCCATGGTCTTCTGCTAGTGTTCAGCAGATGCTCTGTTAGAATTCTTCATTTGTAGCTGTTTTATTGATGTGTTTATGGGGAGAAATGAACTCCATGTTCTACTCTTCTGTCATCTTGGAAAGCCTCTATGCTTTTTAAAAATTTTCTTAACACAAAAAAGTATATGAATCTTCATTTTTTATGGCTTAAAATAAGAATACTTATTTCTTTAACTTTCACACTTAAATATTCAAAAAATACTCATAATCATGAGAGTAAACATAATGTTTAAGCTCAATAAGTTCCAGGTGGCAACAAATATGAGAATCAATGAGTTAAAGAGGATATTTGAGATTTTGTCTCAATAGGCTCACAGACTTGAAGAAAAGACCACCCTCACAGAGTTAGTGAAAGAGTGTTGAATGATAAAATAAGTTGGTTTCTTGTGTGTGTTTTTAAGAAACTGAGGATAATGCTACATTGGATGGAGGATTGGATCAGATCTTTTCTAAGGTCCCTTCTCATTCTTTGAGAATATTTTGTGTTAATCATTTGGCTACTTGAATGCCTGTAAGTACAGACACAATTTTTGTTGTCTTGAAATCTGTACAAAACAAAATAGAATATCACCCATTCACTTCTTTCAGTAAACCTCCCCACTGTTGAACAGCTCTTCAAAATAAAATATAGGAAATTTCACATGTATCATAGTAAGAATATATAAAGTACAATAAGAACACCCTTAATTTGGGTTCTAGTTGCCTAGGTGGTATGTTTGGTTATTACATTATTCATTATTAGACAGCCTAATCTTAAGTCTCATAACATTCAGAACTCCAAATACCAGAAGGATGGAGAGATTAAAAGGTTAGACATAAGCACTTCTAAAATTAATCTTTTTAAAAACTTCATGATGACAAATAAAAAGGGGCATAATACTTCTGTACCTGAACAGTTCATACTGTTCATTATTGTCTTAGATATTTTTATAGCAAACTCCAAGAAGCTGCCTCTTTTATATTCTTGGAGTAGTTGTCATAATTTTATTCTCACCCATCTGTCATAGGCATATCTGATATTTCTACAGTCACTTCAACAATATAATGTAAACTGATCATGTCCACAAATTTAAAGTATAGAAGAATCTGATTTACTAGTTGTGCTTGTCTAGAATGTAATTAGTTTCTTTAGAAAGCTTCATATTCCTCAGTATCCATGTCTCCTAGATGCCATTAGTTTACTATTTTAAAATTCTTATTTAGGTCTTAAGATCTGTATCTCTTCCTTAGAAACTAAGACTGTTCCCTTGACTGTGAGTTCTTTGCTGCCCAGCATATCTTTTCATCTTTCACCATGTTATAGTCAAAATATTAGGAACCATTTTGACTATTTATAGTTTGGAAGGGCTCCTTGTCTTCAGTTCAATTCAGTCGCTCAGTCATGTCCAACTCTTTGCAACCCCATGAACCACAGCACTCCAGGCCTCCCTGTCCGTCACCAACTCCCAGAGTCTACCCAAACCCATGTCCATTGTCTTAGGTAGGGTCAATTATGTTTCATTGTAATCATTTTCCAAATATTCTTCATTAGAATGACAGCCTTGATCTGGCTTTTACCAGCTTCCTGTATTTCCATCAAATAATTTTTATGATAAATTGTAAAACAGAAAAACTGAGCAATAAGATGTTTGTTACAATGAAATGCAAACTTGGTTAACCAGTAGTGAAATTAAATTGTTGGCTGTTTCCTTTTCTTTTTACAGGAGCAGGATTTTATTAGCCCATTCATTTTGCAGATTTCCAGATTTCTCTGGATTTTTCTTTAATCTTTGTATCATGGTGGGTGGTGGATTTCTCTTGCTGGCTTCACCACCTGGAAGCACCTTTGAAAAGATATGGCAAATAGACTCCCCACTCTTCAAATTTTATCCTGAGACCCATTGCCTTAACCTGTGACTTTTGATCCTCTCCATAATAAATGAGTCAAAATCCATATCCACCCTCTAAGAAGTCTTAAGGTATTTGTGTGTTTCATTCACTCTGAAGCTTAGCTATCATGGTCCCTTTTCATCATCCTTCTTGCTTTACTCCATCTGTCATCACCTGTGATATATTGGCCTTTACCTAGCCATGGATTGGAATAATCCCATGTAACTCTGGCATCTTTAAATGAACTCTGTGTTGTTAAAATGTATTTTATATTTGTAAACTTCCAGATAAGTTTTGGTTAAATGTAGAATATGTTTATTTCCAATGTCCTTACTACTGCAAAAGTATAAGACAAACTGGATTCTTTATAATGTTCACAAAGGTGAGAAATGCTTTCTTTTTGCTACTGTAGTAACTCTGAAGTTATAAACCTTCAGTCTTGACAACAGTTAAAATATTCAAACACTTGTATGTACATCTATAATTTAGAAATAAGCTCAGGGGAAAAGGAGTTGATGTGATATAGCTCAAAAAATTTGTTGCTAGACCTGGAGTTTTGGTAGAATATGTTCCAACTTTCCATTCTGAATATAATCAGTATAGTGATAATAGAAGATAAAGAGTCTTTTTATGATCTAAGAAACATAAGACTTGCCATACTTTGTCATGAGTGAGTGAGTGAGAAAGTCGCAAAGTTGTGTCCGACTCTCTGGGACCCCATGGACTATACAGTGTATGGAATTTTCCAGGCTAGAATACTGGAGTGGGTAGCTTTTCCCTTCTCCAGGGGATCGTCCCAACACAGGGATGGAACCCAGGTCTCCCGCATTGCAAGTGTATTCTTTACCAGCTGAGCCACAAGGGAAGCTCATACTTTGTCATACTCATTGCTCACCCAGAATGGTACTGAGCTTCCAGATGTAATGCCAAAGTATGTTTTGTGGAAGTCAGTTAGCTGTTCACCACGCTTCAAATCTCAGAAGGTTAGAGATTTCTAGGAGTCCTTATAATTTACTATGTCTCTGACATTTATGATGTGTAAAATGACATTTACACATTTATGATGTGTAAAAAAAATTTTTTTTTTAATTTATCAGGTTCTACTGCTTTTAGGTAATGGGTCACCGAAGTTTGGGAACCATGGTTATTACCTACATTTGCGTTATCCTACCATATCGGTTTGTCTTAGATTCTAAAAAGTATTATCAGGGACCACTTGGAAGATTATGGGGGATATTTTCTTGCTGCTTCTATGAAAAGTAAGGTTAGAATTACTGATTGCCTCAGTTTGCCTAGTTATTTCACAAATTCATCATTTTAACAATATGATTACTATTTCACTTTAACAAATAGGTAATTTATTCTGAATCTGACTCTTCAGTTTTTGTCTTGATCTTTTACATTACTCAGTTGTTCTGTCTCTTTAGAGAATTTCCCTATGAATTTTTTCCTAATTTCAGATTATTGCCCCTTATTTTTCATACTTTTATTTAGACTAACCAAATATTAAAACATTTACAGAATTGTCCTAATTATGACACTAGATTTCCGTTCCGTTACTATTGTCATTCACATATTCTAGTCATGAGATAAGATCTCTACACACTTTTTTGTATAATTATAATCCGCTTCCTACACTATATAGAAAAAAAAGCAAGTAATATGCTAAACTTTTTTGAGTTACAAAATGTAACAACATTTAGATCATTTGCAAAACTTCATCTAGTGTTTATCTTCTAATTCTTTCATTATAATTTGAATTCACTTGAGTTATTGTTACTTTCCTTTATAGGGATGTTGACATTTATAGAGGTATTCATAATAGAATCTACAATATCTTTCAAACTGATGTCCCTGTAGGGATTTCTGAAGCATCCCTGAGTACTGCACATATCTCTAGATGTCAGTTTAAAATGTTTTCTCTTTCTTCCCAACTCATTTTGTCCCATATTACTCTTTTCCACAAAATTTTGATAGGAGATTTCAAAAGTCACCATTTTTTCCTTGTGCATAAAATCTAGAAGTCAGATATGTATTCCATTAACTTAAAATGAGTCAGTGCTTAGTTTAGACACTGATAAAAAGGGAAAGTAATGGGGAGTTTAACTCCGTTTCTTCTAGTTTTTCTATTATTATTCCTTTTACCATAGATAACTATTCTTTATCCCCGAGTTATTAATCAGACTTGAGCATATACTATGATGAACTTTTAGTTCACCTTCTTTTGTACTCAGTTCATTACAACTGCATGTAATCAGGCAATATTTGACGAAAATGAAATACTGGGACTTCAGTGTCACCTTTACAGACTCTGTCATACAGAAATCAGCCCATGATAATTTTATGTTTTTGGAATCTCTTCCTTATCACAAGAGATTTTTAAAATAATAAGTAGCTATTGCAAAATGCCTGATGATATCCAAATATTCTTGCTCTCTCCATTCTAAATTGCCATTAGGTAAATCCTAAGTTTTATGAAAAGCCTATGTGATTTATTTGATAAGGATTATTTAGGAAAAATTAGGGTTGCTAGTAATCAGTCATCTTTCTCTTCACTCTTTACATATGAATTAGCAGTGAGTTTATCTTTTCCATGGAGCTTATGCCAGGTTATGTAACACAAGGTTTCTAATTCTGTTACCTTGAGAATGTGGAAGTAGAATCTTTTTGTCTGTTTGTTTTTGTTTGTCCTTTGATAACGGATTTAACCCTGGACTCCAAGCTTTATTATGAGTGTTCTATAGTTTTTCATTCTTGAGATTACTTCATACAAAACTGTAGATTCAAATAAAATTACAGAAACTGTTCTTTCCAATTTCTTTATTAACCCTTTAGATTTGTTTTTTTTTTTTTCAACTTTTGTCTTCAATTGCTGGTGTCTTATATAATGTTCTTTATTTTCTTATTATTAACCTTTTGCAGAAAGTTAAGAAAAGAGCTATTTAACATTCCTGCCAAATCTCCTTTGTTGTTCTTTGTAGTGGTCCTCTCCCAGTCTTTTCTGAGTCTATTTTTAATCCCTTTTGATTTCGTTTAACTGCCATACTGAGCATTAGTTCATTTTGGTTTTTTGTCTATTTTAAGTATGCCTTCCTTGATGATTAGCATATTATACCCTTTTCAATTTCCTATACACTTGTTTTTTAAAATTCATTTCTCATTTATTCATTTCATTTATAATAGTCCTCAATTTAACCATATGCTTTTCAAAAATGTAGTGTCCCTCTGTGTCTAGTTGTAACTGCAACCTTCCTTTACATCATAAATTTGATTAACTTGTGGCTGCAACCCTCAGGTTTTTTCCTACCTTTAAATATGCTTTCATTTATCTTAAGAGGTTAAAAACTCAAGATCAAAGACAAACCATGGGTAACTAATAAAAGGAAATTTATGCCAATTTGGGAGTGGCAGAAATTGGGGTGGCATTATGGTTTCTCCCAGGGCTACTTGGTGGGTTTGGTTAACCCAAACAGTTATTTAGTACATCACTTAGACTGGCACTTATATCTGCCTGTGCCCTTTATCACAACTCTTGCTCTTAAAACTGGGTTTTAGGGTCCATTGTATATTCCTCTATAAGCGTATCTCAACTCCTAAAGGTTGCTTAAAAGGAGGAAGGATTGGACGTACCCTAGTCATGACAAGCAGTTTAGATCTGAAAGATACACAAATTCGAAATGCTTCACTACCTTTCTGAAACACATCTATGATCTCATTAGAGGTGGATTCAATAAAGCAAAAATGCTTAGGTTTGCTTCTCTCCATTGTTTAAGACTAAGTCTATAGACTTGGTATCACATTGTCAGTGTTCTGTCCTTGAACCCAGCTGATTGTGCTTCAGAGTCACCTAGCAATATGTTCAGCTTCTTAGCTGTTCATGTCTCCTCCTATCCTACATTTTACTTTGAGTGGGCTATATCATTTAAGTCCTATTATTACTTTATAGGTTCACTTTAATTTTCAGTTACAATATAAACATTTTCATTTACCAAAAAAAATTATCTACCCAGATATTTAAAGCCATATTGATAACTGGGGTGTATTTTTCCAAAGAGTAAGAATTCTTGAATAAAATTTTGAGAGAATAAAAACTGAAATTCTGCGATTCTGTTTATATAATACCACTCTCATGGACAAACAGAGAAAAGTGAAGAGAGAGAAAATAGCAGCTTTTAAAGGAATAAATGATAAGAGTAAAATCTGAGGAGAAGACAAAAATCCAGAACAGTGATTTGCAGAGTTAATCTAAAGCCTTTAAGTAGAACTGAGGACACCTGATATATTAAAAGGATAAAAAGCAAAAATAATATTTTACAATAGGATTAGTTCACTTGGCAGGTACCTACTGCTTGTGGAAAGTGTTAAGGAGATGGAGGAGAGAAGACTTAGAGAAAACGCTAAATTATCTTTCAGTCTTTTAAAATTCTTTCTGCAGATCCTATTACAGTTATTATTGTTTAGTTGCTAAATCATGTTGGACTCTTTTGTGACCTCATGGACTGTAACCGTGCTAGGCTTTTCTGTCCATGAGATTTCCCAGGCAAGAATACTGGAGTGGGTTGCCATTTCCTTCTCCAGGGGATCTTCCTGACCTAGTGATTGAACACGCATCTCCTGCATTAGCAGATGGAGTCTTTACCGCTGAGCCATCTGGGAAGCCACCTGTTACAGTAGAGGGTTTGAAGCAAGGCTGCAAAGCAAATCATAAGAATGCCTGTATCCACCATTCATGAAAGAAAACTGGGAGAGGAAATAAAAGATATATTCATGTCCCATTCATCACTACATCAGCTTCAGTTCAGTTGGTCAGTTGTGTCCGACTCTTTGTGACCCCGTGGTCTGCAGCATGCCAGGCCTCCCTGTCCATCACCAACTCCTGGAGTTTACTCAAACTCATGTCCATTGAGTTGGTGATGCCATCCAATCATCTCATCCTCTGTCGTCCCCTCCTCCTCCTGCCCTCAATCTTTCCCAGCATCAGGGTCTTTTCAAATGAGTCAGCTCTTCGCATCAGGTGACCAAAGTATTGGAGTTTCAGCTTCAGAATCCGTCTTTCCAATGAACACCCAGGACTGAACTCCTTTAGGATGGATTGGTTGGATTGCCTTGCAGTCCCCTGGACTCTCAAGAGTCTTCTCCAATACCACAGTTCAAAGGCATCAGTTCTTCGGCACTCAGCTTTCTTTACAGTCCAGCTCTCACATCCATACATGACTACTGGAAAAACCATAGCCTTGGCTAGACAGACCTTTGTTGGCAAAGTAATGTCTCTGCTTTTTAAGATGCTGTCTAGGTTGGTCATAGCTTTTCTTCCAAGGAGCAAGCGTCTTTTAATTTCAAGGCTGCAGTCACCATCTACAGTGGTTTTGGAGCCAGCCCCCCCAAAAATAAAGTCTGTCACAGTTTCCATTGTTTCCCTATTTGCCATGAAGTGATGGGACCGGATGCTATGATCTTAGTTTTCTAAATGTTGAGTTTTAAGCCAACTTTTTAACTCTCCTCTTTCACTTTCATCAAGAGGCTTTTTAGTTTTTCTTCACTTTCTGTCATAAGGATAGTGTTATCTGCATATCTGAGGTTATTGGTATTTCTCCCAGCAATCTTGATTCCAGCTTGTGCTTCCTCCAGCCCAGTGTTTCTCAGGATGCACTCTGCACATAAGTTAAATAAGCAGGGTGACAATATACAGCCTTGACATACTCCTTTCCCTTTTTTGAATCAGACTGTTGTTCCATGTCCAATTCTAACCGTTGCTTCCTGACCTGCATACAGATTTTTCAGGAGGCAGGTCAGGTAGTCTGGTACACCCAACTCTTTCAGAATTTTCCACAGTTTGTTGTGATCCACACAGTCAAAAACTTTGGCATAGTCAATAAAGCAGAAATAGATGTTTTTCTGGAACTCTCTTGCTTTTTCAATGATCCAACAGATGTTGGCAATTTGATCTCTGGTTCCTCTGCCTTTTCTAAAACCATCTTAAACATCTGGAAGTTCACGGTTCATGTACTGTTGAAGCCTGGCTTGGAGAATTTTGAGCATTACTTTACTAGCGTGTGAGATGAGTGCAATTGTGCGGTAGTTTGAGCATTCTTTGGCATTGCCTTTCTTTGGTACTGGAATGAAAACTGACCTTTTCCAGTCCTGTGGCCACTGCTGAGTTTTCCAAATTCATTGGCTTACTGAGTGCAGCACTTTCACAGCATCATCTTTTAGGATTTGAAATAGCTCAACTGGAATTCCATCACCTCCACTAGCTTTGTTTGTGGTGATGCTTCCCAAGGCCCACTTGACTTCACATTCTAGGATGTCTGGCTCTACGTTGTTGATCACACCATCATGATTATCTGATCTTTTTTGTATAGTTCTTCTGTGTATTCTTGCCACCTCTTCTTAATATCTGCCTCAGAGGCAGGGGCTCTGGGTGTAGCAGACCTGGGTGTGGCATAAGCCCTCTTGGAGGAGGTTGCCTTTAACCTCACCAAAGAGCTGCCAGAACTTACACAGGACTGGGAAAACAGACTCTTGGAGGGCACAAAGAGAACCTCGTACACACCAGGACCTAGGAGAAAGGAGCAGTGACCCCACAAGAGACTGACCCAGACTTGTCTGTGAGTGCCAGGAGTCTCTGGCAGAGACATGGGTCAGCAGTGGCCTGCTGCAGGGTTGGGGGCACTGAGTGTAGCAGTGATTGCATGGGACCTTTTGAAGGAGGTCACTGTTATCTTCATTACCTCCACCATAGTTTGGCCCCAGGTAAATAACAGGAAGAGAACACAGCCCAATCCATCAAAAGAAAATTTGATTAAAGATTTACTGAGCATGGCCCTGCCCATCAGAACAAGACCCAGTTTCCCCCTCAGTCAGTCTCTCCCCTCAGGAAGCTTCCATAAGCCTCTTAGCCTTCTCCATCAGGGGGCAGACAGACTGAAAACCACAATCACAGAAAACTAACCAATCTGATCACTTGGACCACAGCTTTGTCTAACTCACTGAAACTATGAGCCATGCTATTTAGGGCCACCCAAGACAGATGGGTCAGGGTGTAGAGTTCTGACAAAATGTGGTCCACTGGAAAAGGGAATAGCAAACCACTTCAGTATTCTTGCCTTGAGAACCCCATGAACAGTATGAAAAGGCAAAAAGATAGGACACTGAAAGATGAACTCCCCAGGTCAGTAGGTCCCCAATACGCTACTGGAGATCAGTGGAGAAATAATTCCAGAAAGAATGAAGAGACAGAGCCAAAGCAAAAAAAACACCCAGTTGTGAATGTGACTGGTGATGGAAGTAAAGTCCAATGCTGTGAAGAGTATTATTGAATAGGAACCTGGAATGTTAGGTCCATGAATCAAGGCAAATTGGAAATGGTAAAACAGATGGCAAGAGTGAACATTGACATTCTAGGAATCAGTGAACTAAAATGGACCAGAATGGGTGAATTTAACTCAGAAGACCATTATATCTACTACAGTGGGCAAGAATCACTTAGAAGAAATGGAGTAGCCATCATAGTCAACAAAAGAGTCCAAAATGCAGTACTTGGATGCAATCTCAAAAACGACAGAATGATCTCTGTTCGTTTCCAAGGCAAACCATTCAGTATCACAGTAATCCAAGTCTATGCCCCAACCAGTAACGCTGAAGAAGCTGAAGTTGAACGGTTCTATGAAGACCTGCAATACCTTTTAGAACTAACACCCAGAAAAGATGTCCTTTTCTCTGTAGGGGACTGAAATGCAAAAGGAGGAAGTCAAAAAATACCTGGAATAACAGGTAAATTTAGCCTTGGAGTACAGAATGAAGCAGGGCAAAGGCTAACAGGGTTTTGCCAAGAGAACACACTGGTCATAGCAACACCCTCTTCCAACAACACAAGAGAAGACTCTACACATGGACATTACCAGATGGTCAACACCGAAATCAGATTGATTATATTCTTTGCAGCTAAAGAAGGAGAAGCTCTATACAGACAGCAAAAACAAGACTGGGAGCTGACTGAGGCTCAGATCATGAACTTCTTATTGCTAAATTCAGACTCAAATTGAAGAAAGTGGGGCAAACCACTAGACCATTCAGGTATGACTTAAATCCCTTATGATTATACTGTGGAAGTGAGAAATAGATTTAAGGGATTAGATCTGATAGAGTGCCTGAAGAACTATGGACGGAGGTTCGTGACATTGTACAGGAGGGAGGATCAAGACCATCCCCAATAAAAAAAACGTGCAAAATGGCAAAATGGCTGTCTGAGGAGCTCTTACAAACAGCTGTGAAAAGGAGAGAAGCTAAAGGCAAAGGAGAAAGGGAAAGATACACCCATTTGAATGCAGAGTTCCAAAGGATAGCAAGGAGAGCTAGGAAAGCCTCACTCAGTCATTAATGCAAAGAAACAGAGGAAAACAGCATCAGATGCAGATAATGTTTAACAATACTGCAGAGCTAGTGAAAGTGAAAGTCACTCAGTTATGTCCAACTCTTTGTGACCTCATGGATTGTATAGTCCATGGAATTCTCCAGGCCAGAATACTAGAGTGGGTAGCCTTTCCCTTCTCCAGGGGGTCTTCCAGAGCTAGAATTTGGTACAAATTAACATGTATTTTCTGATTTCTAATATTTTCCCTTCCACCAATTCAGAATAACTCAGCACTTTTCCTTTTATTTTCCAAAGCAAAACATCACGTGATTCATTTTCTTTTAGACAAATTTTCACAATGTAAGAGTGAGTTTTTGTTCTTGTACCAGAGTTAATACTGAGTTTGTGGTATAATTTTTGAAAGACCATAGCTGTTCTTCCATTCCATTGCTTCTTTCTTCAGTAACAAAGTGTCACAACTTCTCTGACTTGTTTTTAAACTGCTCTACTTTCATTCTTAATATTTTGGGCTTCCCTGGTGGCTCAGTGGTAAAGCAGGACTGCAATGCAGGAGATCATCTACAATGCAGAACATGTGGGTTCGATCTCTGGGTCAGGATGATCCCCTGGAGAAGGAAATGGCAATCCACTCCAGTATTCTTGTCTGGAGAATCCTATCGACAGAACAGCCTGGCAGGCTATAGACCATGGGATTGCAAGAGTCAGACATGGCTTAGCGACTAAACCACCACCACATTTGAGGGGTACTGAGCAGAAAACAATAAATTAGTGGTAGAGTTGAGTGTAAGCTCCAGTATAAAGTTTAAGGGGTGTGTGTGTGTGTGTTCTGAACCAGAGACTATGACACATAAGAAGAAATTATCAGATGAGTATTAATTGTCAACGGTAAGTAAGAATTCCAAACCCAAACGATAAGTTGAGTTAGTAAGCAAGAGCTATTTGGGATAATTTAATGGGCAGGAATAGAAATATCTACCTATTTTCCCATTCAATTTAATAATACTTTAATAGTTACAGAACTAAAATTTGAAATATATTTTTGCTAAGTGAATCCTTTCCCCTTACTATCCAGGGTTTTTGCTTAAAGCAAAATTTTGAGAGAAGAGGTCAGAAAAATGTCATTGATACAGTCTCACTCATCATGTGGTTAAGGCAACAATAACTTCATTTCATGTACTTCAAAAACAGTTTTTTGAGTCCTTGAATTATTTTATCAATATGTGGTTTCTCTTTCATTTTTGTATTAAGTTCTAATTCCAAATGTCCAAAGTAAGAAAAAGTATTTAAATATTTTATACTGAAGAACATGCCATAAAACTAACATTTTATGAAACAAGCCTGTGATCTCCTGGATGAAAACCTAAATGATAAATATATTAATTCATCAGTGTTTTTCCTAATTTTATTTATTGTTGGCTTCTTCGTTTTCTGCCCATTTCTGTTTTTAAAAAATAATTTTAAGTTTGGCTGTGTTGAGTCTTTGTGATCACATGGGCTTTTCTCGAGTTGCAGAGAGGAGGGCCTCTCTCTGGTTGTGTGCGGGCTTCTCGTTGCAGAGCACAGGCTCTAGGGTGCTCTGGCTTTAGTAGTTGCCGCACATGGGCTCAGTAGTCGCAACTCCCAGGCTCTAGAGCACAGACTTGATAGCTGTGGTGCACGGGCTTAGTTGCTTTGCAGCCTATGGGATCTTCCTGGATCAGCTATTGAACCCATGTCTCCTGCATTGACAGGCAGATTCTTTACCAGTGAGCCACCAGGGAAGCCCTGCCCATTTAGCCTTTATTTTGTCTGGCCAGGAGTATAGATATTTATCAAAACTTTAATTTTTATCACTTTTGTTTCATTTTGGTTAGGTAATCTGTAGTGCACTGGGACGACCCAGAGGGATGGTATGGGGAGGGAGGAGGGAGGAGGGTTCAGGATGGGGAACACATGTATAATTTTTTTAAATTAAAATTGAAAAAAAAATAAAGAAAAATGTAAGCATTAAAACACACACACACACAAAAAAAAGTATATTAGGCAACAAGGCAATCTTGCATCCAGTATTATGGCTGTAAGGAATATGGGAGTCACAGAGATTGAGTTTACTGTATTTATTGAGATTGAGTATTGTATTTATTGGTTGGTCATTGCTTCTGTGAAAAATTAGAAATGTTTAAAGGTTTGCAGGTTTTGAAAATGTATCTGTGAGCTTGTTAAATACAATGATTTCCGTATTTGAAATGATTCATGTAAAATTCCTTTAAAATACCATATCAAGCTAAATGTTTATTATAAAATCTGATTTGGTTATTTGCATAAACCAAGTCACTTAAATGGTTCTGTATTTCATGGATAGCATTTTTTTATGTTGTTGTTCAGTTGCTAAATCATGTCTGACCCCATGGACTGTAGCATGCTAGGCTTCCCTGTCCATCAGCATCTCCTGAGGTTTGTTCAAACTCATGTCCATTGAATTGGTGATGCCATCCAACCATCTTATCCTCTGTCGTCCCCTTCTCCTGCTTTCAGTCTTTCCCAGCATCAGGGACTTTTCTAATGAGTCAATTCTTTGATCAGGTGGCCAAAGTATTGGAGCTTCAGCTTCATCATCAGCCCTTCCAAAGAATATTCAGGACTTTTCCTTTAGGATTGACTGGTTTGATTTCCTTACAGTCCAAGGGATTCTCAAGAGTCTTCTCCAGCACCACATTTCAAAATTGTCAATGCTTCGGTGCTCAGCTTTCTTTATGGTCCAACTCTCACATCCATACATGACTATTGGAAAAACCATAGCTTTGACTATATGGACCTTTGTCAGCAAAGTGATATCTGTGTTTTTAATACACGGTCTAGGTTTGTCATAACTTTTTCCCCAAGGAACAGGGTCTTTTAATTTCAAATATTGTCTTTTAGTTCCAAAATATCGAACACAATACCCAGGTTATTTTAAAAAGACTTAATAGAAGAAATATGCAATTATGAGATATGTAGACTAATGCAATAAATCAGGTTTTTCACAAATATAAAGTCAGTAAAGTTGGTAGGACAAATTTTCTGAGCCTCAAGTTTCCTACCTGCTTCTACTTTATTAATTTATATGAAAAGATATATTTCTGAAGCAAGATTCTGACAGTTTGGTAGATACATTACCTGAAAACTGTTATCGAGTATTTCTAGGTAAACTACTTTAAAAATCCTTTTGAATGCATAAATGGGTTAATAAGAAAATAAGAAAAATCATTTCCCAGGAGCCCAAAACAAAAATAAAGAAATTGAGTCAATGAGAGCTAACATCTAGCTGCCTGGAGGAGTTTGCCAATCTCTATACCCAAGGATCTCAGGTTTCAAGTCCAGGACTTAGAGCTACAATTCAGAAAGCACAGAATTGTAGGTAAGATTGCCATATATAAAACCAAAATCCTCCAAAGACTACATCTCAGGTGAAAGGGAGGACATTAAAAAGTCCTCTTTGGGGACAATAAAAGCTCAAGAAAAGTTGTCTAACTAGCCCTGGGCTCTGGATTAAGAGGATGGGGAGAGAGAGAGAAAGAAACAAAGTGAAAACAAGTTATTTAGTTTCTCCTTAGTATTCACTGCCATGGGCCTGCCCTCATTCTGATTTGGGATCAGATTTACCTTACTTGCATTGTTCAGGGGTTCCCAGGCTAAAAAACTGACATAAAAAGTCAACCTAAGCTGGAAAGATCCATGTAAGCACCTATAAAAATCAAAAGTAAAACTTTTGAAGAGATACACCCTCATCCAACGATTCCCACAGAGAGAACCCCACCAAAAATAAGTGCATAACCCAAAATTAGAAAATATAGAAAGTAGTCCATCTGAGGAATCAACAGACATAACATAGCAATAGTAGATTCCCAAGAATTTCCAATAATAGCATTATCAGAGAATATAAATAACTTTTAAATACTTAAAGAATAGAAAACATGAGATAAGAACAGATAGTATCAAATATCCAGGCAGATTAAAAAACATTTTTTTGAGATTAAAAAAATTGAATTTGTATATTAAAAAAAATATGTTTATTGAAATCAGAGGATTTATGTTCAGATACAAATATTTTTTCTCAGGGTGGGGAGAAAAAATTACTTCTGAGTTGAACAATGAGATTCTTCATAGACACTTTTTTTTTTTTTTGTAACTCATACAGCATGCCATTTTGCCAGTGACTTCTGGATCTTTCCATGTGACTCTTATAACCTCTGAGAGCTAGCTTACTGAGTTCTAGCAAATCCTAAGCCAGCATGCTATGTGTTAGTTACCCTGAATAGCCTCTTCAAAATAAACCACACAGTAGTGATGTTGATCCTGTTAGATTAAGACAAATTAAAAATCTAATACATAGTTTTGCTGTCAGGTCCTAAAGGTCGAAGGTCAATATAGTATATTGCATTAAGGCTATAGGTTACCCATGACCCAATATTTTACCATAATAAACCAAATAGGGCTGAAACACCCAGCAGTAGCCCATAAATCTATTAGCAGTGAACTGTCAATGTCCTATATACCAGGGTAATTTGTTAATTCAGAGCTGGGTCTCTTTTTTCACTAGACCTTGTAAACTCCTTTCTGAAATATCAATAAACCATCTGCTTTGACTTGTTAATCAAATGACTTTATTCAGTCCAAAGCAATTTTTTCCTAATAAAAATAGAGTATTTATCTCCATGGCTATAAAAGAGGATTGTTTTCAACTGTTCACTTACAGTTAAGAAGCACATTTAGTTTGGATTGATTTCCAATGCTTCGGTCATATCTTGTCACTTTCCATTTCTTACACACAGCATCTCAGTTTAGCCATTTGCAGAAGGAAAAACAGTCAAATTCTAAATTGTGGTACAGGGCTAATGCACAAAAACTGAGTAAGTTTGAGAGAGAAAAGAATTCACCCAAAATAATTGTAGACCAACATTTTAATATCACCTTTTCCTTCTGTTTGGAAGTTTCCTTATCATTCTAGATAAAGTATTTATACTAGCCACTGTTTCTGCTTTAACTGAGGTTCCAGATGTTTGCCTTTTAGTTAGTGTTGCTCTGTTCTGAATCGAAGGGCAGATAATGTTTATCCATAACAGAAACTTTTTTATCCTCTTAAGCTTTATTGTGCTAGTGTAAAATAAAGTCGCTTGCAGTGAGATGGGATCATAGCATGTGAAGCTCTGCAAAGCTACTCCAGAAAATTGACTCCCTTTTCTCCCAACCCACCAAACTGAGATAAAATGAGTATTTCTGAGGTATCCGTGGGGATACTCTCTATGCTCTGTGAATGAGCATCTTGAGGAATCGTCACGCTTCTTGCACCCTCTGTCCTTGGAGCTTACTGCCAGCTGGCAAATGGAGCACAGTCTATGACCTCTGACCTTGAATCAGCTCCTCTTGGACTGTTAAAAATGATGTCTGGGGAGAGGTCTGGGCGTTTGAGTTATTACTGGATTCTGCTCTCTTAAAAAACAAAGAAGAAACTCATAGGTGTTCTTAATGAGCAGAGGCCTCAAATGCAGCACAAATCATGGTGCATACTGAGAATTCTTTCTCAGGGGGCACAAGTTCCTTTCCCACTGCAAGTCCCTGAACAAAGGAAAAAATATGCAGCAAACAAAAAGTGTAATTAAAATGCTTCAAGTGTCTTACAGACTTGTTTTGATTTTCTTTACTCAGACATTCCTTGGTGAGCCACCATCTAGTTTTTTATGTTGAAGGTGGCATCATAGAGAGAAGGGAGGACACAGTCTTGTTTCTCTCTACCTCTTTTATCTCCTCATTTTCAGAATGGAGAAGAGAAAACCTTCTAAGCCCTTAAATCAAGTCTTAGGCTCTTTTTTGAGCATAAGAAAGAAAATGTGAGACATATGAAATTTCATGGCCATATCAATGGGTTTCTCACCTAGCAAGTTTTTCTCAACATTTTAATTTCATTGATTGTTAACAGTATCCCCTTGAGATTTTCCTCTTAATACTATTTCTCTAAAAAGTATGAACCAAATACATTAAACTTAACTTCCCCTCAGGCATGAAGTTTTTACCAAATCAGATATCAGCTATTTTTTACTTAATGATTTCATTTATTGACTCTTAGCCTTCACTCCAGCATAAGGTCTTCTCACCCACTTCATATCATAACTAGGAGAGATTACTCTGCTAATGTTCTCTACACTGTAGTGTTCTCCCCAGTGCAGGTTATTTTCATGAGGACAACCAAAGACTGTTACTGGAAACCTTAGTAAATACAGACCTTCAGGTATGGTTGAGTGATCCAGTCTTTGCATGAAAGGACCTGATAGATTCCCTGACTTTAATATTCAGAAGCATAAATTGGGCTGGAATGAGAATGGGAGTCCCAGAAGTACAAGAAAATTGAGTACGTAAACTAAAATATGTGTTAAGCAACATGAAATTTTTTTAAAACCCACACTGTCATCATCAAACTCAGTGTTGTAGATGCCTAGATGCTTCTTAGGATTGATTTATGGATTCAGGAGTAGTAGTTGCGGGATAGAGAGCAAAACATGATACAAATTATACATAGAATTCAGAATCAAATAAACAGCCAATTCATCCTATTCATCCCAAAGCAAAATACGCTTGGCCTGAGTAAGTTGGATTGACCATCAGTATGGTTCCAAATTCCCTCAGTAGTTGAGTTGTTTTCTTTTAACCTTGTTGATTTGCTTTATTGGCTTTCTCTTTTTCCCTAGTAACATATAGTTTGGATTTGGATTTTGTAAAAATTTTCATAGAAAGTTTTATTAAAGAGATCAGTTACAGAGCAGAGAGGGAAAACACATTGGTTTTAAGAGGCAGACTGTCTGTGACTCAAAGTCCCACGAGAATTGGCAGCACAATTGGAGATCATCTCTCTTTTTTTTTTTTTTTGTTAGAAATGAAGATTCTAAGAGGATGAATAGAGTGCTGGGAAGTGTTATAGATGGACTGGGTTAAAAGATCAAAGACTATGCAGAAACTTTATGAAAATGACTAATAGGTAGAAACAGGTATTAGGAAAATAGAAATTGATTAAAATGTTCCTACCTGGCAAAATAGTAAGTATATGAAAAATCATGTGGCATATAACTGGAAGGAATATAGTTATATGCTTCTATTTCTTTTAGCAGGACTTTACAAGAAAAATTGTGTTGCATTTTGAAGATGTTAAAAAAAATTAATGACACCATATTTTCAGACACTGAGGAGTTAAAAGAAACTCATATCTCAGTCAGGTTTAATAGAAGTTAATGTATAAGGCTTGGCTAAGCAAAAGCTAAATGAGAACTGGCTATAAACATTTAAAATTTCAAGGAGAAATATAAGGTGTTTAACGTTCCACTGGGGGTTACATATGTAAGACAATAAAATTGTTTATCATTTTTTCCTAAACATGAAATTTTAAGCTTACCATTAGGAAATTTTAATCAAGATTTATTAGGCTAAGTTTTAAATATGTTCTGTAAACGTTTACCCTTACCATTTATCTTCATCTTATAATTCTTTGATCTAACAATTCACTAAATAAGAAGCCTGAATTAGTATAGAAAAGATAAAATGGTTTCAGTTATTGGATAGTTTCTTATTATAACACACCTTGATCTTATTAATGAGAAGAGCTTGTCTTGATTTGTATCTTTTCATTTCATATTTTACACATAGTTACAGATATCCTAATCATGTTTTAAAATAAAAGTTTACATTTAAGTAAAAGGTCAGAAAGATAACATTTTTTTTAAGTGCAAATTTGCCAGTATATATTTGCTTACCCTTTTAAGAAAAATTGTTTTGAAACTATGGACGTTTGCTTAGTATTTGTCCTTCTTTTCTTCTAGTAACATTTTAAAGAAGTAAACTATACTAAGAGCTTTTGTTTAGGGGACAAATACTTCCCTTAGCTCTTCTGTAAAGTAGTTACTTTATGACTGGAGGATCAATTATCATTATATAAATGAAAGTCTCTCCAGTTAGTAATTTTTAATACACATATAGATACTCAGTGAACCAAGATGTGGGCTAAAAATGTATTTCTGACTCAGAGATTTAGGAATTTGCATTTTATTTTTTTAATATATATTTATTTTAATTGGAGGCTAATTACTTTACAATATTGTATTGGTTTTGCCATACATTGACATGAATCTGCCACAGGTGTACACATATTCCCCATCCTGAACCCCCCTCTCACCTCCCTCCCCATCCCATCCCTCTGGGTCATCCCAGTGCACCAGCCCCGAGCACCCTGTATCATGCATCGAACCTGGACTGGCGATTCGTTTTACATATGCTAATATGCATGTTTCAGTGCCATTCTCCCAAATTATCCCACCCTCACCCTCTCCCACAGAGTCCAAAAGACTGTTCCATACATCTGTGTCTCTTTTGCTGTCTTGCATACAATGTTATCGTTAACCATCTTTCTAAATTCCATATATATGGGTTATTACACTATATTGGTATTTTTCTTTCTGGCTTACTCCACTATGTATAATAGGCTCCAGTTTCATCCACTTCATTAGAACTGATTCAAATGTATTCTTTTTAATGGCTGAGTAATAACTCCATTGTATATGTACCACAGCTTTCTTATCCATTCGTCTGCTGATGGACATCTAGGTTGCTTCCATGTCCTGGCTATTATAAACAGTGCTGCGATGGACATTGGGGTACACGTGTCTCTTTCCCTTCTGGTTTCCTCAGTGTGTATGCCCAGCAGTGGGATTGCTGGGTCATATGGAAGTTCTATTTCCAGTTTTTTAAGGAATCTCCACACTGTTCTCCATAGTGGCTTTACTAGTTTGCATTCCCACCAACAGTGTAAGAGGGTTCCCTCTTCTCTACACCCTCTCCAGCATTGCTTGTAGACTTTTGTACAGCATCTATTGCTTCTATAGCAGCCATTCTGACTGGCGTGAAATGGTACCTCATTGTCATTTTGATTTGCATTTCTCTGATAATGAGTGATGTTGAGCATTTTTTCATGTGTTTGTTAGCAATCTCTATGTCTTCTTTGGAGATATGTCTGTTTAGTTCTTTGGCCCATTTTTTGATTGAGTTGCTTATTTTTCTGGAATTGAGCTGCAGGAGTTGCTTGTATATTTTTCAGATTAATTCTTTGTCAATTGCTTCATTTGCTATTATTTTTTCTCATTCTGAAGGCTGTCTTTTCACCTTGCTTATAGTTTCCTTTGTTGTGCAGAAGCTTTTAAGTTTAATTAGTTCCTGTTTGTTTATTTTTGCTTTTATTTCCAATATTCTAGGAGGTGTGTCATAGAAGATCCTGCTCTATGGAGAGTGTTTTGCCTATGTTCTCCTCTAGGAGTTTTATAGTTTCTGGTCTTATGTTTAGATTTTTAATCCATTTTGAATTTATTTTTGTGTATGGTGTTAGAAAGTGTTCTAGTTTCATTCTTTTACAAGTGGTTGACCAGATTTCCCAGCACCACTTGTTAAAGAGATTGTCTTTTCTCCATTGTATATTCTTGCCTCCTTTGTCAAAGATAAGGTGTCCATAGGTGCGTGGATTTATCTCTGGGCTTTCCATTTTGTTCCATTGATCTATATTTCTGTCTTTGTGCCAGTGCCATCCTGTCTTGATGACTGTGGCTTTGTAGTAGAGCCTGAAGTCAGGCAGGTTGATTCCTCCAGTTCTTTTCTTTCTCAAGATTGCTTTGGCTATTCAAGGTTTTTTGTATTTCCATACAAATTGTGAAATTATTTGTTCTAGCTCTGTGAAAAGTACTGTTGGTAGCTTGATAGGGATTGCATTGAATCTATAAATTGCTTTGGGTAGTATACTCATTTTCACTATATTGATTCTTCCAATCCATGAACATGGTATATTTCTCCATCTATTAGTGTCCTCTTTGATTTCTTTCACCAGTGTTTTATAGTTTTCTATATGTAGGTCTTTTGTTTCTTTAGGTAGATATATTCCTAAGTATTTTATTCTTTTCTTTGCAATGATGAATGGAATTGTTTCCTTAATTTCTCTTTCTATTTTCTCATTATTAGTGTATAGGAATGCAAGGGATTTCTGTGTGTTAATTTTATATCCTGCAACTTTACTATAATCATTGATTAGTTCTAGTAATTTTCTGGTGGAGTCTTTAGGGTTTTCTATGTAGAGGATCATGTCATCTGCAAATAGTGAGAGTTTTACTTCTTCTTTTCCAATTTGGATTCCTTTTATTTCTTTTTCTGCTCTGATTGCTGTGGCCAGAACTTCCAAAACTATGTTGAATAGTAGTGGTGAGACTGGGCACCTTTGTCTTGCTCCTGACTTTAGGCAAAATGCTTTCAATTTTTCACCATTGAGGATAATGTTTGCTGTGGGTTTGTCATATATAGCTGTTGAGGTATGTTCCGTCATATATATGTCATATATAGCAGTTGAGGTATGTTCGGTCTATTCCTGCTTTCTGGAGAGTTTTTATCATAAATGGATGTTGAATTTTGTCAAAGTCTTTCTCTGCATCTATTGAGATAATCATGTGGCTTTTATGTTTCAATTTGTTAATGTGGTGTATTACATTGATTGATTTGCAGATATTGAAGAATCCTTGCATCCCTGGGATAAAGCCCACTTGGTCATGGGGTATGATCTTTTTAATGTGTTGTTGGATTCTGTTTGCTAGAATTTTGTTAAGGATTTTTGCACCTATGTTCATCAGTGATATTGGCCTGTAGTTTTCTTTTTTGGGGGCATCTTTGTCAGGTTTTGGTATTAGGGTGATGGTGACCTCATAGAATGAGTTTGGAAGTTTACCTTTGCAATTTTCTGGAAGAGTTTGAGAAGGATAGATGTTAGCTCTTCTCTAAAGTTTTGGTAGAATTCAGCTGTGAAGCTGTCTGGACCTGGGCTTTTGTTTGCTGGAAGATTTCTGATTACAGTTTCAATTTCTGTGCTTGTGATGGGGGTCTGTTAAGATTTTCTATTTCTTCCTGGTTCAGTTTTGGAAAGTTGTACTTTTCTCAGAATTTGTCCATTTTTTCCAAGTTGTCCATGTTATTGGCATATAATTGCTGATAGTAGTCTCTTATGATCCTTTGTATTTCTGTGTTGTCTGTTGTGATCTCTCCATTTTCATTTCTAATTTTATGGATTTGATTTTTCTCCCTTTGTTTCTTGATGAGTCTGCCTAATGGTTTGTCAGTTTTATTTATCCTCTCAAAAAACCAGCTTTTGGCTTTGTTGATTTTTGCTGTGGTCTCTTTTGTTTCTTTTGCATTTATTTCTGCCCTAACTTTTAAGATTTCTTTCCTTCTATTAACCCTGGACTTCTTCATTTCTTCCTTTTCTAGTTGCTTTAGGTGTAGAGTTAGGTTATTTCTTTGACTTTTTCTTGTTTCTTGAGGTATGCCTGTATTGCTATGAACCTTCCCCTTAGCACTGCTTTTACAGTGTCCCACAGGTTTTGGGTTGTTGTGTTTTCATTTTCATTTGTTTCTATGTATATTTTGATTTCTTTTTTGACTTCTTCTGTGATTTGTTGGTTATTCAGCAGCGTGTTGTTCAGCCTCCATATGTTGGAATTTTTAATAGTTTTTCTCCTGTGATTGAGATCTAATCTTACTGCATTGTGGTCAGAAAAGATGCCTTGGAATGATTTCAATTTTTTTTTTTTTAATTTACCAAAGCTAGATTTATGGCCCAGGATGTGATCTATCCTAGAGAAGATTCTTTGTATGCTTGAGATAAAGGTGAAATTCATTGTTTTGGGGGAAATGTCCTATAGATATCAATTAGGTCTAGCTGGTCTATTGTATCATTTAAAGTTTGTGTTTCCTTGTTAATTTTCTGTTTAGTTGATCTATCTATAGGTGTGAGTGGGGTATTAAAGTCTCCCACTATTATTGTATTATTGTTAATTTCCCCTTTCATACTTGTTAGCATTTGTCTTACATATTGTGGTGCTCCTATGTTGGGTGCATATATATTTATAATTGTTATATCTTCTTCTTGGATTGATCCTTTGATCATTATGTAGTGTCCTTGTCTCTTTTCACAGCCTTTGTCTTCAAGTCTATTTTGTCTGATATGAGTATTGCTACTCCTGCTTTCTTTTGGTTTCTATTTGCATGGAATATCTTTTTCCAGCCCTTCACTTTCAGTCTGTATGTGTCCCCTGTTTCGAGGTGGGTCTCTTGTAGACAACATATATAAGGGTCTTATTTTTGTATCCATTCAGCCAGTCTTTGTCTTTTGATTGGGGCATTCAACCCAGTTACATTGAAGGTAATTATTGATAAGTATGATCCCGTTGCCATTTACTTTATTGTTTTGGGTTCGAGTTTATACACCCTTTCTGTGTTTCCTTTCTAAAGAAGATCCGTAGCATTTGTTGGAGAGCTGGTTTGGTGGTGCTGAATTCTCTCAGCTTTTGCTTGTCTGTAAAGCTTTTGATTTCTCCTTCATATTTGAATGAGATCCTTGGTGGGTACAGTAATCTGGGCTGTAGGTTATTTTCTTTCATCACTTTAAGTATGTCCTGCCATTGAGTCCTGGCCTGAAGAGTTTCTATTGAAAGATCAGCTGTTAGCCTTGTGGGAATCCCCTGTGTGTTATTTATTGTTTTTCCCTTGCTGCATGTAATATTTTTCTTTGTGTTTGATCTTTTTAATTTGATTAATATGTGTCTTGGGGTGTTTCACCTTGGGTTTATCCTGTTTGGGACTCTCTGGGTTTCTTGGACTTGGGTGATTATTTTCTTCCCCATTTTAGGGAAGTTTTCAACTATTATCTCCTCAAGTATTTTCTAATGGTCTTTCTTTTTGTATTCTTCTTCTGGGACTCCGATGATTCGAATGTTGGGGCGTTTAACATTGTCCTGGAGGTCTCTGAGATTGTCCTCATTTCTTTTAATTTGTTTTTCTTTTTTCCTCTTTCATTTATTTCTACCATTCTATCTTCTACCTTACTTATCCTATCTTCTGCCTCCATTATTCTACTGTTGATTCCTTCCAGAGTGTTTTTGATCTCATTTATTGCATTATTCATTATATATTGACTCTTTTTTATTTCTTCTAGGTCCTTGTTAAACTTTTCTTGAATCTTCTCAATCCTTGTCTCCAGGCTATTTATCTGTAACTCCATTTCGTTTTCAAGATTTTGGATCATTTTCACTATCATTATTTGGAATTCTTTATCAGGTAGATTCCCCATCTCTTCCTCTTTTGTTTGGTGGGCATTCATCCTGTTGCTTTACCTGCTGGGTATATCTGCCTCTTCATCTTGTTTATATTACTGTGTTTGGGGTGGCCTTTCTGTATTCTGGCAGTTTTTGGAGTTCTTTCTTGTGGAGTTTCCTCGCTGTGGATGGGGTTAGACAGGTGTTTTGTCAAGGTTTCCTGGTTAGGGAGGTTTGTGTTGGTCTTCTGGTGGGTGGAGCTGGACTTCTTCTCTCTGGAGTGCAATGAAGTGTCCAGTAATGAATTATGAGATGTCAGTGGGTTTGGAGTGACTTTGGGCAGCAGGTATATTGAAGGTCAGGGGTATGTTCCTGTGTTGCTGGAGAATTTGTGTGGTATGTCTTGCTCTGGAACTTGTTGGCCCTTGGGTCGTGCTTGGTTTCAATGTAGGTATAGAGCCATTTGATGAGCTCCTGTCGATTAATGTTCCCTGGAGTCAGGAGTTCTCTGGTGTTCTCAGGATTTAGACTTAAGCCTCCTGCCTCTGTTTTTCAGTTTTATTCTTACCATAGCCTCAAGACTTCTCCATCTATACAGCACCAATGATACAACATCTAGGTTAAACATGAAAAGTTTCTCCACAGTGAGGGAACTCCCAGAGAGGTTCACAAAGTTACATGGAGAAGAGAAGAGGGAGGAGGGAGATAGAGGTGACCAGGAGGATAAGAGGGGGAATCCAAAGGGGCGAGAGCAAGCTAGCCAGTAATCATTTCCTATGTGCTCTCCACAGTCTGGACCGCTCAGAGATGTTCATGAAGTTACACAGGGAAGAGAAGAGGGAGGAAGGAGATAGAGGTGGCCAGGAGGATCAAGAGGGGAATCAAAAGGAGAGAGACAGATCCAGCCAGTAATCAGTTCCCTAAGTGTTCTCCACAGTCTGGAACACACAAAGAGATTCACAGAATTGGGTAGAGGAGATAGAGGGTACCTGGTGGAGAAAAAGGAGAGTCCAAAGGGGGAGAGAGCAGTCATGCCAGTAATCTCACTCCCAAGTAAAAATGGGTACTGAAGATTGGGTTCTTAAAGGTACAAAATTGATAACAAATACTAAAAAGCAAAGATTAAAAATCTAGAGTAGAAGTTGGATTCTCCAAAATATAATTTTAAAGGAAAAAAAAAAGAAAAAATTATAGAATATATATATAAAATTTGCTTTAATAGGGTCTTTTTTTTTTCAAAGTAATAATAGGTTATAAAAATGAAAATTAAAGGAGTAATAGAGGACTTAAAAATATTATTTTTTTTAATTTAAAGAATGATAGTAAAAAATATATCTAGGACTTTCTCTGGTGGTGTTGTAGACAGTGTGGGGTCAGTTCATTTTCAGATAGTTCCTTGATCCGGCTTACACTTCTCAAGGCCTATAGGCCCCTTCCTATGTAGTCAGTGCTAACTGCAAGGTTTTAATCTATTGCACCTGTCACTTCCCAGGCAGTTCCTTCTGTTTTAACTTCTTCTGTTTGCTGGTCTCTTCAGTGTCTAATTTCCGCCCTGACACAAGGGGGGCTTTGGTGAACACTTTTTTAGCTCACTTGTTCAGTTGTGCTGTGGGTAGGGAGGAACGCTGCAAACAAATAACACTGGTGTGTGTGGGGAGTGTTTGCAGTGTCTCAGCCACACTGGGTTTGCCCCCGCTCACGGCGTGTGTGCTTTCCCTGTGTATATTGCTTAGGCTCTAGGCTGCTCTGCTGGGAACTGTCTGAGGCCAGCCCTTGGTTGTAAGCACTTCCCAGGTCTAAGCCGCTCAGGTTCAGGCACTTGGGTAGTCCTCAGAGGTGCAGACTCACTTGGGCCTGCATTTTGTGCCCTTCCAAGGTTGGAGCAGCTCAGGTGACCAGGTGTTTGGTGAGTGCGGTTGCTGTGACTTATCACCTCCCCCGTCCCTGCCACTCGGTTTTCTGGGTATACAACTGGCGCACCTTCTCAGGTGGATGTCAACCGTCCAGAATCCCAAGACGTCTTGGTTAGCAATGAAGCCTGCTTGCAGTTTGGTAGATGATACCTCTCTGGGGCCGCGATTGCCCCCTTCTGGCTCTGGCTGCCCTCACCTGCTTGTCTCTGGTGGGGGATGGGCTGGTCCATAGCCAGCTAGCTCTAGTCAGTCCTTTGTTCTGTGAGCGGGCCTGGCGGTGTCTTAGTTTAGGGCTTTTTGTGGGGTAGCTATCCCATAGTCTGGTTTGCTATCTCGAGTTAGTTCCCTCAGGTTGCCCTTGGGGCATTCAGGCCTATTCCTTACTCTAAGCAATGCAGCCCACGCCTCCATGCCCAGCTCCCGCTTGCTAGTGGTAGATGCAGGCCTCTGCGCTGCTTCTCTGCTGGGAGTTACTGTTGGGCATGTAATCTGTGGTTTTAATTATTTATTTATTTTTCCTCCCTGTTACGTTGCCCTCTGAGGTTCCAGGGCTCGCCACAGACTCGCCAGTGAGAGTGTTTCCTGGTGTTTGGAAACTTCTCTTTTTTAAGACTGCCTTCCTTGGACGGATCTCCGTCCCTACCTCTTTTGTCTCTCTTTTTATCTTTTATATTTTTTCCTACCTCCTTTAGAAGACAATGGGCTGCTTTTCTGGGTGTCTGATGTCCTCTGCCGGCATTCAGAAGTTGTTTTGTGGAATTTACTCAGCATTCAAATGTTCTTTTGATGAATTTGTCGGAGAGAAAGTGGTCTCCCCGTCCTGTTCCTCCACCATCTTAGGCCGATTTCCTCAGGAATTTGCATTTTAAACCAGCATCATAGATGATACTTATATAAATGATCTGCAGACCAGTTTGTGAAAATTTACTTTGACAGTTAAATGTGCTTTTAAAAAACAAGGTATGGAGTTTGGCTTCTTGTAATGATGGCAGACAAAGTAATTTGGACCATCCCCCCATCTAAGAATAATTAGAAAAGCTGGATGAAATAGAAAAAAAAAAAATCTGTTGAAGGCCTTCTAATGCTAATGATATAGTGGAAACCTATGAGACCACCTCAGAGTTCATGCAAGAGTGATAAATCTGGCATTTAGAAGTGCTTTTCCCCAGGCATGTCTGCCATTTCTGCAGATCCAAGTTATCTGTCATTTCTAATAAAGATACTCAGAATCCTGAAACCTGTGGGAAAACCTGGAGTTCAAGCCTACAAAGAGGGGGAGCAATACTTGATTAAGTCTACGAGGAAAGATGAACCTGAAGTAGGCCAGCCTACCCAGGGATTGAAAACCAGCTTCACATTATTTCAAATTTTGTTCTGATTTAGATGACACAAAATTGCTAGTGTCTTTACCCACTCCAAAAAATAAAGTCAAGTCTTTCATAGTGGAAGATAAAATAATCCTAGTTTGCTAACTGTCTCTCTGCAGTTGTTTATATACACTGACTGGTGCTCATTCAGAATAAAAAACAGGGACAGGAAAAGATGATAGAAAATCAAGAGAAACAACACCCAATAGAAAGAGACTTACACAGATGAGTCAGATAATAGTTTTTAGACAGAGATTTCATAATGAATATCCTTTTCTGTAGGCTGAGTTTTTAGTCTGTTGATAGTATCCATTGATGCACAGAAGTTTTTAATTTTCATAAAGTCCAGTTTGTTTATACTTTAATTTTCTGTACCTTTAGTGTTACATCTAAGAAATCATGGCCAAATCCATGATCGTGACTCTTTTGTCATATATTTTCTTCTGACTTTTATAGTTTTAAATTTTATGTTTCAGTTTTTGATCCACTTTGAACTCAAAATTTTTGGATATAATATTAAATAAGGTCTAACTTCATTCTTTTGCATGTGGATATCCAGTTTTCCCAGCATTGTTTGTTGAAAAGATTGTCCTTTCCCCTACTGAACAATCTTGGCACCCTTGTTGAGATCATTTTACCATTGTATTAGTGAGCTTGGATGCCAGGACAAAACATGATTTTGTGTTGGGTCTTTTCTATGCCTGCATCTTTTGCTGGGCCTATGCCATAACTTTCTAAATTCTGTATATACAGTCAGTTTTGAATTTCCTAAATATGTGGTTTCCAAAGGGGATAAAATAAGGGGGGAGAAAAGTGTGTGAGTCCTTTAAATCCACTGGCAGTCACTTCATGTGGAGGAAAAGGCTTACAGTAGTGGCTACCTAAATCTTCATCTGTCCTTCTACTATGAGGAGCACCAGACAGCAATTGGAGCACATGTCCCCAATATTTGAAGACAGGTTCCCTATTGCCCACTGTGACTCTCACAGGCTACATAAAAGCTGCTATGTGGAACATAAGCTAGGCTGCTTGCCATGGGGCTAGGGAGTGTGGGATGGCTACTATAACAAAATTAACTGCTGTTTTTTGTCCAAGCCTTCATCTGAAAGTTACTAGCCTTCAAATAGACTCCATAGTTCCAAAATTGTTACATTAGACATATTCTGTCACTGCAATTGTCACCTAGGTGGGGAGAGAGATTCCTGGTATAGTATTTTCAACTCATTATCTTCCTAGAATCCTTTTGCCACAGAAGTCTTTTTTTTTTTTTTTTTGAGACCTTTTACTTTTTAGAACAGTTTTAGGTTCATAGTAAAATTGAGAGGAAGGTACAGAGCTTTCTTATTATAACCCTTCCCTACATGCATACTTCTACCTCAATATCACTGTCCTCCACCAGAGTGGTACATTTATTACATCTGATGAACCTACAGTAACATAGCATTATCACAAAGCCCACAGTGTACACTAGGGTTCATTCTTGGTGTTGTCCATTTCATAGGTTTGGTCAAAAGTATAATAATAGGTATCTACCATTATATGTACAGAGTCTTTTCACTGCCCTAAAAAGTCTCTGTGTTCCACCTGTTCATTCCTCCTTCCTCTTCTCCTGGCAACCTCTGATCTTTTTGCTGGTTCCATCATTGCCTGTTCTAGAACGGCATACAGTTGGAATCATATAGTGTGTAGAAAGCCTTTTCAAATTGTCTTCTTTCATTTAATGATTATCCATTTGAGATTCTCCATATCTTTTCATGGCTTAATAACTGATTTCTTTTTAAGCACTGAATAATATTTCATTGTGTGGATATACCACAATTTATTTATCCATTCACCTAATGAATGACTCTTGGTTACTCGAGGTTTTGGTAATTATGTGTAAAGCTGCTATAAACATCTGTATCACACATTTTTCTGTAGACATGGGTTTTCAACTCCTTGGAGTAAATACCAGTGAATACAATTGAGTCATACAGTAAGAGTATGTTTAGTTTTGTAACAATCTGTCAAACTGCCTTCCAAAGTGGCTGTACCATTTTGCATTCCCACCAGCAATCAGTGAGAATTTCTGTTGCTCCACATTCTTGCCAGCATTTGGTATTGTCACTGTTCTGGACTTTTGTCATTCTGACAGGTGTGTAGTGGTGTCCAAAAGTCTTTTTACATCTTGTACATGCAGTTGCTCAGTCCTGTCCAACTCTTTGTGACCCCATGGACTTGAGCCCACCAGTATCCTCTGTCGATGGGATTCTCCAGGCAAGAATACTGGAATGGGTTGCCATTTCCTTCTCCATTTTACACCTCACTATATAATTGTTTTTTTTCAAGATGGCAGTGCTTCTACTGATTTATCTCTCTCAAAAACTGCCTGGAGTTTCATATTAGATTCTATTCTGATCAACTATATTCCAAAAACAACACTCACAATTTTTTAAAAAACATTTTTACTGGATTATAGTTGATTTACAATTTTGTGTCAGTTTCAAGTATACCCCAAAGTGATTCAGTAGTATTGGGATGGCCAAAAAGTCCATTCGAATTTTTCAATAACATCTTACAAAAAACTCAAATGAACTTTTTGGCCAACCCCATACATAATATTCATTCTTTTCCAGACTCTATTTTCATATAGGTTATAACAGAATATTGAGTAGAGTTCCCTGTGCTATACAGTAGGTCGTTGTTGATTACCTGTATTATATATGGTAGTTGTTGTTGTCTAGTCTCTAAGTCATATCTGACTCTTTTATGATCCCATGGACTGTAGCCCACAAGACTCCTCTGTTCATGGAGTTTCCCAGGCAAGAATACTGAAGTGGGTTGTCATTTTCTTCTCCAGAGGATATTCCCAACCCAGGGATTGAATCTGCCTCTCCTGCATTGGCAGGCAGATTTTTTTATACCAGTGAGCCACCAGGGAAGCGCCATATATAGTAGCATGTATATATTAATCCCACCTCCTGATTGATGCTTCCTCTCTCCACATTTCCTCTTCAGATCAGATCAGATCAGATCAGTTGCTCAGTCGTGTCTGACTCTTTGCGACCCCATGAATTGCAGCACACCAGGCCTCCCTGTCCATCACCAACTCCCGGAGTTCACTGAGACTCACGTCCATCAAGTCGGTGATGCCATCCAGCCATCTCATCCTCTGTCGTCCCCTTCTCTTCCTGCCCCCAATCCCTCCCAGCATCAGAGTCTTTTCCAATGAGTCAACTCTTCACATGAGGTGGCCAAAGTACTGGAGTTTCAGCTTCAGCATCATTCCTTCCAAAGAAATCCCAGGGCTGATCTCCTTCAGAATGGACTGGTTGGATCTCCTTGCAGTCCAAGGGACTCTCTAGAGTCTTCTCCAACACCACAGTTCAAAAGCATCAATTCTTCGGCGCTCAGCCTTCTTCACAGTCCAACTCTCACATCCATACATGACCACAGGAAAAACCATAGCCTTGACTAGACGAACCTTTGTTGGCAAAGTAATGTCTCTGCTTTTGAATATGCTGTCTAGGTTGGTCATAACTTTCCTTCCAAGGAGTAAGCGTTTTTTAATTTCATGGCTGCAGTCACCATCTGTAGTGATTTTGGAGCCCAAAAAAATAAAGTCTGACACTGTTTCCACTGTTTCCCCATCTATTTCCCATGAAGTGGTGGGACCGGATGCCATGATCTTCATTTTCTGAATGTTGAGCTTTAAGCCAGCTTTTTCACTCTCCACTGTCACTTTCATCAAGAGGCTTTTGAGTTCCTCTTCACTTTCTGCCATAAGGGTGGTGTCATCTGCATATCTGAGGTTATTGATATTTCTCCCGGCAATCTTGATTCTAGTTTGTGTTTCTTCCAGTCCAGCATTTCTCATGATGTACTCTGCATATAAGTTAAATACGCAGGGTGACAATATACAGCCTTGACGATTAACCAAAAATTAGTTTTTCATATCCATAAGTCTCTTTCTTTTTTGTAAATAAGTTCATTTGTATTGTATTTTAACTTAGATTCCACATATGAGTGATATCATATGATATTTGGCTTTCTGTGACTTACTTCTGACTGACTTCATATAGAATGATTATCTCTAGGTTCATCCATGTTGCTGCAAATGACATTGTTTCATCCTTTTTATGGCTGAATAATATTCCATTATATATAAGTACCACATCTTCTTTATCCATTGCTCTGTAGAGGGACATTTAGGTTATTTCCATTTCTTAATAGTGCTACAGTGAACATTAGGATGAATGTATCTTTTTGAATCTGAATATTTTGCACTCATCTCACACGCTAGTAAAGTAATGCTCAAAATTCTCCAAGCCAGGCTTCAGCAATATGTGAACTGTGAACTTCCAGATGTTCAAGCTGGTTTTAGAAAAGGAGAGGAACCAGAGATCAAATTGCCAACATCTGTTGGATCATTGAAAAAGCAGAGAGTTCCAGAAAAACATCTATTTCTGCTTTATTGACTATGCCAAAGCTTTTGGCTGTGTGGACCATAACAAACTGTGGAAACTTCTTAAAGAGCTGGGAATACCAGACCACCTTACCTGCCTCCTGAGAAATCTGTATGCAGGTCAGGAAACAACAGTTAGAACCAGACATGGAACAATAGATTAGTTCCAAATCGGGAAAGGAGTACGTCAAGACTGTGTATTGTCACCCTGCTTATTTAACTTATTTGCAGAGTACATCATGAGAAACGCTGGGCTGGAGGAAGCACAAGCTGGAATCAAGATTGCCGGGAGAAATATCAGTAATCTCAGATATGCAGATGACACCACCCTTATGGCAGAAAGCGAAGAAGAACTAAAGAGCTCTTGATGAAAGTGAAGAAGAGAGTGAAAAAGTTGGCTTAAAACTCAACATTTAGAAAACTAAGATCATGGCATCCAGTCCCATCACTTCATGGCAAATAGATGGGAAAACAATGGAAACAGTGACAGACTTTATTTTGGGGGGCTCCAAAATCACTGCAGCCATGAAATTAAAAGACGCTTGCTTTTTGGAAGGGAAGTTATGACCAACCTAGACAGCATATTAAAAAGCAGAGACATCACTTTGCCAACAAAGGTCCTTCTAGTCCAAGCTATGGTTTTTCCAGTAGTCATGTATGGATGTGAGAGTTGGACTATAAAGAAAGCTGAGCACCGAAGAATTGATGCTTTTGAGCTGTAGTGTTGGAGAAGACTCTTGAGAGCCGCTTGGACTGCAAGGAAATCCAACCAGTCAATCCTAAAGGAAATCAGTCCTGAATATTCATTGGAAGGACTGACGTTGAAGCTGGAACTCTAAAACTTTGGCCACCTGATGCAGAGAACTGACTCATTAGAAAAGACCCTGATGCTGGGAAAAATTGAAGGCATGAGAAGGGGGTGACAGGATGGTTGCATGGTATCACCAACTCAATGGACATGAGTTTGAATAAGCTCCAGGAGTTGGTGATGGACAGGGAGGCCTGGTGTGCTGCAGTCCATGCGATTGCAAAGAGTCGGACACGACTGAGCGATTGAACTGACTGGGATAAATCCCACTTGACCAGAATATATAATCCTCTTAATGTATTGTTGGATTTGGTTTGCTAATTTTATATATATATATTTATGTTTGTATATTTGACTGTTTTTGCATCTTTAGGATTGTCACTCCTATTGCTTCTAGGGTCTGCCCTCTGGTGGATGAGGTTAGTCCTGAGGCTTGTGAAGGCTTACTGGTGGTATGGACTGATGCCTGTCCACTTGTAGATGGAACTGGTGTTGTCCCTCTGAGGGGCAGGCCTGAGTCAGTGGGTATGTTTAGAGGTGTCTGTGAACTCAGTGTGGCTTTAGCACCCTGCCTTCTGGTGAGCAGGTCTGTGTTCTTGTCCTGCTGTTGCGCCTGAGGTGTTTTAGCACTAGAGCCTTTAGTTTTTTAGGTGGGGCAAGGTCTTGCATCCCTTGATGACAAAATGGTGACCTCTAGGAGAGCTCACACTGAGCAGTATTCTCTGGGGCCTCTGCCCTCAGTGTTCTTGCCTGCACGGTGAGCCACAGCTGACCATCACCTCCCCAGGAGCCTCTTCGAGATTAGTAAGTAGATGTAGCCTTGGCTTCCATGGAGTTATTGCTCTGTATTGTGCTGGGTCCCAGTACATGTGTAACCTTGTGTGCACCCTCCAAAAGTGGAGTCCCTGTTTTCCCCAGCCCTGTGGAGCTTCTGCACTTAAGCCCCACTAGCTTTCACATCCAATTGCTCGTGGGTTCCTCCTCTCAGTGTCAGATCCTCGTGCTGGGGAGCCTGATGTAGGGCTCAGGACTGTCTCTTAGGTGGGAACACCTCTGTGATAGAATCATTTTCTAGTCTGTGTTGCCTACCAGATGTTTATAGGATTTGATCATGTCGTGAAAGAACCCTCTTGTTTTGGCTTCTTTTTTTTCTTTGAATGTAAAATATGTTTTTTGGTGGATTCCAGTGTCTTTTGCTGATGGTTTTTCAGTAGTTAGTTGTGATTTTGGTGTTTTTGTGAGAGGAGGAGAGCTGGAGTCCTTCTATTTGGCCAACTTTTCTAGAATCTAGAGGCTGTTTTTAGTTTGGATGTTTGCAGCCTCTTTCCTCAGTATCTGCTGGCCGTGAAGCTCTTGAAAAGGGATGGGCAGGCATGGTGGTCCTTGTGTGTTCGGGACCGCAGGGGCAGCGCTTGGTGCCTGCACACGCGTCTCATGGTGGCTGCCTGTGTCTGCTCCTCGAGCCCACAGTGGTGGCAGTGACTTGCGCCTGCTCCCAGTGCTCCTGTAGGTAGTGTCCTGTTGACTGGGAGTGCTCACAGGGAAAGAACCTCTTATGGTAGTTGCCCCTCTCCTCATGCACCCCACAATAATGATGCCTTGCCTCTCTGGTGGCCCAGGCTCCTTCTGAGCACACCCTCAGTTGCCACATTCCAGTGTCTTCGGGTTTCCTCAGCACAGCCAACTCTGGTTCTCTCCATGCACTGGGAGAGGACCCAGTCTCCAACCCCCATCCCCACTAACAGATGAGTCTGTCAGGCTGGGGAGTCCAGGGCAGTGGTGCTGACCTTCTGTGCATATTACTCCCCATTTTGCCTTCTACAGACAGTTGTTGTGCTCTCCTCCTAGGCTCCAGAGTTCCCCCTTCATCCAGGCTGATCTCCCTGCATATGAGGAGACTTCCCTGGGTGCTGGAACTATCCCCCTTCACAGCTTCCTCCCTGGCAGGCAGGCTGTCCCAATTCCTTCTTTTTTTCTTTTTCCTCTTGTTGTACCTGGTTATATGGAGGTTTTCTTGCCCTTTTGGAAGTCTGAGGTCTTCCTTCAGTGTTCAGTAGATGTTCTGTGTCAATAGTTCCACTTATAGATGTATTTTTAATATTTTTGTGGGAAAAGATGGGCACCATGTCCTACTCCTTCCCCATCTTGATCCTCTCCCACCCCCAAAATTCTTTTTGAGACATGTTCTTCTCTCTGTATTTGAATTACAGGTACTCGGTATGCATCACACTTTTGTGGGACTGTGCCTTTTATATTTCTAAAAGTCACCTTTTTCTCCCCCAGTAGAGATGACCTGCAAGATAACCACCTCAGTTCTTCCAGGGGTCTTACCATAAGATCTAATAGCCATACCCTTGATTTATTCTTTACTTGGTACCCTGGATTTGGTCTTTTCCCTGAAGCCGTTTCTTAATGGCTTCAGCTTTTATTTGATAAAGTTTTATTTTCTAACCTTGAAATGTCTTCTCAATTTGTAGTCTGTTTAATTCTACCTCTAAAGAGACCACTTTTTTTCATCAAGTTACCACTTTCTCATCTGACCAGATACAACTAGAAACAAGACATTTTGTGCATTTAATATTTTCCCTCAAATTATACTCCCCCAGTCTTTTATTAGCTACCCTATGTTTATTACATAATTTTCTGTCAGGTAATCTTATGCCGCATTTTTACAAAATATTTTGCCATTGCATGAGTCATAATTTCCCCAGTCTTCACTAAAGATTTCCTTGCTATTTTTACAGCTTCTTCTTAAAGTTTCCTCACTACCTGCTTTCTGGTTCCAAATCTACTATTTTATATTTTATTAGTAGATTTTTACTCCTGGAGCACCCACTTACATCTTACCATCTATATAGGTTCACTTTTGCCACAATAATGCCCCTGATTCAGTGGCTTGAAACAAAAGTATTTCTTCTCATACATCTTTGGATGAGTTGATAGACGTAGCTTGGCTGCAAACTGGAATTTGAGTCCAGATTAGGTCCTCTTCCTTGGACCAGCAGTACAATCAGGACATATTTTTGTTTTCTTCTTTTTATTTTTAAAAACATGTATTTATTTGGCTGTGCCAGGTCTTAGTGGCAGTCAGGATCTTCGTTCTTCCCGCAGGATCTTTAGTTGTGACATGAAAGTGAGAATAGCATTGAAACATGTATAATATCATGTATGAAACGAGTAGCCAGTCCAGGTTCGATGCACGGTACTGGATGCTTGGGGCTGGTGCACTGGGACAACCCAGAGGGAGGGTAGGGGAGGGAGGAGGGAGGAGGGTTCAGGATGGGGAACGCGGGTATACCTGTGGCGGATTCATTTCGATATTTGGCAAAACTAATACAATATTGTAAAGTTTAAAAATAAAATAAAATTAAAAAAAAAAAAAAAAGAAAGTGTTAGTTGCCCAGCCGTGTATAACTCTTTGTGATTCCATGGACTGTAGCCCGCCAGGCTCCTCTGTCCATGGAATTCTGCAGGTAATAATACTGGAGTAGGTTGCCATTCCTTTCTCCAGGGGATCTTTCTGACCCGGGGATCGAGTCTAGGTCTCCCACACTGCAGATGGATTCTTTACCATCTGAGAGTTGCGGCATAAGAACTTTAGTTGTGGCATGTGGGATCTAGTTTCCTGACCAAGGATTGAAGCCAGGTCCCCTGCACTGGGAACACAAGAGTGGTAGCCACTGGACATGACAATGGTAGAAGCATGAGCAAATTCTACTGAACAAGCACATTTCAAATCTCTGTATGCAGTGTAGCTACGAACATCTCAAGGCCAAAATAAATGTTATGACTGAACCCAAAGGTAAAGCTCAGGGAGGTACTCCACCTCTAGTGGAATGAAGAGCAGTCCCATGGCAAAGGATGTAGACACTAGAAGGGGTGAAGAACTAGGGTCAATAATACAGTGTCCCCAAAAATTTAAACAGTAACCAAAAGAAATATGTGAATGCTGTATTAAGATCATATGAAGTCATTTAAAGTATCATTAGTTGTAAATAGTGACATTTATTGACGAAATACTTAATTTACCTGGAAGCTAAAATAATTCTAAGTAAGTATGTCCCTAATAACACAGCCTCAAACTGTAGAAAACAAAACTTTATGAGACAAAAAGGAGAAATACGGAAACTCATGATCACAGTGAGTGATTTTATCACACCATTCTCAATGACTTTTAGAATAAACAGACAGAAATTAACAGAAGGAAAATGTGAACAACTCACTTAACAGTTGTGACTTGTAAAACTTCAGAATTCATGTTACAACTACATAATACCCATTTTTTAAAAAACTGAAGTATAGTTGATTTACAATGTATTAGTTTCAGGTGTACAGCAAAGTGACTAGATACATTTAGATACGTGTTCTTTTTCAGATTCTTTTCTGTTATAGTTTATTAAAAGATACTTAATATTAGATTCCTATGTTATACACTAGGTCCTTTTTGTTTATTTTATGTATAATAGTATCTGTTAATCCCAAACTTGTAATTTATCCCCTTTGGTAACCATAAGTTTGTTTTCTGTGTCTGTTCCGTTTTGTAAGTAAATTCATTTGTATCTTTTTTTTGTAGACTCATATGTAAGTGATATCATATGATATTTGTCTTTCTCTGTTTGACTTTTAATACCCATTTTTAAAAAATGCACACAGAATAGTTTAAAAACTGGACTGTAGTTCTATCACTAGAAATTACAGAAAAAGTCAAAATATTGAAAAAGAACAGTATATTCTCAGATCACTATGGACTTAGACTAGAAAAGAGTATCATGCTTAGAAGAAAAAGAGAACATTTTTAGAAGGAAAATTTTGGCTATAGAAGTGTATATTAGAAAATAAGAAAAGCTGAAAACTCAATGATCTAAGCATCCATCTGAAGAGGGTGGAGAAAAAAGAACAAAACCAAAGGAAATTAGAAGAAAAAAAATAATAAACAGACATTCAACAAATCAATAAAGCCAGCAATTGTTCCTTTATATAATAAAATTGATGCTTATTACCAGGCAAGTTTCACCATAAACTCATCATTTAAAAAAAAAAAAGAAAAGAGATAACTAGCTAAAATCAAGCATTACAAAATGAGGAACCTTACTCTACATCCTAATTCAGTATTTGGCAACCTGTAGTAATATTAACAGTATTCTGCTTGTGACATAACTTTTCATTGTTGCATGAATAATCTATACTACTCATGTATATAATTTAGAAAAATGGATAAAATAAAATATAGTCCCACTACTTAGGAAAAAGTATTTTCAATCCTAGATGCATGTTGGAAACACCTAGAATGCATTATTTAAAATATTGACACCTAGGCCCCTTAGAGAATCAGTTAAATCAGAATTTCTAATTGTGACCCTATATCAGTTTATTATTTCAATTCCTCTCTTGGTTTTAATATTTAGTCATATTTGTGAACAACTTGATATAGGAAACGATGACATTTTGATGTTGTCCTTCCTGTCATTTTGCTTATATAGACATACACTATGGAGTTTTTTCGGAGAAGGCAATGGCACCCCACTCCAGTACTCTTGCCTGAAAAATCCCATGTATGGAGGAGCCTTGTAGGCTGCAGTCCATGGGGTCGCGAAGAGTCAGACATGACTGAGCGACTTCACTTTCACTTTTCACTTTCATGTGTTGGAGACGGAAATGGCAACCCACTCCAGTGTTCTTGCCTGGAGAATCCCAGGGACAGGGGAGCCTGGTGGGCTGCCGTCTATGGGGTCGCACAGAGTCGAACACAACTGAAGCAACTTAGCAGCAGCAGCAGCATGGAGTTTTTTTAATAACTAGATTCTTATTAAATATGCAACTTTGAAACCTTTTCAAGTTTAAAATCTAAACAGATTTACCAATGTGTCATAAACATCTTTCCAAACTAGTGAATGTACTTCTTCTGCTGCATTTTTAATAGTTATATAGTATTTCATTATAGGGATTTATTATCATTTATGTAACTAATCCACAATTATTGGGCACTTAAATATTCAATAGTATAAACACAGTGCTAAGAAATATCCTTATGAAAGTACATTTCACACATCTATAAAAATCATTTATTCAAATACTTTTGTACCAGTATAATGCAAATAGTTTGTGACAATTGGTAACTAAATTTTCATCTTAGGTGCTCACCTAGATATCATGTTGGTTATTTAGGTTGAAAGAAATACAGTAATATATTTTATCTTACTAACTTTATCATCCCTAACCCAGTGCATGATATACAGGAGACATATAGTACTTGTTGAATAAATGAATAAATTTAATTTTTGGTGCTAACTTGAATTCCTAGAGTATGTGGACCAGTCACATTCAAAAGAAAGGTACCTTGAGAGCATATCCGGTATGAGAAGCCAAACTTGGAATTTGTAACCCAAAATCTTTTACTTTCAAATTAAGAAATGAACTAGTTATTGAGATCTTTGCTCACGTAGCCATGACACTTTAAATATGGCCATTTCAGCATATATGTTTTAAGCTACCATTTGTTGAATGTTTTATATCCATTATCTTATTTAATCTTCCCAACCATCCTATATAGTGAATACTACTGTTATCTTCATTGGAAAGGCGCAGTTCAGAGAGGCAAGGTGAGGTGGCATGCTTAAGGTCACAGAACCAGCAAACTTCAGAATGAGGAATTCATCTCTGGTTTGTCAGGCAGGGAAAAAAAGAAGCACTCTTATTTTTAACCACTGTGAAAAGAGAAAAGTCGCTTAGCCATGTCCTGCTCTTTGCATCCCCATGGACTATACAATCCATAGAATTCTCCAGGCCAGGATACTGAAGCCTCCAGGCCAGAATACCAAATACTGAAGCCATTCCCATCTCCAGGGGATCTTCCCAACCCAGGGATTGAACCCAGGTCTCCCACGTTGCAGGCAGATTCTTTACCAGCTGAGCCACAAGGGAAGCACTTTAACCACTGTACCTCCTAAGAAGTTTGGCTTTGTGATGCATTGAAGTATAATTTTTTATGTTGCAATTAAAAAATAACATCCTTACAATACCAATGCATGATGATGGAGAAATACTTGAAAATTCAGATAAATAAAAAGAATACAAATTATGCCTAAACTAATTATAGTATCTTTTGGGAGAGCAGTGAAGTGAAGTGAATTCTCCAGGCCAGAATACTGGAGTGGGTAGCCTTTCCCTTCTTCAGGGGATTCTCCCAATTCAGGGATCAAACCCAGGTCTCCCACATTGCAGGTGGATTCTTTACCAGCTGAGCCTCAACGGAACCTCAGGAATACTGGAGTGGGTATAGCTTGTCCCTTCTCCAGGGGATCTTCCCGACCCAGAAATTGAACCGGGGTGTCCTGCATTGCAGGTAGTTGCTTTACCAACTGAGCTGTCAGGGAAGCCTAATACTTGGGAGAGCATTACTTTTTTTCAATCTAAAGTATTTCACACTCTGACATCACATTTCCCATCATTCATTTTTGCTTACTATCTATAATCTTAAAATTTGGGTACTTAACATGCACGGAAGCAGCACAAACAGCATGTATATTTTAACTGACCATTGGCTATTTTTCCCCCAAGCATTCATCCATTGATAATTCAATCATAGATTTTTATTAAACTCCTGTTTTGTTCCATGCATTCTGCTACATTTTAAGAATTCATCAGTGATCAAAAACAGACATGGTGCCTGCTCTCATGGAACTCTCAGTGGATATGAAGAGTGTGATATGAATAAAAAATGACATAAATAAATGTAAACCTGTCATTATAATAAACACTATGCAAGAAAAGGATGTGAGTTTGTAAGAGGAGAATGTGACCTAGTCAGAAAAGGCTTTCTTGATGATAAGATAATAAATAAGCTGATATTTGAAGGAAAGGTCTTTAAGGAAGGAGGAGCCTTCCAAGGAAAGGTAATATTTGCAAAGCCCTGAGGGGCCTGGTGGGCTGCAGTCCATGGTGTCGCTGGGAGTTGGACACGACTGAGCAACTTCACTTTATTTTTTCACTTTCATGCATTGGAGAAGGAAACGGCAACCCACTCCAGTGTTCTTGCCTGGAGAATCCCAGGGACGGGGGAGCCTGGTGGGCTGCCGTCTATGGGGTCGCACAGAGTCGGACACGACTAAAGCGACTTAGCAGCAGCAGCAGCAGAGAAAAAGGAAACCTGGAAAATGAGGAATATAGAAAGAAAACTGTTATGGCTAAGAATACAGACAGCAGCTGGAGACTGTTATATGTGACTGGAGAGGAAGGTGTGGAATAAACTATGCAAAGGTCCTGAGGCAGGATCATACCTGGTATACTCGGGGAGCAACAAAGATCCCAGCATGGCTAGGATGGTATAAACAAGGATGGTAGAAAGTGAAATTAGAGCATCAGTAAGGTGCTAGATAATCTTGTAATGCTCCCCAATAGCAGTTTGTGCAGTTATAGGAATGTTCTATATGTGCTGTCCACTGATAGCCACTGTTCACTTGAAATTGAGCGCTCAAAACTATAGCCAGTACAACTGAACTCAATGCTTAGTTTAATTTAATTTAAATTTTAATAGCCTGTAGCTGCAATGATGTCCAATATAGTGGCTGTTGAACACTGAAAGTGTTGCTAATGTAGCTGGAGAACTTAATTTTAAATTTGAATTAAAATTAAATAGGCTAGTGGCTACCATGTTGTACAGTACAACTGTAGCCTTCTGGCCTTTGACTTTTACTCTAAAATTAATTTAAGTTGCCAAATTTGTCTTTTGTTTTACTTTTAAGTAAAGTAAGAAAATTTTCTTCTTTGATAGGATAAATGCCATGTGAAGGTATGCATGCATGCATGCTCAGTCACGCCTGACTCTGCAACCCTATGGACTGTAGCCTGCCAGGCTGCTCTGTCCATGGGATTCTCCAGACAAGAATACTGGAGTGGGTTGCAATTTCCTCCTCCAGGGGATCTTCCCGATCCAGGGATTGAACCCTCATCTTAGGTCGCCTGCATTGGCAGCTGAGTTCTTTACCAGTAGTGTATAAGTAAACCTAAATAAATACATCATTTTCCTGACACTCGTATTTAATTGATATCTTGAGATGTACCTCAGAAGATGAAAATGTAATTAGAGCATATCTAACTTTTTCTTTCTGGGCTTAGCTTAACTGTCTTGTCTTCATTAAAGCCATCCCTGACCCCCTGCTGAGGAGGTAGGTCCTACCAGTTAATATTCTCATAGAGCACTGCTCTTTCTCTTCATATCTCTTGCCAGATGTTTATTTATGTAGATATTTGTATAACTATGTAATATCTTTACCACCACCCCTAACCACATATAGAATTATTATCTAAGGCAGAATCTTAGTAAGCCCTTAATGAATATTTGATAATAGAGTAGATGAATAAAGAAATGAATAACTATTTAGCATTCTTTTCTCTAATATTGGAGAAGGAAATGGCAACCCACTTCCCTGCAAAATCCCATGGACAGAGGAGCCTGGTAGGCTACAGTCCATGGGTTTGCAAAGAGGCAGACACAACTGAGCGACTTCACTTTCTTTCTTTCACTTTCTCCAATATACTGATCCATCGGTACTACTAACCCCTACCTCTGAACATGTAGCTTTAGGGGACTCCCTTTAACCATTTATTCATCCCATTTGCTTAAACCTTTGATAAGCATAAGTGTCAATATCATCCTAATCCATTAAGCAGTCTTTATTGAGAGATTTTTTTCCTACCCAGTTAGAAGGAATTTAACCATCTTAAAGTAAGATCCAAAAGAACTTGTAAAAGGTTGCTTGGTGAACTGTGTGGCTCAGAACTGAATTACTCTACAGTAACAACCCACAGTCTGTCCCTCAGCTTTCATGTAACTGGTATGATTCTACTTTATTTCAAATGAATTGCCCACTTTGAGACAGGGAAGTAAGGTGTATGACAAATGGCAGTTACCTCATGACATTTTGTTTAGCTAGCTTTACACAATTCCATCATCTTTAGGCTGCTTAAGGATGTATATGCCCTATGTTGAGTTTGTCTTTGGAATTCAGTCTCACCAAGAACCCTCAGTTCTGGTTCTGTAGCACCTGACACTGACTTTCAGTTACTTTGGTTCGCAGTGGGACTGCTTTCTCTACTACATTTGAGAGTAGGAGGACTGTCAGAACATCTTAGAATAATTTCTGAATTGTACTAAAAAATAGAAGCATATCATTGAGTCATTTCCTCTCATGAAACATACGTGATAGTTAGGCCTGAAGTGAGCATCCAGTGACCTGGGTTTCACTCTTAGCCTGCCTCCAGCTTACTGTATCACCCTCATATACTTAATCACTCTGTGCTTCCACCTAGAACTTGCCAAGAGAATCTCTTTTAATCCCTACCTCTTACAGTAATATTAGAAATAATAAAATGATTCACCTCTCTGAAGCTTACTAAAATCCTTCAGAACAAAGTCTGTACAAAGATTGTTGAATGTATATGTATAGCATTACTGCTATTTCAAGCCAGGAAAAACAGTAGCATCTATTCAGGTCACCACCTCAGGAGGCCTCTTAAAAACAGGTTGACTCAGCTATGTGATAGCTTATGATTTTTTATTGATATATGTTCTCCTTTTTGCCAAAGAAAAACCTTGAGTCTGGAAGGAAGAATTAAAAATAGGAGCTTCCTGGGAAACTAGTGTCACAACGAACTGTATATCAGTTTGTTCTTTAAGCATGTATGGCAATTACCTTGGAATAGTAGGCCTTTATATTTTTTCTTAAGTGTTTTTCTTTATGCTTCATCATTCCTGACGAAAGAAACAAAGTAGTTAAGAGAAAAGCTATAAGTTGTTCTGAAAAGACACCAACTTCCTCAGGAAAGTAGTTGTCTCCAGCAATGCTCTGACCACAGGGTTGAGAGCTGCACTGGTCCAGTGAGTAAAGCATGGCCTTTTTGAATCATAACATGCTGTATGTTTTCTATTCCCACTGCTGCTGCCAGGATTTATTATCTCCTGCCCTGGGAAATCATAGCGCGCACGCGTGCACACACACACACCCACCCCACCCCACACCCTCATCCCTGTCCAGTGCACCCAGTGGGGGGGAGGGGACAGAAAAGACAAAGTCATTTATATAATGTGTCTCCCTGCTGAGCCCCTAATGGCCGAAGCTTTTGTTCTGCATTCAGTGGCTGCATGTGATGGGCAGGAAGCCGCAGTCTCCCTTTGTTCCATGGCCTTATTCAGCAATTTAGATCCATCATAAAAATCAAATATGCATGTTGCAATCGCCTTGCCTACAACAGCTTCAATTTTCACCTTTCTTTAATTTGAACTCCACAGGGGAAGAAAGAGAAGGAAGGGAGAAGGGGAGAATGAGGGAAGGAAAAAAATTGCTTTGTGTTTTTGCTCAGTGGACTGTGAAAATAGGCAGTAATGAAAAAATATATTTTAATCTCATGATGCATCCCATTCAAAACAACATATACCAACCAAACCAGGCCAGTAGAATCCCTTCTGAAAATGCCCTCAAACCATACCAGTTGGCTAAAGTTCCAAAACTGGATGTGAAATGATAGGAAAAGAGAAAAGCATGAGAGTATTACAAAAGATTAGAAACAGGAAGACTGAGAAGGCTGGCTTTTGGGCTTGAGAAGTCATCCTGTTCAGGGAGGTGACATCTACACCACTTTTAATTATAGCCAGAAAGACTGTTTTACGTTCATATGACTGTCATGAATTTCTTTTGTAAAAGAAATGATTTGGGGAAAGGGTTCATAGAGGGAGTGAGAGTTTACATTTAAAGATATATTTCCTCTCCAAATAAAAATGAACACATTGACAGAGATGTTTTTGTCCACTTATTGATTTGCACACTGTTTTAAAAAATTTCCCAGAATTTCAAAGGATATGTTCCCTGGGGTTCAAATAAATTTGCATCAGCAGCTTTGATATTGATTATTTAGAAAAATACAGAAAATCTTCACCTATTTCATTGTTAAACTTAAGTGGTGACTTTACAGAAGACTTTGTGCCCTAATGTAAACAATATGGCCAATATTTATCTTACTTATTAAAAAAATAAAAGATATGAAGAACTATGCCTCTTTATGCCTGGTTTCACTTACTAATACAGATTTTGAAGGCTTAAGCTAAAGTTGAAGCTGACCAGTTTTGAAGAGTCTTTGCCTGTTCTAATAAATGGAGCTCTTTCAGGGTAATTCCAGGGAGATTTGCTGGAGGCAACATTAGACAGACATTGAACATAATATAGGATGGATGCACACTGAAAGAGTGATCTTGGTGATCATTCAAGGTTGAAAAGCCTTTGATTGTCTTGAGTGGAGCTTCTAGAAGATGTACTGAATGAGTCTGGGATCAAAACCAATTTCACAAGTTTGATCCAGTTGTAATATGGAAATCCACCAGATTCTGCCATGACTAATTAGAGATGTGTGAAGAAGGTTTCTCTTTCCCAACATTATTGATTTTCCTTTCAAACCCCCCAGTTTCACAGAGAAAATCTCTGGCATTTAAAAGTGTTCAATTTAGTACAGTTCACTGATGCATGTAATCTTTGCTAACTGCATCCCATTTTCTCTGAACTTGGTTTTTCAGGCCCTCTCATGTTCTGAATGTATTTTAAATTTGCTTTAGGTTTTGAGTGAAATAAAAAATGTGCCCAGGACATGTGAGCACTGAGAATAAATTTAATATTGGTTTTTATTTTAGTTGTAATTTTCCCCTTCCTTCCGTTGGAAATACAGGAAAATTTTCATGCCCATAAAAAAAGTGTAGTTTTAAAACATAGATTCTGCACAATTTAAGCTTACATATGAGTCAAGGGATTTATGTCTTGAATCTTATCTGTTCTGGAAAAAGTGAGAAAATTAAGATGGCTAATAGTACTTGGAAATTTTTAACATTGGAGGAAATCTGTGATTGAATAGTATAACTCAGGCAAAAGCTATGGCTATGGCCATAACTATGGCCTTAACTCCTCTCTCCCCACCCCATCTTTTAACACTGCCCCACATCTCTTAGAATATTGTGAACAGATAGACTGGAAGGAAAGTTATGACCAACCTAGACAACATATTCAAAAGCAAAGACATCACTTTGACAAAGGTCCTTCTAGTCAAGGCTATGGTTTTTCCAGTGGTCATGTATGGATGTGAGAGTTGGACTATAAAGAAAGCTGAACACCAAAGAATTGATGGTTTTGAACTGTGGTGTTGGAGAAGACTATTGAGAGTCCCTTGGACTGCAAGGAGATCCAACCAGTCCATCCTAAATGAAATCAGTCCTGGGTATTCATTGGAAGGACTGATGTTGAAGCTGAAACTCCAATACTTTGGCTACCTGATGCGAAGAGCTGACTCATTTGAAAAGACCCTGATGCTGGGAAAGATTGAGGGCAGGAGGAGAAGGGGATGACAGAGGATGAGATGGCTGGATGGCATCACTGACTCAGTGGACATGGGTTTGGGTGGACTCCGGGAGTTGGTGATGGACAGGCAGGCCTGGCGTGCTACGGTTCATGGGGTCACAAAGAGTCAGACACAACTGAACGACTGAACTGAACTCATACCCTGTAACTTCTCATTAAAGTCCGGTCCATATGCCATTTTGTGTTTTCAACTTCTCTCATATGAGGAAAGATGCTTAGACAGATGTATCAAATGATAAACACTGCATATTGGAGAGTGAAGCCTTTTCTCTTTGAATTTAAGATTATTTAATGTGTAAGGTTTATCTTTAATTGAACATTTTCCTCTCCTCTTTCATATGGGAACTTTTTAACTTTTGGTCCTTCGTTTGTTCTTCTTAAATAAATTGTGGAAGCCATAGAGGTAAAAATTGTTTGACTATTTTCTTGACCAGTCTTCCTTTTCAGGCCACCTGGTTTACATTTCAGGTCATTCCAGCTGCTAACATTATTCTTGCCTATGCTTTAAACATAAATGTTAGATATCTTTTCCCTTTAAGATCTTAGAGTCCTCACAGTGCCTCTTTCCCCTCCGTGTTAAATACATGTTGAACTAATGACAAGTCTCAACATAAACAGTCTGTATATATAGATTCTGTCTCTATATATACAGTTTTATAGAAATTTAGGGTATAACCTCTAGAATTATACTTCTCTGTTCAAATTCTGTTTCCATCCTTGACCAGCTCTATGACCTTGGGAAAGTTAAACCTTTGTATTTTCGTTTGTAAAATGAGTATATAAGAATAATAGCGTCTGATTCATAGGATGGTGAGAGTTAAATGAGATTCTGTGAAATGTTGTTTCAGGTTGGGTTCCTAGGGAAACAAACTCTCAGGTCAAAGTTAACATTCAGGATGTTTCTTATTTATTAGGGATTACTCTTTGGATTAACACCTGTAGGAAATGAGCTGCACTGCATCCCAGCGAAGACCTCAGCCAACCCCACAGGTAAGTTTTTTCAATGAGACCTGGTAGTTGAGGGCTGTCTTCTTTTGGAACTCCCATCAACTAGTCCAATAAGTCCTTCATTCCTGAGGGGGATCTAGGTCACATGTTACAGTGTCTTCCAGAAGTTATTTAGTGAGTGTTCAACAAGTATTAGTTATATGGCAGTACCAGCATATATTTACAGGTGAGACCATTCTCATTTTTCATGACCCCAGTCAGTTGCTCCCATTATATATTTTGATTACAAGGGGCAATATAGTGTTGTGGTAAGAGCATAGCTCTGAAACAGGACCTCCTGTGTTTGAGTTGCATTTCCCCAACTCTTTTAATAGTGCCTACTAGCATGTGATATACTCTATTGTGCTTATTGTTGTTAGTATTTTCTTTTTTCTCAAGTTAAACATGTAGTCAGAAAGTACTTTGGAATCAGAGAATTCTTAGTTTAAAACCCAGCTCTTTGACTTACCAACTCTTTTGATCATGGGCGAGTTATTTAATGTGATACTCAATTTTTACGTGTGTAAAATAGGAATAATGATGTCCTTAAAAGAATGCACTAAGAATATAAAGGTGTTACAAGCCTCTGTTTCAGTTCCTTATCTGAAATACGGAAATATCTTATACTTGCGATGTTGTAAAGACTGTACATTACGTGAGTTCATATATGAAAAGCACATAGAATGATGCTTGACATGAGGTACACATTCAGTTAAGTGTTAGCTATACGACAACTGCATAAAGCCCTCTACATAGTGCCTTGCAAATAATGAGCACTCAGATACTATTTTTGGAGTCCGTCAAGGATGTTTAATTCTTTCCATGTAGCCTTTATTTCCTATTTTATCTGGCCTGCTATTCCTTTGTTTTTGATTTGTTATATATATATAATATATTATTATATATAATACTATATTATTATATAGTATTATATATTATATATAATATATATCATTATATTATATATTATAATAATATAAATAATATGTATAATATATTATATATATAAACCTTTGTTTTGATTATTCCTTTCCTCTTCCCTCACTTCCTTAGAGTTCTAGGATGTTACATGTAGATCAACATTAAATCATATTTTTGTAACACAAAAAAAGTTACTTTTTTTGTTCTTGAGATAAAAAAACTGATCAGGGATTAAACATTATCTTCAGGTACAGGAAGGCTCTTGTTATGGAGATGATGGTTGCCAGTTCTTGTCCATCTTCAGGACAGAAGAGAAATAGACTTAAATGTAGCATAAGTACTGTATGAATGACAAAAAAGAATGATAGAAAAAAAAGAATGATAGAATCTCCAACCCTAAGAGAGACTAAACATGAAGAATGTTCTTAATTTACCTACAATGGCTGTGTATATGTGTTCCCAGCCAAAGGAAGGAGATTAAGTTTTTCCTATGCATAATGAAAATGTTATTTAACATTTAAAATTTTTATTTTATATTGTTGTATAGTTGTTTTACAATGTTGTGTTAGTTTCAGGGGTACAGCCAAGTGATTCAGTTGCACATTCATATATATATATATAGTTTTAGATTTTTTCCAAAATAGGTTTTTATAGACTATTGAGTAGAGTTCCATGTGCAATACAGTAGGTCCATATTGATTATTTTATATATAGTAGTGTATTAATCCAAAACTCCTAATTTATCTTTCCCCCTTCGACCCTTCCCCTTTGGCAACCTTAAGTTGTTTTTCAGTCTGTTTTTAAAATAAATTCATTTGTATCATTTTTTAAGATTCCACATAGAAGTGGTATCATGATATTTCTCTTTCTCTGCCTGACTTCACTTAGTATGATAATTTCTAGGTCCATGCATTTTGCTGCAAATGGCAATTTTTCATTCTTTTTTATGTATTTATTTACCATATCTTCTTTATTCATTCCTCTGTGGATGGACATTTAGATTGCTTTGTTGTCTTGGCTATTGTAAACAGTGCGTCAAGAACATTGGGGTGCATATATGCTTTCGAACCATGTTTTTTCCCAGATACATGCCCAGGAGTGGGATTGCTGGGTCATATAGTTGCTATTTTTAGTTTTTTTAGGGAACCTCCTTACTGTTGCCCACAGTGGCTGTACCAGTTTACATTCCTACCGACAGTATAGGAAGGTTCCTTTTACTCCATACCCTCTCCAGCATTTATTATTTGTAGACTTCTTGATGATAACCATTCTGACTGGTGTGAGATGACATATCATTGTTTTGATTTGCGTTTCTCTAACAATTAATGATGGTGAGCATCTTTTCATGTGCCTCTTGGCCATCAGTGTGTCTTCTTTAGAGAAATATCTGTTTAGCTCTTCTGCCCATTTTTTGACTGAGTTCTTTGTTTTTTTTTTTAATATTGAGCTATATTAGCTATTTGTAAACTTTGGAGATTATCATTTGCAAATATTTTCTCCCATTTTTTCTGTTGTCTTTTCATTTTCTTTATTGGTTTCCATTGTTGTGCAGAAGCTTTTAAGTTTAATTAGGTCCCATTTGTTTATTTTCATTCTCTAGGAGGTGGATAAAAAAGATGTCACTGTGATTTGTGTCAAAGAATGTTTTGCCTATGTTTTCCTCAAAGAGTTTTATAATATCTCGTCTTATGTTTAGGTCTTTAATCCATTTTTAGTTGATCTTTGTGTATGGTGTTAGAGAATATTCTAATTTCATTCATTAACATGTAGTTGTCCAATTTTCCCAGCACTGCTTGCTGATGAGACTGTCTTTTCTTCCATTGTATACTCTTGCCTCCTTTGTTATAGGTAAATTGACCATAGGTGTGTGGGTTTATTTTTGGGCTTTCTATCCTGTTCTGTTGATCTGTATTTCTGTTATTGTTCCAGTACCATACTTTTTAAAATGACTGTAGCTTTGTAGTATAGTTTCAAATCAGGCATCCTGATTCTTCTAACTTTGTTTTTCTTTCTCAGGATTGCTTTGGCTATTTGGGGTCTTTTGTGTTTGCATACAAATTGTGAATTTTTTTTTGTCTAATTCTGTGAAAAATACCATTGGTAATTTGATAGGGATTCCAGTCAATCTGTAGATTGCTTTTGACAGTATTGATTCTTCCAATTTAATAACATGTTGTATTTTTCTATTTGTCTATATCATCTTTGATTTCTTTCCATCAGTACCTTATGCTTTTCAGTATAGGTCTTTTATCTCTTTAGCTAGATTTGTTCCTAGGTATTTTGTTTTATTTTGATGTCGTGGTAAATGAGAATGTTTCCTTATTTGAGTATTGCTACCCAGCTTTCCTTTGATTTCCATTTTCATGAAATACCTTCCCCCTCACTTTCAGTCTGTATGTGTTCCTTGATTTGAAGTGGGTCTCTTGTTAACAGCATATATACTGGTTTTGTTTTTGTATCCACTTAGCCATTCTGTGTCTTTTGGTTGGAGTATTTAATTCATTTTCATCAAAGCTACTTATTGATATGTGTGTTCTTATTGTTATTTTGGGATTTGTTTTTGCAGGTCTTTTTTCTTGCATTGGTCTTTTGTTCTCTTGTGACTTGAGGACTATCTTGAGTGTTAGATTTAGATTTTGTGTGTGTGTGTGTATATCTGTTGGTTTTTGGTTTGCAGCTACCATGAGGTTTTGATACAGTAGTCTATAATCATACAAAATTGTGTTAGGTTCCTGGTCTCTTACTTTCAAATGTGTTTCCAATAACCTGCATTTATATTCTTGAAATATGTGTGTGGATGATTTCCAACCTTTCCTGTATGTTTACCTTTACCAGTGAGCTTCCCCATTTGTAATTTTCTTGTTTCTAGTTGTGGCCTTATCTTTTCCACCTAGAGAAGTTCCTTTAGCATTTGTTGTAAAGCTGGGTTGGTTTTGCAGAATTCTCTTTTAGCTTTTGTTTGTCTGTAAAGCTTTTGATTTTTCTGTGAATGAGAGCCTTGCTGTGTATTCTTGGTTGCATGCTTTTCTCTTTCATCACTTTAAATGTTTCATGCCATTCCTTTCTGGCTTGCACAGTTTCTACTGAAAAATCAGTTGATAACTTTAGGGGATTCCCCTAGATGTTATTTTTTTGCCTTGACTTGTTGATTTTAACATTTTCTCTTTGTCTTCAATTTTTGTTAATTTGATTAATGTCTGTCTTGGCATAATCCTCCTTGTGTTTATCTTGTATGGGACTATCTGTACTTTCTGGACTTGAGTGAGTGTTTCCTTTCCCATGTTAAACATGTTTTCAGTTATTATCTCTTCATATACTTTCTCAGGCCCTTTCTCTTTCTCTTCTCCTTCTGGGACCTCTATAATGTGAATGTTGATGTGTTTAATGTCCCAGAGATCTCTTAGACTGTTCTCATTTCTTTGCATTCTTTTCTCTTTTTGTTCTGTGGCAGTGATTTCCACCAGTCTGTCTTCCAGTTCACTTATCCCTTCCTCTGCCTCAGTTATTCTGCTGTTGATTCCTTCTGGTATATTTTTTAAGTCATTGTATTGTTTATCTGTTTGTTCTTTAAATTTTCTACCTGTTTGTTAAACATTTCTTAAATCTTCTCATTCTGTGCCTCCATTCTTTTTCTGAGATCTTGTATCATCTTTATTATACTTATTCTGAATTCTTTTTCAGGCATATTGCCCATCTATACTTTACTTAGTTGTTCTGGGGTTTTATCTTTCTTTTTTTCAACCATATTTGTCTCCCATCTCATTTTGTCTAGCTTTCTGTGTCTGTGGGCTCTTTTCCATAGGCTGCAGGATTGTAGTTCTTACTTATGGTGTCTGTCCCCTAGTGAGTGAGGTTGATTCTGAGGCTTGTTCAGGCTTCCTGGTATGAGGGACTGATCTCTGTCCACTGATGGTGGAGCTGGATCTTGTCCCTCTAGTGGCTGGGTCATGTCAAATGGTGCATCTACAGGTGACTGTGGGCTTAGAAGGACTTTAGGCAGCCTGTCTGTTGACAGGTGGGGCTGTGTTCCTGCCCTTCTGGTTGTTTGGCCTGAGGCTTTTCAGCACTAGAGCCTGCAGGCTGTTGGATGGGGCCAGATCTTAGTGCCAAAATGACAGCCTTCAAGAGAGCTCACACCAATGAATATTCCCAAGGGGCCTCCACCACCAGTGTCCTTGACCCTGTACTGGGCCATAGCCAACCTCCACCAACCCCAGGATGCCATCCAAATCCTGTAGATAGGTCTGGCTCAGGCTCCTGTGGAGTCACTGCTTTGCCCTGGGTCAGAGAAGAATCTGTTTTTTCCAGACCTGTAGAGTTCTTGCACTCGAGCCCCACTGGCCTTCAAAGCCAAATGCTCCAGGGGCTCCTCCTCTTGATCCCAGACCGCCAGGCTGGGTGGTCTGACATGAGTTTAAGAACTCTCACTCTTGTGGGAGAACCTCTGTGGCATAATTATTTTCCAATTTGTGGGTCACCCAACTGACAGGATTTGATTATATTGCAAAAGCACCCCTCCTATCTTGCTGTGGCTCCTTCTTTGTCTTTAGATGTAGAGTATCTTTTTTGGTAGGTTCCAGGTTTTTTTGGTGATGATTGTTCATCAGTTGTGATTTTGGTGTTTTCGTGAGAGAAGGTGAGCTCAAGTCCTTCTATTCTGCCGTCATATCTACAGTCCCTCAAGAAGATTCTAATGAGTCCTCTTCTAACTTCACAATCCTGTGATTCTTTTTTTCCTAAATATTTTAACTATAGGATGGGGTGGGAGGTAGGAGGGGGGTTCAGGATGGGGGACACATGTACACCCATGGCTGATTCATTTGAATGTATGGCAAAAACCACTACAATACTGTAAAATAATTAGCCCCCAATTAAAATAAATAAATAAAATTTTAAAAAAAGATCAAGGTGTGTACCTTGCTTGAGCTATAGTCTTCTGTTTTCATGTTGTCGTTCCTGGTTTTATAATAACTGATGCCTCTTATAAACACATCAGAAAGGATCTTGGTTTGGCACGGCCATCTACTATTTCTAACAATTTATAAACCTTTCCTCTTTACAAAAGTGTATCAGTTCAGTCAGTTGAGTTGCTCAGTTGTGTCCAACTCTTTGCAACCCCATGGATTGCAGCACTCCAGGCTTCCCTGTCCATCACCAACTCCTGGAGCTTGCTATAGTAGTAAATAATAAGGTAGCCATAACTTTCATTTGCATTCCAGCAAAAATAGCCTGAATAAATTCACCTTATTCCCACACAGGTTTTTAAAAATTACTACATTTTAGAGTTAAACAGTGCCAAGTGTTAAGATTTTGCATTAAATTGTTGTTTTGAAAGAATATGATAGTATAATTATGGCCTTTATAGTCAATCATATAGAAAATCATCTTAATTAAACAAAAACTGAAAGAAAAGAAACATTTTGATTTTTATTTCATAGGAATAAGAGGAAGAGTAGCTCAAAATAGATGCAAGATGCAGGCATCTGTAGAAATAAAAAAAAGAAAAATTCTCAAAAACTTAGACTTGTCTTTTGCCTATGGTGAATGTATTTATTTTCATGATTTCACCCATCAGTGCCGGAGAAGGCAATGGCAACCCACTCTAGTACTCTTGCCTGGAAAATCCCATGGTGGGCTGCAGTCCATGGGGTTGCTAGGAGTCGGACAGGACTGAGCGACTTCACTTTCACTTTTCACTTTCATGCATTGGAGAAGGCACTGGCAACCCACTCCAGTGTTCTTGCCTGGAGAATCCCAGGGACAGGGGAGCCTGGTGGCTGCCGTCTCTGGGGTCGCACAGAGTCGGACATGACTGAAGTGACTTAGCAGCAGCAGCAGCAGCACCCATCAGTAGTTCATTTATTTCAATTGTAGCAATTGCCTGCCAGTCTTCTCTGTTAGTAACTGACACTGAAGGGGGCCAGTGAAAGTGAGAAATGGTTCTGCTCCTGCAAGTTATAATTTAGCAATGTATGTACAAATAGTACAAAATACAGTGTTGCACTATTTGTAGAAGCATCTCAGTGAGCTTCCTGGAAAAGATGATATTTCAGATGGAACTTGATGGATGTGGATAGCCAGCGCAGAGAGAATTGTAACCAGTACCCCAAAGCAGAAAAGCATTTGGTTTAGTCAGAGAAGGATGAGTCATAGTTAAGCTAGGAAAAGAAACAAGCAGGTAGAATCCTGGAGCCAGAATCCCTGGGTAAAACTCTCAGTACTGAAGCCTATTATCTGTGTTCTTTGACAAGTGACTTGAACTCTGTAAAATGGGGATAATACTTTATCTGTAAAATGGGGATAATATTTTTACCTTCCTTACAATGAAGAATAAGTATAACTACCTAGAATAGTGCTGGGCACATAGTGTGTACTTTGTAAGTGTTAGAAGGTGAGAGAGTGGAGAATCTTCCCTGGAAGCCACTGAGCATTTGTGACCAAGAGGGTAAAAGACAAAAGAGTTATGCTTTGAGAAGATGATCTTGGTGGTAGTGTGCATAATTGATCATCAGAAAGACATTACTTAAAAGACAGAGGTCTGGGAAGGGGAAATGAGGATTTGGGCTGGGGCATTGACTGCAGGAATGAAAAAGAAAAGATGGATGCAAGAGATGATATAAGGTCCCCATGACACATGTACTAACTTTTACAACTCTTGATAGTATCTTTGTTTTTGAAACAGGAGTCATTTGGAAATAGGTCTAGTAACCAAGGTGGGAGGTTTTTGGTTCTATAAAGAAAAAGATGAATTTTTAAAGTAATTAGATGGATTTTGTCTGTCTTCCTAAAATGATACTAAAGCCCATTTCAAAAGAACTTTGCTAGAAAACAAAAAATGTGCAGTACACTTATCAGTGGAATAGACATATAATTTTCCCCACAGTAAGGGAAAATCCTCACTTAGTTGTATGAATGTTAGTGTCCTTAATCAGTAATATTGCATATACTAACTTTTTAGTGAAAACATTTAATAAAGTTTAAATTCTATGAGGCCACCATCACCGTGATACCAAAACCAAAGACAATGCACAAAAAAGAAAACTACAAGCCACTATCACTGATGAACATAAATGCAAAATTCCTCAATAAAATTTTAGAAAACAGAATTCAGCAACACATCAAAAAGCTCATACACCATGATCAAGTTGGGTTTATTCCAGGGGTGCAAGGATTCTTCAATATATGGAAATCAATTAATGTGATACACCATATTAATAAATTGAAAGATAAAAACCATATGATCATCTCAGTAAATGCAGAAAAAGCCTTTGACAAAATTCAGCACCTATTTATGATTAAAACTCTTCAAAAAATGGGCATAGAAGGAACCTACCTCAACATAGTAAAGGCCATATATGCTAAGCCTAAAGCAAACATTCTCAATGGTGAAAAACTGAAAGCATTCCCTCTAAGATCAGGAACAAGACAAGGCTGTCCACTCTCACCAATATTATTCAACATAGTTCTGGAAGTCCTACAGCAGTCGAGAAGAAAAGAGAAATAAAAGGAATCCAGATCAGAAAAGAAGTAAAGCTGTCACTGTTTCCAGATGACATGATACTGTACGTAGAAAACCCAAAAGATAGTATCAGAAAATTACTAGAGCTAATCAGTGAATTTAGCAGTTGTAGGATACAAAATCAATACACAGAAATCACTTGTATTTCTATATACTAACAATGAAAAATCAGAAAGCAATTAAGGAATCAATCCCATTCACCATTGCAACAAAAAGAATTAGATATCTAGGAATAAACTTACCTAAGAAGACGAACTGTACACAGAAAAATCTAGGAATAAACTTAACTAAGAAGATAAGATGACATAAACAGATAGAGAGATGTTCCATGTTCCTGGGTAAGAAGAATCAATATTGTGAAAATGACTATACTACCAAATGATCTACGGATTCAATGTGATCCCTATCAATTTACCAATGAAATTTTTCGCAGAACTAGAACAAAAAATTTCACAATTCATATGGAAACACAAAAGACCTCGAATAGTCAAGGCAGTCTTGAGAAAGAAGAATGGAACTGGGGGAATCAAACTTCCTGACTTCAGATTATACTACAAAGCTACAGTTATCAAGAGAGTATGGTACTGGCACAAAAACAGAAATACAGACCAATAGAACAAGATAGAAAGCCCAGAAATAAACCCATGTACCTATGGATACCTTATTTTTGACAAAGGAGCCAAGAATATACAATGGGACAAAGAAATCCTCTTCAATAAATGGTGCTGGGAAAAGTGGACCACTACATGTAAAAGAATGAAATTAGAACACTTCCTAATGCCACACACAAAGATCAACTCAAAATGAATTAAAGACCTAAATGTTAAGACCAGAAACTATAAAACTCTTAGAGGAAAACATAGGCAGAACACTCGATGACATAAATCAAAGCAAGATCCTCTATGACCTACCTCTTGTTGCTCCTGCTGCTAAGTCACTTCAGTCGTGTCCAACTCTGTGTGACCCCAGAGACAGCAGCCCACCAGGCTCTTCTGTCCCTGGAGTAATGGAAATAAAAACAAAAGTAAACAAGTGGGACCTGATTAAACTGACAAGCTTTTGCACAGCAAAGGAAACTGTAAACAAGGTGAAAAGACAACCCTCAGAATAGGAGAAAATAATAGCAAGGGAAACAACTGACAAAGGATTAATTTCCAAAATATAAAAGCAGCTCATACAACTCAATACTAGAAAAACAACCCAATAAAAAGTGGGAAAAAGACGTAAACAGACATTTATCCAAAAAAAACATACAAATGGCTAATGAACACATGAAAAGACACTCAGCATCGCTCATTGTTCAGTTCAGTTCAGTTGCTCAGTCATATCCGACTCTCTGCGACCCCATGAATCACAACACGCCAGGCCTCCCTGTCCGTCACCAACTCCTGGAGTTCACTCAGACTCACATCCATCAAGTCAGTGGTGCCATCCAGCCATCTCATCCTCTGTCGTCCCCTTCTCCTCCTGCCCCCAATCCATCCCAGCATCAGAGTCTTTTCCAATTGAGTCAACTCTTCACATGAGGTGGCCAAAGTACTGGAGTTTCATCTTTAGCATCATTCCTTCCAAAGAAATCCCAGGGCTGATCTCCTTCAGAATGGACTGGTTGGATCTCCTTGCAGTCCAAGGGACTCTCAAGAGTCTTCTCCAACACCACAGTTCAAAAGCATCAATTCTTCGGTGCTCAGCCTTCTTCACAATCCAACTCTCACATCCATACATGACCACAGGGAAAACCATAGCCTTGACTAGATGGACCTCTGTTGGCAAAGTAATGTCTCTGCTTTTCAATATGCTATCTAGGTAGGTCATAACTTTCCTTCCAAGGAGTAAGTGTCTTTTAATTTCATGGCTGTAGTCACCATCTGCAGTGATTTTGGAGCCCCCAAAAATAAAGTCTGACACTGTTTCCACTGTGTCCCCATCTATTTCCCATGAAGTGATGAGACCAGATGCCATGATCTTCGTTTTCTGAATGTTGAGCTTTAAGCCGACTTTTTCACTCTCCATTGTCACTTTCATCAAGAGGCTTTTTAGTTCCTCTTCACTTTCTGCCATAAGAGTGGTGTCATCTGTGTATCTGAGGTTGTTGATATTTCTCCTGGCAGTCTTGATTCCAGCTTGTGTTTCTTCCAGTCCAGCGTTTCTCATGATGTACTCTGCATAGCAGTTAAATAAGAAGGGTGACAATATACAGCCTTGACGGACTCCTTTTCCTATTTGGAACCAGTCTGTTGTTCATGTCCAGTTCTAACTTTTGCTTCCTGAACTGCATACAGATTTCTCAAGAGGCAGGTCAGGTGGTCTGGTATTCCCATCTCTTGAAGAATTTTCTACAGATTATTGTGATCCACACAGTCAAAGGCTTTGGCATAGTGAATAAAGCAGAAATAGATCTTCTTCTGGAACTCTCTTGCTTTTTCCATGATCCGGCGGATGTTGGCAATTTGATCTCTGGTTCCTCTGCCTTTTCTAAAACCAGCTTGAACATCAGGAAGTTCACGGTTCACATATTGCTGAAGCCTGGCTTGGAGAAATTTGAGCATTACTTTACTAGTGTGTGAGATGAGTGCAATTGTGCGATCGTTTGAGCATTCTTTGGCATTTCCTTTCTTTGGGATTGGAATGAAAACTGACCTTTTCCAGTCCCATGGCCACTGCTGAGTTTTCCAAATTTGCTGGCATATTGAGTGCAGCACTTTCACAGCATCATCTTTCAGGATTTGAAAGAGCTCAACTGGAATTCCATCACCTCCACTACCTTTGTTCGTAGTGATGCTTTGTAAGGCCCACTTGACTTCACATTCCAGGATGTCTGGCTCTAGGTGAGTGATCACACCATCGTGATTATCTGGGTCATGAAGATCTTTTTTGTACAGTTCTTCTGTGTATTCTTGTCATCTCTTCTGAATATCTTCTGCTTCTGTTAGGTCCATACCATTTCTGTCCTTTATCGAGCCCATCTTTGCATGAAATGTTCCCTTGATATCTCTGATTTTCTTGAAGAGATCTCTAGTCTTTCCCATTCTGTTGTTTTCCTCTATTTCTTTGCATTGATTGTTGAGGAAGGCTTTGTTATCTCTCCTTGCTATTCTTTGGAACTCTGCATTCAGATGCTTATATCTTTCCTTTTCTCCTTTGCTTTTTGCTTCTCTTCTTTTCACAGCTATTTGTAAGACCTCCCCTGGCAGCCATTTTGCTTTTTTGCATTTCTTTTCCATGGGGATGGTCTTGATCCCTGTCTCCTGTACAATGTCACGAACCTCATTCCATAGTTCATCAGGCACTCTCTCAGATCTAGTCCCTTAAATCTATTTCTCACTTCCACTGTATAATCATAAGGGATTTGATTTAGGTCATACCTGAATGGTCTATTGGTTTTCCCTACTTTCTTCAATTTAAATCTAAATTTGGTAATAAGGAGTTCATGATCTGAGCCACAGTCAGCTCCCAGTCTTGTTTTTGTTGACTGTATAGAGCTTCTCCATCTTTAGCTGCAAAGAATATAATCAGTCTGATTTCGGTGTTGACCATCTGGTGATGTCCATGTGTAGAGTCTTCTCTTGTGTTGTTGGAAGAGGGTGTTTGCTGCCACCAGTGCATTCTCTTGGCAAAACTCTATTAGTCTTTGTCCTGCTTCATTCTGTATCCCAAGCCCAAATTTGCCTGTTACTCCAGGTGTTTCTTGACTTCCTACTTTTGCATTCCAGTCCCCTATAATGAAAAGGACATCTTTTTTGGGTGTTAGTTCTAAAAGGTCTTGTAGGTCTTCATAGAACTGTTCAACTTCAGCTTCTTCAGCATTACTGGTTGGGGCATAGACTTGGATTACCGTGATATTGAATGGTTTGCCTTGGAAACGAACAGAGATCATTCTGTTGTTTTTGAGATTGCATCCAAGTACTGCATTTCGAACTCTTTTGTTGACCATGACGGCTACTCCATTTCTTCTGAGGGATTCCTGCCCGCAGTAGTAGATATAATGGTCATCTGAGTTAAATTCACCCATTCCAGTCCATTTGAGTTCACTGATTCCTAGAATGTCGACATTCACTCTTACCATCTGTTTGACCACTTCCAATTTGCCTTGATTCATGGACTTGATGTTCCAGGTTCCTATGCAATATTGCTCTTTACAGCATCAGACCTTGCTTCTATCACCAGTCACATCCACAGCTGGGTATTGTTTTTGCTTTGGCTCCATCCCTTCATTCTTTTTGAAGTTATTTCTCCACTGATCTCCAGTAGCATGTTGGGCACCTACTGACCTGGGGAGTTCCTCTTTCAGTATCCTATCATTTTGCCTTTTCATACTGTTCATTGTTAGAGAAATGCAAATCAAAACTACAGTGAGATATCACCTCACACTGGTCAGAATGGCCATCATTGAAAGGTCTACAAACAGTGAATGCTGGAGAGGGTGTGGAGAAAAGGGAACCCTCTTGCACTGTTGGTGGGAATGTAAATTGATATAGCCACTATGGAAGATGGTATGGACATTTCTTTAAAAACTAGGAATAAAACCACCATGTGACCCAGCAATTACCCAACTAGGCATATAACCTAAGGAAACCAAAATTGAAAGAGACACATGTATCCCATTGTTCATTGCAGCACTATTTACAATAGCTAGATCATGGAAGCAACTTAGATGTCCATCGACAGATGAATGGATGAAGAAGTTGTGGTATATATATACAATGGAATATTACTGAGCCATAAAAAGGATTGCATTGAGTCAGTTCTGATGAGGTGGATGAACCTGGAATCTATTATACAGAGTAAAGTGAGTCAGAAAGAGAAAGATGAATACTATATTCTAATACACATATATGAAATCTAGAAAAATGGTGCTGAAGAATTTACTTACAGGGCAACAGTGGAGAAACAGACGAAGAGAATAGACTTATGGACTTGGGGAGAGGGAAGGAGAGGGTGAGATGTAAGGAAAAAGTAACATGGAAACTTACATTACCATATGTAAAATAGGTAGTCAACAGAATTTGCTGTATGACTCAGAAAACTTAAACAGGGACTCTGTATCAACCTAGAGGGGTGGCATGGGGAGGGAGATGGGAGGGAGCTTCAAAAGCGAGGGGATATATGTATACCTATGGCTGATTCATATTGAGGTTTGACAGAAAACAACAAAATTCTGTAAAGCAATTATCCTTCAATAAAAAATAAATTTAAGAAAAAGTTTAAAAATAAGTCTTAATTTATAATTTTTTGCAGACATTCTTATGAATTAAGGTAAAAGTACTCACAGGATAAGGACTAAAATTTGGCCTTTTATTTATTTTCTGGTAATATATGTTCCTCTTGGATGTTGCCACAATTTGTTGATTTTCTTTCTGTTAATATTTGTTTTTATATTCTTTTTAAAATATACCAGCTACTTAAAATGGAAAAAGGGAGGGAGAGTGTTCAAGCCAGGATTTGTCAACTTTAGTGACTACTAAAGCTGGGGCTTTTATTACACTTAGGTAATCTGAAAGGTTTTGCACAGCTATTCAAAAGAGCATTCTTACACAGCTATTTTTCTATATTCCTTTGCAATCCTGATAACAGTGGATTTATTATGGGTCTCCTTACCATATTGTTTGCCTTTATGCAGTTCACTAAATATTGCCCCATGTGCTGATTCTATCAGCTTTCTCACTTTACACCTGCCCTGGAATGATAATAAAGGGCCAAAAGCTTTTCTAGGAGAATTTCACATGAAGCATTGAACATTATGTTTTACTAAAGACATCCTTTTCAGATATATGAACCACAATGCAAATTTTTAAGGTGAAATTGCTAGAAATGTTTCGAAGATAAGCATACAACTTATAAATCTTTAAAAAATTATCAGTTAACAAATACATAATGGGATATACATTTTCACAGTAACCCACAAAATAGAATGATTAGTAATGTGCATTCTTGTGACTGGAGACTATTCCGGACTACAGTAGGAGTGGGGTTTCTTTCCGCCAGGTATGTCCAAGGATCTCAACATCTGTTTTCACTTCCATAGTGAAAAAAGGTTTGAAACAATGTGATATCCTAAAAATGAAACAAAACTCCTTGATGAATAAAGAGCAGAAATCTTGATGGAAGTCTTTGTGAACCGTGGTTTCTTCCTTTGGTTGAAAAGAGAAGACAGTAGAAAAAACTTTCAGTATCAGTTTAACCAAAAGCATCAAGACTTCCATTGGAGATAATGGAAGGAACTGGGTTCTCTTTGTCAATTCTAATATAGAATTTTCTTCTTGATACTTGTTACCTAAGCCTCATTTGCAAATGAAAACATAGAAAAAATCATGTAGCAGCAAAAATGCCAGTGATTGTTTTTGAAACATAATTGCTTCTCAGTTTAAGGTTAACCATTTGCTACCTATGCTGCTGCTGCTGCTAAGTTGCTTCAGTCATGTCCGACTCTGTGCAACCCCAGAGACAGCAGCCCACCAGGCTCCCCCATCCCTGGGATTCTCCATGCAAGAACACTGGAGTGGGATGCCATTTCCTTCTCCAATCCATGAAAGTGAAAAGTGAAAGTGAAGTCTCTCAGTCATGTCCGACTCTCAGCGACCCCATGGACTGCAGTCCACCGGGCTCCTCCGTCCATGGGATTTTCCAGGCAAGAGTACTGGAGTGGGTTGCCATTGCCATCTCCGCTTTGCTACCTGTATCTTCTCCGAAATCCAAATATGGGTTTTTCCAAGCCCAGAAGTGGGAAATTGAGAAGCAAGAGACAGATCCAAGCTGTTAATCTTTCAGTATAACATCAGGCCAGTGAAAATGGAATGGGATGGAACCCATGAGGGCACATTGCAAATTCCTATATAAATCATCAGAGGAAACATATGAACATCCAAAGTGTAAGACTGAATTCTCAGCCCTGGTTACCATTCTCTCCTTGAATATTCACAAAATTCCAAAGTAACTCGGGGTTATAAACAAAAAATTACCTGATCTGACTGGCTAGCTTTCATTTCTTAGCTGTGACATCTTAGTCTGTTTGGGCTGATAAAAAAAATACCATAGACTAGGTGGCTTATAAACAATACAAGTTTATTTCTCACACTTCTCAAGACAGGGAAGTCCAGGATCAGGTTATCAACAGATTTTGTGTCTGATGAGAACCTGCTTCTTGGCTCATCACTGGCTGCCTTTTCTGTCTTCACATGGTCAGGAGGAGTAAGGGGTTTTTGGGGGTCTCTTTTATAAGGGTACTAATCACATTGATGAAAGCTCTGCCCTCATGACCTAATCATCTCTCAAAGGCCCCAGCTTCAGATGCTACCACATTGAGGGAATAGGTTTCAACAGTTAAATTTGGGGGGAACACAAATACTCATTCTGTAGTACATGATGTTACCTTGTAGCTACTCTGGGCAGTATAACTTGTACTAGTCCAAAAAGCAGAAGTAAAAACCTCACTTTTTTCAGGGACATTTTTGGCAAATGAAAGCAGAAACTTTAATGTCTGTTGGAAATGGCAATAAAAACTTCAAAACTCATTGAAATAACACATTTTGTTACTCTGTACATTCTACTGACTGTCCTTCTTAAGCCATTGCTTTGAAAGGAATTTCAGCAGTAACTGGTCACACAGTTATGCCAAGCATTTAAGTTGGGCTGAGGGCCTTCAAGCAAATAAGACTCCTGATAGAAAACAGAGTTCCCTGCATTATAGGTGTTTTAATATAACTAGTTGGCATGCAGTATAACTTCCTGTAGGGTATTGATTATTGATGAATATGGGTGCACTTTCTAAGTTGTGAAGCATGACCAAACATGTCTCATTTAGGATTATCCCATTCCCACTGACTGATACAGTGGTATTCATTCATTCAGCAAATGTTTACCAACTACATAGTATATACCAACTAATTTTATAAGTACTTGAAAAGCACTAATGACTAAAACACACAATTTTATACATAACCATGTAAATAAAGCATAACTTAAAACTGGATTAATTAATAAAGACCTTCTGAAAGTGGTGTTCTGAGGAGAAGAAAGCAGGCTCTTGAAATAGAGTGTGAGGAAGATTGAGTTGTGGATAGGGAAAAAAGAGAAACATCTTAAAATAGGTTAGTCAGTCAGGAAAGGTCAACCTGAGGATCTATAGCTGAACAGAGCCGTGGGTGTTGAGAAGTTTGCCGTAAATTCCAAGTGGAGGGAACAAGTATTGTGAAAATTCCAGGTGATCGGAACAAGCCTGACTTAGTCAAGAAATGACAGGCAGGCCAGGTCATAAAGTAAGTAAAGCTCCTTGGAGCTTGTAATCTTACAGTCACAGAATAATAAATGACTGAGAGAAGAAAAGAAATGCTAAAATCTTCTATGAATTTTTATTTTTATGTGTCCCTTCATAGCTGAAGAGACAAGATGAACCATTTTGAAGAACAAGAATTATCTTCACTGTTTTACAACTTTCCTTTAGTGTCCTAAGAAATCTTTACCTTTGAATATCATACCTCCATTCCACTTCCTTTGACTATGCAGAAATATTCTGCCCAGCGATTACTTTTTGATAAAATTTACACAGGAACTGAAGATTATTTCTTATATGTCTTTTCATTATAATCTTATCAGAGGAAATGGAGGAGAGGAAAATGCTGACGAAATCCATACTATAGTAATTATGTGTTTGAAGTAAATTCTGCCTTTGTTTTAATAGATTCAGGTCATTTGTGTTCCGTCAGGTCTATGTCACTTACTATGTGGATTTGGACAGGTTATGTAACGAACATAACTTGAACTCTGATTTCCTCATACATAATGTGTGGAGGTAACTACTCTTCATCTTGAGTTGTGAGGATTACATGAGGTCATGCACACGGTGTGTTTATAATAGTACTGGGCACATAGAATAGCTCATGTTTACTGTTATCATGTATTTGTGAACATCTTCATTGCTTCCAGTCACCTCCCAGTAAACGTTTGCTGCAAATTTTTCAAGGAGCACCAGTAAACTTTTATGTTGGCTTTTCCCCTAACTCATGCCACTGATCACATGTCTTTCTATTTGGTGTCCAGCTGAAAGAAATTGTATATTTATGAGACCATCTATGCTAGGAACCAGTGCTTTGTTAGAAACCTAGTATTAATTCAGGCTCCTGTCAAGCTCCTGACAAAGCTACACATACTGTGTAACTATGCCAAGGATTCCAGAGCATAGGTGAAAACGTGTGAGTACATAGCCCTTGATCTCCTGAGATGCATTTGGCAAATAATCCAGTCATTTGTTTCTGTCTAATTAATGACATTCCTGGCATACAGGGATAATATAACACAGAATGTGTTCATACTATGCCTGGGAAAGCCGACTTTGTTCTGTACCTGCAAAAAAAAAAAAAAATTTGGCAATGTCTTTTTGCTTCTTTATTATGACATTTTGAATACAATTGTTCTCCTTTTCTTTCTCTCCTTTCCCTCCCTCTCTCTCTCTTCCTCTTTTTTTTATTTTTCCCCTTCCTCCTCTCCCATCCTCCCCTGACACCCTCCTATCTTCCCACATCTTCCTTCCCTCTCTCTTTCTCTCTTTTTTTTCTAGTAAAAGGAGAATAGTAGAACCTTTGTTCAGTTGAAGGCGATGGTATAATAGGAAGAGACTAACATCATCATCTGAATTGATTCAAAGTTTTCTTGAAACTCAGGAATGGTTTGCTTCAGTGAAGTTAACATTATCATGGTCCTTTGGCAAGACTATGACCATTCCCACTGCCCCATTTTAGCATCTGCTATTTTCCTTGCCTAGATGCTTTTTTCTCTTCTCTTCTTCATCCTTCAAGACCAATCTTAAATCTCATGCCTTCCAGTAAATCTTACTATCTTTGGACTTGATTGATCTTTGTTCTCCCCCCACCACTAGGCTGGTAGATACTTTTGGCTATTTAATAAAAATGATTGGACCTTGCGTGTAAGTTTAAAGGCTTGTTTCCCCAGTTAGATTTTAAGATTTTTTTTAGAGCAGTGATCATGTCATAGTCATTTTTTGTTTTTCATTGTCTCCATTTTCTTCCACCCAGCAATGATCATGCTTTTTAAAATACCTGAACATTCCTCCTTCCAAGGAAAAGGCCATGTTAGCAGACTTTTAGACCTTCTGAATGGAATCAGAGACAACTGTTTATAACATTATAGATACTACACAAGGCAAAACCTAGGTGTTCTTGTAAGAAGCCTATCTACAGTAACAGACAGGCCAATTAGAATGCTTCAGGGCATACATGTACATCCTGTTTCACCCCAGATTTCTTTTTTTTTATAATTTTTTTAATGAAGGATAATTGCTTTACAAAATATTGTTTTTTTCTGTCAAACATGAACAAGAATCAGCCATAGGTGCACCCATGTCTCCTCCTTCCCAAACCTCCCTCTCATCTCCCTCCCCATCCCACCCCTCTAGGTTGATACAGAGCCCCTGTTTGAGTTCCCTGAGTCATACAACAAATTCCCATTGGCTATCTATTTTACATATTGCATTATAAGTTTCCATGTTACTCTTTCCATACATCTCACCCTCTCCCTCCTTCCCTCCCTGTGTGTCCATAAGTCTGTTTTCTATGTGTGTTTCTCCATTGCTGCTGCTGCTAAGTCGCTTCAGTCGTGTCCGACTCTGTGCGACCCCATAGACAGCAGCGCACCAGGCTCCCCCGTCCCTGGGATTCTCCAGGCAAGAACACTGTGCTACCCTGCAAATAAGTTCATCAGTACCATCTTTCTAGATTATATATATTAGTATACAATATTTAACTTTCTCTTTCTGACTTCACTCTGTATGATAGGCTCTAGGTTTGTCCACCTTATTATAAGTGACTCAAATGCATTCCTTTTTATGGCTGAGTGATATTCTATTGTATATATGTTCTGCAGCTTCTTTATCCATTCATCTGTTGGTGAACATCTAGGTTGCTTCCATAGTGCTGCAGTGAACATTGGAGTACTTGTGTCTTTTTCAATTTTGGTTTCCTCAGGGTATATGCCTAGTTAGGGCATTGCTGGTCATATGGTGGTTTTATTCCTGGTTTTTTAAGAAATCTTCATACCGTCTTCCATAATGGCTGTATCAATTTACATTCCCACCAGCAATTCAAGAGGGTTTCCTTTTCTCTACACCCTCTCCAGCATTTGTTGTTTGTAGACTTTTTGATTATGGCCATTCTGACTGGTGTGAGGTGGTGTTTCATTGTAGTTTTGATTTGCATTTCTCTAATAATGAGCGATGTTGAGCATCTTTTCATGTGTTTTCTAGCCATCTGTATGTCTTCTTTGGAGAAATGTCTGTTTAGGTCTTTTTTCCACTCTTTGATTGGGTTGTTTGTTTTTCTGGTATTAAGTTGTATGAGCTGCTTGTATATTTTGGCAATTAATCCTTTGTCAGTTGTTTCCCTTGCTATTATATTCTCCCTTTCTGAGGGTTATCTTTTCACCTTGTTTGTAGTTTCCTGCTGTGCAAAAGCTTTTAAGTTTAATTAGGTCCCACTTGTTTATTTTCATTTTTATTTCCATTACTGTAGGTGGTGCGTCATAGAGAATCTTGCTTTGATTTATGTCATTGAGTGTTCTGCCTATGTGTTCCTCTAAGAGTTTTATAGTTTCTGGTCTTAACATTTAGGTCTTTAATTCATTTTGAGTTGATCTTTGTGGCATTAGGAAGTGTTCTAATTTCATTCTTTAAATGTAGCTGTACAGTTTTCCCAACACCACTTACTGAAGAGGCTGTCTTTGCCCCATTGTGTATTCTTGCCTCCTTTGTCAAAAATAAGGTATCCATAGGTGCATGGGTTTATTTCTAGGCTTTCTATCTTGTTCCATTGAACTATATTTCTGTTTTTGTGCCACTGCCATACTGTCTTATGACCGTAGCTTTATAGTATAGTCTGAGGTCAGGAAGGTTGATTCCTTCAGCTCCATTCTTTCTCAAGATTGCCTTGACTATTCGAGGTCTTTTGTGTTTCCATATGAATTTTGAAAGTTTTTTGTTCTAGTTCTGTGAAAAATGTCATTGGTAAATTGATAGGGATCACATTGAATCTGTAGATTGCATTTGGTAGTATAGTTATTTTCACAATATTGATTCTTCCTTCCCAGGAATATGGAATATGTCTCTATCTGTTTATGTTGTCTTTAATTTCTTTCATCAATGTCTTATAATTTTACATACACAGTTCTTTTGTCTCCTTAAGTAGGTTTATTCCTAGATATCTTATTCTTTTTGTGGCAATGGTGAATGGAATTGATTACTTAATTTCTCTGATTTTTCATTATTAGTATATAGGAATGCAAGTGGTTTCTGTATATTGACCTTGTATCCTGCAACTTTGCTAAATTCACTGATTAGCTCTAGTAATTTTCTGACAGTTTCTTTTGGGTTTTCTATGTATTGTATCATGTCATCTGAGAATAGAGTTTCACTTCTTTTCCAATTTGGATTCCTTTTATTTCTTTTTCTTCTCTAATTGCTGTAGTTTGTACTTCTAAAACTAGGTTGAATAATATTGGTGAGAATGGACACCCTTGTCTTGTTCCTGATCTTAGAAGGAATGTTTTTCACCATTGAGAATAATGTTTGCTGTGGGCTTATCATATATTGCCTTTAGTGTGTTGAGGTATGTTCCTTCTGGGCCCATTTTTGAAGTTTTTTTTTTTATCATAAATGGGTGCTGAATTTTGTCAAAGGCTTTTTCTGCATCTATTGAGATGATCATATGCTTTTTATCTTTTAGTTTGTGTATCACATTGATTGATTTGCATATATTGAAGAACCCTTGCAAACATGGAATGAACCCAACTTGATCATGGTGTATAAGCTTTTTAATGTGTTGTTGAATTCTGTTTGCTAGAATTTTGTTGAGAAGTTCAGCTTTCTCTGTTTTCTGCCCTATAAGTCCTAGCTTTGTCCAGCTTTTTGAGATTCTGCAACTCCCCCTTGGGACCCCCAAAATAAAAAGCTCCCTGTTAGGGAGCTTCTCAGTGCATGGGAACTCTTCCAGCTTCATGACTCCCTCCCTTCCTCCCTCAGGGCACAAGCTCTCATGCAGAAGTTCTCCATCTTTTCCCTTTTTATGTGTCCATCCTCTCTCCTATGTCATTCCAGGGAGCTTAGCCTGCCCCCCGGGGGGCCTGGGGTCTTCTGAAGTTGCCTAGAGGTTGCTTTGTAGGAGTTGCTCCATATCTTGATGAGTTTTTGACGTGTTTGTGGGGCGGCTGGCAGTCTCCCCGTCTCACTCCTCCACCATCTTCTTCTACCTCCTCCCAAATTTCTAAGTGAGTTTAGAACATCTGAGTTGGAGCATCAGAGTCACCTCTGGAGAACTCATACTAACCCCCCCAATAAGTTAAAAATCCTTGAAGGAAAACTAGGTTTTTTGTTTCTCCAGTTACATGTCTTTGATTCTTCTAGCTTCTCATTTATGCCACCACTAGAAGATAAAAAATGAACACCAGTCATTCCCATTTTAAAATATTTTGTTAATAGCCTTAACAATTTGGTTAGAGAAGTTAGGGAAAAGTCTGGAGTAAGAAGAGATTTAGAGGCTATGATTTTCATTTATCCACTCCTTCATTTCATCAGTTAATGGCAAACCATAAGAACAGATCAACAGTTAAAATGAAGGTCAGTGTATTTCTTCAGAAGGAAATACTTGTTGAAGTTTATAAAAAATGGAGATTTCAAAATAAAGAGAATGGTAGCTAGTCAGCTTTATTAAGTAAACCAAAGAATGTCATTGGAATCCTGAATAAACAGACCATCTAACAGAGGAAGCCACCTCTACTTGGTAACTGGATCCTGCTATGTAGTTTAAAAAGGAAGAAGAAAAGACAGTGCTGAGGTGCCATGTATACCTGGATGTGCTCTATTAAAAGAGGCGCCTGATTGCTCAGTAATTGCAGAGCTAGGCTCTTGGGGAGGCCTTTGTCATCCCTCCTTTGCTGACACCAGACGATGGTGTGACTCTGTGATAAGAAACAGAGGACCAGTGTCTCCATGGTAACTAACCGAGCACTATATATTACACCTCATTACAAATGCGGATAGATAGTAAAAAATATATGTATATAAATAATAAAAATATTAACACAAAGAGGGACTATATATGTACATGCATGTGCATGTGTGTATTGTCTTCTGTCTAGAAAGTGAATAAAATAAAAATGTGATTGCTTGAAAGGACAAGTTTGATAGGCCTTTTCCCCCACTTCTGCAGGTAAATATTTCATTTTTCAGTTCCTCTGATGGTTTTGTTCTGAATCTACCAGCTGTAGCTTGAAAGATTAATGATGAGCAGCAAAAGAACCCGAGAAGAGGCAGTGAGTGAATAGAAACCAGCACTGAGAAGAAAAAGCACCGCCTGGCCTTTTGGGACAAATAAATAAGGATTTACTAAGTCTGCTAGTTTCATCCCCTTAGCAGGAAAACCTGGAACCCATTAGAACGGAAACCTGGAGACTTTTATAATATAATGATTCTTAGAGTTCCAAACTTGTACAGACTATTGAGTGACAGGAAAGAAGAAAAAGGAAAGGAAAACCAGCAGTTTCCTTTCTAATTTTCTTTTCTGTAGGTATTGATTTTACTTTAACACAACTAACTTTACCGTGTCTCGCCTCACATAAGACCATTACACCTATGTGTAGATCTTTACAAGGTTAAACACATCTCCTGAAAACTCCACCTGTGTCATGCATTTTAAAGAAAAAGATCAAATTAAAGAAGTCATCAGTGAGTAAACTGTTAACACTAGAAATTAAAAGTTTTGATTCAAGACACAGAATGCAAATATTTGGTCAAAGGACAAAGACCCAGGAGCTTTTTGCAGCTGTTATACTAGCTTTGATATATTAGTCCATCTGCTTTTAAGTGAATGACTTTAAACTCTGAAAGGATCCTTGGTAGCCCAGCAGGGATTTTTACTGATCCTTAATGTTGGTTCTTCCCTACCTAGTGTCTCCTCAAACACTTTAATTTCTGAACAGTTACTTGGGTCATTGCTAGAAAGGGAATAAATGTATTTTTGAAACATAATAGCTATTTCACTTAATCTAAGTTACACAGTTTTCTACTTTGAATCCTTCTTACTTATTTCTTGCTCTTCTACAAAGGCTTATGAAAACTCTTCATTAAGGTCTTCTAAGGTAGGGGTGACAAAAAGGGAGGTGGCATTGGTATATACCTGAGAGGAATCAAAATATATGTCCACACAAAACTTCAACACAAATGTTTGTAGCAATATTATTTTTAATAGCCAAAAAGTGGAAACAGCCCAAACATCCATCAACTGATGAATAAGTAAATATAAAGTGGTATATCCATACCATGGAATGTTATTAAACACAGAAAAGGAACCAAGTACTGATACATGCTACAACATGGAACCTTGAAAACATTATACTAAGTTACATAAGCAAGTCATAAAAGACCGTATATTGTATGACACCATTTCTAGGAAATTTCAAGAACAGGCAGTTACAGAGACAGAAAAGAAATGAATAGCTGCTTAGAGCTTGGAAAGGAGCATGAGGGATAAGGGTGACTGCTAAAGGACACAGGGTTTCTTTCAGGGATGATGAAAATGTTCTAAAATTAATTGTGGTGATGATTGGAAAACTTAGATTATATTCAAGTAAAAAAGTATGTTGAACATTTTAAATGGATAAATTGTGTGATACATGAAATATATCTCCATAAAACTGTTACAAAAAAAAAAAAAAGGACCTAGGTGGAGATGAACATAGTGATCTATATCCTGAATGACCATATGTTCTGATTGGTCCAGAAATGACCCAGTTTTTGCCAGTTGGGCAAGTGAATTAATAGCTCTGCTTTTCCTTTTGAGAGTGTCCTATTTAGATGGTAAACTATATGGTCACCACATATTTAAGTCAGAATTATTATGACTTTTTTCAGTTTGTCCTAAAGTCACCTAGTGAAAATATCACTTGGGGTTCCTATTAAAAGTAAAGATTTTCAGAGCCCCTCTCATGGATTCTAATAGGTCACAGGTAGAAACTGATGTTTCTAATAATTATCTAGTGATTCTTATAAATTTTTGGTGTTCACTGTTCTACTTTTTTAAAAAATAATTTTGTTGCACTGGGTCTTAGTTGCTGCTCAAAGACTTTCTCTAGTTGCAGCTGATGGGAGCTACTCTGGTGCCATGCATGGGCTTCTCAGGGCAGTGGCTTCTATTGTTGCTATGGAACACAGGCTCTAGGCATGTGGGGTTAGTAGCTGTGGCTCTTGGCCCTAGAGCATGCAGGCTTTAGTAGCTGTGGCGTGCAGCCTCAGTAGCTGCGGCTCTTGGGCTCAGCACATGGGCTTAGTTACTAAGCTCCATGACATGTGGAATCTTGCTAGATCAGAGATTGAGCCCCTGTCCCCTGCATTGGCAGGCAGATTCTTATCCACTGTACCACCAGGGAAGTCCCACTGTCCTACTTTTTATTAAAAAAAAAAAGAGAGAGAGAGATGACTTAATTACCTTTTGGGACAAATGAAATTCCAGGGAGCTATGAGAAGGCTCTGCAGGAAATTTGCCAGTCACAGAAGGCTGGAAATGAATTCTGTGATGAGGATCAGGAGAGCAATGGGAATAACATACAGTACATGTGATGCTTCCAAGAAATACTTGGAATACTTTTCTTTTTAGAAGAAGAGAGATATAGCATCCATTGTTCTGTAAGAATGAATGAGAGCGAAACTAGTACCAGTTCATCCGAAAGTTTGATCTCTAACAGGCTCAAAGTAGAGGAATGTGGATTCCAGGAAGGCTGTCACTGGGCAGTGCTGTCCTACCTCAGAACCTTATATCCACTGTCATCAGTCAGACCCATCTGGCTGGTTGCATCCTACTCATTAACACCAGTGAAAGTGTCAGTTGCTCAGTTGTGTCCTACTGTTTGAGACCCCATGGACTGTAGCCCGCTGGACTCCTCTGTCCATGGAATTCTCCAGGCAAGAATACTGGAGTGGGTTACCATTTCCTTCTCCAGGGGGGTCTTCCTGACCCAGGGATTGAACCTGGGTTTCCTGCATTGCAGGGAAATTCTTTACAGTCTGAGTCACCTGTAATCCTGGTGGCTCAGACTGTAAATCTCCAGGGAGAACCCCCTCCTGCTCCGTCATTCCCACCGCCCGAGATTCTTTACAGTCCAGGCCCTTAGGGTCAGAGACAAAAAGAAGAACCCTCAGATGAGATAGAGTAGTATATTAGAAACTAGGAAAATGTAAGAAACTTGAGCCTCAGGACAATTTTTTTTTAATTTTTGTAGACTGAAGTCTTATGTTCCCCCAAAGTTTATGTGCTGGAACTTAATCTTTAGGGTGATGGTACCCTGAGGTACCATCAGTACCCAAGGTGGGAGATGGGAGATGGGAGATGGGAGATGGGAGATGATTAGGTAGTGAAGGCAGAGTCCTCATGAATGGGATTAGTGCTCTTATAAATGAGACCCCAGAGAGGTCCCTCATCCCTTCTGCCATGTGAGGACGCAGTGAATAGACAGCTGTCTGTGAATCAGGAAGTGAATTTTCAACAGACCCTAAATCTGCTGGTGCCTTGATCTTGGACTTTTTAGCTGTCAGAACTGTGAGGAATAAATTTCTGTTGTTTGTAAGCCACCTAGTCTATGGTATTTTGTTATAGCAGACTGAGCAAACTAACACAACAAAGAGGAACAAAGGAAATTGGGCCATAGGTTTTAAAAATAAACATGAGCATTAGGATATATGGCACAGTGTGAACCAAACTTTGAGAAAAAGCAATCTGTCATAATATGCATGTATATAAAATGTATATTATTGAATCTTTGAAATTATTTGTGACTTACTGTAATGCATCATTAACTTCTGTTTTATCACATGTTCTTCATATAGATGAGCTCTTTAATTTCAAAATCTGAAATGAAAGTGGTGCTAAAGAAGCCAGTATATTCCCACATGTGCAAAATGGTCATGAAATGTCTTAAGGAAAAGGAAAAAGTCATTATGAACCTGTTTTATCATTTGTCCAGATTGCTTTAATTCTTAGCCTTATTTGCTTCTTTAATCAATCAAGAAATAGCTCTCTCACAGAGTCAGAACTTAAAGGAAAGTGTCTCCTTGCTCCTATCCGTGTCCAAGCCTCTTGATCTCCAGGGAAAAAGTTGATGTCTGGGAACATTTCTTTGTTTCACTTTGTTCCAGCAAACTGAAATATTCAGTACTTTTATTGAAATTTGAATCTTCTTTCTCTCTTTAACATCAGTGCTCAGTCATGTCTGACACTTTGTGACCCCATGGACTGTAGCCTGCCAGGCTCCTCTCTCCATGGAATTCTCCAGGCAAGAATACTGGAGTGGGTTGCCATTTCCTTCTCCAAGGGATCTTCCCACGCCAGGGATCGAACCTGTGTCTCTTGCATCCCCTGCATTGGCAGGCGGATTCTTTACCACTGACAACCTTCTTTTAAAGAGGAGAGTAAAAAAGTTGGCTTAAAGCTCAACATTCAGAAAATGAAGATCATGGTATCCAGTCCCATCACTTCATGGCAAATAGATGGGGAAGCAGTGAGAGACTTTATTTTTGGGGGCTCCAAGATCACTGCAGGTGGTGACTGCGGTCATGAAATTGAAAGACTCTTACTCCTTGGAAGGAAAGTTATGACCAACCTAGACAGCATCTAAAAAAGCAGAGACATTACTTTGCCAACAACGGTCCGTCTAGTCAAGGCTGTGGTTTTTCCAGTAGTCATGTATGAATGTGAGTGTTGGACTATAAACAAAGCTGAGCACCAAAGAATAGATGCTTTTGAACTGTGGTGTTGGAGAAGACTCTTGAGAGTCCCTTGGACTGCAAGGAGATCCAACCAGTCCATCCTAAAGGAGATCAGTCCTGACTGTTCATTAGAAGGACTGATGGTGAAGCTGAAACTCCAGTATTTTGGCCATCTGATGCGAAGAACTGACTCATTTGAAAAGACCTTGATGCTGGGAAAAATTAAAGGCAGGAGGAGAAGGGGACAACAGAGGATGAGATGGTTGGATGGCACCACTGACTCAATGGACATGAGTTTCAGTAAATCCCGGGAGTTGGTGATAGACTGGGAGGCCTGGCATGCTGCAGTCCATAGGGGTCGCAGAGTTGGACACAACTGAGCGACTGAACTGACTGACCGTCTTTCTCTTTGGAACTGTATAAAATTTTTCAATGTTTTAAAAAGGATTCCTGAAATGTTTTAAAAAGGATACCTAATTAGTTGATTAGACCACCAGGGTGAATATTACTATTATTATATAACACAAATTAAGCTTTCATTGTTTCTAAACTTGCTTTTTAATGGAACATTCCATGCATGCCTTTTAGGCTCCAATATGATATTAATAAGATATGTTAACTGAACAAATCAATGTGGTAATATTAATTATCACAAGAATGTTTACTTGCCCAGGTTTGGTGCTTCTGTATGATTGGACTTCCATCACTAGAAAGGAAAGCATAAATTTAACATTTTCTAAAAGACAAAGATTTGGAAAGTTTTAAAAGGTTTTTACTACAAAGATTACAAGTTTTAGGATTACAGTGATGCAGATTTATTGGATCCTGAGAAGCAACAGAAATGAATTTTTTCATTTTTATTTTATATTGGATTATAGTTGACTTACAATGTAGCATTACTTTCAGGTGTATAGCAAAGTGAATCAGTTATATGAATACATTTTTTTCCAAATTCTTTTCTCACTTAGGTTATTAAAGAATATTGAGTAGAGTTCCCTGTGCTATATGGCAAGTCCTTGTTGATTTTCTGTTCTTTAAAAGATTTTTATTAGAGCATAGTTGATTTACAATGTTGTTTTACTTTCAGGTGTACAGTAAAGTGAACCATTTATACATATATGGATATCCATTCTTTTTTAGATTATTTTTCCATTATAAAGTATTGAGTAGAGTTCTCTGTGCTATATAGTGAATTCTTATTAATTATCAGTAGTAGTGTGTATATGTCAGTCCCAGTCTCCCAATTTATCCTTCTCTGTTTTGAAAATTAGTTCGTTTGTACCTTGTTTTTAGATTCCGCATATAAGCAGTACCATATGATATTTGTCAGGTTCTTGTGAGAGCTCTATTCCTGGCTTTCAGATCTCAGCCTTCTTGCTGTGTCCGCACGTGGAAGAGAGAGTGCTGTGGTGTCGCTTCCTCTTCTTTTAAGGGTACCAGTTCTGTCTGATCAGGGCTTTACATTTATGACCTCATTTAACCTTAATCGTTCTTTAGAGGCCGTATTTTTAATTCAGTCATATGAAAGGGTAGGGCTTCAACATATGAACTTGGAAAGGGGACACAGTCCAGTCTGTTACAGCCATACATGTGAGGCTTTGTTTCTGGACACTCTATTCTACTCCTTTGGTCTATATTTATGTCTTTATGTCTGCACCACACTATTTTGATTACTGTAGTTTTGTGGTAAAATTTGAGATCATAAGTGTGAGTCTTACAACTTTATTGTACTGTTTCAAGGTTTTTGTTTTTGTTTTTGTTTGTAGCTAATCTGAGTCCCATATGAATTTTAGAGATTCCAATTTTGAGATTTCATATGAATTTTAGAGTCTTTTTTCTCCAAAGTCATTGAGATTTTGATCAAATCTATTGATCACTTTGGATAGTATGGACATCTTGGCAACATTGTCTTCCAGTCCATGAACTTGGGATGTGTTTCTGTTTGTTTATGTCTTCTTCAATTTCTATTTTTTCTAGATATAAATATATCATTGTGTAAATTTAAGATATACATGCAATGATTTGATATATGTATAATTGCAAAATGATTACCACAGTGAGGTAGTTAACACACCCATCACTCCACATAGTTACCATTGTCTGCGTGTACAGTGGGAATTTTTAAGATTTCCTTTCTTAGCAGTTTTCAAGTATAGAGTATTGTGAACTGGAGTCACTATGCTGTACTGGATCCCCAGAACTTATAAATGGAAGTTTGTACCCTTTACACCCTTCAGTCATTTTCCTGCTCCTGACAACTACCAGTCTATTCTGTTTCTACAAGTTTGGTTCTTGTAAATTCCATATATTAGTGAGATCATAGAGTGTCTTTCTCAGTCTGACTTATTTCACCAAGTATAAGGCCCTTGCATGGTAAGATTTCCTTCTTTTTATGATTTGAATAATAATCCACTGTGTGTATCACATTTTCTTTATGTATTCATCTGTTGATGGACACAGGTTATTACCATATCTTGCCTATTGTAAACAATGTGGCAGTTAACATGGATGTACAAAATACCCCTTTGAGAGTGAGTTTGTATTTCCTTCAGCTAAATACCCAGAAGTAGAATTGCTGGGTTCTATGAGAGTGAAAGTGGAGAGTGAAAAAGTTGGCTTAAAGCTCAACATTCAGAAAACGAAGATCATGGCATCCAGTCCCATCACTTCATAGGAAATTGATGGGGAAACAGTGGAAACAGTGTTAGACTTTATTTTGGGGGGCTCCAAAATCACTGCAGATGGTGACTGCAGCCATGAAATTAAAAGACGCTTACTCCTTGGAAGGAAAGTTATGACCAACCTAGATAGCATATTCAAAAGCAGACACATTACTTTGCCAACAGAGGTTCGTTTAGTCAAGGCTATGGACCTTCCTGTGGTCATGTATGGATGTGAAAGTTGGAGTGTGAAGAAGGCTGAGCGCTGAAGAATTGATACTTTTGAACTGTGGTGTTGGAGAAGACTCTTGAGAGTCCCTTGGACTGCAAGGAGATCCAACCAGTCCATTCTGAAGGAGATCAGCCCTGAGATTTCTTTGGAAAGAATGATGCTAAAGCTGAAACTCCAGTACTTTGGCCACCTCATGCGAAGAGTTGACTCATTGGAAAAGACTCTGATGCTGGGAGGGATTGGGGGCAGGAGGAGAAGGGGACGACAGAGGATGAGATGGCTGGATGGCATCACTGATTTGATGGACATGAGTCTGAGTGAATTCCGGGAGTTAGTGATGGACAGGGAGGCCTGGCATGCTGCAATTCATGGGGTCGCAAAGAGTCAGACATGACTGAGTGACTGAACTGAACTGAACTGATGGTAGTCCTATTTTCAGTTTTTGAGCAACCTGTATTCTGTTTGGAACCAGTCTGTTGTTCCATGTCCAGTTCTAACTGTTGCTTCCTGACCTGCATATAGGTTTCTCAAGAGGCAGGTCAGGTGCTCTGGTATTCCCAGCTCTTTCAGAATTTTCCACAGTTTATTGTGATCCACACAGTCAGAGGCTTTGGCATAGTGAATAAAACAGAAATAGATGTTTTTCTGGAACTTTCTTGCTTTTTTGATGGTCCAGCGGATGTTGGCAATTTGATCTCTGGTTCCTCTGCCTTGTCTAAAACCAGCTTGAACATCAGGAAGTTCATGGTTCATGTATTGCTGAAACCTGGCTTGGAGAATTTTGAGCATTATTTTACAAGCTTGTGAGATGCGTGCAATTGTGTGATCGTTTGAGCATTCTTTGGCATTGCCTTTCTTTGGGATTGGAATGAAAACTGACCTTTTCCAGTCCTGTGGCCACTGCTGTGTTTTCCAAATTTGCTGGCATATTGAGTGCAGCACTTTCACAGCATTGCCTTTCAGGATTTGAAATAGTTCAACTGGAATTCCATCACCTCCACTAGCTTTGTTCATAGTGATGCTTTTTTTTTTTGCATTTTTTAAATTATTATTATTTTTTTTACTTTACAATATTGTGTTGGATTTGCCATACATCAACATACATCCACCACGGGTGTACACATGTTCCCCATCCTGAACCCCTCTCCCACCGCCCTCCCTATACCATCCCTCTGGGACAACCCTGTATGTGAGACAGCAAAAGAGACACAGATGTAGTGATGCTTTCTAAGGCCCACTTGACTTCACATTCCAGGATGTCTGACTCTAGGTAAATGATCACACCATCGTGATTATCTGGGTCGTGCAGATCTTTTTTGTACAGTTCTTCTGTGTATTCTTGCCACCTCTTCTTAATATCTTCTGCTTCTGTTAGGTCCATATCATTTCTGTCCTTATCGAGCCCATCTTTGCATGAAATGTTCCCTTGGTATCTCTAATTTTCTTGAAGAGATCTCTAGTCTTTCCCATTCTGTTGTTTTCCTCTATTTCTTTGCATTGATTGCTGAGAAAGGCTTTCTTATCTCTCCTTGCTCTTTGGAACTCTGCATTCAGATGCTTACATCTTTCCTTTTCTCCTTTGCTTTTTGCTTCTCTTCTTTTCACAGCTATTTGTAAGGCCTCCTCAGATAGCCATTTTGCATTTTTTCCTGGTTCCAAATAGGAAAAGGAGTACATCAAGGCTGTATATTGTCACCCTGCTTATTTGACTTATATGCAGAGTATGTCATGAGAAACGCTGGGCTGGAAGAAGCACAAGCTGGAATCAACGTTGCTGGGAGAAATATCAATAACCTCAGATATGCAGATGACACCACCCTTATGGCAGAAAGTGAAGAGGAACTAAAAAGCCTCTTGATGAAAGTGACAGTGGAGAGTGAAAAAGTTGGCTTAAAGCTCAACATTTAGAAAATGAAGATCATGGCATCTGGTCCCATCACTTCATGGGAAATAGATGGGGAAACAGTGGAAACAGTGTCAGACTTTATTTTGGGGGGCTCCAAAATCACTGCAAATGGTGACTGCAGCCATGAAATTAAAAGACGCTTACTCCTTGGAAGAAAAGTCATGACCAACCTAGATAGCATATTGAAAAGCAGAGACATTACTTTGCCAACAAAGGTCCGTCTAGTCAAGGCTATGGTTTTTACAGTGGTCATGTATGGATGTGAGAGTTGGAGTGTGAAGAAGGCTGAGCACTGAAGAATTGATGCCTTTCAACTGTGATGTTGGAAATCTCTTGAGAGTCCCTTGGACTACAAGGAGATCCAAGCAGTCCATTCTGAAGGAGATCAGCCCTGGGATTTCTTTGGAAGGACTGATGCTGAAGCTGAAACTCCAGTACTTTGGCCACTTCATACGAAGAGTTGACTCATTGGAAAAGACTCTGATGCTGGGAGGGATTGGGGGCAGAAGGAAAAGGGGATGACAGAGGATGAGATGACTGGATGGCATCACTGACTCGATGGACGTGAGTCTGGGTTTTAACTCTGGGAGTTGGTGACGGACAGGGAGGCCTGGCGTGCTGCGATTCATGGGGTCGCAAAGAGTCGGACACGACTGAGCGACTGAACTGACTGACTGTATTCTGTATTCCCATAGTTTCCAAACCAATTTACATTTCCAAGAACAGTGTACAAGAATTGCCTTTTTTCCATATCCTTGCCAATACTTGTTATTTCTTGTCTTTTTTATAGTGGCCATTCTAAAGGTATGAGGTGATAACTCATTGTGGTTTTGATTTGTATCTCCCTCATGATGAGTGACGCTGAGCATCTTTTGATGTACCTATTGTCCTTCTGTATATCTTCTTTTGAAAAATGTCTATTCAGGTCCTTCACCCATTTTTAAAATCAGATTGTTTCTTTCCTGTTGAGTTGTAGCATTTCTTTATATACTTTGTGTATTATCTTCTTATCAGATATATATTGTTTGTAAATATTTCCTCCTGTTCTATAGGTTTCATTTTCATTTTGTTTCTTTTGCTGTCCAAACCATTTTTAGTTTGATATATTAATAGTGTCACTTGTTTATTTTTGCTTTTGTTTACTATTCTTTTGATGTTATGCCCCAAAAATGATTTCCAGGATCAGTGCTAAGGAACTTTTTCCAAGCAGTTTTCTTCTGGGAGTGTTGTGGTTTCAGGCCTTATTACATCCACTGTGTGGTAGTTTTTGTGAGCTGTATAAGATATGGGTCAAGTTTCTTGTATGTGTGAATATTCAGTTTTCCCAATAAATTTTTGAAGAGATTATCCTTTCCCTACTGAATATTCTTGGTTCCCTTGTCAAATATTAGCTGACCAATGTATACCTCCATTTGTTTCTGGACTCTCAGTTCTCTCTCACTGGTCTATCTGTCTGTCTTTATACCAGTACCATACTGTTTTGATTGTTGTAATTTTGTAATCAAGAATGTAATGCCTCCAGCTTTGTTCTTCTTAAGATTATTTCAGCTATTTAGAATTGCTATATCAAACACTATTAATATATGAAACTAAAAAAGCTTTGCACAGCAAAATAAAAATAAATTCTTTATTTTCAGCAGTGTTTTATAGTTTTCAATGTACACATTTAACCTTCTTAGTTAATTCCATGGTGTTTTATTCTTTTTGATGCTGTTGTAAATGGAATTGTTAATTTCCTTTACAAATTCTACATTGTTAGACTGTGGAAACACAACTGATTTTTTAATTTGATTCTGTATCCTGCTATTTTGCTGAATTTGTTTATTCTGACAATTTTTTGGTGGAATATTTTTGGCTTTTACATATGTGATTACATCTTGTGGGAACAGAGATACTTTGACTTCTGCCCTTTTAATCTGGATTTCTTTTTCTTGTTTAATTGCTCTAGCTGGAACTTTCAGCACTGTGTTTAATAGAAGTGCCCAAATATGGCACTTTTTGCTTTGTTCCTGATTTTATAGGAAAATCTTTCAATCGTTTATAATTGAATATGATGTTACTGTGGGTTTTTCATGTATGATATTTATTGTGATAATTTCTTTCTATTCCAGGTTTGATAAATGTTTCTTAACAATACAGGATGTTGAATTTTGTCAGATATTTTTTGTGTATCAATTGAGATCATCATGTGGGTTTTTCCCTTTATTCTTTTAGTATGGAATATTAATTAATTTTCATATTAAGTTAGATTCCAGGGATAATTTCTACTTCATCTTGGGGTATAAGCCTTTTAATACACTCAGTTAGATTTGGTAGTATTTTGTTGAAGATACTTGCATCAGTGTTCATACAGAGTTTTAATTTTTAGCTTTTTTGTAGTGCCTTTTTTGGCTTTGGTATTAGGGCAATGTTGGCCTCATAGAATGTGTTAGAACATGTTCCTTCCTCTTTAATTTTTGTAAAAGTTTGAGAAGAATTGTATTAAATCTTTTAATAATGTTTGGATGAATTCACTGGTGGTATAATCAGATGCAGGGCTTTTCTTATCTGGAAGTTTTCATTACTGATTGACTTTCCTTACTAGTTATAGATCTATTCAGATATTCTATTTATTCATGACTTATTCTTGATAGGTTTTGTGTTTTTAGGAATTTGTCCTTTTTATCTAGGATATCCCATGTGTTGACATCCAGTAGTTCATAGTATTCTCATATAACTGTTTTTATTTCTGTAGGATTGGTAGTAATGTCCCCACTTATATGTCTGATTTCAGTCTTCTCTCTTTTTTTCTCTTTAGCTAAAGGTTTGTCTGTTTTGTAACCTCTTCAAAGGACCAGCTTTTCATTCATTTTTCTCTATTTTTCTATTCTAATTTGTTTATTTCTGTACTAGTCTTTATTATGTCCCTCCTTCTGGTAGCTTTGGGTTTTAGTTTGTTTTTGTTTAAACTGTAAAGTCATTGATCTGAGATATTTTTTAATAGACATATTTGTAGCTACCAGTGTCCCTATAGCACTGCTTTCACTTTGTGACATAAATTTTGGTATGATATGTTTGGGTTTTCATTCATCTTTAAGTATTTTCTGATTTTCTTTGTAATTTCTGACCCATTGGTTAAGAGTGTGTTGTTTAATTTCCGCAAATTTGTGAATATTCCAGTTTACCACTGATTTCTAAATCTTCCTGTTGTGTTTGGAGAAGATACTGTATTTGATATCCACCTCCTGTCATTTTGTTGGTTATCATATGCCTTATAGCTATGTCATCCCTTGTTTCTCTGTCGTCTTCTCTGTATTATTTAAAGTAAAATTTCCTTCTCATTTCTTTTTGTGTATGTTTTATAGCTGTTTTCTTTACGGTTACCATGAGAGTTAAATTTAACATTCTTAAATTATAACACTCTAATTTGAATTTACACCAGCCTAACTTAGAAGGAAAGTCAAGAGTAGGAAGGCACAAGTAAGAAGTCAAGAGATACGTCGAGTAACAGGCAAGTTTGGCCTTGGAGTACAAAACAAGGTAGGTCGAAGGCTAACAGAGTTTTGCCAAGAGAACTCACTGGTCACAGCAAACACCCTCTCCCAACAACACAAGAGAAGACTATACACATGGATATCACCAGATGTTCAAACTGAAATCAGATTGATTATATTCTTTGCAGCCAAAATTAGAGAAGCTCTATACAGTCAGCAAGAACAAGACCAGGAGCTGACTGTGGCTCAGATCATGAACTCCTTATTATCAAATTCAGACTTAAACTGAAGAAAGTAGGGAAAACCACTAGACCATTCAGGTATGACCTAAATAAAATCCCTTATGATTATACAGTGGAAGTGACAAATAGATTCAAGGTATTAGATCTGATAGAGTTCCTGAAGAACTATTGATGATGGTTCATGACATTGTACAGCAGGCAGTGATCAAGACCATCTCCAAGAAAAAGCAATGCAAAAAGGCAAAATAGTTGTCTGAAGAGGCCTTAAAATAGCTGAGAAAAGAAGAGAAGCAAAAGGCAAAGGAGAAAAGGAGAGATATACCCATTTGAATGCAGAGTTCCAAAGAATAGCAAGGAGAGATAAAAAAGCCTTCCTCAGCAATCAATGCAAAGAAATAGAGGAAAACAATAGAATGGGAAAGACTAGAGATCTCTTCAAGAAAATCAGAGATACTAAGGGAACATTTCATGCCAAGATGGGCTCAATAAAGGACAGAAATGGTATGTACCTAACAAAAGCAGAAGATATTAAGAAAAGGTGGCAGGAATACACAGAAGAACTATACAAAAAAAGGTCTTCATGACCCAGATAACCATGATGGTGTAATCACTCACCTAGAGCCAGACATCCTGGAATGTGAAGTCAAATGGACCTTAGGAACCATCACTATGAACAAAGCTAGTGGAGGTGATGGAATTCCAGTTGAGCTATTTCAAATCCTAAAAGATGACACTGTGAAAGGGCTGCACTCAGCATGCCAGCAAATTTGGAAAACTCAGCAGTGACCCCAAGACTGGAAAAGGTCAGTGTTCATCCAATCCCAAAGAAAGGCAATGCCAAAGAATGTTCAAGCTACTGCACAACTGCACTCATCTCACAAGCTGGTAAAGTAATGCTCAAAATTCTCCAAGCCAGGCTTCAACAGTACATGAACCGTAAACTTCCAGATGTTCAAGCTGGACTTAGAAAAGGCAGAGGAACCAGAGATCACATTGTCAACATCCATTGTATCATCGAGAAAACATGGGAGTTCTAGAAGAACATCTATTTCTGCTTTATTGGCTACATCAATCAAAGGCATTTTGATTTTGACTTTGTGGATCAAAATAAACTATGGAAAATTCTGAAAGAGATGGGAATACCAGACCACCTGACCTGCCTCTTGAGAAATCTATATGCAGGTCAGGAAGCAACAGTTAGAACTGGACATGGAACAACAGACTGGTTCCAAATAGGAAAAGGAGTACGTCAAGGCTGTATATTGTCACCCTGCTTATTTAATTTATATGCAGAGTACATCATGTTTGAAATGCCACGTTGTCTGAAGCACAAGCTGGAGTCACTTACTCCAATATGGTTAATGAGGTTAATATCAATAACCTCAGATATGCAGATGACACCACCATTATGGAAGAAAGTGAAGAACTAAAGAGTCTTTCTATGAAAGTGAAAGAGGAGAGACAAAAAGTTGGCTTAAAACTCAGCATTCAGAAAACTAAGATCATGGTATCTGCTCACATCACTGCATGGCAAATAGGTGGGGAAACAATGGAAACAGTGAGAGACTTTACTTTTGGGGGCTCCAAAATCACTGCAGATGATGACTGCAGCCATGAAATTAAAAGACACTTACTTCTTGGAAGGAAAGTTATGACCAACCTAGACAGCATATTAAAAAGCAGAGACATTACTTGCCAACAAAGGTCCATCTAGTCAAGGCTATGGTTTTTCCAGTAGTCATGTATGGATGTGAGAGTTGGACTATAAATAACTGAGCACCAAAGAATTGATGCTTTTGAATTGTGATGTTGGAAAAGACTCTTGAGAGTCCCTTGAACTGCAAGGAGATCCAAACCAGTCCATCCTAAAGGAAATCAGTCCTGAATATTCATTGGAAGGACTCATGCTGAAGCTGAAACTCCCATATTTTGGTCACCTGATGCAGAGAACTAACTTATTGGAAAAGACCGTGATGCTGGGAAATATTGAAGGTGAGGGGAGAAGGGGACGACAGAGGATGAGATGGTTGGATGGCATCACCAACTCAATGGACATGAATTTGAGTAAGCTCCGGGAGTTGGTGATGGACAGGGAAGCCTGGCATGCTGCAAGTCCATGGAGTTTCAGAGCTGGACACAATTCAGTAACTGAACTGAACTGAATTTCAATAACATATAAAAACTGCTTCTGTACAACTTTATTCCCATCCTCTTTTACTTACTGATGTTACAATGTTATATCTTAATACATTCTGTTGGAAACATTGACTACGATTTTATGCCTTAGTTTATTAATCCAGGAAAGAAAGAAAAGGTGGATTTATAAACCAAAATTATAATAATGCTAACTTTTAGACTAGTAATTGTTTTCTTAAAATAGGTTAATTATTTTTGTCTTTTGTTTTAGTTTAAATTAATAGAATAAAAAAATTTTAAGTTAATATAAAAAGTGTTAGTCTCTTAAATTACATCGAAAATAAGTGGAATTTCAAACCATAGTTAAAATAATGCTAGATTTTATAATTGCTTGTGTTTTTAGTATTGTAGAGACATTTATTATTCTTTATAACATTTCATATTTCTGTCTAGTGTCAGTTCATTCCATACTGAAAGAATCCTTTTAATATTTCTTCGAGCAGATATAGTGGTAGCAAACTGCTGTTTGTTTATTTGGGAATGTCTTATTTTTCTCTCAGTTTTGAAGGACAGAGTTACTGGACATAGGATTCTTGATCAACAGTTTTCTTCTTTCAGACATTTGAATATATCAGTCCTCTGGCCTCCAAAATTTCTGATGCTAAATCTGCTTATAATCTTACTGAGGATCCTTTATGTGTCATGAGTTACTTCACTCTTGCTGCTTTCAAGATTTTGTCTTTTGATTTTAACTATTTGATTAGTGTATGATCCTCTTTGAGTTTATCCAACTTGGAGGTAGCTGAGCCTTATGAATAGTCTAGTTTGGCTTCATAAGCAGGGAAAGAAAAATGAAAGTGGGGAAATGGGCCCACCCTTTAAATCTCCTAGAAGCCACTTCAGCTGGAGAGGATGGGCTTGCAGCAGTGGTTGTGAAGGTTGCAACCATGACTACACATTTCTTTGTCTATACCCTTGCATGTAAAAACAGAAATCAGTGATCAGAGCGTAGGTCCCTGATAGTTGGAGGACGGGGTTCTTATTGTGTACATTGACTCTTGGAAGCTTCTGCAAGCTGTTCCTGGAATATGTTCATGGCTGTCTGCCACTAGGTTTGCTTGTCAGCTAAGAACTGAAGTTGGCCTAAATTAATTTACTGGCGAGTCTTCCTGTGGAAGTTGTAAGCCTTTGAATAGACTCCAGAGTTCCAAAACAGTTATACCAAGCAGATTCTTCCAGGACAAATGTTGTCTAGGTATGGAGATGAATTCCTGGTGCTTCCTACTCTATCATCTTACCCGCTTCTCCTCCCACCTTTAGTCTTTCCCAGCATCAGTGTCTTTTCCAATGAGTCAGTTCTCTGCATCAGGTGGCCAAAGTTTTGGAGTTTCAGCTTCAACATCAGTCCTTCCAATGAACACCCAGGACTGATCTCCTTTAGAATGGACTGGTTGGATCTCCTTGCAGTCCAAGCTACTCTCAAGAGTCTTCTCCAACACCACCGTTTAAAAGCATGAATTCTTCGGCTCTCAGTTCTTTAAAGTCCAGCTCTCACATCCAGTTCTGATTTGTCTTTGTTTAACGATTGTACTTTTCACATATCTCTCTGTTCTCTCATTTTGTTATAAATAAGCAAGAAGAAATTAGTAATCTCAGCAGATTGTTTGAAAATCTTAGGTAGATCACCCAGTTCATTCAACACATATCCTGCTTTCCATGTTAATGAAGGCAATAGTGTTGCTAAGCTTTCCACCACTGCATAACAATGATCCGTCTTTTTCTACATAATCACTAACATGTTCTTCACTTCTTTTTGTGTCCTTAATGGCAGTATCCTTAAAGTCCATATTTCTACTAATAGTCTACTCAAGGCAAATTATGTCTTCTCTAACATGCTTCTTAAAATCCTTCAAACTTCTACTCATGCCAATTTCTAAAGATAAAACAGCACCCCACTTCCAGTTATGGAAATGCATGTTAGTCATCTATTGCCATGTAACAGAGTGGCTTAAAGCTCAATGTCTTTTTAACAAACATTCATCATCTTCCAGGTTTTGTATGTTGGGAATCAGGTGTGGTGAAGCTAAGTCCTCAGGCTCAGAATCTGTCATAAGGTTGCAATGAAATTGTTGGCTCGTGCTGCGCTTATCTTAAGGCTCAGTTCTGGAAAGATCTACTTCCAGGCTCACTCACATGATGTTGGCAGGCCTCAGGTCCTTTGGGCTAGAAATTCCAGCTCCTTGCCTTGTGACCCTCTCCAAAGAGCAGCTTATAGTGAGTTTCTCAGAGTGACTGAGGGAAAAATGAAAAGAGTGAACAAGATGGAATTTACAGTTATTTGTAATCAAATCTGAGAAATAATATCTCATCACTTTTGCGATATTCTTTTGGTTTAAAGAGAGTCATTAGGTCCTGCCCACATTTAAATGGGGAGGACTACAAAAGAGCATCAATACCAGGAAGTAGGGATCATTGGGAGCTATTTTAGAGTTTATTTACCTTTCTTTATTATAAAGTGCTCTTTTTAATTTAATACTTTTTGCTCTGAGTGCCTCTGTCCCACAATCTTCACATAATACACCATATATAAGGTGTATTAGCAAATTTGAACATAGTATGTCAAATTTTTATTTTCTTTTAAGAGAGGTTATGTATATTTCCTATAGCATACTACTGATGAATAAATTCAGTTCAGTTCAGTCTCTCAGTCATGTCACACTCTTTGCCACCCCATGAACTGCAGCGTGCCAGGACTTCCTGTCCATTACCAACACCCGGAGTTTACCCAAACTCATGACCATTGAGTCGGTGATGCCATCTAACCATTTCATCCTCTGTAGTCCCCTTCTCCTCCTGCCCTCAATCTTTCCCAACATCAGGGTCAAATGAGTCAGCTCTTCACATCAGGTGGCCAAAATATTGGAGTTTCAACTTCAACATCAGTCCTTCCAATAAACACCTAGGACTGATCTCCTTTAGGATGGACTGGTCCTAAATCCAAGGGACTCTCAAGAGTCTTCTTCAACACCACAGTTAAAAAGCATCCATTCTTCGGTGCTCAGCTTTCTTTATAGTCCAACTCTCACATCGGTACATGACTACTGGAAAAACCATAGCCTTGACTAGATGGACCTTTGTTGGCAAAGTAATGTCTCTGCTTTTTAATATGCTGTCTAGGTTGGTCGTAACTTTCCCTCCAAGGAGTAAGCATCTTTTAATTTCATGGCTGCAATCACCATCTGCATTGATTTTGGAGCCCCCGAAAATAAAGTCAGCCACTCTTTCCACTGTTTCCCGATCTATTGCCATGAAGTGATGGGACCAGATGCCATGATCTTTGTTTTCTGAATGTTGAACTTTAAGCCAACTTTTTCACTCTCCTCTTTCACTTTCATCAAGAGGCTCTTTAGTTCTTCTTCACTTTCTGCCATAAGGGTGGTGTCATCTGCATATCTGAGGTTATTGATACTTCTCTTGGCAATCTTGATTCCAGCTTGTGCTTCTTCCAGCCCACCGTTTCTCATGATGTACTCTGCATATAAGTTAAATAAGCAGGGTGACAACATACAGCCTTGACGTACTCCTTTTCGTATTTGGAACCAGTCTGTTGTTCCATGTCCAGTTCTAACTGTTGCTTCCTGACCTGCATATAGGTTTCTCAAGAGGCAGGTTGGGTAGTCTGATATTCCTATCTCTTTCAGAATTTTCCACAGTTTATTGTGATCCACACAGTCAAAGGCTTTGGCATAGTCAATAAAGCCGAAATAGATGTTTTTTCTGGAACTCTCTTGCTTTCTTGATGATCCAATGGATGTTGGCAATTTGATCTCTGGTTCCTCTGCCTTTTCTAAAATCAGAAGATCACACAGAACATAGCTTGTCTAACTCAATGAAACTAAGCCATGCCGTGTGGGGCCACCCAAGAAGGACGGGTCATGGTGGAGAGGTCTGACAGAATGTGGTCCTCTGGAGAGAAGAGAATGGCAAACCACTTCAGTATTCTTGCCTTGAGAACCCCATGAATAGTATGAAAAGGCAAAAAGATAGGACACTGAAAGATGAACTCCACAGGTCAGTAGGTACTCAATATGCTACTGGTGGTCAGTAGAGAAATAACTCCAGAAAGAACAAAAGGATGGAGCCAAAGCAAAAACAAAACCCAGTTGTGGATATAACTGGTGATAGAAGCAAGGTCCGATGCTATAAAGAGCCATATTGCATAGGAACCTGGAATATTAGGTCCATGAATCAAGGCAAATTGGAAGTGGTCACACAGGAGATGGCAAGAGTGAACATCAACATTCTAGTTGTCAGCGAACTAAGATGGGCCAGAATGGGTGAATTTAACTGAGATGACCATTATATCTACTACTGTGGGCAGGAATCCCTTAGAAGAAATGGAGTAGCCATCATAGTCAACAAAAGAGTCCGAAATGCAGTACTTGGATGCAATCTCAAAAACAACAGAATGATCTCTGTTTGTTTCCAAGGCAAACCATTCAGTATCACAATAATCCAAGTCTATACCCTGAGCAGTAACGCTGACGAAGCTGAACAGTTCTGTGAAGACCTGCAAGACCTTTTAGAACTAACAACCAAAAAAGATGTCCTTTTTCTTATAGGGGACTGGAATGCAAAAGTAGGAAGTCAAGAGATACCTGGAGTAACACTCAAATTTTGCCTTGGAGTACAGAACGAAGCAGGGAAAAGGCTAACAGTTTTGCCATGAGAACGCACTGGTCATAGCAAGCACCCTCTTCCAACAACACAAGAGAAGACTCTACACATGGACATTACCAGATGGTCAACACCAAAATCAGATTGATTATATTCTTTGCAGCCAAAGATGGAGAAGCTCTATACAGTCAGCTAAAACAAGCCTGGGAGATGACTGTGGCTCAGATCGTGAACTCCTTATTGGCAAATTCAGACTTAAATTGTAGAAAGTGAGGAAAACCACTAGACCATTCAGGTATGACCTAAATCAAATTCCTTATGACTATATAGTGGAAATGAAAAATAGATTTAAGGGACTAGATCTGAGAGAGTGCCTGATGAACTATGGACGGAGGTTCATGACATTGTACAGGAGACAGGGATCAAGACTATCCCCAAGAAAAAGAAATGCAAAAAAGCAAAATGGCTGGCTGAGGAAGCCTTACAAATAGCTGAGAAAAGAAGGGAAGCGAAAAGCAAAGGAGAAAAGGAAAGATATACCCATTTGAATGCAGAGTTCCAAAGAATAGCAAGGAGAGATAAGAAAGCCTTCCTTAGGGATCAATGCAAAGAAATAGAGGAAAATAATAGAATAGTGAAAGAGTAGAGATCTCTTCAAGAAAATTAGAGATACCAACGGAACATTTCATGCAATGATGGGTTCGATAAAGGACAGAAATGGTATGGACCTAGCAGAAGCAGAAGATACTAAGAAGAGGTGGCAAGAATACACAGAAGAACTGTACAAAAAATATCTTCACGACCAAGATAATCACAATGGTGTGATCACTGACCTAGAGCCAGACATCCTGGAATGTGAAGTCAAATGGGCCTTAGGAAGCATCACTATGAACAAAGCTAGTGGAGGTGATGTAATCCCAGTTGACCTATTTCAAATCCTAAAAGATGATGCTGTGAAAGGGCTACACTCAGTATGCCAGCAAATTTGGAAAACTCAGCAGTGGCCACAGAACTGGAAAACGTCAGTTTTCATTCCAGTCCCAAAGGAAGGCAACGCTAAAGAATGCTCAAACTACCGCACAATTGCACTGATCTCACATGCTAGTAAAGTAATGCTCAAAATTCTCCAAGCCAGGCTTCAGCAATATGTAAATTCCATTAGTAATTTATTTTTCCTGTACATATCTTTGGATTGTTTTGTGTTATTGGCTTTTAGGTTGTTTTTGTTTTTTGTATTATGTGAGGAAATTAACCCCTTGTCTGCCATCAGTTCACTCACTCAGTCATGTCCAATGCTTTGTGACCCCATGGACTGCAGCACATCAGGCTTCCCTGTCCATCACCAGCTCCTGGAGCTTGCTCAAACTCATGTCCATTGAGTCAGTGATGCCATCCAGCCATCTCATCTTTTCCAGCATCAGGGTTTTTCCCAATGAGTCAGTTCTTCACATCAGGTGGGCAAAGTTTTGGAGTTTCAGTTCAGCATCAGTCCTTCCAATGAATATTTAGGACTGATATCGTTTAGGATTGACTGGTTTGTTCTGTTGTCTGTAATATATGTGGTTAATATCTTTCTCACATTGTCACTCATCTTTTGATTTTGTTTATGATGGTGCCAGGTAAATTTTTTTATTGAAATATAGTTGATTTACATGTTGTGTCAGTCTCTGCTGTACAGCAAAAGGACTCATATATACCTTATGCACATACATACCTTCTTTTTCTATATTCTTCTCCTTGTGGTTTATCCCAGGGGATTGGACATAGTTCCCCGTAGTATACAGTAGGAACTTGTTGTTTCTCCATTCTAAATGTCATTGTTTGCATATACTAACCCTAAGCTCCCAGCCTATCCTTATTCTTCCCCTGTACCCCTTGGCAACCACAGCTCTGTTCTCTATGTCTGTGAATGTGTTTCTGTTTTGTAGACAGGTTCATTGGTGCCATATTTTAAGTTCAACAAAGAAGTGATATCATACAGTATTCATCTGTCTCTTTATGTCTTATTTCACTTAATGTGATAATCTCTAGTTGCATCCATATTACTACAAATGGCATTTTGTAATTTTTAATGGCCGAGTAGTATTCCATTATACGTATACCTCATCTTTTTCCATTCATCTGTCAATTGATATTTAAGTTGCTTGCATGTCTTGGCTGTTGTGAATAATGCTGTTATGAACATAGGGATGCATGTGTCTTTTGGAATGATAGTTTTGTCCATATATATGCCCAGGAGTTGGATTGCTGAATCACATGGCAATTCTATATTTAGTTATCTAAGGACCCGCCATACTGTTCTCCATAGTGGCTGCACAACTTACATCCCCACCAGCAGTGTAAGAGGGTTCCCTTTTTGCCACATGCTCTCCAGTATTTGTTATTTGTCGATTTTTTAACGATGACTATTCTGACCAGTGTGCGGCAGTACCTTTTTGTAGTTTTGATTTGCATTCTCTAATAATTAGTGATGTTGAGCATCTTTTCATTTGCCTACTGGCCATTCATGTGTCTTCTTTGAAGAAATGTCTATTAAGGTCTTCTGCTCATTTTCTGATTGGGTTGTTTGGTTTCTTGTTGAGTTGTATAAACTTTGTATATTTTGGAAATTAAGTCTTTGTCTGTTGCATCATTTGCAAATATTTTCTTCCATCCTGTAGGTTGTCTTTTTTATGATTTCTTTTGCTGTGCCAAAGCTTGTAACTTTGATTAGGTCCTATTTGTTTATTTTTGTTTGTTTTTATTGCTGTTGCCTTGGAACACTGACCAAAGAAAACATTACCTTGATTTCTGTCAGAGAATGTTTTGCATATGGTCTCTTCTAGGATTTTTATGGGTCATGCCTTATACTTAAATCTTTAAGCCATTTTGAGTTTATTTTTGTGCATTGATTTACATGCAGCTGTACAACTTTCCCATCAGCATTTGCTGAAGAGACTTTTTCCCCATTTTATTTCTTACCTCCTTTGTCAAAGATTAATTGACCGCAGGTGTATGGGTTTATTTCTGGACTCTCTATTCTGTTTCATTGATCCATATATCTGTTTTTGTGCCAATACCACACTGTTTTAATTACTGTAGCTTTTGTAGTGCTGTCTGGAGTCTGGGAGAGTTATGCCTCCTGCTTCACTCCCCGTCCCCCAAACCATGCTTGCTTTGGCAGTTCTTGGTCTTTTATCAGTTCAGTTCAGTCGCTCAGTTGTGTCCAACTTTCTGCAACTCCAAGAACTGTAGCACACCAGGTCTCCCTGTCCATCACCAACTCCCGGAGTCTACCCAAACCCATGTCCATTGAGTTGGTGATGCCATCCAACCATCTCATCCTCTGTCGTCCCTTTCTCCTCCTGCCCTCAATCTTTCCCAGCATCAGGGTCTTTTCAAATGAGTCAGCTCTTGGTATGAGGTGCCCAAAGCAGTCTTTCATGGTTCCATATAAATTTTTGGATTATTTTAGTTCTGTGAAAAATGTCATGGGTAATTTGATAGGGGTCACATTAAATCTGTAGATCGTTCTGAGTGGTATTGCTCTTTTTACAATATTAATTCTTCCAATCCAAGAGCATGAACTATCCATTTGTTTGAATCCTCTAATTTCCTTTATTAGTGTTTTATAGCTCTCAGTGAATAAGTCTTTCACTTCCTTAGTCAGGTGTATTCCTTAGTATTTTTGGTGGGGGAGTGTGATTTTAAAAGTTTTTTTTTTTTTTAATGTTCCTTTATGATGTTTCGTTTTACTATAAAGAAATACAACTGACTTCTGAATGTTAATCTTGTATCCTGCTACTTAACTAAATTCACTTATTAGATCTAGTAGTTTATGTATGGAGTCCTTGTGGTTTTTTATATATAGTATCATGTCATCTACATATATTGACAGTTTTATTGTGATTTTTGACTTCTCTTTTGTTAATGTACTATATTACATTGATTGATTTGCATATGTTGAACCACCTTTGTGAACTTGGGATAAATCCCAACTTGGTTGTGGTGTACAGTCTCTTATATGTGCTGTTGGTTTGGTTTGCTAGTATCTTGAGAATGTTTGTATTTATATTCATCAAAGCTATTGGCCTGTAATTTTCTGTTTTGGTGGTATTTTTGTCTGGTTTTGGTATCAGGGTGATGGTGGCTTTGTAGAATGACTTTGGGAGTGTCCTCTTCAGTATGTTGGGAGAAACTGAGAAGGCTTGGTATAATTTTTTGTATTATTGGTAGAATTTGCCTGTGAAGCCATTTGGTCCTGGATTTTTGTTTATAGGAAGTATTTTTGTTTTTTAGATTACAGATTTTATTTCACTTCTAGTGATTGGTTTGTTCAAATTATCTATTTCTTCTTGACTCAGTTTTGGTGGGCCTCCTTAAGGCCTTTGTTTCAAAGTCTGTTTTGACTCATACAAGTATTGCAGCTCCTACTTTTGTGTCATTTCTGTTTGCATGAAATATCTTTTTCTATCTCCTTCCTTTCAATCTGTGTTGTGTCCTTTGTCCCTCCAAGGTGGGTCTCTTGGAGGCCGCATGCTGTATGTAGGCTTTTGGTTTTTTATCCAGTCTGCCACTCTGTGTTTTGATTGGAGCATTCAGTCCATTGACATTTAAGGTAACTGATACATATGTTTCTCCTGTTTTCACTAATCATGATCACATACTCTGTGGCCCAAACCAGACATATTTGAGTCATCATACCAAGCTTTTTCCTTTTCTCTAACCTCTTAGATAAATTCAGGCCTGAAAATTTCTGTTTTTCAGATTGAGGTTCATGTGTGTATACATACTCAGTCATGTCCAACTATTTGCGACCCAATGGACTGTAGCCCACAGGGTCCTCTGTCCGTGGGATTCTCCAGGCAAGAATACTGGAGTAGGTTGCCATGCCCTCCTCCAGGGGATCTTCCCAACCCAGGGATCAAACCCACGTCTCTTATGTCTCCTCCATTGGCAGGAGGGTTCTTTACCACTAGCACCGCCTGGAAAAGCCCAATATTACTCTTAGTTACCTGTGTGTTATGTGTGTTAGTTACTCAGTCGTGTCTGACTCTTTATGACCCCATGGACTGTAGCCCACCAGGCTTCTCTATCCTTGGAATTCTCCAGGCAAGAATACTGGAGTGGGTTGCCGTTTCCTTCTCCAGAGGAACTTCCCAACCCAGGGATTGAACCCTGGTCTCCTGCATCGAAGGGAGATTCTTTACTGTTTGAGCTACAGGGTAGTCCTATTTATTGCCATTTTAAATGTTTTCTAGTTGATTCTGTGGTTTTTCTTTTTACTTTTTTTTGTGTGTGGTTTGATGATTTCCTTTTATGCTTGAGTTAGATTTTGTTTTTTGTAGATCTATCATATGTTTTAGTTTGTGCTTTTCAAGTATGTTAACTCCTTCATATTAAATATAAGTGCTTGTTTTATTTAGACTGATAGTCATATAGGCTCAAACGTGTCCTAAAAAAAGAATTTTCTTACATTTTCTTACTGTCCTTCCCCACATTTTATGATGTTGATTTCCTTTTTCACGTCTTCGTGCTTATCCTTTAGCCGTTCTTGTCTTTATCATCACTTTCACAAATATTTTTTTTTCCCTTTTTGATCTGTATACTGGCTAATTTAAGTGATTTAGTTTCCAATTGTGATTTTCTCATTCCTTTATGTTCCTGCTGCTTTTCTATTTAGAGAAAACCTTTCAATATTTCCCTTAGGGTAGTTTTAGTATTGCTGTATTCTTTTAGTTTTGCTTATCTGGGAAATTCTTTATTTGCTCTCCTGTTCTAAATGATAATCTTGCTGGGTGGAGTATTCTAGGTTTCAGACTTTACCTTTTCAAGACTTTGAATATACTTTGCCACTTCATCTGGCATGCAGCATTTCTGTAGAGAAATCATATGATAACCTTATGGGAATTCCCTTGTAATTAACACTTTGTTTTTCTCAAGCTGCTTCTAGAATTCTCACTTTAACTTTTGCCATTTTTATTATAATAAGTCTTGGTGTAGGTCTGTTTGGGTTCACTTGTTTGGGACAGTCTGTGTTTCTTGCATCTGGATATCTGTTTCCTTATATAGGTTTGGGAAGTTTTCAGCCAGAATTTCTTCAAATACATTTTCAATTCTCTTTTCTTCTTCTTCTGGAATCTCTATTAAGCATAGATTGGCATGCTTTATATTATCCCATAGGTCTCTTATATTGCTTTCCTTTTTTCTTCATTTGGTTTTCTGTCTACTGTTTTGATTGAGTAATTTCCATTATTCTGTCTTCCAGATCACTTATCCTTTCTTCTGCTTATTCATTCTGAGCCTTGAGCTCAGCTTTCATCCCGGCAAATGAGTTTTCTAATTTTTCTTGGCTCCTCATAGTTTATAGTTCCTTTTTACACTAATCTGCATTTCTGTTGATAGCCCTTCTTAATGCTTTCAGTATTTTCATTGCCTACTTTTTGAACTTGGTGTCTGTTTTACTGAAGAGGTCTGTTTCATTGTTTGTTCCTTCAACAGAATTTTCTTGGTCTTTTAACTGGGAGTGCCCCCTCTGCTGCTTCATTTTGGTTTTATTTCTCTTACTCTGTAAGTCTAGGAGAAATAATTATCTACCATAGGCTTAAAGAGAGCTATGTGTGTTAGTATTCCTGCATAGCTTATGTGGGTTTAATAATTTTTTTTTGGTTTGAGGCTGTTTTTGGTTTGGATGCTTGCCATCTATTTCCTTAGCTTGTGCTGGGCTTTATCCCCTTGATAGGTGGTGTGCAGGTGCCCAGCCTTTGCATGCTCCCAGGGAGGCAGGGCCTGTGGTTGCCACCCAGTTGTGGGATCCTCAGTGGTGGCAGTGGTCTGTGCCTGCCTTTGGAGATTGAGATGGCAGTGGTATCTCATGCCTGCCACTGGAGCCTATGTAGGTAGTACCCTGCCTCCTGAGAGCACATGAAGAGAAAGGAACTCCTATAGCAGTCCTGTCTCTCTCCTCCTGTGCCCCACAACAATGGCACCTTGCCTCTCTGGTGGACCCAAGCTTCTTTCCTTATTCCGTTGGTTGTGGTGCACCATACCCTAGCCCCTCAGGCTGTCTCCAGGCAACCAACCCCAGTCCTTACCCTGTGTCTGACCTCCAAAGCTCGAGCCTCAGTACCAGCTCCTGCCCACCCCAGCCAGGGAGTGTCTCAGGCTGGGGAGTGTCTCAGGCTGGGGAGTGTCTCAGGCTGGGGAGTGTCAGGTGGCAGCACGGACAGACCAACTATGCAGGTCTCTCTTCGCTTTGCCCCCTGCAAACTGGTTGTTGCACTCTTCTCCGAAGTTCCCCCTCTGTTCTGGTTGATCTCCCTGCCAGTGAGGGAACTTCCCAGCATGTGGAAAGCTTTCCTCTTTCACAGTTCCCTCACAGGGGCACAGCTCCCATCCCAATTCCCTTCTTTTTTTTTAAATCACCCATTTTATTTATATTTACTTATTTAATGTCTGTGTTGGGTCTTTGTTGTTCCATGAGCTTTTTCTCTAATTGTAGTGTGCAAGCTTCTCATTGTGGTGGTTTCTGTTGTTGCTGGATGGAGCACAGGCTCTAGGGCATGAGGGCTTCAGTAGTTGCAGCTTCCAGGCTCTAGAGCACAGGCTTAGCAGTTTTGATGCATGGGCTTAGTTGCTCTGTGGCATGTGGGATCTTCCTGGGTGAGGGATGAAACCCATTTCTCCTGCATTGGTAGGCGGATTCTTTACCACTGAGCCACCAAGGAAGCCCTCCCAATTCCCCTCTTCCTTTTCTTTTTTTTTTTATTTTGTCCTACCCAGTTATGTAGAGATTTTTCTCACCCCTCTGGAAGTCTGAGGTTTTCTGCTAGCGTTTAGTAGATGTTCTGTGAGAATCAGTCCACATTTCAAGTATTTTTGATGTATTTTGTGGGAGAAGGTAAGCTCCATGTCTTATTCCTCCATCATCTAGATGCAATCTATTCACCAAGTAGATTTTCACAAATATTTTCATATGGTCAAATTGATGAAGCATCTCTTTTAAAGAAGGATCATAGCCTTAAAAATGAAATCTATTTATGTTATTTCTTAATTTATCTTTGGTATTTCACTATTGCCTTTTACTGGTTAAATTTGAATCTTCTTATTCTGACATATAAGATTTTTTTTTATCCCTTTTCTACTTCACTTTTCTCCTTTTGTCTGCCAAACAAACTCCTTTTGAAAGTCTCCCTGAAGTTCCATGTTCATGCATATTGGTGTTTTTGTCTGACTGCTTCACATGGGAAGATACACAAAGACAAGTCCTCTGTTAAAGGTGATTTTGTAAGTCCAGAGTCTTGTACAGTATCTGGCATGCTTACTTTGTTGATTAAATAAATGATTGGAGGGAGGAACTAAGATGGTGGAGGAGTAGTATGGGGAGAACACTTTTTCCCCCACAAATTCATCAAAAGAACATTTAAACGCCGAATAAATTCCACAAAACAACTTCTGAATGCCGGCAGAGGACATCAGGCACCCAGAAAAGCAACCCATGTCTTCAAAAGGAGGTAGGAAAAAATATATAAGACAAAAAAAGAGACAAAAGAGGGAGGGATGGAGCTCCATCCCGGGAAGGGAGTCTTAAAAAGAGAGAAGTTTCCAAACACCAGGAAACCTTCTCACTGCCGAATCTGTGCCTAGCTTTGGAAGCACAGAGGGCAACATAACAGGGAGGAAAAATAAATAAACAATTAAAACCCACAGATTAGGAGCCCTACGGTAACTCCCCCAGCCGAGAAGCAGCGCAGACGCCTGCATCCGCCATTAGCAAGCGGGGGCTGGGCAGGGAGGTGCAGCGCGGGCTGCATCGCTTAGAGTAAGAATCTGGCCTGAATACCCCGAGTGCTATCTGAGCAAAATAATTTGGGCTAGCAAACCAGACTGTGGGATATCTACCACGCGAAAAGCCAGCCCTAACCTAAGACACCGCCAGGCCTGCGCACGGAACAAAGGATTGTACAGAGATAGCCGGCTGCAGACCGTCCCCCTCTGGTGACAGGCAGCCAGAGCCGGAAGGGGGCAATCGCAGCCCCAGAGAGACATTATCTACAAAACTGTAAGCAGGCTTTTTTGCTAACTAAAACTTCTTGGGGGTCTGGACAGTCAACATCCGCTTGAGAAGGTGCGCCAGTTGTACACCTAGATAATGGAGGGGTGGGGAGGCGATAAGTCGCAGCAATCGCGCTCGCCAAACACCTCATCACGTGAGCCGCTGGGACCTGGGAAGGGCACAAAACGCTGGCGCAACCGAGTTTGCGCCTCTGAGGACTACCTGAGTGCCTGAACCTGAGCGGCTTAGACATGGGAGGTGCAAGCAGCCCAGGGCCGGCCACAGATGGTTCCTGGTGGAGCAACCTAGAGCCTGAGCAGTGTGGGCAGGGAGGCTACACCTGCCGTGAGCGGAGGCAGGCCCAGTGTGGCTGAGGCACTGCGAGCACACGTCAGTGTTATTTGTTTGCAGCGTCCCTCCCTCCCCACAGCGCGACTGAACAAGTGAGCCTAAAAAAAAAAAAAAAAAAAAAAGTGTCCACCACCGTCCCCTTTGTGTCAGGGCGGAAAACAGACACTGAAGAGACCAGCAAATGGAAGAAGCTATAACAGAGGGAACCGCCTTGGAAGCTACAGGCAATAGATTAAAACCCTGTGGTTAGAACTGAATACATGGAAAGGGGCCTATAGATCTTGAGAAATATAAGTCGGACCAAGGAACTAGCAGAAAATGAACTGACCCCACAATACCCAAAACAAAATCACAGAAAGTCCGAGATATATTTTTACTATTTTTATGATCATTCTTTCTTTATTTTTTTTTTAATTTTTAAAAAAATTTTAAGTCCTCTATTATTCCTTTAATTTTCACTTTTATAACCTACTATTACTTTGCAAAAAAAAAACCCTATTTTTTTTTTAGAAAGCAAACTTCATATATATATTTTTCATAATTTTTGTGACCTGGTTTTTTTTTTTCTTATTTTCTTTAACATTGTATTTTTGAAATTCCAAACTCTACTGTAGATTTTTAATTTTAGCTTTTTGGTATTTGTTATCAATTTTATACCTATATGTATATATTTTTTTATATAATTTTTGTGACTTTTTTTTTCTCTTTCTTTCTCTTTTTCTTTTATATAACATTGTATATCTGAAATTCCAAACTCTACTCTAGATTTTTAATTTATGCTTTTTGGTATTTGTTATCAATTTTGTACCTATATTTTCTTTATAATTTTTGCGACTTGGTTTGTATTTGTTTGTATTTCTCTCTTTCTTTTTCTTCTTCTTTTTTTTTAACATTGTATTTTTGAAATTCCAGACTCTAGATTTTTAACGTTTGTTTTTTGGTATTTGTTATCAATTTTGTACCTATATTTTCTTTATAATTTTTGCGACTTGGTTTGTTTTTGTTTGTTTGTTTGTTTTTTCGTTCTCTCTTTTTCTTCTTCTTTTTTTTAACATTGTATTTTTGAAATTCCAGACTCTACTCTAGATTTTTAACTTTTGCTTTTTGGTATTTGTTATCAACTTTGTACCTATATTTTCTTTATAATTTTTGCGACTTGGTTTGTTTTTTTTCTCTCTTTCTTTTCCTTCTTCTTTTCTTTAACACTGTATTTTTGAAATTCCAAACTCTATTCTAGATTTTTAATTTTTGCTTTTATGTATTTGTTACCAATTTTGTACCTTTAAGAACCCAATCTTCAGTACTCATTTTTCACTAGGGAGTGAGATTACTGGCTTGACTGTTCTCTCCCTCTTTGGACTCTCGTTTTTCTCCACCAGGTCACCTGTGTCTCCTCCCTAACCCCTCTCTACTCTATGTAACTCTGTGAATTTCTGTGTGTTCCAGATGGTGGAGAACACTTAGGGAACTGATTACTGGCTGGATCTGTCTCCCTCCTTTTCATTCCCCCTTTTATCCTCCTGGCCACCTCTGTCTCCTTCCTCCTTCTTCTCTTCTCTGTATAATTCCGTGAACATCCTGAGTGGTCCAGTTGTGGAGTGCACATAAGGAAGTGATTACTGGCTAGCCTGCTCTTTCCTCTACTGATTCCACCTCATCTCATTCGGGTCACCTCTAACTCCCTTCTCCCTCTTCTCTTCTCCGTGTAACGCTGTGAACCTCTCTGGGTGGCCCTCACAGTGGAGAAACTTTTCATTTTTAACGTAGATGTTTTATCATTGGTGCTGTATAGAAGGAGAAGTTTTGAAACTACTGTAAAAATAAAACTGATAACTGGAGGCAGGAGGCTTAAGTCCAACCCCTAACTCCAGGGAACTCCTGACTCCAGGGAACATTAATTGACAGAAGCTCATCAAACGCCTCCATACCTACATGAAACCAAGCACCACACAAGGGCCAACAAGTTCCAGGGCAAGACATACCAAGCAAATTCTCCAGCAACACAGGAACACAGCCCTGAGCTCCAAGACACAGGCTGCCCAAAGTCACCCCAAAACCATAGACATCTCATAACTCATTACTGGACACTTCATTGCACTCCAGAGAGAATAAATACAGCTCCACCCACCAGAACACCGACACAAGCTTCCCTAACCAAGAAACCTTGACAAGCCACCTCTACAAACCCACACACAGCGAGGAAATGCCACAATAAAGAGAACTCCACAAACTGCCAGAATACAGAAAGGACACCCCAAACTCAGCAATTTAAACAAGATGAAGAGACAGAGGAATACCCAGCAGGTAAAGGAACAGGATAAATGCCCACCAAACCAAACAAGAGAGGAAGAGGTAGGGAATCTACCTGATAAAGAATTCCTTATAATGATAGTGAAATTGATCCAAAATCTTGAAATCAAAATGGAATCACAGATTAATAGCCTGGAGACAAGGATTGAGAAGATGCAAGAAAGGTTTAACAAGGACCTAGAAGAAATAAAAGAGAGTCAATATATAATGAATAATGCAATAAATGAAATCAAAAACACTCTGGAGGGAACAAATAGTAGAATAACAGAGGCAGAAGATAGGATTAGTGAATTAGAAGATAGAATGGAAGAAATGAATGAATCAGAGAGGAAAAAAGAAAAACGAATTAAAAGAAATGAGGACAATCTCAGAGACCTCCAGGACAATATTAAATGCTACAACATTGGAATCATAGGGGTCCCAGAAGAAGAAGACAAAAAGAAAGACCATGAGAAAATACTTGAGGAGATAATAGTTGAAAACTTCCCTAAAATGGGAAAGGAAATAATCACCCAAGTCCAAGAAACCCAGAGAGTCCCAAACAGGATAAACCCAAGGCGAAACACGCCAAGACACATATTAATCAAATTAACAAAGATCAAACACAAAGAACAAATATTAAAAGCAACAAGAGAAAAACAACAAATAACACACAAGGGAATTCCCATAAGGATAACAGCTGATCTTTCAATAGAAACTCTCCAAGCCAGGAGGGAATGGCAAGACATACTTAAAGCGATGAAAGAAAATAACCTACAGCCCAGATTATTGTACCCAGCAAGGATCTCATTCAGATATGAAGGAGAAATCAAAAGCTTTACAGACAAGCAAAAGCTGAGAGAATTCAGCACCACCACACCAGCTCTCCAACAAATACTAAAGGATATTCTCTAGACAAGAAACACAAAAACAGTGTATAAATTCGAACCCAAAACAATAAAGTAAATGGCCATGGGATGATAATTATTAATAATTACCTTAAACGTAAATGGGTTGAATGCCCCAACCAAAAGACAAAGACTGGCTGAATGGATACAAAAACAAGACCCCTACATATGCTGTCTACAAGAGACCCACCTCAAAACAGGGGACACATACAGACTGAAAGTGAAGGGCTGGAAAAAGATTTTCCATGCAAATAGGGACCAAAAGAAAGCAGGAGTAGCAATACTCGTATCAGACAAAATAGACTTTAAAACAAAGGCTGTGAAAAGAGACAAAGACGGTCACTACATAATGATCAAAGGATCAATCTAAGAAGAAGATATAACAATTATAAATATATATGCACCCAACATGGGAGCACCGCAATATGTAAGGCAAATGCTAACAAGTATGAAAGGAGAAATTAACAATAACACAATAATAGTGGGAGACTTTAATACCCCGCTCACACCTATGGATAGATCAACTAAACAGAAAATTAACAAGGAAACACAAACTTTAAATGATACAGTAGACCAGTTAGACCTAATTGATATCTATAGGACATTTCATCCCAAAACAATGAGTTTCACCTTTTTCTCAAGTGCACACGGAAGCTTCTCCAGGATAGATCACATCCTGGGCCATAAATCTAGCCTTGGTAAATTCAAAAAAATTGAAATCATTCCAAGCATCTTTTCTGACCACAATGCAGTAAGATTAGATCTCAATAACAGGAGAAAAACTATTAAAAATTCCAACATATGGAGGCTGAACAACACGGTGCTGAATTATCAACAAATCACAGAAGAAATAAAAAAAGAAATCAAAATTTGCATAGAAACGAATGAAAATGAAAACACAACAACCCTAAACCTGTGGGACATTTTAAAAGCAGTCCTAAGGGGAAAGTTCATAGCAATACAGGCATACCTCAAGAAACAAGAAGAAAGTCAAAGAAATAACCTAACTCTACACCTAAAGCAACTAGAAAAGGAAGAAATGAAGAAGTCTAGGGTTAGTAGAAGGAAAGAAATCTTAAAAATTAGGGCAGAAATAAATGCAAAAGAAACAAAAGAGACCATAGCAAAAATCAACAAAGCCAAAAGCTGGTTATTTGAAAGGATAAATAAAACTGACAAACCATTAGGCAGACTCATCAAGAAACAAAGGGAGAAAAATCAAATCCATAAAATTAGAAATGAAAATGGAGAAATCACAACAGACAACACAGAAATACAAAGGATCATAAGAGACTACGATCAGCAATTGTATGCCAATAAAATGGACAGCGTGGAAGAAATGGACAAATTCTTAGAAAAGTACAACTTTCCAAAACTGAACCAGAAAGAAATAGAAAATCTTAACAGACTCATCACAAGCACGGAAATTGAACCTGTAATCAGAAACCTTCCAGCAAACAAAAGCCCAGGTCCAGGCTTCACAGCTGAATTCTACCAAAAATTTAGAGAAGAGCTAACACCTATCCTACTCAAACTCTTCCAGAAAATTGCAGAGGAAGGTAAACTTCCAAACTCATTCTATGAGGCCACCATCACCCTAATACCAAAACCTGACAAAAATGCCACAAAAAAAGAAAACTACAGGCCAATATCACTGATGAACATAGATGCAAAAATCCTTAACAAAATTCTAGCAATCAGAATCCAACAACACATTAAAAAGATCATACACCATGACCAAGTGGGCTTTATCCCAGGGATGCAAGGATTCTTCAATATCTGCAAATCAATCAATGTAATACACCACATTAACAAATTGAAAAATAAAAACCATATGATTATCTCAATAGACACAGAGAAAGCCTTTGACAAAATTCAACATCCATTTATGATAAAAACTCTCCAGAAAGCAGTAATAGAAGGAACATACCTCAACATAATACAAGCTATATATGACAAACCCACAGCAAACATTATCCTCAATGGTGAAAAATTGAAAGCATTTCCTCTAAAGTCAGGAACAAGACAAGGGTGCCCACTTTCACCATTACTATTCAACATAGTTTTGGAAGTTTTGGACAGAGCAATCAGAGCAGAAAAAGAAATAAAAGGAATCCAAATTGGAAAAGAAGAAGTAAAACTCTCACTATTTGCAGATGACATGATCCTCTACATAGAAAACCCTAAAGACTCCACCAGAAAATTACTAGAACTAATCAATGATTATAGTAAAGTTAGAGGATATAAAATCAACACACAGAAATCCCTTGCATTCCTATACACTAATAATGAGAAAACAGAGAAATTAAGGAAACAATTCCATTCACCATTGCAACGAAAAGAATAAAATACTTAGGAATATATCTACCTAAAGAAACTAAAGACCTATATACAGAAAACTATAAAACACTGGTGAAAGAAATCAAAGAGGACACTAATAGATAGAGAAATATACCATGTTCGTGGATTGGAAGAATCAATATAGTGAAAATGAGTATACTACCCAAAGCAATCTATAGATTCAGTGCAATCCCTATCAAGCTACCAACAGTATTCTTCACAGAGCTAGAACAAATAATTTCACAATTTGTATGGAAATACAAAAAACCTCAAATAGCCAAAGCTATATTGAGAAAGAAAAATGGAACTGGAGGAATCAACCTGCCTGACTTCAGGCTCTACTACAAAGCCACAGTCATCAAGACAGGATGGTACTGGCACAAAGACAGAAATATAGATCAATGGAACAAAATAGAATGCCCACAGATAAATGCATGCACATATGGACACCTTATCTTTGACAAAGGAGGCAAGAATATACAATGGATAAAAGACAATCTCTTTAACAAGTGGTGCTGGGAAAACTGGTCAACCACTTGTAAAAGAATGAAACTAGAACACTTTCTAACACCATACACAAAAATAAACTCAAAATGGATTAAAGATCTAAACGTAAGACCAGAAACTATAAAACTCCTAGAGGAGAACATAGGCAAAACACTCTCCAATATACATGACAGCAGGATCCTCTATGACCCACCTCCCAGAATATTGGAAATAAAAGCAAAAATAAATGGGACCTAATTAAACTTAAAAGCTTCTGCACAACAAAGGAAACTATAAGCAAGGTGAAAAGACAGCCTTCAGAATGGGAGAAAATAATAGCAAATGAAGCAACTGACAAACAACCAATCTCAAAAATATACAAGCAACTCCTACAGCTCAATTCCAGGAAAATAAATGACCCAATCAAAAAATGGGCCAAGGAACTCAATAGACATTTCTGCAAAGAAGACATACAGATGGCTAACAAACACATGAAAAGATGCTGAACATCACTCATTATCAGAGAAATGCAAATCAAAACCACTATGAGGTACCATTTCACGCTGGTCAAAATGGCTGCGATCCAAAAGTCAATAAGTAATAAATGCTGGAGAGGATGTGGAGAAAAAGGAACCCTCTTACAATGTTGGTGGGAATGCAAACTAGTACAGCCACTATGGAGAACAGTGTGGAGATTCCTTAAAAAACTGGAAATAGAACTGCCTTATGATCCAGCAATCCCACTGCTGGGCATACACACTGAGGAAACCAGAATTGAAAGAGACACGTGTACCCCAATGTTCATCGCAGCACTGTTTATAATAGCCAGGACATGGAAGCAACCTAGATGTCCATCATCAGATGAATGGATAAGAAAGCTGTGGTACATATACACAATGGAGTGTTATGCAGCCATTAAAAAGAATACATTTGAATCAGTTCTAATGAGGTGGATGAAACTGGAGCCTATTATACAGAGTGAAGTAAGCCAGAAAGAAAAACACCAATACAGTATACTAACGCATACATATGGAATTTAGAAAGATGGTAACAATAACCCTGTGTACGAGACAGCAGAAGAGACACTGATGTATAAAACAGTCTTTTGGACTCTGTGGGAGAGGGAGAGGGTGAGATGATTTGGGAGAATGGCATTGAAATATGTATAGTATCATATATGAAACGAGTCACCAGTCCAGGTTCGATGCACGATACTGGATGCTTGGGGCTGGTTCACTGGGACGACCCAGAGGGATGGTATGGGGAGGGAGGAGGGAGGAGGGTTCAGGATGGGGAACACGTGTATGCCTGTGGCAGATTCATTTTGATATATGGCAGAACCAATACAATATTGTAAAGTTTAAAAATAAAATTAAAAAAAAAAAGATTGAGGTGATCAGAGAACAATAGCTCAGAAGCAAAATATAACAATCATTCTATTACCTGTTCTTCTAATTTTCAAGTTTCCAAGAAAACAGCATAGTTGTGCTAGTACAGTTTATAACTCTTACGGTTTCACAATACCCATAGTTATCTGAAACAAAATGCTAAGCAGGTTTCTGTGGCAAAGAAGACCAGCGGCTGAAGAATTTGTGTCCTAATCTCCATGACAGCTAACTGTGGCCAGGTGATTAGGTTCTGGCCAGTAAAATAGGAGAAGTACTAAGTACAACTTAATACTTTTAAAAAGGGAAGTGCATGCCCTCCCCTCACTTTTTTCCTTTCCTGCTAGCAGGAATGGAAATGTGAGGACAGGAACTGGAGAAGCAATCCTAGACTAAATGATGGAAACTGTGTGTTGAGAATAAGAAAGCAGTAGGAGAGAGGGAGTCAGGGTGTCTGAGATGATGGTGCCTCCTTTTCAGCCCCATGCTGCTCATGCTTGGACTGTGACATGACACAAAAAGTAACTACTACCTTGTTTAAATCATTGTTATTTTGGCCTTTGTTACAGAAGTCATATTTGTATCCTAGGGAAATACAGTGCCCTTGGGTATCACGTCCCATCCCTGGGATTACTCCTTGCTAATCCTGTGTGACAAATTGGTATCAGGCAGTTAGGGAATTAGCAATGTGGATGATTTGGATCAAGGAAATGGTAACAGTATTATAAATTGAAAGAGGAAGAGGAGGAGAGGGAACAAGAGATGATTGTCAGCAGAGGTCATTGTTGAAAAGCCGCTTGTGAGGAGGTAAGCCTGCTCTCCATGGCTGTGGTGTAGAGTCACTCATGAACCTTTTCAGGACCAAATGGGCATCCCAGAAGAAGATGAAAGGAAGATTGTATGGAATAATACAAGGAAACACACTAAAAGAGTAGGCTAGGCTCTAGTCTGTGGCCATAAATTAATGAGGCCTAAAGCCTATGATTGTTAAAATGAAAGTCAAAAGTACCAATGCAGTAGGGAAAGGGCAAAAGATATGGTTCTGGCAAAATGGACCCTGGGCTCCCATTTCAGGCACCTGGTTCCCATTAATCTCTCATCCCTATAGACTTACAGAGCCTTCTGCCTGTCCCTAACTTTGCCTGAGCTGGTATGTAAATTAAACCAACAGCTTTAATCTTTATAACATTATAGCAGAAAAAATGAAGATAGTAAAAATCGAGGATGGAGCCAGAATCCATAGGATTCAAATATGTAGTAGCAAAATGCCCCAACAAGGGAACTGGGACAAAAGAACGAACCACCATAAAACCAGATCTTATTTCTTCTTTGAACCCCTATCTTCCCTTTACCCCTTTGCAAAATATGCATACATAGGTCGTGTTAAGAAAACCTTTTCCAGTTGGCCTTTTTCCAAGACAAGGGTACAGCTGGGCTGAAGGGCCACATGTTGAAGTTATTAATATGCCTATGCCCTTCTCCCCCACCGAGTTCACTGATCAAAGGCCCTGCCAGAGTAGCAATGGATAGCCTCGCATAATGGGAACTGAAATTCTACTTAAGAAACCAGCTTTGCCAAAACACACTACCTTTTAAAGTGAAACATTCCATGCACATATTAACCTGATTACAGAAAGGAAGGGGGCTCTTTTTTCCTTCTGTACCCTGCTAATAATTTTCTGTCAAGTCTGATTTGGCTTTAGCTGTACTCCAAGTTCTTGTGATGTGCCCTGATCACCAGTAAACTGAAAACAGAAGGTGCTGCACTAACTCTGAGACAGGATGCTCTGGCCATGAATTCAGACGCTGCAGAATTCAGTTCTTTGCCAACAAGGAAGGCCAGTGACTTTTTCAGTCTCTGACAACCAGCAGGCCTGCCTCTGATTCACACAGCGAAGGAATCACATGGAAAAAATGGTGGAAATAATTAAGGGTTCTTAGAGTTAACAGAAGCATCAGCTCATTACATGGGGCCCCTGCCTCCAAAGGGAGTGAACCATTGTTGCTGCTTAGGAAAACAACGACTAACAAAGCATTTTGAAGTCTCAGTCAGTTCCAGCCCCATGTTGAAGAATTGGTTAGGTAACAGAAATGGGAAACAAACCATATTTTAAGGAAGCAGTGTCATTTTTTTCTGTCCAATAAGCAAAAAGAAATACTTCATGGTTTATTTCACTGTATTACAGGATAACCTGGTACCTGCACAGCTGAGAAAATTTTGTCCCTAGACGGAGTATCAAAGATTGCAATATTGTGCAGCTGTCCAAATAGAGGGCCAGTCCACAGAGGGTCTGCACACGATGGCCACCTTTCTTTCCAACACATCAGAGGACAGTTCTTGGTGGAAGATAGGCAGATGAACTACATGGCTGCTTTGGGAGCCTCAAGCACTAGAATGTGGCAGATTACAGACTCTGTCAAGTTTTACAGTCTCTCAAATCCCAAGCTCCTTTGCCTACAATTATGAACATAAAGAAGCACAGACTTCTCTGGGAAGAAATATGTTTTATAAGAAAGATTTCTTGTAGGGCTCTGTCCTTATGTTTGCACAAACTCTAAGGTGTGGAGCAGTTGCTATATCCTCAAGAGAGTCCAGCAACACCCTAGACAAACAAGAAGTAAAGAAAGGGCAGAAGTGGTCTAAGCTAGTCATTTTCTGTTTGTGTTCAGCAACTAGAAAATTATTTGCTAATAAGGACCAAGGTCCTTTTCAGTGATGTCCTGTAACTTCAGGCAAATGTCCTGTCAAAACATATTAAAAACTTGAGGTTTTATCTGAATGGACCACTGGATAAGCGTAAATAGACATGCTATTCCATTGTCCCTGGTATGTCTGCTGGCTTCCTTTTCTTTTTTTGATATGTTCTCCTATTGTGAAAGCTAGAGGACTAATCCAGAGTGGATGTTCTGGATACCTTGCCTGGGTTCAGTGCTCCTCTTGACAGCCCTCCAGCTGTCTTCTAGAGTCCTGAAAGATCTGTTGCTTATAGATCAGAATATCTTATTAGCATGGGATTTATTTTCTCTTTTTCTTGGGCAATCAGAGGAGGCCATCTTCTAGATTAACATTGTTCATAATTTCTTATAGTTATGGTAGAGAAGACAAGAACAAGGTAGTTACTTAAAAAAAATACACTTGGCCTTTCAATCTCGCTTTTCTCTAAACAAGGAATGACCACTGATGAAATTCTCAACCACATGAGCCAAGAATCTGCAGTGATTCACTTCTTGGCACTCAGTAAAGAAGAACATGGTTTTAAAGTGCTGAGTCCAAACCTAAAACCGAATAAACGGGGATGCTTTGATCTTGAGTGCTTATCTTTATAAATTGTAGCTGCAGTGGTTGTAATTAGGTACCAAAATGTAGGAAATCATTTGTAAATTCTTGTTAGAGATTCACATGCAAGAGTATGTTATTATAGGCAGTCTTTATATCTAATGAACCTTTAAATTAAAAAAAACTACAATATAAATTATTCTTTAGAAAGAAAGCGAGGTTTCAGAAAATATTTCATTTCCTTTTGTAGATTTCTTTCATTTGTCTTTATCACACTATGATATGGTATGTTTTACCAAGAGAACATTTACTAAAAGGGTTGAGCAGCATGACTACCTTACTTGAATTTTTAAAATATAGAAAAAGAAATGAGTATCCCTCAGTGTATTGTAAGGAAAGCCATTATAACCAGTCACTATAAATGGGATCCCAATGCACATACATGGAAGGAAAGGAAGGAGGGAGGGAAAGAGAAGAGGGTGAGAAGGAGTGGGTAGAGAGGGAGGGGAGAGGAAAAGAAAGAAAGTAAAAAGAAAGCATGCAAGCTGAGGAGTGTGTACATATCAGTTCAGTTCAGTCACTCAGTTGTGTCTGACTCTTTGCAACTCCATTAACTGCAGCACGCCAGGCCTCCCTGGCATGCTCCGACTCCCGAAATTTACCCAAACTCGTGTCCATTGAGTCAGTGATGCCATCCGACTATCTCATCCTCTGTTGTCCCCTTCTCCTCCTGCCCTCAATCTTTCCCAGCATCAGGGTCTTTTCATATGAGTCAGCTCTTCACATCAGATGGCCAAAGTATTGGAGTTTCAGCTTCAACATCAGTCCTTCCAATGAGCACCCAGGACTGATCTCCTTTAGGATTGACTGGTTGGATCTCCTTGCAGTCCAAGGGACTCTCAAGAGTCTTCTCCAACACCACAGTTCAAAAGCATCAATTCTTTCGGCACTCAGCTTTCTTCACAGTCCAACTCTCATATCCATACATGACTACTAGAAAAACCATAGCCTTGACTAGACGGACTTTTGTTGGCAAAGTAATGTCTCTGCTTTTTAATATGCTATCTAGGTTGGTCATAACTTTCCTTCCAAGGAGTAAGCGTCTTTTAATTTCCTGGCTGTAGTCACCATCTGCAGTGATTTTGGAGCCCACAAAATAAAGTCAGCCACTCTTTCCACTGTGTTTCCCCATCTGTTTGCCATGAAGTGATGGGACTGGATGGCGTGATCTTCATTTTCTGAATGTTGAGCTTTAAGCCAACTTTTTCATTCTCCTCTTTCACTTTCATCAAGAGGCTCTTTAGTTCTTCACTTTCTGCCATAGGGGTGGTGTCATCTGCATATCTCCCGGCAATCTTGATTCCAGCTTGTGCTTCTTCCAGCCCAGCGTTTCTCATGATGTACTCTGCATATAAGTTAAATAAGCAGGGTGACAATATACAGCCTTGACCTACTCCTTTTCCTATTTGGAATCAGTCTGTTGTTCCATGTCCAGTTCTAACTGTTGCTTCCTGACCTGCATACAGGTTCTCAAGAGGCAGGTTGGGTGGTCTGGTATTCCCATCTCTTTCAGAATTTTCCACAGTGTATTGTGATCCACACAGCCAAAGGCTTTGGCATAGTCAATAAAGCAGAAATAGATGTTTTTCTGGAACTCTCTTGCTTTTTCCATGATCCAGCGGATGTTGGCAATTTGATCTCTGGTTCCTCTGCCTTTTCTAAAACCAGCTTGAACATCTGGAAGTTCATGGTTCACGTATTGCTGAAGCCTGGCTTGGAGAATTTTGAGCATTACTTTACTAGCGTGTGAGATGAGTGCAATTGTGCGGTAGTTTGAGCATTCTTTAGCATTGCCTCTCTTTGGGATTGGAATGAAAACTGACCTTTTCCAATCCTGTGGCCACTGCTGAGTTTTCCAAATTTGCTGGCATACTGAGTGTAGCCCTTTCACAGCATCATCTTTTAGGATTTGAAATAGTTCAACTGGAATTCCATCACCTCCACTAGCTTTGTTCATAGTAATGCTTTCTAAGGCCCACTTGACTTCGCATTCCAGGATGTCTGGCTCTAGGTCAGTGATCACACCATGGTGATTATCTGGGTCGTAAAGATCTTTTTTGTATAGTTCTTCTGTGTATTCCTGCCACCTCTTCTTAATATCTTCTGCTTCTGTCAGGTCCGTACCATTTCTGTCCTTTATTGAGCCCATCTTTGCATGAAATATCCCCTTGGTATCTCTAGTTTTCTTGAAGAGATCTCTAGTCTTTCCCATTCTATTGTTTTCCTCTATTTGTTTGCATTGATCACTGAGGAAGGCTTTCTTATCTCTCTTTGCTATTCTTTGGAACTCTGCATTCAAATGGGTATATCTTTCCTTTTCTCCTTTGCTTTTTGTTTCTCTTCTTTTTCCATAGTCCTTATGAAAAGATTTCAGACAGGAAGTTAAGGAGTAGGCAAGAGAATGGAGCTGGATGGAAACATAAGATATAATGGGCCTTTAGAAAGAGGATTAAGTGAAGTATTCTCAGCTATATCAGCTTTAACTATTGTTTAAAATTTTCTTTCATATTCCTTGCATTAAAACCTTACTGAAATTATTAAATTTTTACTAAATTCCTAAACAAAATAGTCTCATTTTTTTCACTTTTTCCTCCTGTGCCTATTGTCATCCAGAAAAGTTTTTCTGAGGGTTTAAAAAGCACATGATAATTCACTTACAGTAGTCTGAAAGAACAGAACATTCTAAGAAAAATTTAGAACTGTTTTAAGTTCTGTAAGTGTGCCAGGCACCTCATGATTCTGGGTACTTGCTTCAGTGGATTTGCTTTGCTGTGATGTCCAAGTGATAAGGGTGGGAGTAAATCACCAGGCTTATGGGAGAGAGATACCTTCGTCCCCCAGAATATCAAGATCAAACCCAAAATAGGTCAGTGACACAATTTTAAGCCTCAAAGTTCTTAACATTGATACAGGTTCAGGTTCCATTGTTCCCAGAACCACAGTGACTTTTTCATCACTAGTGTGATGTGTGATGGAGCTCATCACAGTGTCACTGTGCCAGAACATGCAAAACCAGGGCTGTGAGCTGGCTCTAGGCTGACAGAGGCACAGTGTGGCTGCACGAGACAGTGTTTGCATCTGAGCCTCTTCTCCATTGGGGTGCACCTGACATGGACCCACTTTTCTTGGCCCACTGTAATACTAAGCTCATTTGGTATAAGGTGTGATTTTTCTTTTGTTGTTTGTTATGTTTTAAATAACATTTAAAACACATTTTGTAAAAGTAGTATATTTGGGATAAAATTCAAACAGTTAAAAGGGAATACAATGAAAATTGTCTGACTCCCACTTTCCTCAAAACCAACCACTGTTACTAGTATCTTTTGAATCCATCAGATACTCATTGTGCACATACTCACATTCTTGTACATATAGATTTATATATGTATAAAGTAAAAAGGCAATGGCACCCCACTCCAGTACTCTTGCCTGGAAAATCCCATGGACGGAGGAGCCTGGTAGGCTGCAGTCCATGGGGTCACGAAGAGTAGGACAGGACTGAGCGACTTCCCTTTCACTTTTCACTTTCATGCATTGGAGAAGGAAATGGCAACCCACTTCAGTGTTCTTGCCTGGAGAATCCCAGGGACTGGGGAGCCTGGTGGGCTGCCGTCTCTGGGGTCACACAGAGTTGGATACGACTGAAGTGACTTAGCAGCAGCAGCAGCTTATTATATAACCTCTGTTGCATCTTGAATATTTAAAAACCCATCTTGTTTATTTACTGTGAAAAACACATAAGCAGAAAAGGGCTTAAAGAACTTAAAAGTCGAGTTTAACTGAATCATATAAAGGAAAATCTTATCACCCAGGTTAAGAAATAAAACCCCAGAAATCCAGAAGCACCTTCTTTTTTCCACATGCCCCTTTCTCATCACACCCTTAACATAATCACTGTCCTGGCTTTCATGGAAACTCCATTCTTTGTTTTCTCTAAAGTTTTACTTTGTAAGTATGCTGCTGCTAAGTAGCTTCAGTCGTGTCCAACTCTGTGTGACCCCATAGACGGCAGCCCAGCAGGCTCCCTCGTCCCTGGGATTCTCCAGGCAAGAACACTGGAGTGGGTTGCCATTTCCTTCTCCAATGCATGAGAGTGAAAAGTGAAAATGAAGTCGCTCAGTCGTGTCCGACTATTAGCGACCCCATGGACTGCAGCCTACCAGGCTCCTCCATCCATGGGATTTTCCAGGCAAGAGTACTGGAGTGGGGTGCCATTGCCTTCTCCCCTTTGTAAGTATAGATATATAAATAAAAGAATTTCCAGTTTGGGGTCTTCACAAAAAGGGCTGCTAGAAGAATGCTTTTGTGTTGCAAGTGAGTGCGTATGGATGAGTTTCTTTAGGGTATACAAATATGAGTGGAATTGCTGAGTTATATGTCCTGCATATCTCCATCTTTACTGTATAATGCCAGAGTGTTGTCCAGTTCACATGCCCACATTAGTTTTTAAGAGAATTCAAAATCTATAGCAACACTTGGTATTGTCAGATTTGTAGCTAATCTTGTGGATATGTGACATCAGCATCATTTTTTGCCTTTAATCTCTATCCCCCTGAGATTATGTTTTCACATGTTAATCAGCCTTTTGAATTTCTTCTTTTGTGAAGTGCCTGTTGAGGTTTTTGCCCATTTATCCACTTCCTGTTGTTTTATTAATGACTTTAGTGGGAGTTCTTTGCATATTGGAATACTAGTACTCTGCTTCATTATACATGTCGCTTTCTCTTCCTCCATGGCTTACATTTCATATTCTGCCTAGTGTCTTTTGATATGCCAAGAAGTTCTTAATGTTAATACAGTCAAATTTGTCAGCATCTCCCTTTCTCATAAATTATTTTTTAAAAAAGGAATCTCCAAGTTCATGAAAATATTCTTCTGTATTATCTTCTAAAATTTTAATATTGATTCGCTAAAAGAGATTTTAGGTCAATTATACATCAGAAAATGATGCTACAGAGGGGTCCAGTGTCATATTTTTTACCCTTGGATAGCCAGTTTTTCTGGTACCTTTTATTGAAAGGACCATTATTTTCCTACTCTGAATTTTGTCATAAATTAAGTATCCAAATATGTGTGGGTTTGCTTCTGGGCTCTCTCTTCTTTGTTCTCTTTGTCCATCTATGCACCTGTTCACATAGTTTTCATTGAAAGTGAAGTCGCTCAGTCGTGTTCAACTCTTTGCGACCCCATGGACTGTAGGCTACCAGGCTTCTCCATCCATGGGATTCTCCAGGCAAGAATACTGGAGTGGGTTACCATTTCCTTCTCCAGGGGATCTTCCTGACCCAGGGATCAAACCCAGGTCTCCCACATTGGAGGCAGACGCTTTAACCTTATAGCTCTATAATAAGCCTTTATATTGATAGAATGAGATATTCTATATGTTTATTCTTCAAGAGTGTTATGGTTCTTCTTGGTCTTTTGGATTTCCATATGTTTTAGTCTTCTCAGGCTTCTATAACAAAATATTCTATAACTAGATAGCTTACAAGGAGAAATTTATTTCTCCTAGTTTGGAATGCTAGAAATCTGAGATTAGAAAGCCCTTTTGGTCAAGTGAGAGCCCTCTTCCATGTTGCAGACTTCTTGTATCTGCATGTGGCAAAGAGTGAACTAGCTCCCTGGGGTCTCTTTTATAAAGGACACTAATCCAGTTCATGAGTATTGTGCTTTCTTGACCTAAGCACCTCCCAAAGACCTCCACTTGCTAATACTGCCACCTTGGGCATTAGGTTGTCAACATATGGACTTTGGGAGGAGACAAAGATTTAGACCATAACACCACATAAATTGTAGAATTAGCTTATTGAATTGGCTACACAGTGCAGCCTATTCAGTTTTTGGTGGGTATGATATTGAATCATATACATCACATTAGAGGGAACTGACAATTTTGAAACAGAAGAAAGCTAGAGGACTTCTGGTACCTGATCTCAGGACTCAGGACTCTGAAGCTGTACTAATCAAGACAATGTAGAGCTGCTGATTTGGATAGAAGTAGAGATAAATGATGCAGAATAGGAAGTTCAGAAATAGTGCCATACGTATATGGTCACTTGAGTTTCAACAAAGATGCCGAGGTTATTCAATGGAGTAATGATAGTCTTTCCAACAAATGGTACTGGAACAACTGGACATCTGTATGCAAAAAAAAAAAAAGAGAGACCCCCCACCCATGCTTCACATAGTATACAAAAATAGTAACTCAGAATGAATCATAGATTTCAATGTAAAATCTAACATTATAAGACTTCAAGAAGATGTAGGGGGAAATCTTGAAAAGTCTAAAGTGACCTTAGCACAGATTTCTCAGCTCCCAGAAGGTACATATTATGGAGGAAAAGTTGACAAATTTAACTTGAAATTTAAAGCTCTTGTATTCAAAATACAATGTTAATAAAATAAAAAGATGGGTGGCAAATAAGCAAATGAATAGATTGTGCAAGTCATTAGTCGTAAGGAAAATAAAAAATTGAAATGAGATACCAATACACATTTTAGAATGGTTATAATTTAGAAAAATGGATACTACTGAGTACCTGTGGCTATGCAGAGGAATCAGAACTGTTTCTGGTGGGAGTGTAAATTGGTATTATCATTTTAGGAAACAGGCAGTGTGTTAGTCACCAGTTGCTACATAGATTATACATATTTAGCAGTTTAAAACAACACACATGCACAAAGACAGAAATATAGATCAATGGAACAAAATAGAAAGCCCAGAGATAAATCCATGCACATATGGACACCTTATCTTTGACAAAGGAGGCAAGAATATACAATGGATTAAAGACAATCTCTTTAACAAGTGGTGCTGGGAAATCTGGTCAACCACTTGTAAAAGAATGAAACTAGAACACTTTCTAACACCATACACAAAAATAAACTCAAAATGGATTAAAGATCTAAATGTAAGACCAGAAACTATAAAACTTCTAGAGGAGAACATAGGCAAAACACTCTCTGACATACATCACAGCAGGATCCTCTATGACCCACCTCCCAGAATATTAGAAATAAAAGCAAAAATAAACAAATGGGACTTAATTAAACTTAAAAGCTTCTGCACATCAAAGGAAACTATTAGCAAGGTGAAAAGACAGCCTTCAGAATGGGAGAAAATAATAGCAAATGAAGCAACCGACAAACAACTAATCTCAAAAATATACAAGCAACTCTTGCAGCTCAATTCCAGAAAAATAAATGACCCAATCAAAAAATGGGCCAAAGATCTAAATAGACATTTCTCCAAAGAAGACATACAGATGGCTAACAAACACATGAAAAGATGCTCAACATCACTCATGATCAGAGAAATGCAAATCAAAACCACTATGAGGTACCATTTCACACCAGTCAGAATGGCTGCGATCCAAAAGTCTACAAATAATAAATGCTGGAGAGGGTGTGGAGAAAAGGGAACCCTCTTACACTGTTGGTGGGAATGCAAACTAGTACAGCCACTATGGAGAACAGTGTGGAGATTCCTTAAAAAACTGGAAATAGAACTGCCTTATGATCCAGCAATCCCACTGCTGGGCATACACACTGAGGAAACCAGAAGGGAAAGAGACACGTGTACCCCAATGTCCATCGCAGCACTGTTTATAATAGCCAGGACATGGAAGCAACCTAGATGTCCATCATCAGATGAATGGATAAGAAAGCTGTGGTACATATACACAATGGAGTATTACTCAGCCATTAAAAAGAATACATTTGAATCAGTTCTAATGAGGTGGATGAAACTGGAGCCTACTATACAGAGTGAAGTAAGCCAGAAGGAAAAACACCAATACAGTATACTAACGCATATATATGGAATTTAGAAAGATGGTAACGATAACCCTGTATACGAGACAGCAAAAGAGACACTGATGTATAGAACAGTCTTATGGACTCTGTTGGAGAGGGAGAGGGTGGGAAGATTTGGGAGAATGGCATTGAAACGTGTAAAATATCATGTATGAAACGAGATGCCAGTCCAGGTTCAATGCACGATACTGGATGCTTGGGGCTGGTGCACTGGGACGACCCAGAGGGATGGTATGGGGAGGGAGGAGGGAGGAGGGTTCAGGATGGGGAACACATGTATACCTGTGGTGGATTCATTTTGATATTTGGCAAAACTAATACAATTATGTAAAGTTTAAAAATAAAATTAAATTAAAAAAAAAAACAACAACAACAACACACATGTGTGATCTCACAATTTCTATGAGTCAGGATGCTGGGCTTTACTGAGTCCTCTGTTTAGGTCTCTTAACAAGACTGCATCTGAGGCTCAGTTGAGGAAAGGTCTGATCTCAAGCTCATGTGGTGGTTGGGAGGATTCAGTTCCTTGTGGGCCATCAGATTGAGAGCCTCAATTCATTGTCGGCTGTTGGTTGCTCTCAGTTTCTTGCTAATGGGCTAAATCATATGGTATCTTACTTCATCAGAACCAAGAAGAGAGAGAATAGAGGAAGTCTTCTAATAAGACAAAAGTTAAAATTTTATGTAATGTAATCATGGAAGTGACATTCTGTCACTTTTTATGTGTTTTGTTGGTTAGAAACAGGTTCCACCTACACCTAAGGAAAGCATATTACACAGGGCATGCATACTAAGAGGCTGGCATAACTGGAGGTATCTTAGACTCTGTCTACCGGAAGTGTCTTCTTATAAAATTGTATATTACACTTACCATTTTTGTTGTTTTTGTTTAGTTGGTAAGTCATGTCTGACTCTTTGAAACCCCATGGACTGCAGCACACCAGGCTTCCCTGTCCTTCACTATCTCCCAGAGTTTGCTCAAACTCATATCCATCAAGTTGGTTGATGCCATCCAACCATCTCGTCCTCTGTCATCCCTTTCTCCTTCTGCCCTCAATCTCTCCCAGCATCAAAGTCTTTTCCAATGAATCAGCACTTCGCATCAGGTGACCACACTATTGGAACTTAAGCATCAATCCTTCCAATGAATATTCAAGGTTGATTTCCTTTGGGATTGATTGGTTTGATCTCCTTGCTGCCCATGGGACTCTCAAGAATCTTCTCCAGCAACACAATTCAAAAGCATTAATTCTTCAGTGCTCAGCCTTCTTTATGGTCCGGCTCTCACATCCATACATGACTACTGGAAAAACCATAGCTTTGACTGTACGGACTTTTGTCTGCAAAGTAACATCTCTGTTTTTTAATATGCTGTCTAGGTTTGTCACAGCTTTTCTTCCAAGGAGCAAGCATCTTAATTTCATGGCTGCAGTCACTGTCTGCAGTGATTTTGGAGCCCAAGAAAATAAAGTCTGTCACTGTTTGCATTGTTTCCCCTTCTATTTGCCATGAAGTGATGGGACTGGATGCCATGACCTTAGGTTTTTGAACGTTGAGTTTTAAGTCAGCTTTTTCACTCTCCTCTTTCACTTTCATCTAGAGGCTTTGTTTCTCTTTGCTTTCTGCCATTAGGGTGGTATCATCTGCATATCTGAAGTTATTGATATTCCTCCCAGCAATCTTGATTCCAGCTAGTGATTCATCCACCCTGGCATTTTGCATGGTGTACTCTGCATATGTTAAATAAGCAGGGTGACAGTATACAGCCTTGACATATTCCTTTCCCCATTTGGAACCAGTCCATTGTTTCATATCCAGTTCTAACTGTTGCTTCTTGTTGTGCATACAGCTTTCTCAGGAGGCAGGAAAGGTGGTCTAGCATTCCCATCTCTTTAAGAATTTTCCAGTTTGTTGTGATCCACAGTCAAAGGCTTTGGTGTGTGTAGTCAATGAAGCAGGTGTTTTTCTGGAATTCCCTTGCTTTTTCTATCATCAAACGTGTGTACATGCTGAGTCACTTCAGTCACATCCAACTCTTTGGGACCCTATGGACAGTAGCCTTTTTTGTACAGTTCTTCTGTTTATTCTTGCCACCTCTTCTTAATATCTTCTGCTTCTGTTAGGTCCATACCATTTCTGTCCTTTATTGTGCCTTTTGTTGCATGAAATATTCCCTTGGTATCTCTAATTTTCTTGAAGAGATCTCTAGTCTTTCCCATTCTGTTGTTTTCCTTTTTCTTTGCATTCCTCACTTAAGAAGGATTTCTTATCTCTCCTCGCTGTCTTTGGAACTCTGCATTTAGATTTAGTATTTCTTATCTCTCCTCGCTATTCTTTGGAACTCTGCATTTAGATCTTTCCTTTTCTCGTTTTCTTTCTTTTTTTTTTTAATTTTATTTTATTTTTAAACTTTACATAATTGTTTCCTTTCCCTTCTTTTCTCAGCTATTTTGTAAGGCCTTCTCAGACAACCATTTTGCCTTGTTGCAATTCTTTTTCTTGGGGATGCTTTTGGTCACGGCTTCCTGTACAGTGTTACAAACCTCTGTCCATAGTTCTTCAGGCACTCTCTCTGCCAGATCCAATCCCTTGATTCTGTTTGTCACTTTCACTGTATAATCATAAGGGATTTGATTCAGGTCATACCTGAATGGCCTAGTGGTTTTCCATACATTATTCAATATAAGTCTGAACTTTGCAACCAGGGGCTCATGATCTGAATTACAGTCAGCTCCTGGTCTTGTTTTTTCTGACTGTATAGAGCTTCTCCATCTTGAGCTGCAAAGAATATAATCAGTCTGATTTCGGTATTGACCATTTGGTGATGTCTGTGTGTAGAGTCGTCTCTTGTGTTGTTAGATGATGGTTTTTGCTATGACCAGTGTATTCTCTTGGCAAAACTCTGTTAGCCTTTGCCCTGCTTCATTTTGTACTCCAAGGCTAAACTTGCCTGTTACTCCAGGTATCTGTTGACTTCCTACTTTTGCATTCCAGTCCCCTCTGATGAAAAGGACATCTTTTTTTGGTATTAGCTCTAGAAGGTCTTATAGGTAGGTCTTCATAAAACATTTACCATATAACCCAGCAATCCTATGCCTAGGTATTTACTCAAGAGAATATAAAACATACGTCCACATAAAAATATACACAAGAATGTTAATAGCAACTTTATCAAAAATTGTCCCAAACTGGAAAAAACTCAAATACCCATCACCTGGTGAATGGGTAACTACATCATGGTATAGCCACTGCTGCTGCTGCTGCTAAGTCACTTCAGTCGTGTCTGACTCTGTGTGACCCCCATAGATGGCAGCCCACCAGGCTCCCCCGTCCCTGGGATTCTCCAGGTAAGAACACTGGAGTGAGTTGCCATTTCCTTCTCCAATGCATGAAAGTGAAAAGTGAAAGGGAAGTCGCTTAGTCGTGTCCGACCCTTAGCGACACCATGGACTGCAGCCTACCAGGCTCCTCCATCCATGGGATTTTCCAGGCAAGAGTACTGGAGTGGGGTGCCATTGCCTTCTCTGATGGTATAGCCACAGTGGAACACTATTCTATGGAAAAAAGAGATGGAACTCTTGACACATTTAGCAACATAGATGAATCTCCAAAGCCTTATGCTTAGTGAAAGACACCAGACGCAAAAGTGTACATACTGTTCAGTTCAGTCACTCAGTTGTGTCCGACTCTTTGTCACCCCATGGATTGCAGCACGCCAGGCCTCCCTGTCCATCACCAGCTCCCAGAGTTTATTCAGACTCATGTCCATTGAGTTGGTGATGCCATCCAACCATCTCATCATCTGTCATCCCCTTCTCTTCCCGCCTTCAATCTTTCCCAGCATCAGGGTCTTTTCAAATGAGTCTGTTCGTCGCAATAGGTGGCCAGAGTATTGGAGTTTCAGCTTCAACGTCAGTCCTTCCAATGAATATTCAAGACTGATTTCCTTTAGGATGGACTGGTTGGATCTCCTTGCAGTCCAAGGGACTCTCAAGAGTCTTCTCCAACACCACAGTTCAAAAGCACCAATTTTTTGGCGCTCAGCTTTCTTTATAGTTCAACTCTCACATCCACACATGACTACTGGAAAAACCATAGCCTTGACTAGATGGACCTACATACTGTATGAAAGTGAAAGTGAAAGTTGCTCAGTTGTGTCCGACTCTTCATGACTCTTTGTGAATTCTTCAGGGCAGAATACCACAGTGGGTAGCCATTACCTTCTCCAGGCGATCTTCCCAACCCAGGGATTGAACCCAAGTCTAGACCCGGGTTCACTGGTGGTGCCATAGTTAAGACTCCATGCTTCCAATGCCAAGGGCAGGCATTCAATCCCTAGTCAAGGAACTAAGATCCCACATGCCTCATGGAGCGACCAAAAAAGAAATATTAAACCCATCATTCGTAACCTATAAAAAGCTAATAGGAATTAGTACTCTTCACTTGCTCCATGGACAGTGTAAGAAGTATAAAGGATTTTAACTCCATTTACTTTCTCCTAACCTAAATGCTAATGTTGTATATTTAAATTCTATGTATTTTTTAAAAACTACACATCTGTTTTTTATACCATCAGTATTTATTTTATTGAAATGTAATTGATACATAATGTATTAGTTTTAGATGTGCATAATGATTTGATATATGGATAGATTGCAAGTGAATGTCACAGAAAGTTTAGTTAAAATCCGTCACCACATGGTTTTTAACTGAACTCCTGTGGCATTCACTTGCAGTATATCCATACAGCAAATCATTATGTCCATCTAAAACTAATACATTATGTCAATTACATTTCAATAATAAAAATAAATGAATACTGATAGTATAAAAGAAATCCATCACCACACATAGCTAGGACTTCCCTGGTGGCTCAGTCACTGAAGAACTTGCTTGCAATGCAGGAGACACAGATTCAATCCCTGGGTTGGGAACGTTGTGTGGAGAAAGAAATGGCAATCAGCTCCAGTATTCTTGCCTGGGAAATCCCATGGACAGAGGAGTCTGGTGGGCTATATAGTCCATGGGGTCACAAGAGTTGGACATGACTTAATGACTAAACTGCCACCACCTCACATAGTTACAGATTTTGTCTTGTGATAAGAACTTTTAAGATCTACTATCTTAGCAACTTTAACATGTACAACACAGTGTTGTTAATAGAACTGTAGTCACTATGCTATACATTACATCCCCAGGATGTAATTATCTTCTAGCTGGAAGATTGTTCCTTTTTACCACCTTCACTTAGTTCACTTATTTCACCCACTTCCCCAGTCTCTAGCAATCACCAATCTATTCTCTGTATCTCTAAGTTTGTTTTTTTTTTAATTCCACCTATAAGTTGGAGCTTAATTTTATTTGTCCTTCTGCTTACTTAGTATAATACCCTCAAGGTTACTGAACATGTTGCAAATAGATTTCCTTTCTTAAAACTGAGTAATATTCCATTGTATATATACATCACATTTTTGTTTTTCATTCACCCACTGAGGAACATTTAGATTGTTTTCATGTCTTTGGCAATGCTGCAGTAAGTATGGGGTGCAGATATCTCTTTGGGGTAGTGATTTCATTTCCTTTGGATAAATACCCAGAAGTGGAACTGCTGACTCATATGGTAGTTCTGTTTTTAATATTTTGAGGAACTTCTATACTGTTTTCCATAGTAGCTGCACCAATTAAAAAAATCATTAGAATATAGTTGATTAACAATGTTGTGTTAGTTTCGGATATAAAGCAAAGTGATTCAGTTACACATATATACATTTTTTTTAGATTCTTTTCTCATATAGATTATCATAGAATATTGAGTAGAGTTCCCTGTGATATACAGTACATCCTTGTTGGTTACTCTCCATGGGCCAAGGAGACACAAGGGACAGGGGTTCAATCCCTGGGTCGGGAAGATCCCCTGGAAAAGGAATTGGCAACTCACTCCAGTATTCTTGCCTGGAACAATTCCATGGACAGAAGAACCTGGTGGGTTACTATCCAGGGGGCCACAGAGTCTCAGACGTGACTACACAGACAAGCACATATACAGTTGTATGCATATGTCAATCCCAAATTCCTGATTTTACCCTCCCCCCTGCCTCCCCCTCACACTGCATTTCCCTTTTGGTAACCATAAGTTTGTTTTCCATATCTGTAAATCTGTTTCTATTTTGTAAATAAGTACATTTGTAACATTTTTTAAAACCAGATTCTACATATGAATGATGTCATATGATACTTGTCTTTCCCTGCTTGACTTATTAACCTAGCATGATAATCTCTAGGTACATTCATGTTGCTGCAAATGGCATTATTTTGTAATTTTTAATGGCTAATATTCCTTTGTATATTTGTATCACAGTCTTCTTTATCTACTTCTCTGTTGATGGACATTTAGGTTGCTTCCATGTCTTGGCTGTACACAGTGCTACAATGAGCATTGGGGTGCATGTATCATTTCTTTTTTAAAAGATTCTTTTAATGTGGATTATTTTTAAAGTCTTTATTGCATTTTTTACAGTATTGATTCTGTTATGTTTTGGTTCTTGGCCCTGAGACATGTGGGATCTTAGGTCCCAGACCAGGGATTGAGCCTGCACCCCCTGTATTGAATGTGAAGTCTTAACCAGTGTACTGTCAGGGAAGTCCCTCATTTCTAGTGATAATTTTCTCTGGATATATGCCCAGGAGTAAGATTGCTGGATCATATGGTAATTCTATTTTTGGTTTTTTAAGGAACATCCATACTGTTTTCCATAATGGTTGTACTACTTTACGTTTCTACCAACAGTATAAGAGGGTTCCATTTTCTACACACCCTCTCAAGCTTTTATTGTTTGTAGACTTGTTAATGATGGCCATTCTGACCAACCTGAGGTGATACCTCATTGAAGTTTTGATTTTCATTTCTCTGATAGATAGTGGTGATGAGCATCTTTTTGGGTGTTTTTCAGCCATCTGTGTCCTCTTTGGACAAATGTCTGTTTAAATCTTCTGCCCATTTTCTGATTGGGTTGCTGTTTTGTTTTTTGTTTTACATAGAGCTGCACGAGCTGTTTGTATATTTTAGAAAGAAATCCCTTGTCAGTCACTGTGTTTGCAAATATTTTCTCCCTTTCTGTGACTTGTCTTTTTGTTTGCTTATGGTTTCCTTCATTGTGCAGCTTTTACTTTTAATTAGGTCCCATTTATTTTTGTTTTTATTTTCATTACTTTAGGAAGTGGATCCAAAAAGATATTGCTGCAGTTTGTGTCAGAGAGTGTTCTGCCTATGTTTTCCTCTAAGAATTGTATGGTATCTCAATTGACCTCTAGGTCTTTAATCCACTTTGAGTTTATTTTTGTGTATGGTGGTAGAGAATATTCTAATGTTGTTCTTTTATATGTGGTTGTTTAGTTTCCCAGAACCACTTATTGAAGAGACTTTTTTTCCCATTGTAGATTTTTGCTTCCTTTGTCAAAAGATTAATTGACTATAGGTGTATGGATTTATTTCTGGGCTCTCTATTCTGTTCACTTGATAATGTTTTTGTGCCAGTTTCATGTTGGTTTGATTACTGTAGCTTTGTAATATTATCTGAAATCTGGAAAGCTTATGCTTCTAGCTTTGTTCTTTTACCTCAAGATTGCTTTGGCAATTCTCAATTCTTTTTTTCCTCTACGTTTTTTAAAAAATTAAAGTATGGTTGATATACAATGTTGTGTTACTTTTGGGGATAGAGCATAATAATTCAGTTATACGTGCATATATGGTATATGTAAAGTATGTATATATTATATAAATTCTTTTTCAGATTATTTTTCCTTATAGGTTATTATAAAATATTGAGTATAGTTCTCTGTACTATATGGTAGTTCCTTGTTGGTTATTTTATATATCAGTTCAGTTCGGTCACTCAGTTGTGTCCAACTCTTTGTGACCCCATGAATCACAGCACGCCAGGCTTCCCTGTCCATCACCAACTCCCGGCATTCACCCAAACTCATGTCCATTGAGTCGGTGATGCCATCCAGCCATCTCATCCTCTGTCGTCCCCTTCTCCTCCTGCCCCCAATCCCTCCCAGCATCAGGGTCTTTTCCAATGAGTCAACTCTTCGCATGAGGTGGCCAAAGTATTGGAGTTTCAGCTTTAGCATCAGTCCTTCCAAAGAACACCCAGGGCTGATCTTCTTTAGAATGGACTGCTTGGATCTCCTTGCAGTCCAATATATATAGTAGTCTGTCTATGTTAATCCCAAACTCCTAATCTATTCCTCACCCCCTTTCCCCTTTGGTAATCATAAGTTTGTTTTCTGTGTCTGTGGGTCTATTTCTGTTTTGTATATAAGTTCATTTGTATCATTCTTTTTAAGATTTCACATATAAGTGATAGCATATGATATTTGTCTTTCTCTCACTGCACTTAGTATGATAATCTCCAGGTCCATCCATGTTGCTACAAATGGCATTATTTCATTCTTTTTTATGTCTAACATTCCACTGTGTGTATGTGTACACACACCACGTCTTTCATCCAGTCATCTGTTGATGGACATTTAGATTGCTTCCATGTCTTGGCTATTGTAAATAGTGCTGCAGTGAAATTGGGGTGCATGTATCTTTTCAAATTACGGTTTTTGTTGGATATATGCCCAGGAGTGGGATTGCTGGATTATATGATAACTCTATTTTTGGTTATTTGAGGAGTCTCCATACTGTTTTCCATAGTGGCTGTATCAATTTACACCCCCAGCAACAGTGTAGGAGGGTTCCTCTCCAGCATTTATTATTTGTAGTTTCTGATGATGGCCATTCTGACCAGTGTGAGGTGATTGTAGTTTAGATTTGTGTTTCTCTAATTAATTAGTTAAGGCGTCCCTGGCGGCTCAGATGGTAAAGAGTCTGCCTGCAGTGCGAAAGACCTGGGTTTGATCTCTGGGTCAGGGAGATCCCCTAGAGAAGGAAAAGGCAACCCACTCCAGTATTCAAGCTTGGAAAGTCCCATGGATAGAGGAGCCTGGCAAGCTATATAGTCCATGGGTCTCAAAGGGTTGGACACAACTGAGTGACTTCACTTTGAACTTTAGTGATGTTAAGCACCTTTTCATTTGTTTTATTTGCCATCTGTATATAATTCTGGACCTTTTTTTGCTTCCATATAAGTTTTAGGATTATTTGTTCTAAGATTCTGTGGAATTTTTTCTAAAGTTCTGTGGAAAATGTCATGGGTAATTTGATAGGGATTGCATTAAATTTGTATATTGCTTTGGGTAGTATGGCCAATTTAATAATATTAATTCCTCCACTCCAAGAATATAGGATATCCTTTCATTTCTTTGAATCATATTCAGTTTCCTTTATCATTGTTTTCTATTTCTCAGTATATATGTCTTTCACCTCCTTAGCTAGGTTTATTCCTAGGATCTTTTTTTTTGGGGGGGGTGTGGTTTGATGTGATTTTTAAATGGGATCATTTTTTTACTTGCTCTTTTTGGTATTTCATAATCAATATAAAGTAACCCAACAGATTTTTGTACTTAATCTTATATCCTGCTACCTTGCTAAATTCATTTATCAGTTCTAGTATTTTTTGTGTAGAGTGTTTAGGGTTTTCTATTAGATTATCATGTCATCTACATATAATGACAATTTTACCTCTTCCTTTCCAATTTGGATACATTTTCTTTCCCTTATTTGATTATTATGGCTATATCTTCCAACACTATGCTGATGAGAAGTGGTGAGTGTGGGCATCCTGTGTATCATTCTAATTTTAGTATATATGCTGCTGAATCAAGTACATCACTCCCTCAATATTCAGTGGGTACTCTCAATTGCCCTCATGCTAGCTCTCTCCCATATGCTTTCTCTGTCTCTTTCTTCCTTTCTCCTTACATTCCCTATTCACCATGTCTTGCTGTGTGTGCTTTGTTTAGTTGTTCAGTAGTGTCTGACCATAGCCCGCCAGGCTTCCCTGTCCATGGTGAAAATCTAGGTAAGAATACTAGAGTGGGTTACCTCCTCCAGGGCATCTTCCCAACACAGGGATTGAACCCAGGTTTTGCACATTGTAGGCAGATTCTTCACCATCTGAGCCACCAGGGAAGCCCATCCATGTCTTGCTTACTTTTAATCCTTTTGATTAGTTTCTCCTAAATGTGGCATTTTAATTGCAGCCCTTTCAGGTCTTACCTTGCCTTGCTCCCCAGCTCCCTGACCCCATAAGGAGAACATGTAAAACCTCTCCTTGTTTTAGCCATTCTCATGAGTACTGGTTGGCTATTTTAGTGTTTCCCTTTTCTCAGGCTAATCTGATTCCTCTTCTCAGATACTTGTTGATGCTATGCAGGGCATGTAGCTTTGATGGTTTGTCCCTTTCTACTCATATTTGGGGTTTGTGAAGATACTGTGTTTATGGATTTTGGTTTTGTTATTCTAATCATTCTGTTTTCATGGGGTGATTTTGAGAGATTTTAAGTTATCTTCCATTACAATTTTTCTAGAATTTCTTTATCCTTACTCTTGAATAGTTTAGCAGGATATAGAAACCTACATTGTTAGTTCTTTTCTCTTAGTACCTTGTGGCTATACTCCATTGTCTCCTGTGCCTGTTCTTAATGATTAAAAAAAAAAAAAAACTTCTCATAGTCAAATTGTTTTATCTTTGCCAAATGTAAAGAGGAAATCTTAAAAGCCATCAGGGAGAAAAGTAGCTTACAGAGTACATGTAATTTCACTGGGGTGCATCTTAGTGTGGGGTTAGTTCGTTTATCTTTCTTGGTATGTCATGTGCACTTTCAATCTGACAATATTTTTCCATTCTGGAGAACGACCATATCATTGTGTTACTGATTATCACTTATTACTGAATTAAATTCTGTTACTCTATTTTTCACATACAGGATTTTGTTTTTTCTGGCCATACCATGTAGCATCTTAGTTCCCTGACCAGGGATCAAACCCTCCCCCTCTACATTAAGGGTTCAGAGTCTTAACCACTGGACCACCAGGCAAGTCCCATATATAAGATTTTTAATTAGATTATTTTCTTCAGTCATACTTAATCTGTTTTTGTTTCAGAAAGAGTAGTCATTAATATCATAGGCCATTAGATTTTAAGTAAATCCATCTGATTATTAAGTTGTTAATTATCTTTGTAAATTTTTTCATGTGATTGGGAATTTTAATTTTGGAGCTTATGTGAAAGGTTTCCACTCCCCCCCCCGCCCCCCGCCCAAATCTTTATAGTCCATTATTCTTCTCTAGTGGCTTTGAAATTGCCTCTGCACTGGCCTTAATGACTTGGTAAAAGTTATCCATGAAACATTCTGGACCTGCTCCTTTTCCTGGGGAAAGGGGGAATATTTATTTGTATAGCTCTTTGATGGAAGACCCCCTGGAGAAGGGAATGGCAACCCACTCCAGTATTCTTGCCTGGAGAATTCCATGGACAGAGGAGCCTGGTGGGCTATAGTCCATGGGGTCACAGAGAGTTGGACATGACTGAGGCAACTGAGCAAGCACTCATGATCAGCTCTTTGATAACAAAATAGTCTTCAAAGTTAGAGGGGTCCCTTATATAGCTCAGCTCATTAAATGGAATTCTGGAAGTCTGCATTTCTTTTTTCTGTACTCAACTTCTTTCTGTTGCACTTATACATGAATGACACATGGAAATATCTGTACTAGTATGAGATTTTTACAGATAGAAAATCATAAAAAATATTCTATGCATCTTTTTTCTAATGAATCAACCAAAGAAACCAGGTAGGAAAAACTGAAAACAAATTTGAAATTTCATAATTATCTAACTGCATTAGGATTATATTCTGATTTTTTCCCCCAGGTTTGGGGTGAGGCCTAGCTTTCAAATATTCTATAAACATTTGCATTTACTTAAAAAAAACAAAACAAAACCTTGTAACTCCTTTCAAACAACTGTTTAATACCACCCTTCAGTTTGGAGACAAAGATACAAAGAGTTTCAACTAGTACTTCCAAATTCCTAGACTGTTTTTTTTAACTGCAATTATTTTCTCTCCTAGAAAAACCATTTGTCTAGTATAGTTTTTATCCTGTCCAACCTAATTAAAAAAAAATTGATTTCTATTTTCCATTTCTCTGTGCTGAAAAATGTCCCTCCCCCTTTACTTTGCAGGAAGTTTGGGGACTGAAAAAATTTTGAATTTTTCCATCGTCATTTTATAAAATTCTATTAATATCTGTACTCACTCATTTGAGACCTTGCCTCCCATGAAAGTGAAGGATGAGGATGAAGATGAGGATGAATACCCTTTGCTTCATTCTTTAATTCATTTAGTTGGTCATTCAAATTGTAAATGTAGGATAGCAGGCCATCTACATTTATACCTACACAAATCAGTGCCACACAAGGCATGTGCTGCTGTGAGGGGTCAGAAAAGGGACTGGACAGATGTGATAGCATAGATGTCATGGAGTGAATGACACTAGCTAAGCCTTTAAATATAGAGGGAAGAGTACAGGGTGTGTTTTGAAGGTGGACTGGTTAGTGGAGCAGATCTGCAGATCAGTACAGTGGGAAAAGTACCCTGAAACAAATCTTGAATTTTTAAAAGTAGGTAATGAGTTAACACTTGAAGCTTTTCATTTATCATAGATGTATTATTGTATTCCCAATTTAAGTAGGATCAAATTTCTGTCAAAATAGTAAACAAAAACATGATTTGACTTTAGCAAGAATGACTAGTGTCTGCTGAAGCCTGATTTTTATCATTCTTCTGTATTACTTAGTGCAATGAATTCATCTCAGAGTGCGAATCATACTTCCACATTAATGGATTTCCTTGAGCCACATTTGGTTAGCCTGAAAAATTATCTGTGTGAAGGATGTCATTGAAATGAAAGTGATTTTTTTTTCTAAGACTGGAAATAACTTTATGAATAGTGATAACCCTTATATCAAGGGGGAAGAGCAGAAATAGTGTTTCTACTGTCAGTCATACCTCTGCTCTATGGGCTGACTTACAACTTCAAAACCTAGGAAGTGGTTTTTCCACTCTCCATGGCATTATGGCAAGGTAAAAAGTGGCTACAATTATGCATTTACCTACCTTTCTTGTAACTCCCATCACATAATTAAGCAAAAGGATAAAGTAGTTGCAACCTTTGATTCTAAGAGTGAGTCAGCATCTATCATGTCCAGGGAAGTCTGTTGGGGAGATCAGACTCCTAAGTTAATTCAGACCTTTTAGGAAACTTCATAAACAAAGGTAGCAACTTAGAAAGTTACACAGAACTCTTACACACTATCTAAAAACTAAACTTGACTTCTGCTTTCAGCTGAGATGGAGCAGTAGCAACCAGATGTACCTTTCCCAGCTGAAAGAACTAAAAAGACAAAATAGATGAAAGAATGGTTCTTGAGACACTGGACACCACACAGTGAAGAACAGCAATCCCTGGGAGAGGAGAAACAAGGTAAGCCCTTTGATTATCTCACCTTACCACCTTAAGAGAGTTTCCAGCCTGCAACACAGGGTGAGGAACATAGGTGGAACCCAGCAGATGCCCTGAGCTGAGGGAAAGGGAAGTCTGGGGAAACCAAGGCAGCTAGAATTTGCAGGACAGAGTACCAGAGAAGCGAGCTCTGGAGATCTTCACTGGGTCATTACACATGCATGTTAGCAAACTACTTCAGGTTGGGAAAGAACCAGCTCAAAAGAGGGAAGAGCACCTGGTGCACAGACAGGGTGGGGAAAAGTTCATGGAACATTTGAGCAGAGATCTCAGAAGCATCCTTCTTCAGTAATGGGGAATAATTAGCCCTTGATTAGTGTTCTGGTCCTGCCCAACAAAACTTACATGTAAGATTTGAAGGGATCGGATTGGTTTGTTTTTCTGTAATAATTATTTGGCTCTGCCAGGTCTTAGTTGCAGCATGAGGATCATAGATCTTTGTTGCGGCATGTGGGATCTTTGGTTGTGGCGTATAAACCCTTCGTTGCAGCATGTTGGATCTAGCTCTCTGACGGGGGATCCACCCTGGGCCCCCTGCAATGGGAGTTTAGAGTCTTAGACACTGGACCACCGGGAAGTCCCTCAAACTTGTTTTATATACCATAAGTGCATCCCAGAACAAACTGGAAGTTTATAGGAATATAAAAATATCCAGCACCCAACCAGGTAAAATTTACAATAACTGGTATCCAATCAAAGATTACTAGTCTTGTAAAGAGGCAAGAAAACACAATTCATAATAAGGAAAGTAATCAAACCAACTTAGAACTTACACACATCTTAGGATTAGCTGAGGATGACAGTAAAGCAATTATTGTTACTGATATGTTCAGAAGTTGAAGTTTAGATATGAAAGATCAAAAATGAAGCACATTTGTTCCCTGTAGGAGCCACCATAGAGGGGTGGGAAGCGCACAGAGTAAAGAGTACCCTGCCCCCACACCTTGCCAGTGAAAAAGTAACCTCACCAGACCAGAGCCTCAGTAAGCTATGAGTTAATTTCAAATGACCTAATACATATATAATTGGAATCCCTGAAGGTGAAGGAGAGAAGGAGGGAAAGAGATGGAAAAAAGATTTGAAAAATGTTTGAAGAATTTCCAATTTTGACAAAAAGTAGTATTTCACAGATGCATGAAGCTCCCACAAATCCCACATAACTAAAACTACACCAAAGCACATCAGGACATGATGTGATGAAACCAGTGGTACAGAGAAAAATCTTCCCACTAGCTGTCTCTTTTACACACAGTAGTGTGTATATGTCAGTGCTACTCTCTCTCACTTCGTCTCACCCTCTTCTTCCCCTCCTGTGTCCACAAGTCCATTCTCAACGTCTGTGTCTATTCCTGCCCTGTAAAGGGTTCATCTAGAGAAAAAAAAAATACATTAAAAATAAGGATGGCAGCAAATTTCCTACTGGCAACAATTCAAATCAGGCAACAGTGGAACACCATCGTTACACTATTTGAAAGAAACAAATAAGTTCAACTGATTACAAATCAGACTTTGAAAACTACTCAAAAATCAAACTTAGAACCATATAACAAAGAAATCAAAGCAGATACTATATAATAATGTCCTATCTACAGGCAGTATACCAAAGCTTCATTTATATGTTGTTATCCTCAAAGAATCCAACCAGTCCATTCTGAAGGAGATCAGCCCTGGGATTTCTTTGGAAGGAATGATGCTAAAGCTGAAACTCCAGTACTTTGGCCACCTCATGCGAAGAGTTGACTCATTGGAAAAGACTCTGATGCTGGGAGGGATTGGGGGCAAGAGGAGAAGGGGACGACAGAGGATGAGATGGCTGGATGGCATCACTGACTCGATGGACGTGAGTCTGAGTGAACTCTGGGAGTTGGTGATGGACAGGGAGGCCTGGTGTGCTGCGATTCATGGGGTCGCAAAGAGTCGGACACGACTGAGCGACTGATCTGATCTGATCTGATCTTCAAAGAAAAGGAAAAATGGCTCACCAGCCATCTACCATAGCCTTTACCAGCCCTCATACCAATATCAGCGATCTTATTTCCAATACCATCACTGTTTCTGACTAAAAATGGAGAAAGTTCACAGAGCCATAGCCTCCTAAAACCTGTGTCCCTGAGGAGTTCATATATGCAGAGGCTATCATAGAAATAGCCTACTCAAGCCTTTTCTCTGTGCTAGTGTAGTTTTTACTCAGTTGTTCCCATGCCTCTTCCTGATGTTTATTTTGCTGGATACTAGAATAATAGTATTTTTTTAAAGCTCTTCCTGTGTTTTGGGCTGGAAAGATCTTGGTGCTTTCCTTTTTCAGTTTTGTTTCATGTACAATTCATTTACTCTTACAGTCTCGTTTTAGATACTACTGCTCCCAACCTGTGTATTCAAACCACCTCAAAAAAGGCAATGGCAGTGGGCAAGTTGTGACAACCTATTCCTTTGCTTCTAGTCTGTCTCTGTAACCCCAGACATTTAAGCTGTTGACCCACCAGCATGGCGAGGCAGGAATGCCTATTCTGGCAAACAGAAGCCAACTACAAGCCATCCTTTTCTGTGACCACATTAATCACTAGAAGCTGGGCATGGAGAGAATGAAGCACAGACTCAGTACAGTCCTCCTGTACAAATCATGGGCAGAAACACCCTGAAGAGTCTCTATGCCCTCTGAGATATGTACAGACAGGGACATATCAGCTGTAAACATTCATCAAGCAAAGGCTTGATGGGATCGCAGTCCCTACATTCTTGAAATAAAGCAAGAGTTAAGAGAGCTGTGATTCCAAGGGATCTACAGCAAACAAGTGGAGAGTTAATACTGACAATGATAGGAGCAACAGATACTCAGCACCGAGTATGCACCAGGCAGGGTTTGAAGCATTTATGGATATTAACTTATCTAATCTTCACAAGAAGCCTGTGAAGCAGGTACCCTTATCCTCATATTAGGGAGTAAGTGATGCTGTCCAGGTCACGGTGGTGAAGCCCGTCAGACTGAGTCCTGCTCTCTCAACCCCTCTCCCCGAACTGTGGAGGGAGGAGGAACACCAGACAGAGACTGAACACATGGTCAGTGCCTTCTCCCCTCACTCATTACTTCACCATCCTGAACACCTGGCATCGATGTCACCCACTTTGCCTTCCTTATAGATCATTTTGAGGAACAAGCAGGAAGTAATTTTGCAAACCTTCACAGTGTATTTTAAGTGCCATGCTAACAGAAGGGGTTACAGAGAGGGTCTAAGAGGCAGTAGTGATGCACCAGGGGGCTGTGCTGGAGGGCAAGGCAGTGTGAGTGTCCTAAGCAGCTTTTAGTGTTAGAGACGGAGAGTGTCTGCCATTCTCATACGCTGGGCTTTGTTGTTTCTTAGCACTCATTTCTCAGGCCAGAGGATCTTGCCCCAAGAGTAAAACAGTTTATCTGAAAGCTTTCATTCTTATATTAGTAAGAGATCCCTAAATTCGATTAAACAGCTTCTTTGTTCCATATAGATAAGAAATGAAACAGTCATAAAGGATAAAGAACAACTTTTTTGTATCTGGAATTTAAAAACTCCAGAAGATAGCTTGAGAGGAATCTAGAGTAATTGGCTAAGACATTTAAAAAACATATGCCTCTCTCTGGAAAATAAAAAAGAAGAAGAAGAGAACAAAGAAGGAAGGAAGATACCCACCATCTTTGCTATGAAATAAAGGTAATGGAAAGCTTTGGCTACTTTAATGGCCCTGAGAGCACTAATTTTGCAGTTTTTGCCAGAGCCTTGCTGGTCCGCACCCAGCAGTAATATACAGAGACTGAGCAGGCATGTCTGTCCTGTAATTAAGGCTACAGAGCAGAGCAGCAGGTGCAAACTTCTCATCCTTCAGCTCGACTCTTAAACTGCTTGTGCTCTTGTAACTTAAACTCTAAACTTGTTAAAAGTGAGATTTGTAAGATCATTTGTCTATAACAGGAGCTAGGCACTACAGACATTTCTTTAAAGCAAAATTAGAAACAGCTACCCGACTAACACATATCAGCCATTCTAAGACGTTGCCATTTCACATTTTCCGGGGGAAAAATGTTAATTCCAAGTAGATTAATATCCACATGAGCATGATATTGAAGCCAGATTGGAAGACCTCTTTTCCCTTTTGTGTTAAAACTTTTCTAGTAACAGAAGGAGTCCCTCCTTACCCAGCCCTCTCTCAATGTAATTTAGGTGCTTAGAGGTTTTTCTGATACAAAGGCCCTAACCATCACCAAGGTTTTGCTTATTTTCTTATTAAAAATTTAAGAATTTGAATTGTAGTCACCTTCCTGCAAAGAGCTGAAGCAGCAAAAACCTCACTGCAAAACTGGTTCCGTTTAAAACATTTCAGTGTGATCATGCCATATCTTAAAATAATTATAGCCTAGGAAGGCAAAGGTGGCTTTGGGTTTGAACAGTTTTTATCATGCTGTATGTACCTTTCTGTGGGGTCAGAAGAAAGATCAGTGACCTAACTGTGTGCCAAGAACACGTACTAAGATGGAAGCCACGTGCCTCTGCAGGAACACCCAGGAGAAAGTACAGTGCCTGGAGAAAAAGCAGGGTTTCCTTAGGGACAGTGACACTACCTGCTTAGCACAGAGGCTCCAGCTACCAGTGAGGGAACCAGCTTCTAGTGATGCCTGTACCCACTGTAGGATTCTTTGAGATGTTGAGTTAATAGGGTCACTGATGCTTCTTGAATGCCTGTGGTAGGAACTAAGAAAAAAGACTTGGTAGACAATGGCTGTCTGAGCCAATAGAAGCAGGTTTCATAGTTCAACTCCTGGTGTAGCAAAAAAACCCTTGTTGGCTGAGGACAGATGGTGCAAAACTTGCAAGAAGACAGCTCTTTTGCAGTGCCATCCAGGCCCACTGCTGGAGTTCCGTAAATTATTTATGGGCTTTGGCTATAAATTAGAGATGGGTGGAAGAGCCTTTGGGTCTGATCTTGGATGTAGTCCTTATTAATGAATTTCACACCTTTTCTGCTGGAAGGGAGGGTTTTTGATAAGAGGATGAAATTTCCTCTTATATATAGGAATTACTAGTGCTATTGCTGTTTTGAAGACTGTTCTTATTTCAAATTCTACTCTAACAGAGTTTAAAAGCCCTTTGCTAGGAAAGGTAAATGTAGTCAGTCATTCATTTAATTCAACTCACTTTTTGTATCCTTGCGTTGTAAACAGTGGATCCAATTCCCATTTCAGAGAAGTTAATCTTACCTCTTTCCTCGCTGTCAGCAAAACTTCCTTGCTTGTTGTTGTCCCAGGTACCTAAAATTTGCATATAAACATGTGAATTAAAAGTATCAATGCTATTAGAACTCTCTGGGGCCAAATATCATCCAAGCTGGCAGGCTTACCCTTCTCAAGGAAATAAGCTAGTCAGTCAGCTCCATCACCAACACTTCCTGCACCTTCATAAGTGCCAGGAGAGACAAGGACACCTAGAAATATCAAAGAGCTGTGTCCCCTGGAGTAAGTGTCCTTGCTCACACAACCTCAGGATCAGCCATCCACCTCTCTCTCACACACACAAAATCTGGTGACAGAGACAAGAACTTTTGCTCATATTTTTTTTAATGTATCACAATGAGCAGGAAACATACTTGATGAAATATTTTCAAAGGAGTATATTCAATTACCATCTACAATCAACTTAACTATGACAACAAAGTTTTTGTGACAAATTTTTTTCAGTTTGAAAGTTCCATGTGGTTCTGTTAGTCTCCATGTATTTTGGTACAGTTCGAGATCAGCATTGTTACAGTAACAAAAAAGCTAACAAGACTACATTATAGAAAAACACCAAGAACATCATTTTTGGTTTCACTTGCTCTATTTTTTTTTTTTTTTTTTTTGATTTTTGTTTTTTTGTACATTGCAAAGGCTGCTCATATACCTCTTCACCTCAGGGTCACGTTCATGTATGCTTTCTTTCCTACCCAAACTTGCCCCCCTCCCCCCCGAAGGAAGTAAATAAACAAAAAAACTAGTCAAAGCTTTGTTTCACAGTGGGCAGTATCTCAGCGCCAACAACCAACCAACTCAATTTATGCTTCTATTTAAAATGTTTTAATTTAATTTATTATTTAAAAAAAATATATGTCCATGAACATCAAGTGCACTGGCTTGGGTCACTGCCTCTCTCTCCTGCAACTTCCTGCCATGCCTGATAAACTCAGGTTTAAACACATGCCGTCTGTTTTACTTTATTTTCAATTGTGTAAAACTTTGGCCACATTCATATCTTTAAATAGTTTTTAATTAAAAAAAAAAACTTCCTAGATTAAACTTTTCCGTGTGTGTGTGTTTCCTTCTTAAGTTTCTTTTTCGAGGATGGAAGAAATAACTCCCATTCTGTGGGCGCATTTGGTGCTGTGACTGAACAGTGCCCAGCACCAACCCACACTGTGGAAAGTCAGAAAAAAACCAACCAACCAAAATATGAAGTGTTAATGGAGGTGAAGAACTAATTTTAAAAGTGAGTTGAGATCTCCTATTCAGCTACCTACAGGAGTAAATTCTCTGAGTGAGACCAGTCTAAACAGTTGAGCATTGTAGTGAATTCATGCTTTGTAAATGATTCTGGTCACAGCCATGGTGGATGTCAGCCCACAAACATCAACTAGCTCATGTCTGACCTCTAAGCTTTACCATCACTGACTGCTTTGCTACTTCTGGGTTAATGTGGAGAATTATTATTTTTTCTTTCTGAATGAACATACACGTGGGTGGTACAGTTGTAGAGAAAAGCATTAAGCATGCAACCCACTCCAGGCTAAAACACTCACATAACCCCTCTGGGGAACACTGGTGGGTGGAAGCAGGCTTAGCCACTCTACCCAACCACCTTGCTGTTGCCAAACACACCCACAAGTCGAGGCATGGCATACCAAAACACTGACAGTCACTCTGCCTCACAGAGGGAGGATGGCATAGTAGCTCAAAAAAAAAGACAAAAAAAAAAGCCATTGGGGAGAAGGTGGCAAAATTACAAGGAAATGAACTTAAAGTTGAGGGGGGGAGGAAAAGGGGTAGAAATTGCACTATTACCAAGCAGTTATCATTTTTAAAAACAAAGTTTTCAGAAAAGACCTAGCAGAATTTGATAGGTAAAGCTAGTATTAAATTGTTAATTGGTATCACATAGAGAACCAAAAACAAAAACAATTTTTTTTTCTATATGATACAGACACAGAGTAACATACAACAGTTAAATGGCAAAAAATATATATATATTTCATAGAGTTACAAACAAGATAAAATAATGGAAAACAAAACTGTACAACTTCAAAATTTAAAAATGTTCATCTCAAACACAGGGAGAAATACAAGAATTCTTGTCAAAAGAAACAGCCTGCTAAAACAGCAAATATTTTGCGTACTTGTTTTTGACACCTTATGCTACAACTGGATACTGGTATGAATAGTTAGATGGTATTCTTTAGTATTTCTACTTAAAAAATTAAAAAAGGAATTTGCACTGTGCATCAATCAGCCTAGTTAGAAATATATACAACAGTTCAGAATCTACTCTTTCATTAAACTAAAAACAAATTCATAAAAATAAAATAGTCCCGGCTAAAAAAGAAAAAGAGAAAAAAAGAAATCCATTTTCAGATCTTGGAATGCTCCAGTCTTTTTGCAAAGTCGATGAGTGGCTTCTGCACTGGGGAAAGAAGCCCAAAAGGTGACCAGATGGAACCTGCATTCACAGTCTTCAAAGTTCCCTTTTGAAACATAAGGAAGAGAATGAAAGGGAGAAGGACTTCAACTTTCGGGGTAAGGGGAGATTCTTTCGGTTGATGTTTGGCTATGAAAGTGAAACAGCAAAGCATCTATTTGTCTCCAAAATCTACGTTATAGCAGCACAAAGTTTTCCTTTCAAAGTTCAGACCGCTTTTTTTTGTAAGATGAGAAAGGGTGTATGTTGCGTTGTGTTGCGTGTTACAGGAATATGGATATTAACATAAACACAAGTGCCTCACACACGGTTCCTTTTTTGCTCTCTGTACGTACAAGTGCTATCTGCTTCTTTGTTGGCTGCGCTCTGGATCACTCACCGCTCAGACTGCCTAACACAAGGACAAAACTTTGAAGTGAAAAATGTGTCTTTTGGTATATGGAATTTCATTAACAGTTGCCTCTCTGCTTGCAGAAGAAGCACATAACAACCTGGGAATCTTTTGTTTTACTCTTTCTTTTATTAAACTAAGTCTTGTTTGTTTAAATCAGAAACAAATTCTCAAGTAACAAGAACCCTTTCCCCTTTTTTCTGCCTCAGCAGTGAAAGGGTGTGTCTTTGGATTTTATTTAAAGCATGAAATTTCTTTTTCTGAGAGAGGAAAGAAAACAAAACAAAAACACAGAAACCAAACCCCTAACCAAAAACTTTTTTAGAAAAGAAAAGCACACAGCCCAATTACACAAACCGAAACGAATGCTTTAGTTTAGGAAAAGAATATTTGAAGCATCTACCAAACAAGGAGGGGGAAAATCGGGTGAAAAGAAAAACCAAAAGAAGGATAAATAAAAACTAAATGTACAAGGCTAACAGACGTAGATAACTAGAATTATATGCCTTTAAAAAGTTTCAACTCCCCAACCAAAAATAATCTGTGAGGATCCTAATGACCCCTAGAACCCTTTGAAATTCTTTCTTTAGTTTTATAAAATAATTCTGCAGCTACCTTCTAAGAAATGAAGGCAGCTACCTTAAATGGGAGATTATAGGGTGGGAGGAGGAAAGAGTAAGTGGAATTAAGGGGCAAAGGGGAGAAAAGCTTAGGCGAATCAACGGATTGCAATCTATCTGCTAGGAATGAACAAGACAACATCAAATGAGGAGCTGTCAGCTGGACCATACAAAAAGCTAAATGTACACAAAAGGGTTTTTTTTTTTTTCCTTTTAAATCTACCATACTGCTTCATTTCCAATGCAACAATCTACTCAACACCGAAAATGGTCATATCTATCATAAATACAGAAAGTCAGTTTTTAAAACTTATTTTTTTTTAAGCTACAAGTCCTCAACACTCTGTGTGGGTTTTTTTTTTTTTCTCTGAAAGTGGGAGTGCTTAACTTTTCCCCTTGAAATTGGCTTCAGCAGAAAAGCTATCCTTAAAATCCCCAGAAAGCTAAAGCAGTTCACATTGTTTTTCTCAAATACTTTCTGCCCGTTTTTAAATTAACAAAACAAAAAATCTTTTCTGGAACGAAAATAAAAACAAACCAAAAAAGAAAAAACAAAAAAACAAAAAATAATATATATAAAACAATGATTCTGAAAACAGAACAAAGTGTGAGCGATTGACCTGAGAATAAAAAGACATTACATTTCTTTTTTCTTTTAGCAAGCCATTGGTATCTGAATGCTAAGATAGCAAGAAATTTTTTAAAACTGTAACCAGGTGGACTGCTTTCCCATACAGTGCATGCCGGGCTCCTCTGTGCTATCGACGTGGGGCGTTTATTGGAAAGGGGCAAATATACAAGGGGTTTAAGCTCCAAAGACATAGGGAGGCCCTGTGGACTTCTGTTTCCCAGACCAATAGTACCTTCAAAAGGACACAATGTAACAGGGTTAAGGGTTTTTTTCTTTTTAATATTAAAAGAGAAAAAGAAAAGACAACAATGTAAAATCACCGGCATAGATAGGTATATGGGAAAACAACCCACGCTTTTTCTTTTTTTTCCTTTTTTTTTTTTTTTTTTTGGTTAGAAGCTTTGGAATTGCAGTTAGTCTATTTTTGAAATTGGTTTGTTATTTTTTTTTATTTAAATTCATTTGTGTGTATTGTTCATCTTCAAAGCTTACAATCTGAAGGTGTCCGTTCCTACACTGGTCAGACCACTGTCCTTGGGGCAGCTGGGGTCTTTGGGACCCTCCACCGGGCTCGCCGGTCCGTCGGACTTTTGGCTGAGATCCGTGTCAGACTCCTCCGAATAGTCGTCTGTTGGCATCGAGGGCTGAACCCCTGAGGTGCTGCATGAACTTGAGGTAACCGTTGAAGATGAGGAGAGAGGAGGAAAAGAAGGGGGCTTCGCGGCCGAAGCCCGGGAGACCACTTGCGGCCAAGACTTCCTGGAGGCGTGGGGGGAAGCGGAGGACGAGGAGGGGGCGGCGGCCGACGGGGGAGGGGGGCTGTCGTTTGAGTGAGCGGCAGACTGCGAGGTAGATGCGGTGCTAGGATCGGGGAAGCAGGCAGAGTGAGGTAATAAACTAGGGTGCTCTTTGGCGTTTCTTGCTGCTCTCGTGATTGTTCTGTGTTTGTGCAAGGCCGACTCGAGATGTTGACTCAGAGCTTCCTCCCCACACAGCGCGCTCTCGCACGCCAGGCAGTGGTACGAGCCGCCACCGCCGCCGCCGCCGCTGCCACCGCCGCCGCCGCCCGTGGGGACGTGAAGCACCATCTCTTGCAGGTTCACCACAGACTGGCCGAAGAAGCAGAGGGACTTCAGGTGGCTCCTCGCCGCCTCCTCGTCACCGAAGCCCGCCTGGCACTTGCGGCAGACCAACTTGTACTGCACCTTTGGAACAATGAAGGGGTCGTAGAGGGAGTCCGCACTTTTGCTTTCTGCTTCTGGCTCTTCGGGGGGTTTCGGCAGGAGGGGGGACACCTCACGGGGTGCGTTTTTCTGCTCTTCTGGTTTGGGGGATTCTTTGGCAGGGTCTTTGTCTGGGGAAGCAGCCCCCGGGGGGACTGGGGTTTGGCTTGCTTTGGGCTGCTGCTGCTGCACTTTTTGCTGCTGCTGCTGTAGTTGCCGTTGCTGCTGCTGCTGGAGGGCCTCCTGCAGACTCTGCTGGTATTGCTGGTACTGCTGCAGCAGGGAGCCCGGGGACAGCCCCATCAGGGCCTGCGATAGCGCAGGGCTGTAGGGGAACAGGCCTTCCATGCCATACATCGGCTGCAGGTACCCGCTCTGCAGGGCGCCGGGGATCTGGGGGGCGTAGTAAGGAGAGAAGCCTGGTACAAAGTAAGGGAGGAACTGGCTCGTGAGCAATGCCGTGGGGTCTGAAGTCAAGGCCGCCTGCAGGGCCTGCAGCTGCGCGGGGTCCACCGCATACTCCATGGCGGGCAGTGGCGCTGAGAGTGTGGCTGCGGCCGCCGTGGGGGCCTCTCCTTTCTCCTTCTTGGGGACAGGCAGGGGTTCCCCTTTCCCTTTGTGTGCCTTCTCCTTCTCCTTGACCTTCTCACCGTCTTTGTCCTTGCGCTGCTGTGGCTGCTGCTGCGGCGGGAGCTGTGGTGCAGGTGGTGGCTGGGCTGCTGGCGGCGGCGGCTGCACCTGTGGCTGCTGCTGCTGGGGTTGGGGGGCTGGCTGAGGGGCCATCGCCATGGTGGCTTGTGCTGGGGTCGGGGAGCTCAGCGATGCTGAGGACGGTTTATTTGGTAATCCAGATGTGGGGAGGCCAGGGGAAGGAACTGTTGTGCTGGGCAGACCCATCAAGTTCGGTTTAGGAGACGTTAAAGCTGAAAGGAATGGAGACAGAAGTCATATGTCAGTCTGGGTGGCGAGGCTGAAGCTTGGGAGGTTTTGCTCAGGAGGTTTCATCTGTGTCACTGGCACAGGGTCTAAGAGCTCAGAGCTTGAACTTAAAGGATCCTCTCTGTTGATTTAACGTTTTCAGCAGAGCTTTCTTACCAGGCCCCGGGTTGGCCAACTTGTATTTTAAACCAGACCCCACCCTGGGTCAGCTCCCATACTGTCCCTATCAGCTAAACAACTCCTAACACCTTCCTGCCCCTTGTGCCATACCCAACCCACTGGGTCATATTTTCTTTGCCACGCTCCCAGCTACCATTCGCTCTGTTGTTTAGTTGCTAAGTTGTGTCCGATTCTTTGCAACCCCATGGACTGTAGCCCACCAAGTTCCTTTGTTCATGGGATTTCCCAGGCCAGAATACTGGATTGGGTTGCCATTTCCTTATCCAGGGGATCTTCCAGACCCAGAGATCGAACCTGCGTCTCCTACATTGGCAGGCAGATTCTTTATGACTGAGCCACCAGGGAAGCCTTTCCATTCACTCTACCCAAGGCAATTAGTCTGGAGGCCCTCAGACTAGCTGTTGCCAGCTGGGACCCATTTGAACCAATGGCATTCAACAAAATCCCTGTAGAAGTGATACAGTATGTACAGTATGGAGAAGAGAACAAAAGCAAGGAACCCAGTTAGGCACCAAGACCACATGAATAAACACAACAGGCTCTACACATGTGCCTCTGTGACCTCCACTGCTGCCACTGAATGGACATGTTAGGAGGCAGAGAGAGGAGGAGGGAGGGGAAGAAATGAAAACCATCCATCCATTCAAGGTAAACAGAGCCACTGCTTTGACTCAGCTGGCCTGCTTTAACAAATCTGTTGAAAAATATGACCATCTAGGAGTAGGACTCTGGAGTCCAATGGAAAAATGAGCCTTTTCTTCTCCTGCCCCTACCTGGTTGACAGGAAGGTTTGGAAACCAGACATAGAATGAGGGAAAAGCAATGTCAGAAATGGAACAGCCCAAAGTGCTGGCACCAGCAGTTCCTGACACATCACAACCTAGGCTCCACTGTTTATGGGTGGCAGGCCATGGCACTAGGCCCATGTAGGGTAGAGCTGCATTCTCAGTCACACTCAGGCCTAATCTACCACACCTGCAAAGCCTTCATCGGGCCCAGAGATTGCCATCCTCCCTGACCCTTAGTCATCTCCTGGTTTGACTCTTCTGTTCCAGGGTGATGGAAGGCTGCTGCTGGTTCATGTAGACTAGCGAAGTGCTGGAGGACAGCACTGACCACATCCCAGACACTAGGCAGCAGGCATCCCTTCTCTTCATCTGGACCACCTTCAGCAAGAAAGTTGGGGCGGGGGGTTCCAAAGAAGTCACTGTTTTCATGAGAGTAAACATTCCCGAAGGCCAGACCCAGGTGAAGACAATGTTGATTTCTGGCTCCAGTGGTATACAGTTCCCTGGGCTATCACACTGCATTAAAAACCCTCAAATTTCAGGTGAGGAGAACAAGGTTGCCTCCAGTTACCACGCAGAAAAAACATGCATTAACTTCAGGATAGCGAGGAGGATGCTTCCCTCAGCATCACATGACATCATTAACTGACACTTCTAAAATTACAGAAAGGGACAGCTGAGATTAAGTCATCCAGTTTCCTGAATGCAGTTAAGGGACCAAAATCAGAGGAGAAGATGTGTCTCACTAGAAAAACCCAGTAAAGGTTAGTTAATTAAGGTAGCACAAATAAGGCAGGGACAGACCAGATAATGAATTCTACACTTGGGACATGGCTCTGTCTACTTCGAGGCAACACACTTGCTCTAGGTTTTAGGTTGGAGCTGCAGCCAGAGCCAGGTGCTCAGCACGGCAGAGAAGAAATGCCTCCTGATGGCCCCGTCCCTATGGCATCAGGCTCCCAGAGAAGAAGTGATAGGACAAAAGAGAGTCAATTTTAAGGAACATGTACTGAACCTCTGCTATTTACCAGGCTCTGCACTAGGCATGTTCACTCAGTAAAGTAGCTCAGCACATTCTCAAAATAATCCTGTGGCTTTTCTCATCTGTAAGGTCAGAACCAAACAAGCCACTTCACCCCCCTGAGGCTGAGTCACGCACTCCTGGAGTGGCTGAGTCCACTCCTGACTCGGTGTGGACACATCTGCCATGTGATGCTTGGGTGTGGGGAGGAAATGGAAGGTCATGGAAGGAGCTTACCATTGGGCCTGACATACTCCTTTCTTTCCTAATTCCAGATGCAGTACTCCTGGGAGCTGTGGTTCAGTCGGTGGTGGTAACTGGGGCATGCCTGGCTGCCTTGAATGATTAAGAGCATATCTTCCTACCTGGAGTCCACTGTAAGTGATCAGAACCTGAGGAGCACTAAGCATATACCCGTTGACTGACTGGCTCCTACTGGGTGCTGTGGAAGGAGTACAGTACATAGCACTGGGAGCCTGGAGGCCTGGGCGGGAGCTCTGGCTCCTGCCCTAGCTTGCTGAATGGTCTTGACCTCTCTGGGCCTCAGTTTTCTCATCTGTAAAACAAGGGGAACAGATCAGACATTCTAATTCTTTCTCATTACTATGAAATGTTGGGCCTTCCCAAGCCCCTCTGCCAAGGTCCCAGGCTGCGGGAGTAGTTCAGTACTCAGCCACTTCCCATCGCCTGTTTCCTGCCGACTCTATCTAGCTGACTCTTATCATCCTGTGACACTACTTGTCAACACAGGTAAGCAGCAACTTCTACATCTGAATGCTTTCTTCTCTTAGGATAAGAAAGTGGGATCAGGAATGAGGTAGCTTCATGTCCTGTAAAACCACTGCCAAAATTATAAACTTGGATTTAATTCAACCAGAAAGCAGGGCCGCTCTGGGAAGCAGCTGAACCACTAGAGCCCCTGGGAACTGGGACATTCTGAAGGAGGCACACTGAGGGTCTCTGCTTTGGTGAATGTGCACTGGTCAATACAGGCTGTGGGGGACTTACTAACTCATGCTAAGCCTCACAGGATCCTAGAGGTGAGGGTCCTGTTTAGGAAAGACAGCTGGATCCAGAGAAGACAGGTGAGGAATGAGGAGGAGGAGGAATAAGAGAGGCACACAGGAAGAACTGTGGAACTCCCTATGAGGTAGAAAAATGAGTACCAAGTATGTGACTCTGCATTAGAAAGGGAAATGGGCAGAAGGAAATGAAGAGGTGATTGAACACCCCTAAAAATAAACATTTTCAGTTTAGACAACTATAAAACACATCGTAATTCAGAACCACGTTGCCCGATTCAAGTTCCTGGTCAGTGCATTCCAGTATAGAGGTAGTCCAATTAGAAACTAGAGGGCGGTCCAGTGGTTAAGACTCCATGCTTCCACTGCAGGGCGTGTGGGTTCAGTCCCTAGACAGGGAAGTACGATCCCACATGCCACATGGTGCAGCCAAAACCCCAAAGTAACACACCACTGTGTTTCTGACTGAAAGGGAACCCCAGAAGTAAGCCTCCACCTTGTGAGAGCTACTTCCTGGTAGCATCTCTCCTGCCAGAGCAGGTCTCTGAAACAGGAGGCGGGACCTCAGGGGACAGCAAACAGTTTATTTAAATTCTCTTGAATCTGTTTCCAGAGGGCACAACCCAGAATTAGCTAGGATGTTCAAATGTTTTATATTTTCAATAGATTTCTAGATGCGATCTGCATTTCCACAAAAACTGAATGGAAGGGTCCATAATGGAAACTGCTGTCTCAAAAACACCCCAGGATCTAGTACACCAGAACCCTCCAGTTCATGCCCACAGCATACACCCTGGTCTGTGCTGAACACCAGGCAGGAGTATGGTTTCAGGAGATCATTCCAACTCCAGGGTCCCCATTCTTAGAAGTGGAAGGGTCATGTACATCACAGCTCTAGGGAGACTCAGTGGAAGGGACCTGAAATTCTGTTGCAGTTAGAGAACTAGGAATGTGGAGCCTCCCACCTGCCCAGCACTCAGGTTTTGTGTGGTGGCTCTTTACTACTGGGAGAATCATTGAGAGCAGAACCCACCTGTGTTGGATGGAGTGAAGCCTGGCAGGGAGGGGCTGTTGAGGCCAGGGAGCAACACAGGAGGAATGCCCTGGAGCGCCGGGTATGCTGTAGGAAGGTTGAGAGCCTGCAGAGGGGCGTTGTCGAACATCCCTTGCTGCTGAGCTGCCAGTCCAAGGACCTCATTGGCCTTTTTAATCCGGTCCAGCTCTTGTTGAGCCATCAGCTGACGTACAGTGGCTGGGTCAAAGTATTCTTTCTCCTTGTCTAGCTGGCTTCCAATGGTGTCTTTAACTTTGGAGATATGCTGTTGGGAAAAGATATGGTCACGTACAGACAGCCGAGCACTGTACTTGATGCCACACAAAGTGCACTCTGTTTTGGGTCCCTCGTAACTCGTTTGGTTTATACCAAAATGCTTGGCCATGCTTAACTTGGACTTCTTTTCTTTTGCCCGGGCATTCTGGAACCAGACCTGAACAACTCTCTTTGGCAGTCCAATGTCATTGCCCAGGACTTCACACTCCAGCATGGTGGGTGTCCGGTAGTCATTGAAGCATGACTTGAGGACCTTCAGCTGCAGATTGGTCATTTGAGTGCGAAAACGTTTCTGCCCGGGCCGATCCCCACTGTCTCCAGATTTGCCTGCTGACCCACTCACACCAGGGCTTGGAGAGCAGGGGTCTGCAAGGCTTGAGGTTTCACTGTAGTCCACGGTACCTTCATTGTCATATTCCTTGCTATAAAAGCTGGGAGCTGGGCTGACCAGGCCAGATGACAACCGATCTTCATACTCAGACATTGCCATCATGGCCGCTTTGGTCAACCCTTCACTGGGCGCAGAAGAGGATTTGGTTTCAGTTGCTATTCCCGTTGCACTATCGTTATCTGCATTGCCCTCGTCTCCAGTAGTGGTATCTGTGATCGCTGTGTTGACTGAGGAACAGTCATCGTTGTCCAGCTTAGTCTGGTCAAAGTTTAGATTAACTGAGGACATGGAGGGGCTTTCAAAATCTTCCATGCCTTCCACCTTGATGGAAGAAGGGCTCAGAAGAGTCCTGGGAGACAACTCCATGGTTTTGCTCACAGGTGAGAGGGGAACACCTTGGCCATCACTACTGCTTGGGGGTAGGTGGGAAAAGCTAGTTCCATCAAAAATATCTCCCTTCATCTGCAGTCCCCCATCACAGTCTAAGAGCATTGCAGACAGAGTTAGGTTGTAGCCAGCTCTCTTGGCTTCATGCCAATGACGGGACCGGATATGAGCTTCCAGGGCCGTCTTGGCTTTGAAGAGTGCTCTGCAGAAAGGGCACCTCCTATGGGCCTGCGCTGGGCCCACCGCCCGGAACTGTCCTTTCCTTTCCCGGGCCCGGGTGTTCTGAAACCAGACTTGGACTACACGTTTCTTCAAGCCCACCTCATGCGCGATGTGATCCAACATCTTTCGAGTTGGATTGGAGTCCAAGAGATACTTTTGGTAGAGAATTTCTAGCTGTTCTGGCGTGATAGTTGTCCTCAGACGCTTGTCTCTCTGAGGTTCTTCTCCCCCCGTCCCACTGTCGTTTTCTCCAGGGCTTGCACTGGCCTTTTCCTCCAGCTTCCTCTTCAGAGTGTTCATCGTGGAGGTGGGAGTTGAAGGGGAAGTGGCTGAGCTTGCGGGAATCTGAGGTATGGCCCCAGAGAGCAGCTGGCTTGCCAGCAGTGGGTTACTAGGGTCAAACAGCATAAAAGGCATATCCAGTGACCTGTCCAAGAACTGGGGGTGGATGAACTGGTTCTGTGCACTCAGGAAGTGAAGCTGCTGATGCTCCTGCCAGTGCTCAAATGATGGGAAGGCCAACTTGCACTGATCACACTGGTAGGGGATTAGCTGAGGAGGTAGGTTGGCCAGCGGCTGAGGAGTTGACGTATGGAGGGGCTTGAGGGGCAGGTGGGAGAGCTGGGAGGGGCTGGGGCTTGACTGGGGCAAGGGGCACTGAGGTGGGGGCGCTTGTGGAGGAGGCTGCGTCGGTACCGGCGCGGGGGACGTCAGCTGTGGGAGCTTCTGCTGGGCAGTGCTCATCTTCTGCTCGGGCTGGTCTTGCTGCTGCAGCTCTGCCTTTGGTTGTCCTTGCTTATCTTGGGTTTGGTTCGGCTGTGCACTGGGAGGTTCAGCCTGCTTTGGTTTTTCATCACTCACCTCTGGTTTTGCACTGAAGGTGGCCAGCTCATCAGCCTCTGATGGAAGCTGCAAGAACGCAGAGGATGCTGTACTGGCTGCAGGTGCTGGGGTGCTGTAAGCCTGGGAGGGCATTGGGGTGCTACAGGAGGAACTGGTGGGTGTCAGGATTTCCATGGCATCCATGGAGTCCTCATTCTGGCTGTCATCCTGCCCTTCCTCGTCCTCATCCTTGTAACACAGCTTCTTCTGGTGCTTGATGAGATCGAAGATGCGCTGGAACACCAGGCTGCACTTCTTGCACTGGTAGTTCAAGTTGCTCGTTCGAATATACCTATCGTTTGTAAGCTCACGCCGCTCTCCATCTTTGCCCTCTCCCTGATTCTCATAATTTTTCCTGGCCTTCTGTCGAGCGTTTTGAAACCAGACCACTATGACTCGGGTTGGAAGGTTCAGTAAATTAGAGAGTTGCTCAAATTCATCGTCCTTTGGGTAAGCGTTGGCATCAAAGAAGTCCTGCAGGACCCTCAGCTGATAGTCGGTAAACCTTGTTCTCGAAGACCTCTTGCTCCCCCAGTACTCCTGCTTCTGAGGTTCTGGCGAAGGGGGCCGAGAGTCAATCTTGAGCTCCTCCAGGCTGGTGATGGGAGGATTGCTGAAGTTGTAAGGGGAGTCCTTGTTCCGCTGCCGCTCTTTGAAGAGTGTGTTTCTGAACCAGTGCTTGATCACTTTCTGGGGCAACCCAGACTTGTCTGCCATCTCTTTGATCTGCTCTTCACTGGGGGAGTTGTTAATGTCAAAATACTGCCGCAGGACTCGGAGCTGGTCATCCGTGATCCTCGTACGAGGCCGCTTATTCTGCTGCTGGAGCAGACTTGGATTGAGCTGATGCTGGTACAGCTGGGCCAGGTCCGCGGGCAGAGGCTCCACGGGTCCAAGCTGAGGGGGCAGCTGAGCCGGCAATGTCTGCAGCGGCATCGTCTGCATCATGAGTGGCGAGAAGATGGGCAGCTCCATGGGCATGGAGAGCTGGGTGAGTGGCACGGACGGCTGGGCTGGGGCAATCGTAGGTGAAGTGATGGGTGGGGCTGACGTGGGGATGGCCGGGGTGGATGCTGGCTGGGGCGGCGCTGCCGGCAGTGGGGGTGGAGGCGGGGGTGGAGGCGGGGGCGGTGGCTCGGGGGTCTGAGGCCTCAGGGGGTACAGCTTGTCGTAGTGCTCACGGTACTGTTTGGCAAATCTCTCTAGCTGTTTAAATGGAAAGTAATTTTGATGAACGTGCTCTTGATGACTCTTTAAAATCAAGATGTTAGAAAACAGCTTGCCGCAGGAGTCACACTCGAGCTTCTCTGGGTTCTCGCCCTGCTCCATCTTCCCATTCTTCTTCTGCACCTTCTGCTTGTTCTCGTTGTACTGGATGACCAGCTCAAAACCAAAGTTCTCCAGCAAGGCCTTGGTAGCATTCCCTCTGGCATCCGAGGCAATGCGTGGAGGGAGCATGGAGGGCTCAGAACTAACCCCTGGGGCCAGTTCTTTCTTCTCTTTGGCCTTCAAGGCATCGGGCAGTGATTCCTTTGGTCCCGAGTTGATCTCTCCCCCCTCGGCACCATCCCTCTCTCTCTGGCTTTCTTTCTCCTTCTCTTTGATGACCAATTTGTTTTTCTTTTCAGCGTGCTGGCTGGGCTGTAGGAGAGCAGGGTGACTCTGGGGCAGAGGGAGCTGGCTCTGCTGCTGCTGCTGCAGCATCTGCTGGTGGCCCTGCTGCGGGATCTGAACCTGGGCCTTCAGGTCTTCCAGCAGGCCTGGGCCCGTCCCAGTCAGCGTTAGAGCCCCACTGGTCACCGGCAAGCTCACCTCCGGGTTGAGCTGGAATTCGGCACTGGGGATGTAGAAGGGGAAGAGAAGATGCTGCTGTTGCTGCAGCTGGAGCAGGGTCTCGGTGGTCATGGGGAAGTGAGGCAGAAGGGTGGGGTTGAACAGCTGGGACTGGATCAGAGCTGCCTGCTGCTGCAGCTCCTGCTGCAGGTGAGCTTGAACTTGGGCCTGGGCCTGGGCCAGTGTCTGTGCTTGTTGTTGTTGTTGCTGCTGCTGCTGCTGCTGCCTGGATGCAATCATGTCTGCCAGCTTCTTCCGGTTGGCTTCCTTGGGCTCTGCAGGGGACACAATGTTGGCACTGATGGGATTCCCCAGGGGTGGCATTCCTACACTTTCAGCGGGCACTTGACTCAATAAGCTGGAGCTCGCAGCGATGCCAGCACTGCTCGGGTTGGTGGTGGTAAAGGTGTTACTGCCACTGGTGCTCACAGGACTCGGGGTGGAGGAGCTCAAGGGGGCTGTGCTGCTGCCCCCAGTGCCATTGCTGCTGCTGCTTGCCGCCTCCAGCTTGGCTGCCCGGGCCTTGGTCTGATGCAGCACAGAGCGCATATGGATCTCCAGGGTGGAACTCTGGCTGTAGGCCACATTGCAAGTGTTGCACTTAAAAGGTTTGTTGTCAGGGCTGCTGGTGGGTTCTGGCTGACCGGTGGCCGACTCTTGAAGGGCTCTCTTTAACTTGTGTAGGTGGGAGACAGAATTGTAGTGCACGAGCAGGATGTTCTTTTGAGTGAAAGATTCCTTGCAGACGGTGCACTTGTAAGGGCGAGAAGGGTCCAGGAATTTTTCCATGGTGAAGTTGGGGCCTTTGCGGAAAGGTAGGGCTCTCTTTGGCTCTGAGCCCGAGTCCTCTTGTACCGACCCAGAGTCACTGCCCGTCGGGCTCTGTTTATCCTCCAAGTCACTCTCTTCCTCCTTGTCTTCCTCCACGATTATGGTGTGGTCCTCGGCCAGGGTGGGGTCCCCCATTGCCAGGAGGTCCCCGTTGGCCAGAAGGCCACCATAAAGCTGCTGAATGTCAGCCTCACTCAACTCCAGGTGGCTTGTCTCAAGGTGTTTTTTCAGAGCCTGGAAAGTTCGGAAGCTACGCTGGCAAAGACAGCACATGGTGGCAGCTCTGATCACGTGGTACTGAGAGTGGAGCTGCAGCTTCTCCACCGTCTTGAAAGCCAGACTGCACTGGTTGCAGCGGTACTTGTACACATGGCGATCTGACACTGGCAGCTGAGGCCTCTTGGCGTGAACCTCGTTGAAGTGTGTCTGGAGGGTGGCGGAAGTTTTGAAAACCTGGTTGCACCCCTTCTTCCAGCACAGGAAGCCTGAGTCTTCTCTCACAGAGCCCGAGTCCACAGGAGAAGGTTTCAAATCTCCACTGTGTTCTGTGCTCACAGAGGGTAAGATGTTCTTTCCCAGATCCTCTGAGGTTTCTGTAAAGAAAATAGAAATCAAGCCCAATGATAAAGAGGGCTTCGAGCTGCCTACCTAACAGGGCCTCGTGATCACAGAATCTGATGATGAGGGAAATACCCAACCTGCAGACACACACTCTCCATGGAGCCCCACCCACCCAGAGAGCACATGCTATATGAGCAGATACACAGGAAGAAGAGGAAATACAGAGAGTCTCAACTCTTAGTAGGCCTATACCATCACACAAGTCTGTCTTTTAAACAATATTCGTTTCAGTTTCTCAAGAAATTAAAGGATACCCCTTTTACATGGATCTAAACTGTAGAATATGTGATTTAGTGCCCTGCTAAGATGTGGGGCATTTGTAAGGACTGCTGTCCATTGTAACAAATTTTGGATATATTTCTTCGGCATTAAATTTCCTGTTACAGTGTGACTTCTGACTGTCCTCTCTATTCAATAAGCAATGAATGTTCAAGTGGCCAATTATGAAAATAAAATACATTAAAATTTTTTTCTACAATGAGATCATCACACCCATAAATATTCTGACCCTTTTTCAGGTCAGTGGTATACTGCCTAGTATGGAGACATCACAAGGGAGAAGGTGGGGCAGAGCTCTTCCCAACTTAGGTCTTAGCTGCTGACAAGATGTCAGTGATGGAGGAGAAACTCAAAAACAGAGGTCCCACCCATCGAGGACTCACCCCAGGGCACCACCAGCATCTATATCTACAACATCGTCCCTTCCAAATGCTCCTTTCTGCTGCCTCCTATGAGACAGTCCTGGAAGTCTCAGAGAAGAGTTCTGTGCAGATACAGCGCCTAGAAAGATACCTAATCCAGTGCCCTGAGATCACCTGTGTGCTCCACAAGTCCCTCATGTTTAAGTCCTCAGAGAGGGAATATGTAATGGCTTAAGATGGTAAGTTATGAGTGTACTGACTGAGTCTCTGGTCATTAACTTCCTCACTGTACAGTCTAAGGGGACATGTGTCCACCAGAACCTCACTGGTTCTCACCTGAGCTTTTCTCACTTCAAACCACATGAAGAGCAACAGATACCCACTAAGAGCCCGAGTATCCAGTGCTGACAACAGCGCCCCTCGTCCCTTGAAAAGGTACATCCAGCTTAGGAGTACAGTAAGGAATCTGCAGCACTCTTGCCCTATGAACGTTCTGTTTCTCTTCCCAAGGTCAAGAGTATGACACTAACCAGGTTGCTTTCCCGCCTCCTCCACACTGGAGCTCCCGTCTCGATCTGGAACAGCCGCTGGGAGGAACATGCTGCTGGGCATCACCATCTCAGGGGTGGTCACCTGAAGAGCAAGCGGCAGAGACATGAGGCAAGTCAAAAGGAGAGGAAAGAGATCCAAATAGGAAAATGTGTAGAAATTATTTAATAAGCAAAATTAGCCTTCACCAGTGTTAAGGCTGGAGGTGTCACTTTCCATAGCTCACTGAAGATTCATGTTTATTAGACAAAGCTCACATCAGTCAAAAGTGTTTCTACGGTTACATTCTGGACATAATTAGCAGTGCACACTTGAAGAATAATCTTATTATTAATATTTTTCCTTTATGCAGAATTTTGACTTTGATCACTGACAATGTTTTGTCATGGGCTGTGAAACTTCTTGTGCAACCAATTAGGTAGATAAGTTGAAAGGCCCACCTTAAGCTGCTGAAAACATAATAAGGGCCCTAATTAAATCATACCTAGTAAAGTACACTGTAATCTTGAAGCAGGGAGCATTGTAGTACTATTTTCAAAATGTATTCAGGCAAGAAGAGGAGGGGAATGAGCGAGAGAAAGGGTAAGAAGAAGAGAGGAGAACAAAGGGAAAGCTAAGGACATGCAGACACACTGGCAGATTTTCTAGGAAACAACATTGTGTAACCCTTTATAAACTGAGATCAAGTGCAAATGAGCATTTCTTATGACTCACTTCAGTCAGGATTTCTCCCAGGGTCTCTGCCTGAGGTACACAGCATTGGAGGGAACTTCCACCTGTGTGGTAGCCCAGAGGGTGTCCTGCCTCCTACAACAGGGCAGCCCCACCTTGGCCACGGCTATTGCTGCCCAATATTAGCAACCTGGGTCAAAAGAGCTACAATTTAAGGTCAGATTTTAGGGATTTATTTCTCCAGGCTGTCCTGCCATCTGGCCAGAAACTTGTCCAAAAACATTATCATTTGCCTTCCATTAATATGATAAGAAGTCCTCAGTATGCAACATAAGGCTAAAAGCCTCCTCATTTAAAAAGAAGCAGTGCCCCTTTGCCTGCTACAGGACAGCAAGGTAGTTGAGGATATGCCCAGACCAATCAGAAATCGTCCCGTTTGAATGCAGCCTGAGACATAAATTGACCCCGAGGTAACAGGAACAGAAACGTAGGCTAGTCACCACTAGCCTTTCTACAAGGCACCCAGCCCACGTGGAGACATTGTTTCCTCATCAAACATACCACTGAGATAGTATCTTCTCTTGCTATTGCAAAGACCGGAACATCTAGATTACTGTTCAAAATTAAATATTTAAAATAAATTTTACTATTTTTAATGGTTTGAGGATTCTGGCCTTGTTCAAAATCACTGCTGATGCATTCACTAGAATCATCAGTGGTAGGTTCCTCCTCAAGGGGAAACTCGGACAGCTGTCCCCATAAATACCAAAAAGGTAACTCCCCCTTACGTTTCAGGGTGTTAGGATAATCTCAGCAACCCAGATGCCCAAAGGTGCAAAAATTAAGCAACAGGCACTGTGGAGAAGGACTCTGAGGAGCCCCCTGTTTATGAACAGCAGGTGCATGGTAGGTGCACGTGAGTGACACAGAACCCCTCTTGCACAGACATTGCACCCTCACACAAAGCTTGCCAGCAGCTGGTTAAGGCTAGCTGTTGATGAATCGTTAGGAATGGAGCAGAGATTGCCAAACTCATTCCATCTATTTTCTTTTTAATAGAAAGCATTTCTGACCAGTGTGGTTGGGGAGTCCAGTGGGAATCCAAGAAGTGAAAGGTCACCGATTAATTTATAGTCCTCAACCAAGGGGGAGCACGAGGTTGGGGGCAAGATGGGGAGAAAGGGAAAGGAAAAAAAGACTCCCCACCACCACCTTTCTCAGTTGTAGCTGCATGATCAGTCCTTTCCTGGGATCTTTAGGAATTATGAAAAATGAATCATGAGAAATAAAAAAAAGCCCTACAGAGTAAAAAAGAATAAAATTATCTAACACCTCAGCTGCACATCATTATAGAAAACTGTGGGCTCTTTATACGCATTACAGTAAGGCAGACATCCCCTCTAACAGACTCAGTACGACGGATCAGTAATTGTTTTCATACACTTTAATTAGAAAAACTCAGATGGCTATGAATAATAATGGAAAAGAGAGACTTTTGCACTTGAAAGGTTGAAGTCAATCAAGTGTGAATGACGGCAAAAAAGAAAAAAAAAAAAAAAAGACACCAATTCATCAGCCCTCTGTTGTCTCGCCGAGACTTTAATCATAATTCCTGATTGGGATTCAAGAAGGCAGTAAGCAGCGGTTCTTTGTCTGCCTTCACCTTCCATCAATTAACTCTCCCCGAAATATAATCATCAACCTCACATGCTCCTCTGCATCTTAATCTGGGCCTCCAAACCTGTAAGTCTTGCCCCATATATGTTTAAGTAATTACTTTTATCTACCTGCATCTTCTCATCTATAGTGTACCCAACCTCTCCCTGAAAGCAAACCAATGAAAAAGATTCAGCATATAAAATCTTAATGGACAAGAAGTTCCCAGGAGACTTGAGAGGAAGACTCCTGAAGGGAATCCTAAGGATCTAGAAATTCTGACGGGGTCTATCTGCCCATGTGTCTGAACAGAGAGATTGCAATGGAAGCCGCTTTGCTATGCAGGACACTGACAGACCCCATGTCAGCTCTTGGACGTTAAATGTTCTTGTGTCTGTGTCCACTCCTCTTTATCCTACCAGCTTCTCAACCCTGTCATTCACAGTTTCCACACTTTTTTGGTCAACAGCCAAAAGTACGGTCCTGCCAATGCCTCACTGAGGCGCTGTGCTCACAGAAGATGACGTAAGTTGGCCAAGGGCAGAGTTCCTTCAGCACCCCTTGTTTCCCAATCAGATATGGCGGCCATGCAGCCAGGCTGGAGGTCCCTGGGAAAGGCGGTCACTCACCAGTGCCAAGCACAGTTCTGTAAAGGCCTTCCTTTCACAAGGAGCATCAGATCACACTGGCACGCGAAGGGACAAAACCTGCCCACAGTATAACCAGGCCCCACTCTCCCCCACCAAACGTGTCCAAGCCGCAGACCCCCCCAAGCACTGGATGCCACCATTACACACTCAGCCCCAGCACCCCCAACCATAGACTCAAATGCCGAACAAAGAGATTAAGGTTTGGCCAGACCACACTCAGTCCAAACACCTACTCGTGCCACATCAACATCCATGTAGATTGATTCTTCCAGTAACCTTACACTCATACACAATGAGTATGTTAAATTACATTCTCCCATACTTGACACTAATGTATAAATGGGACTTAAGACTGTGAAAACAGACGTCTGACTGAAAGTCCAAGTTTTTGAGGTAAGAAAGTTCAATCTGTTAGAGCCATGACTTCCTCAAAATTTGAGTCTCTCTTGATTGGTGGCAGTCTGGATAGCACATGCCTTCTTCCTGCCTCTCTGAGCCAAGTCAGGTATGCAGAGTTGATGGGAACACAGGAACAAAGTATCATCTGAGCAGCAATAGAACCTTTCAGAAAGGTAAACAGGTCTCACATAGAGTGAGAAATGGGGAGTTGTGCACTGATACTGGAAATCTTCAAGTTTCAGCAATTTTCATATATGACAATAGAAGTAGAAGCATTCTACTTCACGTGAAGAAAAATCTTCATGCTTAAGCAATTCCAGAACAACTCAGTTGATGAGAAGGGAGGGCCTCAAGTGATTCTGCTTGTCCATTCATTTGACCATCATTCACTAAACTTTGTACAAGGTCCCTATGCCACTTGCTTGTGAGACAGAGCGAGACCGGGTCCCTGGGCCCAAGAAGCTCACATCCAGAATAATTAACCTTTTAGATATCATAAACTCATTAGGAAATCTGATGAAAGTGGCAGGCTCCTAGAAAAAATACTTTCAAACAGACTATTGCAGATAATTTCAGGAAATCACAGGCTCCCTAGAGAGAAATTCCTGGACTCAAGTTAATTGCCCTTGAACTACTAGGAAAGGTGATATGGCTTTGTAAATACCTCCTGTTTGGTTCACCATTATTTAGGATTATGATTTAATGCCTTTCAAGTTTCTATGACATGAGTGGGCCTGAAAGCCTCAAGGACTCATCTTATAAAAGCCAGAGTCTTAGATATAGGCCTGGTCCCCACTGTGACATTCAGGAGGGGCCGCTGATGTTTACTCTTTCTCAGTGGAAGAAGCTGGATTATAAGGAGCCGCCACACTCTTTGCTTTCTTTGGGTCATGGATGTGAAATGGCCAAATACAACACCTTGAGCAACCAAGGGGTATATAAGTTTTGCTAAATTCTTAACGGGACTGTTCATGCAAGTTCATCCCTCAAGGCCACCCTGAGGTTAGATCAATGCAACCAACAAGTTCCACATGCTGGCAAGCAAAGGTATCTTCTCAGACCCAAGTACTGCACCTCACTTCTCTGAGACTTTCATCCCCACAGCCTTGGCAGTGCTCACCTGAGTAGAGTTGCTTTCTGAAAGGCTCCCTATTCCAAGTGAAAGGACAGGTTTGCCAAAATTTAGACTCCCAAAGAGACTGAAATCCTTCACATTTCAGTAAAAAATAAACAGACTGAAGAGCCTCAGATGAAGGGAAAGAAAGAGGAAATGATGACAGAGGGAAAGACAGGACCTCAGACACAGGCCTTCCCAGCAGACCTGGCTAGTCTGTACACCTGGTGAATGAGGTATTGGTCCTATTCTTTAAAAGCCAATGCTTCTAGACCTTAGCATTTTAGCTAGTGGGGGATCTAGAGTTGATGGTGCCAGTGAGGGTCTAGCTGCTCACGTTCTCCTCTGACCTCAGTGGCTGCCAGGATGCAGGAGCTGTCCACACGCCTGCAGCCAGCAAGCCAGGCACAGCTTGGCAGCAAAGCCTCAGAGTTTTTTTTTGTTTGTTTTTGTTTTTAACTACCTTCCAGTTGTGCTAGGTTGGGCGCTGGACCCTGGTGTCGAGAAGGCCATGTCTCTGTCTCGTTTCCCTTCTAAAATGTCATCTATGTGGCTCTTTTTTTTTTAACCTAAAAGCCATGAGGAAAAATTATAGAGCAATATTAACATTCATATGGGCCAGAAACAAATGTAGCCCTGAACCAGATTTTAAAAATCTAAGAATCAGAAAGAATGAAAAAAGGAGATAGGTAGAACAGGAAACACATGAACAGTTGTCTCTCTCACACACACAGACACACACACACAGCAGAAGAGAGAGAGAAGAGAGCTGAGAAGGAGACTGAATTGGAGAGAAAAGCTTCATTAGACTCAGAGAGGCAAGCAGTGGCAGTATACCAAGGTCACTTCTAATTTAGACCATCTAATTGGCAAACAGGCTCCAAATGGCTATCATCTCACAGGACTTGGAATTAATGAAGCCCTATTATTTTCATTACCTTCCTCTGAGATGGAGACAAAGTGAGAGCTGGTGCCCAAGTGGGTGCCACAGCCTCAGGGCCAGTGGCCACCCGAGAGCCCTGATACAGGGGGGCCAAGCGGCCAGCCTGGTCTAGAGACTCAGATGTACGGGCACACGGGGAGCACAGAGAGAGATGCTGACCGAAAACATCACAGGAGTCAGACAGCTGTGGGGTGGGGTGAGGCGTAGGGGGTGGGAGCTGTGGAATTGCAGGCAGCGTGGGTCCAGGAGCTGTGAAGGGGAATCAGTGCATGTACAAAACATACAGGATAATTAGGAACTACTAAAGGGAACAAAGATGAAGGGCTAGAGAAAAAGGTGTTCCTGGCTGCTCCAGACTTAGCCCCATTCTCCGCCATGAGGTCACACTTTGCTAAGTGATGGAGGAACAAAGACAGTTTCCCTGTGTTAATGCTTTCAATCCCAGTGGTGTGTCCTGCCACTTAGAAGGACAGTGATTAGTTAGAATAATTCAGGACCACTGAAAATTATTGTAGGTGGTCTTTCCTATTCTCATTTAGGGGCTAGAAACCTGGCCCCCTTGCCCTCAACCCTCCTCCCCTAGAAAAGTGAGCAAAAAGAGGTGGCACAAGCAGTGGCTCCTTTACCCCCATCACTGACTCAGACTCTCGACCTTCCCTGTCACTAGGTGAGAGTGCTGTATGACTGGCGCTGGGGGCCAGCCGCTCAGTGGGGCCTGGAGGGGCACTGGTCTCACTGCCTTAAGCTTTATGCATTTCCTTCTTTCTTACCATGTGTGTAAAGACAAGCTTCAGAGCTCTGTTTCCCACAGGCCCAGCAGAATGAACTGCTGTGGGTGCAGTTTCCATAGCAGAGGGCCAGAGCTGCAATTGTTCCCAGTGGAGAATATTTTTCAAGCCCCTTCATCGGTAAAAAGAAGGGGGCCCATGGAGGACACAGATATGAGATGCAGAGCATAAGCAAGCAGCTGTTACCATAGCAACAGACATATTAGACACTGCAGGTTCCTGAAAGCTGTCTGATAAGGTATTATTAAATGAAGCCTCCTCAAAACACTCTCCATTTACAACTGAACGGAAAGACATTGTATAGAAAGTAATCTATTTCCATTTATCAAGGTGGAATTTACTTTTAGAGAGACTGAAACCCAATTCAAGCCAGATCCTGAGACCTTGGGCCCAGACAGCAAAAAATATTTACCAGAATTTACAGCTTCAGATACCATGGACACACCCCCCATCTGCCAGGAGGTGTCTGTTTGGTAGATTTTGCCAGGTTTTCCTAGTCTGAACCAAAGGCAGTGCATTCAGTCAAACCATCTGGCAAGGAAGAAGATTCACTCCTCTCACTGCCATTCATCCGGGCCACTCAAAGATAAAGCAGACATAACTTTTCTCCTCTGGGAGGATGAATGACTGGACATTGACTGTTCCTTAATGATACAGTTTAGAAAATGGAGCTCTGATTTGAGAGGCATATCTCATCATGCTGTTTTCAGAGTTTCCTGCTCTAGATGGCCAGGAACAAACAGATACACCATCAAAAAGTCTAACCAATACTTCCCCTTGGACAGTTTTCTAATAAAATTGCCATAAAAATAGCCTCCAGGGGCATGATTTTAACCACAGGTTCACTATAAACAGTTGTAAAACAATTTCAAAATTTCATTTTAACACCATACTTTTCAGAGGGAGGACAGTGGCAGCTACTTAATTGTTAGGGTCAAGACCAAGATGAGCAGTCCAGCCCTCAAATAGGGTGCCTGGGTTCACCCCAAAGTATGGCCACAAACTCCCCTCCAACCTTGGCTACTTGTCTTTTTCTTGCTGATCCTGATAAAGGATGGAGATGGAACTGCTTTCTTTAGCTTGACACAACACATCCTCATGACTTAAGAAACCAGTTCAACCGACAGCCATGCAGTGACTCCATCTTCATGCAAAGAGAGGGCATCAAACTGACCTTACAGACACCTTTAGTCAAATGTAAAACCCTTACATGATTACAGTTCCCACAAGTTTCAACTTTATTTCTGAATCCATTAACTGTCTCCCGTTGCTAGCAAATGAACTTCCTTATAGTCAGCACATTTCCCACAATTTACACACTTTTTCAGAAATGTCTAGAAAACACCTCCATTGTGTGCTGTGGGAAAATGAGGTAGGTTTACAGGGGTTTCTGAACAGGTGCCAAGCACAGCCCCTTTAGGGAGCGCATTTCTCCTACACAATTATGTTCTTGGGGAGTTTTCTCAAACAGGGATTATTAACCTGGCTCCATGGGTGAACTGTGGGTATCCTTATGCTCCCTGGCATTATACACACAATTTTGTACATGTAGGGATGTACCTGGTGGTCCCGTGGCTAAGTCTTATTGCTCCCGATGCAGGCGGCCTGGGTTTGATCCCTTGTCAGGGAACTAGATCCCACAAGCCACAAATAAGAGTTTGCATGTCGCGACTAAAGATCGCACATGCTACTCTGAAGACTGAAGATCCTCCTGCAGCTAAGACCCAGTGCAGCCAAGTAAATTTTTTTTTTTTTTTTTGGTACATGCAGAATACTTGAAAGAGTTCATAATAACGGATGTCAAACTAGCATGCATAGAATACCCAGTAAGGCTACTGAATCATATTTACCAGTCTCCCCCAAAAAGGATTTGAGAATCACTGCTTGAGTAACACCTCCTAAATTCTTAGGAATTTAGTACCCAAGCAAACACAGCAGTAACATCCTGTTGTTAAATGAAGACTCAAATGACCACCAGACTTGCTACCTTGTACCACACTGTTGCTGTTATAAAAGAACTAATATGACAAACAATGGCTATAGAGATAAAATTTATATACTGGCCCTTAAGAATATATAAATGAAACACTGTCTAATGTAAACCAATCATACAGATTACTACAGGCTCATATTTCCTAGACCAATGTGATATCAAACAGGAAAAATAATCACCAGAGCCAAAGAACAATGTATTGAAAATGCCTCCCTCCTCACATCTCTTCCTGCTTCTTTAGGCTCCCACAGTTCCAGGTCAGCTGTGGGAAGTCCTGGGTTGGCCAAAAAGTCCATTCAGCTAGGAAATATGTTGTTCATTAGTTTTTGGTGAAAATGGGAAAATGTGTCTTTTATTTTTACTTAGACCCAAATGAACTTTTTGGCCAACCCAGTATGACAGCCTGAGGAAAATCCCAAGGCTGGAGAGAATTCCCAGGAAACTCGTAACATAGAAACCCACCATCCACAAAAGTAAGTTTCCACTTACAGAGAATCTTTCAACATGTTCACCAATCTATTTGAAAATACCCATGGAAAGTTACACTTGCAGCACAGAGGTCACCGTAGTTTCTCATTGGCTGCTAAAGTTCCCCTGACGCAGCACCGAATGTATATTCCTCATGACGAAACATCACTTAGGACATACATTAGTATCACCTGCAGTATTTTGAAAAGTTTTCACATTATATTTAAGTCTTTGTACTAATCTTTGGGGCCATGTTTACAGTGGCCACTTAGAGACATGCCCCGCAAGTACAGCAACTTCATGTTCAAAATGCAAAGCCCTTGTTCATGATTCAACACGTGCTACCCAAATGAGCATCTTCCTGCCTTGAGAATGAAAGCATCCACCCAAGGGACTCCCCTGTCACGGGGCTGCATTCCTAGAGTGGGAGAATCTGGGGTCAAATCTCAACTTTGCCACCTAAAAGTGGCATCACAGCAATGAACTTCTCTGAGCCATAATGTAAACGTGTCAAGCCTTTTTTTAAATAGAGTGGCTGTGAGGATGAAATGAAACATAATGAATCTGAGAACAACCTAGAATATGACTTGCTCAGTAAAGGCCTGGAGAACCTGAATGACAACTTGCAGTTAACTCCCTGCAGGCCTCTGCATCTGGAGGGGAGAGGATGATGAGGAATGCTGAGAAACACAGAGCCCTTTGGGTCACCATCATGCCAAGACTAAGGTTGACAGTGGTCATAGGACCATCTTTGACATTTCCAACTCTGTCCTGCCTCTGGCGTCCAGCAGCACAGCCTCCTGCCCATATCACAGTGCCACCCTTGACCCCTGGGGAGAGAAGAGCCCTGAGGAGCTGCTCCCGGCCGCCTTACCGTCATGATGAGCTTCTCCACACAGTCGGGCGCCACGCTGTGCAGGTGGGTGAGGTGCAGCTGGAGGTGGATCTTGTTGTTGAGCATGTCCTGGCAGAGGGGGCAGCGGAGCATGGGCTGCACCGAGTGCTGCGTCATGGCGTGCACGCGCAGCCGGTTGACGTCGGCATTGCTGTACTTGCAGTAGGGACACTGGTACATCTGTGGGGGACACAGCCACCCCGCCGGTTGACTCTTCAGTTCCCATGGCAACAGTGTCTGTCCCATGCCCATCCACTCAAGACTTCACTCCCCATCCCACTCCCCCCAGGTAACTGAAATACTCTCCCACAGCACAGCCCCTCCGGGCCTCACCTGCTCCGGCTTGGTCTCCTCTGATGTTTTTGGTCGCTTTGAAGAAAGAGGGGACTCCGAGCTACCTGGGAAGGAGATGCGTTTGGAGGTTGCGGGAGAATCTGTCAGCTCCTTCTCTGCTTGGCTTGATGATGCTGGAAGGAAAAGCAGAAGATGTAATCCAGCAGCCAGGCCAGGCCAGCTCCCAGAGGGTGCGTGCTGGGTGAGAGTCAACATTCATTCATAGCTCAGGGTGTTTGTGAAACACCCAAGTTAAAGGAGGATGAGCATCTGGATGGGTTTATCAGGCACAGTGGGAAAGAAGCAGGCATTGGTTTCTGTTGCCTATGAATTTCTGTCACTACACAACTTTAACAACTGAACACCAAGGAAAAAAGGTGAAGAAATGGACTAAAAAGCTCTGAGTTGGATAAACCTACATTCAGTCTGTTCTGACCCCCCTCCCCGCCGATCAAGACACAACCTGCTGGCTCATGAGGGTGGCTGGGGAAGTCTCACCAACTGCTCTGCCAAACACGAGTCAACCCAAGAACCAGACAGACTTTCATAGATGTAATCAATGGTATGCTCCCAACTTTATTGTCACAGCTCTTGAAATCAAAGGAGACCTGATCAATGTGAACCAAAGCTTGATTTTTTGCATGTATGTGTTCACATGCAAAAAATCAAGCTTTGGTTCAGCAACTTGCTTTTGGCGGGGAGACGTAACTTAAGAGTGGAACTAGGCAGGGCATAAATCCAACTTATAAACAAGCCAGTGCTCCAGACACAAGAATTTACTCAGAGTGGGTGGTTCAGAGAGAGAGTTTCCTATCTGCTTGCCCAGACCATGCCCTCTCACCCCCATGTCACCAAAAAGACAAAACTCTGACGAGGGAGGAGGACCACCTGAGGCTTAAGCAGCAAACAGTGGGCACAGAGCAGTGGCGGAAGGAGTTCTCTGAGTCACGGAAAGAGACCTGCAAGATCTGGATGAGAAAACAGTTGGGCTAACAAGGTTTAACCAGGATAAATAAGCAGAGCTCCTCTGGCATAAACACAAATCCTCAAGTGGTCAGATCTGGTTATTCCGAAACCTGGTCAGTAGCTTAAGGCTGGCCTTCTCACTTGCTTTGGATGGGGAACTCCATTTTTCAGAATCTCATTACAAGAGGCAAGAAGAAAAATCCTAAAAATGGTAGCGAGACAAGACATACCCACTGTGCTCTGCCCTCACTGAAAAATCATTTGACTCCATGTAGAGGTCATTGGTATGGAAAGCCTCATTTCTACTCTTCAGTCAGACTGCTTTCTGTCTCATCCAGTCTAGTTACCCAGCACGTGTTTCCAGCTTTGAGATTTGTTCTGATGTGGATACACAAGATGCTGTCATTACAGATGTGTGCTTTAATAAACAGTTGTAAAAAATCAATTTTGTTCATTAAAATCATAAGGCCACACAATAATTTTGAGGGAAAAAAAAGTGAAATGCAGGAAATATTCCAGGAAGTGGATGCTCTTCCCAGAATGCACATCTTGTGACCTTTAACCCCAGTATCTTGGTAACCTGGTCTACATAAGTTTGTAGAACATCTATTATTTAAAAAGTACAAGGACAAGCATATTACATACAGACCCCTCCTCCTCCCAACACACACATTCATAACAGTACTTTAATCTGTCTCGAATCGACTTCAAACCCATTTTGCTCTTAATGGGAGTTATTCATTTTCACTTGAAAGGTAATACATGACGGCTGGATATTTAATGTGATGGACTGGCTGCCGATTAACTAGGTGCTGTAACATTCTAGTCTGGTTCCCCCATGGCCCACTTCCCATTTCCCAGACTCCCTCAGACCTGATCCCTCGAAACCCTGTGTCACGGGTTTTAGACCTCTGAGTATGATGGGCTGCTGCCTGCACACTCCCACAATAAGAGTCTTTAATTAATGTTTCAAGGACTTGAGATCTTCCTTTCCCCAGAAGATTCCTTAATCTCCATCATTTTTCATTTTTGCTTATTGGTTGTCTTCTATGTGTTAGCTCTTCAAATTCCTCCTAAAGATGGGGTGGCGGTGGTGGACGCATTAGGTGATAGCTACTTCAGATGCCTGTTTGTTAGAGCCATCCTCTACCTTGCTCACTTCCAGCCCCAATCTGTAGGATTCAGGGCTTACAGTTAGGAAGGAGCTGCCGTATGGCTCTCCCTTCCTCTAGGGGTGAGCCAGGATACAGAATTCTCCTCTCAACACCCATCTCCATCTTTTTAGTTAGTCTGCCTGACCTGAAACAACACTTGCTTTTAAAGGACCATGATGCCACCTTGTCAGTGCCCTCCATCTATGCTACCCACCCCCCTGCCCTGCCCAGAATGACTGTCAACCCTGCAGTTGACGGGCAGTGTGGGTGAACAAGTCGGAGGCTGAGGCTCCAGACTCGTCTCACTCACTGAAAAAAGCAAACCCAGCGCAGCCCAGTGCAGCACTAGTTTCCTCATACGACGAGGGGCCCATCCTCTGCCTCCAGTGCCGAACGCGTGATGATTGTGAAGAGGCTGCAGAGATGAGAATTCTGGTTTCAGAAGCCACTCTTCTTTTCCCTGGATGAAGAGGGGCACTTTTATCATCCTCCCCCAAACCGGCCCTGTCACCGCCATAGTCTCATATTGCTCTGGAATTCTAAAGGCTTCCTTTGTATGCTCAAGCTAAGGAGTCCTTCTAAAGTGTTTTTAAAAAATAAAATCAGCACTCACGCACTCATTCCTCTTTCTCTGGAGCAGCACAGCAGCCCTGCTCTAATGCGAAACCCTGCATCCACCGGTGTAAACACTCCAGGGCTCATCGCACTTCTCTCTGGGGCAAGCTGCATTTTTATTAGATCAGATTTGTGTAGAGGTGGACGTTAGCCACCTAGGCTTCTTTAAAGATAAAGCCATGCCTTTATCATATCAGAGTCTGTTAACACCCAGTTACAATTCCATTGTGCCTCCCTGGGTGATGTGGGGACTGCTCCAAAGAGTTAGGTTAACGAGGCTGACAGGCCTCCTCCTAGCCTGACCCCAGACATTAAAATGTCAGTCCCTATCAAACATGGTGCCAAAGCCTTTATAAAATTTCTGTAGATGGGCAAACAGCTATGCAAGTTCTCCATCAGTAGGCTGGAACAGGATTTACTCCTGGCCATGACAGTCTAACCTTTTCTCAAGCTGCTTCTCTCTGATCAACTTCTCAAGGGCCAGAGTCCTAAAGTCAGTTCCTACTTCAGTTCTGTCCCTAGCATACATTGTAGGCCATCAGTAAATGAGGTAGTACAGACACCAAAAGGGAAAGCAATGTGGTTTGAAGACTTTCTACAAGTCTAACTTAAATTCTAAGAGATGTCACAAGTCTAGAAAACATTTTATTTGTTAAAAAATTAGTCGTCACTTGAAGGCCACTCTGACACCACAGCAGTAAAATACAAATATGCATCCAGAGACAAGCCATAATTTTAAACAGTGCCTGGAACCACTGGTTTATACTGGTCACAGCTTGAAGGGTTACAACCTGTAGTGGCTTCTTCAATGAAGACAAACTGAACAGGAGTGGATGTTAGCCACCTGTTCAGTTAGCCAAACTGAACAATCTAGATCTTTTACCAAAAGTCATGGTTAAGTAAACCATGGGACAGCCTCTTCACTATTAGATGAGGTTACGTATGATAGCTGTGCAGCAATGTGGAAAAGTCCTTGAGAATGTTAATCTGAAGGAACAAAAAAGATAAAATGTGCATTATACCATGATACAGCTCTGTAAAAAAATAGGGATTGGGAAAAAAGACTGAATGAAAATGACTGCTGTATTTAGGTGATGGCATCATAGAGCATTTCCCCATTTCCTCAGTTTGTCATGTAGTTATATTATTTTTAATATTATAATTAAAGTGTTTAGAATTTAAATTCAACTGTCCATGAAAATGTGGATATTTGGATCCATACTGTGCAAAACCTCGGGTGGTATTTTTTACTTTGCCAGTTAAAGCAATTTTTCCTCATTTTGGCAGCTGTGTCATATGAAAATATGTGTTAAATCTCAATGAATCTTCCATAGGCAACATGCTGGGCTCCTGGCACTTCAAAGGGTTTAAAAACATGGCCAGGAATCACGTGAGCACACACGTCGTGCATGACATACTCTGTGAAGCCAGGCAAGAGGGATGCTGGGACAGCGAAATGCTGGGTCAACCCCAAGCCACAGCCTGACAGTGTGAGCTGTGGATTCCTTACCATGCAGACTTTCGAAGGAGTGAACAAAATACTTGTTCATCTTGTCAGGGGTTGAGGCTGCCCCACCCAACCGACTGGTGAGGCACAAAAAGGAGCTGCACGTGGTGGTTATGGAGGACAGAAAATTCAAAATCAACCTTCTGGGCCGAAAGCCACCATTCCCCCGTAAACTGGGATGTGCTGGCCACTGTATCTGACAAAGTCAGATGCTGAGGGAGGCAGACCTGATCCATGACTCTCTGTTTTATTCTCTGAGGTTCCTCCACATTCCAGGCAGAAGAATTTCATTTCAAAGGGAAAGACAGTAGTCAGTGCATGGCTTCCTCAGGAAAAACTAAAACCACTTCTGTGACATCAACAAACAGGTATCCTTTGTTTGTAACATATCTGCTTAGGGAGTGTTTAACTTCTAAAAGTAATTACTTAAAAATTTACTTCTCCTGTCATATTAATTAGAGGGAGCAAGGAACAGAAGAGAGGTGATCTGAACTCATGCAAGTTTTATTTGCAGTTTTGAAGATATGGTCTTACTCTGTTCTAAGCACACAGAATAATTAAAACAAGCTTAGTAAGGGGCTTCAGGCAGGAGGTGACCAACTGTGAAGAACAGGCAAGAATAATATCATGTAGGGGGCTTATCAAGTGGTCAGGTATGGTAGAAATACACAGCCCTTTAACTTGACTTGATAAAACCACTCTTTATAGAGCAAATTCTCACCCAATTCCAATCCTCACTAATAAACTAAAATCCAAGTCACTGAAATTTTGGTGGCAGAAAACTTTAGAGTTGTACTCACGAGACCGTGGACAGCCTGCAGACTTTCTCACCTAGTGAGGTGGCTGTACAACTCAAGCCAAGGAGGGCAGGGATTTGCTGCCTCCTGAAAAAGAAACCTGAAAAAAACTGGCAATGGAACAGAAATGGAACCTTACGGTATGCAGTGCTTGGTTTTCTCTAGTCATTACCCAAGACATTGACTCGCCCTCCAAGATGATCAAAAGTACCAGAAATTATAGTTTCATGAGTAAAATTCACCTGCTCATCACTCACCACATCAGTGGCGCTGTTCGCATGGTAGACATTCTCTGTCACAGGCCTGCACTTGGCCAGAGTCCTCCCTTGAGGAGATCAGGGCCTGTGCTGAGCGTCCACACTGCTGGACATCTGCTTGCCATCTTGCCACCTGCTTGCAATTCCCTCTCCAGAGCAGAGGCTAGGATTTTGTGTCACATCTTCCATGGAGGTACTACACTTGATAAGTGGCCAGAGATCTGGTTAAACTCTCCCTTTCCTACTGTAGAGAACGATGGTTCCTCTAAAGGGTCTGCTCTGCTGCCAACTTGGTTGTTGAACATGCACAGCTCTCCTTCTGCCTCCAGCTGACCACTTAGTCATTTCAAAGAGGAATCGGAAGTCTATGAGGTGAAGGTGAGCACTGGCACAGCCAGCTGGGGTCTTCAGGCTCATTTCCTCCCTTCTTGGCATGGTGGAAGTGGTGTTCCACTGAAGTGCCAACCCTCTTCCTTCTGGTGAAGGCCTAGGAGGCTGCCTGAAGTGTCATCCTTGTGAAAGACCAAAGGCAGCTACTACCCCCACTTCTCAACCATCAGACTCTGAGCTAAAGCACCACTGACAGCCCCTCCATCTAAACTTCCATCTCCCAAACCAGCAACATAATGGAGGAGCCAATTAAATGATTATTAATTCATGCTACTTTCCGTAAGCCAGAGGTTCTCATCGCCTTGTGTTCCGTAAACCAGCTTGCCACCTGCCCCAGAAATTTACAGCAATCTTTTCTATCTATCTCCATTGACTAAGGAGAAAAAAACACATTCGTACAACTCCAGACTTGAAGCTTGAATTTGAGATAATGACCCCAGCATGCTAGTCACAGAAGCTTCACTAGACCTGAAAATGGTCATTCAGCTCATAACAAAAATGCAATGCAAGGGGCAGTGAGCTCTCTCCACAGCCAACCCCCCACCCCCACCCAGCTTTTCAGAGGCCCCACACTCCCCTCTAGAAAGCAGAAATGCATGGTTTCCAGAGGATGCTCTGTGCTCTATGGTCCTCACTGTCGTTGGCTGTGGGGCTGCTCTTGCCATCTGCTTGCAATTCCCTCCCAAGAGCAGAGGCTAGGGTTTTGTGCTGGATCTCCTGCGGAGCTACTACGCTTGGTAAGTGGCCAGAGATCTGGCTAAACTCTCTCGCTTCACTACGATAGCGAACGACGGTTCCTCTAAAGGGTCTGCTCTGCTGCCAACATGGTGGTTGAACATTCATGGTTCTCATTCTGCCTCCGGCCAAGCACTTAAAGTCATTGCAGAGGAATCAGGAGACTGTGTGAGGCGAAGGTGAGCACTGGCACAGCCAGGGGGGTCTCCGTGCCCTGGCCAGTGCCCTTCCCCAAGAACTCTGTCCTAGAGTCCAGCCTGGTGAGGTGAGAAGCCTTCCATTCAGAACAGTCCCAGTCTGCGTAACTGCAGGCTACACTGCTTCTGCACATCTCTAGATAGAGAAGTTCAGACACCCGCTCAAAAAGGGAGCCGAGCACCCCTAGGTAGGTGGAGTAAGACACAGGCCTCATGGACTCATCACGTATAGCTTCCCGTTTCCATGGAGCATTTCAAAGAAAACTTGAGCTCTACTACAGATGGGTGTGACTGCTGCTGGGGAATGGCTCATTAGTTTTCTCCACCAACTCGAAGGTGAACCAGATAGCTCGGCACTTTGAAAACCCAGAAACTCTTTGCTGTTGTTATCTTGATTTTTATTTGGAAATACAGATTCATAGTTAATTTCAAGAATAGTACAGGGAGGTCTGTTTCCCCTTCACCAAGTGTTACTTTTTAACCAACCAGGGTTGAGATAAAGAGTGCTAGGTCTCTGATCACTCCTCAACATGACCACGTCTCCCCGCTCCCATTACTACGATCTAGATTCCCTTGGCCAGACCAGGACTTGTGTCTCCTCTGCACACTTCTGTCTTATAGGAAAGCTTAGTCCCTCCCTCATATGCCAGGGACTCAGAAGTCTGCCATCCAGCTAAAGGAGAAATAGGTCTCAAACTTCATACCTGTCACAGAGACCAGAGCCCCAACATTCTCAACTTCAAATGAGTCCCAGAAATCCCCCAGAAAACTTGCTAAAAGGCAGCCCCCACCCCCTGGAACAGGTCTGATTCAGAGAACCTGCATTTCCAGTGGGTTCCCAGGTGATGCCGATGGTCCCCCCACATTCTTGAGAACCACCATCAGAGCTGAAGCTCTCTGTAATCGGCAGGGACCATACCACTTCTCGACTGGACTAGAATGAAATACGGGGGCCTGGCAGGTGCGGGCGATCAGGGAGTCCACTTTCAAATAATTCTTGCTGCAAATAATACTCTCATCATCCACATGTGGGGATGAGAGCCAGGCCTGTCTCAAAGCTCGATGTTTTCCCCCTCAGGCCAAAGGTGAAAGATTAAATATGGCTGTCCCTCAGGGAATGTGCCTGCTCTAAGCCAACACAAATACACTTTCAAAGCCAGAAAATCAGAAGGAGTAACCTCCACGTGTTCTGTCAGCTGTGTAACCCAGAAGGACGACAGGCTGCCTTGCTATCAAAGACTCGGTCTTTCCACGTGTCCTGGAGAACCTCTGTGAACAGGACAGACACCTCTAGGATCTCTCCACTCTGCAGAAGGAGGCAGCATCTTTTTGGTCTTGGCACGTGCAGGCCACACCAGCCAACACTCCCTTGGCTTGGACCCTGGGAAGGGTACAGAGGCCCACCCTGGCCCCTGTGTCCTCAAGTCAGCACTCTGGGAACGGGTGTCATGCCACGCTTTCCCAGCAAGCAGCCAGGGTACAATGGCGAGTCCGTGCTGAGTGCCGGCTGCTGTGGCTTGTCTCCATCTTCGGGGAAAAAACTGTGCTAAGTCCCACATCAGAGGCATCAATCTGTTGTACTAATTCCATGTTGAAATATGCTTAAGGCTGCTTAACTACACTGATTTGCGCTCCCAAAAGGCCATCCCACAATTCGGTTTCAAGATACCTTGTACCCTCTGTGTCAAGTTTCTGAATGAACCACCAGTCAAAACAGAGCCACCAGCCACCACTTCATTTAGACCAACAGCAGCTGTCAGGGTACTTAATAATAACTTCTGAGCCTGGGGCTGCCACCTGGAGCCTGGCTTGGGCCAGCAGGCAGGGACGAAAGAGGCCAAGACCCAATTCCTCACTTAGAGGTATCAAATCCGTCTGCCTGCCTCTGGGCTCTGGTCAGCTCTGCCCGTCTTCTCCCAGCAGAGCCCGCTGGGCTGTGCACAGATGCCCCCTGCAGCTGTGGTCACAGTGCCCAGTTGGGGGTACCCTGGGCTCTGCATCATCACTCTGCCCTCTGGCTTCATTGCAGATTGTGACAACCACGGACTTAGAAAAAAACTAGAACAGGAAGAACCTTAGAGACACTTGAATTGACAGCAAAAAGTCCAGAGGTGTGAGATGTAGGTCAAAACAGGAGGCGATGTGGGTCATGCTGGGACCAGACCACAGTTAATTAACAGAAGTTCATCCCACCCGTATCAGATCCAACGTTAATGAGGTTAGTTAGGGCCTCTGAGCCCCAACGCAGCACAGGCTCCCAGAGACCAGGCTAGAAGGATACTCTTCCAGGCTCTTTCTCCATTTCAAACCTATCTATATCTTCATAAGATACTTCACTAAATTTTAAGAGATGGCACTCATGCAACACACACAATCTGCGTCCAGCATAGTGACAGACACCAAGAGTCCCGCACTTCAGTTCTCTGCCACCCCCTCGACAAATCAACCTGCTTGGGACCCACCAGGGATTGCTCTTGGTTCATCCAGGTTTGGCAGGAGTTTGACAGTCTGCACTGGAGGAGAAAGACATTGACTCAGATCCCTGGAAGGCCTGAAAAATGGGAATAGCAGTCCACTTTCCCCTGTGGGTTTCAAATACTGAGCAGACTGGAGATGTCACCCCCCCCTGGAGTTTGTACAGCAAGGGCGGGGGAGCCCATACCGAACAGTTTCTCACTCTCCACGTGGCCCCCAGCTCAGTTTGCGCACAGCCTCCAAGGGCCCAGAAGGGACAGGGTGTGTGAAGGGGTGGGCAGACGGCTCGAGAGCACCTCAGGGGACTCCTTGAGAACTCTTGTCTTCCCTGGCCAAGTTTTCTTTACACAGAGGCACCAGCCCGCTTGCTAAGGAACAGAGCTCACGGTCTGCAGGGCTGCTACGACCTGGCTGGAGTCCTGCTGTGTGAACTTGGGCATTTCAACTGACTACAGTGGACTTCCAGCTTCACGTCTGATGGTCGGAGGACAGTGTCCACTCACAGGGCTTCTGGGAGGCCAGGAGGAGAGAGGAGGCGCATGAAGCCCACCAGAGCCAAGCACATGGTGAGAGTACAAACATTTGTCACTATGGGTTTCATCTTTAGAAGCATCTCTCGGAAATAATACAGGTGCACGTGCAGCCATGGAACCACAGGGTGAGGAGAGAGGCCTGGCTTTAAGGACAAGCACAGGCATCCTACATCCATCTTTTCTGTAAATCAACACAGGAGAATCCTACTCACCCTGTGGGCTTAATATCTAAAAGGCATAAAACCGAATAACTTGCACTTGAAAATGTTTATGGTTATGCTATTTCACCAGCTGATTGTTAATGAAATATTCAGACAGTATTAAGCGCTTGCTAGGAGATTACAAAAATGCATATGTGGGGTTGGGGACAAGTGAACAGGTAGAGCACAGAAGATTTTTAGGGCAATAAAAACACCCTGTATGATATTATAGTGATAGCCATATGTCCAAACCCACAGAATGTATGTCAAGAGTAAATCATAAGGGAAACTGTGAATTTTGGATTATTAGGATAGATCAGTGTAGGTTCTTCATTGGTTAAAAAAAAGTGCCATCCTGGTGAGTGGTGTTGATAATGGGGGAAGCTATGACTGGGGATGGAGCAGAGGGCATATCAGAAATCTCTGTCCCTCTCAATTTTGCTGTAAACCTAAAGCAGCACTAAGAAATGTCTTTAAAAAACAAAACACAAAAATATGAATGAATGCCATGTGCCCCTAACCATAAAGAGCTGACAATTCTGCTTGACAACTAGAGAACCAGGACCTTCAAGTCTCCTCCAATCTTCATACAGTTAAGAGAATGCTCCTATGTCATGTGGGTCTTCAGCTTTATACTCCAGGGAATGTACCCCGACCCAGAAGGCAAATCACCGTTTGATCACAAATCTGACAGCCAGGACTTCCCCACTGATGAGTTTTGGTTCTCTAGCCTGACAGGTAAGATCCTGTTGCACCCGGGGAAGAATGTGAGAACCTAACGGAAGTGCTCTGACATCCCCTGAGAAAGGCACTACAGTGTGCTTTGTTTTTTTTTTTTTTTTAGATCTTGGTCATGATTCTAATAACTGAGGACAAAACCTAACACTGAAACAACAGGAAGATTAACATGGCCAAGTTCCAGAAATAATAGGCAAACCTATAAGTTATTTTCTACAGCCATGGAAACAATCTACTCCTTCATGTCCAGGTTCACTGCCTTCTAACTACACCTTGATAATTCTCATCACACCATTAGCATAGTTATATGCTTGCATATGATGTCCTTTCTAGAAAGTGAGTTCCAACTACTTTTTTTTTTTTGCATATCCCACATCTGCACAAAGAGTACTTGCTCAATCAATGTGGTATCTATCTCTCTTAAGACTTTATATAAATTCTCAAAGCTGAGACCTTTGAATTACTGGAATTCAGGCAAGTCCAGATATACGCCATACCCTGTATCTATTTTTGCTTCTCAACATAAAAATAGTTCAAATGGTTTGTTTTTAACTGTGAGACAGAAATCTGCCTGCAGTGACTTAAGCCTTCAAGTTATACTGAATGTGGCCAGGAAAAAAAAAAAAAGAGGGTGGAGGAAGGGAAAAGCTGACTTAGTCACACAATTCCCATCTGCGTGTGGAAATGTAAAACCAAAAACGGATACCATCAGCAAGGATGGGAACCACAACGGGGCCATGCAAGCCAGGCTCCCAGCATTCCCTTTCACATACCCTACTGCAAAGACAAATTTATTTTAGGGTCAGGTAGAAAGATGGAACAAGATTCCGAAAGGACACAGAATTAGACCAAAATGATTTTCGTAGAGGCAGTGAAGGGCCTGGTTTCCAGCCCGCAACAGGTCTGGGACACGGGATCCACTCAGAGGTAACTCGAGAGTCGCCGAAGATTCCCCCAGGGATATCGTCATCACCGGCTCTGACAGTTTGTGTGATATGCCCAGTAACAGGGGCCAGGTGAGAGCGACAGTGTTCTGTTTTTGTCATTCAGTCACAGAGTCTTGTCCAACTCTTTGCGACCCCAAGAAAGGCCTACCACAGAAAAAGACTAAGAGGCTGTGTGAACTCTCAATCCACCCCTGATCCATGCTTTCTCCACTAGCTGGAAACCAGAAACATCCTCGCAAGTTATGAGCATTCTGACCTTAGAAGTGAAGATTCTCCAAGATTCTACACCACTGTACAGCTGTCCCTCCTCCACTCACAGTTTTAAGAAGTCCCAGAAACGCAAGAACCCACTGAGTCCAAACCGGCTGCTCTACAGACTGTGGAACGGAGGTCCAGAGATGAGAGGCCACACAACTGAACACTGGCAGGACCAGGCAGTGAGCCCAGGCTTCTGCCTCCTTGTAGCACAGAGCCATTCCTCTCAGCACATACCTCCTTTTGTCTTTATGAACTCAGTTTTTTTTTTTTAAGTATTGTTTCAGCCTCTTTCCTTTCTCTGCCACAGATTACATTTCAAGCACTCAGTTCCCCATACAATGGCATTCCTATTTATACAAAGCTGTAAACAACAGCGAGAAGAGGGGGAGGGCTGGTAATAGATTTCCACCAGGATGTGCCTGACCTGCTTTTTTTCAACTTCAATAATTAGAAAGGCAGTGGGTCTGCAGGAATTATTCATACGCAGCAAGAGCCGTACACTATACATTTATGTTAAACATGTCAAATCCGATTGAAATCATGCCTGCCAGCACCGTATTCCATAAACACACTTTTCCCCAACAGTCATCCAGACCTTGCCAGCCCATTAATACCCCCCTTTAATAGCAATCTTCCATAGATTCAAATCAGGGATGCTCCACTGCACTAATTGCTGTGTGTTAGGTGAGCATCATGGATTGAAAAAAATTAATAAAATAAAATCCCTTCAGGCCATTCCCCTTGAAGAGCAAAGCTCTAACTACAATTCTAACTCCAAATGTTACAAAAATGCAAACATGAACTTCAGTAAGGGATTTCTGAAGTGTTACCATGTTGTCATTTTAAGTTGGATTGTTGCCCTATCTTTTGTTTGTTTGTTTCTTTAAAGCGCTAATACCCCGAGTCATCCTGTCTCAAATTAGCTTAACTAGACCCAGCCTAGTGCTCCAAGCCTGGAAACCATGGCGGCTACAAGGTTTAAATAACCATCCTGCCATGATTCTTTGCCAAGAGTTCAATTTTTTCTCCTAATTATTGGTGATAAAGCATCACATTAATTGTATATCACTTAATTTATAGCAATTAATGATTGATTGGATAATCACTGCATTAATTATTGTTCAGTTGCTGACACTGGGGGCTCTTCAGTCTACAGCATGCACTTTCAAATCCACACTGCTGAGAGAAAAAGCGATCACTTTCACATTTTAAAAGAGAAAACCACAGAGTTGGATGGTGGAAATGGCTGTGCATTAGGCTCTGCTTCAAAGACCCTTCCTGCATGCTCCAGGGACCCAGAGGAGCGCTTCACACTTGCTTTGAGTAGATGTGACTCTCAAGTATCTACCAAGGGCTTGTCGATGTGCCACCACATCCCATCATGGAACCCAGGTTGCAGCTGGTGGGTGTCACTTGTCTGTGTTTTCAAGGGGAGGCATCCAAGCCTCCCAAAGGCCAAAGTCATTCACTAACTGGTGGGCTTCCTGACTCCAAACGTATAGAGGTCTTTCCATTTCACCAAACTGCTCTCAGACTGAGCATCACGCTGTCTTACTACAAGGCACATTCATGGTCGACAGCCCCACTCAAGCTGAACATACAGGTGGCGGTCATGTTACTATTTTCCGCTGCACCACTTTAGAAGAGTGAGTGTTACTCTCTACACTCAGAATGGGGGTGAAAACTGGATCAAATGGTTAGACTGAAAAAGCGTTCTTGGAGAGGAGTATGGCAAACTTAGCACCCTATATTAGAATATATGGAAGAGCCCGTATGCAAACCCAAACCATCTGGCAACTTGCTAGAGCTCCCTGGGACTCCACTTACTTATCTGGAAAATGGTGGAAGGGGGCACAAGGGAGTGGGTCCTTCCAGTATCCATTGTATTTCATAGAGGAGGGGGTGAGAATCAAATGAAATAATGTATAGAAGGCAGTGCTGCCTAATTCTTCCTCACAAGGCAAGAACACACAGAAAACAATGGCAAGTTAGTATCAACAGACGAAGGTGCACCTGCCTCTGGCCTGAGCACGGCCCCCTGCCTCCAGGGGCCAACCCGAGGATGGTGGAGATGGGTACCTGTGAGCCATTCACTGGCTGGGCATGACGCTGGAGACCAGTGCCTGCCTCACAGTTACAGCTTAACATAGCCTGAGGAGTAACTGGTAAGTACAGGGAGAACTGGGACACAGTCTTTCAGGGTTAGTTTTGCTCCTCCTGAGTATCTGTAGGCTGATACGCTAGCTGCTAGCCACAGGCTGTTGAAACTTAAGTTCATTGAAATGAAGTAAAGTGTAAAGCTGAGCTAGCTCCTCTGTGGTACTAGCTACATGTCAAGTACTCAACAGTCATAGGTGGCCAGTGGCTGCGGTATTGTACAGTGCAGAGCAGAGCATCTTTATCGACACAGGAAGTTCCAGGCGGCAGCACTGATCTAGAGTAACACTGTTTGATGACTGGGCATTCCTGTGGAGTGTTACGCTCCCTGAAGGCAAGGCTCATAATCTCAAGGAAACTGGGATCAGTGGGACTCTGCTCAGCGCCCGGCACATGGCAGACACCAAACCACTGACTGTAGGATTGACACTCCCGTGATTCAAGTCACTCTCCTCCTTGTCTTGCTCCACTCAAGGTAAAAGACCTGATTCCTCAAGGAAAGAAGCTCAACAGACATCAAACAGGAAATCAGGAGTCCCATTCCAAAGTAAATAACAAATTTTAGTAAAGATTATCCGTTCCTGCGCAAACCCTTGAATTACATAATCAATAGCTGAGAAAATGCCAATTATCCAGGCCCATTTCAAATATGACTAATCTGCATCCTGAGCAGCCACTAATCTACAGGACAAATTGTGAAATCGCTACTTATTTATTTGCTGGGAGGAAGCACTCCCCATCCCATTTAATCAGAGAGGAACAGCTCAATTTAGGGAGTAAATGGAACAAACAGACATTTTTTATAAAATACTAAGGATCCCAAAGAAAGCTCAGGAGAGGCTGCTGGCACCTGTATTGATTCCAAGATCAAATTGGCCCAAAGCACCTTAATAAAGCCTGTCATTACACACGCAAACAACAGAGACAGTATTATGCTTCAGGTCAAGAGAGAATCGTTTGCAGGAGTCACAGAAGAATTTTCCCTTCTTTCTTTACTTCTGTGCAACTGGCAACATGTGTCTCTGACTTATTCATTCTCTCTCTGTCTTAGAGATAAAGATTAAGTATGGCCTGTTGCTTGAATGACTGAATGAGAAAGTAGAGTCTTATTAAAGACAGTGGCACTTTTCAGTGCTCATTTCAAGTCTTCATACAGTCTCGTGACCGCCCGGCATTGTCCACCCGTGCTGTGAAGACATATTCCTACTGAATTACAAACACTATGTTGTTTGTTGCTGTTCAGTTGCTAGGTCGTGTCCGATTCTTTGCAACCCCACGAACTGTAGCATGCCAGGCTTCCCCGTCCTTCACCATCTCCTGGAGTTTGCGCAAACGCAGGTCCATTGAGTCACTGATGCCATTCAACCTTCTCATCCTCTGTCTCCTCCTGCCACCAATCACTCTGAATGAGATTTAATGGAACTGCCCTCAACAAAGGTTACCCTAACCTGGTCTAAGGATCAGAGAAGCACATACCAAGTGCCTGCCTGGCACACAGTAGGAGCTTTGCAAATGGTTCTGTTGTTCTCTCAGGGTCCTTTGCTCACAGAATGCAGGAAGCACGCACCACCTGCCATTTGCACAAGCCCACTGAATCCTATGTTACTTCCCCCAGCTTCCAAAACAACTGCCTGGCAACAGTTCTACATTCAAATGGGAGGATCCAAGAGAAAATGCCACTAGGTTTCCTCATCTTATTTAACTAAACTACAAATGAAACCAAAAAAAACCCCTCCTGATACTGAGTTACTGTATGCCAGGCACTGTTCCAAGCTTCCCAGATTCAAGTAACCCTCAGAGCAATGCTATGGAAATAGGGGGTTTTCTTAATGCCCATCTCACAGGAGAAAACTGAAGCACAGAACGGTGCCTGGAGCAAGGTCACTGAGCCAGAACACCCCAGGGGCGGGATTAGAAACCAGGCACCCAAATCCTGAAAACAAAGGACGGACCGGCCTGGACGGCAACTTAGACTTCAGACTGTGTCGGCAAAATCCCCCTAACCCAGCTCACTTCCTCCGGGCAGATGTGTGTCGGCCAAGTTTGTGTAGACCTCATCTGAACATTACAGCAGAGTCTGCGATCCTGATCCCTGGGAGGCACACAGGACAACCCTCCCCGCATGCTCAGGGCCTCCGAGTGTGGATGCCCATGCCCTAGTCCCTGGTCCTACCTTCCAGACCATCCTAGGGGGCTCGCCCTGGCCCTCGGCTTTAGCTTGAGCACAGGCCTCTGGACACCACAGAGCCCAGTGCAAAGGGGGAGGGTGTGCAGCATGGAAGGGAAAACCATGGAAACAGGAAACAGGACAGTGACACATCCCTCTCGATACCTAGACGCTGTCACACTCAAATTTCTCTTTTCTAGGCTGAACAGCCCCGATTCCTTCAGCCTCTTCTCAGGCAGTATTGCTCAGCTTTCAGTCATTTTCATTGCTCTCCCCTGGCCTCCCTCCAAGATTCTGTATCTTGTTTAAATAGTAAAGGCCAACACTGAACGTGATTTAAGAACAGTCATGCCTGGAAAAGTAACAAAGGCCCAACCAATACGGACTCCAGAAGGCAAATATTTTCGCAAAAGAAAAAAAATCGAAGTATTACAATATTAATAATGGAAGGCAATAAGAACCAGGTTGACCAAATACAATGATTTCTGTGGCTTGTCACATCACATCCTCTAATTACAGTGGTGTTTCTGGGAGACGTCTCTGGCCTGATAAGTCTTCTCAGAAACCATCTGCTCCTCCTCAAAAAAGAACCAAGATTTTCCTCTAAGTCTCATCAAGTCTCTCCCTCGATACAGACACCCTATCATCCTGAGAAGGCCCCTCCCCACTTCTCTCAACACCACCTTTTCCAGAAACAGCACTTCCTTTCCTAACTTCTTCCATTTCCTCTGCTTTTGCGTAGACGTCCCCCTGCCTCGCTGCTCCATCTGCCTCCCCTTTGGCCAAGGCAGGACACCAGGGATACAAAGAGACTGCCTGGGACCCCAAATGCAGGATGAAGCCCACCCTCCACACTGCTGACTCCTTAGAGACTTGGGGGTGACCCTGATCAAGTTCCATGTGGCAAGTCCCTCCACTGGGTTCATGAGCAGTGGGACAGGGCCCCGGACCTCCCATGGAGGAAGAATCACACCAAGGGCAAAAACAATAGGGAGGAGGCGCGAAGGAAGCGTGACCCCAAAACACAGCAGCCCCCAGGACAGCGCCAGCCACCTGGATGCCTGCTCGATCAATAAGCTGGCTCTGTGGCCATTTCAAGCAACTTTTAAAATTCTTAATATAAAGTAATAGGAGAAGGAAGGTGACCACTGCAACACAGCAAGAATACAATCCTTCTCCCACCCGCAGAGAACCAGCCGAGCCGTTCCGAGCTGACCAAGCCTGCGCCTGCTCCCTGGCCTGTTTGCCGCCCTCCTCCAGGAGAGGAACATGGGGGCTGGAGGGCAGCCACACACGCTACCTGTCCACTTGCTCTGGTCCTTCTCGCCTCCACTCTCCTGGTCTTTAGCGAGCTCCTCGGGATCAGCAGCCGCTTCACTGGGCCCTTCAACATCTTCAATGGCTTCTTCTGCAAGAGAAGAAAACGAAAATGTCAAGGACTAAAAGTAGACAGAAGATGGAGGACTCTTGGCTGCTACTCCAAAGAAGTACCCACCACAAAATGCAGGCAGCCAACGACTGTCCCCCAGCCACACAGTGAGCCCCGAGAGGCCAGCCGCACTAGGGATGCACGGTCTGGGGCGGTGGTGGGAACTTTCCTTCCTGCCCACTGGCAGGAGACTGCAGCTTGGTCTAGACGTGCACACACTCAGTATTCTGAGATGGATTCCAAATACCTCGTTTGAGCTTTTCTTATTGAAAAGCCAATCCTGTTGAGGAAATAACTCCAACTGAGTTCTGAAATCACATGCAAGTCTTTAACACTTGCAGATGCAAGAAGTGCCACAGGCTTGCTTCTTGCCTAGCTCTGACCACACTGAGAGCTGGCATTGAACTAGACCTCGCATAAGGCTTCACGGTGCCTGAGCACCTGCCAGATCGTGGTGTTTTTTTTTTTTTTTTTTAACAGTCATTCATATTCTGAAGAGTCACAGAATATCAGTGATATGATTTCATCAGTGTGAAGAGGTCCAGGAAACAAACATCTATGGGTTCGCCAGGCATCAGTGGTGAGAAGCTAGATCTGTAGAGAAAGGGAAACAATTCCTTATCCAAATCATACACTCCCCGTTTGAAGTCATTCCATTCTCTACCCGCCACTGGCTTAAAACAAACCAAGGAAAGTCTCTCCAGCTCAACACACACTAGTGAAGGAAAAAGAATGGTCGTTTCCAACATGAGGTTAATCACAAAGTAAGATGCCACTCGCTTGCCGCAGTGGGACGAAGAGGGTAAGACACCCTGGATGCTGAGGGAAAGGAAGTGGGACATCGCTCACTTGTTCTCCTGGACCTATGGACCGTTATTTAAAACATTCAATAAGAACAGGCTAAACGAATGAATAAGGCGAGCAAACCAAAGTAGGTTGATGATGAAATCGTTAGACTTTGAAGAGCACAGCTTCCTGGGTGTGGAGACACTGAAGCCCACGTCTGTCACCCAAGGCCATTGCCAGACGAGATCCATGGGACTAAGGCTGTTGGCCCATGGACCTGGGGTTATTCTGACATCACACTGGGTCTCTCTAGCCCCAACTCCACTTTTCAACATTTCAAGGAGTGACACTAACGACCCTCCAGAAAACAGTGTCTGAATTTCATCTCATAAAAGGGAGTAAAAAGAGTTCAAAGTAAACTGACCTCAGAGGATTTATGAAACACTTGAGGAAGAAAGTATCTGTTTAGAGCCAGATTTTCCTAACTCTTCCCAAAAAGACAATGAAAGACCAAGAGCTGGAAGATGGAACTAGAGGTCGGGGAACATTTCTTCATTACCGCCAAGAGGGCATGTAAGAGTCAGTCACGGGGAACACGTATGAGAGGAGATACTGCTTGTTTTCCTCTTCAACTAAGAGGCTTCCGCAAATAATTTCTATGTCGCCTTTCTGTCTCACTGCACAGTCAAGTTAATATCAAGTCTTCCCACGCCCACCCCTAGTTCAAACAAAGAAAAAGCATGCAACCATGGTTTGAAGTCAGTCAGACATACAGCACCATATTAACATGCTACAGCCTTTAGTGGAGGAAAAAAACACAAAGTGTTAGCTGAGCAATAATAAACAAGGTACACAGCATGCTATAGGTGCCATCTTAATTCAGGCCAAATAGTCAATGCATACTTTTGGCTTTTGATTAAACTGTTTAGCACTATAATTATAAAATCCATCTCTGAAAGGTGATACCAGCATTCAGTGGATCAGAATTAAGTTGGGTCTACCCAAAGTAGCTAGGTCTCTTAAAATATACTCATTTGCCCAAATATATCCTGCGATACAAAATCCCTGCAAGTGCCCATACGTTCATCAAATGCGATTATGCAGAGATGGCCCCTCCTCTCTGGGGCACACACACCACCCCAGGTGGAGCAAGTCTGACACCTACACACGGGGGACACCCCGATGTGATGAGCAGTGTCGGGAGGTGCTGCTCTGCAGAGGTGGGAAGGAATTTAGCCACTGAGAGGCCGGCTCCAAGGCCAGCGCCTCTCTCGGTGTACTATGTGGGCTGAGCCATCCAAGCAGAGAGTTAAGAACTCACGGTCACTCTGGCACTGACCCCAGCTCTTTGAACCTTTTCAGAAAAATCCATTCAGAGACAGACTGAAGAATGAGCACGTCATTCGCTCAACAAGCAAGGAACCCACATGGCGCTTTGTGGCTGTCCCAGGCCCTCGGTCTACGAGCCCGCTTGGTCCTCTGCTTTCTTCCCTCCCTGCCCTGCCAAGGATGGGAAAGTGACGGTGACCAAGCTCCAGTGAGAAGGTGAATGATCAAGGTTGGCTCAGGAATTTCTTTTGCATCTCTTTTTCTTCTTAAAGATTTAAAAATCAAGTCCTCTTCTCTTGAAAGGGATTCCCTAGTGGCTCAGACGGTAAAGAGCCTGCCTGCAATGCAGGAGACTCGGGTTCAATCCCTGGGTTGGGAAGATCCCCTGGAGAAGGAAATGGCAACCCATTCCAGTATTCGTGCCTGGAAAATCCCACAGACAGAGGAGCCTGGCAGTCTATGGGGTCGCAAAGAGTCAGACACGACTGAGTGACTTCACTTTCACTTTCCTCTTCTGAGTTTTTAGATTTAATATTATAATTTCTGATATATTAAACACCCCAAATCTGTTGTATACTTTGTGGAATAAGAAATGATTAAGAAACTCTGGGACAAGCCAGCTTCCTTTATGGGCAGATCAGTGTCCTCACCCCCAGCTAGAAAACCAGGTCCCATTCAGCCTGGTAGGCGCTTCCCTGTAGTTCTGCATGTGACCTACAGGTGTCGCCCTCTGCAAGGCGAGCCCTGGAAGGGCAGCTAGCTGCAGGAGGCAGACACTGTCTGGGCCGCCTAACCTGAGCATGTGGAAATAATATATGTCTTCAAGTGAACTGTCTGGTCCTGGGGAAATAAAATAGGACATTCATAAGCAGTTACACCATCTGTCTTTATACCATCATCATCAACAGCAAGAGGAAAAATAGCTCTTTAAAATGGATGAAAGCCCAGGCTGACAGTAACCAGAAAACTGTGAGCTCTGAATACCAATAAAGGTAGAGATATGATTAAAAAACAGAGATGTAAACTATGAATTCGTCTGGATAGCTCGGCCCCACAGTGCTGTGCAGACAGGGCTGTTTTGTTGGTCCCAAAAGTCCCCACCATTGTCACTAAGACCGGGCCTTGGGCACCCACGGGCAGGGCCTGGGGCTCTGTGCACTGGGAGCGCGTGGGGCCAGGGGCAGGATGGCGTCCAGCTCTGAATCCCTGGGGCTGGCCGGGTAGCCCACGCTCCCTTCAGGAATGTGTATTTGATACCCACATGCTCACAGAGCACAGAGCAGAGGGGACGTGTTCAGGGAACGCATTTCTCCCCCACAGTTAAGTCAGTGGCAACTGGCCGGGGTCATTACAGAAGTTGTTTTTCCCCCCTATAATGTCAGCTACTGACAGATGGCGGGAAGTGAAGACCTGATGGACGACGATCCGGTTTTATCTGGGAAATCCTGTCTTTCTCTCAGAAGACAAAGTTACTTTTCTTCCCCAAGAAACACAACAGCCACTGTGCCATTTTTAAGGCCAAAAAAAAAAAAAAAGACAAATCAAAACCATCTTCTCCCCAAAGAGTTGAACGCTATTTCAGAATCTAACCAGAACACACCAGGAATGCTTTCTCAGGGGCACAGCCAGCGCCTGGGTGAGGAGGTCATCTCTGCACCCCATGCCTGGCCTGTTCCAGCCAGAGCAGCAGGCCCCGCACGTCTCAGACAGATGAGATGGTCTATTGCTCACAAGACTCCAGAGGTCGTGCCTCCAAACCCCTTGCGGACGCCCACCCTCATGGATACAGTCCACAGCAGCCCTCAAACCAGAGCACCCCTCCTGTTTGGGTGTATTTTCATGTTAAAGGGTTCAGGGAAACAGAAGCAAATCTCCAATAATGGCGAGGTCCTCTGGTGTCCCTTCCATCTTCAGTTTCCACATAAAACACTGGCTGAAGGCCTTTCAAAAACCTATTTCCATCACTACCTCTTTGTACAACTGCTTCTCCCAGACAGCACTCACTCATGTCTGCTGGTTAAGGGCTGAGCCCTCAGGTATGAGAGTTTCAGCAAATGTTGTTGTTTGCTCACTCAGTCGTGTCCGACTCTTTGCGACCCCATGGACTGCAGCCTGCCAGGCTCCTCTGTCCATGGGATTTTTCAGGCAAGAACACTGAAGTGAGTTGCCATTTCCTTCTCCAAGGGATCTTTCCAACACAGGGATTGAACCCTGGTCGCCTGCATTACAGGTAGATTCTTTACCACTGAGCCACCAGGGAAGCCCCATTTCAGCAGATAATACATTCTAAAAGGGAAGGGTTCCCAGGGCAGCATAGATTTGGGAGGTGGGGGGAGGTGATGATACCACAGCCCCAGAAAATGTCCCTTCAATTAAGGTGGCTTTCTTGCCACAAATGCACACTGTTCTCTCAACACACCTTACACTCATCACGTTGGTAAACATGACTGTACGATTTCCCAATTTATGGTAACATCTGCTTCTGAAGGAGGGGCGTGTGCCAACTAGCAACCCCATGTGGATTCGCAACGATTTTATGAACCACTTGGAAACTGGTTTGTGGAAGGAGCATGAGGCTGAAGCAAAAACAGAGGCGGCACATCAGCACGAAGTCAGCACCTGCCACCACGCGCTGAGTGTGTCACCAAGATACGCCCTTTGCTGAAAAAGGACACTGTTCACCAAATAACTAGGGCCAAGGGGAGTACTTTACAAATCACAGGCTTGAAGGAAGGGGAGTCCATCAACACCTGAGACTAGTCCTAACTGTTCCTGATTCTTTAACAGGATAACGTGGGCTCAGTCAAAGTGAAAGTCACTCAGTCGTGTCTGACTCTTTGCAACCCTGTGGACGATACAGTCCATGGAATTCTCCAGGCCAGAATACTCGAGTGGGTAGTCTTCCCCTTCTCCAGGGGATCTTCCCAACCCAGGGATCTAACCCAGGCAGGTGGATTCTTTACCAGCTGAGCCACAAGGGAAGTCCAAGAATACTGGAGTGGGTAGCCTATCCCTTCTCCAGTGGATCTTCACAACCCAGGAATCAAACCGGGGTCTCCTGCATTGCAGATGGATTCTTTACCAACTGAGCTATCAGGGAAGACTAAGTCAAACCTTCCTCCAAACCTGACAAAGCCCTGCCATGGGGCCTTGATGATAGGAATTTGGAAATTCTCCTAAGAACCAGGGTGCTGTTCCCAGAACTCAGGCGATCACATTACTTAAAGAATACACTGATACACTGAAGAATGAAATCATTCTTCCCTTTTTCTTTGGGGGGAGCTACGTTTGAGGGTGGGGGTGAACTAAAGTGCGTTTGCCTGTCGGCAGGCTCAAGAGCTGAGAAACATTAGCTGTCATGAACCACAATCAAATCAGGTTTGAAATATTTAGCAGTGGCTTGGAAAACGCGGCAGTGCAGCTCTGACAGGCGAGATGCGCAGACACCCACTTTCCATTATAATGGAAATATCAGGCCTGTTCTGAATATGTATAACCCAGAAAAATGTATTGATTTTTCATTCGGCATTAAAAAAAATGAAGTAGCCTGCAGCTGTCAAAAGCCTTTTGTTAAAAGCTCGTCTTTCCTGGAATGAGGGTTACCAGAAACAAGTTTTAATTGTATATTGGACCTCTTCTTTGAAAAACAAAATAACCAATCTGCTTACTTTGAAGATAGGGTTCAAGCTTTTCCTTTCCCCATTTTCAACCTAATTAACCAAGCACAAGCGCCGACGCGGACGGGTAAGGCCCGGCACGCTCTGACCAGCAGCATGGACGCGGAGGGTGGCAGCCACTTGTGCTGGAGCCTCCATGGTGGGTGGCTAGGGGATTCCATCACCGTGTCTTGCCCCCTTGTACCTGTAACGACAGACTCACCCCACAGGACACCTTGGCCGACCCCTGTCCTCTTGTAGGGCCAAATGGAACAACTGGAGAATGAGGGCGAAACAGTCCAGCTTGCCCAACCCTCTCGGCCCCTTGTGCTTCCACAGGAAACCTCTAACGGCTGGACATATTCTACAAAAGTATGCATGCTTTATTTTGCAGACAAGAGGTCAAATCAAATCCTACAATATGAAAGATGATGGCTAAGGTCTAGACCACTTATTTTGAATAATATCCAGTGCATTAAAATTCTGCTGCAAGAATAACCTGTAACAGGATGTGACCTGCAATGCTGACGGATGGATGCTTCTGCTGCCCCCAGCTCGTCACCCTCTCTAGGCCGCAGAGGGAGAGGTGGCCGCACTCACTGGGGCAGGTGGCTAACTGAGCCAGTCTCCCTCTTGACACTTTGGCAAGTGCGATCCCACTGAACAGTGACCTCAGGTCCTACAGTAGGTGACACTCCATGTGCCCTGGGCTACACCTCAAACGCACAGTGACTCCCAGACTCAGGATGCAATATTCTACTCCACAACGTCCCCAAACGCGCTTTTTCAAATGTTGATGCTGTGGTTTTACTCCATGGGGTCTTTCTAGCCCTGATGACATGGTTGGAAACTGCCTGAGAGGTAGTTCAAGCAATTAGGTCTTCTGAGTGACAATACCACACCCCAGGAAATTTCCCTTAAATCGGGTTGTTTTCTGCCTACCATAATGCAAACTCTTCTTCTAACACCCCAGTCCTTAGACCTAGCATTGTGGTAGAGGTGACCACACGTTCTCACTCTGCCCACTAAAGACGGAACTTCCACACCTCCCTGGAGGTCCTCTGTGGGTAATCCGTCTGAATATTATTGTTAATTGTTGGCAAACTTTGGCCATTCTGTTTCCTACATCTTAACAGGGTAGAGATTACTTGAGGAAGAAGTCCAATTGCAAGACGAAGGGTCCACGGTCTAAATCAAAGCTGGTGAATGAAACATTCTGAGCGACTGTGACAGTCCAGGTGGGAATCCTTACAGGGGTGAAGGATGAGAGTAGGAAGGAAGAGCAGGCGGGGGCCCCAAGGCTGGCATGCTGCTTTATGCATCCAGGACCTGGAATGTTTTCCCACCTCCTCAGGGTGTGTTGCCATTTCTTTTCCAGAGACAGGAGAATCCAGGACACTAACAGAGACTAAGGTGTTTGGTGAAAAGTACGTTCTCGGAGCAGATGCCAAGCACTCAGACTTCCTGCACCCCAGCCTGCCCAAGTCTGGAGCACACAGCACGGGACAGGTGTGGGGGTGTTGTCTCCCCCTCGAGGTCACCCTTGTCCTTAGCGTTTCCCATTCTCCCCCCCATCTAAGCTCTCTGCCGGCCAGGCCATCTTGCTGAAGACCCTTTTCCACCCGCTGGAGTGAAGGGTCGCCAGTCAGCCACAGGTATCTTCCCACCCCAAGGAGCTTTAAAAAAAAAAAAGTGACCAAAGTGCTAACTAGCTGTTTTAAATGCAACTGCCCTCTGGAAGATGATGTTTATAAAAACAAGTTCCGGTCCTCTGAGAGATAAGAGGATGTGAGGAGGAGAGGAACAGAGGACATGGAGAAGATCAGACCCACTCCCGCCCTCCACTGACATATTCTTTTCCTTTCAGTGATCATTTTTCCACAAGAATTTTTTTCATTGCTGGGTTCATTCACCAAGTATACTGGGGGCTGCTGGGCCCAGAGTCTCTGGACCGAGCCTGCGAGGCGGTGGAGGCCCAGCAACCTCAACACGGGCCCGGGAGAGGCTCTGCAGGAAAATCCACTGAACTCAGGCACACTAGTGGCGAGGAAGCAAGCGGCCCCCTCAGTCAGGCCCCTCTCTCCCGCCCCTGCCCCACCACCCTTGGCTTTGGCACCAGGCTGCAAGAGTCAACACTGAAGGCAATGCCGGGTATTATTAAAATGACTAATTGGAGAATAGAGACCATTTATGCTTTTGTATATTTGAAGATCTTGCCACTGTTTATAGAAACAAGAAAAATGGGGCTTGGGCAGCCTGAGGGAGCCTGGGAAGCTGCAGCCTGCGTGCACAGCCCCTGCCGGAGAAGGTGAGGCCCCGAAGACTCGCCTGGGGGAGCCCTGCGCCCACGTGTTTCACCTCCAACGTGAGTGTGGACAAGAAGGGGCCATAGCCCCTGCTGGAGAGGGTGAGGCCCCGAAGGCTCGCCTGGGGGAGCCCCGCGCTAGCGTGCTTCATGTCCATCGTGAGCGTGTATACGAGGCGGCATCTCCTGGGCCATTTGGAGCACACCGCCCGCCCTGGGCTGCGCACACAGCACTGTCACCCGCCAGGGTCCTACCAGCTTCCCACTTCAGGGCCAGGCCATTCGGTCATTTGAACAGTTTGTCAAAACCTCGCTGGAATTAAGGGGGTGGGTGGGGGTCACGAGAGGAGAAAAAGGGAGGAAACGCCTAGAGCCGGGATTGCAACCGGCTCCATTTATCTGTGTTCTCAGCCAAAGCACCTGGGCTGCCCCCTGCGGAAACGCAGAAAGGATGAAAGCCGCGTGCGGTGACAAAGCACGCCGGAACGAACGTGTCACTGACTCGCCTGGTGGCTGTTCCCAGGAAGGTTTTTTTTTTTTTTTCTTTTTAAATACTGAAAGATGTGCATTCCGGGTTTTAAAATACCAAACCCAGCCCTGACTTGGTTGGGGAACCTGAGCTAAACCAGAAACCCAGCTCCATGCCGGAACTCTGAGGAACACCGGGTTCAGGGGGATTAATCCCCTTGGGTTTCTACGGAGCCCTGGCTGCTGCTGCGACTTCCACACACGAAATGTAAAAAAGGCAAACTCCCCAAGCATGTTTGTAGTGGAGCGTGATGTGATTGTGTTGTCATTTATGGGAAATAATCGCAAGCCCATCTCTCCCCTTCCCTCCCCCCCACCATTTTCCAGTCCAAATAACCATGAAAAATTACACTTCAATGTCAGGGCGACGACAAAGGAGGCGCGCTCTCTGGGAGCTCAGCGCATTTGCAGGGGTTTTTCCTTTCGATGGACAAAAACTACCTTCAATTGTACTTCGTTTAAAACGTGATCTAACAAATGCATTTTGACAAGCCTTTTTCTCTTTCTCTCCCTTCTTTCAAACAGTATTTTGCACAGTTTAACCTCGCACCAAACTGGAATGTTCTGGAAAGAAGGGGGCAAAGAAAATAGAAAGGTCCTTGAAACCAAGAAGGGTGGTTTTCCCCTCCTTCCATTAAAAACAAAGTCATGGAGAAGAATAATGATTCTAACTCAGTGGACTACTACTGAGAAAGAGGGTGGAGAGTAAACGGCCTGTCTTACGGGCAGAATCTTTGATAGGCAAAGGTGAGAAAAGCCAGGGTGAGCAGGAGGGGAGGGTCTTGATGGAGGAAAAAAGCACCCCCTCCCCAAGCTCATTCTTCGGAATAAACCATTTTGTGGATTTGAAAGCATCCTCTGAGGGTGTGGATGTAAGTCAGAAGTGGGGGTGGGGTGGGGGGGTCATGACCACGAGGCTGAGGAAGGGAAGCTCTCAGGTGGGGTACTGCTTCCCCCTCCCCCATGGAAAGGGACGTTTTTCAACCCAACTGATCTGCCTGAAAGCTTTTTAGCATTCCAGGTGTGAGGCCTGAGCAGTCCCTTCGAGCATCTGTCTTTCAATAACACCCTGTTTGAAATAAACACTGCCAGGCTCCCATGGTTGGAGGGTGAAGACAAGATAGATAAACACACATGAATGATAGAAAGCATGTAAATAAAAAAAGAAAAAATTAACAGTTTCCATTAAAGAAGGCTGGTATCACCTGAGTCAAAACTGACTAGGCTTGTCAGAGAGAGATCTTATGTTTAATGTAAAAAAAATATGTATATACATATATATGATGTGCTTCCTAATTTATTTATTTTTACATGAAAAGAATGTTGGAATTACATAGATTAAAAAAAAATCAAGGCAGGCCTATAAATGTACTTAAGTATCCATATACAAATGAAGGTGTATGGGAAATGAACAGGATATACCAGAGTGATATTAGATGATGGTGATTAGAACCTAATGGGTGTAAGTGAACCTTGTGGGAGGGCTCTCATGACGGGAATGCCCTCGCTGACGGACGCAATCTATACGGGAATGAAGGAAGCGGGTGGGGGGTGACCATGCAGACCTGAGGCGTTACAGCTCGGGGAAGACAGAACTGGACAACGCTGAAGGCAAAGAGGGAATACTGGGGGCCTGGACATGCGAAAAAGCAAACCAAAAGCAACACAGGTGAACATTTTGTTTCTGGCCACCAAAACAAATAGCAGTCGACTGCAAAAGATGAAACCATGACGCCAGGGGCTGGAGTCACATGACACACAAATGAAGGACTTGCGTTTCCAGCCCCTTTGTGGCTTCACTCTGATGTCCATGCCGTCCAAAGGGGCTCCAGCCTATTAAGGAAAGACCTGTGCCCTGTGAAGCACAGGGTGCACACAGAAACATTAGTCTCTGCTTGTCTGTGGAGGGCGGTGTGAGGGGCTGATTGTCAATGAGCTTCATTTTGCATGATCATAAGCCACTTATATGCACAGCTGGGAAAACCAGCTGATTCATAAAAACAAAGCACAAACAAAGGCTTACACTTTCCAAACCAAATCTGGGAAACAGACATCGGGCCAACTTCAGACAATGCTGTGTCCAGAAAAGCACTGACTCGCCCTGCCCTCTTTTGGCCAGACCCAAGCTGTGCAAAGGTCGCTGCATGTGTAATGGCCTGGCATGTCCCAGAATGCAGCCTTAAACACGCACATGAAGCCGGCGGTGGCTCACGACAGCTTCACCCCTCCTTTCACGCTGGGGATCCCCGGGTGCCTACCACAGGCTCACAGCCTGGTGCAAGCGGTGAAGAGCCTGCCTCTGCTGTGAGCACTTACAGTCACACTCGAGATATTGAGGGGTGCGCCTCCATGTGGAGAGTCCAAAACTGGGCCGGCCCCCCAAAACCATCAAGCCCCCAAACATGCTTCAGTCTGAGACAACTGGGTGACAGAAGCAACGTGTTTGAGTTGACATCTCCTAGGAAACTGCAAACAAAGTGAAGCGGGAAGTCGAGGTGAAGGGAAAACCCAGAGATTTATGTTCAAGAGCTTTCCTGCATTAACGGGAGAAAAAGCAGATGGAACTGCTAAATTGTGGTCATTTTTTTTTTTTTTAAAGCTTGCTATTTTATTGTGCCAGCATAACGTTTATGACGAAACTTGACAAAGGCATTACGGGGAAAAATTGCAGACAAATCTAACTCATGAACATATAAGCAAAATTCGTAAACACTGTATTGGCCAGCCACACTAGGAGTAATCATCATCATGCATTTTTGACGTGCACCTTGTACAGTTCTTTTGTGTCCAAAGGGAAAAAGAAAATCCTTGGATCTTCTTCCTCCTTTTGAGAAACTTCCAAAGGTATGCCAATGTCTGAATACAAAGACTCCATATTTTAAAAATCTGGATCCTATACAATGAAATGGTCCTTTTCTAGGGTTTGACAACACCCCCCACCACACACACACACACACACACATACCTGCCTTCTCACAGTGATTTTAGCTACAGCAACCCATCCAGGAATCTGCCAGAGATACTAATTGTATTTTAGTCTCAGGCTTAGGACCCTGTGAGCATCTATTCAGCTTTACTTCCCGTTGGATGTTTCTTAGAGCTAAGAACAGGCTGGTATCCTTTAAAAAGCAAGGCACCCACTACACACCCCCAAGTTTATACGGCAATATATCTCAAGGCACAAAGACACACAGTTATGGTCATTAAGGCAAACAAAGAATTCAAATTCTAGACTCACACCATTCTCTTTAATGGTGGGAACATTTGTAAACAACTAAAACACGAATTCAGAGAGAATCAAAATGCTGCCATGACATGAGAATGTCAACAAGGATCTGGGCAGAAAGCACGATTCTGTGACAAATGGTTTCTGGGACAGTTGGGATAAAGTCTGCAGCCCACAATCACATTTTAAAGAAACAATTCTGGAGGTTTAAGTTCTTCTGTGTATACACTGCAACTGGAGAAAGTACCAGAAGGGGAAATGCTTAAGTTAGAATCCTACCCAAACCTTCAGAAGTGGATAATTTTTTTAACTGAATTATGGATCCTATGCAGAGCCAATAAGGAAAGGAACCCTCACCAAGAAAAAAAATTTTTGCTTCATTCTGTAAGTATAAAGTAGTAAAAACCAGTCAAAAGTGTGAATGAAAAGTAGTCAAAAAGCAGTGCAATATTAAAGATTAGATGGTCCCATGATTAGGAAGAAAAATCAAATGACTCCTCAGTTAGGGAGCAAAATCTTTAAACACAGAAAGGAGGAAGAGTGAAGAGGAGGACTTAGTAACCAATGAGAAACGTAAAAAATAAATAACCTAGGTAACCAATGTTCACTGCAGCACTACGATAGCTAGGACATAGAAGCAACCTAGATGTCCATCAGCAGATAAACAGATAAAGAAACTGTGGTACGTATATACACAATGGAATATTACTCAGCCATTAAAAGGAACACATTTTGTGTCAGTTCTAATGAGGTGGATGAACCTAGAGCCTATTGTACAGAGTGTAGTAATGACAGAAAAACAAATACCATATTAACACACATATATATGGAATCTATAAGGTTCGTACTGATAAACCTATTTGCAGGGTAGGAATGGAGATGCAGACATAGAGAACAGACTTTTGGACACGGGGTCAGGTGAACGGAGAGAGTACTATGGAAACAAATACATGTATACCGTGTGTAAAACAGCCGGCCAGTGGGAATTTGCTGTATGATTCAGGGAGCGCAGACTGGTGCTCTGTGACAACCAGAGGGGTGGGATGAGAAGGGAGGCGGGAGGGAGGTTCAAGAAGGAAGGGACATATGTACACCTGTGGTGATTCATGTTGACGTATGGCAGAAATCATCACAATATTATAAAGCAATTATCCTCCAACTAAAAATGAATGAATTTTAAAAATAACCTAGGTGAGAGCATATCTTAAATACATATTACAGCAGGAAAAAAAATAAATTTCTGAAAAGAGTCTATGAACTGACTCAACTACTAAAAACCTTTGGTGACAAGTTGGAAAGCACAGGAGCTGTTCTAGGAGAAGGGAAATGACTGAAAACTGGGCCTTAAAGAGAAATAAGTGGAAGAATGGAGACAAAAGCAAGAAAGACAAATGGGTTAATGGACTAAAAAATCAAGGCGTGTAAAATTTATTTCGATACCATTAAGGTGGTTAAATAAAAAAATCTGTGTTTTAGAAATTCTAAAAGGATATAAATGTACATGTGTAAAATATAAGATAGGTGGGGAGTCCAAACAAGAGAAGGCATAAAAGCACGAACACGGTAAAAGCAGGTTCAGGAAAGAGAAATAATGGCGTTTGCAGCAACGCAGTCACCAGAAGGACCTGCCTTTGCTTGGAGGGATCTGGAGGAGCTGCAGCACCTCAGTTCTACAAACTAGGAGACCAGGACCTGGAGAAGGGAAGGGCTCCAAGACCACTCAGTGAGGCAGACCAAACGAGGGTCTCCAAGTGAGGCCTAGGGGCACCAGCCACAGGCGACAAGCGGTCGTGATGACACTTGCGCAGCCAAACATGAGGAGGAGTGGGCAGCGGGCTCCTTGAGAACCTTCCTCAGTTAAAGCTGTGATGTTGCGGAAGATGGATTCTAATAGTGGTACCACAGTGGTTCAAGCGACTTCCAGTTGTCCTTTAAATGATGAGACAAAAGACACAGCATGGATAAAATGGTCTCACCCTAACCAAAAGGAACCACAAACCAGCCCCTAAGAACACAAGTATCCATGTTTCTAAGCAGATAGTGCCCTGTTAACTTCTTGTCAGTGGCAACATGGTACCTAAAGAAAAACATCACGTTAAAGACCAGACGAGCCTGCCTCTGTCTCCTCCCGTTCATTCATCTTCCCTCTCCTTCTCTATCTGTCCCCCCACGATGCTCTTTCTGGAAAAGGGGGATCCCAGAAGCACTGTCCCAAAATGGCTTAGGGTGGGCGCCCAGCTAAGAGTCTCTGGCTCCAGGGGGAGGGCCAAGGGGCCACCGCGGCCCCAGATCCTTGCCAGAGAGAACTAGCAAAAGCCAAGTAATTGCTTTTTCCCCTTCCACTAATAAGCTTTTCAGCAGAGGAAGAATTCAGCTTCCTGTAGTCAACAAACCCTTTTTCCCTGCCTCTCCTCACTCCAAATAATCTAAAGTGACTGCAATTTCAGTCCTGACTCTCCAGCATTCAGCTCCACCGGCTGAGGTCAGAGGGTGTCAAGTGAGGGCCCTCCATTTCTCTCTGCTCCGCCTTCACGCCACCCGAGCTTCTTCGTCACTGAGGCAACCAGCCACCCCAGCGCATCACCAGTCTCTGGCACACACACCGACTTCACTCAGGATTCCAGGAAACGCTTTTGAAGGCCCAGAAAACACTGGGGGAGATGAAGAAAAATATCTTTGCTGTAAACAACTGATTAGTAATGACCAGCTTCAGATGCCCTGGTGACCTGAGCCACTAATTCCCTGGTTTTGAGAAAATGCATTACAGTAGGACTTTTTCTTTTTGTGGTGGTGGTTAAAACCACGTGGCTGGTTATGTGGTTTTTAGTTTAGTTTTATGCAAATGGCTCTAGTTCCTAAATTCTTTTCCGAGATGTGCTGTGTGTTCGTGGGCTGCTTATCTTCAAGCCTGGCCTCCTGTCGAATCGGCTGCCGGTGGAAAAGCGCCCCGCCCCCGCCTCTGCCTCATTTCCCAGATGAATGAAATGCGATTTCAATTAAGAAGGGCAGGCCCATAGCTCCCTGCTCGCTGTCTTCACGGAGATCTAAGCAGAGAGCGCAGACAGCGCTGAAGGTGAACAAACAAACGGATGAAGGGAGATGGATTGAACGAGAGAAAGGACAGGTGTGGGAACAGGTGGACCCCCAGCCCCCCGGCAGGCTCGCGGGTGTGTGAACAGGCGCCCCCCAGCCCCCAGGGAAGGCTCGCGCCCCTGAGGGTGATGCAGTGACTGCGGCACAGGACGCAAGAGGCTCCAGGCAGGGGACACAGAGGCAGGGCCACTCACTGGGCCCACAGGCAGTGCCAGGAAGGTTCTGGAAAGGAAGGAGGGCAGGGGGGTGCATCCAGGGAAGAAAGTGAACACCTGCCCACTCACCCCCATACACGCACGCACACACACACACAGGTGGACACTCACTTCTGGCTGCAGCCAGGCCTGTGATGGGAATTTATTTCTGTCAATTATGCGCTCTTGTCCCCAGACTCAGTTCATCAGCACAGTGTGGCCGAGTCAATGAAAGACTCCGTAATGAAGGAATCACATGCACAGGGACGGCCCGGCACCTGCCACCAGGCTGTGGGGCTGCAGCCACACCTGGTCCTGAGTCTAGTTGACGTGGGCCCTCCCGTCTCCCCTGACCCTCCACCCACCCCACCCCGTGGGCTCCCGGGCTCCACGTCAGGTCACCCCCATCCTGCCCCAGGAGCCCCTGGCCAGGATGACATCTTCTGTGACATGATCACAAGGGCCCTGACTGGAAGGAGGAGGAGGAGGAAGGGACTAGCCAAATGGGAATGATCAGCACAGCATGCCAGCTGCTTTCCTATTCTGCTGCCTGGACAAAACCCTTCACTGCAAAGAGCCTGAGCGTGGAAACCAACAACAGCCACCTCTGAAAGCTCCCATGTGCTTGTCGTTATTATCTAACAATAATCATAATGGCAGTGGGACAGTCATCGCTCAACCAAAGCAGATACGGTTACTACCCCCATTTCCCAGATAAGGAAACTGAGGCTCAGCGAGGTGGAAGACCTGGCAAAGGTCACAGAGCTGAGACTAACTGGGCTTCCCTGAAGGAGCTACACTTGTGCCATCTGCCCACCCACCGACCCACCAACATCCACAGAGCACCTGTTCTGGGCACTGGATACAGCTGTGAACAAGACCAGAGGCACTGCGAACACATGAGGTACTCGTGTGAAAATCAGAACAAAGCCACCCCCCCGGTACCCCTCCCTCTGGGCAGATAAGACCCTGGACTCGCTGTCTTGCTTGTTGGGTCGAATCTAGGGTGGCCTGGGTCCTCGCTCATCCCCTTCAGCAGAGCAGAGGGCTGTGCATGTTGGACCATCTATACAGCTTGACGGCTGCCCTGAGAGGGATTCCCAGCAGAAAAGCTACCGTATTTCTCTATGTGTATGTATAATACATAAATGCAGACAGAGATAAAATCTCCTTGAGCCTTTCCTTTCCTGAGGAGTGGGGAGGAGCTGACCTTGCGGTGGGGCAATGCCACAAAGAGAAAGGGAACACTGACCATCCCTTATGCGGCAGCACGAGGGCGGGCCCGAAAGCCGTACACCAGGGGTACCCACCACACCAGCGTGGGCCAAAGCACCTCCCTGTGAAGGTGAAGGAACAGCACTGGGTGAAGGGCTCAAGGCTTAGAAGGGCTGCAGCGCCAACCTGGAAATTTGACACCCACCATTTGGCATGCCCCTTCTCTGAAACTGTGTTGCCCCTTCACATCCATGAATTTCGATGCATTTTGCAAACTTAATAGCCATCTAAAGCTCTGCCACCTTGACAGGACTGCTATTATAATGCTAGCTCTTCTCAGTACCAGATGAATTTGGGGGGCTGGGGTGGGGGGTGGGAGCAGGGCTGTTGTGGAAGAAAGTCTGCTCCCCTCACCACTCTATAGGAGGTGTCTCCCCCTAGTGACCACCACCCGCACCACCACCCTCCACTGTCTTGGGGCTGGAGCCAGGTAGCCAGGTCCAGGCAGACAGCCATCACCCGTCTTTGCAGGTTGCCTTTGGCCCCGATCCTCAGACCAGCCTTCTCAAAGTACCCCGGGAGCGTGAAGAGAGAATCAGTAGTCGGGCTCTCAGGTGTTCTGAGCTTTGCTGTAAATGCTAATGGGGGATCCTCAGCACCCACAGGATACCGTCCACACTCTGCTTCTATGGCCAGGATACAAGAGGAGCCGGATACGAGCCAGAGGGAGAAGAGAGGAAAACAAAAGAGGCGAACAGGGGACAGGTGACAGGGGTCCACCTGGAGGAGCACCCTCCAGGCCTGCTGGGGACCCACGGGGCACCCAGGGACGGACCAGAAAGGCAAGACCTGATGCCAGAGCAGGACAAGAAGACTCGAGGCAGGGGACAGAGGTAAGTAGTGGGCGAGGAGCCCAAAGCCAGAAACTGGGAGGTGAACAGAACAGGATGCAAAATGGGGCCGAGCACATCACTGCCTAAAGTGAGCACTAACTCAGGCTTCCGGGAACGGGAAGACGGAGAAGGAGGCTGGGTGGAGAGAGCCCCATCCTCAGGTCATTCTGTTCAAGTCTTGCAGAGAACTGTGTTTTGGGGAAGGGGCCGGAATAATGACTGGAGCCTTCACTTGGCTGCTGCCTTTTACAGTATGCTTCCCAGAATAAACTGCCCCAAGACTTCATCCATCACCAAAAAAGGCAACCATAAAAACACTCGTGGCCAGCCCTTGTCTCGCACCAGCTCAGCCATCTTCCCCTCTGCTAGGGACCGGGTGGCTTGGGGCGAGGGGGGCGGCCCAGGCCCCGACTAATTGCTCTGGCCAACGATGCTGTGTGGTGTGGGGCCGCCCCCCGCGCTGAGCAGTGAGGAACTTCCCGAATCATTAACCTCTCGGAGTGCATTGTACTGGGAGGCGCTCCCTCTGCAGCCTGTTCAGGGGCCCTATTGATCTGCAGCACACTCGCTGCCTTCAAAGTTGTTTATGATCAATATGCAAATTGCCCATGGCATTGATCTAGTATTAATTTTCAATTAGGGAATCCACAAGGGGTCTCGGAGGGTCAATACCTAACAATGCAGAGGAAACTCCGCTGAGGAGTATCGGCCTGATGCCGAGAAGACCTTCCCTAAGCCTCCTCCTCAGCAGTTCCAGGCCCTCGGGGCTGTCACCTCCGCTTTGGCTCATTCGCTTCCCTCTGAAGTCAGACCCCTCTGGCCACCACCCAGGCTGCATGTGTGGCTGTTGCCCTTCCCTCCCCCCTGCCTCCACCCAGGGCCACAGGGACAGTCCCTGCCAGTGCGCTCCCCCAACACCCGCCCTCCTGACCGGATGCCCCCGCACGTGCCTCTACATCTCCCCACGCCAACCCGGCCCCGGGACCACTCTCTCCCCCGGCTCCCCAACCACACATACCTTCTTCCTCCCTCTCTCCCTCTCCCTCGTTTCTGCTTAGTCACGGAACGTCACCTTGGCACGCTGCCACGGCTGGAGCTGGCGAGCTGCACGGTCCCCAGAAATCTCAGGCAGTCAGGCAGAGCCGCCAGGCTGCCAGGTTATGCTTGGCAAACAAGCCACTGATGTCATTTCAAAAAACCAAGGTTGGGGGGGGGTGGCAGGAAAAGAGGCACAGCTTCAAATCGTCTGTTTTTCCTTCTTTCTTCTAGCAAAATGTTCCTTCCTAGTGAAACACGGAGGCAGGGGCTGGGGTTGGTTGGGGGGGATGTTAATTACTTCACCACTTGTCCATGGTTTTCCCAGAAGAGGCCACGGCCCGCCCTCCAGGAGCACAGGGCCGTGCGTGTGAGCCACTGACAAGGGGTGTCCCTGGGGAGCGCGTGCCCAGCTGGGACTGGAGTGACCCGGGAGTGCAGTCATTCCATTACGCCCCTAACAGCCCCTGAGAGGCTCGCGTGGGAAAGCTCTAAGACCAAAGGAGTCAGAAGAGACAAGTGTGGCCGACTCTCTGCCCAGCAGGTATGGGGACGAGGCAGGCACAGCTGCGCCCAGCCTGGGGCCCAGCAACGACCCCATCTGCCTTCTCTGCTCAGCCAAGGCTCTCAACGCTCCAGGTCTTCTTTTCTTGCTCCACTGGGAGAAAACCTCCCAGGGCCTCAGGCTCCCTCACACAGCCCATGACCCTGCCTGGAGGCCCATGTGGAACTCCACACGGAACAGGGTGTTTGCCCGGCCACTTTTGGCACTGCCACTCATGGCGCGAACCAGAGCGTTGGCTAGCCAGGCTAACTGGTTTATGGATAACATTAATTACCATGTTGCTCATTAATGGATGAAATCTTTATTGGTGCCATTGATCAGTGGACTTGTTAGCTGGCCTCCTAACCAATGGCGGATGTAACAAGCTCTCTTATTGGCATATCAATTAATGCAATCAATTCCTTGCCAGCGGCTGCCGTCCGCTCCCTGGGCTGTTCAGAGGTAGGAGACAGAGCCATGTCAAGAGCAACCCCTCACTCAAGAGTCTCTGGTTCTCAACTGACCTCCAAGTGGTCTCTCTGCCACTTGGAGCTCAACTATCAAGGCAAAACAAAACAAAACAAAATCACACCTACCCCCGCCTCCACTTCCATCTGAAAATCACCTCTCCATGTTCTAAGGTGACAGAAGTATGGCTCTCTTAGGACACATGAGACAGAACGACCGGTGTGAGGGGCCAGGGACTGTGAGTGCAGACGAGAGGACTGCAGGGGCCACGAGAAGCTTCTAGACGAGGCTCCGGCAGAGGTGATTAGGTCTCCAGACTGGACGCTAGACAACACGCCAGACAATGATGGGACCAGCCGATGGGTCCCAATGATGGGAACAGCCGAAAGACACAACCACCATCACAGACCCACTGCTCACCTGGGGAAGCCAGCCAAGGCCCCTGATCCACAATCCCACCTGCCGACCACACCTAACGGCATCCCCATTACTCAACACCTACAACAGATGGGCTCGATAGGAAATCATGACCCTGACCTCATAACCCAAGCTCCAGGTATGGGAAGGACTTGTCGCCTAGGAATCATCACCCTACCATCACCCCACTCCACCCCATCACCTAACTGACGTCCACGCCTTGCATTCTGAAGTTTGCTGAAAGGCGTGCAATGGATTGTTTAGACAGCATTAATATCACTGTCAAGTCACAGCTGGGAAAAAAAATTTCCCTGGCGGTGACATGTCTTTAGGCAGGTTATATTAGAAAAGGCTCGGGGAAGGGGAGTGTGCAGTGGAACAGACCATGGATCCAGAGCTGGAACACCTCCGAGGAACAGTGATCACCAGGGCATTTACTGCAGAGGGGATGAACTGCGATGCCTACGACTGTGAGAGGGTACTCCGGGAATGCCTGACCCCCAAGATGTGCTTAAAGGGATTAACTGGAGTTTGCCTCAAAAGGGAGCAGCTTGAAATATTCTTGCAGATTTGTTACTAAAAGCCAAAAATAAATTAAATTAAAAAGGGGAAGCAAATCACTATTCCACTCAGCGGTGCTGGTGCTATTAATAAACTTTGCAAGCACAAACATTTAACTCGAGGAGAGAGGGTACAGGCAACCAGAAGTGGTGAAAAGCAGAAGGGGGGTGGGGGGTGGGGAAGAAAGCAGAGCGGTGACAGAGCGCAGGAGGCCAGTGAGGCCACGGCTGAGAGACATAATTCTCAGAGTCTGAAAGCGCGGCTCAGGGCTTCTAGCATAAACAGTAGAAATATTTCCTCTCATTTATAAATAGAAAGTGACATTTTTCCACGTGGACCATTAGTACTCCCATAGTCACAGGACGGAGGCAAGCACTGAACACACCGACGCAGAGGCCAGAGAGAGAAGGCCCTGACGGGCGACTCTCTCTGAGGATGGAGACGCACAGACAGCAGAGAGAGGAGGGCAGAGGCTGCAGAGCCAAGGCTGAGATCTCTTTCACCCGTAAAGCCACTCCTCACGTGGGACAGAAGGCTGCCTTCTACGTGGCAGCCGTCATCCAATCCAAGGGACGGGGAGACACCCAGTCCGGAGGCCCTCCATCAGTCATTCAACACCCCCATGCCTTAGGCTGCTACAACGTAGAGACCCAGTGTGTGTCTGAGGTAGACTGCTGTAGTGCAGCGGTGCCTGAACTGCCTCCGGGGAACCCCGGGATGCTGCAGGGGTTCGGCAAATTCTGATTCTAGTTTCATTTTAAGTTGGTGATTAAATTACTGGTTATTATTAAATGCAATAATAAAACATACTCAACTGTGACATATGCCAAAATTTAACACATTGGAGGCCAGGGCATTAACTTGCACAGCTAAGTTAACTCGTTTTTGTGTAGGCCTCCGAGTCAAACAACGTCTGCATTTAGACTACAAGGCTAAAAGGCTGCTGAAAACTGTTACATTTGGAACTACTCCTCCATATGAAGATTTGAAAAACAATGGAACCAAACAAAATACACAAAACAGAAGCTTCGTCCAGACTATCTAACTAGCTTCCATAACTCTTAATTTTGACCAAAGGGTTGATCAGCTCTGCTTTATTATTCTTTTGATACAGAAATGCTGCTAAGTCACTGCATTCGTGTCTGACTCTATGCGACCCCACAGACGGCAGCCCACCAGGCTCCCTTGTCCCTGGGATTCTCCAGGCAAGAACACTGGAGTGGGTTGCCATTTCCTTCTCCAATGCATGAAAGTGAAAACTGAAAGTGAAGTTCAGTCGTGTCCGACCCTTTAGTGACCCCATGGACTGCAGCCTACCAGGCTCCTCCATCCGTGGGATTTTCCAGGCAAGAGTACTGGAGTGGCGTGCCATTGGCTTTACACATCTAAACTCAAATCCTAAAACATGAGGCTGTGAAAGTGCTGCACACAATATGCCAGCAAATCTGGAAAACTCAACAGTGGCCACAGGACTGGAAAAGGTCACTTTTCATTCCAATCCTACAGCAAGGCAATGCCAAAGAATGCTCAAACTACCGCACAATTGCACTCATCTCACACACTAGCAAAGTAATGCTCAAAATTCTCCAAGCCAGGCTTTAATAGTGTGTGAATCGAGAACTTCCAGATGTTCAAGCTGGATTTAGAAAAGGCAGAGGAACCAGAGATCAAATTGCCAACATCCACTGGATCATAGAAAGAGCAAGAGAATTAAAGAAAAACATCTACTTCTGCTTCATTGACTACAGTAAAGCCTTTCACTGTGTGAATCACAACAAACTGTGGAAAATTCTTGAAGAGACGGGAATACCAGACCACCTTACCTGCCTCCTGAGAAATCTGCATGCAGGTCAAGAACCAACAATCAGAAGCAGACATGGAACAACAGACGGGTTCCAAATTGAGAAAGGAGTACAAGGCTGTATACTGTCACCCTGCTTTAACTTATATGCAGAGTACATTATATGGAAATGCTAGACTGGATGAAGCACAAGCTGAAATCAAGATTGCAGGGAGAAATATCAATAACCTCAGATATGCAGATGACACCACCCTTATGGCAGAAAGTGAAGAGGAACTAAAAAGCCTCTTGATGAAAGTGGAAGAGGAGAATGAAAAAGCTGGCTTAAACTTCAACATTCAAAAAACAAAGATCGTGGCATCTGGTCCCATAACTTCATGGCAAATAGATAGGAAAACAATGGAAACAGTGACAGACTTTATTTTCTTGGGTTCCAAAATCACTGCAAATGGTGACTGCAGTCATGAAATTAAAAGATGTTTACTCCTTGGAAGAAAAGCTAAGATCAACCTAGACAGCATATTAAAAAGCAGAGACACTACTTTGCCAACAAAGGTCCGTCTAGTCAAGGCTATGGTTTTTCCAGTAGCCACGTATGGATGTGAGAGTTGGACTATAAAGAAAGCTGAGCACCGAAGAATTGATGCTTTTGAACTGTGGTGTTGGAGAAGACTCTTGAGAGTCTCTTGGACTGCAAGGAGGTCAAACCAGTACATCCTAAAAGAAATCAGTCCTGAATATTCATTGGAAGGACTGATGCTGAAGCTTACCAATACTTTGGCCACCTGATGTGAAGAACTGACTCATTTGAAAAGACCCTGATGCTGGGAAGGGTTGAAGGTGGGAGGAGAAGTGGATGACAGAGGATGAGATGGTTGCATAGCTTCACCAACTCAACAGACATGAGTTTGAGCAAGCTCTGGGAGTTGGTGATGAACAGGGAAGCCTGGCATGCTGCAGTCGATGGGGTTGCAAAGAGTTGGACACAACTGAGTGACTGAACTGAACTAAAACTCCTAAAATAACTATAGTTATCTATAGTTATTTTAGGAGTTTTAGTTCAGTTCAGTCATTAAAAATTATCCAGTGGGTTCAAATCAAGTTTTCATTTTTTAAGAAAGGGGGCTCCACTAATAAAAGTGTACAAACCACTGCTTCAGTTCAGTTCAGTTCAGTTGCTCAGTCATGTCCGACTCTTTGCGACCCCATGAATCACAGCACGCCAGGCCTCCCTGTCCATCACCAACTCCCGGAGTTCACTCAGACTCATGTCCATTGAGTCAGTGATGCCATCCAGCCATCTCATCCTCTGTAGTCCCCTTCTCCTCCTGCCCCCAATCCCTTCCAGCATCAGAGTCTTTTCCAATGAGTCAACTCTTTGCATGAGGTGGCCAAAGTACTGGAGTTTCAGCTTTAGCATCATTCCTTCCAAAGAAATCCCAGGGAAGATCTCCCTCAGAATGGACTGGTTGGATCTCCTTGCAGTCCAAGGGACTCTCAAGAGTCTTCTCCAACACCACAGTTCAAAAGCATCAATTCTTCGGTGCTCAGCCTTCTTCACAGTCCAACTCTCACATCCATACATGACCACTGGAAAAACTATAGCCTTGACTAGACGGACTTTTGTTGGCAAAGTAATGTCTCTGCTTTTGAATACGCTATCTAGGTTGGTCATAACTTTCCTTCCAAGGAGTAAGCATCTTTTAATTTCATGGCTGCAGTCACCATCTGCAGTGATTTTGGAGCCCAAAAAAATAAAGTCTGACACTGTTTCCACTGTTTCCCCATCTATTTGCCATGAAGTGATGGGACCAGATGCCATGATCTTCGTTTTCTGAAAGTTGAGCTTTAAGCCAACTTCTTCACTCTCCACTTTCACGTTCATCAAGAGGCTCTTTAGTTCCTCTTCACTTTCTGCCATAAGGTGGTGTCATCTGCATATCTGAGGTTATGGATATTTCTCCCGGCAGTCTGGATTCCAGCTTTGTCCCCACTGCTTCATCTGCCGTATAATTCTAGATCAACAACGGAGGGCACTCTTCAGACAATCTCTCTGGGAAACAATGTGGAAAACTTGAAGTTTCTGGGACGATTTTAAAAACCCATAGCTCTGCATTGACAAAACACTCTGATGTACGTGTTACCTGCCAGTCACACCAGCCTAGCCTGAGAAAGACACTGCAAGAAGATGGAGGGTGCTATGCCTTGGTGTAAGATCACAGTTGACGTAAAAGTACTGTTTCATGTGCATTTTCTTTGTAAGAAAAAAAATAAAAAAATCAAGGAGCAGAATGTCCTTTGGATGACCTTCCATGGAAGCAAAAACCGAGTCCCTTTAAGAAAGGGCTGTCTGCTTCCTCTGTGAGAATGTATGCTCAGAGAGGTAGTTGATAATCTAACCAGAGAGAAAGCTTCCCTGGTGGGTTTCTCCCCCTAAAGACAAGAGCTTAGAAGCTGTCTAAGACAGAAAAGAAAATCTGTCTATTCATTTACTGACTCATCAAGTCATGAAACATATCCATTAGTTTGTACCTACTACATTCCAGGCATTGTGGATCCAACTGGACAAGGAGATATTCCTGGCCTCACGGAAATTATGCTCCAGCAGACCCACGCTGGGTGACACAGGATGTCTGTGTCACACCCAACCTGGTCACTGAACCTGCACGTCAGCATGCTACTCACACAGGAAAATCACCTCCTTTACTAAGATTTCTGCTTGCTCGCTGTCGAGGTTGGCCAAGACTGGTTTAAGCGGGCTCCCATGTTAGGGTCCCAGGTTGGCCACATTCAATACTCTCAGGGAACAGTAGGAATCTTGAAAGAATCAAATGCCACTTACTCTAAAAAGGCTCTTCATTCCCAAGGCTCCAATCCACACTTTCCTGAGTCTTCACCTGAGTGATTTTGTATCAAGATTCTTCCACACCAAACACGATAATAAATCAAATTTTATCAGAATTGAGCTATAAATCTGTGAAGACTCCAATAATTTCTAGCCGAGGGAATAACACCACAAAAGTACTTTTTAAACTAATTACTCTGATTCCGAAGTGCTGCCCTAATGAGCCTTCTTTCTGCCCAGAACTTACTAAGAGGAAAACCTACCTTCTGGTGAAGTAATTACTGCTTTCCCCTTCAAACTTCTAACTGGAGATCGATGCTGCATTTTAAGACCCATTGATTTACAATTAGCCTGGCTTTCCTGCTAAAGTGTTTTTTAAGCAAGAGTTTACTTTTATTTTATTTTGAAATCTCTGAGATCTGGTTCTTGGATTTTTACATCCTCATGAGGGGGACTGGAAATCTCAAAGAGGAAGATACACATCAGAAGAGAGAGGAGGAGAGGGATGCAAATAAGATTCAGGAGGGTGGTAAGGGGAAAAGGGAAGTTGGTTGGTTCACAAGATAAATTCAGAAGCAAAAATTAAAAAAAAATTTTTTTTAATCTTTTTTTTAAAGCTCAGAAGCATACTGCATAGGAGGGAATGAAGAAACCCAGAGAGAGGAAGCAGAAGGCAGGGTGGCAGGAGGAGAGAGTGAGACGCACAGCCTAATAAGTGGAGCTGCTGTCAGGGTGGCTAGAGCAGCCCTTTATTGCCTCTGCTGTTTATTAGCATCCTAGGGAAGGGGAAAAAAAAAAAAGGAAAGAAAAGGCTTTGTGCATCTTTGCAAAACAAAGCACTAGTTAAAAATAGTGTGTGCAGTAGGGACAGTGCGCTAACATGAGGGTCCTGGCAGCTCCGGCATTTGCACAATCTGTCCCATGAGGAGAGCAGAAGTAAGCGAAGCAATTAAGAATTTCACGCTGATTGCTTCAAGCATGTTTCTCGACGCCATAAAGATAATAGCATAAAGGATATGGCCTTGCTTCCCCTGCCCCCTCCCCTGCCTGGCAACTCTGTCTCTTGCACTCTTCCTCTCCTCCGATTCCTGTGGCTGAGAACTCCAGATGCTGGTTAGCTGACCTGGCACCTCTGGGTGGAATCTGTCACTTCCGGCCTAGAGAGACAGCGGCTGTGACGCCCCCTCCCGCCTCCCTGACCCAGAGCAGACCCTGGAGCGGAGACATAAGCTGAGCTGCCTTATCAAAGTCCCAAAGATGGGAGGCTGAAGAAACGGGGAAAACTGCCCGTGAGGCCTGGACGTCAGGCTCTCTGTAGGCCCCCTCCTGACACTCTATTCTGGGCTCTTCACTTACTGCTGGCTCCCAAAGGTGATGGGTGGAAGATGGTCTAGAGAGATAAACAGGGAAAATAAAACTCCCAGCAACAATAAAAGAGGGGAAGAGAAAAGCTACTAACTTTCTGCTTTAAAAAAAAAAATGTTATTTTATAGCAAGATTGTATAGGCCAATTTCAAAGACTAATACGAAAAAAAGTGCAATTAAATCCTTGAAAAACTGACAGATCAGCAAAACAAAACCACCCGGAGGAGAGCCCGATTGAGCCTCATTAAGAAAGAGTTCAGCCTGTTTTTAAAACCCTTCTTAACACTTAGCTGGGTACCTCCCAGCAGTGAGGGCTCCCAATGAGGCTGGCATAATTAGTGTCAGAATAGAAAGGAAATGGGGGGGAATCAACCTAGGAATTAGATATTAAAACACAAATTTGAGGGGTAGGGGGAGGTCCAAATGGAAAAACCATCCCCAGGTTCAACAACAAACTGCCATCTGTTCATCTGAGAGTAACAGGGAGATGGCAAAGCCCTCCACCATCCACAGAGATAAACATGTTCCAATTAAACACAGGACGGGCTGGGGCAGGGTGAGAAGATTTATGCTTCAAACCTCCATCTTCAACCTCTCTCTTCCCCCCAAAATACATTCTACATTGTGGTCACATCAACTCCAGGAGGCTGGGTTAATGACGGACGGACGACAAATCGCACCGACCTCTACAGCAATTACAACCATTACGCCTGACCACAGAGAGGAGGAGGGCTGGTGACACGTTTCCACGCCTTCAGCCACCAGGATCCCCCAAAGCTGGCGTGTGCACACACGTGTGACACTGTGCCCGCCTGAGAGTGCAAGGGAACACACGACATGTGAAACCGCTCTCCTGCAATGAGGAGATACGGTGCTGAGATCCGTTATAGAGGAGCAGGCCACTACAGAAGGAATACTCTGGAGATGGGGGAGACGGCAGGGAGATGAAGCCATTTTATTAAATCAGGCAAATTCTAATTTATTCTGCAGAGACAGAGGAAAGAAAATGGATTCATTCTCAGTATATCCTCTGAGCCAGCTCCTATCACCTCGGCAGAGAAAGGAGGGAGCAGAAAAGGTGCCAGGACTCATCTGGAAATCGAGGAGGGGAGGTTTTCTCCTTTAAAGAGCAAACGTGAAAACGTATCTGTTTCAACTCCTAACCCAGGAATACGGAAAATAATGCTTATGCCAGAGAAACCTGGGGGGTTTGCTCTCTTTCTGATTATTCCAGCAGGTATACCTAGAAGGGGCTTACCGATTTGATTCGTTGCAACATGAAATCAGAAAGGCAACCGCGGCCAAGAGAAGATGCTGACCAGGACTGACAAAAGGAATTCTGGCACATCTCCCCCAGTGGTGAGAAACACCACCTGCCAGCTCCCCACGGTGGGAACTTAAATGGCGATTTTCAACTTGGAAAAAATAAAAACAGGGATGAAACGCTGTGCACAAGAGCACCAAGCACAGAGGGCAGCCGTTCACGAACAAAAGGTGTGTGCGTTTAGACTGCAATTAGAAAACCAAGGTTTTAATTAAACAATTACATAAAGTTCGTGTGGCTCCCCATATGGGCCAACACTTCCCCGGTGTCTTGGGGTGAGCTTGGCGACGAGCATTTACAGCTCTGGTTGCTGTGAAGAGGAAGAAACCCAGGACGGCCTCCGTGTAACTGCAGAGCTGCACTGGGCCTGTCTGCCTGTGGCTCCCTGCCTCACTCTGGAACCAAGAAGCGCCAAGACTGACAGAGCGCCTGCCCTGGGCGGACCACCCCATCAGCAGCCTGATCACTCAAGAGTGTCTGGGGGTGGCATGGGGGGCTTCCGGTGCCCCCAAATGGTGAAGGCCCTCTACCAAAGCACAGGCCAGATGCAGCGAGCTCACCACGAGGCGTCTTTGAACTAGGAGAAATTCTCAGGTGCTTAGAAACCTTCAGATTCCCAAACCCCCTCTGGGAGGGAAATAGAAGCCAACTGCTTGTTCGTTTGCTGCTTTTGCACCGCTGGGTGGTGGCTGCCCACGGCAGAGGGAAGGTGCATCTGGGTCCCAGGGCCCAGATTCCCAGGGGAGACTGAGGTGTTGATGATGCTCCCTAAGCCCAGAGACAACCCCTCTGTGGCTCCCAGTTACCAACGCTCTGAGCCCAAGAGCTGCAAACTGACCTAAAACTGGTTCTTCCAGCATCCGCAGGAGCCTGGAGAGAAAGAAAGTGGCCCGCCTCTGCTGGGCCCCGTGAATGAACAGCTCAGAGTAAAAGCTGTTATCAGGTAACAGCTCTGGTATCTGGTTAACAGCTCCTTAGTAAAGGAGATTTCACCAAGTCTTGGAAGGACAGACAGGCCGACCGACCAGCGTTCATTCCCCACCAGGGCAGCCGATCCAGGAGCTCCACACTGGCACCTGCAGGCCACGCTTCAGACAGCACTTCCCTCAAGCTCAGTGCAGCCTACATTTCAGAATTCCGCCTTCCCCTGGCTTCCCAGCCTCCTTCAGACACTGTTTGGAAATGCCTCCAACTCCGCAAATGGTCACGTCAGATGCTGAAGAATCCAAGATGGCCAATCAGCTGACATGAACAGACGTCCTCAGACATGCCCAGCGCAGGGCTATCTTCCAGACAGTTCTCATAAGTCACTGCAAGAAACCTCAGGAGAAGCCCATTAGTTGGCAAAATGCTCTACCCTACAGAATACTCACAGCTCCCCAAATTACACGGCGATCAATATGCTCTAGGTCTCAGAGCCCACCAACACCATTTTGGTTTTTTAAGAACAGGAAACTCTCCAGACTGCCTGGATAATGGAAAAATTAAAACAACAACAAGTATAACTAAATATACTTAATTTGAGGTTAAAACAAAAAGCAGAGGAGTTCTTTTTCCCAACTGCAGCCTACTGCCCTGCTAGGTTTGTGAACGACTGGGAAAGTCAAGGGTGGCTCTCAAGCCTGGTTAGCTAACTCATCCCACTGAACTCGAGAAGCCCAGTCACCTTCCAGAATCCTTCATCTTCCAGACAAAGAAAGGTCTTTCTTGCTATTTCCACCACCTGATTGTATGAACTGCTTTGAGAGTGAGGAAGGGACCACAGCGCCTCAGCCTGAACGTGAGGCAGCCAAAAAGAACTGACCTTTGCTCCAGAAGTACATTCTCTGCCGTGGTTCCCTGATCTGGTTCCCAAGAGGGCTCAGGCAGTGGGGCTGGACGTGTTTCCCTTTACCCCCTCCCAGCCTGTACCCCTCCCCAAAACGAACAGGCGACTTTCTGGGCAATGCCCTTCAACCCAATCAGCCATGGAAGACGTTAGTTTAGATCGGGTCCAAAACTAAATCCAAACGATGAACTTGACTTTATGACATATATTTACTTCTTCCTTCGTGAACAGAAGGTTAATGTAAGAGCAACTCCTTGGCAAACCTTTAAGGGTAATTCAAGCGACACTGATGTGAATCAATGTTCCCTTTGTGAACACATTACTTGGCAGAAACTGGCTTTCTGTAACCCCCTTAAACCTAGCCGGCAAAACAAAAAGAAGGGGGAAAATGTCCTTCAAACAAAAGGATGAGGTGAAAATACAGAGAGAGTCGACTGCACTTTATTCTCTTTCATAGAAGCAAATGGGTCTGGTGCTTTTATACATTAATCAATCAATATCACTGACTGTACATCAGCAGGGTAGCCAAGTTATGAATGACCTTTCTGGCAAAGAGGACACTTTTAATGCTCATAAGACCGCTCATAGCTTAGCAACTTTCCGAATTTATGCCCGCATGATTACCCCTTAGAGGCGAGTGGCCGTTAGCGCTGCACTAAATATGGCAAGGTTAGTCGTTTCCAATTTGTGCAGAGGCAAGGAGAGACGTGGACAGGCTGCCCCCTTTATGCACCAGCTGCCCCAACCCGGGCGAGGTGGAGGGCACAGGCGTGCACAGTGCAGTTCTTGCTCGGCCAGCAGGGCAGGCTTCCCCTTCCAGAAAGCCGGCTGGCCTCCTGCTCAGCCCCAGGCCAGTCCACACAGGGATATTTGGAGGAGCTAATCTAGAAAGCTACACCCGGCTCAGCCTCAGCCTGTCTGCTTCTCACAGTAGGTTCCCGAGGCCTCCTCTCTGGCAGATGGGCGGGGCTGCCACGCGGGCCCATTCCCAAGCCACCCCCACGCTGCCTTCTCCCTGTAAGCACCCCCCACCCCATGCTGACTGGAGACTCCAACCAGATAATGTAACTTCATGTTTCCAAAAAGGGAACTTTCACCTTGAAGTTGCTTGTCTTTTTTTTTTAAAGCAGCATTTCTACCAAAAAGATGCTGACTTACTCTCTCCAGAAATATCCAACTCAGATGAATACATGGCTGGACCAATCCTCTTTATTTCTCCCTCTCACCAACTCAGCCATTCTTTCCATTCCAGTCCCTGTGGGTGGAAACGGGGCAAAGGCCTGTCTGTGGGTGTAGGTTTCCATGACAACCATCATCCTCTCGCGAGGCCACATGGGGGCACGAGACGAAAGCCCACCGCCCATCACCACCTCAGCTTTCTTCCTGCAATTTCCCTTCTACGGTTGTGGTGAAAATCTCTGGAAATCTGCTGGTCCACCAACAAGGCCCCTCTTTTTTTTCTGTATCCCTTGGAGGGAAATGTAGACACTATGAGAATTTAAAATATAGCTTTAACTTCACGTGAATTTCAGTGCATGAGACCATAGGCTGAAGCTCACCATCTTCATAAAAACCCAGGCAGAGTCCAGGGCACCATTCTGCAGTCTACAAAGAGCTGGCCAGTCACACGAGAACACACAGGACACTGGTCAGATGGAACAAGGCACTTTGATTACAGCCACTTCTGCTCAGGGATGTAAGAACCCATCTCTCCAGCTGCTGCTTGTTCATATTCCTGAAGTCAGGAGGGTTTATTTAAGGAGGACCCAACCCCAGTGGTGGTACTGACCTGCAGACAAGAGGCTCAAAGCCTAGTGTACAGAAACAGGTGATGAATAACAACACCCACCAGGAAGACAGAAACTTACTTTAAAGGCCCTAACTGGGGGCCCCCATCGGGGCTGAGAGTTCTTACTTGCCTGCCTCTCCCATGTGACAGACATTTGCAAACCCTCGCAGGGCGGGAAGAACTCGATTCTCCACCAGCAGAAATTTTTCCTCTTCTTTACAGACCAAGTCCCTCCCTCTCAGCCTTCCCTACTTAGATAAATCATACTAGGCTCTCTGTCCATTATTTTTAACAGATTCAGATTCCCATCTAGAAAATCTACCTTCTGTCAAAAACTGGGGAGACACGGAGCCCATCTGAGCAGGGCACCCTGAGGGAGTGGGTCAGGGTGGTGCTCAGAGAGCTCTTCTTGATTCATCCTGGAGTAGTTCCAATGTCTCCGTTTTTCTCTGGGAAGCTGCACATCCACGATTTAACAACTCTAGAAGACTTGCTAAGTTCACTCTGGCTTTCCCTTTTCATCACTTAACCAACGAGAAAAACTTGTCCCTCTCTGCATCCTTCATAATTTGCAAACTTTTTAAGTCACCTTTGGAGCGGCCAGCCTGTGGATCTCCCTCCTGCACACGACAGGCTTGGTTAAACCCTCAGCCGCCCTTCCTTTCCAGGTCTTTACCCAAGCCTGGCTGTTCCTCTGACGTCTCTCAAGTTGCCTTTATGGCCGTGCAGGGTTTCCCAAGTTACAAACACCACCTGCGCTTCTTTTCCTCACCTTCTCTTACCTCGCTAACAGCAACTAGCCAGCTGGCTTTCTCTGCTCCCCACCAATTCTAACCCACGTCGGGCTGGCAGACACATTAAGTCCCCTGTGCTGTGAACATCTACATCGCTCTTCTGGAAGCGCCTTGGTAGCTACAGGTCCCTACAGTCACAGGGCCGTCTTGTCACAGACTGTCTGTCATACATTATGCCCCGCTTCTGCAGATCCAAATCTACCAAGAGTAATATCAGCAAAGATAAAGGGACATTAAGGTCTCTCCTCCAAGAATGTGGTGGAGCCATTCACATTAGTAGCAGAGTGAAGTGAATGTCACCCCCCAGGACGAATTCAGTTCAGTTCAGTCACTCAGTTGTGTCCAACTCTTTGCAACCCCATGGACTGCAACATGCCAGGTTTCCCTATTCATCACCAACTCCTGGAGCTTACTCAGACTCACGTCCTTTGAGTTGGTGATGCCATCCATCTCATCCTCTGTCAACCACTTCTCCTCCCGCCTTCAATCTTTCCCAGCATCAGGGTCTTTTCAAATGAGTCGGTTCTTCACATCAGGTGGCCAAAGCATTGGTAAGCTTCAGCATCAGTCCTTCCAATGAATATTCAGGACTGGACCGATTTCCTTTTGGATGGACTGGTTTGATCTCCTTGCAGTCTAAGGGACTCTCAAGAGTCTTCTCCAACACCACAGTTCAAAAGTATCAATTCTTTGGCACTCAGCTGTCTTATAGTCCAACTCTCACATCCATACATGACCACTGGGAAAACCATAGCTTTGACTAGACGGACCTTTGTTGGCAAAGTAATGTCTCTGCTTTTTAACATGCTGTCTAGGTTGGTCATAACTTTTCTTCCAAGGAGCAAGCGTCTTTTAATTTCATGCCCAGGATGAGGGCAAATAGCAACTGAGATGCAGACAGGCTCATGTGTTGTGGCTGGCACGAGCAAGCCACGCAGGCATCCGTGCAGCCCCGGACACGAGAACAGGTCCCGAGTGGGATCTCAGAATACTCTTCCAAGTCTGAAAAACGAGACCACTCCCCACTCATACACGTTTCCTTACACCGGTGAGGTATTTCAGTCTCACAAAAGCAGGAGAACAACCTGATACCCACGAGGAAGCCCCATATGCTTCCCTGCAAAGCAGAGACTGGGACCAGAAGATCACATCAAAGAAAAACCCGATCTGAAAAAGTGAAGTCAGCAAGAGGCAAAAGAACACGGAAGTCCATATGTTTTAAAACTTTGGCACAAGAACAGATGTAACTAGTTTCTGTCTCATTTTCGGTCTTCTCTGGAGCAGTAAGCTCTATGAGGACAGGAATGTGTGACAAATTGTACACTAGGTAAACTCTGAGCAAGTCCAATCACATCAGGCCACTTTTCAACATCTCCTTCCATAGCCCTTCAACCCCAAACTCAGGACCTGCTTATAAAAGGCAGGTCCAATGACCTTATGCCCTCTGCCTCTCGCCTCCCCAGGACATAGCAGCTGCCGGGTCCTTAGCCTGCCCTCCCAGGCTCACCACCATGTCCCAGGGCTCTGAAGGTGCCTGGCCCAGAGGAAGCTGCATGAAATAAACATTAGAAAACAGACGGGCACGGGTACAAGCATGACCGTAAAAATCACTGGACATCATTTCACAGTACTACATTCCCGTGTATCCGTACACAGTTTTGAGGGGGCATTCACCCCACACCTTGGTAGGACACAAAAGTATTCCCCTGCCATTTCGATTCAGGATGGGGAACACGTGTATGCCTGTGGCGGATTCATTTTGATATATGGCAGAACCAATACAATATTGTAAAGTTTAAAAATAAAATTAAATTAAAAAAAAATGATCTTGGCAGTAGATTCCTGTATATCAAAAGACATAAAGTATTGAAACCGTCCTATAATCTTGCAAAGGAAGCACCAAATTGTGCTGGCAGAGAGGCAGCCGACCTTGCAAATGGCTTCAGTGTCACCAAGTCACGTTGGCAGGTGCGCACCAGGACTACCAGCTCCCACCACCGCGGCCTGAGCTGGATTCTGAACCAGAATGAAAGCTGTCAGTCCTCCACAATGGGGCGTCCCTGGTGGTCCAGCAGTTAAGACTCTGTGCTCCCAATGCAGGGGCGTCTGCATTCCATCCCTGGTCAGGGAACTAGGTCCCATCCGCCACAACTAAGCATGCACGGCACCCCTGGAGAGGCCACGCACTGCCACGAGAGAAGGGCCCAGTGCAGCCCAAATACATTAAATAAAAATGTTAAAAAAAAAAAAAATCATCCACAGGGCAAGCTTTTTTGGAAATGTCAGACGCTACAGTTGAGGTCAGGGTCACCTTCAACCCAGAACAAACAAGTGTTCCCGTTGCTGGGACGGGCTCTTCCCAGTTCCACCAGTGAGCCCGCATCTCCACTGCTCGGTGGAGCCCAGTGCTCTGTGGGCCAAGGTCACGGTTACACTATTCATGCCTGTTTGAAGCATGAAATCTGGAGCAGGGCTTCCACTGCCCTCAAGGGTGGAGGCAACGCCACCATGGGGAGTCTGCGTGACTCCAGGACAGTGGGAGTGGAAGAGGCGGACGAGGAGCTTCTCTGAGCTCAGCCCCCTCCTGCAGGAAAGAAACGGGTATGAGAGAACTGCAGACCAAAGAGATAACGCGATGCTTCCGGCCGTTGAGATGCCCTAAGAGGAGGCAGGGAAGAAAGGAACAAAGAACTCATTGTGGACAGACCAAAAAAAAAAATCTGGCAAGGTTCTATCCTAACAAATGATCCAAAAATGAAATGAGACTAACCCTCCCATGGCCAGTGTACTGGAGGCCAAGGCACAGAGGAGAGTGAGAGTGAATGAGGGACAAAGGAACGGACGTGCCCGAGCTGTGTGCTGGACTTCATGTGAAGGATGAACATTTTATATATCTTCTCTCACTTAACTGTCATGAGAGAATTAGAGACAGACCCCAAACTGTGAATGAGTGCCCCCCGCTTGCAGATAAAAGAACTGATGCTTCAGAGGCGTGCTGTTGGGAGTCCCGGAAGTAAACACACAGAATCTTTCGTATTTGGGCATTTTTCTGAGCCGAGGGACCACTTCGTGTATCAGGTTACCCAGAAGGGTGAAGAATGCCTGGATTATGTAACTTGACCAAAGTCAGCCAGCTCAGAAAAGCTGGGATCTAAACCACCGTGCGACTTCTAAAAGGTCTTGAAACAGGTCTGATCTGAAAGTCCCCCGCGTTTGCTGTTGAGAGGGAGGACGAGAACCTGGGTGTTTCCTTGGAGTTGAGGAGACGCAGAAGGAGAGGAGGTGGGCGCTGGGTCAGAGTAGGAAGGTCAGGGTCACCCCCAACTCAGAACGAATGACTGTTCCCATTGCTGGGACGGGCTCTTCCCAGTTCCACCAGTGAGCCCGCATCTCCACTGCTCGGTGGACCCGAATGCTCTGTGGGCCAAGGTCACGGTTACGCTATTCACGGGGCCTTTTCACCCCATCCCATGCTTTGCTTCAAAGCGATCTCATCTCTTTGAAAACATTCAGTGTCCAGGAGAGACTTTTGTTTCATGGAACCCACCTCCATTCCCCCCCTCCCTCATGGACACAGGTACAAACCCACCAACTGTGGCCCAGCTCTACCTGAAGTCAGAAAAACGACCTGGAAATGACAGACTAAGCATTCGATATCAGATTCCCTAAATTACAGTCTTTCTAGAAGGAAATTCTGAAAAATATGAATAGTTATTGTCTTTTGGGGGAGGGGGTCTCATCCTTAAAGCTGTGGGGTTTCCCAACCCCTTATACAGGCATTGCAATCTTAAAAATAATAAGCGTGTCTTGCTTTCCTTAGTTTGGAGGGGGGCTGCTTGTACACTAAGACTGCATCTCATGACACGAATTCACGTTTCCCAGCTACAGGCTGAGCCAAAGTGGCCTGGTGGGTTCAGCATCAAGTCTCAGGAACACAGCGTAAGGCTGTCAGGTCGGGATTCTTTGCCCCAGCCCTAAATGCTCTGGAGCCCTGTCATCCGTGACTCTGCTGACAGAAGCACACCTTTGGGTGGTTCTACTCCACACAGTGAATGACGGCAGGGTAGCATGTTATGTGATAGAACCCCGAGTAGCTTCATTAAATTTAGAAATAGCAGCCCTCCTCAAGCGGGGTTGGGGGAAGTCGAGAATGGCACTGCCCAGATGAGAGGACAATGGAAACGAGACCTCATCAAAGCAGAGTGGCACATTCCAGGTCACCCTGAGGAGGAGGACAAGCACTGTCTCTCAAGGGTGCCCCCCCTCTATCAGAGGGTGTGGGAAGAGGCAACCTTTGGAAGATAAGACATGCCCAACTCCGAAGACCGTAAGGAGCAATGCCGTGATGCTGCTATGAGCTAGGGCCCCTGGAGCCAACGATCAGCTCTTTTTCGGTTTGCTGCTGACAGCGGTTTAAACTTGTAATCCACATTTGTTCTGGATGGATCATCTGTTTTGGCTCATGGAGTCACGTCCTGCCCAGTTTCTGGCCAAGGTGAAGAGCAGTGGACCCTGCAAGAGGATGATCGTTCCCAGAAACAAAAAGATGCCGGACGTGATCGAGAGGTACTTCTTTCTCAAGGTGGCAGCCTTCCTCTTCGGAAGACGCCCCCAGTCAGGGCACAGACCTGGTGAGTTCTCACTAATCGTAGAAATGGGGCAGCCGCTTAGAGATGCAGGGAAGAGGCAGGAGCAGTGAGAGCACTGCAGAGCACGTGTAGGGTGGGGCAGGCTTGCAGCCAGCCACAGGACCCGAAGCGCTAGAGCAAGGAGGACACTCACTGGCTGAGCTCTCAGCGGGACAAGCCCCAGCCCAGGTGCCGCACAAGCAGCAAGACGCAGGCCCGTGTTACACAGACGTCTACAATTCTGGGGATGAACAGTAAGCAGATATTAAATAATCAGCCAGACAAGGCTGTCAAATCTTTTCACAACAGTATGAGATAAATAAACAGTACATAATTATAATTATGTGAAAGGTTCTGAAGTAGAGATTAAGAATTATATTCATTATGTTCATTATGAAAACTGGGAGATGAGGCAGATGAAGAGGGTTTAACGATAACTTCTTTTTTCACCCACACCTCCATCTCGACTTGCTGTCTCCTACTTGAAGTACCAGCGCCCGCCAGATACCGTACAACCATCCTGAGCTGCTTTCTCTCCCAGATGGAACCACCTCAACAGCACTAAGCATTCACTCGTGCCACCACCCCCACTCCCTGCTTCCGCTAGCTCAGAGCCTCATCTGTCATGGCACGTGAGCTTCGCTTTCAAACCCTTCCATCTTCCACCCAGGAGCCAGTGTTACTTGCCTAAAAGAGGGTGAGGTCACGTGACTCTGCTAAGCATCTCATGGCTCAAGGCTCTCCTAGAGGGAAGTCTGAGCTCCCTTTCTCGTGGAGAACATGGCTCATGCAGGTCCCACTGGGGGATTACTTCTGCCTTCTCCGTCTGCTCACACTCAAGATATGGCCACAGACAACAGCCCCACGCCCTTCACATTATCAGCAGGGTTCCGGGCCCGTGGCAGTGGTCTTTGTAAGAATCTTTTTCTGTTAGACAGTGAGCCACCTTGGGCATAGAGCGCGTCCCGTCCAGCTTCTCCATCTCCCTTGTTCCACTAAAGGCTCACTAGACCTCCGTTCACTTAAGGGGTTGGGAGGCAGGGCCCTACTGTTCGTACAGCCTTGAAGATGAGAGAAGGAATAATCACCTATGGAAAGGAAGACAAGTAAGAGTGGGACAGGGATTCTAACAATGGACAGGAGGAAAAGCTAACCGCAGTTTGATACATGAAGAAGAAAAATGAGGAGGCTGTGGTTCCACCAGAGCCCTTCAGAGGAAAGAGCAGAAGGTGAAGAGGAGGCTGTGCTTTCAAGACACCCCAGGGCAAAGAGGGGCCTTTTCCCCTGCACCCCTCAGAGAGAGGAGATGGACAGCAGGGAACCAGGACCAAGAACTTTATTAGGCTTGGCTGAGAGGAAGTGAAAGCTCAACAATGTCCTTCCTGGGCTTACATTAAAGCATTGTGGAGCGGAGGGAAGCAGAAACACTGAGCAGCAGGTGGACACAGAAGCCCCCCTTCCCTTCTGCACTCTGCACGTGCCTACTGACCCTGTCCTGACGGGGACCCCCGGGCCAGGGCCCACTTACTCCTGAGCACACTTATGCGATCAAGAGGTGCTCACTCTCCTTAAACAATGGGATAGGAATTGAATTAAGATTTATCATAGCCCCAACTTCCACATTCCTAAGGCCCTGCTCTTCAGGATCTGGCCAAGCTAATGCTACACTTCCTTCTTTCACCAGGATCACTCCTTTAGTTACTTTCCATGCTTCTCATTCACTTCTACCATCGAGTGACACTTCTGAGAATTCTTTTCACTCCTTCAGTGTTTTGGATTATTGAGTTACTTAATCATCGAGAAATTGATAAATTATAAGCTTTAAAAGTCAACTTTAATGACTATACTATTTTTTGCCAAACATTTCTTCCTATTAATGTTTATTAGCTATATATTTTTCCAAACAATTCCATTTAAAAATTCAATTCCTTATTAAATATACTCAGTGGATCCTTCCACTAGATCCTCATTAGTTACAAAGAGGGAAATAGTAATTTTACAATGGATAAATAATCACTGTTAACTACTAATTCTTCACTAATGTAACTACTCAGTATTTGTCACCACATCTAACTGATCAAAGTTGACATCACCAATGAAGAGACAAATCAATACCACGTCCCTCCCGATACAGTGTACTAGAAGAAAAGCAACACCACTTCTGGGGAACTTCTATCAACATGCAAACCCCAATTCGAATCATGAGGAAACGTTAGACACACTCAAGTTGAAGGGCACTCTACAAATTAACTAACCTGTCCTCACCAGATACGTTGAGTCTGTAAAAGACAAAAAGAATGGGAAACTGTCCTAGATTATAGGACTCTTTTAAAAAGAGTTGGACATCCAAATACAACTTGTGGTCTCTGTTGGTATTTTTTTTTTTTCATATAAATAGTATAACTGGGAAAACTGGGAAAATTTGAAGACAACCTGCAGATTACCTAGTGCTTCTGTATTGATGTTAATTTTTTTATTTTGATAACTTTTCTGCAGTTATGTAAGATAATGCTCTTGTTCTTTAGAAATATACACGAATATACATTTCCAAATATACATTTGGAAAATACACTAATATATTTAGCAATCAAGTGGCACCATGTCTGAAACTGACTCTGAAATGGGCAGAAAAGATAACAATGAATATCTGTGTGTGTGTGTGTCCTAAGTAGGCATGTAGAGAGTGAGAGTGTGTGAGAAGGAGAGAGACTGATAAACCAAATGTGCTAAAATGTTAACATTTGGGGAATCTGGGTAAAGATATACAGGAATTCTTTCTAATCTTAACTTTTCTGTAAGTCTGAAATTATATAAAAAAAATTTTTTTAGGTACAAATTGAGAGGCGGAGACAAGTAGAAGGAGGTAAGCTCACCCCCTTTCATGAAAACACCAAATCACAACTGCTGGAAAACCATGGACCAAAAAAAAAAAGTACAAATTGAAAAGAAAATGCAGTAAGATTCCTAACCTTTCTAGTCCCATCATATATTTTCTGTATTCTTTAGTATTGGCAATTACACACGTTATTGCATAAATATTTTAGACTGTATGTAAATTTCATTCACTATTTGTTTTCAAGTTACCAACGAAAACGTTGGATAAAAACAGAAATCTTGCCAGCACCAGCACGTCCAGTTCCCCTCAACACAAATAGCCTAGAAATCAAAATATTATCCCTGCTTATCAGTCTTTCTTGTAGTCGGAATTCAACACATATAAAAATTTCTCTTTAGGCTCAGAATTTGATTAGGAGGTTTTGGGAGAAACAGTAGTTTTGAGGTATGGTTTTGTTTGTTTGTTTTTGTGTTTTGGGTAGCACCAGGTGGCATGCGGGATCTCGGTTCTCGGACCCAGGAAGGAACCTGTGTCTCTTGTATTGGGAACATAGAGTCTTAACCACTGGACTGCCAGGGAAGTCCTTGATGTATTTGTTTGGAATACACCTATGATATTCATACTCTCAATTCTATCTGCCTCTCACAGGGGCATACTGGTGTGGGGCAGGGGAAAGTGGAAGCAGCTAGATACGATCAACGGAAAGAGATGGGTCTGCAGCCCGTGGTCCTTGCCCAGGGCTCCTTCTCCAGCTGAATGGCCTGCTCCCTGGCCCCGACCAAATTCCTGAACTTGCCCAGAACCCCAAGCATCTTACTCTACCTGCAGCTACCAGGATTGGGTTCACCTGCTCCTTGGAGCTGCCCCAGTGATTTCTCCCAAGAATTCCTCACACTTCGGAAGGCCCAGGGTCTTTACTGTCTTGCCCACTATCTGGTGATTACCACGGACCACCCTGAACTGTGTTAATCATGTGCATGTGTGTGTGTGTGTGTGTGTGTGTGTGTGTGTGTGCCTGCACGCATGCATGTGTGTGTGGGGGTGTGCCTGCACACATGCATGTGTGGGTGTGCCTGCCTGCATGCATGCGTGTGTGCCTTGTGTGTGTGTGCCTGCACGCATGCATGCGTGTGTGTGTGGGTGTGCCTGCACGCATGCATGCGTGTGTGTGGGTGGCTGATATCCTCCCAGAAAATGATAGGCAGGGGTCATCTCTCTTATTCTGTTATATTTTTCCACAGTAACTAGTGTTTACAATGAACTGGAGCTTGAACAGCTGCAAACCTCAACACCCCCACCCCAAATTTCCAGAGTTAAAATAGGGCAAAGAACAGCCCCTGCCTGAGTCACCTTGAAAGCAGGCTTGGAGATGGCGGAGGCCTCTGAAGTACATTTACAGCCTCCAGAATATAAGTTTGCATTTGCACAATACAACTTCCCTTTGCAATGAGAATTGATGTACATTATTTCCTTTTATCTTATTAGTATGATGGGATTTGTTCTTGATGAATCCATAGCACTACAGTTACTCATCATCATTCCATTATCACTACAGGTTTATAGATTTTCCCCTTTATTACTCATTTTATTTTTTCCATCAAGTATATTTCATACTCGAGATAGTAATTACCAAGTTCTCTATTCCTTACACTTAAAGTTTGCCTTTTCCCCCCTGATCATAAAAGCAATAAGTGCCTATTGTTGAAAATCTTGAAAATACAAAAAAGTGTGAAGGAAGTAAAAATTGCCCATAATCAGCGATAACATCTCAATATATTTATATATACTTTAAAGGGAACTAGGGCAATTATATGATTTGGGGTCTTGCTTCCCTGTCTATTGAGCTTTCTTCCATGTCCTTAAATATTAATCAAGAACATTATTCCTAATGGCCACCCAGATTTCCACTACATTTTCATAACACAGTTTACTTAATCCTTCCTCATCTTTGAAAAGATGGGTGGCAGAGGCTCCTAATTGCCTTCCTAACAACTGCTCTTTCTTGTGAACTGAGCACTCACTTTATTCGGGGCGGCAATACCCCCTAGTTAAAATCAGTATCTCCCAGTCTCTTGTGAGTCCAGAGAGAGTCATGTGACCAAATTCCAGTCAATGAGATGCAAGTGGAAGTAACGAGGTGCTTGGGGAAAGCTCTTGGAAGGGGCAGGCTTGGAGGGCAAGTGTGCTCCTCCCCTTCCTGATTCCTCTTGCCCAGGGCACAGATGGAGTGCGGTCATCCTTGAGACCATGGGGATGGCCGAGAGGAAAGACGGAAGGAAGCTGGGTCCCCGCTGACCTGTGGGGCCTTCACTCCTGCACTAGACTGCCCTCCTCCCAAGTCTGCTTATGTGAGGGAAAACGGAACCCCTAATTTGCTTAAGACACTTCTGGGGTTGCTCTGCGGCTCACAGGTTAAAGCTATGAGATAAAAGAATATACACATTTTTTGTTTCCCCACCTTCTACTATCTTCATAGCCTATACAAAGCTTTGAATATATGAGATTAAGGCCGCATACACAAACCAGAAATTCTGCAGCCATCCAGTCCAATCTGAGACAGAAGTCCAGCTGAGGGAGTATCTGAGTCTCTCCTCTCCTGGAGGGCAGCTTAGCCGGGGGCGGTAAAAGCCTTCAGGGAATGACATGGGCCTGCATTTGTGTGAGCAGGAAAGCTGCCCCTCACCAGTTCAAGGAATTCCCATAAAAGAATTCCAAAATGCCAGGCTGCTGGGCTGCTGGCATTCTCTCCCACATGGAGCACACCAGCGAGGGCACGGCAGAGGCCTGAAAACCTGGGACAGCCTTTGAGCTCTGGGATTCTTTCTCAGAAGGGAGGCTTGTTTTTGGAAGCCTTCCACCCACCACGCTCCTCACAGAAGCCCCTAAGGGAACCTGTATGGAGCACGTGCCTGCCCACACGGCCTGTGTGGGGCCCAGTCGTTCACTCTCACACAGCGGGTGAGGCAAAGCCGCCTCTCTGCAGTTTCTACTTGATTCAGGAAGCGGACGTGCAGCCACCACTAGAAAAGCTGCTTCTCTACTGATGAACCGACCGCCTTCCACAACAATGGCAGAGAAAGTGCTATAAGGACGTAGCCCAGAACTTCAGGACTGGTACGTATCCCAGGTTAAGTGAGCTATCTGCTTAAGTCAGGTTTAACAAGATGACAGTGCTTTCATTTTACTGCTTTAAAAAGTGGTTCGGGTGTGCGGGAACGATTTCCAGCCTCATGAACACAGGCATGAACACCATTTCCTCGTTCTCAGGCCGTGCACCATCCCGCCTGGTCTAGGTGCTGGGAATCCAAATACCCCTGCCTCCATGGGGTTTTCCAGCCATGGAGGAGAGGGAAGGCAGCGCTGAGGTCACAGACACTCCAGTCCACACCCAGGTGATTTGGGACAACTGACTCTGACATAAGCTTATTTTTACTGCCCTGAATGGAAAACGAGCCAACAGCCCTGTTCCTCTAGGATCTTAGCTGCTCCGTTTCACCATCGTGTATAGGAGGGTTTTCCTACCCCAAAACGAAAGACTATTTTTATCCCAACTTTGCTGTTCCATAAAACACACACAGACAAGATCTGAGGGATTCTGACCTAAAGTAAGTCTTCAGGATATCCAGGTTCACATATTTTCATTGTTATGGTAAGGGGCAGAAGAATCTAATGGAAACGAATTCTATTATTCTCTACAAATTCAGGTTTCTTTATAGCTAGAAATGGCTTGAGGATCCAGTCCACTTGAGGATCATGATAGAATAAGACAAGAGTTAAGCTTCCTCTCTCTGCTTAATGAAAGCCTTGAGCTCCCCGTGGCAAGTATCTGCTGGAGAGGGGCCGGAACGCTTAGGAGATGCCGACCACGTCTCTAGGGTTGTCACGGCATGCCCGGGTCAGCACTTGTCCCCAGCCAGCCAGCCACTTCCTCCCCACACGGGTCCGCCCCTGAGAGAGTTTATTAACCAAGTGCTTGGGGGTTTGTGTGTATTTATATTACCTCCTCTTCTCTCCCTTCTGTTCTACCAGGGCACATTGGAGGGGAAAGTTATGATAAACTTTAATAAAAACAAAATTAAAATGATTAAACCTTTCATATCCGTTAGAGATAATCTCTCTTCTGCTGGCTAGTCAAATCTGGAAGAAAACAAATGCAAACCATCACTTTGTTGCCTCTCTTCAATCCCCTGCTCACTCCCCCACCCCAGAGAAACAGACAGAAAAGGCTGCCTGTGGCCAAATTTTTAAAATAAATTACATTTGTCCTCACACACGGCAGCCAGGTGTGGCTGAAACATTCTTTCCAAATATCCCGTGATATATATAACGGACGTCCTTCCCTCCAGGGGCCTTTCCACGCGAGCCTGACAATCCCAGAAAGACTAGGACCCTGAGGGGGCAGGCATGGCCCCTTTTTATTGAAAAAGAAGCACCATTTCCCAATTAGCCATGTAATTCTGACTCATGGAAGGGAAAGAAGGCTGTGTGCCTGCACACCATCTACTGGAAATGCACACACCCCAGTCTGCATTCCTGATTACAGCAAAGCCCAGAGAAAACAGACCAGTGGGGCACAAATCTCCCTGGTCGTACGTGTTCTAAGGACGTCTTCAGACCTGCCTGGGGTCTGGGCACATGCCTACGGAGGGGAAAATGGGTGCAGAAATAGAACAGGCCTGTCTGTCAGAGGCTGGCCAGACACATAAGTCAGAGCAAGGTCTTCAGCCCTCCCACAGCGGGATAATGACCTCTGACACGCAGCATCTGGGACGCCAAGAGAACACAGGTGCCTGGGAACCGAGCACTTTCTGCATTATGATACTATGTAGTGGAACGGAATTCAGGTCCGGGAAAAACCGCATCGCCCTCTGACACACCAAGGCGCTGCGTGGAATGTGGAATCGCCCATCGACAGGTGGAGGGGAGGAGCAGGAGAAAGGTTCTTACTTCACTACAGTCAGCCTGACACACACCCCCAGCAGAGCCAGCTTCCCCTTCTTCATCTCAGTTGTTTACGCTGTAGCAGAGACAACGCATCCTCAAGTCTAAAGGACGCAAGTCTGTCCTGCGCTTCGCACTTGCGGCATGAGTCACCAGAAACAGATTTTGTTTTATGAGAAAACCACTGACCCCTGGGCTAAACCAGAGGGCTCCAAAGAATGCCACTGATCCCAGAAAGTGGCTTCTCAGCAGTGCAAGGTCAACACAGCCTGTTCTTCTTGCAGTCATCCCCCCTCGCAAGGACCCTGCCCACACTGCGCCTTGCGGTGGCCCTCCCATCCCTGCCTGAGGGGCTCCTTTTCCTGGGGGCGATGGGGAGGGAGACCAGTCACCCCTGTACAATAGGGGTCGTGCAGGTCAAGTTCCCATGGAAGCCTAAACAGTGGAAGAAGTCACACTGTCACTCCCCTGCTTCAACCTTCCCATCCTGATGGGAGCAAAATCTGATCCCCCTTCCCCTGCAGCCTGCCAGCGTCCACGGCGGCCCCTGCCCACCTTCCCGCTGCCCCTCCAACTGGCTGAGGGGCTGTGCACCCACTGGGCCTCTGCCAGGGCCGCTCCGCTCAGCTCCAATGTCACCTCCCCAGGGAGACTTCTCAGAGCACCTTATGTAAGACGACTGACCCATCTCGCCCTGCCCTGCCTGGCTCTGTATTTATAGCACCTTGCACACCTGACATCCTCTATTTGTTTATCTGGCGTCTGTCTCCCCCTCACTGGAGGGAAAAGTCCAGACTTTTTGCTCACTCCCTGCTGGCAGCTTTCCCAGAGCCCAGAGCGCCATGGGGGCCACACTCAGGACACTCCATGTCTGCAGGGCTAAAGAACTCCACGCCTGGACTCAAACCAGTCATTCTTTCCCCAGCCGTGGTTCTCGTCTAAAAGAGGCAGGGGAAGTCAAATACATCTTTCCCCAACTAGTGCCCCATCTCTGCCTCTTCATTTGTAAACTCTTCAGCACGTGCCCCTCTCCTGAGCCTTGCTCTCCCTCCTGAACTCCAAAATTAGCCCCAATTTTTATTTTGCTCTGAATTTAAGTGCCTACACAGTTTTGAATTTTTTGACAGTTTTGTTAACAATTCAAGACTCATATCTACTACAAAATTAGCATGAAAACTTTGGGGTGGAAGCACCCTCATCCTGAGTGTCTCACAAGACCAGGAGTCACTCCAGCACAGACCCCCAAGCCCAGCCCCCAGAGCAGGGCTGCCCTTCCACACTGCGGGGTTTCCAATGCCACTGGGACTGCCTTGAACAGGAAAATCATAAAAGGGTTTTTTGAATATTAGGAAAACCACTTAAATCACTGCCAGTTTTCAGAGAAGACTGAGGTTTGCACTCGATGGGCTGGAGAGTCACAAATGACCGCTGCCCCTTCTTGCCCTGCCTTAGAGGTTTCCTGGTTTCTACCCAGAGAGGATCCGGCAGTGGATCATAGTCCTTTCTGGACATGAAGAACCCTGTCCCTGGGGAAAAGTGCTGCTGGTCCTTTGGGTGAGTTTGTCAGCCCCCAGCGAGAAGGCAAGACACTGCGGGAAGAGTCTTGACGGAAAGCAGCAGAGCACAGGAGGACTTCGTGCAGCGAGAGACATGCCCTCCATCTGCAGCGTCTAGTATGGCAGCCACGTGTTACAACAAGCACACAGTCTGGGAACCTGGAGACTTGAGACCTATGATGGCTGAGAAGCCATGAACATGCCCTTGCTTTACACTCTCACAGAGGAAGGCCCTTTGGGAGGTCAGCTGTGAAGCCTGTGTCCTGGGCTCGCATTTGAAAAAGATGAGGGTTGGGGGTGAAGATGGACCTGCCCTAGGGATACACATGAGGGGTGGGCCCTAAATGAAGAGGGTGAAGGCTTACACACCAGGGCCCTTCCACAGTGTCAGGCCTGGAGGACTCAACACAGACACAGGAAAACCAGGGAGTCAGAATCCTTCAGTACTTGTGGTAACTGGGATCCTCTAGACGGAAGCCCAACCAATGGACACGGTATAGAATTCTCTACCAAAGCAAGTCACAGAAGGTGACAAGGGGCGTGGCATTTACTCTAACCAGAGCAAAAAAATCACCCCCAAACAAACAAAACACGAGACCACTAAACACCATCCACAAATCCACAAGGGGGTTGTGCTTATTCTTAAAAGTGCCAGTGGGTAACAGAGGAGAGGCTCCTTGTGTAAATCCTTGCACTTGAGCCTCATACACGAAAGCGTCCTGGAGAGCTGCCATAACCAAAAGCCATAGGCCGAGTGCCTTAAACAATCCAAGTTCACTTTCCCACAGTTCTAGAGGCTGGAAGTCCAAGATCAAGGCGTTGGCAGGTTTCGTTTCTCCTGAGGCCACTCTCCTTGGCGTACAGAGGGGCAAGCTGTCCTGAGGTGTAGGTCACCAAGTTTCACAGGCACGAGAATGTCCCTCCACAGGCTGGCTGTGCCCTTGGGACTCATCAGTGGCAGGTCTGGACGGAGGCTGTGTTAGGACAGGCCAGGCAGAGCGCTGCTCCCCATCTGATGAGCTCAGCGGGCACAGGGCTCTGACCTCTTTTCTGACCTAAGCAGGGGGCACTTCCTCCAGAGCCCCCTGCCAGGGAGCTTGCTCTGCTTCTTCACAGACCACGGCCCACACCTAGAACCGAGATGTGGGAGCAGGAAGCTGTGGAGGGACCGGCAGGTACCAACCCCGCGGCAGGAAGGTCTGGGGTTGCCCCGTCGCCCTCCACCTTTGCCTCCTGTCCTCCTTCCACATCCAAAAAGGAACAAGACACTGAACTCAGATGTCAGAAAGTGGGTGGTCACGGCCTAAAATGTGTTCCCCAGATTCATATGTTGAAGCTCTAAGCCCCCAGAACCTCAGATGTGGCTGTATCTGGAGAAAGGGCCTTTAAGATGGTGATTAAGTTAAAGATGAGTGTTAGACTGGATTAGGGCACCCTGGCTGGCATCCTTATAAGAAGAGGGGATTACGACACAGAGAGAGAGACAGACAGGCCTGAGAGCAGAGCGAAGGCTGTGAGAAGAGGAGAAGACAGCCCTCTGTACGCCAAGGAGAGTGGCCTCAGGAGAAATGGAACCTCCCAACGCCTTGATCTGGGACTTCCAGCCTCTAGAACTGCGGGAAAGTGAACTTGGGATGTTTAAGGCACTTGGCCTATGGCTTTTCATTAGGGCAGCTCTAAGCAAACTAAGGCAGTCTGAAAGGAAAAAGCCTGTCCCAGGCAGAGGACTTTAAACCAAGCAAAATGGTGAGAGGAAGCACATAGATTCTTTTTCTGTCTTCGTGAGATGACGACAGATCTGGATAAAGCTGAGTGAAGACAACAGACAGGCTTGTTCCAATAAAAATCACATACTATCCAACCTCTAATATTCTGATTAGAGCAGAAGTCAAGTATCTTTTAAAAGTGATAAATAGCTCTTTTTTTATTAACAAACATACAAAAGGTCTCAAGATAGTTTGGAAGTGTAAAACTATAAAAAGCCCTTTAACATCCACTCTGAAGGCTACATCTTGAGAAAGTCCTTTCCAACTCCCTCAAAACTGCTAATGGATTAGGCTTAAGTGGCAAAACCAAAAGTAAATGCCTATTTGAAAACGTGCTTCTCTAATATGGAGAAAAATTGAGGTGGGGGGCAGTGGTAAATAGCAGAAACAGATAGGAAGGCGCGAAAGAAAACACCTTACTCAGCCTGACAGAAAGCAGGAGGCACGTGGGCACCACATCCGTTTCTTTAAAATGGAAGTCAAAGAGTTTTATGGAAAGTGCGGCCCAAATCCAGGCCAGGCCAGCGGGATCCCAGTGAGGAACCAGCACCAGGGCAAGCGTATCGCGTGCCCCGCAGCCGGCCAGCACTGTCCATTAGAAAGTCCCGAACTGCTCGAGGAATCTGGTCCCTCCCCCAAGGCAGCCGTGAACCACACGTGACTAAGAAGCACTTGAAATCTGGCTGGTATGACAGAGAGACTGGATTGTAAATCTTTATTCAACTTTAATTAATTTAAACTTAAACAGCCGCAGGGGGCTCGTGGCTGTCGCGCGGAACAGGCCAAGAACCTGGAGACGCTCCCTTTTCGCTCTCAGAGGGTCGAGAAACCCCAGAAGCAGGAGGCTCTGGACCGTGCCTACTCCAATGTGGGTGGTCAGAAAACTTCCCACTGCTAGTCAGTGTTTGGGGGAAAAAAAAATCATGCAGGACTATAATTCTCCTAATTGGGTCACAGTTTGAAGGGGGTTCCTTAACATCCGTGACTCTGAGAAGAAGGCTTTGAGCTATTTCTGTGAGCAGAGAGACCAATGCATGCTCCACTTTTCTCCCGGACCCCCTACCAAGGTCAGGAGCAAGTTTATTAATATAGAGTGTAAGTGGCCCAAGAAACAGATTCTTTGGGCATGTCTGAAGGCGTAAGAAGTTCAAATCATTGTTTCTCTTGAAAAATTACATTTGAGCAGCACGGGATGGTGTGAAGTGAAGAGGCTGTAATGAAGACGTGCCCACGAGACAGGGGGCAGTGGGTGATGACCACCATCCCCAACCCACCCAGGTACAGAGCCCCGACCCCAACTTGCTGGCTAGCTCCCATGCTCACCTGAGGGACAAGTTTCCCTCGTTCAAGCTCCTTGGATCCCCCCTTTCAAAGGGACCCCCCCATAAGTGTTCCCCTGACATAGCAACTGGTGGGACATGACATTCTCTGTCTGCCGTGGGATCCCTATGTTTCTGAGCTCTCTGGCATGCTTACAGCCCTAAACAGGAGACCCCTAATGCTCACCCTCAATACCCACCCCCCTCCAAAAGGACTCACAGTCTCCCCTCTTTATGTTCATCTACATTTTCCTGGGCCACTCGGTATCACCCCCTCTGGAAGGCAGCAGCCACAGTGTTGGCACCTCTCAGAGTGGGCAGTGTGGGGTGGCCATGAGGGAACCCCCCACTACCTACCGAGGGGACAGAATGCAAGACAGCTCGAGTGCCCAGATGAGGAGGACAGGCAATGTATAGTCATACATACAGCCCAATATATTATATAGGGGAACATACACTCCAGTGTCAAACACTGAAATTAAACCCAAAACCCTGACAGCTTTGAACCTCCCATAAAAATAAAGCAACTACTAAATGGTGGATCCAGAAGACAAATGGGCAAATGAATGATAATCACTGTAACTCAGGCTACTGCAGCCAGATCTCAGATCATTTCTAAAAAGTGGAATGTCTTGGTGCATACGCTTATCTCTTCTGGAGAAGACAGAGAGGAAACAAGCTTGGTGGGAATTTTGATTGGAAGGAGTGATGCTAAAGCTGAAGCTCCAATACTTTGGCCACTTGATGCGAAGGGCTGACTCACTGGAAAAGACCCTGATGCTAGGAAAGATTGAGGGCAAGAGCAGAAGGGGGCGACAGAGGATGAGATGGTTGGATGGCATCACCGACGTGATGGACATGAGTTTGAGCAAACTTAGGAAGATAGTGAAGGATGGGGAAGCCTGGCATGCTGCAGTCCATGGGGTTGCAAAGAGTCAGACACAACTTAGGGACTGAACAACAACAATGACTCCAGTCAAAAAAGCTCCTGGATAATGGCTCTCAGAGGTCTTCCTGGTATCCATGTAATTGCCCTGACTCTGGCTTCAGGACATTCCTAACTTAGAAGCAACAGCCTCTCCAAGATGCTTCTTTATAACACACTCTGACATTGCAGGGAAGGCGGTGCTATCACTACAAAGCTGTCTTGTATGAAGAGATGGAGCCTTAGCTTCCACACTGGTCAGGGGGAGGGGTGGGTGTGTGTGCGTGCATACACGTGTTTGTGCATGCATATGCACGCACAGATGTGCACACACATGTGTGAGAGGAGGAGCAGACATACTGGCATATACTTAGAGGAAGGACTTAGAGAAGGCGATGGCACCCCACTCCAGTACTCTTGCCTGGAAAATCCCATGGATGGAGGAGCCTGGTAGGCTGCAGTCCATGGGGTCGCTAAGAGTCAGACACAACTGAGCGACTTCACTTTCACTTTTCACTCTCATGCACTGGAGAAGGAGATGGCAACCCACTCCAGTGTTCTTGCCTGGAGAATCCCAGGGAAGGGGGCGCCTACTGGGCTGCCGTCTATGGGTTCGCACAGAGTTGGACACGACTGAAGCAACTTAGCAGCAGCAGCAGCAGCAGCTGAGGAAGGACTAAGACAAGAAATATGTAATCAGAAGCCATCACAATTACAAATGTAAATGAACAGGCAATTGGCACTGACCTTTGTAGATTGTTAGAGGACTAATTAAGGCAAATCAGGAACTCTGTTCCAACAAAAAAACAAGACTGTAGACACCCTAAGAAGTACTCCTGTCCTCTTCATGTGGATGCAAAATGCAAGCGAATCAAACGGTAATCAAACTACATGTGCTTTACACTGACAAAAGGAAAACTGTCTCCATGAACAAAAGACAAGCAAGATTCACCCCTTGGTCTCCTGTGAGTAATTTTGCTAGTATCTCCGTCAACGAGCTCAGCCACTATTTGAGCTCTTGCCATGTGGCTGGCACTCTATTAGATTCCATACAAACAGATCCCACCCATGAAGCAGTCAGAAATGCCAATTACAAACTTTGCTTTGAATGGCTATTTTAAAAGCTGTAGAAAAAAAAAAAGAACAGAATCAAAGTATACATCATTCAGCAAACTCCATTTTTCATTCAACAATATTATATTCTCTCTTCATGTCAATATATAATGAAGTCTCTTTAGCCTTGCATTGAAAAGCTTTCTAAAAAAGCACCCTGAAATTCATAATTCTCATCCCAGTAGTCCCTCATCAGGAAATGGATTTAAAACAGATAAAGTCATGTTTTCTCTATTCCTTCAAGAGTGCTCAAATTTTCAGTCACCCCAATTTGTTCAGATGCCCTTTACACATTTAACTTTTCTGGCAGAATTACTTTATCCCTATGCTTCCCCAAGCCTCATGGACAAGACATACAATCAAAAGGAAAAAGGAGAGAGAAAAAACTCTGGTGGTTTTACGAAAATAATACTTTAGAACTGCAGAACTGGTCACACCATATTTTAGTGTTAAAAGAAAAATTGTACTGAAATTGCGTATAATTTAGCTATTTACAAAAAAAACAAAACAAACAAAAAGAAAACAATGCTCTTAATACTCCGAGGGCAGCTTTATGCCAGTCTTGAAAAATCAAAACAAAAACAAACGACGAACTGGAAAACAGTGCATTTTCTTATTCTCTTAAATTGTACAAGTAGAACTCCCCGGAACTTGCTTCAAAAAAATCATCCATCGAGTGGAGCCGGTGAGTGTCTCAGTAAAGGCTGTCGTCTAAACCACATCGTCACTTGGCCAGCTCCCTGACCCCAGGAATTCACTACCTTGAGCGCCGAAGATGTGTCAGTGAAGGAGGCTGCCATCTTCTGCTCCAAGCAAAACTCTCCCCTCAATTTTGAATGAGCACGCCATCTGTAAGCTGAGCCATCATCCGGTTGCCCTGAACGCATGAGCCGGCGTCTAGAACAATGTATCCACACCAAGAGCGGAGAGACGGCATCAGCCGTGCCCCCAACTCAAAGTCTTGCCCAGAGTAGGTGCTCGATGAAGAGTCATGTCATTACTTATGTGCAACGTTTGGAGGGCTACGTCCCCATGTGAGAAGTAGTTAAGGGCAGGGTAAGAGAAACAGGAGGAGGAAAACAGAGGAAGGCCGAGGGCAGAAGCACAAAGTGGCTCTTGTCTTCTGAAGCTCAGGGCACTGATAGAGCGAAATTAACCACAGTTTTACCCGGGAGCCAGAAATGCCTTTTTAATAAGCAAACAGGGAAGCTGATCCTACACATGATCCACCTACGGGTGCATTCCATCTTCCAAGGGCTTCTGGTTAACTAAGGGGAGGCAAAGAGCCGAAGCCAGCCACTGGGAGATATGACCCAGGTGCCGTTGCAGCAACGAGCTTTGTCTGCCTTTATCTGTGTGCATGTGGGAAGGAGTGGGAGTGAAACAGGAAGGCCAAATCCCAAAACCGTCGAGAGAATACTTAGTCCTGCAGAAAATACATTCAAGCCAAAATCAAAAGACCAGGTCACACACAAAAAATGTTGGGAAGGCACGAACCTTGGTAGTGTGGTCACCTTCTCTTCTGTGAGATGTACATTTCCAAGACATTCTTTTTTAAATGGGAAGGCCGTGTGTGTGTATGTGTTTCTAGCACAGAGGTGAGGGCGGCAAGCATAACCACAAAGACCATTGCACTTGGTAAAAAAAAAAAAAAAAACCAATACACTACGGGACTCACTGATGTAAGTAAGGGTGACGCTTGACCACAAGCAGGACTGTGTCGGGGAGGGTGGACTAGGTATTAGCATGTGGTCAGCAACCAAGACAGGGCAGGACCTCGATGCTTTAAGACTGGTCAGGAGGGCTCTCAAGGGGCTTAGGGAGCCAGTGGTGGGTATGAATCTTGGCCACTGCTACAAAATTCTGAAGGCAGAGGAGCTTCCACCATTTCTCCTTCTCTGCCCTTCCATGTGGGACTGAGCTAACAAGTAAGGTTTGAAGAAGTGGCATTTCTGTCACCCTCAGGCGAGAAGCCACAGGAGAGTCCACTCCATCAGCCTCGGCAAGAGAAGCCCCGCCACTGCAGAAGGTGACAGGAGCTCTGAGCCCCTGGGCTCACGGAAGGGAAGGACGTTATTTCCGGTGGCTTTTGTATAAATCTCTCTGGTGTGCGGACAAGACAGGAGGAAAGGAAAGGAGAGAGAACACCGTCTTTTAACCAGGTGATGACAGAATGCCAGGAAGGAAAACCCTAGACAGCACCACTGTTTACACGCGGCTTAGAGTCAGAACGCAGGGCTCCCGACAGGTGCCCAAAGACAGCCCTGAGGCCTCCTCACACCACAAGGACGACCTTGCCAGCTGAGGATCAGTGCCCCAACCTTTATGTCCCAGAGGAGAGAAGTGGGAATTACAGGCACACCTCATGGATGTTGTGATAAATCGAGTATGACAACAAAGTGAGCTAACGTGATTTCTGTGGTTTCCCAGTGCGTATAAAAGTTACATTTACACTACATCGTAGTCTATTAAGGTCGGGGGAAAAAAAGTATCTTAACTATCTTAATAAAAATAAATAAAAAATAAATATCTTAATTAAAAAACACTTCAGTGCTTAAAAATGTTGATCATCATCTGAGCCTTCAAGGGGTCGAAATATTTTCTGCTGGTGGAGGGCTTGAAATAACGTGAGAATTACCAAGGCATGACACAGAGACGCAAAGTGAGCAAATGCTGATTGGAAAAGGATACCCACAGACTTGCTCCAAGTGGGGCAGCCACGAACCTTCCATCTGTAAAAGGATGATGCAGTGTCTCTGAGCGTGGCAGAACAAGGGACACCTGTTTTATGAAGTCTGTGTTTACAAAACCAGAAGATGATGATTTTCAGTGTCTTAATTCTACCAGGTCCATGCAGCCCTTCTCTTGAAGACATTCTTCCAAGAAGTTAATAAGTCTATCCCCAGTGCAAGGGAGGAGGATATGTTTTAAGATGAGTTTTCTTGATGGAGTTTCTAAAACAGAACTGAGTTACTGTTCATGTCAATACGAACATTACCTAGGAATTTATGCCTTTGTCATTAGTAAAGAGTATACATTTAACTAGAGTGCATGGGTGGAAGGGCAGTGCAGGGTGGGGAGGGAGGTGGGTGGAGAGTGAAAACATGACTCCAGGCCGAAGACAACACAAAAGGATTCTGAAATACAGAAAGGAAGTCTATCATCTAGATGAAAGTTGCTCATACACTTCGGAGAGGGAGGAAAAGAAAAAAAACACTAATACGCATTAAATGAGAGAAACCCAGAAGGCAATGGTGTAAGAACGCAATTCCACAGCAACTGCATAAATAGAAGTATTACATTATAAAACAGGGGACTGTTTGTTCCAGCTCATAGACCCCGGGTGAAATGGCAGCTGTACACTATTTAGTTTGGGGCACCTCATTAATAAAAAGGGAATTCTGAGCAGAGTGAAAGAAAGAATTGAGGGGCAAAAGGGACCAGCTTTTAGTGGAAGATTAAAACAATGACGTATGCAAAGCTGGTTAAAAAAAAATTAAACCCTGAAATAAATAGGTCTGAGTATACTGGTAGAGGAAGAAGAACCCCGTGAAATGATTTAACAGCAGAATAAAGAGACTGGCAGGACAAACAGGCCAAAATGCCATCGTGGGGAGTGGGGACCCCCACAGCCGGATGGCACAATGGTCCCAGTCTTGGGGCCCTGGCGTGTATGTGGGTGCTGGGTCCCATCCCAGGGCAGAACCATGGGGTCAGACATGAAACACAAGCCCCAGAGGTGGAGAATGATGAACTTTAAACAAAAGAGGCATCCATGATACATGCAGGAGGGCACAGTCCATCTTGCAGTGACCTGGGGGTGACAAAAATCACCCTGATCCCCACGCAGGACTTTCCCAAAGCGACAATTCAGGCTGACCGCGAGGAGGACTGGCCCCTCCTTTGTGATAACCCTACTCGAGCAGAGAGGAAACGGTCTCAAATTCTGGTGTATCCCATCATTGGGGGATCGAGCTCCACCCATACAGAACAAGGGGGAAGAGAAGCAGCTGGGTGATGGACACAGAAGCTGTAGGCAGAGAGGTCCATGGGGGCTCTGGAGCGATGCCTCCAGTAGGAAACGAAGCTGACAGATAAAGCGATACAGCAGAGCCTTCAGAGCAGAGAAAACGTCTACTCTGGCAGAGGGCTAGCCATGAATTAATCATAGGTACCTAGAAAACCAGAGAAAACAAAAAGTTGTACAAGAAGGTAAATGAAATTATAAAACTCTACATGGCTCAGCTGTGATTAATATTTATAGAGTTAGAATAATGAAAATACTGAATATTAATATGCCCCCAAATTATTATTTAATCATAACGGAAGACAGATTGGAGGGTAAGACAGAATGTGTTGAGGGGCTGGGGTGTGTGGGTACCGAGTCTGTGTGCAAGAGGGTGTGTACGGAGTGGGGGCAGGGTGGGAATGTGAGTTTGTGGATCGGGTGTGTGTGAGTAGGTATGAGTGTGTGGGCCTGCAGAATGGCGTACTAGTAAAATCCTTATTTTCCCATGTAGAAAGCCGACAGGTAATGTCTAACACTTAGCCAAAAAAAAAAGAAAATTTCAAACAACAATAGTAGAGGCTATTAAGAAATATGGCCATGAATAACAAAAGGAACAATTAAACTTGAAAGCCAGGGCTCTGGGGAATGGCACTGGGGAGGGCCGTGCCATTTTTCACAGTAAGGTTTATATAACTTTTTGCCTTTAAAAACTGTAAAAATGTGCAATCTGATAACATTAGGATTAAAACCCCACACAGCCATGACAGCTCCATGGCTGACAGGGTGCTGCAGGCAACAGAGAGGCCAAAAGGCCCACCGGAGTCTGCAGCCCGGCCAGGTCGTGCGGCAACACGCCATCGGAATGAGCAAAGGGGTTTGTCTGCAGGAGAAGTCGTGAACCCGGGCCTGTGAGGTGGCCCCAGGGAGAAACCCAGGGAGCCGCCTGAAGGGCACGTGCCAAAGGCAGGACAGCAAAGTTTCAAGAGGCCGGGAGCCAAGGGCCAGGCCTAGTGCCTGGCGATGCTGGCCTGTGGGGCAGACCAAGGACCACGAGCCAGGGAGGGGCGTGGAGGATGGTCCAGAGCAGCGGAAGAACAAGACAGAAACACGGCCAGGCAAGGGCGCTTCCAGAAGGCATTAGGCAGCAACCTCAAAGACCAAGCAAGAAGCCCAGCACGTGGCCACTGGGCTGGGTACATGCAAGGTCAACGGTTCCTTCTCAAGCACGGTTTGATGACGAGAGGAAACAGGCTCTGATAGTCTGATGGGAACTGGAGATGGACCAACACAGACTGTTCTTTCAAGATCTGAAGATTCTGTTGTAGACAGACAGCGGAACCCAGGATTAAGGGAGTGCTTTTGCTGTACGGTTTTTAAAGAGACAGGTGACTGTCCTATGCTCCCAAGTGGAGAGAAAGGGATTGGGAGGCTGAAAAAAGTAAGAGAGAGGGGACAGTCTAATGTACGAGGTTCCTGCAGGAGTAAGTCACATGGGAAAGACAGGAGAAAGGACTGCAGGCTAGAGGACAGGCGGGAAGCAGACATGGGGCAAGGGCTGCAGCAAGGTCCCCACACTCTCTGTGAAGAAAGGGGCAGCTCTGAGCCGGGAATAGCCCGGGCGCTCGGATACAGTCACGATGTTTTTAATAAGCACTCACTCTTCAATCACCTCTGAAGTTCATTCTTACAGACCAGACTCGAGGCCACAAACTGCCCAATCTCAATTCTGAGCAAGACATACTTTAGCATTTTCTTTATGTCGATCTGAACCCAAAGACTGAATCTAGAATGCACGCTGGACGCACCTGGGGAGAGGGGACAACACACGGTCTGTTGGCTTGCTCACTGGGCAGTGGCTTGTGACGTGCAAAGAAAAGTGGTGCTAAGTTCCTCTAAAAAAATTTAAAAGAGGAAAGTGACAGTCCCTGCGTGTCCCCCACGCCCAGAGCACAGCGGCCACCTGTGGCCCGCGAGACCACTCACCAGGGTCGGTGGAGGGGCACCTGCGGATGGTGAAGATCTGCCCCAGGTCCTCGTCCTCCTCGGGGAGGCCCTTCTGCAGCCGCTGCAGCTTGCGCAGGCTCTCGCTGCGCTGGTGTTTCATGGAGCGCACGTGCTGGATGAGGTTGAGCTTGGCCTTGGTGGAGTAGCTGCACAGGACGCAGTGGTAGTAGCAGCTCTCGCCCTCCACGCCACTCTCGTGCTGCTGCAGGTGCTGTGAGGGTGAGAGAGAGGGACGTGCCCTGGTCAGCCGCACCAAGCCCAGCTTCGCCGTGAGCCCGCCCGCCCTGCCGGCAGCCCCACAACCCCTTTCCGGGGTGACTCGGTTTCCCAGGGGGCCCTTCCCCCAGCAGCTTGATGAGGACAGGGAGCAAGGTGACTCTTGTTCCTGCCTCCCCCAGGTGTGTCAGAGTGCTGAAAATGCTGATGGATCCGACAATCCCAGTGTAAAATTGGCTTCCTGGCACAATAATCCGAGGTTCCTCTTTCTGCTTATCTCCAAAGTGTTTGCTCTATGTGGACAGAGGTTGGCAAGCTATGGCCACAGGCCAAGTGTACCCTTCTGCCTGGTTCTGCAAACAGGGTTTCGGTGGAACACAGCCACAAACTGTGCATCATCAGTTTGTGCATCATCAATGGATGCTTTCTGAACACCAGATGGAGTTCAACAGTTGCAAAAGAGATTACATGGCCTGCAAAGCCCAAAATCTTATTATCTGGACCTTCATGGAAAAAGTGACGAGCGCCCGCTTTAAGGGATGGCCTACAGGATGGTCACCTTACCTGCACAGAATCTTAGGTCAGTAAAGAAGCGCCAAAGCTGCTGTGTGGCTATTTCACAAGAAAGATGACTCACGCTTTTGTATTTAGAACTGGTCTATTAGGAGAACCTGAAATTACGTTTTCCCCTAGATTAGGAAAAAAGGAAAAATAAATTTGTCCAGACCAGTTCTCTCTCAACATCTCAATGTCATTTGGCTTAGAGCTCAGATGGTCAAAATTACACTCTGGGCTGTGTTTGTGTCGATACAGAACTTTGATTCCAGAACATGGAAGCCCAGGCATCAGTACGAAGCAGACACGACAGGGATAAAAGTATGGTACACAAACCAGAGGAGGCCATGGGGTTAGCAGAACCCAGACTTCTGTATCTTGAAGAAGACTTGTATCGAAGCACAATATTCACATCCTTTGGGGTCCCTGTGAGAACACATGGAAAGCTACGGACCCTTTTTATTAAGAATTAGAGAACTGACATGCTCCTGGTATAGAAAGGCCACTTTCTTCATTTCAAATGCCTCATTTTAGGCGACGAGGGAATTTTTCTATTGGGTACACATAAAGCAGGAAAAAAAAAAATCCCAAGAAGTTTTAAGTGGTTGACTCGAGGTAACACAGCTAGTTAATGGGAGAAAGAGAACTAGAATCTGGCAGCATCTGCCCCCAGTATCCTTCTGGAGGAGTAAACTGACATCATGGATTTTATGGGCTCATGTTACCACCTGTCCTTCCCTCTTTCTCCTCACCCCAACTCCCACCTCCAGTCCCCCGAGCCTGGCCCAAGGAACCACAATAAAGCCTTGGGGCTGCTCTGTGCTGCTCATCTCCTTTCTGACCACACTTGTTCTATTTGACGCCCATGCCCGGTAACCATCTCTGGTCCTGCTTGGACCTCTGTCCTGTCCTGATTATACCGTGGGACACTCAGGAAGCGCAGAAGTCAATGTCCTGCACTCTGCTCAATGCTAACAAGAGCGGCCCAGCTGTTCCTACTGGATGACACAGCTTTGAGGCTCATGTGTTCACATGCACACATCCTACGTTCACAGAAAAAGTGTGAACATCCCAGAAGCAGGTCTGGACCTCATTGGAAGAGGAAATATGAATGCACCAACAGAGGGCTGAAGAAGGGGAGGGGGCGCAGGCCCTCGACCATGTAAGCTGGCCACACGACATTAACTTTTGCTCTGAGGCCAACCTGCAGGCAACACAGTGAAGGGCTTCACAGGTATCAGCAGAGAACAATCCCTTCTTTCCCAGAAATGGGTGATTTAACACACTCAAGTACAGAGCCTTGGAGCAAAACGATATGTCTTCCCCTGGCCCTGCCTCCAGTAAGAGCTGGCTTACAGAAATCACCACCAGAAAGAGATTGAAAAACAAGCAAGCTCAATGTTAACTGTCAGAGTATAACCACCAAAACACAAAGCTACTTTTCTTGAAATAAATTTGAGCTGTTTCTTTTTTTTTTTTTAATGGTTTCTCTTCAGTTTGCCCCCTCTGACTTAAGTCTCCTTGTCAAGGATGGAAAGCTCCAAAGCTACATTTTTTGGAGGGTGGGACTCTGGGGAGAGAGACTGACGGGCTAGATGGAAAGGAAAACACAATGAGCTTGCCCATGCTGATTCTCCCCAAATTCTCCATGCTGCTGCTAAGTCGCTTCAGTCGTGTCCGACTCTATGCGACCCCATAGATGGCAGCCCACCAGGCTCCGCCGTCCCTGGGATTCTCCAGGCAAGAACACTGGAGTGGGTTGCCATTTCCTTCTCCAATGCATGAAAGTGAAAAGTGAAAGTAAAGTCGCTCAGTCGTGTCTGACTCTTCGAGACCCCATGGACTGCAGCCTACCAGGCTCCTCCGTCCATGGGATTTTCCAGGCAAGAGTACTGGAATGGGTTGCCATTGCCTTCTCCAAATTCTCCATAGGGACCCCCGAAAGCCAAAAATGGAACCTGGGTATTCCCGGGAGCAAGCGTTAGGGTTGGGACTGAGGAACAGGGAACTCATACAGGAGCCAGGAATGGCCACCTTGGATCACTAAGACCCAACAAATTACATTTATTAAAGTTTCAACAAAAACTGACTGAATGAAAGGTAACAGGAAAATAACCATGGAATTCAAAGTGATAAGTCCTATCAAGGGATTCTGGTGGTATTGTAAAATACGAAATCACAGAAAGGATCACTGAAGCCTTAACCCCGAATTCCCATTACCTTCCCATGAAACAGGATTTCCTGGCAGTAAGGCTCTGAATCTTAAACATGAAATTTTAATATGGATGTGAGGGTTCTTTTCCAAATGTCTGGGGTTTTTAGTCTCTGAGCCAGAAGAGAGGATAGCATGGCCAGAAAGAGTTGGATGGGAGCTGAGATATGAGATGTCTTTCATCCTCAGACTCAGGCGCTCTTGGGTGACAGGGCTGTATAAATCCTCAACTGAAATAAACATCACACTGGGGACTCCTGCTGGAAAAATAACTGATACAACGATGATGCCCCTACACCACCACACTTGACTCCTGGTAGTCACTGGTAATCTCTGCTGCCACCAGGAATCCTTTTGGTCTATGTGAGAACCGTTTTGGAAAGAAAATGGGTACCTAATGCAAATGGTAGAGACAAGAATAAAAACAAAAAATGTGGAAAACAGAGCCATGGCCTCTCCCTCTGAGCCCGGTGTAGCGGACAGTTAGGGTCCCCTCTCAGACTTGCACAGAAGCTTAATTCAAAATTCCAAGCTTGCTTGCGCACTCCAACTTCACTCTCCAAGACATACACATGGAAATCCAGAATAAACGATTTTTCCATTCCTAGGAAACACCTGCTCATAAAGGTTATACCCCAACCCAAACTTCCACTCACAACTGGAGTCTCTGGGGGTCCTCCTGCACGTGAGAGCTCCTGTTCTCACCACATCTTACAGGCTCCCGCTTGGGCAGTTTTCAGGCTGTCCAACATGGAGCAAACGGGGGTCCAAAGCCAGCAACAGGGCCTTGACTTCTCCGCACCATCTGGTCCCTTCCCAGGCCTTCGGTGGGTCCAGGCCCTGACCCTGGAGGCCGAGCACCCTCTCCCTCCCATGATGCCCTGGCCCATCCCCGGAATTCCACCCTGGGAACCTGCCTAGTAAGAAGCAGCAGGAGGGGGCAGGACTGGAGAGACTGACTCCACAGGGCCAGCCCGTCACCCCGGAAATGCTTTCCCTGCAGGAGAGAGTAGATGTTTTCATCTGGAGAAGGAGGGAGAATGATTTGTTCCTGACCCAGCTAATTAGGATACCCTCAGTTGGGATCACAATGTATTTAATTAAATTCACTGTAATATATGAAGAATCCACCGAGGCACAAACCCCAGTGGAACACTCAGTGAAGGGGCTGCCTCCTCTCAGAGTTCCTGCTCTTCTCGGCAGGCAGGAAATTCTTCTCCCACACAGATACTGGACTCCCCCAAGCCTCTCCCCTTCCATCACAGAGCTCGCCCATCCTTAGGTAGGAGAACCCACGTCTTGTTCGGCTGTTTCCATTTATTTCTTTACTTTGTGCTCAAGATTCTGAAGTCTATGCTCAAGATTTCTTTATGCTCACCTCTAGCAGGTCAGTTGTGCAGTCTAAAAAAGAAAACAGGGGACTTTCCTGGTGGTCTGCTGGTTAAGAATCTGCATTCCAAGACAGGGGATATGCGGGTTCCATCCCTGGTTGGGGAACGAAGATCCTACATGCCACAGGACAACTAAGTCCATGCATCACGACTGCTGAGTCTGTGCGCCTCACCTAGAGAGTCTGCACGCCCAAAGTAGGGAAGAAACCCACACACTGCAACGAGAGGCCCCACACGCCGAAATGAAGATCCCGCGTGCTGCAACTAAGGCCTGATGCAGCCATAAATAACTAAAGTTTAAAAAAAAAAAAAAAAACTAAAGGTTTTTAAAAATACAAAATAAAGAATAAGAAAACAGAACAATAACTTCAACTGTGGCCAGTGTGCTATAAGACACGTGTGCTACATGTGGACCCAAAGAAAAATGGTCACTGAGCCCACTGGGCAGGGTTTGGTTCGATGCTAGATGTCAACAACACATGAAAACACACACTATGTAAACACACACACACACACACACACAAAGACACACACAAAGACACACAGACTACGCCCCACCCACGGGCCTGACCCTGCAGTGCTGGTGGTAACCTGGCAGACAGGCCACGAGATATGAGGAGGGCAACCTTCTGGCGTAAATACCATCGTGAGAACACTTCCTCCGGTGGCACAGGAAAACCAGTGGATCACTCAAGAAAAACCAATCAGTGAGTAATGAAGAAGCAGGACCAATAGTCAAGGAAGGGCGACTGACTCAGCTAAAGGAAGAGCAGAAACCAAGGTCCAGTCCAGCACTCCGTCCAGCCAGCCTCTCCTACAACCTTGAATCCTGAACCGCCGAGGGCTTCCCTGATTTCCCCGGTCTTACTCTCTGGTTTTAAAAGTGCCTGCAAGGGCTTCCCTGGCAATCCAGTGGTTGGGACTTCTGCCTTCTAATGCAGGGGGTGCCGGTTCCATCCTTGGACAGGGAGCTAGGATCTCACATGCCTCATGACCAAAAATCCAGAACATAAACAATGGAAGCAATACGGTAACAAATTCAGTGCAGACTTTGAAAAACGGAACACGTCAAAAAAAAAAAAAAAAAAATTTTTTTTAAAAAAGTGCCTGCAAAACCCTGGCTTATAGGAACTGCAAGTGTGCAGTTGTTCTCACTGAAGGAAAGTTCTACACGTGGCAACAGGATTTACTTCCTGAAAGCACAAAGAAGTACAAGGACCCACAAAAAGGAAATAAGTACCCGGTCTGACTCATAAATGGAAGCAGGGAAAGAACTCTGCGAACTCCAACTTCTCCAAATGACCACAGTGCAGCAGAAAACAGATGGCCCTCAGCACGTAGGCGCTGGACTGGCACACGCTGCGTGAGCAGCACCTGCGCTGGAAATGAGCGAGGGGGCTGCCTCGTGCTGACCAGGGACCCTGTCTTGTCCACCTGTCCAATCCTGTTGGAGCACTTATATTTTATCAATAAAATGCTGGGCTGGGTTTAGCTGGCAGGTGACACTCCCGTGCCCCTGACCTGGAGATGTCCAGGGTCCCCTGTCTTTGCTTCTGGGTCTGGTTCTGGGGGAAGAACTTGGAAAAGACAAGACTTCAATACAGTAAAAGGCATCTCGGATAACGAGCCTGGCACGTGAGGGCGGGTATGAAGAGGAAATGAATAATTTAAAAAAGAAAGGAAAGGAGCCGGCTGGCATTATTTGTGGGATTTCACCCCATTAGTATGTTGGGCTCATCCACCCTGGCCAGCGACTGAAAGTCAAAGAGATGAGAAGAGGGCTCTTGTTAGAAAATAATTCATCGCAAAAATCAAAAAAATGTGTTCCTGTTACTTGTTTCCCAGGAAAACTAACCAACTTCTGTCAGAGACCATCGATTTCTATAAATCTGGAGGGGCCCCGGCTCCCTCCTCCTCCCCAACAAGAGGAAACTTCTAACATCTGGTTCTTCATGCATGGAATGCAAAATATTGATCAGGTTTTGTCAAAGCCTCCCCTTTAAAGTAGAAATGGACAAAGTACACTCTGACACACGCACACACACTCTCACACACGGAAACACACAGGATTCACGAAGGAGGCTTCCTCGGGGAATAATACCTGTTATGAGGAACACACAAAGTCCCACCCCTGCTCACCACGCTCTCCCACGGATACAGTGCAACCGCACCCGGAGGGCAGATCAAACGCTGAAGCTCCGTGATGGGTAAAGCAGCTCCCAGGGAGCCACCCCTCCTGGGGCACGTGGGCGACCCTGGGGGAGACCCACGCCTAGGGGGGAGGGCCCCACAGCCCACACACGGAAGGCCTTGGTGGAAGAGGCTGCTGTCCCATCAGGCCTCTGGAGGAGAAAACTGTTAACCAGAGCAAGCCAGGGGCTCAGGGAGAGGGCTGCAGAAGTCTCCCCAACAGCTCCGGTGAGACGGGACAGGAAGATGAAGGTCCGGAGTGAGACCGCTAATTACCCACTAAAACGGAATAAGGAAGACGTGAGGGGGGTTAATTCACCATGGTAACCCTGCACGGCAGGTACTGCTGAGGACGCGCCTTCACACACTTCATTTTCCCATTACAGCCCGAAGTGTTTGGCTCCTGTCCTTGGAGAAACCCAAAGCTTCGAGAGGTCACGTGACTCCTCCCCCCGACCCATGAGTTCCCACAGAGTGTGGACAAAACAGGACTGGAACCCAGGGCTGCAGGCCGGGTCCATGGTCGTTCAGCGACGCCGTACCGACTGCAGGGGGCTGTCATGGGGCCGGAGACGCCCCAGACCCAGGTATTCACCTTGAACATCTAAAGAGGAAACTGTTTCAGGTGTAACTCAACCTGGAAGAGGGGTGGTTAATTTTTTAATCAGGGGTGGTGTTACCGTTCCAGATTTAATGTCGCATTCTTAGGAAGGCTTCCGGAAGGTCAACCTAAATATATATGTATTTTCTGTTTCATGTTGGCTTTTCACCCACTCAAGCCCTCGACCTTGGCACATGTTAATTTAGTCCTATTTCACTGCAGGAGCCCAGCAGACAACGTTAAAATATAAGCCCCGACCACAATTTACAAGAGAAAGTGAAAGGAAGTAAAAAAACGTTCCCTTAGATCAATCTCTGACCTATTTTCTGGTTTCTAGGCCAGACTCCTCACGCCCTGGAACAAGCCCTGACTGTTCGCTCTCGGCATCCGAGTTCCAAGGCTGGAGTTCTGGCTTTCCAACCCTGGATCTCTTGGCTCGCAAGAATGACATCTCCTCATTCAAAAGTCTCAAGAAGATGAATGGTCCTTAGAGATAAGCACAATAAATTTTAGAAGTAAAATAAGCACGAATCTGCAACCATTGAGAGGTGTATCAGACTCGGCTTTGAGTCTTTTCTAGAAAAAATCCAAATGTGGGCTCTTGTGGAATGCTGGTACTAACAGATTTCGTTTCCCTCTGTTGGGAAAACTCCAGAGAGGGGCGTGGCGTAACCACACAGAGACGAACCTTCTCAGGGTATGCAGGCATCTTTCCTAAAGGAGGGGGCCCATCAGAGCACAGGGTCTCAAGCAAGATAAGGGCTAGTTTCCACGCTGGTCAAGTGAGCACGTACATCAGCTGGGAAGCCAAGGGAAATACACGGTGAGGAAAAGAGTCGGTCCCCAGGCTAACACCAACCTGACCATTCTCCAGGGACGAGCCCAGGCTCCTCGAGTCCGAAGGTCACCCCTTCGTTAAGACAGGGCATGGGGAACGGTGACTTTCTTCATTTGTGAAGATACGCTTCCTCCCTGGAGTGACTCTTCAGCTCCCACGGGTTTAAGTCCCCACAAGAAACAAAGGCCGCCGTATTCGTGCTACTCAAGCTGATCCCCATTCAACTCCAGGTCACACTGCTGCCATAACGGTGGTTTATGAAGCACTCTGGATTAAGGCAGGCCGGGGAAAACCCTCCCTCTGTGCTACTCTGGGCAAGACATACACATGGGTTGGGGCTCGGTTTCCTCGTCTGCAATACAGGGCCCCTCTCACAGCACCAGTGGGAGGGGTCAGTGGGATAATTCATACAAAGGTGCTTAACATGGCACCTGTTCTATGGTTTGCCTTCATAATTAATAAGGTTATTATTATTACTATCATTACTTTTCAAGCTGGTTAGGCTTTTGGGATTAGGGATAGGAATGAATATTACTGATTTTACCTATTTGACATTTCCCTCCTCAGGCCCAGTCTGTCCTGCCCCCTCCCTGGGAACCGCCACCCCACACCCCCAGTCCCAGAGCAGGATTGCTTGTTGACAGTAAAGAAATTTTGATGTGCAGAAATTATGAAACAGAGGGAAAACTGCACATGCACGGGACTGACTTCTTCCTTACAAGAGGCCCTTAATTATTCTTTTTAAGTCATTTGCCCATAGTCACACAGCTGGTGTGGCAGAGTCAGGACCCTCGCCCCAGGCCCAGGCCCTTGCTCCAGAACCACATCTGTTTCCCGGATCTCTCTGTCTGTCGGCGCCCAAATAGTGAAAAATCAGAAACCTTGTTCTTTAGCACATCTGCCAACACCCCAGGTGAGGACCAGGGAAGAAGAACTGAGCTGAAACAGACACATCCCTGGTTTCCCAAATCCACGCTGAAGGATTTGCTTATTTGTATCTCCAATCCCATGACAGTCAACAGAGCAGAAAGAAAAAAAAAGAAATACTTGTCTGGTGGTCAAAACAGGTGCGTTACTTCATCTGTGAAACACAGACGTTTATACTTGCCCTGTCTTCCTCGGAGGCAATTTGGAAACTACGTGAGCAAACAAATGTGAAAAAGATTCAGAAGGTGGGAAGGATTGCCCAAACGTCTGGCACAGGCCTCATCTTTCTACCTCGAGCCTGGACGGTGCTTCCTCACCTGGCTGGCAGGCACACACCACGGGCTCAGCAGTTAAAGACACAGACACGTCCCCGCGCTGCAGTCCTCTGGCTTGAGCGTGCCTCAGAAGCACCTGGGGCGGGAGGTGGGGTGTCCCGCTGCAGAGCGTTGGGGCCCGCCCTGAGGGTTTCTAATTCCCCAGGTCCGGGTTCGGGGTAGGCAGGGAGAATTCCTGACCGTCTCCCTGATGCTGGTGGTCTGGGATCACACTCCTGAGAACAGCTGCTTGGGACAGCGACCGCCACGGAGGAGAGACCCAAGTTGGAACCCCTGAAGGTATTTCCTTCTAAGAAGGAAAACTGCCCAGGCCTAAAATCTCCGCATCACCCACCCTTTCCCAAAGAGCATTTCAGATGCTAGCAAACTGCACTCGATAAATCACGCAGTGCCAGCACTCAAGAATTCACCTCTTTAATGAAAAAGGCCCACGGAAGCAGCTGCCTGCTACCGGCCAGCTCCAGATACTTTATAAAAGTCGGAATTGGCTCCATTCATCTTCCTCTCCCCTTTCACACCTGCAGTCTCAAATTTCCTGGGGCTGGGGCTGAAAGCGTGCCTCTTGATGGCGAGGCATGAGGCATCACTTTTTCCTCGTGAGCTCGGCACCCCACTGAGCACACCTGTCCAGATGTCTTGCTGGAACCCAGCCCACCAGAGTTTCCACCAAATATGAGAAAAACAAAAAGGTCTTTAAAATTCCTCCCGTGCTCTTGAACTTTCCAGCTGCTGCTGCTGGGAGTCTGAGTGTGGTGCTCCAACCTGGAGGCACCTCTCGAGCTCCCAGCATCTGTTGACCAACACCCTCACCACCCTCGTTATGAGAGGGGTCAGTGAGCACGTGCAGGGCTTTCTTCCTCATAAGTGGGGCTGGGGTGGGGGGGGGCGCTTCATTTTTTATTTCATTTTTTTCCCCTCGAATCAGAAAATGGGAAAATGACTGCATGGAAGAGAAAAATTCCCTTGACACAAATGCCTTTCATGTCGCTCCTTCTGGGTGCTAAGACGTTTCACCCTTTCTCCTTAAATTCTGTGGGTTTTGTTGATGGCCGAGGAGGAGAAGTTACACTTGTGGGAAGGGGACAAGGGACTGAGAGAGTGGAAAGAGAGAAGTGCTTCTTTGAGGAAGCGGAGTCGAGAGAGCAGGAGACAGCTGGCAAGAGGGGACACAGGTCTGTGAAAGATGACACGCGCGCTTCTCTGCCCTGCCTTTGGGTCCCCCCATAAACAGCCCCGACAAACACCCTGCACACTAGGTTTTGCTCTCCTTCCCCCGCTTTTTAAGTCTCATTAAAAGCCGATATTGTTCGGCCTCAAGATGGAGAGCTCCGCATGGATTTTACTGAACGTTAAATCAACCAGCAAGCGTAGCCAGCAAACTCTGTGGCACTTTAACTTTAAATAATGCAATAATTATTGAATTTCCTTTTTATAACTGAAGTGCTGGAATGTAAACAATGGAGCTGTAATTGCAGGAAGGGGGGATCAATAGAGGCAATCGTTTTCAGCCATGTTAATTGTAAATACAATTGCTCCAAGATGTCAGACTTGTTCTTCTTGCTCCCAGAATCATCCTAACGGATGACAGAGTCCAACTTTCCCATTACAGCTGTTCGTTTCTTTAAGAGGTTCTCAATCAGGTCTGATCAATCTGTCAAGATAATGCATGGAGTAAGTAAGACTCTTCCAAACACAGGCTCCCAATCAATAGCCTGGACCAGCTTAATGAGGTGGGGCTAAGGCCCAGAGGGAGGCAACGGCCCCCAGCTTGCGCCTAGGTTTGGCAGGCTGGCTTCCTCGCCTGGCCTTGGTAAACAGATCAGCCCTTAATGAGGACATTAGTTATGCATGCTTCAGCAAGCAGCAAGGCACCCGTCCCTGGGGACAGACGGACAGAAAACAAAATAGATTAACAGAAAACAATATGGTGCCAAATTGGGTCCAACTGAAGACCTTTCCCTCCTTCTCCTGCGCTCCTTAATTGTCCAGCAGAGTGGAGGACGCCAATTAATCATTCCAATGGGCATGAGCTCAAGGACGGGGAGCATCCGTTGAGAGCTGGAAGATCTCCGGGTGTCTGCTGGCCTCCCTGGGGCTGTCGCTCTTAGCGTCCGCATCCCCAGCATGACATCTCCGGGGTACAAGAGGGGCCTCTCACAGAAGGAGACAAGGGAGACCACACTGGGAGGCCATGGACCCAAGCCAGATGAGAACAAGTCTGGTACTCTTCACAGCTGCCGTCAGTTTTTGAGATTGAGTCTTGGTCCTGGGAATGGGTGAGCCCTCATAGACGGGGAGGAAGTCAAGAGTCTAGAATCCCACTTCACCCATCCCAGCACCTATGCCATTTGCACAGGCATCACAGGAGTCTGGATTTCCATGAGATAACCTGGAGGGCTCTTGGGGAGTCTGGAGAGCCGTCTTACCTCCCTCGGAGGCCGCCGTGTGTGCGTGTGCACACCTGTTCTTGCTGTGACTGGCCAGGAAGACAGACTGCTGGGAAGTCCTCCAGAAAGGACCATGTTCCCAGGTGGCACTGGTGGTAAAGCCCCCGAACCCCCCTGCCAGTGCAGGTGACATAAGAGACACGGGCTCGATCCCTGGGTCGGCAAGATTCCTGAAGGAGGGCACGGCAACTCATCCCAGTATTCTTGCCTGGAGAATCCCACAGACAGAGGAGCCTAGTGGGCTATGGTCCATGGGGTCACAAAAAGTCAGACACGACTGAGATCCAATAAGGGGATGAAGGTCCAAGCAGGGATGAGCAAGAAAAAAAAGAAAATAAATATACAGCTGGAGAGATCAGAGCCCTCCTCTGCGCAAAGGCCACACCTTATCTGAAGCCCTTCCCAGCTCCCAGCTCCACGCCTCCTTCCTCTGGGCCCGCAAAGCCCGCTGTAGCAGCATCCACTCTGGACTTATCTGTGCTTCAAACCACCTCCAACTCCTCTGCCACACCATGGACCGCACCTCACAGGCGGGGAGAAGTTTCAATCCTGGTTCAAGGCATAGCTCCTGGCCCACAGTAGGGACTGAAAGATGGCTGGCTGGAAGTCTGAAGAAACTGAGACACTCCTCTAATGCTCTCCTGCCGCTCTTGGTCCTCGGCTGTCACTCCAGACCAAGCTGGCCGCATCCGATTCCCTCCTCCATCTCAGATGTCCAGCCTCCACCCCCACAACACACCCCACACACCATGAGACACCTGGCTGTTCCCACCTTACCCACCAGCCCTGGCCTTTCTGGTCTTGGTCCATCTCCTGCTTGGAGACCCTCCCCAAACCACCCTCCACCTGCTGACAAGCTGCACGGCAGCTAGGGCAGGCGAGGGGCACCCTTCACACTTGGGCCAGAACCCCATCTGCCCGCCTCTGGGATGTCAGAGCACAGGTGGTCCCACCCGCGCCCACCACGTGTCATTCTTTTCAGCAAATGCTGCACTGGACTCCCACGTGGGAGTCTGCAGTCCAGGTGAGATGCCAGGGCTGAGGAATAAACACGTTCGCTAATATACACCGTTTGTTTAAATAAGATTTGGGGGGCTGGAGATAATTATTTTAAATGGCTGTGTTTAGTGACTTCATTATTTCAGCCTATGGATCGCAGAAGTGCTGTCCTTTTCCCAACAAACCAGCCAAACGCTCCCCAGCCAGAGGCCAGCTCGGTCACTGTCATTCCACCCTCTGCTTCGTATATGCCCTCTGCTGTGTTCACCTGGCTTTAGCATGGCCATCCTCTTTCACTACTAGACTGACAAGGGGCTGTGAGACTTGGGGATACTAAAAGCAGCCAGAACACCCAGCCGATCACAGAGACGGGGGCGCAGAGCACACAGAACAGACGCCTCTGCAGGCCAAGTAACTCGGCCGAGACGGCTGCAAGGATGAGTACGGGTGTCGACGGCATCTTTGTAGGTGAAAACAGCTTAGTACACAGGTTAGTTCTAACAGAAAATGTCCGCAAGCCAACGGAGTGACATGACAGTGCTCGGACTTCTGGAAGGAGGTGGCCGCGTGGGAACCCCCACCCCACGTCTGACAGAGCAACTCGACTGTCTCCAGATTCGAAGCACCAGGATGAGGATGTGTTCATTTGATCACAAACGCACACATACATCTTTACTTTCTTCCCGAGTTTCCTGTCCTCCTATATGCTGAGACCTGCTGCTATCCGGACCCCGAGGAACTGGTTATATGTTACACTTTCATCAGTTTTCAAGTTCTGAGACCTTTGAGGGAGGAACCATTCTCCATCTGGGCTCAGACGCTGAATACCTGCATGTGCCCCCCTCCCTTTCCAGTTTATGCCCGAGCTCCAGGCTCCTCAGCCTTCTGACTGGCTGGCCCCGCTTACAGCAGACCCTTCCCAGGGTGACTTGGTCCAGAGATACCACACCTCTTGGCTCCGCTCTCAACCTCCCAACAGAATGCAGCTGTGAGGCCGGTCAGTGAGTTATATTTTTCAAAACATATTTCTAAATGGTGAAATACAGGGAGGGTTTTCGCCAACCAGCCCACATTGACCAAAACATCCCTTCCTCATTTTCAGCAAGTTCACTCTGGCCAGCAGGGCCAAGAGCCAGTGTGAGGTGGGTGGGACCCACAGGAGAAGGTCTGCTGGGGGCATGGGTAGTTTCATTCTGGACAGATTACGGTTCACAAAACCTGCTGGAGAACTGCGAGGGAGCTTCTGCAGTAAAATCCAAGTTTCAGAAAACTGCATCTATAAAACTGGCAACTGGGGAAATTTCCTTGAGCAAAATGATGGGGTGTAAGGGGCAGGGGGTGTTGGGGGAATGTTGAAGAAGGCAGGACTAGGGAGAGGATGGCTGAGATCCTGCCAGCCCTGGGGCACCAGGGCGCTCTGATGCACACTGCACATTAGTAGGGACTGTGCGACCGGGGCACGGTGACGCGCGGACACAGACCAGTGTGCGGTTGCTTCCTGGGGCCCCAGTATAAGGATGTGGCTGGTCACTCCCCACACCTCAACGTGCTGGGTGGCAGCTGTGTGGAATCTCAGATCCAGGAGTCTGCTCTGTATTAATATAGACTATAGATCATTCTTTTAAAGGCTGAAAGTATTAAAATAAATATTTTTCAATGACCTTTCCAGATGACTCTGTAATAACATGAGGCCAGAGGAACCAACAGCCAGTCTGGTTTCTGGTGACACATATGTTTACAGTGGGGGTCTTTCTGCCAGCTTTGGACCCATTCATTCCCCATCTGTCTATCTACATTCCTGCTTCCTGTTTCCTCACACAACAATCAGAGGTACTATTCATCTTCTCTAATCACTGTCTCCATCATTCTCTGTACATGAGAAAGGTCCTCCGTTAGAGCATCTTCTCACCTTCTCTGCTGCACCACCCCCTTCTCCAGCCAGTTCTGCTGTCTCCTGAACTTGATCCCTCAGTGGCCTCATGTGTGTGCAGGCGAATGTGTGTGTGTATGAGAGAGACAGAGAGAGATACTGGCTCACACCACTCCCTTCCGTGCATACTTCCCTCCCAGCTCCAGCTCGTGTGTGTGTGTGTGTGTGTGTGTACACGCGCGCGTGTGTGAGAGAGAGAGATACTGGCTCATGCCACTCCCTCCTGTGCATACTTCCCTCCCAGCTTAGCCAAATCCTGCTCCCCTTTCTGAGTATCACACCTCTGCCCCTATTTCGCAGTCCACCATGATTCTTTCTCCTCTGACCTCAAAGCCTCCACCTCACAGCACATCTTTTCCCACTGAGACCCTGAAAGCCAGTTACCAGCTTTACATCTGTGGCATATTCCCCACAAGACTGGAAGGCTCCTGAAGGCAGGGACCATGTGCCTTCCTGTGGACGCATGTCATTCAGGTCATTCTGCAACAAGAACACAGGCTTGGGAGCTGGGGGCAGTGCTGGGGAGTGGGGCTCAGATGCCGAGCTCTCTCCTCAGGTTGTCAAATGGAATAAGGCCATCATTTGACACAGGGCCATGAGGATCCAGAAAGTAAATCAATAGGAATATACTTCATAAACGGTCAGGCAAAGTTAAAAGAAAAAACATTTCTGGGTGACGAGAATCAGTGGAGGGGGGCATGTCAAGACGTGGGAAGCCTTCCCCCTCATCTGATTTCACTGGGTTCCTAAGTCTAGACAGAGACGAATTAATTACTGGATCACCCGCTCACTCACCTCGCTAATGAAATCGTCGGCCTTGCTGGGCAGGAGCCGGTGAGGAGGACCGGCTAGCCCCTGGGCGTGAGTCCCACTGGTGCCAGCTTCATTTCCCAGCGCCAACATGACTCACGAGATGACACAAATTGCCAGTGGGCTTTCTCATTATGTGACCTTCAGCAAGCCACCCTTTCCCGCTCCGGTGATAAAATCTGGATGGCGACGTGAAGAACCTACTTCACGGCATTACGGTGAGGAATGATGGTGGCGCACAGCTTGTAATGACCGGGAAGCACTCTGTCTTTGTGGACAGCTAGATTACTTAACGTTTAGAATAATACTGCCTGTTTCAGGTTGAGAAGGCATTCAGATTTTAGCTGAGCTGAAGGCTGAACATGTTCACTAATAAGCAGTGTCCTTCCCATAGAAACACCAAAAGCTACTCAGTCCACTGAATAAAATGACTAGCAGTACATTAGCGAGAAGCTGATGCAGGCTTAGCTACCACGAAACCAGGGCCACTGCATCCAGCATCTGATACGCAACTTCCTGAGATCACAGAAATAAACCAGAGCAGACCGAACTGACAACTGCATTTTTAAGGATGAACAGGGATAAAACAATTTCTTAATCCACAAGTTCCCCGGAATTTATAAAAAAATACAACTTCTTAAAAGACATATTTTTATCATGTAGATCAGCTGTCGGCCAATTTTTTTCTGTAAATATCTGGACAGTAAACATTTTAGGCTGAGGGCCATCTGGTCTCTGTCATCACTGCCTAACTTGGCCACCAAAGCACAAAAGCAGTGACGGACTGTGTTCCAATAAAACTTTATTTATAAAAACAAGTAACTGGATGGATTTGTCCATCTAGTAGCCATGTGCTAACCTCTGATGTAACACTTTGTGAAAGCTTTACCCAATCATTCAGAATATCAATGAAGAGAGGTCATGTGTACAGAGTCATGTGTACACACACACACACTTTTTTAAGCAAAATAAGTTCCTTCCAACTCGTCAAACCCCAGTAAGAGCCAGACATGCAAACTTGTTATAAAAGTAAGCTGTTTCAAAGTGAAGGTCAACAGTAATTCAAGTACCATTTAACTTGGAATTATGAAGTCACTCCAGAACAATTCATCCTTGTTTTCAGACATCTGAACGTAAGAACATGTGTGTAAACGTGCTCTGCAGTTGGCAGTACCTGTTCTCAAGTTCCACATGTCAGTCTATAGCCACTGTGAACAACACCACACAACAGTTAAGGTTATACATTTATTCAGAACTAAACAATACCTGTAACTGATTCAAATTTTAACCAACCTAATGATGGAATTACTAATGACAATTAAAAAAAAAAAAAGTAGACATCCTCTGTGCCCTTTAGCAGCTGAAAACAACCTGTGTTTAAAGAGCCCAGGGAGCAAAACGAAAAGGTGAAAGGTCACGATCGTCCCTGTGTATCTTCCTGCACACCACACTTCTGTTTCCTAAGCATCTCTTAAAAGGAGAATGCCAGCAATGATCTTGACATCCAACAATGAGTAATCAGGAAGTCTGGATTTAGAGGAATAAAATATTTAAACATTCTCTCAATAACACCATCCATGTTTATCTAGCCTTGCACAGACTTCAAAGGGCTTGGTCCTTCATTAGCTCAACTGGTTCTCACAACTACCTTGTGAAATAAGGGACATACAGATGCCTTTCTTCACTGTCTCATGGACAGAGGAGAGCATTAGGTCAAAGATGAGAAACTGGCCATAACTGAGGAGACTGTGGGTATGACCTTCAAAACTCCGAGTTTTAAAAAATTCTTAACTTCAGGACTAACACATTATGATCGGCAACTCTGCTGTACAATCAAGACTTACAGACTGTGTTTCACAGTTATCTGGGTAAGATCGGGCAGGCGCTCTCCAGCCAGCACTAGCACCCACAGAAGATGCCTGCACGGCTCCTGCAGGCTCTTGGGTTTGTCTCTGCCACTTAAATGAGAATGGGGCTTGTATGCGGGGGGCCACGCAAGTTGACCCCCAGTCTTCTCATCCTGGATCTGCACTGGTGGTGCCACACTGCGCTACGCTGTGAATAACCCAGTGCAAAGATCCCCCGAAAACCAGTGCCTCTACTGGGAGCACTGGACTGAAAAAGCCAAAGGCAGAAAGCTAAGCTGCACCACGCTCGGGCGAGAAGGGTGTGCAGGATGAAAGTGGCTTCATGAGGGAAGCCAACTTAATTCTGCCACTGGAGTTAATATTTGTTAATTGGTAGGAAAAGGTAAAATTAATGAGGACATTAACATAGCTATTTAAAAACAGCTCCATGTTCCTCCCATTGTAACACATGGAACTATCAGGAAGTAATTGAGGGAAAAGGACACTGTCAATTCTCAATTATCTGCATGAATGAAGCGCTCAGTGACACGGATAATCCAAGTCATTTACATTTGGATTTAGAAAGTAACATCTTTTTCCCTTGGAAAACTTACCTTCCTAATTACAGCTTGCCGAATGTGATGGAGAAATCAGTTCACCTTCTCTGCCAGAGAAGAAAGTTGTTGGGGAGGGTATAGAAACTGCCAGGAATTTCAGAGCTGCCACAGATAACCCAAGGCAGATTAAAACAGAAGTACCCAGTGCTGGTCCAATGTTGCAACCATTAGCCACCTGTGATGATGTATGTCTGAACTAACTTAAATACAATTTGAAGTTCTACTCCTCAGCCACGCAGGCTGCGTGTCAAGTGCTCACAGCCACTTGTGGCCAGTGGCTACCATGTGGTAGCAAATACAGAACATGTCCATCATCGGGGAAAGTTTCAGAGACAGTACTGAACTCTAGGTTGAGGACAACCTCTTTACTTTCTGGATCAAGTATAAAGTTGGGGGCAGGGAGATGCTCTGCTGCCACTTTTATAGAAAACAAAAGGGAACTGTAATTCTTGACTTTCTCAGCCAGTTTAATTTCAGGCCTGGTAATGTAGACTCTGTCCAGGGAATAGCACACACAAAAATAAGCATTCCATTCTAAGTAAAATGAGGCTTTTTAATTAACACAGCAGAAAAACGGGTGGATAAAAGGTGAGGCAGAAGAGCCCGGTTTTGGGCAAATTTTGGACATCTGTACTGCACCCAGTGTGGCCACAGGGCTGAAGGTAAACAAGAGGGAGCTGGCACCCCCGAGGGGCCTGCCCGGGGAGGTGGCTGCTCAGGTGCCACTCGGGAGCCGTGTCGGGCCTGGTGTCACTTCACATCCTCATTAATTATCTTGAAAGGAGAGGGTTAGTAAACAGCAAGTTAATTAAATTCTCAGATGATGCTAATTCGGGAGGCTTTCTCAAGACTGGCAAGGGCAGAGGCAATATAAATGGGACCTGGATGGGTGAGAAGTCAGAGTGGAAAATAAAATTAAGCGCTGGCTAAACAAACGCCGCTTTAAATAAATCTTTCAGAAGAGCCAAAATGTGCCCGAAAAGGAATCTGGAAAATAGTTGTACTAAAATGAAAAGGTTTCCAACAGTCTAAGGCATATAAGCAGAATGGGAGCTTTTTTTTTTAAAGGCTTTTTTACGATTTTTAATGCAAACATTTACATGCCCTTGGGATTCCCTCATGGCTCAGCTGGTAAAGAATCTGCTTGCAATATGGGAGACGTGGGTTTGATCCCTGGGTTGGGAAGATGCCCCGGAGAAGGGAACAGCTATCCACTCCAGTATTCTGGCCTGAAGAATTCCACGGACTGTACAGTACATGGGGTCACAAAGGGTGGGACACGACTGAGTGACTTTGACTTGACTTTACACGCCCTCAGGAGGAGGTCTATAGGAGGAGCACGCCTGTTCACCGTCACTGCCCTTGAGAGGCGTGGAGACAGAACAAGGGGCAGTGCAGGGCTTTCCGCTCTTACTTCATATTCTTTAAAACTCAAGACATTTTTCAAACAAGCAGGTAGGATGAGTTGAGGTGTTTTTTTTAACTTGTTGTTGTTGTTGTTGTTTTTAAGTTTCTTAGTTTGAAATAACTTTAGATGTACAAAAGAACAGCAGAGATGTGGTACAGCGTTCCCACGTGTTCTCACCCAGCCTCTCCTGCTGTTAATGTCCTGCCTCTTAACATCCGGGACATTTGTCAAAACCAAGAAACAGACGTGAGCTCAAAGCTGTTACTGAAGAACAGACTTTGCACATTTATGGTATTTCCCACTCATGCCCGTTCTCTGTGCCAGGATCCAAAGCAGGATGCCACCCAGCATTTAGATGTTACGTCTCCAATCCCTGCCGCTTCCTCCCTATGTCTCTGGTGATTTCATCACTTTTGGAGAGAACTGGTCAGGTGTCTGTAGAGCTTCCCTCGATTCTGATTGGTCAGATGTTTTCTTACAGTCTGACTGAGGTTACTGCATCACTTCTGGGGAACATGACGTCAACATGACTGACTATTCACCAGTCAGGGTTAACTTTCATCACTCAGAGAGGGTGGTCCTGCCAGGCTGCCTGACTGGCAAGTTATTCTCTTTTCCTTTCCATGCTTGATTCATCAGAAGTGAGTCACTAAATTCAGCCCATGGTCAAGAGGAAGGGAATGAAGCTCCACCTTCTGGTTACTATGTTGTTAAATAAAATTTAAAAATTTTTCTAATTTTTAGAAAATTAAAAATTTCTCTTCATTTAAAAAGAAGTATCTAAGGACGATGTCTATCTAGAAAGTTAGAATTGTTGTCTTCCTGTTGAATACTTAGATTCTCAACAACACAAATGAACATACGCCCACAGCTGCAGAGCCCTCATCCCGTGCCAGGCAGTCCCCTGCCCACTTAGACATATTAACTCATTTAATCCTTAAAACAGCCTGATGAAAGTGGGACTGTGACGTTATATTAATCGACCCCAAGTTACAAGTGGAGAAAGGTGGCACAATCGCTTGCTCGTGTGAACAGTTATTAAATGGTGGGGCGGGATTTGAACTCTAGCCTCCTGGCTCTAGAGGTCATGCAGTCTAGAGAGCTCTCTGTAATCCTGCTTCTCAACATACAATTCCACAAGTTCAGGACAGTCAAATGGGTAGCAAAGTGTAATTCACAAAGAAAAGCGACCCGGGGCAGGATGTCTAGACCAAATGAGAGACAGAAGCACAGTCCCAGTGGCTTCTGAGGATCCGCACTGCAGGGCTAAGCGGCCCAACAAAACCGAGATGCTCTGGGTGGGAAGAGGGCAGGGTTTCAACAGAAGACAGTCCTCCTCTACCTTTAGAGTGAGGCAGGGAATACCAGACACCCAAGCAGGTCAGAGGAACTCTCTTCGTCCCCAGGTACAGAAGATGCTCCAAATCCACGGACCACGGTGCTTACTGACACCCCAGCCCATTTGTCACAGAGACCAGCTTGGAATTGCCTCTTCCCAACCACATTCACTTTTCCTCCTCTTCTGAGGGTTCACTGTGACACCCTCAGAAAACACTTCTGGAGTCAGCAACAGAGCACAAAGGTCAGGGCTGGAGCAAGTCTGTCTGTCTGGGGGGAGAGAGGATGTCAGCTCACAAAGAGCCAGCCACCCAGATGTGCGGTGGGTGCGTGGGGAGGGAGACACTTGGGCCCATGACCTGCCTGATCTACAGCATGGGCTTGTTTAATCCCAGCCATTAATGATGTGATATCCTGACACCAGAAAGAAATAGGGAAATGCACTGCTTCTAGAAAAACAAGAAAGGAATCAGAAATGTGTGGACAGCTACCTCTCTCCCCCGATCGCCCACGTTACTCAAGTTCCCACACTGATCTTCATCAGTACCCTTCATCACTGAGAAAAACGATGAAGTGAGCAGGGAGCAATTCCTTTCCCCCCTTGCTGGGTGCCCACCCCACACCACTGCCTTCTCTAAATATCCCCTTCATTTCTTCTCCATCTAACTCTTGCTTATACTGTTCTCCAACTGATTCATCTGCAAAAGTTTGCCTTTAAGATTGACATTAACATAGAACCACATCGATTCTACCACCACCCTGATCCCATCTCACACATGGACAGAGAGCAGATCTTTCATCAACACCTAGAATCACACAACAGGGAAGAGAAGGCGCCACCCCTGATGGCTGTCTAAGTGTAGGTTTTCCAGATCAGCATGGTTGGCTTTAGTTTAAACACATCCATCAAGCTAGATCTTAAGGGGAAAACAGAACACCTCCTCTCAAGATGGAGTCTCAGTGTGCATTTTAAAGGCATGTCAACACATTTTATTAAATGCAGAAGAGTGTTAACAGCAGATATCTGGATGCTTACTATGTGCAAGCCATGGTCCTCAGGCCTGTTCTAAAATAAAACAGATATATCACCAACCACCCTAGAGGGAACTGGACACTTCAATGTATTCTTTCTCATGCATTTCAATGCTTTATTTTGGTTGGAAAAAATAAAATCCTATTCAAGAGGGGCACATTTCCCGATTTTTAATGGCCCCCAAATCTAAAACTTATGGACTGGAGCATGATGTTGGCAAACATCGAAAGTCACTTAAGCAGATGTTTGTAAGCACTTAGAAAAGTAATGAATCACAAGAAGCAAACATACATTCATCAAGTACAGAACAAGAAGCCAACATCTTTCTTTCCTTGACTTTCTGCTTTATCTTCCCCTCAAGAAATGAAAGTCACTATTGCTCTTATTACTAATACTGCACTGGTGGGTCATCAGAAATTAATGACATCTGATTTGTCTCTCAGGATATCCTTGAGAAAAATCTGGAAACAGGATGATCTGATTCTAATATGGTAAGGTGTCTCTGCGCTTAGGAATGTGGCAGAAAGGACAATGACCATAAATGAAAGCCCACCTGGAAAAAAAATGTCCACAGGAAATCACAGTGACCTCAGTGGACCTCTCTCATCTAACATTTCCAATAGGATATGCATAGAGATACAGGTTCTGCCCATCAACAACCCCCCACCGCCCCCACCCCACCACCACACGGTCTAAAAGCCACAGAAAACAATAAACAAGTGAGATTTTAGACACTTTAAAAAGATGACTGATGAGGATTACGACACTTTAATACCAGGCAGTATTTAGTTATATTTAGTTACACAACTAGAGTAACTAAAATAGTTCGCTATGGGCCCAAGTCAAGGCAAATTAATGAAACAAGAGAAAGTGTAGAAACGGATCCAAATAAGAATTTAGTGTGTGACATGGTGGCGCGTGTAAATGCAGAAGCAAAGGATGGGTGGGCTGCTTCGTACGTGGGGCTGGGAAGATAACTGAGAAATAAACATGGAGGATCCTTGCCCCGTGACATACACCAAAATAAACTCCAGATGGATGACCGTGCTCAGTGTCCAAACACCATGGAAAAACCAACAGCAAACGTTCACGCGGACGTGGTGTGGGCAGGGGACAGGGATTCCTAAGCGTCACAAAAGCGAAGGAAGCAGAAATGAAGAGACGCCACTATATAAAAATCTGTAACCTGGGCATCTCAAACATATCAACAGTAAAAGATAATGACGAATTAGGGTTGCGGGGGCAGAATGAAACCGTAACAGAGAACACACACATGTTTAGCATTTTTTATACAGAAAGAGCTCTTCTAATCTGTTTATTTACATTATACCCTTGCCAAAATATTATTTACAATAGTGAGATACTAGAAACAATATGAATGTTAAGTGGAGGAGAAGCTGAATGAATCGTGGCATCTTCGTGTGGCAGCGTCTCATCCAGTTGTTAAAAATCATGTGGTATAAGCATATTCAGTGACATCAAAAAAGCAAACACTGGAAAGTTAAAAGCCAGTTACAAGACAGAACATCATTCAAATTCTACAAAATACTAATATCCCACCTGTACAGAAAAAGCTAAAATTATGTATGTCAAAGTGCTTAAAATTAAAACTGTCTTTGGGTGGTGAAATTAGGGGTTTTTCTCTTTTGTACTTCTCTGCATTTCTAGAAGTTTAAAAAAAATAGACAAGAAATACTTTTGAACTCAAAAATAAAACTTAAAAAATACCTATAGAAGAGGATGACTTTACGGTCACATTTCCAGATACTATACATGTGGGATGGTGACCAGCAGGGCTGAGAAACAGAATCAAAAGGATGAAGGAAAACAGCCTAAGTGTCAAGTCTTGTCCTCAGGTTTGGAAGACAGGGAGGCCTGCTAACTGTCAGCTCCATGAAAATAAAAACAGCAGTAAAACCTGCTGCTTTCAGGAGACCCCATGCTCCACAGAAGCGAAGGATTTGATGTGGCTCCTTAAGAAAAGGACAGAAAGTTAATGACTCGGTATCTACATCAAGGAAGGAGAGAGACTCTGCAACCAACCAGTGAGGTTCCACCAAGAAGACACCCCACAATAAGCCTTGTCACCCTGAAGAAGCGTCCACAAGCAAACACGTCAGAGGCAGGTGACGGGGATGATAAAGAGCTTGGAAACCATGTCATGGGAAAAATTAGAACATCAGAGATGTGTACTCAGTTGAATGGAGAAGGAACACGCGTGGGGCCAAGTGACGAAATGAGGTGGGAGGACAAAGCTCAATTAAAACCGTGGCACCTTCATGCTGGGGTGCCCTGTGCACCTACTGAAAAACAAGTGGCAGAAAAACACTTAGTGGTGTAAGAGAAAGCAGATGTGGCTAAGTCTGACAGCAGCCTGTTAGGAGACGCACACAGTCGTCATTTACAATCTGTTAACATGATTCACATTCTAGGAATCAGCGAACTAAAATGGACTGGAATGGGTGAATTTAACTCAGATGACCATTATATCTACTACTGCGGGCAGGAATCCCTCAGAAGAAATGGAGTAGCCATCATGGTCAACAAGAGAGTCCGAAATGCAGTACTTGGATGCAATCTCAAAAACGACAGAATGATCTCTATTCGTTTCCAAGGCAAACCATTCAATATCACGGTAATCCAAGTCTATGCCCCAACCAGTAATGCTAAAAAAGCTGAAGTTGAATGGTTCTATGAAGACCTACAAGACCTTTTAGAACTAACACCCAAAAAAGATGTCCTTTTCATTATAGGGGACTGGAATGCAAAAGTAGGAAGTCAAGAAACACCTGGAGTAACAGGCAAATTTGGCCTTGGAATACGGAATGAAGCAGGGCAAAGACTAATAGACTTTTGTGAAGAGAACGCACTGGTCATAGTAAACACCCTCTTCCAACAACACAAAAGCAGACTCTACACATGGACATCACCAGATGGTCAGCACCAAAATCAGAATGATTATATTCTTTTAAGCCAAAGATGGAGGAGAAGCTCTATACAGTCAGCAAAAGCAAGACTGGGAGCTGACGGTGGCTCAGATCATGAACTCCTTATTGCCAAATTCAGACTGAAATTGAAGAAAGTAGGGAAAACCACTAGACCATTCTGCTGCTGCTGCTGCTGCTGCATCGCTTCAGTTGTGTCCTACTCTGCGTGACCCATAGACGGCAACCCACCAGGCTCCCCCGTCCCTGGGATTCTCCAGGCAAGAACACTGGAGTGGGTTGCCATTGCCTTCTCCAATGCATGAAAGTGAAAAGTGAAAGTGACGTTGCTCAGTCGTGTCCAACTCCTAGCAACCCCATGGACTGCAGCCTACCAGGCTACTAGACCATTCAGATATGACCTAAATCAAATCCCTTATGATTATACAGTGGAAGTGAGAAATAGATTTACGGGACTAGATAGATCTGATAGATAGAGTGCCTGATGAACTATGGATGGAGGTACATGACATTGTACAGGAGACAGGGATCAAGACCATCGCCATGGAAAAGAAATGCAAAAAAAAGCAAAATGGCTGTCTCAGGAGGCCTTACAAATAGCTGTGAAAAGAAGGGAAGCGAAAAGCAAAGGAGAAAACGGGAGATATAAGCATCTGAATGCAGAGTTCCAAAGAATAGCAAGGAGAGCTAAGAAAGCCTTCCTCAGCAACCAATGCAAAGAAATAGAGGAAAACAACAGAATGGGAAAGACTAGAGATCTCTTCAAGAAAATCAAAGATACCAAGGGAACATTTCATGCAAAGATGGGCTCAATAAAGGACAGAAACGGTATGAACCTAACAGAAGCAGAAGATATAAATAAGAGGTGGAAAGAATACACAGAAGAACTGTACAAAAAAGATCTTCATCACCAAGATAATCACGAGGTATGATCACTCATCTAGAGCCAGACACCCTGGAATGTGAAGTCAAGTGGGCCTTAGAAAGCATCACTATGAACAAAGCTGGTGAAGGTGATGGAATTCCAGTTGAGCTACTGCACATCCTGAAAGATGATGCTGTGAAAGTGCTGCACTCAATAGGCCAGCAAATTTGGAAAACTCAGCAGTGGCCACAGGACTGGAAAAGGTCAGTTTTCATTCCAATCCCAAAGAGAGGCAATGCCAAAGAATGCTCAAACTACCACACAATTGCACTCATCTCACACACTAGTAAAGTAATGCTCAAAATTCTCCAAGCCACGCTTCAGCAATACGTGAACTGTTAACTTCCTGATGTTCAAGCTGGTTTTAGAAAAGGCAGAGGAACCAGAGATCAAATTGCCAACATCCGCTGGATCATGGAAAAAGCAAGAGAGTTCCAGAAAAACATCTACTTCTGTTTTATTGACTATGCCAAAGCCTTTGACTGTGTGGATCACAATAAACTGTGGAAAATTCTGAAAGAGATGGGAATACCAGACCACCTGACCTGCCTCTTGAGAAACCTGTATGCAGGTCAGGAAGCAACAGTTAGAAGTGGACATGGAACAACAGACTGGTTCCAAATAGGAAAAGGAGTTCGTCAAGGCTGTATATTGTCACCCTGCTTATTTAACTCATATGCAGAGTACATCATGAGAAACGCTGGGCTGGAAGAAGCACAAGCTGGAATCAAGATTGCTAGGAGAAATATCAATAACCTCAGATATGCAGATGACACCACCCTTATGGCAGAAAGTGAAGAGGAACTAAAGAGCCTCTTGATGAAAGAGGAGAGTGAAAAAGTTGGCTTAAAGCTCAACATTCAGAAAATGAAGATCATGGCGTCTGGTCCCATCACTTCATGGCAAACAGATGTGGAAACAGTGTCAGACTTTATTTTTGGGGGCTCCAAAATCACTGCAGATGGTGATTGCAGCCATGAAATTAAAAGACGCTTACTCCTTGGAAGGAAAGTTATGACCAACCTAGATAGCATATTCAAAAGCAGAGACATTACTTTGCCAACAAAGGTCCATCTAGTCAAGGCTACGGTTTTTCCAGTGGTCATGTATGGATGTGAGAGTTGGACTGTGAAGAAAGCTGAGTGCCAAAGAATTGATGCTTTTGAACTGCGGTATTGGAGAAGACTCTTGAGAGTCCCTTGGACTGCAAGGAGATCCAACCAGTCCATTCTAAAGGAGATCAGTCCGGGGTGTTCATTGGAAGGACTGATGCTAAAGCTGAAACTCCAATACTTTGGCCACCTCATGCAAAGAGTTGACTCATTGGAAAAGACTCTGATGCTGGGAGCGATTGGGGTCAGGAGGAGAAGGGGACGACAGAGGATGAGATGGCTGGACAGGATCACTGACTTGATGGACATGAGTTTCAGTGAACTCCGGGAATTGGAGATGGACAGAGAGGCCTGGCGTGCTGTGATTCATGGTGTCGCAAAGAGTCGGACACGACTGAGCAACTGAACTGAACTGAAATGAATATGATAAACAGCATCAGCAGGAAGATGTTCCTCTTTTGGGAAAGAGGAACAGGAAACAACTGGCTCTCCCCTTGCAGGTAAAAGAGTAGACAGTATCTCAACAGAAAGGATTCTAACAATTAGTGATGGCCCCTAGAGTCCTGCACGTAAAGAAAGTGGAACTATTCAGAGACTTCCACGATCACTGGTCAGAGGTATTTCTACAGGACATTGCTTCAACAGGGTCAGTACTTCCTAAAGGCCCTTCAAAGACCCAGCAGCTTGTTAGAAACACAGATCCCTTGTATTAATATTTCTCCAACTCAGATGCAAAGAATCAAACTCATGGGCAAAACTCCTGAAACTATACTTGAAAGGATTCACCAGCTGATTCTGATGCACAACAGGTTCAGAAACCCTTGGTGAGGTGAAATCTTTAATATGTTTTAAGAAATATCTGGGGTTTTTTGAAGGCAATATATTGAAAGGAACAAAAAAAAAAACACCAAATTCTGTCATTAAGATTAATCTTTCCCTGGTGGTTCAAACAGTAAAGAATCCGCCTGCAATGCGGGAGACCTGGGTTTGATCTCTGGATTGGGAAGAGCCCCTGGAGAAGAGAACAGCAACCCACTCCACTATTCTGGCCTGGAGAATCTCATGGATGGAGGAGCCTGGCCGGCTATAGTCCATGGGGTCACAAAGAGTCAGGCACAATTGAGGAACTTTCACTTTTAGCCAATATCCATCTAAACATCTCTAATCCACATGCAGAATATTCACAATTTCACATAAATGAAATAAGCTACATATATAGCATTTTTATATTATGTTGAGATCATCTTTCCAACTGAAGATACACACCATCATTTTTAACAGCTGCATAGTAATCCACAGCAAGGACTTACAGTAATGACTGTATACAGTCCCAATGACCAGTTTACCAACTTAAAAAAAAAAAAAAAAAAAAAAACAGAAAACCTGAAATAAGCAATGACGTAATGAGGAGCATTTCAATAGCATATCAACAACCAGAAGTCAGAGTGCCTCATCAGAGACCTAAGGCCACTACACATCTGCAGAAAATCACACTCTTCTGCATGCTTACCGACAGGACATACAGGCCCCTAGGTCCCCTCACAAGTAGGAAGATGATAACCATTTAGAGGGAAAACGGCCAGTCTGTGTGCAGGCTGCAGACCAGCTTCCCCAAGTGGAAAAAGACAACTTTCTAAAATTTTAAAGCAAATCCATCAAAGATCAGAAGAAAACCTCCCTGAAGAATGCACGGACACTCTTTGCCTCTGACTCCAGGGCCAAGGTCTCAGTTGCAGAGCTGGTCCTCTCCTCCTGCCCCTGTGCCCAGCACCAGGCTCAGACACAGGGAGGTAACAGGGCAACAATCAGCAGAGCGTCTGGGAGATGTGGCTGCCAGGGACTTGCACGAGCCCTTCACAGAAATGTGACCAGTGACTTCCCTCCAGGACTCCATGGCCCCAACTCCTGCAGCTTCTCTTTCCTTTGGAAGGAACGAGGAGCCAGAATACAGGGGGCTCTTGCAAGAGGCAAGAGAGAGACATGAGGCAGTAGAGACAGGGAGACAGGGCTGAGGGGGGCTGGACTGTTCAGGTGTGACCTGAGAAAGACCTTAGAAAATGCTTTAGAGGGAATCTCACTGTCATTTGGATTTAGGGCCACCCTTGCTCCCTGATAGAGCATCTGAATACCAAGGAGTCAGGCATGACAGAGATGGGGGAAATAGCCTGGCCCCTGCCGGATGCTTCTATGCTATAAAGGCTACCACGTGCAGAAAGGAGGTGAGGTGTCTGGAAGGAAAGGACCAGGGCAGAGAGGGGCCATGTATCCAGTGCTGTGATGTGTGCTGATTCCAGGCCCTGGGAAGCTGGCTAAGGCCTTGTCCTAAGGAAGAAGATGGGTCTCCGCCGGTCTCCTAGCAACACTTGCCAGCAGCAGGCAGTGTCCAGGAAAAAAGTAAAATGGCCACAGGCACAGATGCGAAACTGAAGTAGGCCTAGCTCCCAGTTAGGCACGGGGAGACCCAGAGCCCCTGGCCCCCAAACCAAGCTCCGCCGAAAGGCATTTTGGGGCCCCAGCAACCGAGGTGGTCTCTTCTCCTCAGCCCTGCAGCGGCGTCTGCAGAACTCCACTACACCTGCTGCCTCATGCTCTGCTCCCACGGAATAGAAAGGTCGGATTTCCTCTCCACGTCAGTGGTGTGATAACTAGAAGTGCACACCCCATTGTCCTTGGGCAGTGATGCCCAAGACACCCACGTCTTGACTTTTCTCTTTGCACCCCGGTTCTTCCCTCTGCAGCTGTTTTGACAAGCCCGCTCCACTTGGCGACCCCTCTGCTAAACAGGCTGAGCTCCCATCATCTCCCAACCACGGCACCAGCTCAGGACCATCCGCGCTAGAGGACCTTCCTCCTGGCCACTGTCAACTGTTCCTTCTATCAGCCTAAGTTCACCACATTCTACTTAACCCAACATGCAGATGAAAGCCAAGCAGGAGGCATGACGACTAAAATGAAACTGTGGAACTGTTTTGTGTGATTAGATACAAATCATAAGAAATTTGCTTTCAATTGCTATGTTCTGTACCATTTTTGGAACTCCTTCACTCAAATTTATCTCCTTTATCAAATTTATCACATTTATCCATTCCTAATAACTGGGAGGTGGACGGTCCATTTTACAGATGCTATTAAGGCACCTGTGCAGGGTCTGAGGCTGGACCATGTCATTTTTGTTATTGTTTAGTTGCTCAGTCGTGTCCGACTCTTTGCAACCCTATGCACTGTGGCCCGCCAGGCTCCTCTGTCCATGGGATGTCCCCAGCAAGAATACTGCAGTGGGCTGCCATTTCCTTCTTCAAGGGATCATCTCAACCCAGGGATCAAACATGCATCTCTTGCATCTCCTGCAGTAGCAGGTGGATTCTTTACCACTGCGCTACCTGGGAAGCCCAGTACATGTCAGAACTAAGAACAAATAGAGTCCCACTCCCCAATCTAGTTCCCTGCTCTGTCCATACCAAGTCACTCAGATATGAGTATTAAGCTCATATATGGTGAAGACACTACAAGGACTAATTAATTTAGAAGTATCTAAGGTACCACACTGTACATAAAAATTACAGCAAATATATACACGTGTGTATTTACATGTGTATCTATTTACACACTAAATACATATACATAAATGGCACGCATCATCTATCCATTCAACCAGGTATCAGGGACATAAGGGATATACTCGTAACCCTGATACAGGCAAACTCCTTGTTCCATTTATGAACGCAGGTATTGCGTTCATGATTTTCCAGGGTCTCCACGTCTAGGGCCCTGATTCAGGCCAGGCGGTCAGTCTCCAGGGTCGTTTCAGACACGCAATGAAAAGAAGCACCAACACCCCCAGGAATGAACATTATCCCACTGCCAGCAGTGCTGTGCCCCAGATCTCTGTCTCGACCTCATCAATCTCAAGTCCCTTCCCCCTGGTGGTAGACGAAGTGGGAGATAATGAAAAAGCACTACTAAGAAAATGCCAATACTCATTCCACATCAACATCAACAGTTGACCGTTTTTATCCTCCTCAGAGCAGCCTCGTCCTTCCTGGACTGCCTCCCAGGCAGCTTCATGTCGGTACGTTCCCTGTAACGCCTGCCTCACGGCCCTGTTACTCAGGAGGCGTCATAATAATAATTACCCCAATGGCAAATTCACAAGTGGGTTAGTCATCAGTGCTGACAGGGCTGGCTCGCACTTGCCCTGGGCTCTCAAGTTCAGCCACCAGAGTGTTCTGAAACAGACTGTTCATTCTTCTGGTGGTGATTCTTTTTTCTCCTTTAGAATTGGTTTCGATAGGTCAAACCTCTTGGAACCACAGACGACGATTTTCAACTTAGTAGCGCATGACCAAAACTAGAATGACTTTAGATGTGACTGTACTCTATACAACACTTCAACCCAAGGCGTCTTTTTGTGGAGGCACCTCTAAAGCCAAACGGCAGGAGCTTCCTTGGAGCGTTTCAAGAAAATTATCGCTGCCTTCCTACGGTGGCAGTCACTGCTGGGAAAACTATGGCGGAGGCAAGCACCAAACGGTTCCTAACCAATCACTTGCTTCCTCCCTGACTCTGTTCCTCCTCGAGAAGCAAACAGTCGCCACTGGCTGCTGGGTTTTGCCGTAAGTTGTTTCAAGTCAGCAGAGGGGATGCTGCTTCAGTGCCACCAGAGCCGTGCTGGGGATCTTCAGGCAGAATGGGGGGTGGTGGTCGGGGCACCGAGGCAGCAGCCTATGGGCTGGGGCTGGAGGGTGTAACGACCACGCCAGCCTTAAAAAGCCAACAGGCTGTTGAATGCCAAGCCTGCAACTATTAATTTGCATATGACATTAATTTTGCTGTCAGTGTGTTAATGTGTGATTAATTCTGTCATGGGTTAGAGCAAGGAGAATTAGTTAATTGTCAGAAACTCTTCTCATTCACTCTCTCATGCATCCCCCGCCTCCCTTGAACGTCCGTTTTTTTTTTTTTTTTTTCCCCTATCTCTCTTAGTTTAATAACTAACCTCCTGGGTTTTCTTCCTCAGGGCACTTCTTTCCCCACAGGATTTTCATCCCATCTCCTCCCACCCTTTCTATAAACGCATTTTCAGAAGTGAGAACGCCGATGGGTTGGGCATCCCCCACCCCCCCATCCCCCAGCAAGTCTGGACTCTGTCCAGGCAGCCATAGGGGTGGTTTGGGACGGTCTCACAACAGGGACACACAGATCTCATTCATGTCCGTGGTCCATTGCCAAGGCCGGCAATACCTGTAATGCATTGTACAATCCGCTGTTTGTGTGCTATGCAAATAACCCGTGGGGCTGGAACGAGCTGGAATGTGGAGTGAACACAAAGCCATTGCTGTGCTATAGAAATGGGTCAGTCACTGCCCATTTTCCCTGGCTGCCCAGAGACTGGCCAGCTTCTTCCTTCGGAGCAAGCCTCAGCCACTGTGCATGAACCTGAGTTCAGCTCGGTCATCAAGGGCCCACTGCATTTTCATTCGTCATTATTCCATCAGCTAGCTAGCTAGCTAGACTTCAAAAAAAAAAAGAAAAAAAAGGTCCAATAAAAAGAATCTCAGGGCTCCTAACTCTATTATGGGCATGAGAGTTCTACAGTCTACAGAGAGTCAGAAAATTTCATGGGGTATGAACATGTCGCGGGTCAAACTGAATTGCCCCAACCACAGTGGCAATGTCAAAGACATGAGCCATTGGTGAAGGACTGGCAGTTCTGAAGATGACAGTTGCCGGCTATGCCAAAATACGGCCCCCGACTCTTAACCCATTCTTGGTCCTTCCATTACACTGGGGGCTGCCTTGATTTTTGAAGAACTAAGACTGAGGAACAAGAAAGAAATGAACAAAAGTAAATTCACTGACGCCCTCAATTGCAATGCTATGATCACCCAAAATTCTCATTTACAGGCTGAGAAACCAACTGTCTTCATGTGGCCTAATCCTTTCCAGATCAAATCCTTTCTAGGGGGCTGGAATGGGCACCTTCCAAGGGCGGGCAGGGATCGTAAGTTTCACATCCACTGGAAGACAAGAAAGACATGACAAGAACCACAAGTTCCAACCTCCCTCTTCAAGACAAGCTATAGAATACATGTCAGGTTGTTGAAAAGGGCCCTAAATTTATGTCTCAAAGCATGTTTCCAACATTTCCCATATAAACAGTTAACTGCAATATAGAGGAAGCAGGTAACCAAGACAGATGTACCTGTTGTAAACAACATTTTATGATATTTTTACAAAGCACAGGGCTCATTTTAAAGACTGGAAGCCACTGTGTTTTTTATTTTTATTTTTAATTTGGAAAAGAACACCAATTGGGACTTTTTTTTTTTAATTAGGAAAGAGTAATGTTCTTACGGGCCATATGATTATAATCTCTTGTCATTTTTTTCACATATAGTCTTACCGCTAAACTCTAGCTAGATGTTGGAAGGGGACCAAGTATGATTTCTCATGATAACCAACTGAACAGTGCTCCTAAGGAGTGTACGTTTCTCTTCCTTTCTCACTCACACACACTCTCTTCACTGTCTCCCTCATTCCATCCCACCCTCTTACTCACATCCTTCACCAAGTAATAAAAGCCAGATAAATCCACAGAGGAGGCAAAAGAAGGCATCTCAGCAGCAACTCCACTTTCCAATCACTTGTTTGTGTTACAACTTTCCAAAAATGAATTAAGATCTAGAATCCAAAGGGGGAAAAAAAAAAAATCAACTTTCCCCAGCACTCAGGGAAGTTACCAGAGAAATCAATGAGTTGCAAGTGTATGTGATCAACAGGAATTTGGGTCCCTTTCTCCTCTTCAGATTATGTGTAGCTGAAATTGCTTTAATATGGGCATTATTCACACATGAAACTGGAATTACTCAGCACGTGGGAAATAGGTCCCGACCACCCATGGCCATGAAGGATCCCATGACATTTTTGTAAGTCAGCCAAACAGCAACACAGACAGCAGGCCCAGCAGTTGCTGGATTCGGAGGAGGAATGATTGCATTCAAAGCAGAAACCACCATTCCTCCTTCTGGTCCATCCTCAGGGTCTATCAGTGACGTCATCGTGGCCAATCTCGTCCGGGCACAACACGTCCAACCTCAAAATGGCTAATTCTGGCTTTTGTGAGCACTGACATACTACATACAAAGCACTGCCAAGAAGTCAGCTCCTCTGGGGTTATTAGTTTTAAAGGAAAGTCTCAAGTAAGGAGAGCTCAGAAGCTGGTGTCAAGCACAGGGGGCTGGAGCAGAGTTCTAGCACAGGGTTTCTGGACTGTTCTTGCAGCAGAATGGCCTCTTAAAATCCATTTCAGCATTTTGTCCCTTGGTTTTACTTTTGGGATTTTTCTTAACATTTGGTATCTCCCATTCCCTTCCCACACAAATGGCCAGTCTGCCCCTTTCCTCTCTATACCTTAATAATCCTCACTCTACACATTCTCTCCTTCCTCAGCTTCACAATCTCTGTCAATCATTTCTTTAAAAAGCCTTCTGGAACCACTTTCCCCATGGAGCAGTGGAGTTCTCTCCAGGGGAATGCTTCCCTGCCCTCCTGATCTGCAGTTACCTAGAACAAGCTGGCCCTTCTCCAGGTGCTGGGGGCATGGGGAGCGGGGGAGGAGACACGCCACGCAGGAGGGGCCGAGCTGCATGGGGACTTTGGGGAAGCGCTCGGCCATCCATGAAAGATACCCTGTGACTTGGTCCCAAAGGCAGTGGTGGCCCTCCTGGCAGCCTGGAAGCGGGGTGGGGGGCAGGCAGCGGCAGGGCGCTGGGGCTCCTAGCAGGGCCCCTGCACGCTCGCCCGCCCACCCACCCTCCAAGCCGCCCAGGGTAGCTTGAAAGGCTTTCCACGCCAGGCAGGCTCCCAGCACTGCGCGCTCCGCAGTGCTCTCTCCCCCACCAAAAAGCCTGAGGCCTCCGGAGTGTACACTAACCACAAGCCTTTCAGTGGCTCATGTATTTACAAACTGAGGCATGTCGAAATCAAAGGGGATACCACATGACATAATTCGCATTAAAATGTCAACAGGCTGACAATTTATAGAGTCAATCCACGGAAGGTGGGGAGGACTAAGACTTAGTAATTGTTTAATTCCTGCTGAAACCCAGGGCTGCTGAGCCTTTGGGAAGCTGGGGTGTGCTGGGGGCCTCCAGCCGGTGCAGTGCCCCACGGGGGCTGGCACCAGGCCAAGGCCGGGGGACAGCTTTAACCATTTAGGGCACTTGACTGTGGGGGGGGGGGGGGGAGAATGGGAGTGGGCGTGGGCAGCCGAGCTGTGTCCTTCCTCAAAACAGCTCACTAGGGGTCCCGGAGGGAAAGGTCCTTGCTGCCGCCCCAACTCTCGTACTCCCTGTATTTCCCACGTGCCCAGAGGCTGGAGATTTGAATACATGCAAAAGGGCCCCCAGCCATGGTTTCCTGACTGCTCTGCAGCAGCAGTCTGCTCACCAAGCAGAAGGCGGGTTGGTTGAATCTGCACCTCTTGAATATGCCAGCCCCCAAGCACCAGGGCCCCGCCTCCCAGAGGAATAAATGCAAAGTCATGACCCAAACCAGAACCCTGACTCACAGAAAATCACCCTAGAAGTTTCTTCCACGTCTCCCACCGTCCCTACCAATAGCACTGTTCTGACCTATGGCTCATAATACACAAATTCTTAGTGCCCGTTTTGGACTCAATATTCCCTGCCCATAGGCGTGGATGCTCTTGGACTTCTGAAAATAGTTTCACTTGCATTATTTCTAATGAACTGATTGCTACCTGGGGAAGGATCCACCTAGGGTTATGGGGCTGATGGATGAAACTTGGAGTTTAACAAAGTTTTTTGGTGGGCATGTATGTGCTAAGTCGCTTCAATCGTGTCCAATTCTGTGTGGCTCCATGGACTGCAGCCCGCCAGGCTCCTTTGTCCATGGGATTCTCCAGGCAAGAATACTGGAGTGAGCTGCTGTGCCCTCCTCCAGGGAATCTTCCCAACTCAGAAAATCAAACCTGTGTCTCTGTGTTGGGGGTGGGGGTGGGGGGTGCAGTATCAATGCCCTTGAATGCACCCCAAGCTCTGAGACAAGTTATACCTTCTCCTCATGACACATGAGAGACACACCAAGAGGCGCCATTATAAAGAGTATCAGGAAATCTTATAGCTAATGATCATTATCAGCATTAGCCACAAAAAAAGACATGTTCCAAAAAGGAGGCTTCGCTCTGTGGGACCTGCCACTGAGGACGCCTGGGGCCATATGGGCTGTGGCGGGGCTCCCCGTACAAACTCACTGTCTGCGTATAAACAGTAACACCTCGTTCTCTCTTCTACCTCATTAACTGAAACACATTAAAACAAGTGTGCACTGGGAGCAGAAAATGAGACTGTTAAACCAAGCTGATATAATCCTCATCACTGTGGGAAATGAGACTGCATCAATTATGCTGAATCAACTACAGTCACAGGAATGTGCTGGGCTCTGAGACCCCCAACACAAAAAGGGGGACAACAGGAAATAAACCTTCACTTCAGTTCAGTTTAGTCGCTCAGTCGTGTCCAACTCTGCGACCCCATGAATCGCAGCACGCCAGGCCTCCCTGTCTATCACCAACTCCCGGAGTTCACTCAAACTCACGTCCATCAAGTCAATGATGCCATCCAGCCATCTCATCCTCTGTCGTCCCCTTCTCCTCCTGCCCCCAATCCCTCCCAGCATCAGGGTCTTTTCCAATGAGTCAACTCTTCGCATGGGGTAGCCAAAGTACTGGAGTTTCAGCTTTAGCATCATTCCTTCCAAAGAACACCAGGGCTGATCTCCTTTAGAATGGATTGGTTGGATCTCTTTGCAATCAATGCAAAGAAATAGAAGGAAACAACAGAATGGGAAAGACTAGAGATCTCTTCAAGAAAATCAGAGATACCAAGGGAACATTTCATGCAAAGATGGGCTCGATAAAGGACAGAAATGGTATGGACCTAACAGAAGCAGAAGATATTAAGAAGAGGTGGAAAGAATACACAGAAGAACTGTACAAAAAAGATCTTCATGACCCAGATAATCATGATGGTGTGATCACTCACCTAGAGCCAGACATCCTGGAATGTGAAGTCAAGTGGGCCTTAGAAAGCATCACTACGAACAAAGCTAGTGGAGGTGATGGAATTCCAGTTGAGCTCTTTCAAATCCTGAAAGATGATGCTGTGAAAGTGCTGCACTCAATATGCCAGCACATTTGGAAAACTCAGCAGTGGCCACAGGACTGGAAAAGGTCAGTTTTCATTCCAATCCCAAAGAAAGGCAATGCCAAAGAATGCTCAAACTACCACACAATTGCACTCATCTCACACACTAGTAAAGTAATGCTCAAAATTCTCCAAGCCAGGCTTCAGCAATACGTGAACTGTGAACTTCCTGATGTTCAAGCTGGTTTTAGAAAAGGCAGAGGAAACAGAGATCAAATTGCCAACATCCGCTGGATCATGGAAAAAGCAAGAGAGTTCCAGAAAAACATCTACTTCTGCTTTATTGACTATGCCAAAGCCTTTGACTGTGTGGATCACAATAAACTGTGGAAAATTCTGAAAGAGATGGGAATACCAGACCACCTGACCTGCCTCTTGAGAAACCTGTATGCAGGTCAGGAAGCAACAGTTAGAACTGGACATGGAACAACAGACTGGTTCCAAATACGAAAAGGAGTACGTCAAGGCTGTATATTATTTAACCTTCACTTAAATATATATATATAAACATCTATTATATGTATATATACACACATGCGTATGTTGGGGGGGGGCTTCCCTGGTGGCTCTGGCAGTCAAGAATCTGCCTGCAATGTGGGAGCTGCTGCTGCTAAGTCGCTTCAGTCGTATCCAACTCTGTGAGACCCCATAGACAGTAGCCCACCAGGCTCTCCCGTCCCTGGGATTCTCCAGGCAAGAACACTGGAGTGGGTTACCATTTCCTTCTCCAATGCATGAAAGTAAAAAGTTAAAGTGGAGTCTCTCAGTTGTGTCCAACTCTTAGTGACCCCATGGACTACAGCACACCAGGCTCCTCTGTCCAGGGGATTTTCCAGGCAAGAGTACTGGAGTGGGGTTGCAATGTGGGAGACCTAGGTTCAATACCTGGGTTGGGAAGATCCCCTGGAAGAGGGCATGGCAACCCACTCCAGTATACTCTTCTGGAGAATCCCCATGGACAGAAGTGCCTGGTGGGCTACAGTCCATGGGGTGCAAAGAGTAGGACACGACTGAGCGACTAAGCACAGCACAGCACACTTATGTATGTATATATAACACATTTTACACCTACTCCCCTTACGAGCTCTTTCTTGCTATCATCCCGTGAGACAGCAGTGCTATCTGATGAAGTACTCCTTTGAGATTGTTTAAAAACTCAAACTATTTAAAATTGGAGGAAAACAAAGAAAAACAAAGGTAAATTTATTTTTTAGATGGTAGGGTGAGGGGCGGTGGATTCCGTGTGATCTACTCTTATAGAGGGGCTTCCGAAGTCCAAAGTATGCGGAAGCCAACAAGTCCTAATACCCAAAGTGACCAGGACAGCAACTGTGTAAGAAACAGCGAGCGTGCTTCACAACGGAAATAGCTAGGAAGACAACGGCAATTCAAGCTCTCCAGCAACAAAACCAAACTGCTGTCTGCCTTCACCTGCCGCTGCCAACTGTGAGAAACAGCTCAGGATCAATAACATTTAGAAATACCCATAAATCCTACTAGAGAAGAAAGTAAAGATAACATCTGTATGTTTCCAAAAATAAGGAAGGTTATGATTACATTGAAGATAAGTGACGGAGACATCCCCTACATCCGAGTGTGTAAGAAATGCAAAAGATCCACATACGAGAGTTATAAAATGTAAAATTTCACCCAAGGAGTAATAATTGTGGCGCATGATAATGCCCCATGTTCCACGTATTAGAATATCGCATTTGGTGGCAATAATCACCACATGTGAAGTGAGTGTTGTTATGCAAAACTTCCTTCTGCATTTCCTCATTTGTGTCCAAATTTGCAAACTTGGCATGTTACTGCCATCGATTTGCATTCCGTTCCATTGGTCTTTCCTAACATCAGCCATGGACACCTTCCTCATCCGCCTGTGGACACCAGCATGAAACTCAACGTTTCACAAGTTCAGTCCTCGGAGTAGTCATTCAACTCACCATTCAAATGACAAAGAGCGGCTCTGTTTCTCAAGTGTACTTGCCAGGTCGGCTCATGCTGACCAACCATCAGGCAGGCAATGAGCTTGGTGAGATCGTTCTGTTGCACATACTTTTTTGCACATTGTTTTCAGCTGTTAAAGACTGTTTCATATTAGGTCTTGCTTCTTTAAAACCAAGGAGGGCGGCCTCTCCTCCCGCTTACTGACTCAGAGCTGTAACCAGAGGTCCAGGTTTACTCATTTCGTTCATTAAACCAAAAAAAAAAAAAAAAATCAGCTTTCAAAAGAAGAGAGGAAGGGAGAAAACATCCATAACTTGAGTAGCCAAGGAGATTAACTTCCAATATACAAATAAGGGGAGAGGAGGAATGCACAGTTTAAAGGGAAAAAAAAGTTTCAGCTGAAGAAAAATTTTGGAATATTGTAAATTAATGGATAACAAATGGTTGCCGTGGAAACGGTTTGCGCATTTGACTGCAGGTGTTTGCTGCGGTGAATGGAGACGGGACGGTAGAGCCATAAGCACGGCCACGAATGTAAACACTGAAGGAAGACTCCTAAAGCAACGTTAAGCCATCCGTGCCACCAACACGGTGGTTCTCAATAGAAACGAACCCACGTAGGCAAGGTGGATAAAGCGGCTCTGCAGCTCCAGCTAATACTTCATTTGTGCTCAGAGGCTGCTCCCCCTTCACGACAATCTGTGGTATCGCCAAGGTTACGAAACACAAACAGACACAAATACAAGACATCAGAGAGACGCCAAAACCGAAAACATTCCTGTTTAGCTAGAATGTAACTTTCACTTTTCAATCTTCACGCTCTGTGCGGTGCATTACTGTATTATAATTTCTTTAGTGGGAATTCGCATTAGCCTTTTAATCTGAAAACTATATATATAAAATATATGTACAGATATGCATACATATGGGCTTCCCAGACGGTGGTTATGGTGAAAAACCAGCTTGCCAATGCAGGAGACGTAGGAGACAAGGGTTCGATCCCTGGGTTGGGAAGATTCCCTGGAAAAGGGCATGACAATGTACTACAGTATTCTTGCCTGGAGAATCCCCATGGACAGAGGAGCCCGGTGGGCTACAGTCCATGGGGTTGCAAAGAGTTGACCACAACTGAAGCGACTTAAGCACACACATATATATACATACACAAATGGGAATGGGGAAAACTTCAATTCTTACTTGAACCTAATTCTGATCACATAAGGGAAATGTGGGTCTATTGGGGCTAGTGGGGTAGCCTTGCTTTAAAAAAAATCAAATTCTAAAGTCCCCAGGTTAGGCAGGATATTACTATAGAATTATGTCAGTAAAAGTAACTTTACTGCTTATTCCTCGCACAGCTCAGAGAAGGGGTCAAAGAAGAAGTAGCAAAAATAAAGCTGTACTTGGACCACTTTCTAACTTTGCTAAGTACTTCACTAGATAACTTCTTGCTCCATTACAGAGGAGAAGAGATCAATATATTCTCAAAAAAAAAAAAAAATTACTGCAAACACACTCTTTCAGTGCTGAAGGGGAACTCAGTGGGCTCTCGCAGCCCCTCACGGTGGATCACCCAAAGTTAAGTAACTTGCCCAAAGTCTTCACTACACATTGGTCACATCTCTTAAGATAAATGCTTTTTCCCTTCTAGAAAACTGAAGCAATCCACCAGCCTTTCTATTCCCCAAACCCAAGGTGTGCCAAGTTCAAAACTAATGAAAACCAATTATAAAATGACTTCCCTATGTGGCCTGCACATGCCAATGGAAAATCTAAAGCAGGAAAGTGGCATTCCTAGAGGAGAGCACACTGCATTGAGCTGTGCACGGACTGCACTGCTCGCGGATACATCCCAGGCAGGATCACACGGAACTTGCTCAACAGTCCTGCCAGGCAGGTCACTTCAGGAGCCTGTTTCACAGCAGAAGAAGACAGAGGGATTAAGTTCCATGTCCAAAGCCGCACATCTGTGAAGGGCAGGGGTTGAGATTCAAATCCCGGCAGCCTACCAGGGAGCCTCTTTCTCTCTTTAAAACCCCAAGAGCTACGTGGGTTTCCCCTAAGACACGTGGGCATCCTACCTTGAAGTTTTCTAGCACCTGGTATTTAATGAGCATCTGAAACTTCTGGAACAGACACCAGGGAGCCTATCTCTCTCTTTAAAACCCCAAGAGCTACCTGATTTTCCCCTGAGACAAATGGGCATCGTGTCTTGAAGTTTTCTAGCGCCTGGCATCTAGTGAGCATCTGACACTTCTGGAATGACCAAGAGCCTGTTCGACTCCCATCGCCTCTCCTGCACGGTTTGGTATCTCTCAGTTGGGTGTGTTTCTGTCTTGTGCTTCTGTTCTTCTGCAAAAAAGCAGAAATCCCTGAGCCCAATCTTCAGAGACACAACAGAACATTCTCGTAGGAAGCTGGAGGGGAAGACAGTGTGGGTGAAGAAGAGAACTCACAGCAAACCTGCAGCTTCCATGTATGGACTTCACAGTGGAAATACCACCTGGCCATCAGGTTTTAGTATTCTGCACTCAAAGTTATATCATGAAAATTTCAATAATAGAGAAGAGTTTTATTAAAAAAAAAACAAAAACATAGAGTAGATGCCTCTCACCCTGACGCTAAAACTAATATAATACAGGACTTCCCTGGTGGTCCAGTGACTAAGATTCCACGCTCCCAATGCAGGAGGCCTGGGTTCGATTCCTAGTGAGGGAACTAGATCCACAACCAAGACTTCGAGTGCTGCAACTGAAGACCCCACAAGACACAATTAAGACCTAGCACAGCTAAATAAATAATATTTTTTTAAATAACTTAAAAAATAAAATGTTATATATATTGTGTATCCATCCTTTTATCCATCTATCAATGATGATTCCATTTTGGTGCATTTCAAAGTCAAGTGCAGCCGTGAATAAACTTTACCACCCCTCCCCAATACTTTAGCACACACAGTACTAACTACAGTTCAAGATTCATTTATGGGGTGAAAAGTGAAAGTCACTCAGTCGTATCCAACTCTTTGCAACCCCACGAACTACACAGTCCATAGAATTCTCCAGGCCAGAATACTGGAGTGGGTAGCCTTTCCCTTCTCCAGGGGATATTCCCAACCCACAGATCAAACCCAGGTCTCTCACACTGCAGGCAGATTCTTTACCAGCTGAGCCTCAAGGGAAGCCCAAGACTACTGGAGTGGGTAACCTATCCCTTCTCCAGCAGATCTTCCTAACCCAGGAATTGAACCGGGGTCTCCTGCATTGTAGGCGGATTCTTTACCAATTGAGCTATCAGGGAAGCCTATTTATGGGGTACTTTTAAAAAAATAATTTTTTATTATCTGAGCAGATTATTTGAGTGGACTTTCTTACTAGTAAAATACTTAAAAGGCCCCAATTCCACTGTGTTATCAGTATGAAATGTTTGGCTCACAACTAATTTTTTTCTTTCTTTCCTTTTTTTTTTTTTTTTTTTTGAGAAGTTATAGTAACCACAAGTGCATGAAAGGAAGTGCTAGTCACTAAAATCAGTTTAGAATTACAGCCTTGGGTTTAGTATGTAGAAGAAATCAATCTGCCTTTGTCCTCTGTCTGGCTTGCCCATCTAATGTGATCACTCCCTCTCCAAAGCTGGTCCAAGCACACTCCAGCCTTCCTCCTTCCAGGAGGTGTGTTCTGATCTGACCACTGGAGGTGATTCCTTCCTCCCTCTACCTCCTTCCAGACTTGGGTAACTTTCATGTACACATCTGCCAGCACCCATCAACTCTTCTATATATCCTGCATGACAGTATTTTTCAAACTACAGGTCCTGATCCTTCAGGGTTGTGGTTCTGAATCTGGAACTACACATTAGAAACCCACAGTCAGTGAATCAGAGTCTCTGAGGGTTGCGCCAGGCAGTCCCCCTCACTCCTTTTCTAAGATCCCTTGCTCTGCTATGCTTAGTCACTCAGTCATGTCCGACTCTTGACCCCATGGACTGCAGCCCACCAGGCTCCTCTGTCCATTGGGGAGTCTCCAGGCAAGAATACTGGAGTGGGTTGCCAGGCCCTCCACCAGGGGATCTTCCCCACCCAGGGATGGAACCCAGGCTTCCTGCATTATAGGCAGATTCTTTAATGTCTGAGCCACCAGAGAAGCCCTTAGGGGATCATAAAAATCAGTGTCCTAAATCCAATCAGCATTTGTGTAAAAACCAAGGGAATAGGATAAAAAGGAAAGTATCACAATGTAGCTCATATAATAAGCATAAAATTATTTTGTAAAACTTTTGTTTCAATTATATATACAAAATATCACTCCCACACATGCTTAGTCACCTATTAAAATGTATCTCTTTTTGGACACTAGTCAACAAAGTTTACAAAGTTTAGAAACACAGCCATAAAGAAGTTAGTACATTATCCTGCTCCTTAAAGGAACGGCTTGAACATGGGGCAAGAGGAAAGGGAACTGGAATTTCTCTCTTACTGAGAATACATTTTGACACACGGTTCTCCTGGGGCTAACTAGCATGATTCAGAAGCAAAGAGTTGGAGAGTGAACAGTGCAGATTTGAAGGAAACAGAAGAACCTAGTCTTTAAGTTTCTATATTTAAGATTTTTGTCCTTGGGGACTGGGAAGGATACCAAGTTGGGTAAGAATAAACAGATCCTGCTATAAGTGAGTGAGTGAGTGAAGTCGCTCAGTTGTGTCCAACTCTTTGTGACCCCATGGACTGTAGCCTATCAGGCTCTTCCTTCCATGGGATTTTCCAGGCAAGAGTGCTGGAGTGGATTGCCATTGCCTTCTCCAGGGGATCTTCCCAACCCAGGATCGAACCCGGGTCTCCCACATTGCAGGCAGACGCTTTACCATCTGAGCCACCAGGGAATATACAGATTCTGCTGTAAAGGATCTTGCAATTGAGTAGAGGAGACAGACCACTATAAAAACTGGCTATACTATGAAGCAGGAGGAAAGTACCATCACATTTTCTACCTCAACATCAATCTCTATGACTGCTGATAGAAAGAATTGTGATTTTGGCTGATAAAACATGGGGGGACACAGAGCCAAGGCCAGCTGCAAGTGAGAATTTTCAAAATACTTGGACACAAGCTAATTGTCCCAGGACTGTTTCTCAGTGGGTCAGTAAGGAAAAAAAGCTGCACAAAACTGACAGCAAATAGCATGGTTATAAACAGCTCTGGAAAGCTCTGGTCCACACAGGACATCCAGTTTATTCTGACGTACACTTTTGGACTGACAACTATGTAAAGTCAGGGGTTCAGACCGGGCTGTTACACTAGGTCTTAGAACTGAAGGAAATCGTAGGCACATTCTGCAAGTACTTTTGTCATTCAGTAAGTATTTATTGAGCTGGTGTCAGACATTGTTCTAAATGCCAAGGATACAGCCATTAATAAGACAACCGAGGTCGCCGATCTTCTGGTAGACAAATAAATAAATGAACAAACAAGAAAAACAGATAATAACTGTCAATGCAGAGAAGCAGGCTCAGATGGAGCTCCTCTCAGTAACTACTTGGGAGTGGGTGGTCAAGGGGCTGCCTCTCTGAGGACGAGAGCTGCGTGTCGAGGTCAAGGATGCTCACTCCAGGCGGTGGGACCTCCAGTGCAAAGGTGCAGCAGGAGGTGCAGGCTTGGCCCGCTGAAGGGACAGAAGACTGGTGCGGCTGAAGTGCCACGGGAGGGGAAGCGGGATTACAACACGAGGCTGGCGTGGTGGGTGGAGTCTAGGTCACGGAGAGGTTTATAAGCCAGCGCTGAAAGGCTGGCTTGTCTTTTGAGGGATGGAAAGCCATTGCTGAGTCTTTGCAAGGGAGTGATATGACCTGATTTTCCTCTTCATGAAATTACTGCGTGGAGAGTGGACAGTCAAGGGCAAGAGGCACAGCAAGGAGGGAGCTGACACAGGGAGAGATAGCAGGGAAGGTGGTGGAGACATGTTTTGAAGGTGGAGCCAACAAGGCTTAGTGATGATTTGGCTAGAGGGGAGTGAAAGAAAAAGGGGGCCACAATAATTCCCAGCTTTCAGGCTTGAGTGAACCGTAGATTGGCGACAGCCCTGACTGAGGTGGGGGAACCCAAGGGAGAAGGGGCTCGGCAGTAATATGGTCAGCAAGACTTCTCTTCAGACCACACTAAGTCTGGGGGTCAGCTATCAAACATTCGACCAGAAACGCCCAGTACAGAAGCAGACGCAAGGAGAGTGCAGGGCTCAAGGGCAGATTCTGGTGTCACCAGAAGCGAGATGTTGTTGGGGGAGAACTATCAAAGGAAAAAAGAAGCAGGCCTGAGCCAAGTTCTGAAGTCTTAAGCGTTTACCGTAAATAACAGAAGTGACGCCAGCAAGGAGACCAAGGAGACAGGCTAGTGAGGGACCAGAGAAACCAGAAGACTGGTGTCACAGAAGCCAGGAGGGGACACAGTGATTTCACTCACAGGTGGGCACGACCACGGGAGGGCAAGGGGATGTTAGCAGGGAGAACTGTCATCACGGCCTTGGGCGGGGGGCAATACCCGCCCCCCCACTAGGAACTAGTCAGCTTCAGCAGGCACAGCTGCCAGCCTGAGGTTGAGGACAACCTGTGAGGTGCACAGTACCCCCAGGTCACCTGCAGAAAAGCAAGCCTTGCAGTCTGCCGGATCCATTCCTATCACTGAGTGGCGGAGGAACCACAAACACTGCCTTGCTCCTGCTTCCCAACATCCCTCCCCGACTCCAAGAACCCTTTTTGATCCTATCTGTGCGTTGTTCCATTTCACTCGCCCAATTACGGGTGTTCTATACGTTTTCACCATCCGATATCAAAACGGCACCTTTCAAATACTCTTCAGCTACCTTCGTGGCAAACCAACTTGCTTTTGGGAAAGACAGGAGAGTGGTGGGAAAGAAATCAGTAACCATCTGTGGGTGTCTCCTTGTCTTGTGGGGCATTCTCAACAGATACTTGCAAGTTAAGGCAGCCTGTATTCTGCAGAGGTTTCCTGGAGAAACAAATTGACACGTAACACAGAGACCGAGCCTGGTGCCAAATGGTGTGACACGCACTCGAGGAGGAGAAACCGTCTGTGGCTGCAGTAGCAGGAGAGAGCTCTCTGGAAAACCAGGGATCTGTCACCAGAACATAAAGGCGGGCCAGGAAACCTGCTATCCCTTAAAGTCTGAATTAAAAAAAAAAAAAAGACTTTCATCAGGGCCCAAAGCCTATCTCGGAGATGTAGATCCAAATTATAAAGAAACGAGCATTTACGGTGACATCTGCTGGATTAATTAGCTGTGTAATTAGTCTCCCTCGGTGGAGCTGGGCTTTGTCATTGCTGTCTGAGACTTCCCCAGGTGAGACTGGATTCCAGCTGCCACGTACCAAGAGGAAGAAAGAACAGGCCAGGAAAGTGGGAAAAGCACACGACACTGTTTGTGGGTGGTGGTGAGAACGGAGGAGTGTCTCAAGGACTCTGGAGGTCCTCTGGGTCCTGGAACATCGGAGAGGAAAAGTCAAGAAGGAAGAATGACGTGAGGACTCACTACCTCGTAACAAACCCACAGATGCCCGAGGCTGGACTTCGGATAAACTCAAAGGACCAAAGGCCCAGAAATGCAAATATGATCACAGCAAGAGGACAGGGATGAGAAGGGTAGGCGGGTGTGGATTCAAACTTGGACACGATGAGCCTGGACCAAGCTTACAAGCTTACAGAACTCCGGTCCCTGGAGAGACAGTTGCATCTTTCCACACTGGCAGCTGTGGCCATCACTAACAGGAACTCAGACTGGGCAAAAAAAAATAAATAAATACAAATCATTGGATCCTAGTCCAAGAACCAGAAGTGGAAGAACACACGCAAGCAGATGCCTCCAGCCAAATCTTTCCCCGCAGTGCTTCCTAAACCACAGCTGGCTGCGGAGTCACACTGGCTGACTCACGTCTAGGACACTGAGGAAACGGCAGTGCCGGGACCCACGCCTGCTGGCTCGGCTGACTGGAGGAACCAAGGAATGCTCCCCAGGCTCCATCTTTGACGATTTTAGAAAATGAGAGAGCTGGTAGGAGAAGGGAAATACAGAAACGTGAAGGCCCAGCAAGAGTGGGACAATTACCCTGAAAACCATCCTGGTTTCGAGGTGAGCAACTAGGGTGACCTTTTATCTTTCCGAACCCTACAAGCCCAGGGTGCAGGAGAAACATGTGACAACTTGTGTGCCCTAAGTTTTTGGAACAGTGACCTTCTCCTAATTCAGAAGTACACGTGGTGTCTGTTCGTATTCTCTGGGCACTCCTCCAAAGGGACGAAGACTCAGAAAAAAGAGCAACGTGAAAGGCAGACAGGAACTGGGATCCTCGTCAGAGTACAGACTCTGGAGGTGAAACATACTCCCACTGCCTGCCGCTCACAACAAGCTCCCCACCCAAAAGAGGTGATAAGCAACATGTCACAAGACTTATCAGCTTGAGCCAAAAATTCTACTTCAGGATTCAGCACAAAATCAGACAATACAAGCTGCTGACCCACAGGAAGGAAAACCCTTCTCATTTATGGGTGTCCTAGAGATGAAGCCAGGGGATGGTGCCCTACGTGCTGGGGTCCAAGCCCACAGCAGGAGAGGGCAGCAAGGTGACGGGTGCAGGGACACTCCCAGCCTAGAACCAGGGGCCCTGGGGCCTCCTCTCCTGCAGACAGACAAGGACAACGTGGTGTGGCAGGGCACCCAGACAAGTCCGGGGGTCGGCTCAAAAGTGACTACAGGGGCCCAAAAGCTTCAGGAAGGAGCCTGTGGTCAGAGAGAGAGAGAGACTCAACAGGGACTGCAAGGAGACGAGAAATTCTTCCCAATGCGCAGGCCAACAGGCAAATGAAAACAGTGGTTCCAAGTGTTGACCTAAGAGACCAGGTATGCTTTAGAGGCCCCGTCCTGGGCCTGGGAACCTGCTCCGCTAATTAACAGGTTACAAATCAAATATTATCAGTAGATAAACATTTCTAACCTTCCAACTAGTTTGGCTTTTACAGAATGAGGACACAGACCCTAGAGAAGGTTTGCTACTCACACCTGATGATTAGTCCCGATTCAAAGCCGCTTTAGCATCTCCTATGAGCATCCCGCATGTGGGAGGCACACGCAAAACAGCCGGAGCTCAAGGGCTGTGAATTTTTACCACCTACATACAAGTTACAGCTGCAGGAAGAGGCCCGAGGAGTCAAGCAAGAGCAAGGACAGTGGAAGCACCGGACAAAGCCGCAAAGCACCGAACGGGGCGTGCTGTCATCCATCTCGCCGTGTGATGTGAGAGCACTTCAAATAGAAGGGAATAATGAAAAAAGTATTGAGAAACAAATTTTAACAAATAGCTCTGGAGAAATTTTCAGATTTCATTATAGGAAAAGCACTTTATTTAATGTAGAAAATGCGAAAATCTGATATGACAGTTTTCTATAAATAACAAAAATTGGAAATCATCATTAGAGGCTTCTGTAATTTTCCTCTTTTGTGGGGACCCATTAAAAAAAAAAAAAAAAAAGGCTTTACCAACACGGAAACCACTTATCTCTCTTCATGCTCCCGTCGGGCCAGTTGGTAGGACTGTGAGAGAATTTCTTCATCATCTGGAGGAAAGGTTGCCAGCAAAAATACAGGGTGCCCAGGAAAACGTGAATTTCAGATAAGAAATAGGATTATTATTTTATGGAACATACTTAGAATAAAAATTATGTGGCTTTGTCTGAAATTTACCTTTAGCTGGGTATTTCATACTTTTATTTGCTAAATTGGCACCTTGACCTTGTGTTTGCTGTGGTATTTTTAAAGGTAAGTCATATATACATATATGTATATATATGTATATATATGTGTATATACACACACACACACACACACATATCAGTTCCATTCAGTCGCTCAGTCGTGTCTGACTCTTTGCAACCCCATGAACTGCAGCACGCCAGGCCTCCCTGTCCATCACAAACTCCCAGAGTTTACTCAAACTCATGTCCATCGAGTCGGTGATACCATCCAGCCATCTCATCCTCTGTCATCCCCTTCTCCTCCTGCCTCCAATCCCTCCCAGCATCAGGGTCTTTTCCAATGAGTCAACTCTTCACATGAGGTGGCCAAAGTATTGGAGTTTCAGCTTCAGCATCAGTCCTTCCAATGAACACCCAGGACTGGTCTCCTTCAGGATGGACTGGTTGGATCTCCTTGTAGTCCAAGTGACTCTCAAGAGTCTTCTCCAACACCACAGTTCAAAAGCATCAATTCTTCAGCACTCAACATATATGGATCTAAGTTCCCCGACCAGGGATGGAACCAATGTCCCCTGCATTGGAAGGCAGATTCGTAGCCACTGGACCTTCAGGAAAGTCCCTGTGCTATTTTCAGTGCTCCACGGGGTCACCAGTCTGATGTTGCTGGTTTCAATAACCTCCAATATCTCTGTGAGCAATAGAATTTTTTTTTTTGGCTGTTAATATTTTTAACTTTCACCCTACAACCTGGTTGCTTAAAAAAAAAAAGCACTGGAAACCTAAGTTTATTAAATATTAAAGTATAAAATGACTCAGTGCTACCAAAATGGTTTTCATAGCAACAGGCTTTCCTACTCTACACTTAAATAGTATTTGTAGTTTCATGTTATGTTGAAAAAAAAAAAAGACTCAAGGCTTCGGTTCAGGTGTATTATGTAATTATTTAAAAACTCTTGCCTTCCAACAATGTTCCTGACAATGCTTAATTGTTCCCTTATAATTTCCCTTTCAAAATAAAAAACCAGAAACACCTGTTGGGACTAAATGTATTCAAATTTGCCCTTTTAGTCCAAGTCGTGGGCAAGTTGAAAGGACTCAAAGTTGGGTTTACACCTTTGCCTGCTATGAGCTGGCACAGCTTTCCTCCAGACGGGGTTTACCTGGAGCAACTGCAGCACATGGAATTACTCTGGAATGTAGAGGCAATGGAATATTCACAGCAAAATTCTCCTAAGGGTCACAGACCACCCCTAAGATGGCAGATGGCGTCCATGAAAAGAATTCCACTGGGAGTATGGGGCTGGGGTGGGGGTGGGGGATGGAGAGTTTGAAATTCTTCTTTCCCAAGAAGGTCTAGGGCTCACTTAAGGATTTGTGGGGGTGAGGGAGAGGGGAGATGGGAGGGTTAAGTGTTTTGACAAAGTGGTATAGTTCCTAGACTACCCAACTCCTCAAGCTGGGGTGAAGGGTCGTGGCCCATCTTCTCTGGAACCCAGAAGGAGACCTGTCACCAGTAGCTGAAAATAGCCCCTCCTGGAAACCTGTAGACACAGCAATGCCATCTCCAGACTACCCGAATAAGAACTTCGGAAAAGCAAACTTTTTGGACATTCAGTATTTGTTCTTTCTCTATTAAATGGTGAGACCCATAGTCTTCACTGCTGCTGCTGCTGCTAAGTCACTTCAGTCATGTCCGACTCTGTGCGACCCCATAGACGGCAGCCCACCAGGCTCCCCCATCCCTGGGATTCTCCAGGCAAGAACACTGGAGTGGGTTGCCATTTCCTTCTCCAAGGCATGAAAGTGAAAAGTGAAAGTGAAGTCGCTCAGTCGTGTCTGACTCCTAGCGACCCATGGACTTGCAGCCTACCAGGCTCCTCCATCCATGGGATTTTCCAGGCAAGAGTACTGGAGTGGGGTGCCATCGCCTTCTCCGATAGTCTTCACTAAGAAACAAACAAACAAAAAAATTGCCCCCTCTCTCAAGCCCCCTTCTCTCCTAGAGACTCCCTCATCCCGGTGAATTTGATGAAGGTAATTAATCCAAGAAATTCCACCCCGGAGGATATATGGGAGAGGACGAGGAAAAGGGGCGAGGAAGAAACACCATCTGTGGGGCTTCACAGGCCTGGAAAATAGAGCATCTGTCTCCATTACCTCTTCTTGCACCTCAGTGCTTCTGACAGCAATACTTGGTAAACATGCCCAGACTGACCCAATCTGCACAGTACTCAGGGCTGCTCTGTAAGATCTACAAATGGGGGACAATGAACAGGGCTTCTCACATCAGCAAGGGAAGAAGAGCTATTTGAGAAACTGCTGACCAACCAACCATCCAACCTGAAGGAAAACGTAGTTCTAAATCACACAATATAGAGTCCTACAATATACCATATGTATCTCTCACAGAGGAAAGTCTTAAATGTGGGGAGAAAGTACTGAAGAAACTATCCATCAAGTGGTGCCAACCTGCCTGGGTTTGAAGACAGACTCCAACAACGCTCATTTGCTGGTGACTTACATCGCCCTCTGCCTCGGTTCCCCCATGTGAAAACAGGTGGGTCAACAGAAGAATAAATCGATGAATACCTGTAAAGCAGGTATGACAGTACCTGCTAGTGGTAAGTGTCATGCAGGAGCTAGTGATTACTTTTATTATAATATTAGCAGCAAGACAGAGCCCCCCTGGGAAAAGAGTCAGAACCATAAAGAAACAGATGTGCAGATTGGACAGCACGTAGATGAGAAGTTCCTGTAGGTTGAAGCATATTATAAGCTAAGTGAAAGATGAATAACAGACCCAGAGAAACTACTGCAATATCCACGGCACAGAAGGAACTGGGGCCCCAATAAACCAACGGTTTTGCAAATCCATCAGAAAAAAAGACCAACCCACCAAAATAGATGAAAGAATGAATGAAAATGGGGCAAAGACTATGAACAGAAAAGCCACTCAAGAAATTCAGATGGACAATAAATGCATGAAAACATCTTCACCCGAACAATTGAAGAGATGCACACTGGGACAAATTCACAAATGGGATGAAAACAGAAAAATAAGACTGTGTTGGTCACCATGTGGGAGTTTGAACATCATCTATTAGAGGGAGGGGATAAAATGTTCTTAATAAAACTTGAAATGTTTAACAGTTAAAATACTTAAAACTTAATATTTGAAATATTCCTAATAATGTTAATAATATTCTGCAAGGGTCTTCTTTCTGAAGGGCCATTAGGGAGGACTCTATCTATGGGCACAGCACCCTAAAACCAGCAGGCCTTCTTCTTGGAACAGCTCGAGTGTGCAGAGACTTCCCTACCATAAGCTCAGAACCGCAGGTAACATGAGGGCACATCAGCAAGGGCCTGGTCAGTGAGTGGAAAACTACACAGCCACTAGAAAGAGTGACCTAGATCGATACATTATGACCTGAAATCATTTTCAGGATGACAGGTTACATGCAAAAAGCAAACCAAAAGCACAGTGTGTGGCTAAGAGATTTCATACGGGAATAAAATGTATGTATACACTCACACACACATTCTATCACTATAAGCATAGGAAAAAAAAAAACCAACAACCCCAAAAGAGATAATTAGATAACTTGTGATCCATATCTTAAGAGAAGAGTTGGAGAGTAGAAAAAGGACTTCCACTTTATAGAGTTTTGAAAAGCACTTAAAGGTATGAGAAAGGGCTAAGGTGTAATACTGTATACATGCAACATAATTCCAATTTTGTAAGATGCCTGACCCATCTTGTTAAATCAAAAAGGAAGAAAGAAAAATATGTTATCCTCTTTGAAGGGATTAGGCAAATAATTATATTCTCTTATACTTATCTGGATTTCTCAAAATTTCTACAGTGAACACACATTACTCATACTAATAATTTTTACTATAAAAAATAAGGAATCCACATTTTATTATTCATTTACACTTGAGGTAAACTCGGAATGCTAGTCTTGTAACAAGTAAGAATAATAATATTCTGAAGGAGTCTCCTCAGTTCTTTACCATCCACAAAAAGGATTCAGGAAGGGTGAGAGAAAAGAAAAATATTAAAAGTACTTGGGGGAAAAAAAGGAGGAACTGTTATGGAAAATGATTATGCAACCGGTTTTTCAATAGGTGGCATATTTAGTTGTTTATTTTGACCATGCCGTGCAGCATGCGAAACCTTAGTTCCCTCACCAAGGATCAAACCCATGCCCCCCGGCATTGGCAGCACTGAGTCTTAACCACCAGACTGCCAGGGACTCCCAAGGTGGCATATTTACTACTGGACATATTAAAAACAGGCATACCTAGTAAGATTCCGATTCCATTATTCGGTATCTAAAGTGTGGAGCCAAACGGTTACCAGGGATCCAACCTTCCTGACGTAAAGTCTGTGTAGCCCAGTGACCAGAGGGCAAAGCCTGGCTTAGAGCCAATCAGCTGAGAGATCGTGTTGAATCACATGGTACACTGGAGGGATTCGCAGATGCAAGATGGTTCTGGAGGGAGGGCAAGGCTGCAGTGAGGTGTCGACCTTCCACACAGCACCCACTGGCCATCTGCTGGGCAAGCACTCCTACATCACGTGTTGGCCGCAGTTCCTACCGCACTGAAGGGGTCAATCTGTCCCAGTATGAGCCCTGCCTCTAAAAAAAAAGATTCAATCTTTCCACCTTCCCAGAGCCCCCCTGAAGTTAGCTGGTGGCCAGAACCACTGCCAGGGCTCACCCAGCTCTCCAGGAGTGACCAGGGGCCCGTGTGTGCAGTCTCCCAGTCTGGCCCCAGGAGTCCCCACCTCGCGAGCCTAGCCATCAAGTGAGGGAAATGAACTTCAGGCCCCCAGCTGTGCTGGGAGATGGAAGGCATGAAGGCGAAACGTGCTAAGATTTACCAAAACATCTGGCCTTTCACACCTTCTAAATCAGCCACAGGAAAACACTCCCCGCCTTTCATTTTTGGTTGAAGGCACCAAAGTATAGAGAGAAGAAGGCAGAGGTATGCACTTAAAAAATAAATAAATAAACAGTCGCCCTAATGAGAAAACAAGGTTTAAGGAAACTGGTTCCAGAGTGACGATGTAAACCAGATGACACCTGTAACAGGGCTTCAGACGCGAAGCCACATCAGGGCGGCGAGGAGGAGGAGGGAGGCGGGAGGGGCAGCTTTTTGTTTTCCAGGCAGGACAAAGGCTGCCAGTCACCATCTGTGGGCACAAAGTGTGCAGCTGCATGCCTAAGACCCCCTGTGCTGAGCACCCATAAAAGGGCATGAAGAATGCAAACTTCAGACCAAATCTCTTTGTCTGACTTGTTGTACATCTGATCTGTCCATCCATCCTTTGGAGAACTTACGGCCCTGCTGGGAGAGTGAACCATGAGTTTCTTACACATCAGGAAAACAACTGAGAAGATAGATTCCAAAGTAATGCAGAGTCTGGTGGAGGGTTTCTTCCTTCCTTCTACCTCAAATAATCCCAACACCATTGAAGTCCACTATGTAGAGAATCTGGGTACCTGTTTTTCAGTCAATTGGTACCATACTCTACTTCTTAGTTTAGGCCAAAGAGACTTGGTGTCTCCCCCTCGGTTTGCCTGGGGGGCCCTACACATCCCACATGGGGTCCAGACTCAACTCTGGGGGAAGACAAGCTTCTTTGTGTACAACTTAAGATTAATATGAAAACTTGGGGCTGGGCCCAATCAAAGGCAAGTCAGCTGGGAACTGTTGGAGTAACAGATTCTGGTGGGGGTCTTAATCTATCTGCTCAAGTTGATGGATTTCCATCCCAATGACTCTCAAGTGAAGAAAAACATCAAAGTGAAATCCAGATTCTGATAGTTGGCAGGTGTGCACTGATCTCCAGCTGCCCTTTCAGCACCTTCCTCCCCAAAGCAGAAAACACTTCAATGTTCAGAGAGCTCGCCAGGGACAGCAGGGAAGTCCAGATAAATACAGAAGGGCTCGTGTGAGCCCTGAACCCACTCCCTGGCTCATGACCTGCCTAGCACAGAGGAGAGTGGAGGGCAGACATTATCAGTACCTGCTGCCCTCCCCTCCCCTACTATTTAAGACAAGCAAGGGCACCCTGCATTGCTATAGGGGGAAGGAGTGGGAGACTGGGGCTCAGGAGCAGGTCCTCCAAGATAAAAGTGAAAACATTTATGTGGGAAAGCAGTCAGGGATTCCCCTTCCAGCCCTCAAGCCCTCATGAGAGACAAGCATCTTACCCACAACACGCTTCCATTCTGGCTCTGCTGAATCGCTATAGACAAAAACCAAAAAAAACAAGAGTTCGGCTTCTAAGCCTGACTGGGGTCCCTGGCCTTCCCGCTGCGTTGCAGTGTCGCTCAATCACAGTGCCCATGATGGCAACCATGAGGGTATGGACATACGACCACTGGGGGCTGGACCAGAGCCACCACGACAGTAAGTCCGCTATCACGAACCTTCAAGTTGTGAACTTTCAAAGATGTGAACATGTATTCCATCAGTGTCAGGCGTGAGGGAAACGGCAGCCGGCCCTCCGTCTCCTATTGCTGATGATACTTCAGCCCTACCATCTCCCGCCTCCTCTTCCTCCTCCATCAGTAACTCTTCTTGCCTGTTCACTCGATGTCCGCCCCTGTGTGCCAGATGGTGTACTGTAAGAGTACACTGTTACAGCTTGTACTATATAAGACTGTACTATAGGATTAAAAATGTTTTATTCTTGTGTTTTTTTAAAATGTATTATTGTTTGCGTGAAAAAGTATTATAAACCTATTACAGTACAGTACTATATCACCAATTGTGTTAGTTGGGTACCTAGGCTAACTTGGTTGGACTTACACACACCCTCTCAGAGTGGAACTAGTTCGTATGTAGGAGGACTTAATGCATTTAAAGACTCAAGGAATTCAATCACAAGCATTTCAGAAAATTAACCTGGGAGCCAAGCAAAAAGGAAACAGCTTCCATCTGATGCCAGGGGCTCTCCACCTGAACCCTACTTTCTTTTACTTCCAGGAGGCAGGAAGAAGTCGATGAACATTAATCTTGATTTAAAAACCACTCTCACACAATAATCCCAACTAACCAGACAATCCCAGGCAAGGGAGATAGAATCACCCGTTTCTCCATTTTGCTGATCAGCCCAACCCTCTCCTATGTCCGGATAAGAAATTATCTCATGCTTTCAGACGGCTCAGTCCTAATCCAGCAACGTACGCGCCAGGATTTATGACACCAAGAGGGACAGACTCTGGACCTGAGACCCAGTGACAGACTGGAAAGCCACACTTCTGCCAGTGTCCCCTGAGCCCGCTGGTCTGTCTCCTCAAGCATGGAAAAGGAAGAGGAGAGGGTGGGTAGAGAGGGTGGGAGACCCGCGAGGAAGTCAAAGACATCACGGCCACTTGAGCAGATGCAGCAGAAGGCAAGTGTGGGCATCTCCTTGACCAATCCATGAGCAATCTGCCGGGGAACCAAGATGGGGTGAGGTGGGGTGGGGGCAGGGCAGGGGCGAGGGTGGGCCATGGGGAAGGGGGTAGTGAGGAGGGCCGTGTGTGAGAAGCTGGGGGCCCTCCCCGGGTCAGCAGCATCTGGAGCTGTTTCTCTAGCAGACAGTAAAGAACTCGATTATATCCAGTTAACTGTGCTCTAAACTGATTATGCATGTGCTGGGCTAATGGATTACATTAGCAAGAGGAAAAATAACATGCAATCAATCTCCATTTACCACAGGCCACACCAGGGCCTACAGAAAAGCTGACTCTCGAACCACCTCCAATCCCCATCCCAAATCCCAGGACTGACAAGACCCTGTGCTAGGGACCCCCTCGGTGGCGAGAGAAGTTTATCTCAGTCACATCATGGGGCAGAAAGGCCTTGAGGCAGGCACTCAAATGGTAAGGTTCCGGGTCACATCTGGGAGTGGGTAGAAGAGCTCCCCACCCCCTACAGCAGAGTCATGGGGACATTTGTTACCCAAGCTAATGAAACCAGACTAACGACCTTCGGCTCCTGACCCAGGGAATTCTGTCCTGAATGTGGGTGGAGGTCACCCCTGGCGGGTGCCAGCCATACACACTGCCTGGGCACCTCTCTTCTGAGCACTGGTCCCCGCATCTCACCCTGCATTCCAGCATCTTCATTTCTGCAACGCTGCCTTTCCTGAGCAGGAGACTCCTCCATCTTTACTAAGGAAAAAAGAGGAGAGAACTACGGCCGGGGAGGATGAGAGTCCGGGGCTAGCTGAGCAAAGCACGAAGGGTGACGCTCGAGTCGCTTCCCTCACATCCGTCCTGAACACCACCTCTACCCGATTCTCAAGGTGCGCCCAGAGGACAGGGAGTGAGGACCAGCAAGGGATGCAGTCAGCAAATCCCCCAAGTTCCAGGCCCTTTGGAAGGAAGCAAACCCAAGGCTGCTCTTACTGGAGGCCGCAGTGTGGACAGTTAATGACCACCCCACGCGTTCTATAACCTAAAAGGCAATGTTTCTCCTCAGATGGAAGAGGCCAGCTTCATGCCACCTCTAAAGGACCGCATTCAAAGCTGCATACGACCTTCTAGGGCCACACCAAGTCCTTCGTACTAATTTTTGCTCAGTTGGGTCGTTTAGAAACTTTTTTTTTTTTTCCCACGGATATCTCCATCAGGTTTTCGCGACCACACTGGCACCACCCTGTGGCCAGTGAGAACCTCTGATTTAAACTGATGGCCAGGAGCCTCTCTTTCCAAGGGTGGCACTCAGGGAAGCCAACCAGTGAGGGTCCAGCTCACGGAGAACAGGGCGGGCTCGGCTGTCTGGTGTCCAGACCCTCCCCTCCACACCGCTTGAGCCCATTCATGCCTGAGTCAGCACTCAATTCCAGAACATTCTATCCCCACCACCTTGTGCCTGCTTTCTCCTCCTTTCCTGAAAATGGTTTCTCATCCATGTAACACAGGCCTCTAGACAAGCTGAGAATGAACGACTATAAAATGAATTGCGCTTATCAGTCTCAGCAGAGGCCAATGTGGGGCCAGGATCAGGGTCTTCCTTATTTGGAGTTTCCATTTAAAATCACTGTAAGCAGAGAGGGGATTCAAGGAGCTCAGGGTGAGGGGCAACCCAGCGCACACTGGCCCACAGATGTGGGAATCGGTGTGAACGGAAAGAGAAGAGGCTGATAACAAGAGGGAGGGAAACGGAGAGACAGGGCGAGGCCGTGGAAGGGACGTGGAGGGAGGCTGGGCAGATTTATGGCGATTTGTACCTGATTGTTCATACTAAAGCCATTATGGGATGATTAGAGAAAAAGGTGAGGCTTTAAGTCCAGTGAAAATCAATAGAAACGTCTGGAGCAATTCTGCCGTGCAAGTGGAAGGACTATTACAGTATCCGAGCACCTCCTCCTCGTTACCGTCTATGGACTGAGGGGAAGAAGGAAGGGGGCAGGGAGGGGTGAGCAAGGAGGGCTGGGGTGAGCAAGGAGGGATTGGAAGGAATGAGAGGTGGAGAGGACTTAGGAGGAGGAGGAAGGCAGAAGCCCAGCAAAAAAAAAAAATACGAGGAAGAGAACAGAGGCAGAGAACACGGCCAACAGGAAAAAAGAAAAAAGCTGCCCCTCATTTGACCATGTGTTTCCCCACAGCACTCACCACCTTCTAGCCTACTGTATAATTTATTTACTTTGTCGATCACCCATCCCCCAAAAGAATGGACGCTATGGGAGGGCAGGGACTTTTTGTCTGCCTTGTGCATGGATGCAGGCTCAGAACAGGCCTGGGTTATGGGAGGGGTTCAATGTGTATCTCCTGAATGAATGAATGAATGAATGAACAAATAAACAAAGCACCCCAGGGGGCATTCAGGGAGCAGAGGCTAAAAACAGGGGGGGGAAAACCAGACGGAAAAGGAGAACAGAAAGCCTACAGAGAAACATGTGAGCACAAAGGTAAAGGGGGAACTAGGGAAATGGCAATTGTGAGTTAGGAAAGAAGTCAGTTCTAAGGAAGGTAGGTGGAACAATGCATAGTACTGGGCTGCTATAATACAACCTGGCCCCTGAGTGAGGCACCCCGCAGAGAGATCCTTCAGTTCCCAGCTGAAGCCCTCCACCGTGTCACCAGCTCCCCTCCCAATGCCAGGGCACCAGCCAGCCACCAGTCCCTCCAGTTAATGGCATCAAGTGTCCGTCTGCCCCCAGCCTGCTGGTCACCCGGGGGATCTGCTCCACTCCTTCCAGAGACAGTCCGGGGCTTACCTTGTACAGCTTCAGGCTGGCCTCGTGCCTGGAGTTGACTGTGTGCAGCCGCAGCTTCTCCAAGCTGTTGGTGTAGTAGTCGCAGGCGTTGCACTTGAGGTGGACGGGGTTGCCGATGGCCACGCACTTGAGCCGCCACTCGTTGGCCTTGCCACCCTCCTTGATGTGGGCCACCAGCTGGTACTTCTGCACGTGCTTGTCCGTCTTGCAGTGCAGCTGGAAGTTGGCCTTGAGCTGGGTGTTGTAGCGGCAGAGCTTGCACTGGTACGAGTCCCCCATCACCGCCTTCCACTCCTCCTCCGGGAGGCTGCGCTCCACATTCATGTGCAGCCCCAGCAGGTCCAGGGTGTCCGTAGTGAACTTGTTGCAGACGGCGCACTGGAAGAGCTTGAGCGACGGGTCGTTGGTCTGGATGAAGCTCTCGCCCAGGTTCATCAGCTCCTCCGACACCAGCTGCCCGCCCCCGAGCCGCATGTCTAGGGGGATTTCACCGCCCACTGCGGGGAAAGAGAAGGGAGAGAATTAGAGGCCGGGCTCGCAGTGTTCCTACCTGAGGCACTGCCCACCCTCCACCATCCCTGAGCCAGGTTCCAGCAGAGAAAAGATCACATCTCAAGCATCACAGCGTGCTATCCACTGGGAAAATTTACAACGAAAATCAGCTTGATGTGGTCAGATCTCTCTCATGGACATTCTGAAATTCGTGGAAGGTTGTGTTGTTACGTTTGTTTTCTTCCCTTTGTAAAAGAATGCCTAGAAGAAGGTAGGAACCATATAATCTCTTGAATGTTTGAATTCAGCTCCTCACTCAGATCCCAGAAAAGACAGACATAAAAGCATCACTCACTGGACGTAGGAGAATCTGAGGCTTTAGGCCTCAAACTGAGTCACAGCTGCATTCTAAGACCCCAAGCCTTCACGGCAAATCAGAACTGGGCTGAGCAGCAGCGCTGCCCAGCAGAACTTTTTGTGAAGAGGGAAACTCTGGGTATCTGGACTGTCCAATGTGAAAGTCACTAGTCACGTGTGGCTATGGGGCACCTGACACGTGGCTAGGATAGAGCTGGGGAGCTGCATTTTTCATTTTTACTTCATCTACAGTTAGGTCAGTGGCTACCGTAGTGGACAGCGCGGCTCTAAATCTGAGATTTCCAGAATGATCTCCTTATTCCTCACCACACCTGCCTGTCAGAGGCGCTGGCTCCTCCCACATCTCCCCATGAGTACAATCATTTCTTGTCCATGAGCCCCCACACGGCGTGGAATGGAAGTCTACTCTGGGACCTGTCATGTTCCCCTCTGGCATTATCTCAGCCATTCAATACAGGTGCAGCCTCTTTAGGACAAGGATCCAATCTTCTCCTTGCTGAACCTCTAGAGGGTATCCAGCTCTCCACACAGGGGCCCAAACATCTGCCATGCCAGTCAGGGTACAGAGCAGCAAAAATGTTACAGGTTTAGCAAGCTGGGTGGAGATAAGCAGTGAAACGCAAAGGTCAGCTCACAGCCCTGGAAAATCGGGGTCTGAGACGGCTCTGCTCCTCCCTCTCCAGCCCGGCTTTCTCAGTCCATCATGGCCCTGCATAAACCAAGGGCTGGCTCTCACTCACCAACGGTAAGTTAATACTGTGAGCTCTTATTTCTGTCATGAGAAAGGCTTGGAAAGAGCAGCCTTCCCTCCGTTACCTAGAAGCCTATAGTCGAGCAGAATGCCGAGCGTCGGCTTCTATTTTTTGCTTCTCCCCTAAACACATACACGCTCAAGCTATGTCTCCCGGTGCCACTCCCCAACTGATATTTAAACCTGACCTTTCACATGTGGTTGGGCTGAAGGTTTTTTGTTTTTGTTTTTAATGACTGATTAGAATCCAACGTAATAGCTAATCAAAGAAAAGATGTTACTATTTAAAAAATTTTTTTTCTTATTTCTGCTGTACGAGGTACTCTGAGTGAGGAGCTCAGTCCAGGCTTGACTGAGCAGAGTGGCTGGATTTGAAGCCTGCGGACAGTCTAGCAAGCCACAGAAATCTTTTGCATACACGTGCCAGAAGACTCTGGAAGCTTTCTGCCTGTCTTCTCTCTTGCCATCTCCCCTGGTGAGAGGAGCCATAGCTATGACATTCTTCTTAGGACAAGAGAGAAAAAGAGATGGGGGGAAAAAAGCCTAAAAGCTCCATCCCTTAATAGGGATGCAGGCCAGGCAGCAACCACAAAACACATTCGATGTTCAGTGAAAGCAGAAACTGCCTGGAGGGTAAGACAAGGAGCAAACATATATTTGTTTCTGATGCCGACCACCTGAAGCATCAAATCTTCTTCAGTTTTAAAATTTAACCTCAACACATCAATACCACTCCAAAGAGAAATTCAGCTGTCACTTGCTGGGTGCCTGAGTGAAAGTGAGAAGTCCTTGGCACACGCAAATGAAATAAGTCCCTGTTGCCATCCCAAGCTCTTAAAGTGAAATGCAAATCCAAGACAGAAGCAGAGAAGCAGTGAAATGGGGGTGATGGGCAAGCCAAAACTCCCTCTGAGAACTATACCCTGGAGAACCACACACAGGGCTTGTGCTCCCACACATCCACTGGGCTGGAAGGAACAAATTCAGTCCCCAAGAAGTGGAGGAACCTCACCCAATTCACAGGCGGGTCAGGTGTTGAGGGAGAGAGCGCGCACTGAGAACTTAGCTGGTGCCTACTCTTGAGTCACGTCAGATGGATGGTCTTGAAGAGGACCCCATCTGCCCCCACATTTAACTTTAAAGCTGGAGACTGACACCCTGGCACAGAGTTCTGCCCTGAGCACATCCTCAGAGAGACACAGGGATTAAAAGACACCACTTACAATCAAAAGCAGAATCAGAGGAGTTCTTAAACCTGGTGCAAATGTCCCATGGCCAGCTGGCTACTTAGGAAACAGAGGTGCCTTGGCAAGCCACCCATTTCTCCATGCTGTGCTAAACTATAATCCAGACAGATGTCTGGAAGGATGGTCATCTGGACTCAAGCCTAACATCTCACCTACAGATGGAGGCAAATTCAAGCAGACCAGATCAATGATGCCGAGCTTTTCCTTGACAGTGTCTAGAACGCACACGTCCCCAGGATCAGTGGAGGTTCCATCAAAGGGAGGAAGAGAACACTGACTTTGTGAGGAGGAGTGCAGTTCACAACTGCTACTTCCCCTGCAGAGCCCAGTAATGCCTAGTAACGCCCACAGCCTTCTCCTAGCGCGCCTAAGGACCAATCAGCTGGGCTGCACACGGAACTGAAAGCTACGCTCTGTTTCCTACGCTGCCTTATGCTGAGGTCCCGCGACTGAAATAACAGGTCCGGGTGGACACATTCTATCACTCCCACAGGCACGCAGGCTTCTGGCATCAAGTATTTTTGTGACTCTCACCCTCATCTCAACAGTGCTTGTGGCTTAAGGCAGGCATGGGAGGTGTTCAGGGACTCACCTCGATTGCCAAGCAGTGATGCTGGAAATTCAAGGGCCCTCCGTGACTACCTGGATAAGGTCTTTAGAAGGAAGAACACTATTCTCTTTAAGAAATAAAGTCTGGATCTTCTATGTATGTGCAGAACTCAAGGATCCGTTTCGTCATCTTTCGCATCTGCCCTCTGCTCATGATGTACAGTGTCCCGCAGATTCACAGACAGTGGGTGCTAAAAGCAAACCATTTATCTACCACTCAATTCAAGCCTCAGTCAGAATTACTGGTTTTCAAGGTAATTAAAAAGTCTTCACTTTGACCCAGTATGAACCCATACATTTTCTGTGTCTTCGTTCCACTTACATTATATTTGATTTACTCCAAGACCTGCTTCCCCAAGATTCTAAATCTCCAGATGAAGAAAACCCCAACCGCCGTAGGCTTTAAAAGCAGTACAATCTTTGTGAGTACCAATGCCACTCATAGGTGTGCAACCCCCATGGTCACTCTTTGGACAAACAGAATGACTGATCCCTGTGCATCCGTGAGTGACCAGTGGGTAAAACATCTTCAAACTGCTTGGTAAGAAAGGATCAACCAGTCAATGTTCCAAAACGGAGAAGAAGATTAAAGTTGCCAGAATTCAAATTTAACTGCATGGCAGGAAAAACAAATTAAATGCCGTGAAATATAACTCATCAGCAGCAATTAGCACTGAAAGACCACACAAATAAAGATGTGCCCGCTGGGGAGGTTCAGCCCTCTGTGTGAACCTGAGCCATTCTAGGATAAAGGTGCTTGTTCATGCTTTGTTGCCGAGAACGACTTACTCCCATGTCATTAAGGGGGTCCTGTGTCATTCAGGACGTTGCTGCTGGTCTCAAGAGGTTAGCTGGGTCAGGGAACAGAGACCACGCTTGTGTAGTTAGGGCAGGCAGGGCCTGACCACCACACTGGTGCTCATGAAACTGGTTTGTACATTTGCTCGCTATAGAAGCTCTTCCCTAGAAGTGGTCACAGTTCTTTTTAGATGAAGAGTCGTGGCTTTTGGCATCTAAATCCTGTCCTCTTGGTCCCATTCTGGCTCAACGAAGCCAACGGGTGAGACGGTTTTCCAACAGGAAGCCATGTACTCCATGGCAACAAAGGCTCCGTTAACCAGGACCTGATACTAAAATCAGGCTTTCTTTAATGTGCAATTTTAGAACTTATGTATTACTCATCTATCACATCACTCCTCACGGCGCCCCCCAGGTCAACCGATTCCCAACTATACTAATCACTGGCAACTCATGCAAGGTAATAAAAAGAACCCGCCTCTTTAAAGCATCAAGATCCCAGGAACAACGCTGGAGAACTTTGGAAGACATATCTGGGTGGCTCCTGGTCTGCTCACAATCAGACCTGGCTTATTTAAATAAGTTACACCACAGTCCTCAGATCCTCTTTCAGAGGTGACCGTCCCTACTGAAAACTACAGCGATACTTTCCTGCACATCTCAATAATTGTTTAACGAACCCGAAAGTCGAGAGGAAATGTAGCGATTTTTCAAATCAAGAAAGGGACAGATAAAGGGGGGGATGGGAACAGGAAGGAAAGTTGACCCAGAGCCAAATACTAGAGGAAACACTCAAACTTCACTACACCTCCGTGGAGCTGGAGGGCACCTGGGTCTCATATTGAACCCAAACCACTGTCCATGGGCTCAACACAAGAGTTCAGGGGATTCTAGAGAAAAAAAAGAAGGGACGACTGGATGCTCGAGCAGAGTGCAGAACGACTCTCAAGAGAGCAAAGGTTCATGAGATCCACGGGACTCAACAGAGTCAACGGGGACCGTGGCCTGCGCGCGTGTCCTCCCCGGTTTGACTCCCATCGCTCAGGACAGACACACACGGGGCAGCCTCACCTAGAGCAGGCGTCATGGCGGCCACGGGCCCGGCGGGGTCCAGCTGGAATCCGCTCATCACGAACGGGGCGTCCGGGGCCGTGCTGTCCACCTTCAGGTTGGGCAGGTTGACGTTCTGGGCCAGGTAGTACTGGTAGAGCTCAGCCTCGGCCGGGGAGGGCAGGCCGCCCAGGCCCAGGTGGCGGCTGTGCTGCATCTGCGTCATGTTCTGCTGCAGCAGCATCATGTTGTGCATGTGCTTCTCGCTCGTCATGTGGATGCGCAGGTTCCGGGCCACGTTGGTCTCGTAGTCGCACACCTCACACCGCCAGGTGGGCTTGGTTTTTGGTTTGGTGGGCGAGGGGGCCCCACAGGAGCTGCCCATGTTGGCCGCGGCAGCGGCCGCTGCAGCTGCGGCTGCCGCCGCCCCGGCCGTGTGGCTGAACACCTGCTCCCCCCCGCCATTCTGCAGGTTCTGCATGTTGTTGAGATGCTTGTCAGACTGCATATGGATACTGAGGTTGCCTTTGGTCGTTGTGGAGTAGTTACACACCTCGCAGCGGAAAGGCTTGTAACCGCACGTGTAGCTCTCGCCTCGTGCCAGCCGGGGGTGGGGCTGCCCGCTCTTGCAGTAGACGCAGGAGCCCCCCGGCTCCGGGTGCTTCTCCTTCATGTGCGCCTCCAGCGTCTGCTGGTACTTGTAGTGCCAGTTGCACTTGGGGCACTTGAGTGTCTTGCACGAGTTGCGAGAATGCATCATGGTCATGTGGCCGCCCAGCGAGCGGGAGGAGCCCAGGACCGTGTCGCATTTGGGGCACTCCACGCCGCTCCCCGAGGGGCACTCCCCCACCCCGAGCTCGCAGAGGGAGCCAGCGTGCTGGTGATGGGGGACGAAGCCCCCCTCGTCCCCCTCTGTGCTTTCATTTGGTTCTGGTGCTGTGGCATTGTCTTTATTGGCACTTTCATCAGCAAAGTCCAGCCTCCTGCCGCCCTCTGCCACGTTGGCCCTGACGCCCTCACTGTTAAAGCTTAAACGATTCCTCCTGTTCGCACCATCAAAGACAACAAAGGAAGAAGCGGAATTAGAACTAGTAGAAGCTGCGCCCCTCGACAGGGTCTGGAGCACATTAGGCATTAAGGGGGAGTTAGAAATGCTTTGGTTTGAGAGAGCAAGGTCCTTTTTGCTGCTACTACCTGCCGCGGCCCCAGACTCCTCAGGGGGCCTGTCCTCCAGCTCGTCGTCCAGCTCGCTTGGAAAGAGTCCTTTGCAGCCCTCCTCCTCCTCTTCTTCCTCCTCATCTTCCTCCTCCTCTTCCTCTTCCTCCGCCTCCTCTTCCTCCTCCTCCTCCTCCGCCTCCTCCTCGGCGGGCTCTGCCTTCTCCGAGAAGCAGTCCGGATCACCCACTTCTTGCTTCTCTCCTTCTGCTGCCCCAGAGTCCTTGCCCTCTGAGGATTTGGTAGGACTGGAGGCCAGAGGCCCCAGGGGGACTGAGGTAATGGGGGTCTTCAGGACGGAGCTGGTGAGCCCGCCAAGGTTCAGGAGGGTGCTGGGGGTCAGGAGACCCGCCTGGGGCTGCTCGGGGCCCGCGGTGGGGCCGGCGGGGAGAGCCTCCTCCCCTTCCATTCGAATGCCACTGAATTTCCCATAAAAACTGTGTCCGGGGCCTATGAGGTTAGCGGTGGAAACTAAAGGGAGTTGAAAGTTTTTGTTTTTTGGTTCCAGAAAACTTACAAGGGGTTCCTTGTCTTTGCCGATCCCTTGGATGATGGCGGAGATGTTCTTATTGCTAAGAATCTTCCGCTCCTCTTCACTCAGGGTCATTCGATGGTCGTGCACCGCGTGGGTCACAAACGAACGGACGTACCCGAAGGAGAGCTTGCACAGGAAACACATCAGGATGGGCTTCCTCTTGCCGTAGAGCACGAAGCCATCGAATTTGGACAGGTCCACGTTGTTGGGAGCATCTTTGGATACGCAGGAGCTTTTGGCAGAGCCGTCGCTGTTTAGGTAATCCTTGCTGCTTTTGTGTCGCACGTCGAATACGCGGAAGCTGTGCAGGACGGGGCTGAGCCCCGCCAGGGCTGAGGTATTCGGGAAAGCCTGGTCTGGGCCCTCAAACCACTTCCCGAAGGATGAGGCTATGTGGAAAGTGTTGATGATCTGGGGGTAGACGGGTGCCGCACAGGAAGGGTCCCCTTGCTTGCCCCCCGAGGCGGCGGCGGCGGAGGGGAGAGAGTTCAGGAAGAGCGACGGCAGAGGCCCGCCGCCGCCCACGCCCCCGCCCTGGGTCAGCTGGCTCAGACTCTCGACGATGTACGCCGAGCCGTCGGGCTGGAACACGATCTCCCCGGCCAGGTTCTCCACGTCGCTCTCCTCGTCCCCCTCCTCGCTGCTGTCGCTGCCGCTCTCCTCCCGCGGGGGCGGGGGCGGCGGCGGCGGCGGGGGGCGCGCGCCGGGGCAGTGGTGCTCCATGTAGGTCTGCAGGCTGGCGAAGGAGGCCGAGCACTCGTTGCAGCTGACCTCCTTGCCGGCGGTGGCGGCGGCGGGCTCGGCGGCGGGCCCGGCCGGGGCGGTGCTCTCCGCGAGGCGCTCATTGAAGGGGGCCCTCAGGCCGTCCAGGGGCCCGTGGCTCTCGCTTGTGGGCTGCTCCATGCTACTGGGTTTGTCGGGGAGGTGGGTGCTGTTGAGTTCAGTCCATTGCTGGTGCTGAGGGATACCGCACCCATTGTCCTTCCCCGAGACGACAGGCGAGTCACAGCCTTCCATGGTAAGGCCTGCGTGGAGCTTTCATTGCACCCAGTACGGATCGGACCTGAAGGGCAGAGGCAAGGGGGAGAGGAGGGAGAGAAGGGGGAAGAGAGAGAGAAAGGAAAGAGGTTAGGAGGGCCGAGGCTGAGGTCCTGCACAGAGCACTCTGCCCTGGCAGGCTTCTGTCTTCCACACCCACAACAGAGACAGCAGGGCAGCAGTGACCCCGGCCGTCGCCCCACCCCGTCCAGGCTTAGCGGGCGGGCGGTACCCCTGGGTGTCACAGGAGGAGGGGGGTGTCGGGGAAAGGGGCGTCAGGAGAAGCCCTTTCTGTCTTCAGACTGTCAGCTGCTGCACCCCTGGAGACCAGTTTGAGTTTGAGATCTTTGCAAGCACAGCGTTAGAGTCAGGGCCCGGCGATCAGGCAGGGATCAGGAGGAGGCTTGTTTTCAACTTTCCGGGACACAGAACGGTGGTCCCACCACATTCAGAGGGCAACACAAAGCCACCCCTGTTGCCCACACTGTCTGTGGGCCAGGGGAACACCTGGGACAGAGAGACAGGAGAAAGACAACTTTGCAGCCCTAGAGAAAGGATGATGAACCTGGGTGGGGACATGCCGTTTGATTTAGAACCGAAGTTGTGCCCTTGCTCTTACTGACCACACTTTTAGTTTGAGAAATTCACGGAGAAGTGTTTGAGGGCGCAAGGGTCAAGGGCATGTGTGCAGGCCTGGGCAAGCTCTGTGAAGCCCCTCAAAGGCCCCATGGCTGCAGTCACCCTGTCCCAGTCTTGAAAACACTGTCTCATTTTACAAGTAGTAAAACTTGAGGCCCTAGATCTAAGAAATGACTCCAATGCCACTGGGATGCTGAGAAAGGTGGTGTTCTCAATTCCTATCTCCTCCCCACAACCCACAGAACACACTTGCTTGTGACTCAGCTGGCTTCAGACTCAAAATACAGAGATGCAAAACATGAGCGGGATGTTTCTAGGAAGATCCACCCAGACTCTCAGTGGGCTGAGTCCGCCGCCTGCAGGGAGGATCTCGCCCTGCCTGGATGGAGCGCGTTCACCACTGACTAGGGGGGTTCTGCTGTCAAGGATCTCACAGCGAGCCGAGATGGCAGCTGGGCTCCGCCAGCCCCAGTTCCACACCTGCCTCTTACTTATTAGTCGTTACCCAAGCAGCTGTCCTTCAGCCCTGGGGCTTTTCCGTTTCCGACTCCAAAGTGCCACTGAGCTCAATCTGCCCTCTGAGACCTCATGTCCCTGGGGAGGGAGACATTAGATCGCTTGCCTCTGCTCTGCTCCTGTGGCAACAATATCACAGGAGCGTTTCTTCTGTCCGGCCCCGCTCCTACAGGAGACTCAGCGCCTCGCAAGGTTTTCAAGAGTGCTCGCTGTGAATCCCAGGCCACCCTCCCTGCCACGCCTCCTTCCTGGAGAACACTTGGCTGCTTCTCCACCCACCATCTCATTCACACACAGCATGAAGATTTTGGCTAGGTTTGTTCCCCCCAACCCCCGCCTCCATCTTCCCATTCTTTTTTTCATTGCTTGATTCTCGACTGCACAGTGAACCAAGAGCTCCCTCTCGGGAAAAGATGGGGAAAGCAGGTTTACCAGAAGTTTCAGGAGAAACAACTTTTTGGAAGAACGTGTCATATTTTGTTTGTTAACACACAAGCACGCGCATGCACACACACCAGCTCTTAGCTTATAACCTCAAATTCCACTACAACAAAGTTTCGTGTGCCTTAGAAAAGATATATTGATTTTAAACAAACACAACTACACTAAACCAAACCAAACAGCAAATGCGATAAGACATCCTCATAAGGCTCAGTTGGGATACAGGTGAGAATCCAAGGTGGCTCTTCCCTAAGGACGTGTGTGATTGGCTGGATGATATCTGATTGACAGCTTGGGCCAAAAAGGTTGGCAGGCCTGAAGAGGCGGGAGGGTTAACAGCCCGATTGTAAAATCAATGTCATAAATGCTTGGTAAGTTACAGGAACATGCGGGAAGGGGAGGCCACGATTGATAAAGGAGAACAGCTTTGATGCTTCACCAGGGACTTGTGTATTGACAGCAAAGCCAATCTCTTCTCCAGCCTGGACTGGGCTGAGAAACCTGCAAAGCGTTTACCAATTAATTGGTGGGCTTTTCTTGCTCTGCTCTCTTCTTCCTCCTCCTCCTCCACAAATCATCTGGTTAAGGGACTGGGACTTTTAAAAAGTCACCCAACTTTGTTTTCTATTCCTCAGCAAAAGATGTCAAGAAAAGATGACCTTGTGGGCAAAGACAGATATCCTGTGGCAGTGACACTTGCCCCATGAGGGGGCACATGTAGGGGACCCCTCATTCGCAAGGGGGCAACAGCCCACTGAGATGCTGATGGGAAAGACGGAGCCTGCTCGGGATCCCAAGCACCTGCTCTGGGCTTCCTGTCAGTGCCTGCTGGCCAGGGTAAGCAGGCAGCTCTTGCCACCTTGCTAAGCCAAGTGTGGTTCGGGGCCAAAGAGCCTGTCTTCAGCAGGGAGCCTGTGAAAAATGTAGGCTCTCAGCCCTACCCCAGATCAGAATCTGCATTTTTAATACCATCCCCAGGGGCTGTGCATTACTGAAGCTTGAATGAGACACTCTGCTTTATGACAGATCACTGCTCCTCTGCGCTTGGAGCCTATGCTGCCAGGTAACCAGGCAGGGTCAATCTTGGGCTCACTCACCAGTCCCTGGGAGGTGCAGGGATGGGTTGGGGGGAGAAGGGGACCAGAGCACAGAGATGCAGGAATCTCTTAACGCTGCCCCACCTTTGGGCCCCAGGATCTGAGGCCTTCTCCCACTGGGCCAGCAGTTCCTTTCGCTCTGTTTATCAGCCAGTCAATAAGAAAAAGGTAGTTCTTACTTAAGGAGACAGAAGTCAACTCGAGGTCGATCAGCACTCTGTCTGTAAACATGGTTTCCCGTAAAATCAATGATCTTCAGTTATAGAGGGCAGCCTGGGAACCCAGCGGGTCCCTGTGCTCTTATAGGCGGCCCCCCATCCAGCTCTGCACCCCTTCCTCATCCTTCGGTATGGCTGGGGCTGGCTCACACACCATAAACCCTCACCCCTTCTGGCTGCCTGCTCCTCTCCAGCCATCTGCACCCTCGAATCCCCTTTAAACACAAGACCGCCAGTGTTGGACTCAGCATGGGTGGTTCTTTTTTTTTCTTGGTGGTGGTGGTTTTAAGAATTTAGTTAGATTTCAACAGAGCACATCCTCTTCAGTAAGAGAGTTAAAGGGAGGGACCTAGCACTCGCACTCTCTCTGCTGAGCACCTTCCTCTGCCATTTGAGAAGTCCTCTTGTGGAGAAAAGTTCTAACATTTTCATCAGGAACCCCTCCCCCATTCTTGGTCCTCTCACTGTTACAGTTTCCTCAAACCTACCTGTAAAACCTCTGCATTTTTGCCAGTCTCAGTCTTTTATTTTTTAAAGACGGTTAAAAAATGGTAAGACTCCACCCTGTTATCCCGGGGGCCCCCCATTAACAAAGTCATCCATCTCCCTCTTTCAACTGAGAAGACGTGATGTGACAGCTTTATCACTCTCCCTTAAGGAGACAGGCCAGGGCTCCATGCAACAGTTACAGGGAAGCTGGTGAAGTTACAGGGGGTGCAGCTATGAGGAAGGGGAGGGGGCTCTGCTGTTGCTCCAGCTCCTGGAGAATTAAACACCAACAGTCGCACTGTGTAATTTTAAATTGTTAATTGGCACAGGGTTAATTAGGCGGTCCTTTCACAAAAGGCTGTCTGGCAGAAAACCAAGAAAAGAAACAAAGGGGGAAAGAAAAGAAAAACAGAGAGAGAGAGAGATGGGAGAAACTGTTGCCTCTGTGAATAACCCATGCAGCATCACCAGAGAGAAGTGAATGGGCGGGCTCCTGGGGGTTCCCTGCTCTGCTGGAGGGGGACTTCAGTGAGCACCACCTTCCTGAAAGCGATTTGGCAGTGGGTGTCAAAAACCTCAAAAATGCACGTGCCCTTTGACTCAGCAATTCCCCTGTTTCAGGAAACAATCCAAGATACGCAGAGATAGAAGATTATTCATCACAATGTTTGTAACAGGAAAAAAAAAGATGGCAATAATCTGGAGAAACAAGGTATTTTCTAAATTACAGTGCATAGCATTCCATAGGATGGTATAAAATATCACTTTTAAAAGAAACTATGTACAGGGGTGGGTGGGAAATGATCACACAGGATGCTGAGTGAACAAAGCCTAATTAGGTTCTGCATGTGGAAATCCGTGAGATTTATGCAAAAAAATTTTACAGAGGTAATTGCTAGGGGATGAGGTTATAGGCGACCTCATGTCCTACTCTGTGCCTTTTTTCCCAAAGCTTTTTAAAAATGAAAACCATCTGAAGGGAAGCCATCACTTCTTGAGTGTGGCATCATGGTAAGGCCTGTGGGCCCAACACCACCTGGACGCTTAGAACATTCCAGAAGATGGGTGCTATTTTTAGCCCCATGTTGAGGCTGGGAAAACTCAGGTCGCTTGACCTAAATGACAAATGACATAATGTTTGTCAAATAACAAATGAAAGCCTAAATGACAAAACCATAATCTTGCTGTAGAGCCTGTGTTCTTAGCCATTCTACTATGTTTTCTTGTCTTTTTTTTTTAGTTATTTCTCTTTTTTTTCTGCCCCACCATGTGGCATTCGGAATCTTAGTTCCCCATCCAGGGATCTAACCTGTACCCCTTGCATTGGGAGTGCAAAGTTTAACCACTGGACCACCGGTGAAGTCCCATCTTCTCTGTTTTACTTTAATATCTATTTCTCAAAGAGAACTTCAGCACATCTGACAGTCGCATTCAATCTTTAGGTACCAGGGTCTGTTCCAAGATCATGGGCTATCAGGATGACTGTGGAAAGGAACACTACCAGTTCACAGACACATTTCTCCCTCCTTTTTTTTTTTTTTTAAACTTGGGAATGATAGAGGAGATGAGAGTTCAAAATGCACTCTCCTACTTGGATATCTTCACACAGGAAAGAAGGGATAAAAGGCCCATTATCTTGACTTCTTTCAAGGAAAAAAAAAAAGGCAGTTCCAGAAACTATAGATCAAAAAATGTATTCATCCATTAACTCAGCATTTACTGTCCACCTATTATATGTCAGATACTCAGAGAATCAACAATAGGAATCAGCTTACATTCTTGTGGGGAAAGACCGCAAACAAATAAATATAATGTTAAATGGCGAAAAAGCACTCAGAAGTAATATAAAACAAGAGAAAGGAGAGGAAGATGTGTATCATCATTTTGGATAAAGTATATATATTAAGTTTAAAAGGATGTGTTATAGACTATATACTGCAAGTTCCTCACAGTTTTAGAAGAAGAGTCAACAGTTGTTGAATAGCATCTGGGGGACAAAAGGTCCTGAGGACTCAGCAATTAGCTGTAGGTTCAGTAAGAAAATTCACATAAAATAAACTGGAGAATAGCTTCACTTAGACTCAACGATCTGAGAAACGCAGTAGAGGGTCCTTTTTGATTTTAATAATGTATCCCAAAGTTTATCATTTCTGTGTATCTAGGGGATGAAATGTCTTTCAGATAATAAAGTCTGCCCGCTCTTATAGCTGGAAGATGTTATTACCTAAAGTACCCACTCAAAGGTCAATGTGTCTAGGGACATGCCTTAAAGTCCTGCCTTATCCCTGGTTCCCTTCACTTAAATCGACAACTTTAGGGGTGGACGAGACCAAGCACATACATCAATTGAGGGGACTAACATGCTAAATGGTGGAATCAAGACTTTTTTAAAACAAATCTCGGTAAGTTGGAACAACAGGCTGAAACAAACAAGATGAAATTTTGAAAAGAGAAATAGGAAGACTTGTATTTAAGTTCAAGCAAGCAGTAAAACCAACAGGGAATTAAAGGGACTTGGATTAACAGGAGTTCATGCAAAAAACAAAAAAACATACCTGGAGGTGTTCCTTCACTACAAATTCAGCAGCAGCCTAAAGCTGACACAGTGGCCAAAGATGTAGATGCGGCCTCTGGGCTACAGGGGTGCCTCTATCTGTTCCAACTGAGCAGAATCACAGCCCTCTCGTTTTCTCTAACTGCATGAAGAATGTTATGAGCCATGTGGGGGAATCTGGTAAGAGGTGTACTGACTAATGAATGGCTGACCATGATCAGCTCAAGAGCAAAAAAAAAAAATCAAGGTTCCCATTGCAGGGCAAGACAACCATCTTCAACCATGCGAAGCCCTGCCTGCCACATACAATGAGGATTAGTTCCATGTCTTCTACTGAGCTTTAGGGTTTAACTAGGAGTAAATGAGGGGTGATTTATTTAAAAAATAGAGTTCAATTCAATATAAACAAAAATCTTTCTCTGGATTAATTAGAGTTCCCAAGTGGAATGCTGACCCTGGTTTCATGCGTGGAGAAGGGCATTTTGCTATAGCCAGAAGGTTCCACATCAGGCAGCCTCTTGGGTCATTTGAAAGGTGAAGATTCTACTCATTCCTGGTGACCCACTGGGTTATTCAGTCAGCTTTATCAGCTTTAACCTCCTCCTCTGTGATCCTAGTTTTGCATATGGTGACACACTGCAATTCTAGAGTTATCACAATGCTGTAATGATATGTTGACTTGTCTATTTCTGCCATGAGGCTATGAGCAGTTGGAGAGCAAGATCCCTGTCTCATTTATCTCTGTATCTTTCACATCCACAATGTAACAGGTGCTTAATAAAACCATGGGGGAAATTAATGTATTGGGAGAAATGATAACACTTTGAGAGAGGAAAAAAATAAATGATCCCTGGATACACTCCTTCTTTTCCTCTAAACTGAAGAAATGTCTGGCGCAACCCTCCTCCTCTAAATGGAAGCAGGTCTCCTTGGAGAGCCGGCCAATTTTTGGGCTGGGGCAGGGAGCGCGCAAGATGAGTGTGGAGCACCTCTCTGAGGCAGGACATAAGGAAGTGCTCTAGGATTGAATGAAGAGTGTGCCCAAAGGCTCAGGAGCATCTGCAGGGGCTCTCACTGCCCGAGCTTGGGACAATTTCAGCAAGAAAGTTACATGAGAGTAAAGGATTACAACCCAATATATAAAATTAGAATCCATGATTCCATACTTTGGTAATTTTTTTTTTTTTTAATGTGGCAGAAAGCAGAGTTCTTGCTTAGGGTGGAAATCCCACTAACAAATACAGAGGGAATGATAAAGTTAGAACAATACCATCTGGTAACCATCATCATAGTAGTAACCCATTCAGTAAAGAATCAATGAATACGAAAAGCAGTGGGTGAAAGTTTGAGTAGTTACAGGAATATTTACAGTCTCAAAGAATCTCCCCACAAGACACTTATTAATTACAGAAGGAAAAAACAGTGACTTTACACTGGAGAAGCCTGGCAGCACCACCTGCCTTCATCACGTGGTCGAAGTGAGGCTCACCAAGAATGAGACGAGTAGCCATCCTGTGCCTCCTGAGAGGATGCACTAAGAAGAACGTGACATCTCTTCTGTGACATGCCTGCCGAAAATGCAAAACCCAAGTCTAATCATGAGAGAACAGCAGGCAAATCCAAACCGGGGACAGTCTAATGGCCTAGGCTCTTCAGAAATGTCAGTGTCAGGAGGCAGAAAGACACACTGTTTCAGATTAAAGAGTTAGACTAAAGAGACGTGACCAATGAACAAAACACAGAATCTGGACTTTTCCCAAATAAAGGGCATGGTTGGGACAACTTTGCAAAATCTGATTAAGGTCTGTAGATTGGGAAATAGTGGTAGATGAATGTTAGTTACTAATTTTGATAACTGCAGTGTGGTTATATAAAAGAGTATCTTTGTTTTTAAGAAATAGGCACAGGTCCATTTAGAGGTAATGGAGAAGGAAATGGCAACCCACTCCAGTGTTCTTGCCTGGAGAATCCCAGGGACAGGGGAGCCTGGTGGGCTGCCATCTATGGGGTCGCACAGAGTCGGACACGACTGAAGCAACTTAGCAGCAGGGCATGCTGTCTCCATTTTCGAACTGCTTAGCAAATACATGTTTGAGAGCGTGTCTCTGTGCAAACATGCATGACGACAAACACACAGAAGGGAGAAAATGGTATTAATAACATGGGAGAGGACTGGATGAAATATATGTGAGAATTCTCTATTCTATCTTTATAACTTTCTTGTACATCTGAAATTACGTTAAATGAAAAAGAAAAAAAAATTGTCCAGTGTGGGAACTCTATGTGTTGAATCTCCCCAAAATACTGACAAACAGCCAACCCAGCCTGATCATCCACCCTTATCTTCATTTGAAATCCATTCCTGGCACAGCTTCATGACAGGAGGGAGGCTTCGACGGGGAGGTGCAGACAGATAGAGAAAACTGGTCTTCCCTTTCTTCACCCAAAAGGTTCTAGCTAGAACTCCCTGGTTGGAGAAGACAAATGGCCATTCTAATTCAGGCAGGATTTCAAGTAACACATGCTGAAACCTATTTACTGAGGCATCCTGATTCAAGACAGATTTCCCTAACCTGGTGAAGAGCAATTCTAAATATAATGGTAAGGATAGCCACCACGGAAAGCAAGAAATCCAGCAACCTACAGAGAGTGGGTATCGCTTAACACAGACTACAACATGTTAGCAAGATACACAATGATGAATAAACTATCCCCACGGTCTAAGAAAAAAAAAAAAAAGAGCGAGCACCAAGGGTAACCTAGGTTTGGAGATAAGTAGAAACCACATTCAAGGGGCAAAGAAATAATACCCTCAACTGTTTAGCCTGGAATCCACTGAAGAATCATATCCAATTCCATTCTGTGCTTTACACAACAGTATTTGTATATTGCTGCTGCGTGTAAGTCAGTAAGTGTTAAACCATAAATAGGCGAGATTCCATCCTCTTGGTAGCTATTTCCCTGTAGCCTTGAGAATCATTCTGTAACTATGGCGAGATCAGGGAACACACACGTGCTGGAACAGGTCTCCTGTGTTGCAAGAGGACCACTGCCCGGAAGGCCCAGAAAATCGTCCAGGCCCTGGGCTTCATGTTTGCTAATAACTGCATCTGTGCTCTTTCCAGCGTGAACATAAATCAGCCTAGAAGTGAAAACTGCTAGCTCAGTCCATTCTGCAGGGAATCCACAACTACCGCGATATTCTGGCTCTGACAGAGTCATGCAGGGGAGGAGGAGAGAGTCCCGAGATCCGCAGCAGAGCCAGGTCTAACAGGCCAGGCTGTGGGTGTCTGGAGAGAGGAGCTGGTATTTACTGGAACAGATTTGTTACTATGTATGGAGACACACCCAAAGTTCAAAAACGACCAAACCCATAATACAGTAATGAAAAGTGAAACCACTCAGTTTTTACTGATTCTGTGTTTTTCTTTAAAAAAAAAGGGGGGGGGGAGGCAGAATTGGGGGCATTTTAACCAGCTATATGAATATTTTATCCAACACTTAGGTACTTCCTTCAGTGTCTACCCTGAAACCTCTCTCCCATATCCTGAGAACAACGGGCCAGTATCCTTTGTCCATTACTGGCCTGAATGGTTCTCTCCTGACCTGAATTTATTCACCATAATGCATGGATCCCCCTCCCAGATGTGAAGCAGCCCCTCCTTCTAGCAAATACAGCCCCTTGAACTTCCCACTTGGATCATCTGCCCCTCCATCCTCGCCCAACCTCCAGTGCTTTCTCCGCAAACTGGATACCTTCCCCACTAAGTGTGAACATCTACTTCAATGTCTTCTGTGCCAGCGCCCAAAACTTTTCAATTCCAATTTCCTAAAAATCCATCTCGAAAGATCCCGTTTCTGATCTCTCCATTTCTCCTATTGGGCTGTGGAGCAAAAGTTAGGAAATGATGTAAAATGTACCATCTGGCCCGTTAAGAGTTTCAATCTGGCGTTTCATGATGTTAAGACTTATTTTAAATAATGTCTTCTGACTAAAGCAGCATGAACACACTATTTTTAAAAACTTGGGGTATCTGTAGAAAAACTCAATATCTGAAATAAAAACCACCTACAGTATTACTGGCCAGAGAGCCACCAGGAGGTATGAAGTTTTTAGGTTTTTTCCTTCTTCATTTTTATAGTTACAGATCTTTACCAACCTCAGATCACACTGCTCCTTAAGTAGACTGCCCCTTTAACTTAATTTAGGCATTGAAGTGCTCCTAGGACATGAAATATCCTTCATAGGTTAGAATTAATGGCTACATAGATATTGCATCTTACGGACACAGCATAATTCATAATTACTGGACATTTAAGCAATCCTTAATATTTTGCTGTTTATGCTGCACAGCAGTAAACTCTTCACAAATGTTTCTGCACATATAATAACAAAATAATAAAAATAAGCAGTAGCTCAATTACTACCCACTTAGTAGGGCCAGGCACGGTTCTAAGAACTTTTTAAAAAGACATTATATCCTTCGATCCTTTCAACAGCCCATTTTACAGATGAGGAAATTGAGGCCTAGAGGGTTAAATGTTAATACCTTATACAAGTTACATACTACCAAAGTCAACCTTTGAAACCATAAGCCTTCCTTCCTACTTTAAAACCTAGGCTTTCACCCATAACGTTCCATCTCTATTTCCGTGGGACATATTTCTGGAAGTGTAACTGCTGGCTCAAAAGCTAGGAATATTTCAGGCTGCCTGGCATAGGCCAAGCGGCCCTCTAGGAAAGCCTTTCCAACACATGCTCACTGGCACAAGAGCCTCAATTTTCCTGCACCTTCATCAATAGTGGGTATTATTTTGCTTTAAAAAAAAAAAAAAGTTACCAATTTGGCAGGCAAGAAATGGCATTTCATTCTCACTTCCATTTTTTGCCAGTAAGAGAACCCATCTGCAGATACTTACTGGCTATTTCTTTTGTAAATTGCCTGTTATTCCTACAGCAGGGGTGTATTGTCCTTTCCATGATGATTACTAAGAGGGCTTCGTAGGGTTTTGCTGGCCAATCCCCCTCCCACTTGCCAGGCTACCACATTCCACGCCCACGTAAGCTTCTGAACGGGAACCTGACTGTTCACATCGTCAAGGCACATGACACTGCTCTGTCCTTCCCTCAGGGCTCAACTCCTTTCAACAAGTGGACTGCGTCCACGGCCTCACTTTCCCATCACTGATCTTCTAAAGCCAGGTGACTCCACCAGCTCTACGTGCTTACAGAGAGCTAGACTGCATCGTATTAGCAGTTCTCAAGCTTTGCTGCACAGCAGACCCAAACGTAGACCCGAGTGAAGATACACACAGAAGCCAGCCCACCCCCCGACCCCAGAACACAGGCTCAGGCTCTCTGGAGGAGGTGCTAGACACTGTTTCTGCAGGAAGGGGTGTTAGAAGGCCCCGTGTCTCCAAGATGCAGCTCCCTCTCCAAGGTCACCAATGCCCTTCTCAGGGTAGCCTCTTTTCCTCTCATCTTCTTCCATCTCCCCTGCATTCAGAACTGCTGACTGTCCCCTTGCAGTCTTTTCCCCGCCTTGCTTCTCTGACATGGCTTTCCAGCTTTCCTCCTACGTCTCTAACCACATGTGGGTGCACTTGTCCAGTTACTTAATAAAATGCCGTACTATGTTAAGCCCCAGAAATCTCTCCTCTCTGTTCTATAGAATTAACCAGCATCATACTTCACCACCTCCCTTGGTTCTCTGCTCTTATCTCTGTATATCAACTACCTTAACTACTTCTGTGGTTTCAATGACTGAAATTATGAGTTGATTCCCAAAGCAAAACTCTCCATTCCTGACTTATCACCTGAATGTGCGTCTCAGACTTTCAGTGGACCACAAGATGTCTGCAAGTGGCTGGCCTCCCATCACGCCACACTTGGCGTGGCTCGACATGTCCAAGCGGTACTGCCCCTTGCCGACTGCCCTGGGCTCTCTGGATGGAACTCTTGGTACCATCTTTGATTCCAGAAAACAGAAAGGAAAGATCATCCCAGTCTTCTTGCTGTCATCTTCACCCAGTGCCTTTCCCACGCAAAAGACAGTTGCCAAAATATTCAAACAGATGCTCCCCACACTGGTTTTAACACACTCTAAAATCAACCCCACACTATGAATCAAGCCAGCTCTCACTTCTCCGACAGCAGAGTCTCAACCCCATCAACACATTCTTGCCTCCGTTTCTGCAGCCCCTCACCCTGTGGATGGCCTCTCTCTTCCTCAACATTCATCCAAACCTTGGACGTCCCTTAAAAAGCACAAGCTCCAGTTTCACAGAGGCAATAAAACTCCCCTCCTATCATTCAAACTGCAGTCAAGAAATTAAAAGATGCATGCTCCTTGGAAGAAAAGCTATGACAAACCTAGACAGCGTAATAAAAAGCAGAGACATAACTTTGCCGACAAAGGTTCACGTAGTCAAAGCTATGGTTTTTACTGATAGTCATCAATGGATGTGAGAGTCAGACCATAAAGATGGCTGAGCACCAAAGAATTGATGCTTTCAAATTGTGGTGCTAGAGGAAGACTCTGGAGAGTCCCTTGGACAGTAAGGAGATCAAGCCAATCAATCCTAAAGGAAATCAACCCAGAATATCCACTGGAAGGACTGATGCTGATGCTGAAGCTCCAGTACTATGGCCATTTAATGTGAAGAATGGACTCACTGGGAAAGACTCTGATGCTGGGAGAGATTGAGGGCAGAAGGGGAAGGGGGCGACAGAGGACAAGATGGGTGGATGGCATCATCAACTCAATGGATATGAGTTTGAGCAAACTCGGGGAGACAGTGAAGGACAGGGAAGCCTGGCGTGCTGAAGTCCATGGGGGTCGCAGAGTCAGGCACGACGTAGTGAATGAACAACAACGACAGATCACTCAAACCCACCAAAGTATTTCTCCTCGCTGAACTCCAACAGTAATCACCAGGACACTGACACTAAAACAGTTTCTCCTTGTACCACCTGGGTTACTTCTATCTCTACCAATGGACTATAAGCTGCTTGAAGGCGAAAATCAGCTTATAATTCTGTTCACCTCCCAGCACAGTGCGAAGCAGGTAGTAAAAACTTGATTAAGAGCACTCTCTCTGAGACATCTTAAATAGTATTAGTGGGAGAGCGCTGATCTCAACATTACAAATAATTGACCACCAAAGACCCATTCCTCCTCATTTGGAGGTTCAGGTACAACACTTGAGTATTTCAGTATTTTGTGGTTTATTATTTCCTATTCCAAATAATCTGGGAGATTTGAAGTCTACAGGGGCAGCCCTCATTCCAGTCATCCTAAATAGACTGGTCAAGGAGACAGAAATCCAGAAAGCCAAGCAAACCCCTAACTATCTGGGTTTGGGGGACAGAATGAGGGGAGTCGGGTATGGACAAAGTGTTTTCCTTGTGGAAAGGGTTATAAAGCCATCTGTGCTCTTGAGTAGAAGAGGACCATGAGTCCACTGGTTCCTGAATTCTTAGGAACTAGTGATTGATCAGCGGAACTTTTAATTTGAATCACAGGAGAAACTGCAGGGGTTCAAGGCTGCACAGACGCAAGAGAGACTGACTTGGGCAGATTCTCTGCACGTGCTGTTTCTGGGACGGGATAGAAGCAGCCATGGGCCTCGAGCTTTCTTCTACACAGATCTGATCTGTGAAAACAAAGGAATAACCTGTGAGCTGCCTTTCTCTGGTCCTGCAGCAGCACCTGGGAAACCCCATGCAGCCTTCCTGGCAGAGGAACTTCTGCTCTCCACAAGCTCCACACTGGACATGGTCATGCTGGGATGGTCAGGAAGCCAGGCGAGGGCCAGGGCTCCACACCGCACATGGTCATGCTGGGATGGTCAGGAAGCCAGGCGAGGGCCAGGGCTCCACACTGGACATGGTCGCGCTGGGATGGTCAGGAAGCCAGGCGAGGGCCAGGGCTCCACACCGCACATGGTCATGCTGGGATGGTCAGGAAGCCAGGCGAGGGCCAGGGCTCCACACTGGACATGGTCGCGCTGGGATGGTCAGGAAGCCAGGCGAGGGCCAGGGCTCCACACCGCACATGGTCATGCTGGGATGGTCAGGAAGCCAGGCGAGGGCCAGGGCTCCACACTGGACATGGTCGCGCTGGGATGGTCAGGAAGCCAGGCGAGGGCCAGGGCTCCACACTGGACATGGTCATGCTGGGATGGTCAGGAAGCCAGGCGAGGGCCAGGGCTCCACACCGCACATGGTCATGCTGGGATGGTCAGGAAGCCAGGCGAGGGCCAGGGCTCCACACTGGACATGGTCGCGCTGGGATGGTCAGGAAGCCAGGCGAGGGCCAGGGCTCCACACCGCACATGGTCATGCTGGGATGGTCAGGAAGCCAGGCGAGGGCCAGGGCTCCACACTGGACATGGTCGCGCTGGGATGGTCAGGAAGCCAGGCGAGGGCCAGGGCTCCACACTGGACATGGTCGCGCTGGGATGGTCAGGAAGCCAGGCGAGGGCCAGGGCTCCACACTGGACATGGTCGCGCTGGGATGGTCAGGAAGCCAGGCGAGGGCCAGGGCTCCACACTGGACATGGTCGCGCTGGGATGGTCAGGAAGCCAGGCGAGGGCCAGGGCTCCACACTGGACATGGTCGCACTGGGATGGTCAGGAAGCCAGGCGAGGGCCAGGGCTCCACACTGGACATGGTCGCGCTGGGATGGTCAGGAAGCCAGGCGAGGGCCAGGGCTCCACACCGGACATGGTCATGCTGGGATGGTCAGGAAGCCAGGCGAGGGCCAGGGCTCCACACTGGACATGGTCGCGCTGGGATGGTCAGGAAGCCAGGCGAGGGCAAGGGCTCCACACTGGACATGGTCATGCGGGGATGGTCAGGAAGCCAGGCAAGGGCAAGGGCTCCACACTGGACATGGTCATGCTGGGATGGTCAGGAAGCCAGGCGAGGGCCAGGGCTCCACACTGGACATGGTCATGCGGGGATGGTCAGGAAGCCAGGCAAGGGCAAGGGCTCCACACTGGACATGGTCGCGCTGGGATGGTCAGGAAGCCAGGCGAGGGCCAGGGCTCCACACTGGACATGGTCACGCTGGGATGGTCAGGAAGCCAGGCGAGGGCCAGGGCTCCACACTGGACATGGTCGCGCTGGGATGGTCAGGAAGCCAGGCGAGGGCCAGGGCTCCACACTGGACATGGTCGCGCTGGGATGGTCAGGAAGCCAGGCAAGGGCCAGGGCTCCACACTGGACATGGTCGCGCTGGGATGGTCAGGAAGCCAGGCGAGGGCCAGGGCTCCACACCGGACATGGTCGCGCTGGGATGGTCAGGAAGCCAGGCGAGGGCCAGGTGAGAGGTGGCCTTGGGGAGGGAATGTCCCCCTCGACGTGCATCTCCAAAATGACTCTCTGAAAAAGGAGCGTGTTTTCCTCTCAGCAGGAAGAAAGCCACATGGCGGGCTCCCCATCGGCAGCGCGCTCTGGCACAAGGCTCCGGAGTTGGCACCAGGACAAAACAAACAAGGGTTGCCCTTCGAAGACTCATTAATGGGGCAACACACACACAGGGCCTCTCACCAGTGCAGGCACCGCGCGGGCTTCAGATCTTCCCTGGCTCGTTAGCATAAACAGCTTTTCAAGCAGCAGGGAGCAAGAGGCACCACTAAATGGAGCAGGGATGGAGGCTGTCCGGCCTGGCCCCTGGCAGTTCCTTCCCTTACGGCCAAGTGGACCAGCAGCCATGGTGACCTCGGCGGACTTCAAGACGGACTGAAGAGGGTACGGGTTCTGTTCGCCCTCTGAGTGTATGTGAAGAACTTCCAAACTCTGAAGCTTAAAACCCAACCGGGTGTTGGGTGGCGGGGTGTGTGGGTGGCAGGGGTAGGGGCAGTGAAACTGACATGTGTGCCCTACTCTTCAGAGCCCCTTCTCCATCCCAAGTGGTAATCAGAAAGCCAATTATTTGCACCATTACTTTTAATCAAGAAAAACGGATTGAGACGTATTTACCACTAGCCACTTCAAAAAGTGGCCCTGGGAATGAGGCACATCAACAAAGGAAAATTCCTTCTTCAAACGTAAGGATCCAAAGAGTTTGCGCTGCCTTAGCCTTCCAGAAGCCACCTGAAGCGGGTAACAATGACGCCCTCACAAGCTCAGCACAAGTGGCCCAGATGGACTTTCTCTTCTCACTGCTCCAGGCGCTGCTCTTGGGTCAGTGGCTGCTGTGAACAATCGTCGAGGCCACGTTAAATAGGACGTGGCTTAATCATGCTGGAAAGTCTCTTATCCAGGCACTGCTACGACCAAACAATTGAGTCTGGGAATGAGTGTGGTTATGTATTTTTCCTTAATGGTTTCCTGAACACCCTGGTTAGGTCTGATCCCTGGCGGGGAATTGCCAGTTCAAGTCATAAAAAGTGATCAATGTAGATCAAGACCTTGTGCTAAGTGTCTGAGATGAGAGGATAGAAATATAACTGTACAACAAAATTCTATAAAGCAATTATCCTTCAATTAAAAAATAATTTAAAAAAAAAGCAAAGAAACATATACAAACACACAGACACATGAAAAACGCATGTTGACGTCAAGAACTTCAGCATCCTTCTGAAGTGACACCCTCTGTCCTCTCCCACCTAGAGCTCGGGTTGTCCCCTCAAAACTTCCAGCCAGCAGCCCTAATCCCAGGCAGTGCCAGAATAAGTTGACGAAAACTGTTCCCACAGCTCCAGAAGGCCCCAGCGTTAAGCCATGCTGAGATGGGGGTACCCAACCTGGCTGGTTAACAGGCCCATCTCTTAGGCCATGACAGTGAAGAGGCTGCTGGGGTTCTGGCCCTGGTGCTCTTAGCTTTAAACCCCTGTGAATCATGCTTGGCCAAAAACTCGCTGGCTGCTCTAACGATTTGTATCCGTTCACACAACAGATGGTCACCAAGTGCCTACAATATGCACAGCGGCCCTCTTATCGATACAGACTCCCAACTAGCTTGCTCTCATTAGAGGCCAGAAATGCAAAATAAGAACCTGGACAGTGGTGACCATCCAGGCAGGGTGCTAGCTGGAGGAGGCGCAGAACTCCACGTGCTGCCGGATTCACAGTATCAACACAGTTATCCGGGTTACCATCGCTCCCCACATTCCTGAGCCTTCCTGCTCTAAGGCCAGAATCCGTCCTTCTATGAACCAGAGGCGGCCTGTGACGACCTCTGATGTCCACTGCATTTAAAAACATGGTTCAACTGCTGCCACACATGGTTTGGCAAGTTGCGTGACTGCCCTAAGCCCCTTGGGTGCTGGGGATACCAGAACCCCTCCCCACACCCCTGCCATGCTCATCTCTCTCAAGGGTCTCATCCTCAACCTACATGGGAGTCAGGAACCTAAAGGGAGTCAGATTCCTAAAGGAAACTTAGGAATGTCTGAGATTTCCTGATGACCCAGGAGGAAAGCATGCTGTGCCCCAAACAACTTAAGAAAAACTGCCAGAACCACTGAACCAGCCTTCACACGAGCACTGCTTCTCCTCAGGTACTTGGGTTCACCATCCCCAAGCCTTACCCAGAGGTGTTAGGACTGGCCTGTCCCACACTCCTGCTTCCATGTGACCAAGCCATGCCCCTCAATAGACCCTCCTTTTTGTTCATGACATGGTCCTGGGAGTTTTGGAGAATAACGCAGAGGTGGGGAGTCTGGTTCTTAATGGACTGATAATTGAAGCATAAAGTCTAGGAATTAAAATAAACCAGCTCTGAGAAGCCTATTTACCAACCTTAACTCAGCTTCCAGTTGTCGCCCACCCACCCCCAGCCCCCCTTGCAACCATCTGGTTTCCTGTCACAGGTCGGTGGGAGAAACTGAAATTTCTGAAACTCATTTGGTGTTTGTCTGGGGTGGGAGGTGGGCTGGGGAGAAAGAAAAGTGAAAGCCCCCTCCCTCGTGTGTCCCTCTCACAGCTGTTCTGCTGACCTCACCTGGAGGGCAGGACAAACCTGTGCACGAGTTTGAACCATCCACACATGAAGGGTGGGGGCCAGAGTTCAGGGGAAAAGGGAGAAGAAAAGGACCAGGAATCTTCCTTCTTTTATTTAAAGGAATCTTTCCTAAGCGTTCACTCCCTGGCCTTCTGCCTCCGGCATGGAAAGTGTTACTCAGCTGCAAGGCCTCTTGCTAATTGTGGGTTTTTATTTTTATTTCCTATTACCCTCTTGCACGCCTGATGAGATTATTTTACCGGAACTGACACAGCTGGAAGCAGCAGGCATACGTGGAGCCTCTGAGGAGGTGATGCAATTTCATTTTCATTGATCAGAAATCAGCAGGGCAGTAAGTGATGGGAAATTCCATTAGAAGAAAACTTGCAAGCCATGAGCCTCAACTTCCTCGCCACACCCAGGACCCCTCACCCAAGGGTCTCGCCTTCCCTCTGGACTAGGTCTGCATGGAGCAGAGGCTTGGAAGCATCTCCTCGGTGTGGGAAGGAGAGAAGCAAGGCCAAGCCGCTGGCCTGGGAGGGTGTCTGGCTGGGAGAAGAACATGGGGAGGACTCCGTCAACCAACAAGGGCACCTCGGTTCTCTGTGGTTGAGACAGAAGTCATCCGGGGACCCAGAACAGGAGCCTTCAAAACCACAGCCCCTCAAAACCAGCGCTTAGAGGACTGCCTTCCCAAGTGGCAGAAACATCAAAAAAGGAGGCCCCTAGCAAAGGCTGTAAATATGTCCTCTGATCACTTGAAGAGCTGCTCCTGAAGGCACCCCCCTGTGTTTACTGAGCACCTACTGTGTGCTGGGGGCTCAACAAGCACAGACTCAGACCCTCCCCTAAAGCTGCAGGAGGAACGTCCCCTACTGGGCAATCAAGGAAGCAGAGGTCCTGGGTGGGGGGGTAAGGGAGAGAGTCCATCAGAACCATGGCCTTACTGAGGAGAGCAGGCACAGCCTTCCCAAGGCCAAGGCAGGCTGCTGGAGAGCCAAGAGGAGAACTTGCTCACCGACTGCCTAGCCTGCCTTCTCCCAGGGGTACATCCACCTCCATCACCCTGTGCATCTCCACAAGGGCGCTCCCGGTGTCCAAGGCTGGAGCCAGAGGTGGACTCCAGAATACGTAGAATGGCTACTGTTTCAGGATTTAAAACCCCCTGTCCCCAATGTTTGCCCAGCAAATACTGCTTCACTCATCAAAAGCCTAGGGGGAAAAGGTAGCAAGAAGCTATTGACAAAGATAAGGTCTACCGAAAAATAAACATCGTCAGCCAAATCCACTGCATTTAAAAACTGCCAGACTTCCTCTGGCAGTTTTGCCATAAAAAGATGAATCCAAGAAGGACTGGGGCCACACTCAAAAAAATCAATACTGCTCCCAACAACTCTTCACCACTAAAATGGGAAAAAATGTAAACGCACAAGTGATGACAATATGTCCGATTTAAACTCTATTGGTTAAGTTTTTACTGAGCACCTAATGCGTGGCTCAACAAAGCAGAAAACAGTAAGACAGGGACCCTAGGTGAAAGAGCTTGCAGACCAGATCAGAGTCACACGAGAATACCCAGCATGGAGTCATTTATTCACGCTGCTTGCAAGAATACACAACACAACATGATCGCATAAATTGAGGCCAGGGCAGAAGAAGAAAGAATGAACAACAGTGGAGGAAATCTGAGCCAAAAATGAGGCTTAAAATGCATATAACAGGGACCTCCCTGGTGGTCCAATGGTTACGACTTTGACTTTCAATGCAGGGGGACAAGTTCGATCCACTATTGGGGGACTAATGTCCCACATGACTCATGGCCAAAAAAAAAAAAAAAGATAAGGTATAAGCAATGGTGTAACAAATTCAATAAAGACTTTAAAAAACGGTCCAGATTAAAGAAGCTTAAATTTTAACATTTCAGAAAAATGCATACAATAATAACCAACACGTTGAGGCATAAACTTGGCTCTAAGCTTTTTGAAAGTTCAGAAGGAGAACATAATAACCTTGTTTAAGGTATACTATTCACAATGTTCAAGAGAAAAAGAACAAGTTAATCACTCAGGATTATTTAGCACCAACAATTTCTCAATCACAAAAACTGGGATAAGGAACAGGTAGCAAGTGTTCCCTTTGAGGAGGTCATAATAAGAAGGCTTGAGTCTAAGGTCATTCAGACTCACTGTCTCCTTTGATGGACAGGAATAATGACCCCAGAGGGTGTCGGTGGCTTGTTCAAGGTCAGTGGCAGAGTTAGAAAGGGGATGTGAGTATCTTCACACCACGACAGTGCCTCTTCTGCGACATGGACCTACTCCCCATCATTGTTCTAAATCCATGGGATGGTCAGCGGGGAGGCACATGTGGAGGCCACAGTGAGGGGTGAGGGGACTGATCTAGATTTGAGAGCTAAGAATCGAACACCTAAATGCACTAGGTAGACCTCGCTTGGAAACCCCTTCAAACAAATCAACCTAAGAAGCCATTCTGGGGACAATCAGGTAAGTGTGAAGAGCAATCTGATATTTGATTGCGTGCAAGAACGTGTTACTTTTGTTATGTTGACATAATGTTACTACCACCTAAGAAAATGATGAAGCCTCATGATATCTTTGATTAGCTCTAAAATCAAAGCCCATGAACAAAAAGAGTAAAGAAATCCAACAAAAAGTGAATTGTTGTCAAGTGTAAGTGATGGAGATCATCACTTTTTTTTTACATAATACACTTTTTTTTTTTTTTTTTTTAAAGAAAGCTCTGTCTTTAACCAGTTCAGGAGCACCTTCTGAGAAAAGAATGGCCCTGGCCAGAGCCAAGCTTCTCAGCCTTGAGTTGACATATTCATGGCAAGCTAAGCCTTTTTTCAAGGAAATATGGATTCTTCTTTATTTAGAAGAGCTTAAAGACTTCCAAAGAAGTACTTTAGGCCCCAGCTACCTCTAAATCTTGTTCAAAACTCACCATTTGCTGACCCCACCCTTACTCCTACCCTTGGAAGGTACGAGGCACCATCCTACCACCAATACAGGAAGGGGTAATAGGCATCACGCGTTGGGCACAGTCCCTGACACGTTTATACGTGGCCACTATCAATACCACTGCTGAGAAAAAAAAATGAGCCCAATGTAACAGCCTAAGATTACATAAGAGCTTGATTTAGAGTCTGGAGTCAAACTCATGATTAAGAAAAAACACACCCACTGATAAGTGAAAAGCCTCCACTGGTTGATTTAGTGGGTTAAAAAATAACTTTAAACACTTCCAGTGAATTTACGAAATAAGGCAATATTTACCAACCATTGTTTTTGAGCTCATTGTCTTTCATCTCAGTATGAATGTTTTATAAGTCACCTTAATTGCTTTGTAAAGTCTGAACGGAGCTGGTTCCCACTGGGGCTGGCTCTTTGTGCTCATCTTCAAGTAGGCTGAGCCAATGATAAGTGGGCTTCTTGCCGCATGGAGGCCTTTACACGCCCATCGTCATGCTGCAGCTTCCTGGGAAATACTCTTTGCAAAGCACTTTTTCACAGCAGCGTTGGTGTTTGACCAAGAAAACAGTCACACCCGGCACCAACTTCCCTAGGAACAAATAACAATGCTCCTTCAATTTATACGGTGGTTTATACATTTTGAAACACTCATGTTCATTTCTCACTTGACCACCAACAATCGTGTTTTGTTAAGTAGACAGAATAGGAACCATAACTCAGATTTTACAGGTTCAAAAAAAAGTCTAAAACAGGAGAGTGACTACTATGAGTCATTCTTTCCCAAGGTCACCAGCTGGTGAGCAGCAAATCAGGAACCAGGATCCATTCTCCAGTTTCTACTCCAGGGTTCTTTTCTCTATGAAGACACCACTTCCTGAAAAAGAATCATCTTTCCAAACCCTTCAAAGATAACATTTCATCTTCTAAATAAGAAAGAAAGAAAAAAAAAAAAAAAACCTGAGTATACCAAAGACCCAAAAAAAGATATTTCACTTCTCTGCTCACACCTAAAAAGCAGAACTATAAATAATACCAAACACCGGGTTGCTCCACACAGACAAGAACCTTGATGTGAGACATCAAATCTTAAAATTTTACATAGAACATGATTCCCTCTAAAACATCCTCTACCACATAGACAATACTGCTGACCAGAAGTCTGACCATGTGGCTCAAAAAGCTATTGGTGAAAAGAACTAAGTAAAAAGCTGTCAACATCTAGGAGCTCCTCATGAATGAGGTCAAACTTAGAAGAGCTAGGATCAATGCAGAGCTCAATTTAAGACCAGTGAGGCAACACAAAGGGTGATTTGGGCCACAATATTATAACCCAATCCAAATGCACACATCTACATAAAACTAAAATATGGAGGTATCATCCCCATCATGAATGTTGCATAGTCTACAGTGGCAAAGTAAGGGCCATCTGATCTACCCTCTGCTGTCACAGTGGAGCCCTTTGAGCTACTGTCCCTATCATAATGGAAAGTAGTGGAACTTGGGTCAACTTAACCACTGCCCATCCCCTGAGTCTGACTGACTGATGTAGCTAATATGTAAGGAAGAATGTTGTTCTTGTGTAGTTGCTAAGTAGTGTCCAACTCTTTTGCAACCCCATGGAGTGCAGCCCACCAGGCTCCTCTGTCCATGGGATTTACCAGGCAAGAATACTGGAGTGGGTTGCCATTTTCTTCTCCAGGGGATCTTCCCGACCTACAGATGGAACTCACATCCCCTGCCTTCGCAGGCAGATTCTTTACCACTGAGCCACCAGGGAAGCCCATTTAGGAAGAACATTATGCTTAAAATAAAATTTACCAACTTGTGGAACCAAGGTAGCCTGGGTACAGGGAGATTGAGGACAAAAGTAGGTGGGTACAGAAAACAAGACAGTGATGGGGATCCCTTGACATCCCAGTGGAAGAGACGGTGACCTGGTAGGGTGGGGTCAGGAGGGTAAGCTTGGCCCTGGTTAGGTTCCCGGACCACACCTAGAGAACCACTCCCACCAACTTCCCACCATTACTTCCTGGGGCCATTCCCTCACCTGCACAGGCCTCTGTCTCCTCAAGACCATCTGTGGGCTCAGCCCTGCTTGTCAAGCCTTTGGCTGGATTCTGCGGTCATGTCTCGCTATTTCTCCCCTAGACACCACCAGATAAGAGTCTACAGCCTTACATCTTGCTGCCCAGACTCTATGACCTGGCATTCTGACCCTCTCTTATATGGACCCTTGTTTGCTGGGACTTGAATTCCGTGATCTGGAATCCCATACACCTGGCACCCCCTCTTGCCTGTTACCTACTTACACTCCTCCAAGCTCAGTCTGAAGCCAAGGCCCTTGCCTTCATTACACACACCTACTGGCCTCCTCCCCATCTGATAAACTTTCATTTCTGGATCCTCTTGAGGGATTAGGAAGCCAGAGGCTGTAGCCTGGCAGGGAGGGCAGGATAGTGTCAGCTGCCAAAGCGATTCACCCTCCCCCAGTCCAACTACTGCCACTCCTTCTCCTCCTCCTCCGCTCCCCAGCGACTCCATGAAACTCACCAACTTTAAAAACTGACTCCTAGATGTAGCTGCTGGCTTCTCACTAGAGGTCGTCACTCTGGTTGAACAGCATACCTGTGTTGTTTGGTTTAGAAAGGTAAAGACCCCATGGCAGTTTGCACTAAAATCGGTTTAAAGGGGTTATGTTGCCAGATATGCTGTGCAAGCTCACCCCCAGCATCATTTATACTCATTCTATATGTGAATACACACACACACACACATATACATACAGACACATATGCATACACACATACACACATTTCTCATTTAAAACAGAGTAGTTATTAAGAGAAAAACGACATAGACAAGTCAACACACACACACCATCGTCCCCACTGCTGCTAGAAAGACCTTGTCCTTAAAGTTTCTGGATGACTATCACTTAGCACTGCCTAATTCTTAACTACTGGCTGCATCTGGGGACTCACTCCATCCCTTGCTCCCTAGAGCTAAGTATCCATGTTGCTTTTGTTTCATCAGGAGAAAAGGGGGGTGTAAACATGAATCAGACCAGAGACTGGGGACAGCCAGTCAGAGTGATGTAATCTAAAGGGCACCAAAATTTATCTCCAGCATTCTGTCATCTTATGATCGACCATTTCACTTCAGACACTCACTGGTCTGGAGGAACCTGAATCCTAGAATGAGATGTCCCCAGGTAAGTGGTTACTCTCTAAAAGCAAACTGTGGATCTCAAAGCAGAATGCTCCAAATGTCCCAGGAATGCCTGTTACATAAGGGCCTCAGCACTGTAGTGCTCAATTCCATCATGGGGGCAAGAGGGATGGAATGGACATGACCACTGGACACGGCCAAGGCAGAGAAAAATCAGGATTTTTTATCTTAACATTCAAATTCCTAAGTATCTGTTGAAATCCCACTGTTACAATTATTTTATACACTGTCTACACACACACACACACACACACACAAACACACAAACAAGATGCCTTTAAAGACCTGCATTAACTTCCCTGTTTAAAAACCTTCCTTCTGTTGGGTGCCTTGAGATAAAAGCTGTGTTTGACTCTGGCCAGCCTTTGAATTCTGGCACTTGCCTGGTCTGGGACCAGAGCAGTTTTCCATCCAACGAGGGAAAGCACAGACCCTGCCGGTAGAGCAGGGGTTAATGGAAGCTGACCGCAGCACAGTTGTTAAGGTAATCAATACCACTGAGATACTAAAGCAGCATAAGCCACAATATTGATTGCCAAGCAGATGATAAAACTGTTTATTATGATAATTGCAGGGTCCCTGCAAGATGCTCCCAGTGCTTCCTAAAGCTGTTTACAAAACTAATAAAGATTTGCCATTTCAAGGTCTTCCATTTAAACCACCCTTCCTCCCCCAAGCTCCTGGTCCACCACCAAAAAGCAGGCCACACCCCTGGGCTATGAACATGTTCTTTCCTGGGGCAGCACCAGAGCCTGTCCTGGGTGTATCATGACCCTCGGGGGCCTCTGAGGAAAGGGCTGACCTTCCACACCCTCACCCTGCCCCCAACTTCAGGAAAGGGAGGCCGGAAGCCCAGCCGACTAGACACTCAGGGCGTGAAGATTTCCTCCTCAGAGCCCGCCATGTGATAATTATGGGGTTTTATTGATGGAGGGGGCTGCTCAGGGCTACTTGAGCTAACATCCATTTGTTATAGCACATTTAAGAAACCACATCACCTTGGTTTGTAATTAAAATTTCTCTGGAGGACTTGGTGGCCATGGAACTAACTGAAGATGTTCAAACGCTGATTCTAGAATGCATTCCTGCAGACACAGCTCAGTGGTGACTTTCGCTGCTACACTGGACTCATGTCTCCAGTTCTATCACACCCAACACAACAGGTTCATGTTTATTGACAGTGGAATTAACTCCTTGGTTATAAATACAGCCATCTGCCTTGAGACCCAAGTCTTTAGATTAACAGCACTGTTAATGATGACTGTAATAATATTTTCACATGCTATGATATTATTTTTCAAGATGAACTAGACGAATGTGGAAATGTTTCTCAATAGAAGCAAGCATCTCACAGGTAGTTGTGAATGCTCTTCAAATCGTTCCAGGGGAAATTTTACTGGGTCCTGAGGATAAGTGTGGTAGCTTCAGGACACCAAGCCTGCCAATAGACTAAAAGTGTGTTTGCAGAATGTGCAGGAAGAAAAAAAGGAACCCGAGTTCTGAGAAGAAGCCAGCAGCCATTCCATTAGAAGGAGAAAGTAGAGGCCCCATCCTTCACTCGACCCTCGACAGCGTTGGCTAGGCCCACAGTAACCAGCAGGATTTTCCCCATGACAGAATATGACAGGCCTTCAAAACCACATTTGCTACTTTCAGGAGCACTACTCTGAGAGGTGATGGGCCAGAGAACTATGAGATGGGGGTAGCTTCTTTATTTTCCATTAAAGCATGGAGAAATGGTTAACCAACGCCCCTGCCTTGACCATGCACCAAGACCTCAGCTCCGGCACTGAAGCCCTAACTCTCTCCCGAGTCAGCTGCGCCGGCAGCCTTTGGAGCTCACTGCCCGCGTAGCCTGCCTGCGTGTGCACACCACAGTTCAGTTCTGTGGACGAGTAGAGACACGCAGCTCCTCTGTAGACACCTGTCTGCTCCGCCTACTCACAATCACACAGAAACCAGGAGACTGGAGCCAGTTTTATGGGGAGTATAATCCCCTTGCCAAAGACCTTGCCATGAACTCACAGATACCACAGCATGGCTGGAAGGGATGCACCAAGATCAGTTTAACCTGGTTACCCGCTCTTACAGGAACTACTTGGCAACCAGGAAAGGCAGGAGGAAATCTGAGGCGTCCCTATTACTGCATTTCACGAACAATACACTCCCAGGGAAAGTGGCAGAGGACAATCATCAACTACTACATGCCCAGCTGGACGCCCTGGTCACACACCATATGCCCATGGGGCCCGTGTTCAAAAACACATCCCTGGACCTGATACCAAGAGAAAGTAGAATATTAAGTGTGACTAATTCTGCTGTTACCTTTTAACCTCACTCACACACATAGAGTTATCAACAGTAACTTCAACAACAACAAAAAATATACCCTCGGAATGATATGGTCCACACTTGGAAACCCGCTCACAATGGCCAGCCAAGTCCGCCTAAGTGCTAAGAACCATTTAGGAGCATTGTAAACCATTAGGGCCATTAGCACTAATTTGACCTCAACAAAATAAATCAAACCCACTAGGAACAAATTTAGAAGCTTTCCAAAGTCAGGTTCTCAATCCTTGAAAGGCTCACAAGCTCAATCCATGGCAGGGACCAGCCAGCCAGCCTCTGGACTACTCTCCCCACTTCTACCTTCCCTGTAGCTCACAGAGCACGCTCACCTGGGACCGGGGTTCTGGGGGGTTCTGGATCCTTCTCAACCCACTGGATCAGGAAGCCGTGCCTATCAAGATTTAAGGGATTCACTCTTCTCCTCTCTCCAAGTTCCCATCAGATACAATTTTCCATCTGTACTGCGCTAAACGTCCTCTTTCAAAGTATGTGAACATTTAGATATATTTTCAAGATATCCTGATTGGCTTTCAACTATGCTGGTTCTCTACTCTGGGTCAGAGTTCACCCAGCCTTTTTTATCTTTCAATAGGCAGGGTTCATGTATATTAAGAACTGCGATTCCCCCGTCCCATTAACATGTGTCAACATAGTAAGTAATTTCTCCAACAAAACAGAACCACCAGCATACACTCTAAATTTAAATTGCAAAATCGTCCTAAGTTTTCATCTTTGTTCTTCCCTGATAATTACTTAGCACATTTTTTAATACTGATGGTGCTGCCCTGACAAAGAAACAGGAAGTGAAATAAACTATGGTACCCCTGAATTTCACCAGTCGATGGGAGAAGATAGTTAAGAACACGTTGACTAGAGAAGCAGGCAGTCTATAGCCCTTCAGTTGTTAGAATGATTGAAAAAAAAAAAAAAACAAACATATTGTGTCATTTTTTTTTTTTTTTAATTTTATTTTTCCCCATCCTAAACCCTCCTCCCTCCCCATACCATCCCTCTGGGTCGTCCCAGTGCACCAGCCCCAAGCATCCAGCCATATTGTGTCATTATTTGCACTCATCTTCAAGGAGGGGGAGGGCAGAAGGAAGAATTAAGTAGCAAGAATATTGGCAAACCAAGTTAGTAACAGGAGACCCAGGACACGGCACATGGCGTTCTATAAGCCAAGAGTCTGAATTGCTAAAAGCTGAGTAATCCTTTCCAGCTCCACCCAGCATGAATTTCCAGGTATCAAATTATATGTTAATTACACAAATGTGAAGTTATATGAGGGGAAGTGGTGTTAGTCAGCACCCAGGGGGTGGCAGTTAAGTAAAATGGTTTTCTAAGGCATGTCTCACACGCAGGCCGGAGGCTCCCCGGGCTCGGGATGAGAAGAGGAATCATGAACCTCCAAACCGTCTGTGGACAGACCTTCTAGAGCCCTCTCAGTAGACAACCCCACCTCCCCACCCAGCCAAACCTCCCTAACATACAAAATACCCAGGGGCCTTTTCCTCTCTGCACATTTGTTCTATAAATCAAAACGTGGTGGGACTCCTTTCAGATTCAGCCAATCGAGAGAGAGGACCTGAGCCCTGACCACAGTGGTGAGAGGGGCAGTGGTGGCACTCCAGGTGATGGGAGGGCCCCCAGTGAACCCCCGGCACCCACCGCCCCTTGACTGTTGCGGAGGGTCAGGACAGCACAATGTCCTCCTGGGTCCTGGCAGTGCCAGAGTCTCTGGTGCTGGGGAGACGCTTTGTATCTGCAGTGAGACTGAACACGGAGTTCTGGAACGGCTCCGAATCCCAGGGCTCGGGCTGCAAAGCCCTTTATCAACGAAACACATCGTCCCCCTCTGCCTGCCAGGCCCCTGCCGACCGCATACTGATCTGGCCCTGATTTGAAGCGAGGTAGTTACAGTGAAGCCCAGGCCTGTCCCAGCCAGTGAAGGGTTGAACAGATGACTGGGACTGAGCACTCAGGACTTGCCACACCTGAGCAGGGAATATATAGAGATCCGCCCATGAGGAGGAGCAGAACGCTCTCTTCTTTCCACTCGTCACTTCAAACGATTTTTCTCTAATACTGCCCCCCACAAGCAGCTATCAGAGAGGCTCTAAACTAACACCTTGAAGTGGGTCAATGACAAAAAATAAAATAAAGAAAACCCATATATATAGCCCAGTACAGTATAGCATAGTATAGAACAGGCTACAAGCATGTGCCCTGGGCTGGCATTTCAGCACGGAGGCCACTGAAAAGCTGCAAACTGTTAACTTTGGGTTTCTCATACCTATAATGGTTGTAGAGATGTCTGCCCCATACGGTTGTAGGGATTAATAACCCAAGTATTTATTTAGCACAGTAAATGCTTAGTAAGTGTCAGTTATTAATCTTTATACACACATACATATACAGACAGAATCTGTATAAAATCGTTTCACTTGCATAAAATCTAACGGAGGCCAAATCCTCATTTCTAAGGCTCAGAGAAGCAGGGGAGACTCCCCCATAGTCTCACATCTCATGAGAAAGTAAGGCTGGCCTGGAAAACAAGTGCTCACACTTCCGGACTGGTGTCTTTTGCACCATTATTTCCCAGTGTGTGCAACCAGCACCGCTGGCCACAGGCAACTTGATGAGTGGGTGGACATTTTCAATTCAAATCGTTACCTACTTAACATTTATTTGAGCCAATATGATTAGCCCAAACCTGTGATTCCCCTGCTATCACTGCTTGGGATGATGCTAGAGCAGGTATTTATGGTTTTAATACAGGAATTCATGAAAAAAAATTTAAGTAAATAATGCAATTTGGGTGGTAAAAAGACAGAAAAAGAATACCCAGGTGCTCTCTCTGAGGCCCTCCATTCCCTCTCAGAAGCTGGGGCTGAATGGATCTTTCTAACAGAGTCAAGCATGAGAAGCCAGCAGCGGGCACGTCCTGGTTCCCTGTGTGCCTGCCTGGCCCTCTCTAAAGCACAGCCTTTCAATGAAAGGGCTGCGCCTTCCTCCAGGCTCTCTGAGAAAGGCTGTGAGAAGGGTTATCAGCCTCCGTGACCCCTTTAGTCAGCCGTGGCTCTTTTCCCGCTCCCATCCCCCCCACCCCACCCAGCGAAGACCCTGCAGCCCGGATCTGGTACCCAGTCTTCCCTCTTAATGCCTTTTTCCTTGTACAGCTATCACCAAGAGGGCTGTTTAGTGAGAGGACCTCAGGCTGACCTTTGCTGACAGGCTCCAAGCTCCCTCTGTAAACTGATCTAATGTGAGGCCCGGTAATTAGCGACCAAGTAGTAATTGCAGCTTCTAACTATGCTGGACCAAGATTGCGAAAACTCGCCCCCACCCTGTGGAGGTGGGGGATGGAGTGGGGGGGGGGCGCTGCTGAGGACCCCAACCCACACACAGCATCTGCTCACAGCCGAAAGGAGGGACTCAGCGACATTTCTGAGGGAGGCCAGCACTTTTTCAGGTTTTAATGAAAAGTGGGACAGGTAAGGAGACAGCTACACAAGGAAATCAGAAAGTAAAGAAGAGGGGAGAAAAAAAGAAATCCAGGGCCTGCCTGGAAGAAGAGCCCTTTCAGGAAAGCACCAGCTCTGGAGGCGGATGGCCCCGAGCAAGAAACTTTCATTTCAGCCTCAGGAGGAACACAGCAAGTCGCCTTAAAGAGGCAGCAACAAGAAACACACACGGGCAGGAGGCACAGGGTGGCTCTGCAGCTCCTACAAGCACCCCACCCCACCCCCCTCCACTCAGCTCAGAACCATTCCCCTCCCCAGACAGCTTGGGTGCCCCACCTCAAACTCAGAATATTCGAGATGCCAGGCCGCTAGCCTGGTTCTGCATGATCATCTGCTTGTAATTCAACCAGACCCATCCAACAGGCCATCCCCACTAGCAGCCCACACACGTATGTAACGTGTGTCAGAGTAGTGTGCAAAGGCCCTACTGAGAACTTTCAAGAGGCAGTGTGTTCGTGACTGGCAGGGTGCCCTCATTGTGACTCTAAAAATAAATCTAACAGCACAAAAGATAACATGGTCAGAAAGACTGAAAAGGTGTCCCTCCTTTCTAATGCAGCGAGCCAGTGAGACACCGCACAGCACAATAGCCTGCTTCGTCCTTCCTAAGGAAACCCTTTATTTTTCAGCCCCACCCCATCCCCATTTCCTCTGTCTGATCCAAAAAGGCCACTTTGCTGAACTGCCGTTGCCCTTGATGGCTTCTGAACCTCTTTCCTCAGGAGAAGCGGCGAGTTCAGGGGGCACTGCACCCCGTCTGTGTGGACTGGACTTTCTGCCAATCTGAGCTACGCCATTTGTTGTTGTTGCTTAGCTGCTAGGTCACATCCAGCTCCTTATGAACCCGTGGACTGTAGCTTGCCAGGCTCCTCTGTCCATGGGATTTCCCAGGCAAGCATACTGGAGTGGGTTGCCATTTCCTTCTCCAGGGGATCTTCCTGACTCCAGGATTGAACCCGCATCTCCTGCATTGGCAGGCAGAGTCTTTACCATTGAGCCACAAGGGAAGCCATAGACTTAGGCCACAGACTTCCGCAAACTTCATTTCCCCACACCGCCTCTTCCCCCAATAGGTTCCAGGCAGTATGGACTCTCTGGGTTGAAACCAGTGACAAAAACCAGGTTAGCAGCAGCTGACTGCACTAATTCACCCTCCGTTTCCTTCTCCAAACAATTAATGCACTTAATAACTCCAGCCCCAACAACAGACTCCTCAGGCACCCCTCTATTAACCTCTCCCCACTCCAAGCAGTGGGTCTCCACCGGAATTCTTCTGTTCCCTATCACTTAATCATTTTTTAATCCACAACAAGGACTTCGCGCCACACTGTGGTTTTGTTCTCTCTTAATCTTTTATGAGGGACCTTATCAAAAGCTTTTAGAAAATACCAGTGAATTTTGCCTACCAGGTCATCTTCATTATTTTAGAATTTTTTATGAAGAAATTACAGACCTTAATGTTGTAAATGAATACTGAAGACTCAGCACTCACTTAGGCATGCAAGTCTGACTCAGGTTACACTTAAGTCGCCGTATTACCTCCCTTTTTAGAAACATTCTTGTCCAGCTGATAGTAAGGAATGAGGCCCCTCCCCAATTCCCAGGTGTGGGATTCCCCTGAGACTTTCTGGACCAGCCAAAACAGAGTACCCACTGAGTACCAAAAGAGATACATGGTATGGAACACAACTTCAAACCAGGGAACAACGTGCACGGAGTCAAGGAAGGCCGGGATGTGGCAGTCTATCCCACCTCCACCTTCCCTACCGTCCCCCGGGTGGATGGAGGTAAGCCGTGAGCTCTCGGCATCGCCACTGGTCCACACAGGGCACCAGTGACAGTTTCTGGATGCTGACACCATGTACGATCCCTCCTAATCCCTGTTTGGCTCCTACCATTCCTCATTAGTACTCTGCCCACAAACCCAGCCCTGAATGGAGGGGCAGGTGTCCCCATGACGGAACAGTCACAGATGCGCAACAGGAGGGGTGTTTCCTAGTCACCTCAAATTATTTTCTTGGCAAGTTTACAGGTAAATCATTTAGTCAAATACACATCTTTTCAAGAGTTGCCTAGGAGCAGGGTTCAAAAGTCGGAAAGCAGTTCTGAAACCCTTGTCGGAAGCCCTCTTCCACGGATAATAGTGGGGGCTAAGGGAATCCACACTTAAGCCTGACTCGTATTCCTGATGACCAGGGAGATCTGCAGCCTTCACTGTACACACATCAGCTCCTAACATCACATTTGATCACCAAAGATGTAGGCAAGGCCCCCATCCTCTAGCCAGATGAGACCGGCCTGCCTCTTCTCCATAACATAATGGTGGGATGGACAAGTTCAGAAAGTAGTCTCTAGGGTCCAGAGTACAGGTTAATTCTGTATCCTTGAGGGACACCATCGACACTGAGTCATAACTGGACATCTAGTACAAGGGGCAGGCTGCCAGGGCTCTCCTCCATCCTCCATGTGTCCTTGCCACCGTGGGGGCCCTAGTGGACAGAATGGGAATTGCGGGTCCGGTTGCTCCATGACGGGGAAGCTGCAGCTCCGCCTGGACTTAATGAGCTCTTGCAAGGAAACAGGAAGTCTATAAAGTAATTTAAATAACTTCCAGTTCTGAAATAAAGGAAATTAAACTGCTGGCACAAACCTCTCTAATGGACACCTTTTTTGTCCCTCCAGTCGCATTCACAACTACAGCTGTCACAGTCTTCCCCCCGAGGTCAGCACCCCCAATTCCTCTCACGTGAAACTCACAGAGGCTACCGGTCAGCCTTCAGAGCGCACCAAGCTTCTGCAGAAACCACAGGTGAGGGTCGTAGCTTGGGGCGTAGTGAAAACACATGCATCAGCCCCCCCAGCCCCACATGGAGTCCTGCCACTCCTGCACTGTGGGATCCTGGGTGAAATCACGTTAACTCCACAGGGGCCCCAGCAGCTCACCAGCCAATACCAGGAATGTCTTGGTCTGACCAAACGACCTCCGAGATTATTAAGAGGGTCAATGGGCACAGTGGAGAACAGTGCAAACTGAAAACGCAAATAAACGTTGATATTATTCCGGCCGCCAAAGCCCTTAGGCTCCGGAATTTCTCAATTTTCTGTTCAAGAGGCACTGTGCTAGCCTTGCCTTCCTCTTCACTATGCGTATTTATTCACAGGTTCTTCTGCTCCTCCTGTGCCCCTAAATATGCATAATTATTTGTGTGGATAATTATCAATCCAACTAGACACGGTTTCCTGCCAGGCAGGGATTGCGGCTTTATACCTTCTGCAAACCAGTATGTGCAGACCACCAGTCAGTACCATGGAGGTTCTCCATACACGGCTGGAATCGACAGCCCACACAGTTACCCATTCATTCTCAAACACCAATAGCTAACAACTATCCGTCAACCCTCTATGAAGAGAGACCAACCTCGTGCAAGACTTGGTACTGGCAGTGAGTCGACAAGAGGGATGGGGGTTCGGGTCCCCCCCTTCTCTGTGGGGAAACAGTGGACCCAGCTTCTCACATTTAAGAGGCACTGCCCTTCATGAAATGCAAACCTGTCACTACGGCAGTTTCACCAGGTAAATCTAAGCTGCTGGATGCCAGAAACTTTCTGGCCACAGAGTTAAGTTTACTTTATTGATAATAATCAGCCAGATACGGACTGGTTTGACCAGTACTCTGGATGCAGGATCACAAGAGAGACAAACTTAAAAGCAGCTTAAGGTCAACCTCGTTTTGCTAGCCCTCTAGATATTACCACTGACAGCTGATATCGTGAACCCTTGACCCCTTGACTGGTAGAAGCCCATAGCAAGGCTGGACATTCTGTGCCAGTGAGAAAGCCTGTCAGGCTCCCTCCATCCAGGAGGACAAGCCCAGGCACTCCACACAGAGAGCTGGTGTATTCTGCTCCCAAAGGGACCCTCTGCAAACATGCTGAGAAAGGGAATCACCCACGGGAACCCAGTTTTACTTTACATAAAGGCACAACTTCACCAGGAGGCTCCGTCCCAAAAGTGGGGTAAGGTCTACCACCACGGAAGGACTACCCAGTGCTGCCTTGCCTGTGGGCCTGTGCAACTGGAATGATTGGATTCAGAGGTCCAGAGGTCCGTTTGAGCAATAGCTGTCTTCTCTTAAAGGTCTCGCCATTGAGCAAGAGCTCTGTGCCCTGGAGGGCCACTCCAGCTCTTGAGTAATCATCCCCCTACCCCTCTGAGGGCTTGCCATGGTTAAGACCCACTGCCTCTGCTCGTCTCAGGGCACCCAGGCCTCCCCAGGTACTTGGGGAGACTCATCCTCCCTGCCACAGACTCTGCTGCACTCCTTCACAGTCCGACCACAGCCAGGAGGACAGAATCTAAAAGAATTTCTGACTAGGATGGGTTAACCCCCAAATGCAAACACAGGTCGTCTCCCACAGCATTACTCACGGTGCTCCCAAGTGGAGCCGGCCGTGACTTTCCTCAGAGCCTACTGTCAGAGAACCCAAACCAGCACATCTCTGGGTCTCCCTTGTTTAGCCATCCTTCCTCTAAAACCTGCATTGAAAATGGGAGCCACAAAGGTAATTTTAAATTTCCTAACAGCCATGGTAAAAAAAAGAAAGAAAGAAAAGAGGAGGGGTAAATAGGTACAAATTGAAATATATCTTATTTAATACCAGTATATCCAAAATATCACTTCCAGGGAATTCCGTGGCAGTCTAGTAGTTAGGACTCCGTGCTTCCCCTACAGGGGGCATGGGTTCACTCGCTGGTCAATGAACTAAGCTCCCACATGCCGCGTGGGTGGGTGGGTGTGATCGCTTAGTCGTGTCCAACTCTGCAACCTCATGGTCCATACAGTCCACGGAATTCTCCAGGCCAGAATACTGGAGTGGGTAGCCTTTCCCTTCTCCAGGAGATCTTCCCAACTCAGGGATCAAACCCAGGTCTCCCACATTTCAGGTGGAGTCTTTACCAGCTGAGTCACAAGGGAAGCCCAAGAATACTGGAGTGGGTAGCCGATCCCTTCTCCAGTGGATCTTCCTGACCCAGGAATCGAACCAGGGTCTCCTGAATTGCAGGGGGATTCTTGACCAATTAAGCTATCAAGGAAGCCCACATGCTGTGTGGCATGGCCAAGAATAAATAAATATCACTTCCAGTGCAATCCATTGAAATGTTACTAACCTATCTCCCCCTTCACCACCCCTCCATTCTCAGACTAAGCCTTGAGAACCTGTACATGTTTACTTACAGCACAGATCAACGCCGAGTGGCCACATCTCAAGGGCTCAGTAGCCACACGTGGCTGGTGGCTACCATATTGCAGGGATCTCAAGAGCACTGCCTTCCTCTGCCGATGAGAACCTAAAGCAGAACTCTAATCTGGCTGTGCTGTAATAATTCATGCTTGTTTTTCCCACTCACAGACTTCACAGAACTTACCCCTACTCAAGATTCTTTCCCACGGCATTTACAATTACATTTGGGTGACATGTCAAGAAGTTAAGCTGCTGGGGTTGGAGTGAACAGATTTTCAAGGAATCGCATACAACTTATCTGGTCAATCAGATCTTCTCTCCAGGGCTTGTCCACCATTCAAGTAAACCCCCAGGGTTTCTTAATTTTAAATCCTTGTAACCCTGTAACTTGAAAATCCACCATCTTCCGGGTGATGTATATTTAACTCCTTGGTGCCCACGTCCATAGCTCCTTGTTGATGTGTTCTCCACTAGGACAGACCCCATCTCTAATTCAAGATCACACTCAACGGTTTCTGCCCTAGTTGCAGATGATGAATCTACACAAAATTTAACAAAATTATGCAGAATAAAGGACTGAGGTCATGTCTGCAGAATCCTAAGGCACAAGGAGGCGCAGGACAAATCCAGAGGTTTGGGAACTGCCTGTAAACAGAAGGAAAATTTTTCACAGAAGGTAAGATGTTGAGGCTGTGTTCTCTGCAACTAGTAACCAGAAAACTTGCTAAGTTCAGTCCAGATCTATGCAGGAGGGTCACAGAGCTACTTAAAATACAACAAATAGCTCAGAGATCTGAACCCCCAGCCTGTAGAGACACTTAGCACAGTGTAAGTGGGTCTGTGACAGCATGCTTCCTAGTGCCAGGGCGGGCCGGGGCAGGGTCCCACTGAGCCACCAGCCACACTGACCCCGCAGCAACTCCTCAGTCAGCCCCCTTAAGCCATTGCTGGGTCAATGGTAGAATCCTCGCCTCCCCATTCAGCCCTGTCCCCTGCATTTACATCAGCCCTACCCAGAGGAATAGAGGGTTGATCTAGAAAGAACTACTAGAAAGCCAAAGACTTGTTTGTTTTTTAATAGGCTCTTCCATCTAGATTCAGCTCTAAGAGCAGGATAACCAGGGGAAACCTGAAACATACAGAGAACAGTTCACTTCTGGCTCACTGCTCTGGCTTTAGGCAAGAGAAGGTGTACGCGGAGCTTGGAGGAAGGGCTGGAACAGGCTGAGGCCGGGACTCGTTCCAGGAGCCCCCAGGGGACAGGCCTGGCTCCTGAACCTGGAAATGCAGAGGGCTGCTCTCCAACAGGTGGAGGGCCCCCCATCCAAGTACGCCAGGCAGGGGCAGGAGGGGAACCCTCTCAGCCAATGCTACTCCTGGCATCCTCCCATCCCGAGTGGCCCTCAACCTGTCCCCAAGGCGCTGGGGAGAGGAGCAGGGGACGAGCATGAGGGGAAAGGAAGGAAGGAGGCGGCTCTTCTTGGCGAGCTGATGGGTGTGAGTGGTGAGCATTAATTAAAAAGCCATCCAAGGAACAATGGTCTTTTCATATTTGGAGCCTGTTCTGCACAAAGCTCAGCTTGTTCTAGGGGGAGGTCTCTGCTTCGGATTTTTTTTCTTACTCATTTCCGAGGGCTGTGGCAATGTCTGGCACCCAGCGCAACCCGCTGGAGCGTCCCTCACCCAGAGGCCATGCCAGGCAGACCTTCTTGACTCCAGAGGTGGTGGCATTCAGACACAAAGAGGGGCAGCCCTGGAGGGCTTTTATGTTTTGACCCACAGGCTCCCAAATTGCTCCCGGGCGTTCCCCCGAATGGCTGCCTAACCTGCGGAAACACACACTGGAAGTTTTCATCAGCCAAATACCCATTTCCCTCTCAAATAATGCTAGATGCGCCACACCCAGCAGGCTCGGGGTGAGGAGTCATGGGTCTGACAGACATTTCAAGACTTCAGCGTAAGAAGACAATGAGTGGACGTTAGATCGTATGATGAGACGCCCTCCTGGTTTTAACCTACTCTGCTCAACCCCACAGACTACCCTTAAGAAAAGCAGTTTTTAAACCAGAGAGACAGATAGGAGCATCTAAGACATTCTTGACACCCTACAAAACCACCTCCACTCTCAATCTTTACAGCTTCTGGTGGTCAAGCCCCTCTGATCCCAACTCTTGGAATCCACATCCTTGAGGAGTCCCCTCCCCTTTGGCACAGGCTGTGCACAGTGACTCACCTCTACTGTGAGTAGAGGTCACTTCTGAGATGTGGTTACAGAGACACTGTAGCGTCTGTCTCCTGCACACTCCTCACTCTCCCTGATGGAAGCCAACTGCCATGCTGTGTTCTGCTCTAAGGAGGAGCCTGTATGGCCAGAAACTGAGGGTAGTCCCCAGCCAGCAAGGAACAGAGGCACCCTGTCCAACAGCCCACACAGAACTGCATCCTGTCAACAAGCGCACGGATCAGACATGGATCCTTCCCCAATGCAACATTCAGATGAGAGCGTGGCCCTGTTCAGCATCTTCATGGCAACCTCACGAGAGATCTGGAGGCAGAGGGTCTAGTTTTGCCGCACCTACGTTTCTGACCCATGGAAACTCTGAGAGATTAATAATAACTGTTGTTTTAAGCCACTGAGTTCAGGGGTAGTTTGTTGCACAGCAGTAGATAACAAATACACTCTCCATGTTAAAATGAAAAGGAGAGAATTTTAGCCAGAATGTGGCAGGGCTGAGATTCTCACTTAGGCCAGACTGATCCTTTACTGCCAGCTTTCCTCTCACCATGCAATTTCGGCTCTCATACTCACATCTGGGCCCACACAGCTAGGAAGTGACAATACTCACTGGGCCTCACCATCACCACAAATGGCACACGCATACCTAAAATACATGCTTTAATATCAAAAGACACAAAAGTCCTGCAGAACGCAGATATGAAAGTAGAGTGAAGAGAGGAGCTAGGCTAATCTCCTTTTACCAATAAAGAAATTCACACTCACAGTCATAAAGCAGCAGAGATGGAACTCAAACGCTGGCCAAGATGACATGTGACTCTTTAAGGATCTGGGAAACTTCAGCCCAAACATTCTGGACACACTTTTGATCTGCTGGCTAGGAAAATTCCATCAGGAACGCTGGTCTTCTCTTTTCAGCACCACTGTTAACACTCTGTGGATCTTGCCCCTACCTTGACGTTTCCCCTCTAACCTGGCAGCTTCCTCTGTACCTGTCCTCCAAAGTCCTTCCACACTGATGGGTCACTGTTTGCCCCTTGGTTAATGTGGGAGTTGAAAATTCTCAGCCTCAGCTCACGCCCAAGTGCAATCCAAGTGTACTTTGAGATTCCATGACACACCAGGAAGACAACGCACCATTTCCACCAAGAAAGTTAAACAGGCAGAGGGATTCTTGAATCTCCAGCAGGACTCCACAAGCATGCACAGCACTGACTAAGACTTCCACTATTTTTACAAACACATACCCTAGACACTTACAGTAAAGATCATAAATAATTAAGACCAAGTAGCCTGAGGACATTGTGGGAAGCATTCTTGCTGATTTTTTTTTTAATTAGGATCTTGCTAATTCGAAAAATTTTTAATCCCTAAAATATTTCTAGACATAGCCACAGACCAGCAAAATTCAAGTGATCCTACATTCTCACTAACATTAAGACATTTTTTTTTAATTATGAAACTAACAGATACTCACTATCCTGGGTTCTGAAAACAGTATTAAAAGCAGCCTGTACTTCTACCGCCTGGATGTAACCACTCAAGTTAATATTCTGTTACAGGTATCCTTCAATCTCATCCTTATGCATATTTTTAAAAGTTAAACTGAAGTCCTATAGTACACACAGCCTCCTTTCATTTAACACCACTGTTTTCCCACATTCCTAACCATGAGACAAGAGTTTTAAATAACCACATTAAGAATCAACCATATGGATGCACCACAGTTTAAATCAGTCCCCTGTGAGAGAATTAGATGGTTACTATTTTTCACTATTATAGACATCTGTAATGACAATCTTTATTTATAAATATCTTCTGTACAACTGGAGATCTCTATATTATATTATACATGAAGGTACTGGGCTACCAGTCTTATTCTAGACATTAAGGATAAATTTGTGAAAATGCAAAGATCCTTCCTCCTTGGGAAGCTTACATTCTTAGCAGGAGAGAAAATCAAGGGTAATAAATTCAAAGAATTCTTTAATATTATTTAGTATTTTATTAGGCAAAAATAGGCTATGGTAGAAGAAGTGGGACAGAGTAAGGAGAATCAGGAAATTCACGGTGAGACAAGTTACAAATTTATATAAATCTTATTTTAAAGCTTCCTGACAAGCATTATCAAAGTACTCTCCAGAAAGAGTTTACCAATTTTTTTACCAGTTTTACCAATTCCTTCATCATAACCACTCCCTTTTTGCTCTATAAAAAAAAAAAAGAAAAGAAAGCACAATCTTCCTAGTAAACAAATAAGTGAAAATAATGAGCTATCATTTGGCTCTTCAAATGGGCAATCTGAATTTATTCTTTATCTAAGTTTGCTTATTTAGTATTCTTTGCTCATTTTCTCTCTTTATCTTTTTCTATTGTTGATTTTAAGAGCTCTTTATATATTAAGGATATTGAAGACAAACTTTTTTGTGTGTTTTCAATATCTTTTCTCAGTTTGTCATATGCCTTTAAATACCAATTATCAGTGCCCAGGATAAAGAACTTTTTAAAATGTAGTACATCAGTCTTTTTGGTTATCATTTCTTCACCAGAAGAGCCGGGCCTGATGTCCCTCCCTGCTCCATATACAGATTAACATTCACCTATACGTTCTACTATGGGCTGAAAGTAGAATCTGCCTGCAATGCAGGGGACCCAGGTTCAATCCCTGGGTCGGGACGATCCCCCGGAGAAGGGAATGGCAACCAGGCAATCCAGTATTCTTGCCTGGAAAATTCCACGGAGAGAGAGCCTGGTGGGCTACAGTGCATGGTGTCATAAAGAGTTGGACAGGACTGAGTAACTTTCACTTTCACTTTTCACACTTTCTTCTGGCTTCCCAGGTGGGGTTCAGTGGTAAAAACTGTGCCTGCCAAGCAGGAGACACGGGTTTGATCCCTGGGTCAGGAAGATCCCCTGAAGAAGGAAATGGCAACCCCCTGCAGCATTCTTGCCTGGAAATCCCACAGACAGAGGAGCCTGGTGGCCTACAGAGCATAGGGTCGCAGAGAGTTGGACACAACATAGCGACTAAACCACAGCAGCAGCAGACTTTCTTTGAGCTCTTTTGTGATTTCAGGTTTACTAATAGCTCTCTAACTCATGTAGATATATGATAATATACACTATGAAGAATAGCTCTAACTCAGTTTTCTCTATTTATCTAAGTTAATTTTTTCCTATTTACTCTATAATTATTCACTAGAGACAGTAAAGCACAGGGAGGGAGGTCACTGGTTTTACCGCCAATCAGATCAGTGTTCAATCCTTCAGGAATCTGGGTAAGTTATGCAACTCTCTGAACCTCAGTTTCCTCATCTATAAATTGGAACTATAGGTAGTGCTGACCTCATACAATTCTTGTGAAGATTAAATGAGCTGCTACTATTTTAATTCCTCTCATTTATTTGAAATGCTACCTTTCCCAGACACATTTCTATTTGATTCCATTCCACTGTGTGACCTCTGGAATATTATCCAACCAAGTTTTCCTGGTATATGAGAAAACTAATGATTTTTGAAATTTTACTTTGTAACTGAACTCCATACTTAATTCCATGTAAATGTGTCCTGGGTATTTTAGGAAGACAGTAACATCTGCAAATAATTTTCATTGTTTAACTATTATTTGACTTTGGTTTGTATACCCTGGCCAATTCAATAAGGCAGGAAAAAGAAATGAGTACAATGGGCAATCTTTGCTTTATTCCAATTTCATTATGCTGCCTCTTTTGATTTGCCATTAAATCTCCAAGTGTTGTAGCTGCTGGTTTCTTGATCAAATTAATGCAATCTCTCTGTAGCAAAGTTGTTTTGCTTTTTAAAATTCTAAGCAAAAGAATAGAGATCTACCAAATGCCATTTTTGGATATATGTTTTTCTTCTTTGTTCTACTTACACGACGTATTTGGAGACTAGACATTCTGATCTTAAGTCCCTCTTACATTTCTGGGATAAACCCTATGTGGTCACAATTCTTTTAAAATACTGCTGAATTCAATCTGTGACTGTTTTATTTGGCATTTTTGCATCCGTCCTCATGCCTGAGCTAAATCTTCAGCCTTCTTTTTGTGTAATCTTTGTAATAATGTTGGTTCCCAGAGTTGTACTAACTTTGTAAAATCAACAATTTTCTACACTCTGAAACAGTCTACTGAGCAACGAATTATTTTGTCCCCCAAAGTTTAAAAGAATTCATCCATGAAACTGCTTGCATCCAGAGCCCACTTTGGAAGTATTAATTTTTTTAGTGCTTAGTTTCTTTCCTAGTTCCTAGTTTAAAGACTCAGACTTCTGAGTCATCCAGAACAGACACGTCAACTGAGATTTTTCAAAAATGCTGTATTTTAAGTTACTAAATTTGATTTGTATAACATAAAATAATTATCTCCAGTGTAACTTTTAATTTGTTAACTCTTTCTTCTAACATAACAACTTACTTCTGGTTTTACTTGGTTGTATTTCTTTTTAGATATGGTACATGCTTAGTCTATCCCCTTGACTTTTTCCCCAAACACACAGCTCTTAGGTTGATCGCTTTAACGTTTCTGTTTTCTAATTCATTAGTATCACTTGCATCTTATTAGGCTTGCTTTATTCTTTTCAACTTTAAGTTGAATACTTAATTATCTTCATTTTCTCGTATTTAATAATGAAAGGATTTAAAGCCATGAATGCATCCCTGAATAAAACTTTGTCATTTATTCATTTGAATAAAACAGTCATTTCACTTCCTCTTTGACCCAAGTGATTTAGGAGAGCTACTTTTTTATTTTCAAGTAACTGGATTTCATTAATATTTTTAATATTAAGTATTCTACAGAGGATAAATACATCTCTGAAATAAGATGGAGAAACTCTGATAAGGGGAGGAAATCTTTTAAGCAGAAAACACTACTTAATGCTTAGTTTTTTAAAAAAAAAAAAAAAAAAGAAAAACTATTTCTATAATGCTGTGATGGCTGTATCCAAGTATATGCCTTACCCAAGGGATTTCATGGCAGGGGTTTCTGGAGGAACTGAGTGACTGAGGGACAGGCAGCACAGGAGGAGAGGGGAGAGGAACGCTCTCCTGTACCTTCTGAAAATTTTATTATGGGTATATTGCCTCTTTAAAAATTAATTTAAAAAGCAAAGCCATCTCTCAATAAATGGAATGAAACCATCCCAGATATACTCAGTACATAGCCAAGTAAATTTCCATACTTTCTTTGATAAAATTTAGAGATTGGTTTTATTAAGCAAGACTTGGATCCAAGATGATAAAACATCTGGACCTAGAAAAGGGAAGAGGGAAAAAAAATGATCCCTAATTCTGCAATCTCCAAGTTCAGAAGAATTAAGAGTTTCGAGACAAAGTATAAAGGGTGAAAAAAAAGTTCAGTCAGGTTTCTGTCAGGCTACAATTTTGAAACCTGAAATTCCTGAATGTATGGCCGAGAGGATAGCAGACTTCCTAATTTCCTCCACCTCCTCACCACGGCATTCCCATTTCAGGAATGCTCCATATTATGCATCTTGGTTGTTGCAGTCTTCTCCATTATTACTTAAAATGAATTCAAATCCCAAATTAATTCAATTAAGTGAAGTTTTTAAGCATTATGCCACTGTTGACTCATCTGCCACAAACTGAAATATCAAGTTAAAAAAAAAAAAGATTGAAAGGAAAAAGGAAAGAAAAAACGAAGTCTGTAAATCAGTTTTCCAATTTATGTGTAAGAAATCTGTTTTCCACTTTCTAATTTCTGCAACTGGGAAATTCTGTATATTATGTTACCATATAATGAAGGATGCCAGTAAACAGAAAGCCCACACGCCTGTACACACAACAGATTACACTGTGTGTAATTGCAAACACCACCACGTTATGTACTCCTGGGAGTATTATTACTGAGAGATGTTGTTATTTAATGCCTCATCTATTTAAAAAAAATTCATTCCATATGGATGAAAAATGAGTATACTAGCCTGAGTATGGGGGGAAAAAATGTAATCATAGATCTCTTAAAATTCATACCGTTTTATACAAGCACAAGACGGTACAACCAAAACTTAGGAATTCAGAATATCTCAAATTACAAGATACGAGTTCACTGCTAGTTACTGGGATCTCCACCCTGGCAGTGGGACCAGAGGAGGCCCACAGGGGGAGTCACAGCCATCCTCTACTTTCCTGGACCACTGAAGGACCTCTTAAGGTGGGGGCACAGCACCCTGGGACCACCACAGACAGCACCCATGGAGGCGCAGCACTGTGGGAAAGGAGCGCTTAGCAAGACCCTCTGACAGCTACAAGGCTCTCCTTGCTGGGGACACGCCATCCAGACAGACACCCACAGAGCCCAGGGAAGAATGCCCGACTCCGGGGAAGGAAAGCGTCCCACCTCCGTTGACCGAGAACCAGATGGAGTTCAGGGCTCTACACGCGGCCCCAGCCACTCCCCTTTGACTTGGTGAGCACAGGAGGTTCAGCAGCCGTGGCTGCGCTAAAACAAAAGACAGATGACAGGAAAACCTCCTGCCCTTTGGCCGTTCAGAGCACAGGGAAGTGTAGAAGTGCAGGGGGAGAGCAGGCCAGCTGCACTAATCCCTTTTTGTCCAGCAGTAATTAATAGTATAATCCACATTTAAGATGCATTAAAGTGAAAATGCTGCATTATCAGAGAGCCAGCGCATTGCCCCAAGGCAGAGCCTCCCCTGCTGACCTGTGGAACCAGGTTACCTCATCTCGGCCTCCTCCTCTCCGGGGAGCTGACTCTAGACACCTCTTAAAAGGACAGAGCTGGCAGCCACAAGTCACCCCTCAGCCCAGCGCTCTGTCTCTGGAAACCACTCTCCACACACAGGCCATCCTGCACCGGGGCTCCACACAGAATGAGGAGTCGTTTAAATCAAGTCATAGAGTCTCTGGCTAACACACAACACTTCAGTATCATGAGGTCCCTGACGGAATTTTAAGATTTCAGCGGACTCCCCAAAACAATGCTGGGATGATACAAGGGGAATTAAGATGCCCTTCAACTCAATTTGGTGGGAAGCCCTTTTTGAGAGTTTCCTACAAACTATGGGGGCACCAGGAGAGATTGTATCAAGCAGCAGAAGCCGGCTGGGCTGTCCAGCCCCAGGGAGGATGCCTCCTCCATTGTGACTAAAATACTATCTTTAGAGAGAGGCATGCTATTAGCTCATCAAGCACATTCAAGCTACAGACGTCACCGCCGCTTAAAGCTAGAGGCGCCTGAAGGAGCGGTCCTCTCAACTACGCTTTGAAGCCACCGCCAACTAAGAACTTGATCTCAGGTCTCCAACACTGCCCATCTGGTGGAACAGGTACAGCCAACAGTAGGAAGAGAGCCCTGAACTCCTTTTCAACTGCTCTACGCATTGATGTCACCATCTCAGCTCCACCCGTCTCCACGCTTCGCTGTGGCCCCGAGCCCGTGGCAGCCTTTGGATAGTGGCCCTGTGCTATGGCAGCACTGGCCTCCATCCTGTAAGACCTCCTTGGAACTTGGTACAGCCACTTGTTTCTTAAACTTGGCAGCTGGATTTAAAAAAGAGGAGTGAGACAGAAATCATTTTGACCTCAAGTGTTTGAGATCCTGGCACAGATGGTATGATAATGATCTGGGCACCTAATCACCTATAGTTGCTCCAAAAACTTTACCTTCAAGATCCTTACCTAGAACTTAACACATTCCTCCACGATGGTATTTAATTACTCCCCTGTAATCCAAAAAAGGGGCTTCTCAGGTGGCTCATGGGTAAAGTCGACCTCCCAGTGCAGGAGACACAAGTTCGATCCCTGGGTCAGGAAGATCCCTTGGAGAAGGAAATGGCAATCCACTCCAGTATTTTGCCTGGAGCATCCCATGGACAGAGGAGCCTGGCGGGCTACAGTCCACTGGATTGCAAAGAGTCAAACATGACTTAGAGACTGAGTGCTAAGTCCACACAATCCAAAAAAGAGCAATTCCAGGTAGTTTAAACTACCACTACCAGGGGCTAGCCAAGGAATGAAGTGCCATTTGCACTAACGCCTCTAGAGGAAAACGCATCCATGGCGGTTCGAAAAACATGTCCCCGTTCTACGCACACGCTTCCCTCTGAGGCTGCCAAAACAGCCACGGCCCTGTGACTGGGCACCAGGAGCAACCTGCAGCAGACCTGGTTCCCACGTAGGGGGGCACCCAGCCTGGGAAGCTGTGCAAGAGACACAGACAAGAGACCCCACCCCACCCACACCTGCGGTCTACTGTACCCCATGACTGACCTCTCAGGGCTGTTGGGTTCCCCGAACCTCTGTTCTTAGTCACACAACGTCAGGATTCTTCTGGAGGAACGCTCTCTAAACTCTCTCAAGTTCTACTCTTGGTGCCTCAACACAATATGCCAAAAACAGTATCACAATATTTGGGGAGGAGTGGTTGGTCAGTCACTCAGTCTCCCAAATCTCCATGACCCCATGGACTGGCGTCTGCCAGGTTCCTCTGTCCATGGGATTTTCCAGGCAAAAATACTGGAGTGGGTTGCCATTTCCTTTTCCAGGGAATCTTCCTGACCCAGGGATTGAACCCATGTCTCCTGCATTGACAGGCAGATTCTTCACCACTGAGCCACCAGGGAAGCCCTTGCAGAGAAGGGAAGCTACCAAATTTCACCACAAAGCCTTCCCCTTATACCCCAGGAAACCTCCTTTGCCAGAACAGGCTTCAGTTTTCACAGGGACACTGGTTGAGCTTTGCCATCAAACACCATCTGGGTCCCTGTGAGGCTTCCCCTCTTTGCAGACTGTATTGATTCCAGTGGTGGGCTGACTCAGAGCCCCCCAAATGTCCATGTGCTCATAGCTGGAGCCTTTGAAAGTGTTACCCTTTCGGCAAATGAGACTCTGCAGAAGGGACCAAGATTATCCTGGATGACCTGGGAGGGGACACCTGACGTAATATCAGGGCTCCCTATAACAAGACCGCAGGAGAAGTTCAGAGTCAGACAGGAGATGTGATGATGGAAGCAACAGGCGGTGTGACGTGAAGAAAGGATCATGAGCCAGGGACAGGGCAGCCTCCAAAATCTAGAAAAGGCAAAGAAACTGCTTCTCCCTCCACTCAGGAGTTCCAGAGGGAGCCAGCCATGCCAACACCTTGACTCTAGCTCACTGAAACTGATTTTGGACTCCTGGACTCCAGAACAGTTAAGACGTCAATTAAAGCTGTTTTAAATCACAAAGTTTGCAGTCATTTATAACGCCATCAATCGGAAGCTAATGTGACCCCTCTGGAGAAAGGGGACTGTGACAACACACACATAGAACCAGGAATGACCTGGAATTTCAAGAATGAGTCATCCTTGTTGGGATCCACACAACCTTCCTCTCTGGACTCAAAGAGCCAGCCGAATCCTCTCTTTCTCCATCACCAAAAAGCAAAAACCAAGGGTACCTGATGCAACACGTAAGGGTTATGACTTGTGGGTGGTGCTCAGCGGAACTTCTCAGCATTAGACAGAAGAACTCCCATCCCAGCCTACTGCGTTTGAGATTCACAAATAACCACAATGAACCAGGAGAACAACAGAAAAACAGCAGCTGACTCAAGAATACATGTGTAGGACATTCTGATTTGACACTGGGCTAAAAAAAAAATCTACAGGGAAGAATTAGGGTCAGATCCAAGGTTCTTTTATTGGACTAAAGGCAGGCCAAGTCGACCTTGCCCTACGGATCCCACAGGTGGGCCAGTCCAAAGCCCTGGAAAGTCAGGGCCATGGTCCATGTGACTCCTGGAGACAAAGAGAGGAGGAAGGCTCTGGAAGGTGGTGGCATCCTGCCCACCTCAGTGGTAGCCTGGGGCCTTTGGATCTCACCATCTCGCCAGCACCTGAGAGGTGTGAGCCAGGCAGCCAACCACATCAGAAGCTGGCTGCCAGCCGGCCCCCATTGCCCAACACCTCTGCAAGAGCCAGCTTTCCAGGATTGGGCTCTAACACTACACAGGTACAGGCCACTGCTGACCGAATGGAGGCATAAGCGCCTTGAAGAACTTCCCACACAGGGACTGGCCACACACGGACTGACTGCCTGCTGCAGAGTCAGGAAACGCATCTGCGCTCCACATGGGCCGTCATGCCAAGGACATTCTTCTCACTGCTTAGACCAAGCAGGGTCCCACCTGGGTCTTTTTCCTACTCCGGTCTACCCGGGCTTGCTTCAATCACAAGTCAGATCTTCCATCCCCTGAACCCTCCATCCCATACACTACTTAATTCTCCCTATCCTCCAAACTGCTTATACTCTCCCAGTCTAGCCCACGTTGTTTATGCTTCACAAGGAACGTCTAGGACTATATTACGACGTTGAGGGCCAGGGTACCTAGGCTCCCTCAGTGGGACTTAAACACATGATTTCAGTGTACATGTGTACAAGGCGCTACTCGAAACAAAGTTGTCAACAACTAAAAAAAAAAGTTTTACCAACCTTCCACACAAGGCTGTCATTCAGCCTTTGCATAATAAAGATGCAACTCTGAATATTCAAAGTCCAGGAGAAGGTGACTTGTGGCAAAACTGACATCTAATGTGCCCAAGATTCAAAATCTTGATGCTACTTGGCCAGATTCTCTTTACCTACTGCTTCTTCTGATGCCCCCACCCCCCTCACAAAATAAAGCAGCCCTAGGAATAGAATCCCATCTTCCTTAGTTCTTATGACTAATTTATGGCCTTCTTTGAAAGCCCTCGCACCAGAGCTCTGACTCCAGTAATTTCCTCCTCTTCTATACGCATGTCCATTTACAGCCATTCTGTAACCTCTGCGTGAACCGAGCATGTTCTCCGGGCCTCCCACGGATGTGGGATCCCGCCCGGGTGAGAGCAGGGTGGCTCAGGGGCGGCACCTCTCCTCTACAGTGTGAGCTCACTCGGCACCCTACCCACGTCCCGCTCCCCAGAGAGTTGGATGAGTATTCTTTTGCTTTAGGGTAGAGCGCCTTTAAAAACGACAGAGCAAGACTAAAAAGGCTGGGTGGGCAACTAGCGTGTAAGCTTGAGACACTGTGGGGTTTTTGTGTTTTGTTCTTTTTTTTTTTCACTTGGATTAAAGGGAGTGGGGGGAAGGTCTTGATTTTGTTTTTATTGAGGGAGGGGGGATATGGGAAGATGTCCCAGAAAATATCCTCCACAGGCCACAGGAGGAGGAATACTTAGAAGGAATTTCTGACAGTGCTCCAAGGTGTTTCCAGGCCGCACCCCAAAGGCCCCCTCGCCAAGCCACACTGTCACCCACCACACTTCTCTGGGCCCCCCACCCACGGCTTGGCTGTCCTCCCATCTCAAAAATGCCTTCTCTTCTGTTCAGTAAGGCTGCCCTGAGCCTCTCTGATCTGTAGCTGGTTTCTCTGATGCCAGGGTGCTAGAAAACCTGGGCCCACACAAAGTCCTCCCAGCTCAGCACCCCAGGTCGGTGCCCGTCTAGAGAACGGTCAGTCCGTGCATGCAAACGTCCTGGTGGCCCCGGCGTGCCAGGGACTGCCCTGCGGGCTAGGGATGGGGTGAGGCCAACAGAAGATGCCTGCTGTCTCCACACAGCTCCCGTCCAGCTCCTCAGACCCTCTTTCTGTCCCTACTTTTACTCCCTTCTGTTCTGAGAAGGATTTCCCCATTGTAGCTGAAATTTTTCTTTTTTTTTTTTTTAACGAGGGTTGGGAGAGAAAGACCTATGTTTTCATATTTAAATATTATTTTAAAAATTAATTTAGACAATAAATGACAAGAATTTTCTTTCATTGACATTTTCAGGGGTTCCTGAACAAATCAACCCACACTTGATTATGTGGTCACATTCTCCTCACCTTGGAAATCTGAAGTCGCTCTTTCCCTAGAAGACAGAAGCCCATCTCCATACATTCTGAGCGCTGAACTCCCCAGTCCTCATCTGCCATGCTTTTATCCCCAAAGCTACAATTCTCATTCAAAGGCTATCCTCCTCAAGCCAACCCCAAGCTAACTTGGCCTCTGGCCTTGCATGTGCCCTACTGCTCATGCCCGAGTTTCCAGCCCCCAAAAGACTCTTACCGTGATTTCCACCAACAGGCCCCTGGAAGATCTAGAGGTCCACTTGATCACACTCTCATGACTATATTTCTTTAGATGTGTCACCCAAGATTCCCAAGAATTATCACTGTATGTCAGAGCAAAACAGTAACTCATATGGCACTTTCTCATCCTGCCTCCAGTCAGAGCTGGGATTCACTCACTTGGGACCTTACAAAGCTAGCCCTATGAGGCAAGGATCCTGTGGCCAGTTCATCCCGGGAAGTGGTCCAATGAGCCAGAAAACATCTGTCTGGAGTCTTCTCCCATCAGCAACAGTGTATGTGTGTGTGTGTGCGCGTGCGTGCGCAGTGTGTGTGTGTGTGTGTGTATGCAGGGCCTGGAGTCTTCTCCCATCAGCAACAGTGTATGTGTGTGTGTGTGTGTGTGTGTGTGTGCGTGCGTGCGTGCACAGTGTGTGTGTGTGTGCACGGCCTGGAGTCTTCTCCCATCAGCAACAGTGTGGGTGTGTGTGTGGGTGTGTGGGTTTGTTTTGACAGGCCACTGCCATCTTCCTACCTCATCTGAACACACATACCCCTTCCCCACTAATGTGCCCACCGGGGGTCTCTACCTGGACCCCCACCCCCACCCCAGACCCCTCCCAGCCTCACTGCAGCATGGAGCGAGCGGCACTTTCCCGTCCAAACCTGAACTGACCCTGGGCTCCACACCACCCGCATCTTCAGCCTCAGAGTAGCATTTTCGTTGTGCAGACCTTCCTGCTCTAAAGGGCATGGACCTGAAGAGCATGAGTCATCAGTGCTAGCAGGAAGCAGCGCTCGGTCTAAGGCCTGACCCAGTTCCTGGAGAGACTTCTCTGCCTCCAGCCCTCTGCCCCGCGCCCTGGTTCTCATAACATGCTTGGGCTCAGCCACCCTGTCCCCTCTCTCTGCAGCCTTTTCAAGATCTCTCCTTCCATGGAGCCACAACCAGGACTGTTTGTTTGTTCAGTCCACTGGTAAGAAAAATGAGAGAGCTGTCTGCCATTCCTGGCAGGGCATAAACACTTTTTCAAGAAATGTATGTTCCAGCTCTGCTTGGGTCCAAAACTGAGCCCTTTAACCTTTGGAAAGAGCAGAGGACATTCCATGGGAACTGACTATCGCCGCTCCTTTTCATCGCTGAAAGACAAAATCCACTTTGCCCTGCCCCATCTCACATGGACCCCTCACATTCTTGGTCTGGGAGCTGAGCATGTGAGAGAGAGAGAGAGAGGAAACCCCAGAAACGTGGGAAAGGCCACTGTCGCCAGTACAAGGGCACCAGTGCCCCGATTACTCGTCAGAGATGTCAGGATACTTTATTGTAAAATTTGTTTAAATACATGTAATGACCCACAGACAAAGACTTTACATTGGAAGAATACTTCTTTGGTGATCAAGACCAAACTTCAGATCAGATCAAAATGGAGATTGCCCAGGAAATCATCAAGAGGCCTACCACTGCTATCCCTCTATTGAAAAGATACAGTTCTGATTTCTTACAAGGAGTTTCATAACAAGAGGTCTCTATCTTAACACTCTGAAAGAAAAACATCCATCCCCCCGGACCTCCCCAGCCTGGAAGAGCCGGGAGTGGCCTCACGGTGTGGTACAGCAACACAGAGCAAGTGGGAGGCGCAAGGCACGTGGGAAGAACCACAGCGGAACCAGCTGCCCCAACTGGACCCCACCATGCTGACTGGCTGCGCCTGTCGGTTATCGAAACTGCAATCAAGTGGAACTGATCAGTGCAGACCCCCAGTGCTGGGTTCCACGCAATGGTTTGTCAATGTCCTGTGTGAGTCAGGCATTTCTCCACTCAAATATTGACCGGTTTAAGGGTAGGCTTAGGGAGTCACAGGCACGGTCATTGGTTCTTTTCTTTCTTACCTATCTCGTTAAAGCGGGGACAACATTAGAACTCATTAGGTACAACTACACCATTTGATGCTTGTTAACGCTGGGTGTCAGGAACTATGGTAAATCTTCTTCCTGCATACTTGGTTTCATTCTCTGGACGACCTGTGAGGCAGGCACTACCACGGCTTCTATTTTGCCCACAAGGAAATCAAGGTCCAGGGAGTCCCAGTTACTTCCCAAGGTCACACAGCTAGGTAACAGCAGAGTGAGAATCCAGTCCCTGGTTCCTCAAAACACCAGAGCTTTTGTGCACACACTGTCCTGCCAGGGTCGCCTGTATACCCGCCGTGAGCGCTGCCTGCAGAATGTCTGGTTCGCACATGGAATAGCCCCCGGCCAGGAGCGCCTCCAGCTGTCCCTCTTCTCCACACACTGTGCTCGCTCTGGAAAAGCTGCCCCTCCCTCGTGCTCACGCTCAGTCGTGTAAGAGTCTGTGACCCCACAGACTGCAGCCTGCCAGAGTCCTGTATCCATAGAATTCTCCAGGCAAGAGTTCTGGAAGGGGTTGCCATTTCTTCCTCCAGGAGGATCATCCCAACCCAGGTGTCAAACCCATGTCTCCTGTGCCTTCTGCACTGCAGGCAGATTCTTCACCTGCTGAGCCATGGGGCTGAGTTCCCACCGTGCACTCAGGTGGTTGCTTCTGAGGCCTCCCTCTGTCTGGATTCTGAGCCATCCTGGGGTCGGAGAGCAGAGAACATCTCCTTACAATCCACCCCTACTCCATCCTCCCAACACTCTTCCACTTGACGCCCTGCCTGCCCATTGGAGTTCAAAGTCAGATCTCAACCAACTGCTAGGCAATCCTCTTAAGGCACTTAGCCTCTCAGTTTTTCAAAAAAAGATGACGCGTCCCCACCCTACATACCTTACAGAACAACTGCGGGGATTAGTGGAACGGACACAGGCTCCAGGGCTTTGAAAAATGAAGCCACTTACATTCCTTTCCAGTCTTCCTCAGACAGATGTAGCACCTCTCCCTTCTATTCAGAATTTATTTAGAATTAAACCATTAAATATTTGGGTGGCTAACTCAGGGGCCTCAAGTGATACCCAGTACACATGTAGTAGCTCAGGAAAACATCAATGGGGCTTAGAGCTGAGGAAAGACACAGCCCAGTGGGTGGGGCTGGAGGCACTGGGGCAAGGGTGGGGGACGCTGCTGAGGAGGGGCCCTGGCCAAGCTCACAGCCATCCTTCCCGCCACCCAAAGCATCAATGTCTCCTCATCCCCTCCAGCCACTTCGATCCCACACCCACCTTCAAACCACATTCAGGGGGTGAGTGCTCACAGCGCCTCTCAGCACTTCCTGTCCACCCGGAACCCCAGGATGTGACCTTATTTGGAAACCGAGTCGCTGCGGGTATGACTAAGAAGAGGTCATAGTGGATGAGGGTGGATCCTAGATCCAGGGACTGGAGTGCTGAGAGTGGGAGAGGACCCACAGGGAAAAAGGCCATGCAGAGACCCAGGAACTGGAGGGATCCATCTACAAGCCAAGGAATGTGGAGGACTGCCAGTGCCTGATGGAAGCTAGGAAGGAGCCTTGGCTAAGACTTCAGTGGGACCGTGAAAAAACACAGTCTGTAAGCCACTCAGCTTGTGATACTTCCCTTCGCTCTGGCGGTCACAGCATACAGAAGTGCCACCTCTCACCCCTGCCCCATTGAGGGCTCTGGCCAGAGCCACCTCTCATTGGGCCAGCCACAATCATCTCCCTGTGGTCTCCATGCTCCCACCCTCCACCCAGCTCAGAACAGAAGGGAGAGCCTCGCCATGACCTCCCAGGCCTATAGGACGTGCCCTGTCCCCTCCCATGCCTGCTCCAGCTGCACGGGCCTCCTGCTGCTCCTTGGACATTCTGACGGAGTCTCCCCTCTGCCCAGAGCTCTCTCCATCGCTTACTCCCTCCAGCCTCTGCGTTCAGGTCACCCTCCTCACCTGCAAACCACTGTCCTCCATGGTACGCCCTCTTCCCCTGCCAGGCTCTTTCTCTGTAGCATTTCACATCTTTTCAAACAGTGTGTTTTTCTTACCAATTACACATACTGAGGGAGTGGAGGGAGTATAAACTCCATGAGGACAAAGATGGCTTCCTTTTCCCCTTCCCCCAATGCAGTAGCACCAGCACCTAGCAGTGCCTGGCACCCGAGATGTCCTCAGACATTTGATGAAAAAGTGGACACAAGGTCAAGGGGTGGGAAGGAGCCTGAGGTCAGGGGCAGCAACAGTGTGGAGGGCAGCCAGGACTCTGGGAGCTCCAGTGGAGTCTGCAGGCTGAGCACCAGAGGCTCCCCAGTCCTTGCAGGCAGATGGAAAGTGCTGGGCATCATGAAGCGCCTGCAGGCCCTGATCAGGAGAACAAGAGGAAGGAAAGAGAGCAGGGTCTCTTGACCTTGGCACTATGATACTCCACATATTCTTTACAGGGGTGGAGGGCTGTCCTGTGCACTGGAGGAGGCTTAGCTGCATCCCTGACCTCCCTCAACCAGCTGCTGGGAGCATCTCCCACCAGGTTGCAACAACCCCAAATGTCTCCAGACACTGTCACATGTCCCTGTGGGATGAGGGGGAGGCAAAGTCAGCCCCTTTGAGAACCAACAGAATGTGGTAGTGGTGTGTACACAGAGCAACCCATGAAAGCATGGACCTAAAAGGACCAGCCGGAAGCACAGGTGGGCGGGTTGGCCAGACACAGGTCTACCTGTGACAGGGCCCACCCCTGGTGACCGAAACAGCACACACTCCTTCTAAAAGCGGAGGTCACCATGCTAGCTGGCTTTTGTCCTCAAGCCCTAAGAAGTGCCAAATCCCCTCTGTTTCCAAGAGGAGGTTCCAGTCCAGAATCTTATGTTGAAATATATCTGCTTTTAAAATACCATATTGCTGAACCAACTCAACTCTAGCCCAGATTTTGCCTACAGGCCACGACTTTGAAATCTCCGGCACAGAGGCTGCCTAGAGGCAGAAGCGGGGGCAGCCTGGAGATTCCTTAGAACCTGTAGGAATTTAGCCACAAGGAAATAGGGCCCTGGACAGGGCCTGTGAGAATGAGCTGAAGAAAAGGGCCAAGTCCCAGAAACTTAAGTTGAAATAAGATAAGCACACCGGGACAAATGGCCACATGTTCCTGAAACACGGGTCTTCAGTGCAAGTGTCAGCCTAACAGTTGCTGACTTTGGAGAGTTCCTTGAAGAGGAAAGTGAATGCAAGGAGGTCCCACCCTTAATTCGAAAAAGCGTGTGAGCTTGCGCCCACATGATCCTATAAGCCTTAAACCCATCCTGGACAAAGCCAAGGCCTCCCCATCTTCACACTGCTCAGGAACTAGCCTGACCACTTGCGTGGACCTTCCCTGATGTTCAGTACATCCAGACCACCAGCCAAAGAGCAGCCGGATTCAGATCAACCTCCCACAAGAACTGGGGCAATGTCACTGTGCTAATGAGAACTCTTCCTGCCTCCCCAACCAGGTCTAGGCACCTTCTGGACTCCCTCCCATGATAATCTGGCCTCAGAAGGACCCCAAGGCATCCTTCAAGACAATCCCTCTGTGTTAAAGAAAACGGGGCTTAGGCAAGTGAGCATCGGGAAGCCTGGTGGAATCACAGCTCAGGTCCACAACCTCATACCACCACCAGCGCATTTTGAGTTGTTTGGTCCCCACCCACACCGGTCCCGGAACCTGGATCAACGAGAAGGTCATTCTGACAACACATACCATGGTGTTGGTTCGAAGGCAGTGTGGTCTCATTTACGTTAGACTGTGACAGAAATCAAAAGAGCTCGGAGTGACTTGTCCATTTCTGGACATGCTCAGGGTGGGGGCGGTGGTGGGTTACGACACCGGCGTTCACTGCCCAATCTGTAAACCGGGTAGAATGACCTCCTTGAATTGCTGTCATCTTCTCAGAGAGAGTTACCCTACCACAAAGCATGATCATAATTAAAGAACACCATTCCCAGCATGGTGTGCCATCAAGCACAGAGGCAAAGGCTGCCTTGACCGGCATCAGATGTTCGGTCTGATCAAGGTCACTGGAGAGAAGGTAAGACGGTCAGAGGCCCCTAATCTCACCTCCACGCTGCTCTGCCTTGCTTGCTGTGAATGGAACACCCAAGGCTTTGGCAGAGGAAGGAGGCGGCTAGGTGAGCAGGGAAAGGGAGGGGAAGGGAGGGACAAGGAAGGAGGGAGGCAGGACTCTCTCCCACGGGCAGCACCGTGCAGGTGACGGCAGCAGACTCTGGGGAACCGCCGGCTGGTCTCCATGAGCCTCGTGACACCCCATAGGTGAGGACTCCCCACGTTGCCTTCCCTCCCGCTGCGCATGGCCACCACACCATCCACAGCGATGCTGATGGGGTTAGAGCGTCTCCAACCATCTTATCCTCTTACCCGACCGGCAAGAAGGGGCTGCAGAGAAGCCCATGTAAGACACGCAAGGAAAAAATCTCTGGGCTGGGGCCCGAGGCATGGGGACGTACAGACAAAACTCAGCAGCACCAGCATTCAGCGAGGCCGGAGCGGCCAGTGGGAGCCATGGACCGGCCACCCCCAAATCCTCGTGTGGTGGGTTCTGTCTCCCAGAATCCAGTTAGCCACACCCGTGAGCCGATTTCTGGGAGAAGAGTCCAGGGTCGGAAGGCGTCTAAGTGGCTTGGCCAAGTGAAGACTCTGTAAATCAAGCAGCCGCATACTCCACAGACAGACTCCAGACTCGCAGACGACCAGTTGCAGAAGGAACGGCGTGTTCCGCGGTGCCCCATCCCGGCAGCTCTGGAATCACACGTCCCCCCACCCAGCCTGTGGCATGGGGAGGCCCTGCCCCCCACCCTGGGTATCACGGGGTGTCTCTGCCCCCCAGCGTGGCATCCTCCCAGCCTTCCCCCAGATGGCCACCCATCTTCTGGAGACCCTGCTCGGCCTTCTCCCACATATGATTTCCTCATGTATCCATTTTTAGGAATCAATGTTTTTGTGAAGAAGAGGAGGAGAAAGTTCCCACATGTAGAAAGCTCACACCCTAGGGAGGAGTGAAGGGGGGGGGGTCACTGAGCACTTGTTGAAAGCAGACGTGGACAAGAGCGATGAGGAGCAGAAGAAAACCTCTTGTCAGCTCTGAAAGTTAAATAGGAACATCTCGCCCATCGCTCCCCCACCCTGCTTCCTCCCGGCCTAGCCTTAGCCTGTGTTCTCCCCCCAGCCCAGGAGGCAGCACACTGGCGGACCCCCAAGGCGGGAGGGCCCCAGCAACGGGAGGCAGCTCCGTGGGAGTTTGCGGGAGCTCCACCTCTGGGAATGGATTTGATGTCAAGTGTCAGCAAGTAAATTGCTATTGGCTTCTCGATAAGCAGCAGTAGTGAGCTAAGTGTTTCCCCGTATTGTGCGGGCTCTCACGGACTCAATACGGCAGTATTGACAGCACAATCACACAGTAATCCAGGCTCCACTAATACCTACACTTCCTCAATGAAAATACACTTTCCACTTGGACACCAGCCCATTAGCTTTGGGCTGGAATCTCCAGCCTCCTCTGCTTCCCCCAACCACCCCTGTGCCCTGGAACTGGCATCTCCCAGTTGGGATCGCCCCCAAACGCCCTGGCCGATGCGACCATCCCAGCCCGTGTATTGTCAGGGCCCAACCTGAAAGATAAACAGCCGGAGACCCACAGGAAAAGGCCTGCTCTCTCCATCTATAAATCACTGGTGGGCAGGAAAGAAAAGTGATCCAACTCTTTAAGGATAAAAATCTCAGCAGTCACTGAGGAAAATTGATGTTCCCTTGCAAAGCAAGAGATGTTCACTCTGGGAAGATGCATGTCTTCAAGTTTTCGGAGACAAAGAAACTCAAACTTCACCCAGCATGACACAGGGATGGGACGAGCTCTAACAATCATGCCAGACTCTAGGTTTCCACAAGGTAAGTCCCCACGCCCTAGCCAGTCTTAGATAGATTTACATATTGAAGGGCCTGCTAATTCAAAAAATAAACACCACACAAACACAAGCTATTTTTCAAATCCATCTTTCATCAACCTTGACTTTCAGAACACCCTGGAGTAGGTAAGGGACAAGATTATATTACAGAGACAAACGAAACAGAGAAGTTAAGTGACTTACCTAAGGTCACACAGCTAGTCACCAGTGGGTTTGATCTTAGAGGCTCGACTAGAGGTTGGCAAACTTTTTTCCATGGAAAGTCAAGTAAATATTTTCGGCTTTGGGGCCTTTCAGTGTCTGTTTGCAACTGCTCAGCTCTTGTCACTGTGGCATGGGAGCTGCCACAGCCATGTAAAAGAACCAGCCCAGCTGTTCTCCAATAAAATCTTACTTACGGACACAAGTAAGATTTTTTGCATATTTTCATATGTCATGAAACAACATTCTTCTTTGGACTCCCCCAACCATTCTGAAAGGTGAAAACCATGCCTACCTCGTGGACCATACGAAAACAGGCCTTGGGCCAGATGTGGCCTGCAGGCGTGTTTGCCGTCTGCTGATCCCAGCCCACTGGGGGATGTGAAGTGTCTAGAACACCACACAGTCAACCAGAATGGGCACCACCATTCCCAGGCTCATTACAATGGTAATAATCCCGTCCAGTGAAACTGCTTGACCCTCCAGCACCAAACACAACGTCCAGCCCCCAGGTGTCCAACAGCAACACAGCTGTGCACCCATAACACACTGGCCAAGTCTTCAGGCTTCTATAGAAGCACTACCTCTTGTTGGGAATTTCTGCACAAATTTCAAAGTTAAGAAACTTTCCACAGACGCACGACCAAGCCACTGCTGGGGTAATACAGTAACGCCTGCTGCTGCCGCCGCTGCTGCTAAGTCGCTTCAGTCGTGTCCAACTCTGTGCGACCCCAAAGACGGCAGCCCACCAGGCTCCCCCGTCCCTGGGATTCTCCAGGCAAGAGTACTGGAGTGCGGTGCCATTTCCTTCTCCAATGCATGAAAGTGAAGAGTGAAAGTGAAGTCACTCAGTCGTGTCCGACTCTTAGCGACCCCATGGACTGCAGCCTACCAGGCTCCTCCGTCCATGGGATTTTCCAGGCAAGAGTACTGGAGTGGGGTGCCATTGCCTTCTCCAACACTAACGGCAGAAGTCATTTATCTTCAAAACCAGCACACATATATTTAACATTGCCCTTAAATACAGTGCTGGGATGAGTGACCCGCCCTGCGCTACCATCCCCCCACCCCCCCACCCAACCCCAATCCCCCGCCCCAAGGAGGAGTTTCAGTCTCTCTGTGTTCAGGAAGAAGAAACCCGGCCAGAGAGGGGTTAAGGCCCTTCCAGGCTGTGATCTGATAAATGGCTGTGCAGAAAGCAGGTTCCCTCACTTTGAGATATGATGTCACTAACCTTTATTGATCCACTATCAGAGAACTTTGCTTATCTCTCTCCTGTGATATACTGCCCCTCCTGTGCTCAACTAGTGTTTAATACACTGCCGGCTGCCCCGCACTCCTCATCGCTCAACACCGCGGCGCGAGGCTGCCACGGGGGCCAATATTTTACAGCCAGGCCTCGCCAGCACAGACACTCCCTGACGCGGTGGGGAGTGCACACCCACTCCCACCAGGTTGCTGGGCCCCCGGTGCACCCTGACTGTGAGCCTGGGTGTTGGTGGGGGCCAGGGCCCCTCTGAGCATCTCCTGCTCACCCTTTTAAAAAGCGCACCTCCAGTCCCTTCAAGCTCGAGCTTCTTCACCTCCATCCTGAAAAGACAACTGCCAGCCCACCAGCTTCATGAGAACAGAAGCACCTCCAAGTGAAACCTCCCATTGGAGAAACGAGCTTCCTGTTTCTCCTTTTGCAGTCAAGACCTCAGCCTAATCAGGAGCTGGAAAACACTACCCCTGGAAGCGCGGGACAGTCATTCAGGAGGAATCACGCCAGGACCAGAGCCAGAAGACATACCCAGGTGTGGCCAGGCAGGCTCTGATTCCGAGAGATAACAGGGTTCCACTGCCCGGGGCAGGCCTAATGCTGGAGCAGCCACACACCGGGTCTGGGGTCCTCCCAACCCACAGGCGAACTGGGCACGGTGCGCAGCCGGTGCCACACCCAAGGGCGGGTGAGCCAGCAAGTGCCAAGATTCAGGAGGAGACTGTTTCACTGAAGAGCTGGCATCAACCTCCTCTGTTCCCCACTGTCAACCTCAGATGCCTCAGAACCACTCAACTCACGGGACCCCACCTGTTGCCCCCGGAGGAGCCGGTGGACAAGACTGTGCCTCCCCCGCCCCATCCGACAAGGGGCCGTGGGCAGCCGGGGAGAACCAGCAGGCCCTTCCCCTGCCCCGGGGCACCCAGAATTTGCCTAATTGAACATTAACAAGTTGCTACAATAAAGTTCCTCTGTTGTGAGCTAGGAACCTTTTCGGCAACAACAGAAGTCTTGTTACAAACCGCTCTCTAAAGCCAGGCCTCAGCCTCGACAGGTGTGAACAAGATTTAAACACCTCCTACAATACAATGCAATCCAAACAAAGGGGAAAGTCAATCCCAACCTCCTGGGGTGAACCTTGTCTAACATCTTCTTCACTCATGCAGCCCAAGGGAGCCAAGTGAACGCGTGGAGAGACTGTCTCCAGGCTGGGCAAGGAGACCTAACCAACCCTGAAGCAGGTCTCTCTGCCACTCCAGACTGGCCACCAGCCTGGTCACCCTCTAGCAGAAGACGAGGCTATGAATGCCTCACATGCAATCCTGGGCCCCCACACGCACGTTCCATCCACCCCTAACTCGGCCAGCTGGTAGACCATTCTGGCGAGCTTCCTACACTCCTGGCCCCTAGCTCAGCGCTCAGCTCTTCCATGAGACAGGTAAGCAGAGGAGGAGATCCCCAGGTCCCAGGGTCTGAGCCATTCTTTCTCCTAAAGGGGGCCTGGGCAAGTCCTAACGCATCCTCCTGCTGAATGTTGGGGAAGAGATGAGACTCAGGGACTGGATTTATCATTAAAATTTTTTTGAGGGCCACTCTGGGTAGAAACATAGGAGGGGTGTGTGTTGGACAAGGAGGAATTATCCCTCCCATTGATTTTCCGCTCTGGAGTATTAGAGAGAACACAGCATTTATCTGGAGATTTCTTCCCAAAGCCAACCACATCAACAGGACTTGAAAGGGCTTATCTGCAACCGCCATCACTGCGAAAAGTGGGCACCCCGGTAGGGAATTCGATGAGCCCCACAGTTCCATGGTGACACCTTGAAGCCCTTGTTATTGTTACTCGACTTCAAATGAGTGAGCGAGAAGGCAGAGAGGGGAATGGCAGAGGGGACACAGTGGGCAAGAGTGACAAAGGACAAAGAAGGGAATTCTGTCTCCCCCAGGCCTCTGCTCCAATGAGAACACAAAACGACTCCGGAACAAAACCCGAAAAAAAGCAGCAAGCACATACGCAGGCCTCCAGCCATTCCTATTTTGGGCACCCGTCCTCTGTTCTCCTTTTCCAAACTCTTGGGCATTTTTTTTTAAAGTGATAAACACTAATAATCCAGCTTTTGATCCTAACTCTCCTCCTCTCCCAGTGCAAGAGAAAAGCTGTTGGCACTTTTTTCCCCCAAGTAAGAGAAAGCCGTGAAACATGCCAGGGAGACCTCCGATGGCAGCTACTCTCCACTTTTTCTACCTCCAAACTCCAGGCAAAGTCAAGGGTAAGAGTGACCTGCAGGCTTGTGGATAAAATGTTCGTGACCACCATGATGGAATTTGTTTTCCAGAAATTTTTACTAATGAACCTTGGAGCACAAAAACCAATCCTAGGCAAGGAGTCAAGCTGGCTCGTTTTCCTCCGTGCTCCCCGTTCTCCGACCTGGCTAGGCAGGCAAAGGCCCCCAGGCTCATGGAAGGCTAGCAGCCTGCTCACAACAACAACAAATTAAGGTTCAAAGGCTCAAGTCCCCTTTCCAGGTAGCTGGGAAGATGTAATTGGTGAGGCAGGAGATTAGAAATATCGGCAGCCTCTAAGTAAGACTTTAATTTACTGGCAGATCAATAGAGCCGGGGTTATATTGGCAAAGTGTCTACAGCTCTATTGACTCACGCAATGCCTCTTATCAATTTATCAGAAATCTGGAAGTCAGAAGATATTGTTTGAAGGGAAAAGAAGAAAAAAAGAGACAGGCAGCAACAAGACAAGCGCCTGAGCAGTTAGAAAATGGGGTCCCCGATCATGAACTTGGTACCAAGAGTTTTTATATCAACCTGCCTTCTGGAATGGAAGCCGGTATAATCCGACTCAGAGTTCACCTGACCCCCTAACAGCCCCCTCAGCCTTCTCACATGATTCCATTTTCCATGAACCTTGGGTTCTGAGGGGCTAGAACCCTACCAAAGCAGATGCCATTTGTTTATTAGTCTCAGCAAGGATATACTCCTTCTGTGGGGTCAATGTTTCCCATCCAAGTTGCAGGCAATTCACATGCACCTCTGTTTTCTTCACATTCTGGTCCTTCTCCAGGTCTGCCTTAGCCAGAATTCTTCATTTTAGCTTCTTTCCCACCAATCCATAGAAAAGATTTTAAGTAAAGGGGACGTCTATCCTAGCATCCCAATCCTCTCCAGAGCTCATGAAGTACCAAACTAACCATGGCACTTGGTCTCAGAAGCATAAAGAAGAGAGACTCAAGTTCCAGCAATCACCAACAAGGATATACAAGTTTTCATGAATAATTAATCTTCACTGGAAAGGGTTTTGAAATACCCAGGTAGTGGAAAGACCAAGGAAGAAGAAAGTAAACATTAACACTTTACCAAACCTAACCATCCACGTCAGTGAAGGCAGGATGCAGGAAGACACAAAGGAAGTTTGTATTTCTATCAGATAACCCTGGGTGAGGGGTGGGGTGGAGGGGCAGATATTGGAGAGAGAGGGGACTTGCTGCATTCCAGTTATCAGGAAGCGGAAGGGAAGAGCGACTTGACTTGGAGGACCCACGACCTGCTTTTGACAATCCATTTTGGTTCCTGCCTCATACAACAAATTTCTGCTTAATTGCTGTTTTGCATTTCGTTGAGACATCAAGTAAACAGTACTTAAGTGTTTCCAGACAAAAACAATAACTCACTAATGACTAAGGCCCTGCTAATTAAAATACCCCTGTGATGGCGTGACTGGACTCAGAGCCACCACAGGGAAGAGAACTGCCCCGGCCTTGAACGCATGAACCAGAAAGCAAACGCGTGGGGCAGGGGTGGAGGTGACGGGTGACTGCTCCTTCAGGTCACAACGCCCTCTGGTTGCAAAGAAGGAAGCTCCTTACTGGAAGGAGATGGGGTGGAGGAGAGGGGAGGGGAGGGGTAGGAGTTGGGAGTGGGGGTGTGAGGGTGCTCCCTAACAGAAGGTGCGTTCTAGAACCTTGTGGGTGAAGTAACCTGGCATGACCCTCAGGAGTTCACATGATCCCTTGAAGGGGCGGAAAAAAAAAAAAAAACAAACAAAAACGTGTCTGACCTTATTACAGGAGAAAACAAGATGTGTGAAACTGACCTGAGAGACCCTTCCCCAGAGACCACCCTTCTTACCAGCAGGAATGTTCAACTACACTGTGGGGGGAAAAAAAGATTCAGAAAGAATGAAGCAAAGGTATATGGGGCCACCTGATCTGTGAGAAAGTATTAACTTGACCAAACAGTCAAGATTCACAGTGCATTTGACAAAGCAACAGGGACGCAGAAAACGTCTCTTCCTCCCCAAATGAGAGATCAAAATAACCAGGCTTCCCCTTAACAGAAGCCGTGCTCTCTGCTCTCATCCACGTTCAGTCCTAGGGATGGAGGCCTCCCAACACCGCTCTTTAAGTCTCAGCATTCGAAACCAAAGGGAAAAAAAGAGAAAGGAAGCACAGAAGCCCTGGGGCTTGCAGAGGACCTTATCTTCCCCCGGGCAGGTTAAAGACCTGCTGGTTAGCAAGAGAGGGGGTGGGGACAGCCATTGAAACCGCAGGGGCCTAATACCCATTTGTATTCACACTCAGAGCCTTTAGGGATGTAAAATCGGAGAGGATGAACTGTTTACATTCACCTAATGCTCGAGTAAACAAATCAGGGCCTGAGCGGAGGGGTTTCCGGGCAGGGCTGTGGCCAGACCCCCTTCTGAGCTGGGTAGCAGGGCAGGGGGAGGGGAGGGAACGCGGCTGCCGCTGGCACATCTGCCATCAGGGGCTGGGCTCCCCTTCCCACCCCTGCTTCTCCCCACCGGCAAACCGGCACCTTCCTTGATCCCACGCAGCCCATCAGGATTGCACCCACAGAGGCCACAGAAGCTTCCAGAAAAGCACAGGGTGCCCTTGGTTCAGGACTGCCAGCAGGCACAGAGGAGGAGCGGGCTGCAGACCTGCCCCCGATGGGGCCCAGCAGAGCATTTTAAGCCACAAGACCAAGACGGGGAGCAGAGCCCCTCACTGGAGAAGGAGCCTTGCCCCACCCCCAACCGGGCCGGCCAGGGCCACCACACCACCCACAGTGGCCCTGGAGGAAGGAGGTCGAAAAAGGAAAGACCTGGCCAAGAGTGCCTGGGGAAAGGGCTTAAACACCCAGCACCAGACAGAGAGAAACTTTCCTCTCCTCCAGGAGCCTGGGGTGGGCGGGTGGGGGTCCCTCAACATCACTGGTATCCAAGAACGACACCTCAGGAGAGACCCCCACCCCCAGAGTCCCCACATCATCGGGCGGTGGCCGAAGGGAACCAGGAGCTGTTTAATGTCCCAGGGCAGGGCCTGACCAAATCCTCTAAACTCCAACAGTTTCAACTTGACTGGGGGGAAGGGTGGGGGTGGGGGGGTCCTGGCACTCCTTTTAAATGCAGATTTGAACTTTTCACCCGGGGTCAGACAGCTGCGCTCCTCCAGCCCCAGCAGAGGCCGGCGCCGCGGCCACTCAACCTCACACTTTCACAGTTTTTTTTTTTTCCCCCCTGCCTGCACAGGAGGTCGGCCCATTGAAGGAATTAGATACCCCCCTTCCCTAAAACTCCAAACCCACACTTGCCTCTCAGCTTACCAGGGGCACAAATCCCACTGGAGGCCCAGGGATGGGCCAGGGCTGACTGGGCGCCCTGGACACAGTGATGGCGAGGGGAGAGGGTCCTTATCACACGCATCGACTAAGGAATGCTGAGATCAATAGTGAGGAAACCCCGGCGCTCAGCCACTGCTCAGCAAGGAGACGCTTCCTCCCCTCTGTGGGACAGGGTTCCCAGCTGCTCTCCTATGGCAGAAGCCGGATGACAGCCATCCTTGCTATTCTACTCATCGGGGTTGTACTGTTAGTCAGACTTATCTAACTTCGAGAAGAAATCCCTTCAGGAGCAAGCAAAAGAAAAATATGACCAACCTTTAAAAAAAAAAAAAAAGAGTCTAGGCTGGGACTCCTTGCCTCTATCATATCCCTTCCCTTATCCTCATGTGCAAGGCTGTTTCTGATTTTTCCTTATCACCCTCTGCCTCTCCCTTTCTCTGCCTCCAACCAGAAAGGCCCACTGGCCCTAGATGGTGAAAGAGGACCCTCCACTGTGTGGCCTTAAGATAACATGAGAGGGACTTCCCTGGCAGTCCAGTGGTTAGGACTCTGTGTTTCCAATAATGCAGGGGGTGTGGGTTTGATCCCTGGTTGGGAAATTAAAACCAACATGCTGCAGTATGGCCAAAAGGAAGAAAAGAAAAAGGTAATGTGAGAAATCCAAAATCTGAATAAAACCAGGGGAAGAGGAGGGGGTCTCTTGTTGGGATTGGGGACCAGGTCAATAGCAGTACATGGGCAGCAGAGGAGCCCCCAAAAAACAGGCCCCTCTAAGCCACACGCCACGTGGGCCCAGGCCAACTAACCCAGGAAGCCTGTGTGATTGGTGTCCGAGAGGAGAACGCAATGACTACCCACAAGTCCAAGGTCCCCTGTCCTGCCACTGACTAGTAAGCCGCCATGGACAGAGTGAACTGGATGGCTTCCAGAAGCTCCCTGCAGCCCTGCCATGCTGAGGGCGCAAACAAAGAGGGGGTGACGCAGGAGACAAGGCTGCTGCAGTAAATGCACCAGCGCTCACACAGCTACAAGCTGTCCTGCCCTCTCTCTGGGGCTAGGACCACCTTGCTGCCACTGCTGCCGTTCTTTGTTGGGAATGGCCTTCAGAGCCAGGTGGGTACCTCCACCGGCCACCTGCAAACCGAGAAACGGTTTAAGAAAGGTTTGCATGGCAGCATTGTACATTTTGCCTCCTAACAATCCCATGAGGATGCCAGCAGACTTGGGTGACTTTTACAGAGGAAAGCATGTGCAGATGCAGCCTGCACCCCTTGAACCCCAGGAAACGGAGGCAGCCCCCCAGTAAACAGAGGCAGCAGTCACAAGAGACAGGCGGTGACTCAGTTCCACCAATGTAATGTCTCAGAAGAGCCCAGGGCGCCATCCTGCAATGCCAGCTCTGCCCTGTCTGATAGTCAGCCACTAGGCCCTCAGGGCTACTGAGCCGATGAAAGGGGGCTGGTCCAAAATGAGAGAAGGCTGCAAATATAAAATACACGTGGGATTTTCTTTTTTCTTTCTTTTTTTTTTGAGGATGCAAAATGTCTCGCTCATAGTTTTCCTTATATTGATAACATGTTAAAATGATAACATTTCAGATATACTGGGCTACACAAAATATAATTAAAATTCATTTCACCAGTTTTTTTTTAACGTGGATACTAGAAACTTTTAAATTATGTACGTAACTCCTGTACTGTATTTCTATTGGACAGCACTGTTCTAAAACTTCAGTCTGGCTTTCAACTTCAGACTCAGCCAGCAGTTCCGTGTTTAGGACTAAGAATTTTCTCGTCTATTCTGAACATCCCCCCTAAAGCTACAACGTTCCGACTCCCAAGTGATACTTCTAATTGTGCTGAAAAATCTTAGTATCCAAATCAAATCGTTTATACTGGCAATTTGGCAATGGATTAAGGGGTGGCAGGGTAGGGGAGGAGGAGGAAGAAAGTCAGCTGTGCATTAGAAGCTGAACAAGGCCAGTGGAGTGACATGCCCTCTTTCAAAATGTTATCAATTACGTCTGAGGCCGATCTTTTTGCTTTGAAAAAAAAAAAATAATAAAAAGTTGTTTATTGTGGTTTGGTTCAAGGATTGCCCATTACAAGGCTGGCTGGCCTCCTCCTCCGGCTGAATTTCTCACTATGGAGAGCAGACTTCTCCCTTTTAACTGCTCTTCCTATAAAATATGCCCAGCAGGATGCTGGTCCCCACCCCCACACATACACACACACTGTAAAGTATGTGAGGAAGGGAAGGCGGAGCAAGGGGCAGAGAACACACAGACACGGCCCCTTTCCTCTCAGACAGTACCCGTCCTACCAGGAGGGATCCCGGCCCAGTCTCATTTCTCCATGTAAATGAACTTTTTGGCCACCTCCTCAGAGAAGAAAAGCTGCACAGATGCGGAAGGCCCATCCTGGGGCACACAATTACAGCCATTTGCATTCCTCCAGAGGCAGGATTAGCACAGGAATGTGCTTTGCAGCTTTGTGGGGGGAAAAGGAGTTTAGGAAGAAAGAAATGGGGGGGGGGCCTATTTCTCCCCAGTCTGTCCATCCAAAGCTGGATGATACACTTCCAGTTCTCTGAGAGTCAGAAAGTGGAAATAACTCCTACTCAGGCTTACTAAAGAGGGGGGAGGGTGAAAAGGCCCAAGAGGAGGAGTGAGGGGGGGCACTGCGTGTATGAGAACTGCCCCTCCTGGTGCTTTGATCCCCTCGGTCGCTAGGAGAAACCAACTTTTCTCCTAGGGTTAATCAAAACCAAATTACTCAGGAATGTGGCAGGACAGGTCTGAGCTTCCAGGTCCCTTTGTCTTTGAGGATTTAAAATGAAAAAATAAAAACAATTTTAAAGCAGACGGCAGTGGCTTACAAGATAGGTAACGTGAAAATGTTCTGAAGGAACATTTGACCATATCCCCGCACTCTAAAAAAAAGGAAGCTATCTACAAACCTACTCCAATCTATCAATCAAGAGGTTATTTTTACAGATAGGTTCCAAACTCAGAAGAACTTTCTGTTTTCTTATCACCCCTCAAGAAAGAACCCCTCCACAAACCTGTATCTAGTCAAAGTGCAAATAAGAAATAAGCAAGACTTTACTGCCAGTGGGGCTGCAAACCTGATTATAAAATGTATCATGGGAAGTACAGTCCCTCGAACTTAAGAACACACATTTTTCCTGAACAAAGTCTGGGAGTAGTCTGCAAGGCCCTTCCTCGGAATTCTGGGGTAGGAAGGAGACAGCATCCAGTTGTGGGGACCTGGTAAACTTGGGGATCTCCTTAAGGTCTAAGAAAGGGGGTGTTGAGGGAATGGCTCGGTTCAGGGATGAAAGGACCTTGTAGGGTATCAGAAGATACTGCTGGCGCATCTGTGGTCCAGGAATGGCTGGGAACTCGCTGCCCAAAGCTGCCTTGTTTACTAGCAAAGTGTGCCGCCAGGGGTGCTGGCCTGGCCCGGCCCAGCCCAGCCACACCGGTTCAAGAACTCCAGAGGCAACAGGAAAAGGCTGACTGACCTCAGAGATGAAAGAAACCTGGGGCTCAGGCTATATTAAGGACTCCACACCTTCTGCCCGGTCACATCTTTGGCAGGCTTGTGTCACTGAGCAAGGTGTGGGCCCGCACTCCCGGGCTCCTGGAAACTTCACAGTGCAACGCCCGGCGGCGTTACAATTAGGGATGGCAAGGAGACACACACAGCGCGCCCAGGAGCAGGAAGACCAGTGGCTCTGCATCATAAAATGACACTAGGCTTCACTGCAGAACCTGACCAGCCGCCCCCCATGCCCTCCCCCTCCAAAAACTAACATAAACAAAGAGAGCACCACCAGTTAAGCTACAGAGCCTGGACTCAAAGATAAAATGAGGCCAACATCCAGGCCTGACTACCAGCTTGCCATAAATTGTAACTGGCCCTCGGCCTATGGTTATCTGGGAGGTTGCACTAAAGTAACTTTTAAAATACTCTTCACCTTATCTTCAGGCCCACTCAAACACACACATACATCACCCGTCTTAGATCTCTGCCATTAGTGCTCCATTTAGACTTTCCAAAACAAGGTCATCCCAGTAGGCCCGTCCCCTGTTTCCGGTCACAGCTGCGGACTTTCACCCCCTTCTCCAACAAAAGGGACCTTGTACACAAAATTAACCCGAACCATTAGTCTGTGCGGTGTGAGAGAGTACACTGAGCCCTTGGAATTATTTACCCTCCTCCCAGGCTGGCCCAGGGTGCTCCCCCACAGAGGCCGGGGGAGCTTCCCTAGAGATTAGAGGCCCCGCTCCCTGGGCCACAGCTCCACACAGCTGCATCTGTGCAGCCAAGGCCCCACTTTGCAGAGAATAAACACAAAGCCCTTTTTTTTTTGTCTTTTTCTTTTTTTTTAAGAAAAGAAGAAAAAAAACTTGCTCCCGTGGTGTGATTCCACAGCTGGAAAGGGCCACAGTCATTCTGGATATTGTTGAGCTGTCCAACACGGTGGCCACCACAAAACCATCCCAGATGGGGCTGAGCTGTCCAATATGGTGGCCACCGCTCATCTGCCACTGCCGAGCACTGGCCACAAGGCAAGTCCCAACTGCTGCGATGAGAAAGTCATGCCGATACTGTGTGGAAAAAGACATTTAAACTTCACTCCACCTGTTTCTTTTTTACTTTTCTATTAATGTGACTCCTAGCAAGTCTACAATTACAGATGGGGCCTGAGTTCTATTTCTACAGGACAGCCCTCCTGGGGACGAAAATGTCACAGTCTCAAACACCAGCCCATGGCCGTGCCCTTAAAGGAAAGAGTCTTAATGTTTCAATGCTAAAGTGACCATGAAATTAAGCAAATGGCAACAACTGATATCAGCTAGGTCAAATCACAAACTTAAGAGAACGCTCAACAAATATGTATAACTCAGAGGCGGCAGGAATCTACCATCTTTTTATCCAAGAGAAAACAAACACAGTCTCTAGCCCAGTGGTTCTCCATGCCTGCCAAGGAGACATTGGGTGATTCCCGGAGACATTTTTGATGGGGAGTCGGGGTTGGGGAGCAGGGACTCCTGGTATCTGACCTGGAGAAATGAGGGACACCCCTGACAACAAAAATTATCCAGCCTCCAATGTCAACCATGCCCCCACACACAATCGGACAAGGTTGATCTGAGGTCCGCACAGTCACACTTTTAATACTCAGATTTCCAGGGGTAGGGGGCTGGAGGCGGCATCTCTCTGCAGAATGGCTTCTCTGCAGGGCTCGGAAGTGGCCCAGGTTTTAGTGGTACCCACAACGTGGGAATATGAAAGTCATAATGATGTTAAAACAATATTCACTTTCTCACCAGACTGAGAACTGAGTTTCAATGGCTGAAAGGTCTGGACAGCTGTTTTTCAGGTTATTTGATAGAAAATGGGGTTTAAAAGCTCAGTGCAGTAAACTAACTATACTCCAATTAAAAAAAAAAAAAGCTCAGTGCAACATGAGCCAGACCCCCCCACTCTGCACCCGGAGTGACACTTCCCATGGAGGCTCTGAATGAGGCGAGCCCCTGACGTGCTCAGCTCTCCAGCCCTGACCACACAGGTTCCTGGGCCGGGCCACAGAGCCGTGGAGGAGCTGAGACCGACCCTGCAGGGACAGGAAGAGGACAGGGCTGCGCGGAGAAGGCCAAGACAGGAAGAACCCAGGGATGAATGTGAACAGCCCCTTTTCGTGGAGCCAGGCTGGGAGGCTTGGCAGGAAGGGGGGTGTGGGGGGGGAGGGCACATGATAATTAACTCAGCAAGTTGATAGTATTTGCATATAAATGCCTCCACAAATCACTACAAACAAGCCAGGACAAGTCAGGCCTATTAGCATATACAAGCCAGCCCGGGAAGGCCTCTCTAGGTGGGTCATTGAGTGGGCTGCTCACTTCGAAGGCCGCCTGTCAGCTTGGGGTGGGGGGCACGTGAGGGGAGGACGGGGACACTGCGTCTATTTCAGACCCTTTCACTCTTGAACGCAGTTGCAGGATGTCAAAAGGAGTTGGCTTTATTCCCAGCCCCTAAGGGCAGAGCAGAAGAAATGCTGGACCTTTGCGTTTCTTTCTTCCAGGGTGTTGGGAAGCAGAAGGGAGCCAGGGCCATCAGTGGGCACAAAAGAAACACAAAGGGAAGGATATGCAGACGGGAACGAACATTCATGGAGAGGCTACTGAAAATGCACCGGGAAGACTTGTTTTCTACTTCGTTTCATTCCCACTTGAGGAGTGAGATGTGCATTATGCCCGTTTCACAAAGGAAGGAAGCAGTAAGGCTCAGAGAGTTTGCATGGTGGGTGCACAGTCAAGCTGCCAGGCTGGAACAGAGCCGTGCCTCCACGCCTGCGACCCCGCGGAGGGGTCCGGGCTAGAGCAGAGTGGAGAACAGAAGCTGGCTTCCCAAAGAGCAGGCTCATTTGATCCATCTCTGCTTCTCCCAGGACAATGGAGTGTGGACACCAGCATGCCCACTTCAAGGGCTGACTCATAAGCGGCACTCTGATCCTGACCTGGCCCCTACCTGTCATACTCGTAATTATCTCACTCCTTCCACCAACAAGCAAGACCGCACCTCCCTCCAGTTAGACACTTAGATTTCCTTTAGCAGCCAGCATCTTCAATGTCTGGACAAATGTTAGATTCGCCAGTGAGAAATAAACCAAACGTCCTTTCCCCAAAAGTGTAAAAGTTCTCTGCTTTCTCCCAAAGACACTTCAACCTTTGGTTTCGTATCTGTTGCAAGAAAAATCAGCTTCGACCTCCTCTCTGAAAAGGCAAGGGGGAGGGGAAGCCTTATTAATTTCAAGGCTGCACTCTTCACCTGCGACTACCTTTTAAAAGTAAGGCAGGTGGGTCTGGGTAACATGTACTCGTGGGGTCAGGTACACAGACGACAGCCCTCTCTGGACAAGCATTTCGTATCTGGTGTGAAAGTGATGCCATCCGGGAACCTGGCAGAGCAGGGGCGGCAACTGAAACCAGTTGCTTTCGCAGCGACATCAACCTTCTAACACACAGGATCCACGGGCCTCCTCTTTATGTCCGCAAGTTGACACTTTAGCAACCGGGCAGATGTTTCACAGGGAGACATGACGATGTTACAGGGAAAGCAAAAAACATTCCCCCTACCAGCCAAATGCACATTAAGAACCAAGGCCCTGAGCCAAAGAGCCTTTTAGGAAGAGGGCCTGAAATGGTGGCAGAGGCTTGCATTGTTTCTTGAGCAGTTAAGAAAAACTGTTTAAAAAAAGAAAAAATGACAGGAAAAGTTGCTGAGAAGGAGGGAAAAAAAGGGCATACATGTGTTCCTTAGCATATTTTCATCAGGAAAAGTTGTCCAAAACAGGCTGCTGAGAAACCGTTTTGTGTGGAAAGCAAGTAAGTTGAGGACTACACATCTGCACTTTTTATAGGCTTACAGGAGTTTAAACTCTTTTGTAAAGAGCTTTTTATGTACTGAATCAAGGCTCCCATATTTGAACAGGGATCTATATGACTGGGGTTGGGTGGGGGGTGGGGGGATAGGCTGAGACCCGAAATCAAGGATCAAATTAAGCAACCCCAGTCTTTTCTTCACTCAGCTCATCTGACTCTGGCCTTTCCACTAAGGAGATTCAAAGAAGACAGAGAGCCTCCTGGAACTGTAACACAGAAATTCAGAGCCTACAGCAGAGGTGTGCATGGGCGACAGTTCTCATTCAAAATCCAGCTCAACCAATAGGCTCAGACGTTTTCTCCAGTCACATTCCTGGATAAAGTCGGCACAACTAAGAACACAGCAAAGCTGCTTTTTTTTTTTTTTTTTGCCCACTCCCAAAGACCCAAAAGTAATTGGTTCAGCCCTTCTCTTTAGCTAACACCCCTCCCAACACACACACACACACACACACACAGAGTAGGAGGTCTGAGTAGTCACCAACTCCTGCCTCCAGAAGCACAGAAGTGGGGGGCGGGCGGGGGGTGGGGGTGGGCAAGTTTCACTCCCAGATCAAAGGTTTGTGGCCGAAATCACTTTCAGGACAGCGCGTGAAATCGGCAGCAGATGAAAATTCCACCGTCTTTTCACAGCGTCCAATGGAGCCAGCTTCCCCAGTTCAGAGTCTGCCTACAGATGACAGAAGATACTCCATAAACTCCTAACTGTTGCCCCAAAAGACCCACTTAAAATTAAAGACAAGATAATCATTGAAGAAAGCCTTTAAAGCCATTATGTGATTAGCAGAATGGGAGGAGAGAGGGATCTCGGGGTTTCTCCATCTTCCCAAGGCACAGCCTACAAGGGGAGCTGACGGCTTCTGTTCCAAACCTGCAGCAGCCAGAAGGGGCAACAGGCAGGAGGGGAGTATATGGTTTGCACACCCCATTCCTCCCTTCCTTGGAAGCCTTAGACAAACTTCAGGGAGGGAAGAGGATGGCGAAGTCTTCGAGGCGACACATGTGTTAACACCCAAACTCAAAGAGAGAGGAACTGAACCTTCTAAGACCCCACCCCCAGGACACAGGAGGCTAGCTAAGGCCCCTCTGGAGGGGCACACATCAAAACCTGTGTGCATTAATTCCGGTGTTGACAAGACTGCGTGGCGACCCTCCTGTGCGAAGGGAGAAGGGCTCACCCAAAGGCAGATTAAGCCCCAGTGTTTTGTTAAGAGGCCCCTGTCTGGGGTTAAAACCAACAACACAGCAGTCTTCTGAAATGAAGTCAAATTTGCCATCTAGCAAACTCTGTTTCTTTCCCTTTTTTTATTCAGACCCTTATTCTTGCAAAAGCAAGAAACTCCAGGAATTAAGGGTGAAAGAAGGGCAGCAACATCAAAGGAAACAAAAAATCACCTTTTAAAAGTGATAAATAAGCCAAGCCACCTTCCTTGGGCAAAGACTTCTCTGGAAACACACCCATCACTGCTATGACCACTCACGGCCTTGTCCTCACCATCTTGTCCCCTGGCCCCAAAGAATGAAAACCAGAAAAAAAGCATTCACACTGTCTCACTGCCTCTGAAGCTTTAGCACAATATTGCTGTCAATTCCCCAGTTCCTATCCATATAAGAGTCATTTACTTTATTAGCTAAAGAAAAAAAAAAAAGCCCTCTAACATCTGACTGTCAGTTCACACATGTTCAAAGAGAACAATCTGGCAGCCAACTTTAAATCATATAGAAGAGAAATCTGACAGTTGTTGATTTTGCAGTTTTCCTCCTTAATCTGGACTTTGAGAGTGGCCTGCCAATGAGCCAAGATTTTTGCCTGGGTCTCTCCCTTGGGGCAGTCTGACTCAATCTCAGCTTCTGTGTGTGTGTTCCTCAATGCGAGCAGTCTGAGGACTCGGCACACTGCTTTGGACAGAAAAGGCACCTTTTAATATTTGAATGAGACTAGCTCCTGCAGAGGGATTCTCTTGCCTGGATTCTATTAAAACTAAGTCCCCATTTCCCTGACTACAGTTTCTAACCCAAGCAGAGGATGGTGGTTCTGAGCTGTGCTGTGATTTCTAAAACAACCACCTTTGACAACCAAAATCTCATACCAGAACCCTTCAATACCCCTATGAAGCCCACTGTAATGGAAGCTGCCTTCTTGCTGTGTTTTTAAGGTAACGCCCCATCCTGGTTAATTACACCAGCCTTGGGAACCAGAGAAGACCAGCAGGCTCAAGCACTACAGAAATAGGCCAGGCTAAGAGCAAGCAATGATTTTAATAACAAACGCAAGTATAAACCACAGCACATACTGTACTTCTTGAGGTTACTAATGTTCAGCGTCAGGTACATTATCTCTGGAATACCGGCAAGTGTGAGATGGAGCTTGCAAGTTTCTTCAGGCCAGAGTCACCACTGCCTCCCCTATAAGACCAGGAGGCAAACCCTTCCAGTTAAGAGGCAAGGTGAGCTCCTCTAAAAAGTGGGTATCAAGACAATTGACTTTTCCCTTAGAACAATTCCCTACCCTTTTATAAAATGTTGCTTAGTCACCTGAATATTTACTTTTTAACATGAGACGGTTGCAACCCTGTAAAAAAAATTATTTCTTGGGTGAAGATCTGCTTTGGGCCCTGGGGTATTTCTAGGCTCTCACACTAACACTTCAGAAGCAAGGGGTAAAAAAAAAAGCCCCAAGGTCCAAAAGGAACACTAACCCACCGTGACAGTAAGGACACACGCCCTGGACCCCACTAAGGCTAGAACTGAAGGAGCCAAGCTAAACCATATGCAGTCCCAGATAAGACTTTACTAGCAGTCTGCAGTCACAGATTTATTCTAAGGAACTAACAACCTCTGGGTCACCCAAGGTGAGCCAGGCTTGTCCAGGGAGTGTCTTGAGCCAGGGAGTGTCTTACTAATCATCATTTAAAGTTATAATGATGAAAACTGAAATCTCGCTTAGTTTAGCTCCTGGCCACTGGGCAGCCCAATTGGCACTGAACTGATATGGCAGTTAAATGCAACCCTAGAGCAGCAAGAAGGCAGGCGCAGCAGTGTCCTGTTGGGAAGAGTCAAACAGAGGCCTGCTGAGAATTCTGTTTTATTTGGGTCCCTTCCATCCTCCCTGAGTATTCGTTTGTGCAAATAAAAGACAGAAGGGAAGAAACCAAAATTAAAGTTTCAGGTGGCTGGGGAAGCAGCTCAGATTTTTTTTTTTTTCTATTTTGGAAGAGTTAGCAAGTGTTTCTCAATAGTTTCCTGTCAATCAAAACTGTTCTCAGGAGAACTGGAAAATAGCAGCTCTATCCCATAGAAAATGCAGCCATTTCAAAAGAGAGTTGGGAAAAGGAGGTGACCCATGTCATCAAGACAGGAGGTCTCTAAGTCACTTAATTCCTTGTGATTCCAAAAGGACTGTTTTTAAAGTGTAAAAGTGCTTGCTTCTGCCTCTGCCTCATGTTGTTAAATAACACTTGTGTAATTAAATAAAAGAGCAAAATGTGACCCTAGCCCATTCTGAGAGGCACTTACATGCTCTCTGAAAACATGCTGTAAACTAAATGCAGACAACCTCCTTAGTCCTGTAATTTAAGGAAGAGAGAGAGGGAAAGTTTCTCTTGGCCTTCACAGCCACGTGCCTCTGAGAGGGGGCCTTCGGGGTCTCGGCGAAGGAGAGTGCACACAAATACAGGTGTGCAAATATCCAGGTATGGCCCTCTCTCTAATGACCCTGTTTTTGAAACACTTAGATTATTTAGAACCCTGTCTCCTAACTTCCCTTACATTCCACCATCTCTGTTCCCTAATTGCTTTTCAGGTTGGGTAACAAGAAGGATTCAGAACCTCAGGCTGCCAGTGACTGTTCTGAGAGCAAGGAACAGGCTCGTCTCGGCCTTTCTTGATCAGGTTGCCCTGCAAGGTGTATGTTTTCCTCTCAGATGCAGCCTCTGTCCTCTCACTCACGGTTCCCTCTCCAGCCCGGTCTACTGGAGCTCATGATTTTTAGGGTTTCCCCTTGAAACCTATCCAGAAACCACAGGCATTAAAAGAACATGAGGGTTTGACACCTCCTGAATTTAGGAATGAGGGGACTCCAGGGGCCAACTCTGAGAACTCACACCTGCTGTTTGATGGCAGAGAAATGAAGTTCCCCCGGCTAGCACGAGCTCGAAATTATACTCTTATTTAGTGACCTTTCCCCAAGGATCGCAAAGCATGGGATGAAGTAAGATGACGCGTAACTTTCTCACTATCTACCTTCAAGGCTCAAGGTTGTTTTCCTTGGTTTGCCTTCATGCATTCCACCATGGCAGGCCCTGGCCTGAGGGAGAGGCCTTCTCTCCGTGCCCAAGTGGGGCCATGTGCTCTCTCTGAGATTATCTGTCAGTGGCTTTCAGAGTCCTCAAGGCCAGTTAAATGACACAAACAGAAGGCGGGAGAGAAGACCCTCTTGGATTCTTCTGCTAGCTCTTTTCATTTAAACCAGTTTATATACCATGCACCACTGTGCCAGGCAAAGCACTCTTAAGACTACACCAGGCAAAGAACTGTAATCTTTGCCCTCCAGGCATGTTCTCATCATTATAACACAGGTATGTCCAAAGCAGAAAGCACCATTTTCCAGAAAGTTCTTTCCCTTCCAGCTCACCATAATTACTTTTTTTTTTTTTTTCCTTTTACTGACCTAACTTGGGCCTTCCTCCTCTTTTTCAACAGGACAAACATCTAAGTTTTCTCTCTCTCTTTCTCTCTCTCTCTCAACCACCCCCTCCCTACAGAAATGAAGGCTGCTCTGGTTTTTCCAGAGGGCCAACCAACTGAAAGTAGAGGGTGAGCTAGTCAGTCTCCAAAGGTGCCTCCCGCTCCAAAGCTCTGATTCTCCCTTTAATTACTCTCCAATAAGCGCACTGGTCACACTGTTTCCAACTGGCCAGTGACTTCTCCTGCAATGAAGAGCGTGTATTTTTCGGCGGCGGAACTCAAACTTCTAAATGACGCCAGCACCGCAAATATTCAGAAGGCAGGAACTAATCCAAAAGCAAAATTAGGAAGGCAAGAGGGAGGAGAGGAAAAGATGAACGGGAGGAAGGAGGGAGGGCTTTACTCTATGCCCAGCAGAATTCAGAGGCTCTCACCCCAGGTAGGTTCCAAGTAGAGTCTAGCAGTTCAGGTGTATCCAGCCTGCCCCTCCCCCACATGCCCCAAGAGAATGGGAAGTTCAGCCAAGACTCGCAGCACCTGCCCGCAGCTCCAGGCCGGCTGCGCGGACCGGCCGGGGGCGGGAGGCTGCACTCACCTGGCACACAAAGGCTCCGCACACCTCCGGAGGGAGGAGGCACTCGCAGGTCCGGGGGCCTCGGCGGGTGCGACAATGGGAAATTCCAGCGGCACCGAAGCCCCGAACTTACCCACCACTCTAGGCGGCCTTCTCCCCACCTCCCGCTGCCCCCGGGGCTCCAAGGTGGCTCTGGCTAGGTGCGGGGGGGCCTGGGGCAGGGGAGGGGGGCTCATGGTGGCGGCCGGGGCCGGTGGTCGCTCCTCCCCGGGAGGGAGGGTCCCCGGGCGCGCGGCGGGGATTCACCCACGGGGCGCGGCGCTCGCGTCCCCGTCCCCGGCCTGCCCGCTGCCGGCTCGCCCGCCCTCCCGCCCGGAATCGCTTTATGTAAATGAAGCTCAACTCGCAGTTTGCAGCGCGCACCGCCCGGGGAAGGGGGGCGGGCGGGGCGGGGGGCCTTCGGGGATCCACATTACACAGCAACAAAGCGGAAGGTTAATTTGAAACTCACAGCCCCGCCGCCGCTCGGCTCCCCGGGCAAAGCCTGACATCTACAGTCGTGCCGGGCGCAGGCCGGGTGCTCCGCGGCGGCCGCGCCCGCGGGGACACGGGGACACACACGGGCGCGCGAGGCCCCAGCGCTCGGCTGCGCTCCGGGGACGAGCCTCCGGGCAGGCCGGGCCTCGCGCCCGGAGACAGAGCTCCAGGCGGCTCGGCCTGCACCGCGCGAAGAACCAGCCCGGCGGGAACAAAGCCTGGTCCTCCCCAGGCGCTGACCCCTCACTCATCAAAAGTCAGGGGCCGGCCTAGAGTCGGGCGAGAAGAAAGGGACGCGCCCTCGGCCAAAACAAGAAGCCTGGGGCCTCCGAACCGGAGCCCTGGGTCTCCCGGCCCCAGCCACGTCACAGCCAGGCCACTCCAGCGTACGGACATTAGCCAATGTGGACAGGAATTTATTTGAAACACACACCCAACCTATTAACTGCTTTACAGAGCACTTCTGTTTTTCAGCTGCAGAAACTTATTAAAAAAAAAAAAAAAAACCTGCTCTCCATTGAGAGTTTAAGGATAGAGTTTTTCACGGGAGAGAAAGAAAGAAAAAGGAGACAGAGAGAAAAAGTCCAGTCTGCAATTAACCTTAGTGTCTTTAACAACATGCCTTAAAAAGCCACAGGTCATGTCCCTTCCTAGGGAGATTCTACCACCTGGGGCAGATTTAATGTGGCCACTCCAGTTGGTCAAAGCAGTCGCTGGACACTTTTCTATCTCCCCAGGTTCGTCTTCTCCATTCAGATAGGCAAAAGGCAGCACCACAGAAATCTCACCGGAAGTCCCCTGTCCTCCCTGCTGGAGTCCCAGGCTCAGTCTGAATTCACTCCGGATTCTCAGCACAGAAAGGCACCTGCTTTCGCCTTTTCTGAAAGCCACCCACCCCGGCTGGCCCCACAGCCCTGAGAGTCCTTTCTGACTGCACAATAATGAACCGTGCAAGTGTTAGAAATATAATAAGCTCACAAGGCGGAGGAGCTGTATGTATGGAATCGTATTAGCGTTAAGCACACACTGATGCAGGAGGGAAAGGGGCAATGAAAACTAGAAGTCATTTCTGCACAATATAATTTGGGCTCAAATTAATATAACTACCTTAACCTGTTGGGGAAGGACAGCCCCTCTCTACATTTTAGTTCAAAAAAAGAGCCTCAAAAAAAAAAAAATTTTTTTTTTTCCCAGCTAAAGTCCAGGGAGAAAAGACTGCCTCTAGGGAATCATGTCCGATTAGGGACAAAGGACAGCACAAGCCAAATTCTGTCACACATGAGAGAGTGAGGGGGGCAGGGGGACTGGAGATGGAAAAGGGACAAGCAGAGGGTGATTTTCTAAACCAAAGTATGGCCACTGCAGAGCTGTTTCCAGACCGCCTGACTTCAGGTCCAAGAACAGGTGGTATTTTCAAAACACTATTATTTATTTTAGCCACATAAGTTGAGAACACCTTAAAGAAAACCAATTAATAATTTAATTGAAAAAGTGACTATGAATAATACATGAAGATGATGATGCTAGCAATAATGCAAGTAACGTGGCACAGACAATTCAGAGATGTCTTTGGAAATGTCTTCAGGCAAGTGGAGACTTCAGGCCTCCATGTCTTACCTGGAAGCAACCCACAGCCCAGCAGATAAACACAATACAAAAATGTTTCTACTCCCAGAAAATCTAATTCTGCTGCTTTGTCTTAACTTTTATTAACAGGCAAAGACCTCCTAATCCGGTGACATCATAAACCAAGTGGGCCAACAGATAGGTATCTTCAACAAAAATAAAAGCTGGAAAGCCCAAAGATCCAGCCATCTAGACACCTGGAAGGATTGTGGAGGTCTGGGCAGTCTGAAACTGCCATTCCAAGCGGCAGACACTTGCATCTGCCTCCCAGACACCTCAGAGGCCTGACAGGTAGAACCAGTAAGGACCCTGAGTTCCTTCCCTTTAATTCGACACCAAGCTGCAGACAAGGTAAAGGCCTGGTCAGGCCTGCCTTTGCTACAGGCACAGATTTAACAGGTAACCCACAGGCAGGTGATCTATGGCCTCTGCATCATCAGAAATATAAAGGATTACACACAAGTTGGCATGTTACCGCAACCAAAACTTATTGTCATCGCTAACCAAAACAATACCTCTTCAGTGAGTTTTGCAAGTTTTGCACTTCCATATGGAATCAACAGTTTTTCTGACATACGTGTTGCAAATTCTGTCCCCCGGCTCTGAAAGGCCCCAGCTCTTCCCAGGGCAGCTGTCTGACGTGACACCCACAGCCTACTCAGCAGTGACAGGCGGGCACTCTCCTCGCTCCATCCTGGACACTGTTGACAAATAAACCCACTCTCAGAAAAGACAATTCTTCCCTTCCAGTTCTCCATAACTAGTCTTGTCTCATCTGGAAAGCGTAACTGGCAACAGCCAAAAGGATAAACATTTAAAAATAAATCAGGGAATGCTAACCCCTTTCCTACTCCTCCCCTTAGCCACTTTCCAAATCAGAGGCCAGTCCCCTGGCGCTTACTGAGCTGCCTGGTAAATTACAAAGACCCCATCCAGCCAAACTGGTTGTTTCTCTCTCTCTCCCCTACACACACACACACACACACACACACACACACACACACACTCACTCACTCACTCTCTCTCTCTCTCTCTCTCTCTCTCTCCAGTGCTGCTCCTTTTACTTCAGCAAAGGTAAATATGATCTCTGAGCTAAGAGACAGCGAATGTCAGCATTCTAACTTGTAGCTAAACCTGGGCTCTTGTCTTCACAGCACAACTGGGTCGAGGCAGATTTGGGTATTCTTCCAGAGCCTTCTATTTTTATTAAATTATACATACACATTGATTTTTAAAACTAGTGCTTAAATAACCTTGAGGCTTTAACAAAGAAAAAGCCAGAAGAGGGCACAAAACAAAAACAAAAGTCCCTCAAATAAGCAAGGAAACATTTGGAGCTGAACTGCACTGCATGCCCTGAATTCACCCCATTCTTTCTAGGCAGTTATATTTAGGGGCCTGGTACCCGCTGGGTGGCCAGGCCCTCCTGGGTATGGTACAGAATGCACGCTTTCCTCAGAACAGCCCACACTCACCTCCAGAACGAATAGAGGCTGGTGTGCCAAGGCCTAACAGATGTTCTGATTCACATTTCTCTGTCACAAACCTCAAGGCCTCCATCTCTTGCTACAATGCTAATTCCATGGATTAATTTTTACCCCCCAAATCGTAGGTGGGATGCTATCTGATTTACTTCCCCAACCTCCCCAGCTCAGAACCTAAGTCTATCAATGACAATTTTAAAAAGATATAAAAAAATAAATAAATAAAAAGATATAAATGAGGAACCATTTAAAGGAAAAAAAAAAAAAAACTGTAATAGAGAGCTTTCTTCAAATTTCAGTTACAAAGCCCAAGTTTTCAGAAAGCAAAAATAAAGACCTTGCCTTAAAACAGCTTTAAAACATTAGGTGAGGAGCTTCCTCTTAAAAAAAAAAAAAAATATATATATATATATTATATATATATATATATATATAATTTCTGAAAGGGCCAAGAGAATTTGCCATGCAAGACTTTTATACCCAGGGGGATTCTTACATTTGTGTTTCTAAACCTTGAAATCAAGAATTTTAATGAAAAGGCAGACAGATTCTTAAGGACAGCATCAAAATCAGGGTCTATATACATTACAGGAGAGAGGTGCTTTGTCTGCGCCCAGGAAAAAGAGGTGGGTTATTCTGCTCATGGGCCATCCCCACTGTCTGACCCATCCCTCTGCCTGCAGCCTGATGCAAACCGCTGAATTCTTGGAGGGGAAGCAGGTTGAAAGGAGAAGAAAGGAAAAAGGAAAGGAGGGAGGAAAGAAAAGGGGGAGGGGGATGTGGCCTTTCTATGTATAAAATCATGGTTTAAAAAAAATTCTCAACACAGCCTCAGTTTCACAGTGCATACCAACAGCGCCCGCCATACGTGCATTAAAACAGTCCCTGAAGCACCAGGAGCACAGTAAAACAGAACCAGAATTTTTTTTTTAATGAATCCAAATTGCATTTGGATTTGTGATTCCTTCCTATCAAGCGACCACTTCTTCGGGGCAGGATCCTAAGAGAGAAACAAAAGATGACCCTTTTCACACTTCCCCCGGATGATCCCAGAATCCCATTGTCTTATCTTTTCCTTTTAGTGCATTTTTTGTCCAAAATTTGTGGTAAGCTCACTTAAGAGCCCCAAGCTGAAATTTCACATCTCCTCCAAGTCAGCCGGTGTTTTTGAGAATCTGGATTTCTATTGAAGCCATTCCAATCGTCAGTAAGGCCTACGGTAAAATGTGCTTGCTTCATGCTGTTCCGTTTGTCTCTCTGCAGACAAATAGAAACTGTGAAATTTAAAGAATGGGTGGGAAAAAAAAAATCTAAAACAAAGAGGTTAAAAAAATAGGACAAATGTTTTTGCTTTTGTGTCTCCCTGGAGCAATTGTTTGGGGGAGTCTGCATTGACAATAACCATGAGAAGGCCATCTAAAGGCGATGCGCACACAAGGGGACTCCTTGCCTGCTGCCTTTGGTCTGGGAGAAAAAGCACCTTAGCTCCGTTCTCCAGGAACAAAAGGCCAGGGCCACGGAAGGGGGGAGAGGTTACTGGGGCTTTCACATGAAGCCAAGTGTCAATGCAGCTTCATTTTTCACCCGTCTTAGTTGGAAAGCAGCTCAGTGAACTTCCTAATGACTGCTTTTCCCTCTCTCCCTATTATTTCTAAAGCTAAAAGAACAAAACAATAATATTTTTTTTTAACCTAAAACCCATCATCCTATTAGAGGAACGCCTTGGGGGCCTACACACTCAGTTTTTCCTCCTTCCTCTCCTCACTCTATTTTTTTTTTCTTTTGGAGGAGGGGTTCCATTCCGATTGTAGATCACATGGAAATAGACACTGGACACTGCGGTCATTTTCAGTAACACCAGAATGGCCTTTATGTCTACAAAAAGGCCGGGAACAGAAAAATAAACGCAAAAGGAGAAAAAAAACTGAACAGGGATAGAAGGTGGTGAGGGAGAGACTGTGGGGCAACGCCTGGAAACGTTTTCTTTTTTTCACAGCATGAAGTCCCTAAAGTCAGCTTCAGATTTGCAACTGAATCAAAGTCATCATTATGAGATTAGGGGGTTTTTTTTTGGAGGGGGGAGTTGCTGCATGGAGATGTGGACAATAAGGATGTACTAAAGACATAGACAAGGTGTGTGTGTATGGGGGATCCTTCAAAGAAAGAAAGCTGAGGTGAATGACTACATGCCATGAAAATACCAGGGCAAGTGGATGTCGGAGTGTTTAACCAGATTGGAAGCTGGAAACATCTTCCCCAGCGGGCGAACCCTAGGACGAAGCAGTGACACGAAAGCCTCAGCCTTTGAACCCAGACCTGGCAGCTTAGAAATGTGTCCCCTCTTCCCCAGGCAGCCACAGGCTCTGGCTGAAATGCGAGGTGGGGGTAGGGATGTGAGGGCCCTGCGAAGAAGCACAATAAACAACTCAAATATGAACGGAAATGACATCAGCAAAGTGAAGGGCCTGTTTATTGCAGATCAAAACAAAACAAACTTCCAAACCTTTTGTGTACACAAGATAACTCTATAAAAAGCCCTCCTAAAATGTCACCAGGGTCGACATATCAGCATGCCAAGAAAACAGATGACAGTTACCGTGGGGGGGGGGGGGGTGCCATGGGAGGAGGCAGGGATGATAAAGGGAAGACGATGGGAGGGGATATAAAACCAGAAGGGGCCAAAAACCCAGCTGACTATTTCCCCCCTCTGCGGATCCTTAATATTTATTGGTGTTTATAATCTGAAAGCCATGCTCTGTGTTTCACTTAATACAAGGCCAGACAGTGCTGTCTAATGAGGCAGCATTACAATCAGCTTGTAATACTGAATTTTTAATGCTGCCAAGGATTCTGTTACATAATAATATGAAAAACAGAAGCTGAAAGTGGGTTCATGGTGACAGGACACTGGAGGTCCCAGGCAGGCAAGTGCCATGGACCTGCCTTCTCTCCCCTCTGCCCATCCCCACCTCCAGATTTGCACGCTGGCCCTCCATCCCTATACTGGAGGTGGGTATGAAAACCAAGAGGATTTCTTAGGAAATCTACTTTTTAAATTATTATTACTCTCCTCCCTGATTCAAAGTCTTATTTTAAGAGTCTGAATTGTACCTTATCTGGGGTTAGAGGTCTCAAATTTAAAAAAAAAAATTGTGTGTGTGTCGGGTGGGGGGGGGGGCGGAAGGTGTGAAGAGAAAAGGAACACAGGAGTGGGGGGGATAGTTTATTTTAAGCAAACTGAACAATTTGAAAAAAAATCACAGAGGGAAAAAGAAATAAGATGCTGGGGGGCGGGGGAGAGATGAAGTCTGCCGACCATATTCACAGCCGCTGTACTCGGTTTACATGGGTGTAATTTAAAAGCATATATATACAGCCGCCGTTGCTTCTTTCTGTAATACCCCAAGACTGTAAATCTATAACCACTGCAATGATTTAGTGATTAAAAACATGATAACATATTGTGTAACTGCAAACCACAGAACCCCTGCCAACTCTCCTCTAAGATAAAGGAAAAAAATACAGAATATGTGTTGCTTGCAGCGATCTTCCTAAATCCAAAGATTTTAATAAAGGAAACTATACAATAGACAAATCGGGAAAGGGTGAGTGAATTCTGTGAAGCCAGCAAAGGAAGGCAGGGGGAAAAAAAGGCAGCTTTATGTGGGATTCTTTTCCTTGTACTAACAAATTACGACCTAAACATGCCTTTTCTTTTCTCTCTCTCTCTTTTTTTTAAATAGTTTGTTGTAACTGGAATAACTGGTCCTGTGTGCTGTCTTGCATATTCAAAGCTGCTTTGTAATCGGATCTGGAGATCCAACCTTATTTGCCTGAACTCAATAGGGTTGTTTTTTTTTTTTTTTTTCCCTCCCCCTCCTCCCTTGTTTTGTTTTGGATTTGGTATTGTAGGTTTTCTGTTCTTGCTGGGAGCAGACATCTATGCAGGCAGAGGCTCTGGTGCCTTTAAGCTACAGAGCAAACACCTGAGAGGGGGAAGGCCCAATTTGTAACATGGCAGGAGGAGCCTAAAATATACACACACACAAAATAAAATCAAAGCAGCTGTAGGGGTTTTGGCCTCTGAGCAGCTGACCTGACCCCATTCTGTATATTCTTTTATTTCCCTGTTGCAGGATTCCTGCACCTTGGGTCAGATTCAAACTCAATGTGACCCTGAGGAGAAGGCAGTCACCAAGCCCTGGAAAACTGCTCCATATTTAATGGGGGGCGGGGTGGGGGGGGAGTAGTGTAACTGCAATGCATTTAGACTCCCACAGTGTAGACACCCACACAGTACATAAACGTACACACACATTCGCACACACGTGCGTGCGTGCGCCCATGTGTCAGAACTGCCAGATCTTGGGGCCAGTTCCCACACAGAGGCCCTGGACTCTTCTTGCAGCACCCCAGAATCTTCATGTCTACAATTCTACCCATAAACACACGCGTGCACAGACCAACCCTCCTCCAGAGACTCTGTATGTTTAAAAAGTCTGCAGATCTGAATTGCCTCCTCTCTGGACCTGAGTAGGGCAGTTTATTCAGAGAAATCAATAGGAAAGAGCATTTGCAAATATTTATATAAGCCTTGTGCGTTTCAGCATTAAGTAATTAAAAACTAGAACTCAGGCAAGGGGGAAGGGAGGAGACACACAGACAGAGGAAGGCGGCTGGCCTACAGTGGGTTTTCCTGCCCACACCTCACCTCCCCAAACCGCAATCCTTTCAAAACTGACTCGGTGTACACTTTTTATGAAATCCTGCTCGTGCACCATTTGCTAGACTATTTCAAAATCATCTCCAAATATGGATTCACCTACCACCAAGCTTTAAAGCCTGACTGTAAGATAAGTGTCTGTATTCTCTCTCTCTCTCATATGCACACACACAGCAATCCTTACTTTTGACACTGCTTCAGTCTCTGGTGGAATACTCTCTCTTGGATTCTTCTCTCTAAATTCCTTGCACTAGTTAAAGATCTTTCACATTATAAGATAAGCAGAGGGCGGCCGAAGTGGTGATTCAATAAGTGAATCCCTATCCCTTCATTTCCCCCCCAATACTTTCCACTCCCAACCTATATAGGATACCAACACTTTGGGGGTTCAATACCGGAAACCCCCACATGTAAATAGATTCACCAAAAAAAAAAAAAAAGTACAGTAAAATGAAGGAGTTCTAAAATAAGCCACAATCCAGTGGACTTCCTCTATATTATTCCGGAGAGCTGGCAGTAAATTCTGCTTGCACTGTTTCTAAATCTCCTCTAAGAAGCCAAGCAAGGCACTAGAGCACCCACGCTGCAGATACTGTAGAAATTTACAGTAAATGTAGGTACAAGATTGCAGCACGCTGCCCTATCGATTATGCAGATTGTGATCAATCTTCTCCCCCTCTCCCATTTCCCAAGCCTCTTTCCACAGACCTCCAAATAAGTTGGTCTGGAACTAGCCATTCTCCCAAAGTAGGGAGGAAAAAAGTAATTTTTTAAAATACATAATAAATCCTCAAGTGTCCCCACTGAAAGGGCTCGAGTCTCTTTTTTTTAATTTCAAAGTGAATTTATGTTCTGTAATTTGCATTACAGCCAAGCGATCACCGTATGTCATATTCTTCAAAGGTACTTAACAACCCCCCTTTTAAAAGTCACCAGAACTGGAGGCCAGAAAAAGGCAATCAGCCCCCTTCTTCCATATAGTCCTCAGATCAAGTTTCAATAATTGAGACCAATAAAAATTGTCATATTTACCTTGCTTCAAAGCAACAAGGGGGAAAAGTTGAGTGGGTGATTTTTTGCAAGCACTTGTAATCAAAGAATTTGCCACATTCGAAGGAACTGCACAACATTTTGCCAAAGTCAGAGTCTGAGCAACAGATTAATTTGCAAAGTAAAATGTATTTTTTAATAGCTCCACAAAAAGCCTACTGATTCCATACACAATTTAAATACCCGGCATAAAATACACTTAGCTCTACTCTCCAACAGATACGCAAAAAGATGTACATGAAAATGCGTAATGTAAAAATCAGGAACGTGTTTTTTGCATCTAATGGGGAAAATACATGGAAAAGAGGAATGAAACAGGACGAGGAGTAAAAGTGGGGAACGGAACGTAAACAATCCCAGACTCGAGTGAGCAAAAAGAGAAAAGAAAGAGAAAAGGGGGAGTAAAAAAAAAAAACAAGCAGGGATCCTCTGATGTGTCTCAACTCAGCTCGGCAAGGAGAGGCCGGCCAGGCGACGTCTGGTCCCGGCCGGCGGCGCAGCCTCGAGCCCCCGGGAGCCCCTAGTGTCCAGGGCAGAGCCCCCTCAGGGCGTTCGCGGCGCTGCTAGTGGGGCAGGGCGGAGAGCGCGCAGGTAGAAGGTCGGGCGGCCACGTCGCCCCTTCGCCCTCTCTCGGACCCCAGGGCTCCGGTCTGGCGGCCGTGTCCCCGGCCAGTGGAGCACTGGCGCGGAAGGCGCCCGGCCAGCCGGCCGGCCAGCGGCGGCGGCGACGGCTCCCGGCCGGGTGCGCGCCCCGCGCGGCGGCTCAGCTCGGGGCTCCGGCGCCTCCCGGGGTGGGGCAAAGTTGGGGGCCGGGGGCGGCGGGGGCGGGGGCACTCGGCACCGCGAACCCCCCCCACCCCGCCCCGCGCCGACCGCCGCCTTTGTCTCGGCGCCCGGACCCCGGCCGCCCTCCCGCCCTCAGCCCGCGCCCCGGCCGGCCCTGCCCGGAGGCGCCTCCAAAGTCGCCGCGCGGGCCTCGCCCCGGGCGCCTCCACCCTCTCGGGGGGTCGCCGGCAGCCGGCGGCGGCGGCGCGGGGGCCGGGGAGGAGGGGGCGGCCCGGGACTCCGCGGCGGCGGCGGCGGGAGGAGGAGGAAGAAGAAGAGAAAGAGAAAGTTTGGCGCAGGGGGAAGGCGAGCGGGACGCAGCGAGCGAGCAGGGCGCGGGCGCGGGGAGCGCGGGCGGCGGCGGCCGGGCGCGGGAGCCGGGAGGGGGCAGGACGAGCCCCATGCAAAGCAGCCCCGGCGCCCCGAGGAGCCCCGCGTCCGGGCGGTGGCGGCGGGAGGAGGAGGAGGAGCAGGCGGCGGCGGCGGCGGCGGGAAAAAAAAAAAAAAAAAAAAGAGGGAAAAGTTGCCACTTACGCGGTTGCTTCTCCGGCGGCGGCGGCTGCAGCGGCGCTGCTGGCGGCGGCGGCGGCGGCGGCGGGAGCTGGCGGCGCTTTTAATCCCGAAAAGAGGCGCTCGGGCCGCGGAGCCCATCAAGGCAGCAGCGGCGGCTGGCGGGGGTCGGCTGCGGCGGAGGACGCGCTGCTGGCGGCGGCGGCGGCGGCGGCGGCGGAGCTGGAGCGCGCTCGGCGGAGCCCGGGGCGGGAGGCGGCCGCAGCCGGGGAGCCGGAGCCGCCGCCGCCGCTGCCGCCGAGCAGCATGGTTGGCGGGGAGTTTACAGCCCCCGGAGCGGGCAGGGGCCACGGAGGAGAAGCGGCGGCGGCGGCGGCAGCGGCTCTAGGCTGTAATTGGGATGCAAAGCAGGCGGTGGCGGCGGCGGCTGCGGCCGGGAGGAGGAGGAGGCGGCGGCGGCGGCGGCGGCGGCTGCAGCGGTCGGAGGGGACGCGCTGGAAGTGGGAGCTGATGAGTGAAAAGAAAAAAAAGTCTTTGGATCTTTATTCTGCTAATTAGTTTCCTGCAAAAAATGGCTGTGATTAATTCAGTGCGCATGTGCTTCATTACCCAGGCACGACGGGAAGGGCTAATTAGCCACCTTCTGGATCAATAAGATTCAGCAAAAAAGAAAAGGGGGAGGTGGAGGGAGGCAGAGGGGAGGAAGGGAGGGAAAAAAAAAAAAAAAACAGGGGAAAGTGATGAGCAGGGCGAGGAGAGCAGGAAGAGAGGATGGGAGAAGAGCCCAGGAAGAGGGAGAGAGGCACCAAAAGTTTATGCATGTATTAAAAACACATACACACACACACACACGACACACACGCGCGCGCGCGCGCGCGCACACACACACACACACACACACACACACACACACCGAGAAGTGAAATGCAGAGAACCAACAATAGGAACCTGGCTAAGATTTTTTTTCTTTCCTTTCTTTTTTTCTCTCTTTTCTTTCGCTCTTGTTTTTTCTTCCCCCCTTTCCTTTTCTTTCTTTCATTTTTTGGCAAACGCAGAAATGTTCAGGTTAAATAGGAAGAGAGCATCCTCAAAGAGGAAGGGGGGGCATTAATGGAGTGGGACAGCTTAAAGCAAAGATTTAAGTGAAAGAACAGAGAAGGAGCAGAGACTTAGAATAGAAACCACTTTAAATTGCAAATCGGAGATTTTTTTTTAAAGGAGGAAAATTACCTCCCCCCCCCACAATCAGAGGACAAATGGAGAAAATATGGAGAAAACTTTAACACGTACCATAGACTAGACAAAAAGATATAATATGTTAATTTTGTCTCCTGAAATAAGACGCAATCAATCTTCTCTGGTTCTTTAGAAGGAGGGGGAAGAGAGGAGTGATGATTAGAAGAAATAAAAGGGGGAAAGTGAATCAGAACTGAAAGGGGGTAACTTAAAGAAAGACTTGGAAACAAGTCCAACTTTCTACCCTTCTGGACTTAAGAGAAAAGTAAAATCAATTTTCTCGTGTAAAACCTGGAAAGCAGATGTTTTCAAAACACAGGAAGCTATTTTGCCATCAAAAGCAGGGATGTAATAAAGGCAGTGAAAAATAATTTCAGACTAAATTCATAAGAAAGAAAGCCAATATATTTAAATAGCGAGGAAAGGTCTAGAGTGTGTGTGTGTGTGGTGGTGTGGTGGTGTGGGGGGTGGAGGGTGGGAATTACATACTCTTTCCCTAAATGCCAAAAAAAAAAAAATCTTACAGCTACCTCCAAGAGTTTGGAGCAGAGTCTCAGAAGCCAAAGGGCTTGAAATGAGAGGATGGATTTCAGATAAAGACTAGGCGCGGTACATCCCACCAGAGCCCGAAGGAGATCCCTAGAATCAAAGACAGCATCCAGGGACCCTGCTACTGTACCGATTCCTAGTACATCAAAGCCATCACTTAGGCGGGTGCATGATACCTCCAAAAAGCAAGCAAACAAACGCAGGAAGAACAGGAGTCTCTCTCTCTCTCCACCCCCCTCTCTCTTTCTTTCCCTTTTTTCTCTCCCCCCCCCCCTTTTAAATCCTAGCCTTAGCGTCACTGCTACTGCAATAGATTTTTTTTAAGGACAAGTATGCATTCATGCAAGTTCTAAATATAAACTAGTACCATTGAAATTACAATGTCTAAAATAAAATAAAATGCAATTTGCACTTTAAATGATCTGCAAACAAATGTAAAAACATTTATGTTTTTGAAGGCATTATTCATGAACCCTGTAACATCAGGTAGAGAACGCACACTAAAACTTATTTTTTTGTAGAAAAAAATTTTTTGTCCCAGCCTTGCTGTATTATTTATTTTAGAAGGAATTGGGGAATTAATCGGGAAATCTGTTTGATTAGAAGGGAATTCTTCATTTTGAGAGATTTCCCAATGCTCTTAAGAGCGTACAGCTTCTTAGTCAAGACTAGGAGGAGAAAACCGGTTTAGGATTTTGCAGGGTTACCTCATCTAATCCTTCTGAATTCACTCTGGGAATAATGCTGTTTTATTTAGAAAAAAAAATACATTTAGAGAAATCGGGGGTTTCCTCTCTATGAGCCAAATCTGGATTGCCATTCAAACTTTTCCTGGCTGCTTTCCATGCGGGACAGTAGATCAATAAAGCCAAGTCCAGCCTGGCTTGCTACAGGTTTCACCAGTCAGTGCTTGCAAAACCTTTGTCATTTTCTAAAAATAAAAAAGCTAAAAGTTATTGTAGAAGAAGGGGCTTTTTTTTGTCCTCTGCACAATGTGTCTTTTGTGAGGTTAATGCCATTCTGGGCTCTCGATAGCCCTGGACAATGGGAACTCTCCAGGAGTCTGCAAAGACTCTGGCTTTCTTCTTGCTTGATTTTTTTTCTAAAGGGAAGGATGAAACATTCCTACAGTCCAAACACAACTTCTACTTTGATTAAATAAATATTTATCTTTATTGTAGCCATTGTATATTTTTACCTTCAGTTTGTCCAGTTTCTGATTATTATTTTAAATTTTTCATTGGCAACAGTTAATCTTTTTTTTTTCCCTTTCAGTCCAAAGTGCAGGTCAGTGTAAAATGTAGCTGACTGAAGGAAGACTGGTAAATTCTGAATTTTTCCATTATACATCAGGTAAGGAAAATTGTTCAGACCCTCAGGAGTATATTTGCTTCCTCTTTATCTGTCTTCACAAATCTTCATACATCTGTTTATTTTTTTAGGATGTATCAGAATTCAATTTCTCCTTGTAAATGTTGAAATCTCACTTAAATGCTATGTATTTGTTGTTTGTTTGTTTTTAAATGTAAGTAGTACTAGAAGCGAACTTGTAGCTTGTTTCTTATACAAAACGGCATGGAAGAAATCAGTCTCTCCAGTGGTACAGACGATTTGAGGGAAATTCTGGATATAAATGTATTTTGTGTTGCAGTATAGGAAAATGTCAGCTTAATCTGGTAAATACTTATGCTAATTTCACTGAGTGAATTCGTTATAAGGAGGAGAGGTACCAAGCTCGTATCACTGAATAATGCTTAGGCGATAATCCAGCATCTATATGGATTACTTTATGTACAGAATGAAAAAAGGAACCAAGAAATTCAGAATCTAAATCCTTCATTTAGCTGGCAAGGGGACAGAAAATTTTAGACCAATCTGTTTTTAAACAATTTACAGTAGGAAGGGAAAGTGGAAAGTGGGCTAAATATTTCATTGATGGGTATATTTCCCTGCCTCTCGCTCAAGTGCATGGTTGTATATATAAACACAAAGATATCTGCATACATGAGTACATAAATATACATTTGGATGACTTCAGATGTCTGTGCATCCCTGTGTGTGCATAAGTACATGTGCACACAGATATACAAGATGTACACAAATGTAGGTAGTGGAGAGGGGTGTGCTTTCGGGCTGGGGGGTTCCATTTCCAGATCTGTCTGAAGCTCCTTTTCTTGCAACTATAATATAGAAATGTCGGTTTAATGCTGAAGATGTGGATGGTAAATTTGATTAAGAATCTGCTCCCCTGCAATTTTCAGAGTCTGGGGTTGCAATGTGAGCAGCTGTTATTTGGTCACATTGGGCTCAAAGATGCGATGGGCCAGTCTTTTTTAAGGGGAAAGGGAGGGGAACGGGAATCTTAGAAGATTTCACTCCCAGAGAGCCTAGCTCTGGGCCCTGGGTTCTCTGCTGTTGGGGGACTGGGGACACAAAAACAAAAAAGGGAGGAGGAAGAAAAAAAGAAAACCTCATGTGGAGGCATGGGAGGTTGAAAGGACGCTTCTCCGTACAACTCCAGAGCTAGATCTAAGAGAAGGGTTGCAGGGTGAAGAATGTGCGGTCCCTTTTTGAATGTGTATTGTTATTCTAAGTCTATTGTATGTACGTGTTACTGTCCTTTCATTTGCCACGACAACATATGGATTCCATAAATGCAGACATGCCGAAGTGCATCTGTCTGGGTAGTTAACACGATCCAAACATCCCTCTTCGTTCCGCTAACTCCGGCTCTTCCTCCAGCTCTCAGGCAGCGCTCCGGGCCGACCGGCCTGTGCCCCAGCCTTACAGCGCCCCGCAGTCTTGCCCTTTTGTGGTCTCCTGGTGGGATCCAAGGTGCCGCGCGGAGGAGGCGGGCTGCTCGGCAGTGCCGAGGTCAGAGGCGCCACTGCTGCCGGCCCCTGAGCGCATGGGGAGGAAAGGGTTAAGCTGCCCGAGCCTCGGGAAGGGGCTGCGCTCATTCCGGAGCGAGGTGCAGCCACCAGCAGCTGTGATTTAGGGGTCAAGTCCGAGATCACCTTTCTCCTGCCTCTGGAAATGGCAGAAGATGAGGTAGGAAGGGAGAGACAGGAGAGAGAGACAGCCTGGAGCGGCACTTGGCGCTCCAGCCATCCGTTCCCTCCCCCCACCCTGCAGCCTACCTCCTGACCCCTAGACAAATCGAACGGTTCCCCCTTTCTCCTAAGGGTGCAGGGCGAGGTGCCTCTGAGCATCTAGAACGGCTCCACCCTCAAGTCTGTCCTGCGGTTAAAACCACCGTACCCTGAACCTCAACCACCGATAGAAAGTTTGCTCTTAATGCACCGGACAGTGAGCAGCTAGATATGGGTAGAAACTGCTCCCCGTTTATAAAAAAATCAGGGGTGCCCTTGGCAGAATGGGGGACTTTGGATGTTGGCACCAACTCCTCAGACTCGGGTTGCGCTCCTCACAGTGGAGGACAGATGTACACAGTGGTGCCCACTACTTGCAGCTTCTTGCTTTGTGCCCACATTCTTGGTCAAAGAAAGCTCCCCCCACCCGGCCCCAACTCAGGCAGCCTGGAGAATACTTTTGTGAAAATATTTGTCATGCCTGAAAGATAACCATAACCCAATTCAGATTTGTTTCTGAGGCATTTCACTGGAAAAGAGCAAAGCGACTGGAGTCCCCTTTTGTTTTGGCGCCCTGCAGGTGTGCCAAGGGGTGGGTCTCAGCACCCAGGTGGTGTCTGGGGACTGTAGGGGGACACATATGGTACCCAGAGAAGGATCTCTGACTGAGAAAGAGTTTCCCAAATCCACCCCGGCCAGGCTGGACTTCAGGACAACGACCACTCTTTTGGAAAGTTACTCCAAGAAAAGGAGTTTCTGGTGGGAAAAGAACTGGCTGGAAATGACAGGAAGGGGAACTAGATCCCTGGGGGACAGAAGGCAGGTGCGTGTCGGGGTGGGGTGGGGGGAGGTGTGGAGAGTAGCAAGGGAGAGAAGGGAGCTAGGAGGTCCACATACAAGGGCGCGGCCGGGGAGGCTCCGCGACTCGTTTTCCAGACACTCTTCTCCAGCTGCCAGAGCAGAGCGAGGGCGAATCACCCCGATTTCAGCTTCTGCTTCCAGGGCCAAGAGCGCGGACCAGCTGGTCCAGAAGGCAGCTGAGGGATGTCTTCAGAGCCCCACCGCCCCTTACCCCGCCAGAGCCTCCAAACCGCGGAAATCAAACCAAATTGGCCGCTAGAATCTAGAGAGGTTTCATCCCTGGGGCAAGGGGGAGGGAACAGACTTTTTTTTTTTCCTTTTGAACTCCCGATTCAAAAGAGACCACAACCTACTCTGGAGTGCCATCCCTAGTACATGGATTGTGGGTATATTTCATTCTTTCATTCTTTTTTCCCTATTTCTCAGAAGTAAAAACCTTTAAAGAATTAGCCCAAACTTGGAGCGCCCAGGTCCCTGAAAGAGTTCCAAATGATAAAGCCTGCCCTTCATTTCCAATACATGGCACATTGTAAAAATGCAGGGCAACCAGACAGTTCCAGGGTTTGAGTCGGATTCCTAGTTTCCCCAGCACCTTTGCAATGGAAATCTGAAATCCAGCCTTGGGGCAGGAGGCGCCTGGGAGCTGGTGGCTCCCCTAGGTTTTGCACCGCCCACACCACAAGCAAGCGCTGACTCCCCTTTTGGTGACCTGGTGCCAGAAGTTTGCAGTACATCTAAAGCCTGGGGCGGGTGAAACGGAGAGAGAGAACTAACCTCTTAACGCAACAAAGTGAACAACTCGAGGACAAGAGACCCTCGGTCAGGCTATATTCGCTTTGGGGAATTCCAAGAGCATAACTTGGGCGGGGGGATGATGACCAAGGGTTCTGATTGCCAGCTGGAGGCAGGAAAAAGGAATCATTGAGAGGAACGTGAGGCGGGCTGGGGAGCAAGGCAGCGAGGGGGTAACAGACCTGGCGCCTTTCCCCCCAGAGCCCGCTAGGACCGGTGTGGGGAGTCGGTGCCCATGGTAGCACGTGCATTGTTGACACGCAGACACGCAGGCATGCGCTAATGGAGGGATGCGCGGCTGAGCAATCCCCGATGCCTGCATTTCTTGCAGGCATGGCTTGTTTAATAGCCTGGGAATTGAGTGCCTGATATCCAACCCCCCCCCCCTTTTTTTTTTTTGCTGAGAAATGTAAAAGGGACCTATACTGTGTATGTATTCTGAAGAAACATGTGCATTTTTTTTTGACAAATACGTAGCGCCATAATATTTCTGATTTAAGGGGCGAGGGAAATCTTTGAAGTGAAGGAAATCAGTGGGGGACGAACCATCTTTTCCTGATTTTTTTGTGCCTCTCCTCAAAGCCAGTAATGGGATTTAAAATGAGAGATTCCTAGTTCTCATCCTCCCTCCCGTTCCATTTCACTCTCTTTGCCCCAGAAAACATCTGTGGCAACCAACTGCACGTCTAAGGGGACGGTTTAAAGAGAAACAAGGTTTGGGGCGCGCATCAACTTTCCATTTCTTTTTCAAATGAAGCTGGAAAAAAATTCAAAGGACAATTTAAGCACCAAACGACATCGAACAGATATTTTTCCAAAGCAAAAATTTTCCAATTCGTTTGTTTCCTATTCTTAGAAATAGAGGAAAAAGGCAAACCTAATCTTCCTGCCCGAGGAGAATGGCACGAAATTTGGAGCCAGCGCTCGCTCGCTCGGTTAAGGCTGGCGGGCGGAGAACCAGGCGCGGCCCCACGGGTTTGGAAGAGTCCGGCGCACGCCAGACCGGGGGGCGGGGGGCTCTGGCTAGCTAGACTTTGCGCGCACGTTCTGCGCACCCCCCGCCTCTTGCCCGGGCAGCGGGCAGGGCAGTGGTTCCCTGTGGACGCAGCCACCTCCCTGTTTAATTCCAGGGCCCAGCGGGGCAGCAGGGACATTCGACGCCACCTTCCTCTCGCTCTGGCATGGGGCGCACGCTTTTCGAGGCTGCTCTCCTCTCCTCGGGGCTCAGGATAGACTGAGCGCTGTTCCCTCCTCCCCATGAACCACAAACCTCGCGGACCGACAGTTTCCCGAGACACTGACCATACAGTTGACTGAGCCAGGGCTCGCGTCCCTCATGCTTGGCACACCCGGCCCCATTTCGGGGAAGCTTTATTCTCCTGCCGGCTCTGAGCTCCCGACAGGAAGCGCGGGGGGCTCAGGCCCCTGGAGAGGCCAGCTGGGGAACTTACAGCGGCGCAGAACCGCTGTCCCGGGCTGGGCAACCCTCACAGGTGTGCGCAACGCACTGCGGCTGGCTCTTCGGGGAAATGAATCCCCATGGAACAACTGGAGCACCCCATTGCCACCCTGGGGATGCCTCCATAAAACCAGCAGGCCGAGTGCTGGCCCCTGAGCCACCTCGGAAGGAAAGAGGTCAGCAGCGGGCACACCTCTTGCGCACGCACGACCTGAGATGCCCAGGCCCAGCGTCGGTTCCCATGACCTCCCATTCCCCATGCCGGCGCTCATGGTGGCACCCCCTCTCCACCGCCCTGGCCAGGCTGCCCAGCTCCTTCAGGTCACAGGTGCCCTAAGCCCATCCTGTGGGGTCACCAAGGTGGGGGCAGTTGGGGGGTTCTGCATCCAGGAGGGCAAGGGGTGGAGTTCCCACAAAACACTCCCAGGGAGGCTTGGGGGACCAGAGGGTGGTTCTACACCCCCACAGTCCCAGGGGTCTGGGAGCCAGGGACCCCTTGGGAGACACTCAGGCCTGCAGAAACTCAGCTGGCCAAGGGGGTAGAACTGGATGCTTAGGGTTTGCCAGGGGTCCACTCGAAGAGTGCCCTGTCTGCATTTTGGGTCCTGCAGGTCCCCCTCCCTTTCGTTTTTGTCTGGGAAGAAAAAGCAAAGCTGGTGGATTTGCGCCGACCCCTCTTCCCCTAGTCTGGGAATGCTGCGGCAGGAAGAATTGCTCATAACGACACTTAAGCCTCGACACTTGAATGCTAAAGGTTAAACTTACAGTCTTCAGGGAAGGGCTTCCTGCCAGCTGGAACAGTGGTGTGGCCGCCACAGGCTCTCCTCCACCCACCCTGCCCCCACTCCAGGTACAGCCAGAGTCACTAATGCTTTCGGGGCCTTCCTGCACCTCAGGAGAGGCGGCCCTGGGTGCTAGCTCTTCCCATCCCTCCCCCACCTCTGGGGGGCTTCTTTCCTGGACTCCTGATCCTCTTGTCATAGTTGTTTATACCTCAGTTTGCCCTCAGCAGGCGGGACTTGCTGGTTCCAGCTAGTTCACACAGGTGGGTACTTGTCCCTCTTCCCTTTGCTGGGGTACTTAGTAGCCCCTGCAACTCGGTGCAGACAAAGCCAGAGCTAATACACTGAATGCAGTGCCCAGAATGGGAGGGAGCTGCAGGGAGACCTTGGTTATAACCGGCGGTGGTGGGGGAGGGGGTTGATCTTTTGGCTGCAAAGATTTCCCAAAAGGAACATCCACAGGGGCACAGGGGTCTGTATCCCAGGGACCCTATGCTGGTGTGCTGAGAGGTTGGGACCGAAAGCAGAGCATTTCTTAGCTTTTCCCCTGATCCCACCTCTGCTCCACACCGCCCCCACCCCCGCAACCCCCGCAGCAGCCTGAAACAGGGCCTTCCAAGGGAGAGGGACAGAGGGATGGCAGAGTGAAGGGGTTGGAGCTCTTAGGAACTCCTTAGGAACCCCGTAAACTGGCCCTCTCCTCTTCCTCTCCCTCCTCCCCTCCCTCCCTGAAGATCTGCACTTATTGAGCACCTACTGTGTGTGAGTCCCCTGGAAGATACTTTGTAGGTTTTTGGATTCCACTCTCCCAGTAGCCTTAGGAAATGGGTGTTATTAGTCCCATTTTATGGATGAGAAATCAGACTCAAAGATTAAGATCACATAGCTGTTCAAGGCTCAGCCTGAATGTGAACCCAGCTCCATCTGGCTTTAAAGCTATTTCTACTATACCGTCAGCCTCTTGTTAAGATAGAACGATCAGGGACCAAAGGGAAAATAAAAATGGGATGCCGCGCTGTGGGCTGAGGGAAGGGAAAGGAAGACACTATGGGATGGCTTCTCTGGTTTTGCTGTGGATTCCCGACTGGATCCAAGGCTGAGATAGGAACTGAAGGCCACGGAAGACACTGTCTCAGGGCCCAAAGGCAGGAGTGATAATGCGAGAGGACGGCATGGACAAGCCCCCTGGCCCCGCCCCCAGATGAAGGCCACGTACTGGGGCCCCAGGACAGCCGCCCAGTGTGCTGCTGGGTCTGCTGGCCTGCACTGGCCACGCCAGGAGAAGCGCCCACCGGCCCTTTTTTTTCCTTTGTAAATTTTCTTACTGTGTCTGAAGCTCAGACAAATTTGTGACTTCTGTGAGTCAGTAGGTTAACAGGAAGGAGTGATCAGATGACCAGTTACTCATGAGCAAATATGAGGAAATCCCAAGACCGGGAAGAAGACTGCGCAGTGACATCCAAATGGCAGCTTTGGAGGCTCTCCTGGTCCCTCCAGGGCTGGCCCTGGAGCTCAGTGCTACAGGTGGGGTGGGGGTCGGGGAGCACAGGGGAGGGTCTGTGCCTCAGCTGGCCTGCAGCCCCCTCAAAAGAGGCGAGCCTGCTTCGTGGACACTGAGGTTTGCCGTGGGAGTGAGTCTTCCCTGACTCTGGCCACCAGGCACTAAAACATTCCTTCTAGGGGCTCTGCAGCAAGGGGATGCAGTGGGCAGGTCAATAGCGACAGCTGACATCTCTCCGCTGTCTTTCTCTGGGTTGACCTGGGCAGTTTCAACTGCACAAGAGTGAGTGTGTGTAACTGGGCAGCAAACTGGCCAGGCCCCCATGGAGGGGTTGCTGAAAGCCTTGTTAAGAAGTCCTCTTGACCAAGCAATCCAATTACATAATGCTGCAAAAATAACTCTGGGCTGGGAGTCTTGTCAGAGTGACGTATTTTGCTAACGGACAGGGGTATCAAATATCTATCTTTCAAGCCAAGGGCCAAAAGTAGACTGTGGCACCCACGGACCCCTCCCCTAGACACACAACGAGTGGGGGAGTGGAAGGCAGGGAGGAGGCAGAAGCAGCAAGGAGGCATCGTTTTTTCTTCCTTCCTTTTTCCAGGTGCAACTAAACCCAACTGCTCACCTCGGCTCCATCCTATCCAAGTCAAGGCCTCAGTCACATATCCTCAAATTTGTCTCACAGGGGTCCCTGCTCTCAAAGGATCAAGGAAGACGGAGGGGGAAGGGATGATGAGGGAGAGAGGAAGAAATGAGTAGAAAAAAAGTAAAAGAGTATTGCTTTGTTTGTTGATGGAACAAGGTGAGGATGAATTATGTTACTATTTCTATGTCCACTAGGCTAGCCTCCTACTACTGTGACCAACTGGTAGTCCCACTGCCCAAGACTGTCCTAGATTTAAAACTGCATCCTAGGAACACCCTCAACCCTGGAGAACTCAGATAGTTGGCCACCCTCCCTCTCACAGGCTTTGGCTAAATTTCCACAAGGACATAGAAAATTATGACCAAAATGAGGTAGTTCCTTTCACTTCAAAATTATTCAAAGAATGACCCAAATAAGCTATTCCAACATAGATGCAAAGGCCCTGTTTTCAGGAATTTGAAGAAAGCCAAGTAATTCTCCCCACCCCAGCCCCACTATGGATTCTAGAGCTTTCCAGGTGGGAAAATTACCTGTTTCACCCACTTCGCTTTTCAGATAAAGTTTCCAGATATGCCTTTGCCACTCTTAAGATGCTCTGCCCTGCTTTGGTCAGGAAGCAGTATTTTGAGGGGGAAAGAACTCTGTTTGAAAGTCACAGTAACTTGTCTTTTTTTTCACCTAATCTCTTTCATGGGGTCTCTATTACTCTGGTGGCACCACAGTCACATACTGAGCTGTATCAGACTCCTTTAATATATTCACCTTGAATCTGTTAGCATTTTCTTTTTCCTAATCTTGATAATCACAGCATCTGATCCTTTCATTCTAAACTGCAGCCTTCCAATCCATCCTTAATCTAGACCCATCTGACCCTCTTCCAAAGGAGACAAATGAGGATAAGCAATCCAGCCCCCATCAAGACACAGCATTGGAGCTTAAATTTATATTCATCTCCACCTCCATTCTTTTTTAAAATCAAAATGTCTCTTTAACTCCTAGAGCTAATTATAAAAGCAAATAGCTTTCCCTCCCTGAGTCATATTCCTTAGCTTGTAAAAAGGCAGTTCCACTCAGAGACCACCTTGTCACAAACATGAAAAAACCCAGCTCTTTCAGGACTCCTCAGAGAGGAAAGGGTGAAGTGGCAGCGCCCTCCCCCACCCCCCGCCCCCCAGCAGGCTCGGCCTTTATGGAGTCTATTTCCAGTCTGTTTACCTGGCAAGGATCACATGACCAGTCCAGAAGGAAATGCTGACATCATTGTCTCTCTCACACATGTGCAGCCTCCCTCCCCTCCCTCCCAGCTCGCCCGCATTCCGACATCCATCCTCCGGCCTCTCTCCACCACCCAGCCTCCTCCCCCACCACTCACGCCTGCTCCCACTTATTTCTCTGTCTTCCTCGTGTCACACTTTCCTTTGTTTTCTTTTTCCTTGTAGGCTGTCTCCTAGACTGTGTTGGACACACACACACATACACACTTCTGGGTGCCCTTTTCCTTTCCCTTCTTCAACAAGCCTTTTTCTCCCTTTTATTCTCTCACAGATCTGTGGCTACTGAGTCTTCACTCTGGTTTAAAAATACACTTCCTCTTTCTCTATAGGTTGGACATTTCTTCAAAAAAAAAAAAAAAAAAGTCAGAAAGGCCCAGAAAAGCTTCCAGACCAAAGGTGGGGGAGGGCAGAGCAAGGCAGCTCCATCCAGCCGCTCAATTTCCTGCTCCAGTGGGCTTGGAGATTTAGGTGCAGGGACTTTGGTCAGACAGGCCTTATTTATTTATTTCTTCTCCATCTTTCCCCTCTGGTGTTTTGACCGCTGCTGCAGGCAGGGGCACCCTTCCCACCCCACAGTCAGACCACAGGTCCCAGCAGCCCTTGGCCTTGTGCAGAGGGAGCGTGAGTAACTGGCACCTGGGCTTCTCTAGGCTGCTGCTCTTCATTCTGCCCCAGGGCCCAGGAGGCGTCTCGCATTTTTTTGGCCAGCTGGGATCTGGGGGAGCTGGGAAGACCCAGGGGGCAGGGAGGAAGGCCAGCGATCAGCACAGGTGCCTCCTACCTCTTCAAAGGGCTGTTTTTACAAGCAACCCTGTCTGTGGCAAGGCTCTGGGGTTCAGCTGCTCCCAGAAACCTTTCTTGGTGCACATGGGCACAGAGCCAAAGCATGCTGCTTAGAGGAAATGTTTAATAAAGACATGAGAGCCTCAAACTGTTTATCCTTAGAGACAGGTGGAGATGTGATGTCCCTGGAAACCGCCTCCAAAATAGACCATGAGGTGGGAAGACTGGAGGGTGAAACAGCTGGGGGGAATCACAGGGAAGGGCTGGCCTGGCCAAAGCCGTCTCCCCTTTTACTCCCACCTGCCACCCCGGGCTGTGCCCTCCTGGGTTCCCACACCTTGTAGGTTGGGATGGGGCAGTGAGGTAGAGGAGGAATGGGACAGTCATGCAAAGGTGAGGCCATTAAGTAATCATTACTTAAGGTGAGGGCATACAATCCCCAATAGGCATAAAGGTGGGACTCTACTGGAAGAACATGCTTTCGTGGGCAAGTTTACCACTAGGTTATATGGAAAATCAGAAATGCAATGTCCTGTTGGAAGACCCTAGTAAAATCAATACTAAGATACTAAAACAATATTAAGACAGTGCTAAAGCAATTAAGATACTAAAACAATATTAAGATAGTACTGGTCTTCAATGTTCAGATGCATTCCTATTTCTTGAGAAATAGGAATTTTCTTTCCAGTACTGTGGAAGTCATATCATGACCTTCTGGAGACCTTGTCACCAATAAAGGTGCAATGCTAGCAGAAGGGTCTACTGACAGATTTTGCCTCTTTGAAATCTAAATCCTCTTCAGACATGCTGGAAATCCAGAACTTTTGACAAGCTTTCAATACATTGTAAAAGTTCTAATTTTAAACTTCTAAATGTTATAGGCCAAGGACTTGCTGTTTTGAGTTGTCAATTAGGCAGATGGCTCTGTTGGTCAATTAAATGATTTTTGTGGTTTTAAAACCCGCATAAAGTGGTGTTGAGAGTCTCAATGTCATTCTTATCATCTCCATGAATATTTGTGGAGCCCTTCCTGAATTAAAGTACAAAAGAGTAAGATGGAGCACAGGTTCCCAGCTGTGGATTTGAGATGCCTGTGGCAGGTTTCTATACTACCCCATTGAAGCCCACAGTGGTAGAGAGAAGTGACAAGCGTGATGGGAATTATGCAAAATATATATATATATATATATATAGAAAAGGGTTCTCGATCTTTCAACATGGCACCTTTCAACTTTGAAGGGATCTGGGAAAGGATTTCCCATCCTTGAGCCTAGCTCAGGCTCACCTCCTCGTGTGAATCCTGCCCCCTGGCCCAGTGTTAAAGCTGACCTCATCCAGTTTCTCAGATCCCCTCTCTGGGTAGACTTCCTGGATTAGTTTATCCAGGTGCCAAAATAGCATCCTTGAGATCCATTTGTTTCACTGCTCAGGACCTGCGGTGATGTGCAAATGCACCTGGGTTTATGAATAGATCTGCATTCTTTGTTATGGGTCGCCCCACCCTGCAAGGGTAGCATATGGAGCTTGCATTGAACACATCTCCATAAATGCCCACAGTGCTAATTGGTGCTCACTGATGTGCCCATGATGAAGAGGAGGATAATGATAATGTTGATGGCAATGATGACGCCAGTGATGACACTGAATTGCTAATGATTCCGGGAGGAAAACAGTTCTGGGCACAGAGATATGCTTAACAAAGACAGAATGAAGGCTTAATGTTTACGACTTATGCTACGACTTTACTGTGTTTTTCTGAGATCTGGTTCTTTATTTTTATTTTTAAAAAAATATTTATCCTTTTGATTATCAATACTTACTAAAAGAACTGACCTCAACAGCTGAGCCTATGGGCTGGACTAAAATGGCATAACAATAGTACAAAGTGGATTGGCAGTTGCTTGCCTTTTTTTTTTCACGATCCATCTATTTTTAAAAACATGATTTAGTTACCTAACATTTCTCTCTCTTAAGGCAAATGACCACAGAACAGAAAGTGTTTTGCTGGTACCTAAATCAGAGGCCCTCTCTCCTGATCTGCTTGGGGCAGGTCAGCAGAGACAGATGTGCCTTATGGTCAAGACATGAAGAAAGACGGTGAGCTAGAGACAGATACACCTTGCAGTGATGTGTGACACATAAATCAGTAAACAGATTTTAAAGCATACAGAAAAGGAAACAAATATAAGAAAGAACTCTTTAACCACCTTGAGGAACCAAGATCTTTTCTTAAAATGTAGATCACATAAGACTTGGGTCTTATGCCCACTCTGCCCACTAAAGGTTGGATGGCCTTGGGGAGTCAATCCTCAGAGTGTATTTTCTCCTTATAAAATGGAGATGACTGCACACCCGCATGGGGCTGTTGAAGGATTAAGTGAGATGGTACATGTCTAGTGCAATGCCTGACATGTGGCAGGCGTTCAATGCATGGCAGAAATGGGGAACATCATCCCAATACTATTTACCTGTCTGCACTACTGGGTTGGAATGTGAAGATCAAATGATGGGGAAAGTGCTGCATAAAATAGAGGGCCCTCAACAAAGGGGGTTTGAGTAGCCCTAAAATAGAGAGCTACTCTTTTCAAGATTAGGCTCTGAGTTAAATCTGTTGGTATTGGAAAATGAGGCAGAGATTAAGAAATCAAGGACACACTTTCTGTGTATACAGGTACCTGATATACCTAATCCCATCCATAAAGTTACTGAAATGTGAGGAACACCAGACTTCCTCACGCAGGGGCTTGTGAAGATTACTAGTTAAAAGTGACGCACGTTATGAAGGTAGCTGGGCGCCCTGCAGCAAGTGGGATATGTAAATCTGAGGACGAATCACCGGTGTAACATCATCACCATTTCTAGCAACAGACGCTTTCCTAGCCTGGAATAGAATTTCCAGAAGTATCTTTCCCTTTTTGGAATTACAGAGTCTGACAGATTTATTTCCACACATCTCACTTGCTTTCAGAGTTATTGTTTCCTCTTATTTTTTCCCCCTCCTCTTTGGTGACAGAGAAGCCTGAGAACCAATTCTGTCAGGAAGTTCTTGGGGAATTTTCAGAAGGATGTACAAAGCAGGGTGTATGAATGACTGTGAACAGCCAGCATCCATTTCACTTGATAAAAATATATATTCATAACCGATCTTCCCAGCACATCTAAATAATCAAAACCATGAATGACAAACACATCAGATACATTTTTTAGGGCTCAGAGGATCTTTTTGGAGTAAGCTGCCATCATTTCTTCCTCTTAAAGCGGATCAGGTAACTTCTCCCCTGCTGCAGAGCCTCTCAAAAAGGATGTGCTATTAGATCCAGACCCCAGGATGGGAGCTCAGCTGCCCCCAGACGTCTAATGCCAGTCCCCAAATTTTCTGAATTTATTGAGCAAGATGTTGGATGGAACAGGTTCAAGCATCTTGCTAAATAAAATATAGATTACATTTATCATTTCCCCTCAATCTACTAAAATCTTGTTACTCTTTCATGGAAGGAAATGAATCAGTTTGACAGGACTAATTCTGTCAAGCGATATAAGTTCCCAATGCTGTATTCACTACAGATTATTCTAGAAATGATTTGGTGATTTTTTTTTCAGGTAAAGTTCCAGATTGGGACATTACGAACTTCCTTTTTGCTTTTTAAAAATAGAGTCATTAATCCTGCTTCTTTTCAGTCCTGCCGAGTTTTTAAAAACAACGTTACTCTCCCATGATTTTAGCCAATAATGAAATTCCTTTATAAAAAAACTTTTGCCCTGCAAAGAATCTACTTTTTAAAAAGAGAAGGTATTTCTACCAGCATTTAAGGACTATTTAAAAGTTGATCATGCAAAAACAATGAGGAACCAAATGGTCAAGGCTTAAGACTCCACTTTGACAGGCCTGTTTCCAGTCTCCCCACCCCACTACCGATTTAGATATTATCTGAAGAGATTTCTATGTTGAATGGGTTTGAGGCCAAAGACAGCTATGGTGACTTTTCAGACTGTGTCAATCTTGCAAGTTTCAGGCAAGTCAGAGCCATTATTTTCCATAAATATATTTTAAGTCCACTAGGAAATACATGAGAAAACTAGAAGAAAACATGTAAGAAGTCTCGTAGCTTATCTCTCTTAACAGGAATTACAGCGGACATAGAGTCTGTACACTTCCTAAAATCTCAGGGCTTATAAAAGCCCAACATTTCTAGGACACATGCTGCATGATGCCATCTCCAAGTCAGAAGAGCCCCAGTTCTATAAAGATGAAGATGGAGGCACAGAGATGACACCCTTGAAATAAAATTCAGATACCTTGAGTACTTATGAGTAAGTATCCCTAGAGTGTGGAGTTTCTACACTTCATGAAGACAGGTGCTTGTTCAGAGGCTCTGAAGAAGAAAACCCCATTGCCCTGAAACGTCAAAGCTTGGCATTTACCAATCTTTGTGACCCTGAGATTCAAGTTTTCTAACCTATCCGGGTCCACCATGCCGATTTGCAGCCCAGGTTTCCCCCCACTGCCTGCTCACTTACTTAAGCCTCTGGATTGATCAACACTGCTGGGAATGCAAGGAACTTGAGCTGAATGTACTCAGTTGAAAGTTATACAATGCAACAGCCAATCAGGGATGGTTGTTGACTCCTCACTGAATTCCACAAACCTGCTACTCCACACTTCTCCCACATTCCTCAAGCCCTCACCAACCCTACTCTTTCTTAACTCTGGATAACATATTTCAACCCCTTGTTTCTTGAAACCATAATTGGAAAGACCCTCGACTTGCCCACTGCGTGACCTTAAGGTGCCTTGCAGGGCACCCTCTTTTCCTCCATAAAATGCCTTTGTATCCTTGTATCCTTGCTTCCACTGCAAATCTTTCCTGGGTCTTAGAGACCACCCTTCCAGGTCCATCCGATCCCCTGCTTCTTCATTTATTCATCTCTCTCTGCTCCTGTCCCCACTGAATGCCTGCCCTCATCACACTTTTATCTTTCTGTAATCAATCCATGTTTATCTGGAAATCTACACGTGCTCTATTCTCTTCTATGAAAAATGCAATGAACAAAACTTCCCTTGATCCTACCACCTGTTCAATGTCCCACTCTTCCTTTTATCACCAACTTCCTAAAAGAATTATTTAAATGTGTTCTCCAGTCCATTACTGAACACCTCCAGCCCTGTGCACCTCTGCCTGTTGGAGAAGTTGGTCATTATTCTGAGCTGAAATTGATGCCCTGACACTGATGCTAGTGTCATTCTGTGAGGCTGCACAGAGCAAGTTTATGCAGATCACCCTTCTCTGCTTCTGTCCTCTTCCCTCTGATCTTTCTAGGCACTGTCGGTTCCCTCAACTATTCTTTGCATGCCCTGGTTCTGAGTCCCCTGCCTCCCTGTTTCTAGTTTGATTCTCTTCTTCCAGGGTCATGGCCCAAGATTAAATGTAAATTGTCCATGTCTGCTCTGCCAAGCCCAGTACAGCAAGGTTCCCACCTCCTTTGTCCTCCTCATTACACTTTACTCAACACTATTGTTGAATTCTCTTCCTATCAACTCAGACCTCTAAGATAGTAGTTTGCAAACTGTGGCTTCCAGACCTTCCACCACAGAATGGCCGAGGAGCCTTAATAAATGCAGATTCTTGGGCTCCACCTCAAACTCATTGAATCTGACAATCTGAGGGTGGCACCTGGGAACCCACATTTTACACAGGTATGCCAGATGATTCCTAATACACATAAAATCTGGTGATAAAAATGCTTTCTCAACATCTGTTGCCAAGCCTGGCCCCCTGCCCCTGCTTTTGTGCAGATAGGTTTTTGGATCCAAGACAAACCCTTGTATTTTCTTGTTTTTAGATTTCATCTCATTAGGTGTGGTGCACTGCCCCAGCCTATCAAAATTTGTTATGTTCTTTATCCTTAACGTATGACTTCATGACAACTACACATGATCAAGATGAAAAGCCTTGGAGTCACAGCACCAGATGTGACTCCCTCCACAGCAGGTGGTATCTCTTTCCACACTGACACCAATGACGATAGTCAACTAATTACTAACACACTCATACTTGGGTCTTCTTTCCCATGAGATAAATGGGCAACTTGTCATTTTCCAAATACCTCAGGAAAGCCCAGATATTTTTTTGCATTTTCCATATTCCATGAAATATTTTCCATATTTCCCTGATCCACTGCTCTGTACCAACTCTGTCCAAGATGGCAAAGACACATTCTCACAGGCCATTTACACAAGTATTCTGGAAACTGTGGCCAGGCAAAGGACTGGAGTATGCAGAATACATCTTCCCTTCCCATGGCATTTTCCAGAACACCTATGGCACTCACGTTCTAGGGCCCCTAGTTTGTATTGTGAATGTTCTTGTTCACATTGGGCTCTATCACTGGACAAACAGTTCCTGAACTTTGTGTCTTATGTGTCTCTAATCACAGTATTTAGAGTAACTACAATAACTAGAGTAACTTATAGTAACTAGCACGATGGTAACTTTTTCTTTGGATGAATGAATGGTGACTTTTCTTTGAATGACTTGGTAACTTTGCTTTGAATGAATGAATGGATTTTGCATTTTATTCCCACTAGTTTACTTTCACTTTTTGTGCAGGATGGAAGCAGACCCTGCAGTGAATATTGGGAGACTATGCTTCTTAGACATGAAGGAAGCAGTGGGGCCTGGACAGATCTCCACAGGTCTAGTTCTTTCTCTTAGTTGCTGGTCATTCAAATGAGCTTGTTAGAATAAAGGCCTTCTTTGAAATGAAGTGTGTTGAAAACACTGAGAAATGATGACACAGTTTCTGAAGCATCGCAGATTTACTAGAATCTGTGGCAATGGCCAAGTGAGACACAGACAGGAAAGGGCGTTTCAGAAAACCCTTGGCTTACTGCAGCATAACAAGCTGATAAAGCTTCTTATGGGCTTTCTAATGAGACCTCTTGTGATTACAGAGACAAGTGTTTCCACAGGACAGGAGATGGCTGGACAAGAAGATCTAGCCACTGCCCCTGTTCCCCGCTCCACATCAGAACTGCTGACACAACTGAGTAACTCTCATATAGAAGATATAAGACAGTGAGGGTAAAGAACTGTAAGTGAATGGTGCAAAGTCTTGTGGTTTCCTTGGGTCAAGTGACTTTCCCTGCGGTCATGTCTTGTCTTTCCTGTTTCTTATAAGCCAAAGAAGATGCCACAAACACTCTAGAACATTCCCTCCACTAGAAAAGCCACAAAGCCCCACACAGCATGAATTCTAGAGCGGTGATTCCCAACTAGGGGGGGTGAATTTTTTTTCCTCATCCCAGGGATATCTGGCAATGTCTGGAGACATTTCTACTTGTCACAACTGAGGGGCAGGTGCCACTGGCATCTAGCGGGGAGAGGCCAGTGATGTGGCTAAATATCCTAAATGCACACGACAGCCTCTCCCTGCCAACAAATAAGTATCTGGTTCAAAATGCCAAGAACAATTATCTCAGTAAAAAGTTTCAGGATGAACATGTACACATTACTGTATTTAAAATATCAACAGATAACCAACAATGGCCTACCTATTATATAGGACAGAGAACTCTGCTCAATATTCTGTAATGACCTAAATGGGGAAAGAATTTGAAAAAAGATACTCATGTATGTATAACTGAGTCACTTTGTTGTACACCTGAAACTAACACAGCATTGTAAATCTCAGGTGACGACACTATAAAAGATCCTCTGTGGCTCCATGGTAAGGTGAGGGTACCAAGGCTGGAAGGCCTTCCTAGCGCACTGGTTTGGACAGCAGCCTGAATGGAAGTAGAGAGGTTCTAGATAACTTCTGATAGCTATAAGTTTAACCCCAAAGTAGCCTGGAGAATCCCAGGGACGGGGGAGCCTAGTGGGCTGCCATCTATGGGGTCGCACAGAGTCAGACACGACTGAAGCGACTTAGCAGCAGCAGCTTACTGGAAAGGCCCTTGGTGAACTCCACTCAGGGCAACTTCCTCTTCCCCAGATGGAGGAAGGCAGGCTCAGTAGAAGCATACAAGAAGCATCAGTGAGCCATGCTCACGGTCATACAAGGGCCTGGAATGACAGCTTTAAAAGATGTGACTGGACATGGGAAGAGGCTCCAGGAATGTGAGGTAGACATGAAGCAAATGTACCAATTGGAAAGAATGCTGTTCTTATGCTGACTGCAGGAAAACCCTGGTCCTACAGGAATGAAATGGGAACGCATTTTACCTGAAGCCCCCAAACCTAGACAGTGTATTAAAAAGCAGAGACGTCACTTGGCCAACAAAGGTCCACATACTCAAAGCTATGGTTTTTTCAGTAGTTATGTATGAATGTGAGAGTTGGACTATAAAGAAGGCTGAGCACTGAAAAAGACCCTGATGTTGGGAAAGATTGAAGGCAGGAGGAAAAGGGGGCAACAAAGGATGAGATGGTTGGATGGCATCACCAACTCAATGGACATGCATCTGAGTGAACTTCAGAAGATAGTGAAGGACAGAGAAGCCTGGCAAGCTGCAGTCCATAGGGTCACAAAGAGTTGGATATGACTTAGCAACTGAATGACAACAACCCAGATGATATATACATTTTCCCCAACTTCCTAGTATTTTTTATATGGCCAAGATTTTCAACATCACCAGTTTTATATATCATAGGGAAGCTGATAGATTTAAGGAAGCCTCCATGTGCCCCTTGAGAGATGATTGCAGTTCTAATTAAATGGAGGATGACCGACAAGAACCACATGGGGCTCTACAAGCAAGTGGCATTCATACATCTTCTTTCATGGGCAAGATTACTTTGTTCATGTCAATGCAGTCTTTGAACTCTTTCCAGTGGTAAAGGATGGTGTCACCAAATTCTAATACACTATGAGATTTAATGTGGTTCAAAGATCAGGAAATGTTTTAAATTGTAAGGGACAAGAAAGTTTTATTGGCCAAGCCAGACTTTAATTCCTTTCATTTAACATACCTGTACTTACCATCTACATGATTACATATAGCCTATGAAGTCAGTGTCAAGTCTAGTCCATCCACTGTGCTTGTGTCGAGAAGCACAGAGGAGAAATGAATGGGGCAAATGAATATTAGGCCTCAGAGTAGGTTGTGGGGGCCACAAATCCAGGTAATCACATGAGATTTAATACATGAATAAGAGGGTCTTGAAGTTCAGGGCTGTCCAATCTATAAGCTCAGGAGGTCAGGGATATTGAGACACCTATTTCAGAAGATAGAACTGCTAATAGGAGCTTGCCTTATCACAAGAAGGCTGGTCTTCTGATCCCTAGAGTGCTGGCCATGTGGGCTAGTCATTGGAGAGTCTTGGACATACCTAGGTCCTAGAAGGGAGGTAATTCTACTTAATCTCCAAGGTAGGACTGTGCAGGTGAGGTGTAGGCAGAGACAGCCAGAGGCAGAATGTGGTTCATGGGAAGGCTTAGGGCTGGGTAGGGCCTCTGCCTGTGGATATAATACAGACCTGGATCTCAGTAGCCTGCCTAGCCATACACCTACTTTCAAAGGCAAAGGTGATATTTCATCTTTACATATGCACTTGGATCTCTTCAATCATTGTCTATCTTTTAGCAAGGAGAGATCAAAAAGGAGAGAGATGGGCCAATAGGAAATCAACTATATCATTGAACAAAGGGCTAGCTGGAGAAAACCATAGTCCAAGAAGATACATGAACCCCAGTGTTCACTGCAACACTATTTACAATAACCAAAACATGGAAGCAACCTAAACGTTCATTGACCAAGAAATGTTGATAAAGAAGATGGTGCATATATACAGTGGAATGTTGTTGTTATTTAGTCACTAAGTCATATCTGATTCTTTTGTAACCCCATGGACTGTAGCTCAGCAGGCTCCTCTGTCAATGTCCAGGCAAGAATACTGGAGCAGGTTGCCATTTCCTCCTTCAAGGGATCTTCCCAACCCAGGGACCCAACCCACATCTCCTGCATTGGCAGGTGGATTCTTTACCACTGAGCAACCAAGGAAGCCCAACAATAGAATATTACTCAGTCATAAAAATGAAATAATGCCACTTTCAGCAATATGGATGGACCTAGAGACTCTCATAACAAGTGAAGGAAGTCAGACAGAGAAAGACAAATATCACGTGATCACTCGTATGTAAACATCTAATTTAAAATAAAAGTTACAAACGAACGTATTTACAAAGTAGGGACAGACTTACAGATATAAAAAACAAACTTATGGTTACCAAAGGGGAAACGTGGCGGGGAGGAAAAATCAGGTGCTTAGGATGAACTGCATATAAGATAGATAACCAACAAGGACCTACTGTATAGCACAGGAAACTCAATATTCTGAGATAACCTACATACATGAGAAAAGAACCTGAAAAAGAATTTTAAAAATACATGTATATATATATATATAACAGGATCACTTTGTGTATACCTAAAACTAACACAACATTGTAAATTGATCACAATCCATTAAAATTTAAAAAGAAAGCAAAGCAGGGGCGCTAATGCAAGAAACACCAAGGGCTCCGCTGTGATGAAATCATGCATATGGCGCCCACACTATCCATGGACCCTGGGCTGACGGCACTGTTAGCAGTCAGCATACAGGTCTTAAGACTCATTCCTGCACAGGACACATGCACCAGGCAGAGCTCTCATCCTTACAGACGCAGCGTCTGAGGTGGGACGTCACTCTGAGAGAACGGCCTGCAGCCTTTGAAAATGATCGTCAAGCTTTTTACGAATGACAGGTCAGGGTCTGGATATTCCCTACTCCTCTCCTCACCAACGTCCAGGCCTAGGCAACTGTCTGCAGGGTATAAGCTGAAGAGATATCCCTGAACCCAGGCTGTGGTTGCTTTGAGGCTGTGTATCTCAAACTCATCCCCAGTGTGGATTCTTCTTTAAGTCTTGGACGTGAGCCAAAAAATACCCACCCCCTGCTTTCTAAATAGGCTGTGTTTACTTTGCTGGGAGTGCCTTGTTCCCCTCTACCGATATCCACCATAAACGTCTCTTCTGAGACCCTCTATAGCCTGAGCTGCTTTCTTCCTTCTCTGTGCTCTCCAGCTCAGTGTATGGAATTCTAAACTATACTTGTGATTATCTGTCTTGTGAGGCAGAAAGTACTTCCAGCTCAGACTCATTTGTTAGTACACGAGGACTGTGGGCCTCCCCTAGTGCCTGCCAAACAGTATGTATCCCGTCAGTGCTTGTGGAGGGAGGGAAGGAAGGAAAACGTTAGGCTAAAGAAGCAGTAAAGACCTCTAGCCAGGCAGATGTCCAGTGTCAGCCTCCTCCAGAAAGGATTTCCACCAGCCAGCGTGGGAGAGACCCCCTTCACAGAGATCTACTAAGGGGTGGGCCACAGCGGTCAGTGGCTGCAGGGCTGTGATTCTCAGTGAAGCTTCTGGTAGAACCCTGGGGAATCCCTCCTTCTTTGCCCAGCTAGTCACTTACCTTCCTGGAAGGCCAGCACACGGTTCTGTGCTGGTGACACTTTCACAGAGCCAGCCAGCCAGTGCCAGCTTGAGGCTGGCTGTGCCAGAGGGTTCCTAGCGTCCCAGAGGCTGGCCCTGGCTGGGTTCTGTCACTGCCCTACTGGTTGCCTCTGAGGCCTCTGATAGGCAATGCTATTGTTGCTTGACCATTATTAGCAATGAAAAATAGTCAACCTTAGTTTTGGTGAATTGTTTCTTATCTATTTGCCGTTCCTCAGCCAATGAAAAGAGTTTTCAGAACTGGGTCCTCATTCAGAAACCTCCAATATATAGCTTTTGAAAATGCTTCTTACTTCTCCAAATATTATCCATTGGTGACAAAGTGTTTTGTAACTGACAATCCTGAGTATGACTGTAAGGATTTTTCAAGATCCCAGAACATGACAACACAGATCTCTTCTACTTTCCTCTTCTTGCCATTCACATCTGCAAAGCACTAACTTCAGCATTCAGGAGATTCAATAGAACATTCAGCACACATCCTTGACTGCTCTTAGAAATCAGGTCTGTCAATGGATAAGCTATTCAAAGAAAGTTCTTTTAAGCTTATTGTTGAACATGGTAATGTAATATCTTGCAATCACAGGGTCAAAGTATGTTTGAACTAGAAGGGATCTTCTAGGTAGACTTGTTTGAACTGAGATGCTAACGCCTTGCTAATACCCTTACTGAGAGGGTAAGTTAGTTGCTCAAAGAAACACAGCGAGTGAGGGGCCAAACCTGGTTTGAAAGTAAACATGATGATCTTAAATCACCTTTCTGCCACTCAATACTGGTGGTATGTATAGGTGTATGTACATCTACATACATATATAAGAGTGAAAGTATTAATCGCTCAGGCCTGTCTGACTCTTTGCCACTCCATGGACTGTAAGCCCGCCAGGCTCCTCTGTCTGTGGGATTCTCCAGGCACGAAGACTGGAGTTGGTAGCCATTCCCTTCTCCAGGGGATCTTCCTGATCCAGGGATCAAACCGGGAACTCTTTCCCATCTATGAAAAAATATATATACATACAAACTAGGAGCAAGTCTTGCATCACATACACCAAATTGTCTATAGGAACTGACAGTCCTGCTAAAACAATAACCCATTTACAGTTTAGGGCAGCCCGGCCAGGAACAGGCCCAGAGCCTCACCAGCCCCCAGAACACAGGGCATTGTTTCCATTCAAACCTCGCACCGAAAGGCAAGCCTGTCAGCTGGCAGTGACCTCGTGAGACAACTTTGGGGAGAGCAAAGGGCTGAGAAGAGAAAGGCCTCATTCTCAAGGCAAACAGGAAAAGGAAAGAGAAAAAGAAAGCTCTGTCTCCGCACAAGGTTTGCTGTGCTGGCTATGAACTGTTCCAGTACGTTCCATCAAATAGACGCCTTCATAGAATCAAGCCAAGCGCGAACAGCGGGTCTGGGACTCCCCATCCCCGGACACACACACTCCCGCGCTCTCGCACCCCGGGAGAGTGCTTATATGGGCTTCATGAAGCTAAGTAATAAACACTTTGTCTTCGCCCTGCTATTTATGGGTTGCTTGGGGCATCCTGTTCTCTCCACTGCCCTTACCTTACTCCTTCTAACGCCACGTTTAATAGGGCAACAGTGAATGTGAAGGGTTCCATGTGCCCCTCCCCACCCACTCTGGTTTTCCTGGCCAAGAAAGGTGGGTCCGCATCCATCCACCTGTCCTCCAGGCTCCCTTCTTCCAGGTTAAACCTGATCTCCCTTTCCTGCCTTCCAGGCATCTCCCTAAGACATCTCGCTAAGATACCTGTTTCTATTTTACCACTGCCAGCAATTCTTTCATTCTTCATGATGGATCAACCATCTTGGAAAATGAGAGTGACTCAGAAGATTGTCAACCACCACGGACACCGCCCCGCGGGGGACTGTGGGTCTCCGGACGGCCACGCATGTGCAGAATTAAGGAACAGATGGGTCCTACCTGTTGCTGACTTCCAGGTTCACTCAGAAGCCTTGAGCTCCCCCTGCACACATGGTGTTGGGGTCACAAAGGGGTGGGATGCCCACGTGAAAACAAGAAGTGCATCCAGGCCAAGGGGCTGTGCAGAGGCGGGCATGGACGATGCCAGAACTGTCCACAGGGTGCAGGACCAAGGATGCAACTGACTTTGGTCAGTTTTGGGGCCTCCTGCACTTGGCTCCTTTGGGGGTTTCAGGGTTCTCAGGGCTGATGGGTCCCGCATGAAGAGAGTCATGACTGCATTCTGTCCACCTGTGGGTTTTCACACAGGCCCGGCGCCCAGCTGCCTCTTGGCCCAGTCTTCATCTTGGGCTACCCGCGGTACCCTGAAAACACACAAGACAGGGAAGATGCGTTAACTCGGCTTCTCCCCACAGAACACGGCTCGCCATTGCAGCCGTGATTAAATACAGGACATTATCTCACCATAATGCCCTCCTGGCCGTGTTCCCAGGAAAATTCTAACTAATCATAAAAATAGAAAGAAAAACGCAACCTAAATTCCATTCCTCTTCTTAAATGAGTGATGTGTTCACTTTTATTTATTTTTCTGGAAGCGAGGCGGGAAAAGAAAATGAATTTTAGGGCTTAGAAAAACAAGCTACTAATAGTACTAAGTAGAGCAGGGTGGTGGTGCAGACAGCGGGATGTAGCGGACAGGCCAGGGGCAGGTCCGGCCCTACCCCTGCCTGTGAGCCTGGAGCTTTAAATGGGAGCACCTCGTGGAGCAAAGACAGCAGGAGGAGAGGAGGTTGGGTGGCTGTGGGGCCAGGTGTAGGCATACATGCACACAGACGCACGCACCCCACAAGCGAGGTGCTCAGCAGCATCTTCACGGCCTGGCAGGCAAGCACAAAGTCAATGCTCCTTTCACCCAAAGCCTGCATCTTTCTCTAGCACCATCCTTTCTGGAGGCTCTGGCGTGATTTGGCTAGTCCCTGCCTGAAAGAGTTTCTCCTGGAGATTCACCTAGCTCATTTCTACTCACCCTTTAGAGATCAGAGTGAATGGTACTTCCTACGGGACGCCTTCTCCGAAAACCCCTACCCTGACTCCAGTCCAGGTGCCAGCGGCATTCTAAACCCGCCCCTCCTAGCAGTCACGAGGCTGTAATTAAGGCACTAATTGCATAGTTGGTTGTTTAAGGGCTCTCCCCTGTCTTAGATCTGAGAACCTGTTGGTCTCATTAACTGCTTTGCACGTGCCTGGTAGGCAGTAGTTTTTCAATAAGTGCCCATGTTGGATGAATGCTGATGGCTTTGCCCAGCCTGTGAACCATCCCCTGTATCCACAGCACTAAGTACCGTGCCCCTCCCAGGTCATTTCTGCCCTTTTTGCTGGGAAGACTTCCTGGGGAAACCATGGGAAAGCTCAAAATCCCGAAAACCAGCTTTGAGATGCTTCTAATAATTGTGCCCTGAGTTGAAAAGAAAGGACATGCCCACACCCCTCCCGCATCTACCTGCCCCGGCTCCTGCCATTAGAATCCCAAAGCTGCCATCCCCCATCAAGGCAAGTGCTGCAGTAATGGGCACTGCTACTTGATGGCAAAGTTCTAGCTGGGCTAATTAAGCATACTGAGCTAATAACCTTCCATTTTGGGACTGGTATTATTCATAATTTAATGTATTGCTGCTGAAACATTAACCTTTCGACAACTGGCATGCTGCCCACAGCAGTCCAAGTGCTGACCATCTTTCAGTAAAATGAGTATTATTGTTAAAACAGGTATAAATCATTCATGGCTGCTGCTTTTGTGTCAGACCCTACGTGAAAATAAGCAGTAAGCTGGGTAATTTATTTACCTTTTGGTGATTATTTTTTATGATTTTATGATCATATTCAATGATTCATAAACATTGGCCCGGTGCCATTCCGTAATCATTTCACATTTTAAATATTGTGCGGCTGTTCTGCTTTTCATCTTTAAAAATTTCAGGATTGATACCAGGCAACTTAATCTAGACACAAATGCAATTTCATCTGAAAGAAATAGGGTGTGTGTGGGGAGGGTGGCGGGGGGTGTGAGAGAGGAAAGAGTCCCAGCCCTATTCATTTGAACAAAACCATTTTCAACAGAGCTGTTTGCAGCTTTCCCCTTGCTACAGCATGGCACTTACTGTAGCAAACTTTCTTTGAAGTTTAACACACAGAGGGTGCCTTGAAATCTGGATAAAAGCACAGGAAAACAGTTAACAAGCTTCTGGTTGGAAAGATGATGGGAAGGAGTTCAGGGTGGAGGGAAGCCTGGAAACTCTGGCCTCGGGCCAAGAAGGTTGGAAGCCACCAGCCTTACTTGCAGCACCTGGCTGGAGAATGGGATTACGTCCCCTGGGGATCTGGAAACTTTATTGCCTGCCCGCCTGCTCCTGCTGCCCGTGCTGCCTCTGGGCTCCTGTCACCATTCCAGAAAGTCGCCTTTTCTCCTTCTGGCAACAAGGAGGAGCTGGAGGCTGAGAGGTGAGCAGGTCGCTCATGGCCACAGAGCTCAGGAGACCTCCCCACCTTCCACAGGCCCTCTCCTGCCACTGAAAACATGGAACCGCCAGTAGGTAGGAGCTGAAGCTGATGGGAAGGAAGTGGTGCCAGGAGCTGGCCGAGAAGGTGACACTGTGTTACAGCTCCGCCTCCAGAACATTCTGGAGCCTCATCTCATTTCAGGCGTGTTAGCACGCAGAGGTGCTTGCCCAGAGGAGACAGGCGCCATCGCCCCACACATGGGAGATGAGGTCTGGAAAGGTGGCCACCAGCATGTGCTATAAACAAACACCCATGTCCACTGGGAAATCTGGGCAAGGACGAGATAAGAGATGGATTTCTTTCTGAGACAGTTTGAATTGTGGAGCTCTGAAACGGCTGCTTACTGTATTTTCTACCTTCAGTTTGTTTAATTTCCCAGGTACAGTTTTCACAGGTTTCTTTAAAAATCTGATTGTCTGGTTTTAGATTTTAAAAAGAGCTGCTATCCTAATGTCAGGAGGTTGTAAGCATGAGAACCATATGGGGCCCATGACCACGTGAAGTTGGGCTCATGGTCTCCCTCTGCCTGTACCTAGAAGTTGAGAACAGAGTCCTCAACCTCCTGACATTAGGGTATCAGCTTTAAAAATATATATTATTTAAATCATTTATATATATATATATATATAAAAAACTATTTAATTTTTCATCGTGGTGAAATATATATAGCATAAAACATGCTATGGTAATCATTTCTGAGGGATTGCACAATCCGGTGATGTTAATCATGGGATTACATTTACAATTTTGCATATGTCTCATCACTATTTCCAAAATTTTTCAACATCCCCAAAAGAGACTGTGAACCCATTAATCATCAACTCCCCACTCTCTTCTGCTCCTAGCCCTGGAAACCTCTAATCTACAGTCTGCCTCTGTGGATTTGCCTATTCTGGATCTTTCATATATGTGGGATCATACAGTATTTGTACTTTTGTATCTGGTTTATTTCACTGAGCATGTTTCCAAGGTTCATCTATGTTGGGGCACGTATGGGAGCGTCATTCCTTTTTATGACTGAATAATGTTCTCCTGTATGGATATACCACATTCTGTCTACTCATTCATCTGTTCATGGCCATGTGGGTTGTTCAGCTTTTTGTGATTGGGAATGATGCTGCTATGAACACTGGTGTACAAGGGACTGAGTCCCTAGTACATAGGGACTCATATTTTTTTCTCATTAAAGTTCATTGCCCATTTTAGGCGATGATCTACCTTCATCTTGAATGCTCTGGTTGTTAGCTTGGCGGCATGTGTGGCAAAGCCATGCCTGCCTGGAAATCAGTCTCCAGCCATCCTGTCAACTCTGCTGCCTCAGAGTGCTTCCTGTAGTCACCTTCCAGCGCTGCTGAGGCTGCTGCCTGTTGTGAATGCTGCACCAGTAGCTTCCATTCTCCATATTGGACTTGATAAAAGATGCTGCTTCTCCAGGTATGATAAAGAACAAATTAAGAAACAGAATAACCTGGCATGAGTGAAATTCTCTCTCAATCATGTCAGCCAGAGCAGATGTTGTCATGAAATTTGATGTTATGGATTTATTTCCTAATATAAAGTCTAAGAGGGAAAACAGCATTAAGAGCTGAAATGTGAATTGGACATGTCCACAGAGTGTGAATTGAATTCAAGACAAAATATTGTGAATGGTTAATAGGGTCAGTCTAAGTATACTCGCTGAAATAATCTCTTGGATATGCAAATACTCTGAGAACTACACTGTCAAATATCTATTGTATCCTCTTATCTATGTGTTCACAGAGCTGCTACATGGTATAACAAATGAAAAATGTGAATTTAAAAAATAATGTCACCCTAAAATAATACTTTACTTTGAATAGTAATTTTTGTTGGCAGGTCTTTTTACAATTTTTGTCACACACTAGCCGGCCAGATTCTTAAAACGGCATTATTTGGAAATATTAAGAGGTGAGCTTTGTGTGTCCTGTTCTTAGCAGAAACAGAAGTGGGGGGGCAGGGAGGCAGCAGGGACGGGTCTCACGTTCATCTTGACCTGGATCACTCAGTGTGCCATCATTATCTGCCATGCCTTGGTATTATTGCAATGGGCTTTTAGCTTCTGCTATCTGGGGTCCCTCAGTGGAATTCCTTTCCCTGGGAATACTGTCTTGAGGACGTAAGATGTTAGCCCCCCAGGCTCCTCGGTCCATGGGATTTCCCAGCCAAGAATACTGGAGTGGGTTGCCATTTCCTCCTCCAGGGGATCTTCCTGACCCAGAGATCAAACCTAGGTCTCTGGCATTGCCAGGTGCCTCCTGCATTGCAGGCGGATTCTTTACCACTGAACCACTAGGGAAGCCCATGTGTTCACCATCTTACTATTCTACTCAGCCCATTATACCTGAGGATGAGGGCAAGGAGAATTTAAACAAGGGACCTGGAGAGAAGCCTTTGGTTTCGCTGTTAGTAATTTCCAGGATTCCACCATCAAGTAGCTCACTAAAAGCCTGAGTAACTAAATTGTGAGTTTCATTTTGTTTCTTTCCCTAACTTCTTAGAGTTGGACTGATGAGCAGAGAAAAAATGAGAAGAAAGACAGCATATAGGTGGCCCAACCATACTACTCATATTCTAGAACAGTCCCTGGCCCACAGCCAGTCTTCAAAAAAATATTTACTAAATGAGTGAATAAACATTGGTCACTCATATCATCAGATACTTAAGAGTCAACTGAACTGATCAACTGGGTGTGCCTTCTTTCCTCTTTGTTGTCATGAAACTTGATGTTTGGATTTATTTCCTAATATAAAGTCTGCTGGAGTCTGTTGGGTTCGATGAACTTCACAAATCTTTGGTAGAATTTGGCTATCAGAAGTATCAGGAAGTGGCAAAGCTTAAGAGAGCCCTTTCACCCCACTTAAATCAGAACATCCCCCAGTTTTTTTGGTTTACAGATTAGACTTCCCTGGATTCTCTAAAGAAAGGATTCTGTGGATAAAACCTCAGAAAGCCACTGGTCCCCAGAACCTCCCTATTCTTCTGATCTACCTTCCATCAGCTCAGAGTCATGCCTGCCTCTGCCCTGTGTGATCTGATATAAACTTCTCTACTTCATTCTCTTCTTCACCCACCCCTTCGTACTCTTATAGCAAGACTTTCTCAACTATGGCCCCTGACACCCCCCTTATCAGGGTTCCTGGAAATATTAAGCCCAAATATGTACATTTCTGAGCTCCATCCAAGAACTACCCAGGGTTTCTAGGTGGACTTTGGACCCCCCAGAATTGCTCATAAAGTTGGGAACACTGTCTTCTGGCATGAGTCATACAATTGCCATGAACAACAGGATATTGTTCTATTGTAGAGCGAGGATGGGTGAAATTCTGTCAGGTTACTCTTTCCTTGCATGTGTATAGAAGGACCCAGGAACAGGGCACTGGGGTGGTCTGAAAAATGACATCCTGCCAAATGTGTTGACTGGAGAAAGGAGGAGTCCAGGCAAAGCGACATTATCTCTTTGGAGGTCTAGAATGTAGTCAGCATACTTGGGCATCCCAGAACCCTGATCAAAGCTTTCTGTTGCCCTTCCTAAGATTTTTACAACTACAAACCTGTACATTGGAAAGCAATCCATTTGTTAACGGGCTTTGAATTACCCTTGTTTCTCCATTTGCTCATAGGGTACTCAGGTCACCCTTGAGGGGATGCTCTAGGACAGGGTTCCTCAACCTCAGCACTCTTTTGGGCCAGATACCTCTTTGTTTCGGGGCCTCTCCTGTGCATTGGTGCAGCATCCCCGAATCCTACCCACTGGATGCCAGGGGCACACACCCTCCCAGAGCTCTGACCTCTGAACAAGTCTCTAGGCATAATGAAATTGTCCCAGGGGGAAAACTGCCCCTGGTGGAGAACCGCTGCTCTAACAGAAATCCAACTTGGCACCACACAGAAGTTTATCATTCCTTCTGCATTCAAGCCCATGTTGAGATTGGCTTCTTTCTGACTACATTACTTTTGTTCATGACATCACTGCTCTGCAGGCCACAGGCTCAGACCTCAAGCCTCCAGTCACCCCCACCAGGGTGACCATCCCTCCCAACACATCCCTTCCTAATCCAGCACCACCTCCTCCATACCACTTCCTCCCCCGTCTCTGCCTCCCTCCTGCACCTTCAGATTAAGAACTGTTAGTCCTGTGAATAGTTCTCCACCTGGCTAAATCCTAGTCAGCTTCCAACATGCAGCTCAAGTCTCACAGACTTCAGGAAGTCTTCCTTGGCCACCCCCGAGACCCTGCCCTCTGTCCCCCAAAGTGCTCCCACCGTGTTCCATGTTCGTTTCCATCATTACACTGTTGAGGGGTTGAACGTGAGTCTGTCCCTTGTGTGATGGTGTGCTCCCTGAAGGCAGTGGGCTGTCCAGTATGTCTGTCCCTGAGCCATCGTATGAGCATGTGAGATGATCGAAGTGTCCTGCAGAAGAGCCATGATTACCAAGTATCAACTTCTAATGCTCAGTCATTCACTCTGCTTGATGACACAAATTCTTACCTAAATATATCCTTGGCCGGTGTTTTGTTTTGTTTTTTTAAACATTTCCTGTTTGCTAATTCTAAAAATACCTGAACAACCCTATGGTCTTCTAGGTCAAAATTTATTCTCGTGGCCTTCAAGACTTTTACGATTGAGATTTCTTTGGATTCAGTCTTCCCTCTGCTTCCTCATCTCTCTCACTCCACCATGTACACTCTGACCTACCATCTCCAACCTCTGTGCTTCTGCACACACAGTCCCCTCTGCCTAGAACACTGGCCCCAGAACCAAGAGAATCCTCTCCATCATCCAAAACCCAGTTCAAATGTCCCTCTGCAGACTTCTGGGACACTTGGCCCCAAGTCATGTGAGGGCTTTTTCCGCAGTCCCCTGGGCTTCTGCTACTGCCTGACTTATCTCATCATGCTCTGGTTATTTCTGTTTCCTTTAATTAAAGTGCAAGCTCTTTAAGGGCAAAGATCTTGTTTTCTTTCCCCCACACCCAGTACCTGGTGCTAGGTAACTGGATGCATGTTTGCAGAAGAAGAATCTGTATAATTTTATGTTTCTTTTTCATTTAATGAAGTTGAAGTTCTTTATCAGCTCTGAGACTTTAAACATACCCTGGTTTTTGTATGGTGTCAGGTTTTGGCATCCAGGACTTTTGTTCTAGCAAAATGAGAACCCAGGACTAAGCACGTTGCAAATGTACAAACTGTTCTTCTCTAAGAGCCAGAAGAGGTTGAGCAGTGAGATGGCCGCCATGCTGCTGTCCAATTTCACCCTCTTGATTGTGATCTTGGGCCTAATCAAGATGGCCGATGTGACATTTGCAGCTAGTTTTATGCAAGATGCAAAATCTTGCACAACAATTAACGAGAGAAGCTGTTGCAATTCTGTGCAAGTTGGAAAAAACCGGAGGCTGATTTGGCCTTTGAAGATGTGACTTCATTTCCTCGTCTCCATCATTTATCACAGAGGCCCTGCTTTGGGAACTTGAAGTAATTAAAACCTCTATCAGCTATCCATCGACAATGATGGTGATGTGCCTATGTGTAGTCAGTTGGTTCCATTCCAAGGGTGTTCTCGTGTGATGATTATGTAACAACGCCCTTGGTCACTATGTGGGTAATGAGAAATGGTTCATGACACAGTTATCTTATCAGGCATTGTTAAGTTTTGCTAATGGATGAGACTAACTTTCTATCTCATTGGTTGGCAGGTAGAGCCACTTGTAACACCAAAAGCAAGTGTTTAAGCATCTGTTTTTAAATTAATTACTAATAAGTTTTATTTATTTAAATCCAACCTTATAAAGAAAGAAAAAGGATTTAAGGCAGCTTGAAAGACACAGGGAGTTCTGTGTCACAAGTGGGTGTCTAAATGGAAGTCCTTCGGGCAACCAATAGATGCTGTCGTATCTATATACTATGAGATCTCACTTGACTGGTGCATTTGCCCTCCCTGACTCACCCAACAAGGCTGATAATTCCTGCCTCTGAACCAGCCTGGGCCCTGAATAAACCTATCCTGTAGTATAGCTCCTATCATATTGCAAATCTTTATTCCTGCGTCTGTGAGCATCTTGGGGGCAGGACCCTGGCTTATTTGTTTTTGTACCTCATGCACCTAGCACAGCTCTTCCTTTAAGCATGATGATGTTGGGTAGACTTGATTTCAGATGTGCCCCCTTCTCCCAGATTCCCTTTTCAGCCCACCGCCTAGCACACCCACCAGTACCTCTCCGGCTTCCCCATTCATCTCCTCTCCATCAGGCCCTGTTCAGTGAGGGGCAGAGTCCTGCCAAGATTCTGGTCGTCTCTGCTGTGGTTATAACAGGGTTAAAGTTGAGGTTTCTAATTGCTCCCATGAGGTCTTATTACCTGTTGATTAGGTCCTTTTGGGATCAGCATCAAACCGACAACAATAATAAACACTCCCTTCTTGGAACTCAGTAATGACCCTGCCTGCCCCGCAGGCCTGGTGGCTATGGGGAGGGGCAGTGTGTGTGCCTGGAAATGGCAGGGAGAGCTAAGGGGTATTTCCTGGAGATTCCGTGGGGCAGGCACAGAGGTGCAGCTAACAAGCCGATGGGCACCAGCTTGAGATTTTTGGCTGGCTGGAGGCACCTCTGCTGTTATAGCACAAGGCGCTCGGAGGACCCTCCACAGCCCAGCCCAAGGACTCGAGAGATGGAGCTGGGTGGTCTTTCCACAGGACTTGAGGAAATTTCTGGAGAATGATCTGGTAACTGTTTCATGTATATTTCTCCAAATCTTTTCCTATGTGCATATAAAGGTGAATAAGTTATTGAGTGAGTGTGTGTGTGTGTGTAGTTTCAGTGTTCTTATTACAAAAATACAGTCATACCAAACCTCTTTTTTTTAATTAAAAAAAAAAGCAAATTGCTTTTTTTGGTAAACAGTTCATATAACTCAATAACAATAGCAAAAAACCCCCAACTCAATTAAAAAATAGGCAGAAGACCTCAATAGATACTTCTCCAAAGAATACATACAGATGGCTAACAGACACATGAAATGATGCTGGACATTGCTAATTGTTAGAGAAATGCAAATCAAAACTACAATGAGGTACCACCTCATATCAGTTAGAATGGCCATCACTAAAAAGTTTATAAATAACAAATGCCAGAGAGGGTGTGGATAAAAGGGAACCCTCCTATGCTGTTGGTGGGAATGTAAACTGGTACAGCCACTGTAGAAAACACTATGGAGGTTCCTTTCCAAAAAATGAAAAATAGAGCTGTCACATGATCCTGCAATCCCACAGCTGGGCATATAGCTGGAGAAAACTATAATTTGCAAAGATATATACAAGCTAGCACATGGAAGCAACCTAAATGTCCATCAATAAATGAATGGATAAAGAAGACACAGCACATACACACAATGGAATACTACTCAGCCGTAACCAAGAATGGACCTAGAGATTCTCATACTAAATGAAGTCAGATAAATATCATGAGATATCACTTACTTATCTGTGAAACAGAAAGACTCACGGACATAGAGAATAGGCTTGTGGTTGCTAAGGGGGAGAAGGGGTGGGGGAGGGATGGATTGGGAATTTGGGATTAGTAGATGCAAACTATTTTATATAGAATGGATAAACAACAATGGATAAACAATGTATAGCACAGTGAACTATACTGAATATCCTATGATAAACCATAATGGAAAGAATATGAAAAAAAAAATCTGAATCACTTTGCTATATAGTAGAAATTAATGTAACACTGTAAGTCAACTATAATTCCATAAAACAAATTTTAAAAACTGTTTTGTCTCAGTGTGGTAAAGAGCTTTATAGTAATCTAGAATAAGAACAAAGAAAATACATTTAGCCATTCTTATTGTTGAATATTTCCACTCCATCCAATTTTTTGATATTACAAACAAAGCTACAATGAAATCCTTACACATTTTCTCATGTACTTGTGCAACTGTATATGAGAGAAGGCTGTGTCTATTTGCACACCTAACAGTAATGTCTAAGTGTGTCCTTTCTGTGGCTCCTGGTTAGTATAATTTTATTTGTGACATTTTAATTGTAATAAAATACACTTCAGTAAGATTTTAATTTGAACTTCCCTGAGATGACACTGTGTTTATTATTTAATTAAAAATATGTAATTCAAGCCTAAAGAAAAATTACAAGAATAATCCAAAGAATTTCCTCATTCCATTTATATAAGTTCACCAATTCTTTACATTTCATCCTATTTATTTTAGTATTTTTTTCTCTCCTGTTTGTATCCTTGCTGTCCAGCATGGTAGCCACTAGCCTTATGTAGCTATTTATATTTCAATTGGATAAAATTAATGATTCAAGTCTTCAGTTGCATTAGCCATATTTCAAGTGCTTGGTGGTCACATGACATTCTTGGCTTCCATATTGTCAGAGCAGGTACAGAACATTTTTGTCATCATGCTCCACAGGAAAGCTCTGAGTTACATGGAAGTATATTTTTGAGCCACGGAAGAATCAGTTGGAGAAATCATGTATATTTCCCCTAAACCCTTCACTGTGTACTTCCTAACAACAAGAATATCCTCTTAAACAACCATAGTACAATGATCTAAATCAGGAAATTTAATATCAATACATTATCTCATCCACTGACCTCATTTGAATTTCACCAAATGTCCCAGTATTTTTCTTCATGGCCATTGCTTTTCCTGGTCCAGGATCAAATCCGGGATCAGACCTTACATTTAGTTGTCATGTTACTTTTAAGAAAGAAACATGACATTTTAAGAATTAAGAATGTAAGTATTCAGTCCAGACTGTGAAATCCTCTGGGGTGTGTAGAAGGTCTTGTTTATCTTTCTATGCCCAGCATTTGCAGCAGGGCCTACAATGAAATCAATAGTTGGAAAAATGAATGAATAAATGAACAGATTTCTGTACCACCTCTTATTTTATTCTAATTCTAATCATTCTAATCATCAAACCTCCTCCTTTCCTGAAATCAAAACAGAGAAGGGCAACGTAGGATTATTTTGGAAACATATTGTCAAAAAGACACCTAAAGAAACATATTAATGTGGGGCTGTAGACTGGTGCCACCTCTTTAGAAGATACTGTGGCAATCAATATTTAGAAAAAGATGTCTTCCTTGGCCCACCAATTCTACTCCTTAGGACCTACACCAGAGAAATCCATGCATACGCGCGCAACAAAGCAAATGTAAGAGTGTTCACTGCTGTTTGTAATAGGGAAAAAAGAAATAACCTAAAAGTCGATCAGTAGGGGATGGTTAAAAATGCATGTGGTTACATGCATATTAATTCATTTAAAATATTTTCAGAAAGTTATAACTTAACATAGTAATAAAACACCTATTATGTCACAGGTAATGTTAGAGGTTTAAGGGATTAAGAGATGAAAATGACAACATCTCTTATTGAGTCTATTATATTCTAGCTAGAATATAATTCTAGAAGGATTATGGGATGCATGGCATAATTCTAGAAGGATTATGGGGTGCATGGCAGCAGGTAGAAAAAATGAGATGGGGCTCTACATAATGACAAGAAAAGATCTCCAGAGTACCTTAAACCAATAAAGAAACAAACAGCCAAGTTGCAAAATAATAACAGTAAGGATACATTTTGTATTTAAAATTATAAAATAAATCTAGACATTTCTGTAGGTACACATATGCATGTGAATGAAAGTTCTTCCTTTTGGTCTGAACGGACACACGCCAAGCTGTTATTACCTCTGGGACCGAATTAGGACTTCTGGGGATGGCCAAGGGGCATTTTCGTTTTATCCTATCTTGTTTGATTTTGCTTTTTCCCCATGAGAATGCTTTCACGCATTGCTAGTGAAATTAAAAATAAATAAATAAGCACACTAATGGGAGGTCTAACATCACGCCAGCTAAGCGAAAGCAGGCACTATTTAAACATTAAAGAAACGAATGCAGTTACTACAGCAAAGCCAGAATAAAAATTGACCTGTAGGCTCCTGTTATCCACGGGAAACAGCACCAACCATTACATGAAGTGTTGTGCTCTCACCAGCTTTAATTGCTGAGCTTTATTATTTTTCCTAAGTCTTAGCAGTTTCCATATTCTCTGGGAGGAAAGTAGGAAATTAATATTCACTGCAAACTTATCGCCTTCCAAACACTTGTCCTAGTTACTATTTTACCCTGTGCCTGGAACTTCAGAAATTATGACTATCTTTCCATTTTACAGATAGGAAAGCCAAGGCTCAGAAGGTTTAACATGCTTGGGCAAAGTCTCAAATATACCAACTAGCAGGTGATGGTTTCCCAAGGATAGAAGCCTCCATCCTTCCCAACTCCCAAACTCACTGACCCTGCCTTTCAAGAATCCCTTGGGGATGGCTGGAAAGCAGGTTTGCAGCCACAGGATCCCAGAGTGGTGAGTCTGGGTATCTCCATGTCCTTCTCCTCCGTTTTTAGGGATGTTCTAGAACAAGCTTTGGGCAATGCCCTGGGCATATTTGACACACTTCTCTCCAGAGTGCCTTGTTTTTCTTTGCTCTCGTCTGCCCATTGTACCTCATCTCAAGAGAGATAAGACAGAAAAATAAGGAACAATGTCCTCTAAGAAGAGAGGGCGAGATAGTCCGAGAAAAAGAGGCAGGAGACCACAGAGGACCTGATAAAGCAGGAGACAGAGAAAATGAGTGGAAGTGAAGTGGAGGGTGGGGATGGACCTGTGATACAACCAACTATGGGAATCTTGGTTTCATGAATGACAACAAAGCCACGCTGGAAGGATTTTTTTTTTAAATGAACACTTTTCCTAATAAGATGGGAAGGGGGAGGTTAGCGAAGGGTGAAGAGGAGAGAAGAACCCCAGACATCACCCACTTTCCTTGTGCATTGAGGGGAGCTGGTGCAGGGTCCCAGCCACTTCCCTGGGGCCTGGCTGACCGTGAGGGATGTCTGCAGCCCCTCCGGCTTCACATGTGGCAGGGGTCCTCCACGCCCTGGGAACATGCTTCTGGGCCCAGCCACCCACAGATGCCCTGCACCTTGGGTGCTACTGTCGTAGAGGATTTCAAAGTTTGCTCTTGGCCTGAAAGTCTTGGGGCATCCATGCAAAAAGACAAAACAAATTAAACAGTGCAGCAGCAAACTAGCTACATTAGCCATGGGAGAGAGAATAAGGGAAGGAGAGAGAGAGAGAGACAGAGAGGAAAAAAGCAGTTGGGACAAGCAACAAGCTGGAAGAAGAAGGATAACAGGAAGGAAGAGGAAAGGTGACAGGAAAGAGAGGATTAAAGAGAAAAGGAAAGACGGAGGAAAAAAAGAAACAAGGAGAGAGGGTGAGAAGCTGGTAAAAAGCAGGGAAGGGGAGGGAAGGGAGGAAGGAAGGTGTTTTATATTCGTAGGAAGGGATATATAATAATATATAAGAATAACATACAAAAATATAAGAATAATATAAGACTGTTCCTCATATCCTGAAGGTCAATAAACCTGGTTGGGAAATAAAGAACAAGTTCTAGTTGAGGGTTAGCAAAAGCCCCAAGGAAGTACGAGGACTTCTACCAGCTTACACAAAGCTGCCTCCTAGAAATTAAAAATCCAGGGCCAGTTACAGTGTGCATGGCCCACATCTATCCACACCCACGTCCACATTACAGCCTAGGGAATGAGGCATCATCCAAGGCGTGGCTTTAATGTGAGTAATTACAATTAAGCAAGAACTCCCGTGGGCTATAATCACATACACCCACTATGTGAACTACTGGGGTGGGGCAAGGAGCCGAGTGCCCCAAATGCACAGGAAGGAATGTTCTAGAAAAGATAACGGGAAGTGGAATCAAATACGGAAGGGAGGTCTTGATTACTACAGATGGGTTCAATTTCCATACACAGAAACAGGGAGAGCAGAGGGTTCCCAGCAAATGAGCTTGGGACATGACAAAAATTTGGACTCACCCCCTCCTAGGCTCTCCTAGCACATCCTGTATTAAACAGTCTCTAAGACAGGGGAGACTCACATGCTTTGTATAGTTGTATTTGGTAGCAATCTGAGGGATGTAAGAAATTATGAGAATGTCTCTATCCAAGGCTTTGGTTTTTATTTCCTTCAAAGCAGAGGCTAAAACGAAAGGAGAGGCCATTAAACTAGGCTTCAACTAAGGTAGTGCTTTAAAACTCTGGGTGTGACCCATTAGCAGGTTGCAAAATCAATTTGGTGGATTGTGACCAGCTTTTCTTCTCTCCCTTCCTTTCCTCTTTGTTCCTAATGGAATAGAAAATATCAGGAAACGTCTCATGCAGTGAGGGTACATACTTCTGCATGAAACTTGTGATTTGGTTATGCATGTATACATATTAATAACATACATGTATAATTATATACTGGGTTGTGAAGTAAAATTCATTTCTTATGAGTTATAAACTAAAAGTTTGAAAGCTAGTAGTCTAGGTATATCAATAAAGCATAGAGGTTTTTGGCTAGAAAATAGAAATTTCTAGGTTTGAAAAGCATGACCAAGCAAAACCTCTGGCTGTGGTTGTTACCCAGTGCAATAGATGGAAAGTCCATTAGCTTTTCTTGAGGTGTGCATTGCCACAGAAACTCCATAAAAGGAGGACAGCAGTCTGAAATTGCTCAAATCTTAGGACAAATTTTAGGGTAATCCCTAGCCTACAAACCGGCACCAAATGGTTGTGAACTGCTAAAGCAGATAATAACCAGAGACCATGTCCTTCCAATTCCTTTCTCAGATACGCTCATGGAGGACAAATGGGAATGGATGATCCTCCTTGGTCCATACTGGACACAAATAATTCCTTCTACTGCCAGGATTCTTAATTATTTCTGTTTTACACTATACGCTATGCTCTTCCCCCTGTTTCTTCCAAACCAAGGTTTTATTGTCTACATCCTGTTCTTTATTCACTGTATTGGGTGTACCTGGGGTAAATAATTTATCATTTAACCACTGGTCACTGAAATATGTTTTAGCTGATTTCTGCTGGTTGTAGCAAATACATACTTCATCCACTCCACTTTGTTTTGCCAAGCTCCATCATATCAGGTGTGGACTTGTTGAGCTTCCTAGGCTGCCAGGAGGGTAGATTCCTTCACTTAGGGTTTAGTGGCCTTGAGTAAGTGAAGTTGCTCAGTCGTGTCCGACTCTGCGACCCAGTGGACTGGTAGCCCACCAGGCTCCTCCGTCCATGGGATTTTCCAGGCAGGAATACTGGAGTGGGTTGCCATTTCCTTCTCCAGGGGATCTTCCTGACCCAGGGATCGAACCCAGGTTTCCTGCATTGCAGGCAGACGCTTTAACCTCTGAGCCACCAGGGAAGCCATAGGCAGGGCCTATACCTGAGACTTCTCTCTGTGCACAGCTTCCCTCATGATAAGTACATTCTCATGAAAGATATGATCCTTGATTTTTCAGGAGCACTCAAGGCTCACTTTGATTGTCTTGCCTACCCCTCCACATTTGGTTCTTTCCCCATCACCAGACTTGCCCATTCTGTCACAGTAATACTGAACTACTAAACTGCACAGTCCAAAGCCCATATGATTTTAGTGCCTTTGCTGATACTGGGGTTGGTTTGTTTTTCTCCTGCCAAGAATGCTTAATCCTCTCTTTGTTTGCTTTACATTTATTTATCCTTTAAAACCTGAGTTCTCCAATATGGTAGCCATAAGTCACACGTGGCTATTGAGTTCTTGAAACCTGGCTAGTGGAAGTGAAAAACTGAATTTTAAATTTTATTTCACTTAAATTAATTTAGATTAAAAAATTTTAATTGGAACAAGACAAAATATGTCTTGATTAAACACAACTTTATTGCTTTGGTAGGACTACATTTTACTTTAACTGTTGAAAAGTTACTGTCCAAAATTGAGACGTTCTGTCATTATAAAATATACACTAGATTTCAAAGACTTAGTATAGTAAAAGGAATGTAAAATATTTCATTAATGATTTTTTAATGATTGGGTAGTGAAATAGCAATAACTTAGATATATTGGCTTGAATGAAATATGTTATCAAGGTTATTTTCTCCTGTCTGTTTTCACTTTTTTGATGTGGCTACTGGAAAGTTTAAAATTACATACATGGCCAGTAATAACTTCTACTGGACAGTGCTGGACTAGACCTAATCAGGCGTTATCTCCTTAAGAAAGCCTTCCCTGGTCACCCAGGCCAGATGCAACGGCTTCCCGGCTTCTCATGACACCCTTGTACATAGTACGCATTGGGTTGGCCAATAAGTTCATTCTGACTTTTCCATTAGATATAACAGAAAAACATGAAGGAGCTTTTTGGCCAACTCAATACTTACCCTGTTAACTGATATGATGTCTTCATGTCTTTGTCTTCCTCCCACCCATCCCCAGACTACAAGTTTCTCAAGGGCAGGGGCCATGTTTTATATTTCCAGTGCCTGGCACATAGTAGGTATTCAATAAGTACTTGTGAAATAAATTAATGAAGGGCTGACCTCATCAATTTCATGATATCACAGGTATTTCAAAGTGAAAATTTCATGTACAGCTACTTTCTAGATTAATAGTCTGTCTTAGGGCTTCCTGGAAGGCCAGACTTCTGGCTGAGTCTCTTGGCTACTGTGTGCAGTGCCCAACCTGGGGGGATGTATTTATTGAGCAGTTCTATAGGCTAATCTGTCCTCCTTTCCTAGAATCCTGATCCTGAGAGGATGGGTGCAGAGCAGGAATGAGCAGAAGAGGATGAGCTCCAGGAGGAATGGAGGGGAAAAAAGAGGAAGTGAGGCGAGCAGGAAGCAAGACTTCTCCCACTGCTGTCTGCGGCAAAGTGAGCTGAACATTGCTGCCAAGCAAACAGTGGTGTGGAAGCCTGGGGAGGAGAAGCAGGGCTGGCTGTGGTATGCCACTGGGTGGAGTTAAAATTTATAACAAGGGAGAGGCCACTGAAGAAAAGAAAGATTCTTTTAAAAATTCTGCTGAAGCCTAATTAGAAAAAAATTCCACTCCCTCATGCTAAGTTTTAAGAGACTTCCCTTTCAGAATTATTTTCAGTCTGGTGGTAACAGGCAGGAAGAGTGTCAGATGTTCACCAAGCTGTAAAGCGGATACTCCCCACCCCCTAAACACAGAACCTGACCATACTGCTTTTCTGCCTTGGGTTATGAGGATACAGGATATGAAGTTGTCAAGGCATAGATCTTTCCAGAAGGAAGTGCCCCTGTGGTAGAGTGAAAAAAAGAATGGCTGAAGTATTTTGCAGCTGTTTTCACCAAAGAAGTGGAGTGAATTTTGCCAGGCCTTGAATCTGGGTTATACCCATGAGATGTTATACAGCCTGATATAAGCAGAGGCTTGAAAAGTGCCTGCACATTGAGGCTTGCTCTCTTCTGCTTTTTTTGGAACAGTCACCACGTGAAGCAGCCTAGGGTAACTTGCTAGATACTGGGGACATGTGGCTGGTCACCCTGTGGAACTCCCCATATGCCAGATATGCATGTGACATTGCCAGGGACCACCAGGCCTCAGAAAATCCTCCAGCTGACTGCACCATGCAAGCAAACGTGGACAACTCCAGCAGAAGAACTTCCCAGCTGAGCCCAGCCCAAATCGCCAACCCCCAGAATGGTGAGCTAATAAATGATGTTGAACTCTCTAAGTTTTGGGGTTTTTTTTCATGTGATGAAAAGCAAACTAATGTGTTCTGATTAAGACGTGTGGAAATACACAGAGAAATAGCCACCTTACTTACTCTTTATTATAATAGAGTGATTCAGAGTATGGGCTATAATCTCAGGCAAACTTGGTAAAAATGACAGTTCCTGCCTTGTAGGGTTGTAATGAGAACTGTGTTAACCAATGTGACACGTGGGGTAATTAGAGGATAGTTTATAGAGGGACAATTGTATTTACAAAGCTGTAGTCAGGGTTCAGGGACCCAAAAGGGAGAGTGCAGTGCCCTAGGGCCATGTTTTCATCCCAGGTGTGAAGAGACAAGGAGATGACTGAGAGCGAGGGACAGAGCAGGGTCCAGAGGGCCACCGGGCAGGAGCCATGACCTTGAGTTGAGAGAGGAAGCTGTTCTGCAGTGACATGTCTGAGAGGAGCTGGAGGAATAAAAACTCTGACCCACACATTTTCCTGCTTGCTTTTTTTCAGTGTTCCTTGTTGGCCAAATACACCTAGGGGCCACTGGACATACAGATGATCTTCCTGTGGCAAAAAGCAAGGCTACATAAGAGGGAGAGTGGATTTGGGGCAAATGGTAGGTATCCAGTCTAAGGATTTAAAAGCAATAATGCCTATAAAAGAACTGAGCATGTACCCAGCACCCAGTAATTATGATGAATTATCATTCAAGTATAACCAAGGGCTATAAGAGGCAGAAAAGGAAAGGAGTATTATTTACTAGGATGGCCTAGCAAATGTTCATGGACAATATATGCTTTGGAGGGGTTGGGAAAAATAACAAAACGATGGAAAATGTTTACTTGGAATTTACTATATACAGGTACCATTATTTATGCCTTACATACATTACTTAATCTTCATAACCAACTTATGGGGGTAAGTACTGTCATTATCCCTATTTCATAGATTAGAAATTGAGGCAGAGAGAGGTTAGATAACTCAGTTGTGGTCACACAGCTAATAAGTAGTACAGCCAGGATTTGAATTCATTTCAAAGGCAGTATGGGGCGTGACATTTGTTTTTTAGGCACAGAGCTAGAAAACTCTTGTAGAGGAAGTAGGGAATTGTCCAGATGGAATAGGGTGTGGGGTTTCTTCTGGAGGACAGCAAGAGACAGTCTAGAAGAAAGGTAAGGACCAGACCACTGAAGACTAAAGTGAGAAGCTGAGGAATTTACCTGCATTCTGGTAGGCAGTGGGAAGCCACTGAGGATTTTCAAGAAGAGGAAGGCAATTGTAGCAGAATGCAAGGAAGATAAATCTAGGTGCGAGGTGAAACTAACAAATCAGGGAACAATGGGAAGCCAGGCTATAAGGTTCTGCAGTGGTTCAAGCATCAGGAGAGGAGGGCTTCAATAAGACGATAGCAACTGAGATGAAATGCCGGACACTGGAACTGCCCAACTGCATGCAAGGGAAGGCTCAACAGAACGAGGGGACCGGTGAGCTGGAGAGACAGAAACGGGACAGGAGGTTTGGGACCCAGGTGACAGGGTCATGATGGTATCAGATGGACCACTCAACCACACTTGGTGTACATGTTGGGAAAAAAAAATGTATAAAATCCAGTGTTGCTTGTTTTTGAGTTATAGTGCAAATGCCAGGAAGTGGTACCAATCCCTAATTAATTGCAAAATAACAACTGTTTTTGCAATATCAGCTTCTGGCAGATTCACTGGTGAGCCTGGAACAAGGATGGGGGTAAACTCATTGCCTTCTAAGGTGGTGAGAGACCAGGGTTGCAGGATACAGTGAGATTAGTTCTGGGGAAGATGGAAGGATGCTTGGTTGCCTGGTGACAATGCTGCCTCCATGGTAGCCCTAGGTTTCTGGTGGTCCAGATGCATCTCAAAGGAAAGAGGGATGGCTGGCTGACACATTTCCTGAAGTAGCATTTTCAATGTCCCAAGTCTTGGTATCTTGTTTATAAGTAGCACTTATAACATATAAGGGAAGGGGGGAAAGGGGGAGAGGAAGAAAGGTCTCCTAGGAACTTGAGCACATGAGGAGTTGATCTTGACTCTATGATTTCAGCTTGTCTAACAGAGATGGGGTGCGGAGCCTCCTTGAAATCCACCTGAAATGAATTAGCCTGAAGTAAAAGTAGGTGTTTATCTCAAGTCATTGCCTCAAATAGCTGACTACCTGTTGGAAGAAGGGTCTGATCGATGCAAACCAGAGCAGCCGTGCGTGAGCTGTTACACAGCGGTTAGTATTGATCAGAGCTAAAGGCTGCCGATAGGAATGTGGAGTGAACTGACAGGCAGAGAAGAGGAAAGGAGGAAACAGCCTTCGCTGGTGGCAGCCGTACAGAGAAAAGCCGATAAAAAGTCAATTCCACTTAACTGAATGGCTGCTAACTAAATATTTTGGGGGCCTTCCTAGGTAGTGGCTGGCACATCTGTTCCAGAACTGAGATATCAAGCAAGAGCTAGGCATAGACAGGTGAGATCGCAGGGCCCTGGTGATTGATGGGGGAAGAAAAGGAGCCTCTAGATGGAGTTGAGTGAGTTGACTAGGCACACAGGAGGACAGCCATGGACCATGGAATGATGCTGATGGGCAGGAAAGGGACAAGAGGCAGGCTGGGTTTATAAAATAGTCTCTGACTATTTAGTTCATTTAAAACTTCTATGATTTTCTCTGCACTTAAGGGGTATTAAAATTAACTGCTGCAGTAAGAGAAAGTTGACCAATGGCTGGTCCATTCATGGGCAGAACAGTGCAATCAATTTTGCATTGCTTAGAGACTGGTGTTGAGGGGTTGGTGTTCACTAATAACTTGTGTTCTGAACTTGCCTGTGCTCAGGATTGGGCTTCTTTCTTGAACTAAGAGTGACTGTGTAACTTGTTTTGGTCAGTGAAATGTGAGTAGGAAAGACATGTGTCCCTTATGGGTGTACTAATTACTAGTACACAACTTTCCTGCTCTTTGCTTGCCACTATGATCATAGGTGCTTGTATTCATATGGATAAGAGCAACCACCCTGGAATGTTAAGCTAATTCGTGGACAGTTGTCCAGAACTGCATTTGTGTGAATGAGGAATAAACTTTGACTGTGTCACAGTGCTGAACTTTTTGGCCTGTTTGTTACCCAGCATAATGGAACTATTTCTGACTAGGACAGGGGGATTGGGTTTTAGAATCTTGGGACTAGTAGTTGCATAGTAGTTGAACCATTATTTGGTTCATTACCTAATCCATCCTAATCTAATTGGACTATTCATATAAAGCATATAAAAACAGTAACAACCACAATAAAAATTACTATGCGTTGAAAGCTTACCACATATAAGCATGGCATAGGCTTTGCATACATTAACTTGTGTAATTCTCAAAGCAATTCTGCAAAGGATGTATTAATATTATCGTTCTCATTTCAGAAACGTGGAACTCAAAGTTCAGAGAGGTTTAAAGGATTTTCCATGGTCACACAGCTTGTAATTGACAGGTAGGAATTCAAGCCTAGCCAGATCACTTTAGAGCAGTTTTTCTTAACCATTTTCCTATCCTGGTTCTCAGCTTAGGTGGTCAATATGTAGCAGGACTGCCAGTATAGCTTTGGATTAAATTCACAAATAGCTTTGCACTCAAGCACTCTGTATGGGAGGAGAAGAGAAAAATGTAGCTAGTGTTTCCTTTGCTCTCTCACTATTCTGTCTACCCCACCCCTTCCCACAAGCCTCTGTAAGGTTTGAGCTTGTCTGGAATAACCTTCTCCATTTGTTACCTCAATCTTGGGTATTTCTGAAGTTCCAGATCAATTCCCTGCTCACTCATGATATAAGCAAGGAAACTCCTGTCAGTGGAAGAGACTGAATGGACTTCTGTAAAGGATGCTATTCTAAGGGATTTCTCATCTGTATAAAATGGGGGTAATAACACCCATCTCACTGGGTTGTTATACCATTTTTCATGTTTTTTAATGTTGTATTCTAGGTTCTAGACATGTGTTATGTGGTTTTATGTGTGTAGGTGTTTGTACACACATACATAAAAGATAGATCTATCTATTTACTGACCTATTTATCTTGTAATTTTCACAGCAATCCTTGGAGGTAGATATGTCTACCTTACAGATGAGAAAACTGAGGCTCAGAGAATTTAAATACTTTCTCAGAGGTCACCCGACTAGAATGAAGGGTGGGGAGTTAGCTTAAATTGCAATTCCAAAGGGCTTCCCTGGCAGCTCAGCGGTAAAGAATCAGCCTGCAATGCAAGAGACGTGGGTTCAATACCTGGACTGGGAAAATTCCCTGCAGAAGGAAATAGCAACACACTCCAGTATTCTTGCCTGGGGAAAATTCCATGATCATTCCAAAGTTTGGTCTTTTTTCTGTTAAACCCTAGTGCTTTTCTCTCTCTTGTGGAGTTGAACTAGAACAAGACAGTTAAGAATCTCTTGGAGTACAGGGCCTGGCACTTAATGTGAAGGGCTTCCCTGGTGGCTCAGGTGGTAAAGAATCTGCCTGCAGTGAGGGAGATCTGAGTTTGATCTCTGGGTTGAGTTTTTCTTCCACTTGTGGAGTTAAACTAGAACCGATAGTTAAGATTCTCTTGGAGTACAGGGCCTGGCACATGGTAGCACTAATTATGGTTCATTCATAAACATACATTTATTTAACTTATTTATTATTATTTGCTGCGTGACTCGTGGGACTTTAGTTCTTCACCAGGAGTCGAACCTGGGCCACGGCAGTGAGAGCGGCGGGTCCTAACCACTGGACCACCAGGGAACACCCCATAAACATTTATAGAGCAGCTTCTCTGTACTAGCTAGTCTGCTCCAAGAAATTCTTAAAGGAATTCTTCAAGGAATTTGAGAACAAACATATAAGGAAACCATTTCTTATCCATACTGCCTTTCAAGATACTCCTGGGCTTCCTGCAGGGCCAAATCCTGCAGCACCAAACAGAGGGGATCCCAGGCCAAGCAAGCGATGGGAGACAGGGAGGGGCAGCAGCCCCCTTCCTACTGGTGTGCCTTCCCAGTGGTCTGGTCCGCAGCCAGCCTGCAGGCCACTGGACGGCTGTGCAGGCGTGAGTGAGGCCCTGGAGAGCGGAGCAACCCAGAGCAGTTAGGACCCTGCTGCCCGGTGAGCACTCGCCGTTCAGCACTGCTGGCACACCTCTTCACAACCCTCTGGAAGGCCACGTGAGTTGTGTCATATCCAAAGCTGGTTTTTGAACCCAGGATCAAGCTTTACCCACTACACCACACTGCCCTTTCCTTATGACCTTGGGTGACGAGAAAAGAATGATGATGGAATACTCTTCGATCAAAGTTGGAATTTACCTGGATTGACCTGTAGCTTCCAGCCAGCCCCATGGCGAGGAGGAAGAGTGCTCATCTTTTGTCAACTGAACCACCATGAGATCCCCAGGAATAAGGAGCCTGACACTACATACCTCCTGCCTTTGTTCTCGGGATCACGCCCGGTATCTCCTTCTATCTACCCCGCATCCGTCCATCCATCACTGACTCCCTGGGATTGAAGAGAAGCTATTTCAAAGAAGTTAAATGGTATCTAGGATTGGTTCTTATTTTCTCTGTGCCCTTTTGAGGCTGTTTTATAACTTTTCTGAGTAACTGGCCCTTAACTGGGGGGATCATCTTTGCTCTCTGCTTGTCAAAGGTTAGTTACTTGAGAAAAGACTTCCATTTACTGATATATCAATGTATTGATGCGTGTGTGTATGTGTGCACACCATCTTTATGCTTGGGCTCCTTGCAACCAATAATTTGGGTATATACTGAGGGGAGTGTGCCCAAGCTATTTTGAGTCTCTGTACTTAACGCCTAGCAATTTTAATAAACTTCATTCCTTTAGGTAGTAGACTTAATATTTTAAGTATGGTTTTAATTACCATCCTTCTCACGTTGAAGGCAAAACTGGGAAAAGGAGGGAAAAAAATCTAACCTATGAGCACTGCCAGCGATTCCACTCTGTGAGAACGAAGGCCAGAATTTCAGAACATAGAGGCTAGAGTCTCTAAATTGTTTCTTCAGGCGTGGGCACATCATGCTTAACTCACTTCGAATTTCACTGGGTTCCGTTCTCCCAGCACACGCTGTAAACATTTATCTTTGGGCTTTCCCAGAAATGTGTCTTATGGAAGGGATTAGCTGTTTGCGCATTTAAAGTTCTGAAGGTGAACTCCTCTAACCTAACCCACATAATTAAAGTGGAAAGTTTCTGGTGGAGGAAAAAAAAAAAAAAAACATCAGGGAAAATACCATGTTTGGGAAGAGAGCAGGACTCCTACGGTCTCAAGAGATGGCTCTGCATTCTCGGGCACTTAATTATAACCCGTCTTGCTGGGCACTTGAGTTCTTCACCCCGCAGCACGTTATCTCTGCATTGAGATGATCAGCAGTTTGAGGGCGTGGTGTTGGAGTGGGACAGGTGGTTGGTTTTACAGTATAATTTTTAAACATGACATTCATTAATTTTTACTGTGAGAATACATGGAAGAAAAGAACAAATAACAAAATAAAGCAATACTCTTATTGTTCTGATAAATTCTGTTGGTATAAAACAAAATCAATGTGCAGAGCTGGGTTTGAAAACTCAAATCATACAGAAAAATACAAAATGAACATGAAAAACCCTGCTCTCCTCACCCAGGCTTGGTCCTCTCTAGAAAAACTAACACTGTTAATTTTCTTGCAATTCCTCCCTCCAATTAAAAAAATATATTCATGGTATAATTTTGGCAGGACCCAGAAAGCCCTTGTTCCTACTTATTGTCTGTCCTCTTTGTGACCATGGCTGATATTTTACCCTTACAGATTCATTCCTTTCGAAATCCTTTAGCTATTTCTTTTAATTCAAAGATACTGCTATTTAAAGATGGAAGTGGCAAAAAAGCAATATTAAAGGTTTGTTACCCACCCTCCCTCCAATTGGAGATTGCATCTGAATAAAGAGTTCTGGGTCTGGAGTTATACCACTTAGATCAAATCCAGGGTCTAGCCCTTGTTGGCTGTATTCAACCTCTCTGTGTCTCAGTTTCTTTATCCGTAAGGTGGGGCAGTAATAGTACATACTTCCTAGGGTTGTCATGAGAAATCAATTAAATCAATGAAAGAAAAGTTCTAAGAACAATGCAATACATGCTGTCACACAGTAGGTCTTGAAAGATACTAGCTGCCATATCTAGTATATAAAATTAATAACTAAATATAAATAGTTCCAAAGCAAGTGTCCTTTGTGAGTGTCTAATACATGTTAGACATGGTTTGGAGCGCCTCATGTACATAACACATATAACCCTCCATGTAGCCCTAAGAAGTAGGTACTAGAAATCATCCATTCTACAGAGAAGGAGATTCAAAAGCATAATGTAACCTGACCAAGGTCACATAGTTAGGTCTCAAGGGTGAGCTGGGCTTTGAGGGTACATCCATCTTTTTACAGCTAAGACCATAGGACAAACTGAAGAGGGGAGCACAGAGAGACTTCTGGAGATGTTAGCGAAAGTGTGGGTGTGCAATGGGGCAGTGCAGAAGGGGAGGGATGACTGGAGGCGAGAGGGAAAGGCTGGTGTGTGGATGCAGAAGACATTCAAGGAGCTGCGCCTGGCATGAGATTTTGCTTGGGGACGGTGCAAGATCTGATTTCCTCTGTGTTCTCCCACGTTGCCTGAAAGTTGCTAGAAGCCACAGGAACAGAACTGGAAATGGAACAACAGACTGGTTCAAAACTGGAAAAGGAGTATATCAAGGCTGTATATTGTCACCCTGCTTATTTAACTTCTATGCAGAATACATCATCCCAAATGCCAGGCTGGATGAAGTACAAACTGGAATCAAGATCACTGGGAGAAATATTAACAACCTCAGATATGCAGATGACACCACCCAATGGCAAAAAGAGTAGAAGAACTAAAGAGCTTCTTGATGAAGATGAGAAAGGAGGGTGGAAAAGCTGACTTAAAGCACAACATTCAAGAAACTAAGATGTTGGCATCCAGTCCCATCACTTCACAGCAAATACAGGGGGGATAAGTGGAAACAGTGATGGATTTTATTTTCTTGGACTCCAAAATCACTGCGGATAATGACTGTAGCCATGAAATTAAAAGATACCTGCTCCATGGAAGAAAAGCTATGACAAACCTAGACAGAGTAATAAAAACCAGAAACATCACTTTGCTGACAAAGGTCTGTTTAGTCAAAGCTATGATTTTTCCGGTAGTCAGGTATGGATGTGAGAGAGCTGGACCATAAAGAAGGCTGAGCACTGAAGGACTGATGCTTTTGAATTGTGGTGCTGGAGAAGACTCTTGAGAGCTTTGTGGACTACAAGGAGATCAAACCAGTCAATTCTAAAAGAAATAAACCCTGCATATTCACTGGAAGGACTGATACTGAAGCTGAAGCTCCAATACTTTGACCACCTGATTTGAAGAGCCAACTCATTGGAAAAGACCCTGATGCTTGGAAAAATTGTGGGCAAGAGGAGATGGGGGGCGGGGGGCGGACAGAGGATGAGATGGTTGGATGGCATCACTGACTCAATGGACATAAGTTTGAGCAAACTCTGGGAGATAGTGAAGGATAAGGAAGCCTGGTGTGCTGCAGTCCATACGATTGCAAAGAGGTGGACACGACTTAGAGACTAAACTGCAACAATAGCATTCAAGTCCTAAACCTGGGTGTTCTTGTTCCACCAGGAGTTCCATGACCCTGGCCACTCACTTCACTTCCCCAGAAAGTTTCCTCTTTTATAAAATGGGGGTCAGGAATCCTGGCTTACCTACTTACCTCATGGGGCTGTTATGAGGCTCAAGTGAGTCTAGGGATGTTTAAGTGTTTGGCTAACTGGGAAGCACTGCTCAGAGATGCTAGTTAATGTTACTGACTTGATGATTACCTGCGAGTTAAAAGCAATGCATTTGATTCTATAAAACTTAGCTTTAGAGAGAACCACAGAATGTTCCTCCATGAGGACAAGTTTATAGTACTGGGGATGCTGGTACTGTCTGTGACCAATTCAAGACCAGGTAGGGAGCCTTGGAGCCTTGTGGATGGATAGTAGCATCGTTATCTAGATGCAGTGATGGCAGGTTCGGGGATCATACCCCAGTCAGCCCTTTCTTCTCCGTACTTCTTCTCCCAGAAATTTGGGGCAAGGTGGGGGTTGGTGACATCCTCTCTGATGTGTTAGAATTTGTCTTGCTTTAATGTCTGGCCAGCTGCATGGCCACATATCACATGGAGGCACAAAGCAATTGACAGCATCCTGGCCATTTCTTATGGATCCAATATCTTGTGTCTGGGTTGTATTTCAGGCCAACTTTTAGTGAACTGGATCAATGCTTGAAGCACATAATGTAACATGATTCTTCAAGAGTTTGATTAATTGTGTCACAGTCACAGCCTCAGTTCAGGTTCAACCTTTTAAAAGTTTTATTATTGTATAAAGTGATCAATCAGGAGGAAAGGAAAGACAAATGCTCAACTTCGGCCATATCTCTCCCTCTTCTTTGTCAGCAAATGTTCCTCTCCTAGTCAGTTCATCTGGACCATGGTGGAGAAACTGGGGTTAAGGCAGCTCCATGGTAGAGCAAACTCTGAGCCAAGGAAGAGGCAATCAGGTGCTCTGCATGGAAGGCACACTGCTCCTGGGCTAATCAGCCTTGGTTTTACAGAAAAAGAGCCTGGGGAGCTTTAAGAGGTTCAGAGTCCTGCATCCCACCCACAGAGATTCTGATGTTTTGGTCTAGGGTATGGTCGGAGCATCCTCTTGATTCCAATGGGTAGCCAAGGATAAGAACCACTGATCTGGTTCTAGAGTAGGTCTTGATAAAACCATCCAGTATGGCAAATTTATTATGGGGGCTCCTTGTTTCCCAATCTCTGCTTTCTCTCTCTCACTGTCTCCAGGATCCTCTTCTATATCTCATTCTGCTCAAACCTGCTTTCAAAGTGTTCCCCAACAGGGAACAAGTTGATAAAAACTTAAGGATTTAGATCTTCTAGAAGTGCATGCATTTTCACATGGGATTCTTAAAGTCAAAATGGCCCGAAGTAATCTAGCTATAAGAGAGGGGTGACAAAGTGGCTGAGATGCATTTGAGCCAATAGCTTTCTAGTCATCATCACTGTAATAATAGTCAGTACTTATTATGAGCAAAACACTGTTCTAAGTATTCCACATATAAATACATATCTTTACTCATTGAATCCTCCAAACAGCCTTATAGTCAGGTATGCTTACACTGGAAAAACGAGACACAAGAGGGTTGAATAATGTGTCTAAGGTCTTAGGGCCAAGAAATGGTAGAGCCAAGGTCTGAACTCAGGAAGTCTGACTCCAGGTACCATCTTTTAACCATCACTGATCAAATGGCCTCGATGGTCCCTACCAAAGGCAGAATGGAGCCTGAGGGCTGGTTTTGTTTCTCCAAAAGGAGATGTTGGGGAACTGGCTCTTATTTTTCCCTCTCAAAGTCCCTGAGGCAGCACCCTCAATGGGAGATAGTTTCATTGTTCCTAAATGTTGCCCTTCCCTGCCAGAGGGTAAGACTTCTCTTGCTTCATCAACATCAGGCTTGGCTATGCGACTTGGTCACCAGAAAGATGTGAGAGGAAGTGACATAGGCTACTTCTGAGCAGAAGCCTTAAAAGTCATCTGGTTGTTCCTTTTCTCCCTTCTAGCAGGATATGGTTTTGAAGCCAGGGAGGAGCTGCTCCTTCATTCAGCATAGGACTCAGAATAAAGATGAAATGGAGCAAAGATACAACCATCTAATTCGAATGGAATGGAGAAAGATGAAATGGAAGGATTACTTTGGTGCAATTTTGTACATGAAAAATATATATATCTTTAAGTCACTAAGACCTGGGGTTGTTTGCAAATGCAGCATTATTTGGTTAAAAACTGATGGATACTGGTGCTAAATATAAAAAATTTTAAGCTCAAATGATAGAAATGCTCTAAGGATAATACTCTTAAATAACCAATTAAATACATTATAATCTGTAAAAGAAATTTTGCAAAGAGGTTCAAAACAGCTTTCCACCTTCTACAGATACTTCTTATGCATCAACCCATCCCTAGCTCAGAACATTAAGAGATGGGAAGCATTTGCCTGGCTCAGTACATCCAGAATTCATTCACCAGTCTAATATTTACAAACAGAATCAGAAACAAAGGATGAAGTAAATTAAAAGTTATTTTAGGTTCAAGGGCATTGGATAGCATGGGAGAGAAAAAGTATATTATTTTTCTTTATAGATGGGAATTAGCAGCAAGTCTTGATAAGCCTCTCTCTTATCTGAGACAGAGAAAGAAAGAATCCTTAATACAAATTCTCTGTTCCATGCTTCAGAATCTGTTGCTCCTTTTAATTCCCAACTACTTGCTTCTGTCTCTATATAGTTTACAAAGTTACAGCCCCATGAGCTGAATGTGGCATGTTGAATCTTTGATTTGGTTCATATGTCATGTTGGTGTTTACATCAAATTGATTGCCAACATTCAAAATTTGAGATATTTCAAGTAAAAAAACAAGTATATTTCTAGCTTCTTTTGAAAAAATAAAAAATTGTGGTTTCACTGGGCCTAGAAACTGTTGATTAGAATGGAGCAGCTGCTGCCCCCTAAGGCCAAGCATGTTCTCCATAGTCCCCACCTCTCCCTACTGCCTCATTCTATTCCCACTTCATTTACTTGTATTCTTTGCTTAATCCATGCAGTCATTGGAGTTTGCCAATCTGCGGATCAAGTTCCTTCTTTTTAAAATTCTCTTCTGGCCTTATCCTCATTTCCTTTTCTTTCTTTTTTTCTCATACTTTGTCCATAGAAAGGAAGGAGATCTCTCTTTGCCACCTTGAGGGCATTTACTCTTTGCCTTCTTCTTAGAAACTGAAGTGACCCAGCTTTGACAGTCCAGCTCTTTGGGTCCCAGAGAGAGTCACCTAACACTATCTAAGACCATTCTGGGGATGGGGGGAATGGATGCTTGCCTCTGGAAATCCTGACTATGCTTATTCAATGGATTCTATAATATTTACTGATTTGCATACTTGTGTAGCTCGAAGGTCTTAGAACAGCATAAACCTCCTGCCCACTAGATAATTCTGTTGCTTAACAAACCATAACAGCTCTGATTACATGCAGAATACGAGCAGTAAATGGTTTGAAAATGATTTTACTGTTTTCTGTTATGGAAACTCACATGTAGGAACATTATGGAACTGTTTTGAAATGTCTTTAGCCTTCCAAATGTAAAATCACTAGACTCAGATATTTCAGCAATTCCACATTTAAAATATCAGAGTTAATGAGACCTGCATCTGCTTTATTGACACCCCCACCAGAGGAAGCCATCCGACACCATGTGGATGAAGTAGTCCTCCGCTTGGTGGATGGGTGTTTCTACCCCTCTGGCATGCCCTTTTCTTTCCCTCACCAGATTCATTGCTGGACCAACTAACTCCTCATTGCCTAAGGACTACACACCAAGGACTAGGGCTGTGCAGACTGCAATACGGACTGAGGGCATCAAGACATACGCTGAGGGAACTTCCTTGGTGATCCAGTGGCTAAGACTCCACACTCCCAATGAAGGGGGCCCAAGTTTAATCCCTGGCCAGGGAACTAGATCCCGCATGCTGCGACTAAAGATACAGCCTGCCGCAACGAAAATGGAAGATCCCATGTACTGCAACCAAGACCCAGTGCAGCCAAATATGCAAATAATAAAAATTTGAAAAAGCACTTATATAACTTTAAAAAAGACATACACGAGGGTTCCCAAACTCAGTAATAAAGTCATTCTGAGAGTTCTCACGCCAGCACTCAGCTAGCTGCAACCTTCTCTGGCATGCCTTCTAAGGAGATTAAGACTGGATATTTTATTTTGTTTCTGATTTAGTTTATTTGAAGGTTTTATGATATCTTAGTTGAGCGGCTCTGGGACTTCCAAATAAACACGCTGACTTTAAAAATGGCACGTTGTTTTTATTTATTTCTTTTAGGTGCCCGGTAACCTCAGGGTATATTAGGCAGCTTTAAATTATAATTAAAATAATAACTGTGGACCTAAAACAATAATAGACATTGAATTATGTGAACACCAAATTAGGATGTTCAGAAAATCTGTTCGAAGGAAACCAGGGTAAGCATGGAATTAAAAAAAAAAAAAAATGATCTTTGTGGCAATGTGACCAAAAGAAATTTCTCCCTAACAGCAGCCTTTTCTTGCTTTCCTCCAAGGCTACTCAAATTTTTATTTTTTGCATTTGGTGGACTTTGGGTGTGTGCAGGGGCTATCCAGTTCTTTAACTGACCTTGCTATGATTTTGTAGACAAGAAAAAAAATCTACTTGTCATCTGAGAAAAATCACTGTAGTTTAATGATTTCTTGAAAATTTCTCAAGTCCGTGAACACAAGCAGTAGAGGCTGACACTGTGCTGCACTGAATGCCAAATCCTCAGAGTGCTTCTGAGTCCTTCTAAGACACACACATCTGCATTCCTCCATCTGTCATCTTAGCTCATCTTCTTCTCCCAACTGTTCTTAAATTAAATGACTATGTCTAATGGGAGATTTTCTCAGAAAAGCTTATGAGAATTTGTCCAAAGGCAAATTAAAACGTTGCAATGTAATCACTCAATTCAACTCACTGCTTGGCTGGTCTCCGTGCCTACTCTTACTCAAAGGAGTTCGTCAGGGCCCCGTATGGGGAAAAGCAGGAAGAAAATCCAGTCAAGGGAAAATGGGACCCACCGGTTAACAGAGCGTCAGGGCAGGAAAATGCGGCAGAGAGGATCCAAAGGCCAGGGTGACAGGCATGGGAAGTGTGAAGTAACGGAAAACAAACATCTAGCTCTAGACCCTCCTGGCAAGATGCTCAACCTCAGGGATGTGAGAATTCACCTTCCCTCACACCCATGTCCCCAGAGATGAATGGAGAAGGGCTCCTGCAAGCATCACAGGCCACTAGGATTGACAGGACTCTTCAGCTTGGCTGGCAATTGCCCTTTTATTACCCCAATGCTCCACGTGAATTCTTTCTTAACATTGGGTTGACAGCTTTCCCAGAAACTCTACCTTTGTGGGAATTTATGCCAAACAGTTAACTGGGAAGATTGACCAAGCACAAGGATGTTCCTTTAGAGCATTGCTGAAAATACCGTAACTACCCATGCATAGGAGATTTGGTAAGTAACTGGCAGTACATCCAACACTGGGATGCAACACAGTCACTGAAAAGAAACACACAAATCTGTAATTCACCCATGTGATACACGGCTTTGGACAACAGGTAACTATGATACCGCTGATTTAAAATAAAAGACACATACAAGTATATGTCTACAGACTAAGCATTTGATAAGATGCCATTCAGGTTAACAGTGTTTATTCTGGGTGGTAGAATTTGGGGTAATGCTACTTTTCTGTCTGCTTTGACCAATCACTTTGAAAAGAGATTATATATTTTCTTTGTAATAAGAAAAAAGCTTAATGTTAGGTGTATATTTGAGAGATCAGCCTTGGTTAATGGCATATGAGTGTCTGTGCTGCTCTGCTTGTGTTGTCAAACCCAAAAAAGTCCTAAGGAACTGAATCTGGATAAAGGGGCTTTGCTGGGTCATGATGGGAACAGGGAGCTGATTGCCCCAGTGATGCTCCAATTCCGTATTCCCAGGCTACTACCGTCTAATCTGATCATTTTCATTGGAACTTTATGCTCCTTACTAAACATTCAAGGTGTTTCCTCAGATCAATGCTTTCAGTTTATCCTCAGATGACCTTTGCAAGGCAGCAGAGGGCAGGGAATATGAACTCTTAATCTGGGGACCTGATGAACCTGTGGCTCTGGGACTGGAGGGAAACCACAGCACTGCTGGGACCAGCATCCTCCTTCTCCATCTCTCCATTCAGTGCTTCTTTGCCTAACCCACAGACCTTCACTTTCGGAAATGACAGGGAAAAGCTTTGAAAGAATCTTTTTAATAACTCAGGAAATGGAATGGAAAACTTCTGCCCTTTCTGTGCATTGAAATGCCCAAGAACTGGATTATCTCTGATGAGAGTGCCAGTTAGGAGAAATGTTTTTGGACCTTGTATGGCTATCAGTGATCCCAATTCCTTCTGATGCTGCCGAGAAGGCTTCCTTCTGAAAGTCTGGAGACTGGGACAACAGTCTTGTCCTACCACGAGCTGTTACAAAGGAGGCAAGGGTTAACTTCTCTGGGTCTCAACCTTTTTATACATACAATGAAGTGGGGAGCTACACCAGTCTTACCTGTCTCAAGTCATCCTTTGGAAGATCAAGTGATATAACAGATATGAACGTCCTCAACTCTTGACTTCTCTCTGACCTTCTCTAGAAGAGCTGGCTGTCCCCACTCCTTGCCATATTCTTATAATAGACTACCACTTATGTTATAGGACTCGATATTTCTGCCTGCCCAGCAAGACTCTGAAGAACAAAGTCAAGAATGATTCTGGAAGGACTTCTTTGGTGGTGGTGCAGGAAGTAAGAACTTGCCAATGCAGGGGACAAGGGTTCGTTCCCTGGTCTGAGAAGATCCCACATGCTGCAGAGCAACTAAGCCTGTGCACCACCACTACCGAGCCCGAGCCGCAGAGCCCAAGAGCTGCAACTACCAAGCCCACATGCTGTAACTACCAAAGCCTGTGTGCCTAGACCCTGGGCTCCGCGACAAGAGAAGCCACCACGAGGAGAAGCCTGTGCACCGCAGTGAAGCGTAGCCCTCACTCGTTACAACTAGAGAAAGCTCACACAAAAGCAGCAAAAACCCAGCACGGCCAAAAATAAAGAAATACCTTAATTAAATAATTAACTTAAAAAAAAAAGAATAATTCTGGGGACTTCCCTGGTGGTCCAGTAGTTAAGACTCCACACTCACAATACAGAAGGCTCAGGTTCAATCCCTGGTCAGGGAACTAGATTCCACATGCCACACAAGTAAAGATCCTGCATGCCACAATGAAGGTCAAAGATTCCGAGTGTGCAGCTAAGACCCAGTGCGGCCAAGCAAATGAATGAATGAATAGATAAATATTTTAAAAAGAATGATTCTGATTCAGTACAACTCCATCCCAAGACCTAGCACAACACACAGCAGGCAGTATTTTCAATTAAAGCTTGTTGACCAGATGAGTGGTTTGAAAGTGCTCCCCCAGTTGGACGCATCAGGAGTTGTCACTGTGAAACTGACGGAACTGTCCTCTTTCTGTACAACAGACGGCTTACTATTCATTTTTTAAAAACGCCACACTTTCTGTCTAAGGCTATAAGAGCATGTGGAATAAGAGTAACAACTGCTGACATCTGCGTGACAATTTGTGCCCAACTGAATGAATGAATAGGGATGATTTGCACATGAAGCCTACTACATGAACTTTCTCATCTAATTCCACCAACTTCCCTTTGAGGTGGGTACCAGATACTGAAGCTGAACCTCAGAGAGCAGTCTACTTGGAGTCCAGAGACAACCAGTCTGGAATCCATTCTCAAGCCAGTGCTCAAGCCAGTGCTCTTGACCACTTTTCCTTGCCATGCCTGAAACCAACTTGAGCCAAAGAACAGTCTGATTTAGTACCTCCTCACTTTCATGCATTGGAGAAGGAAATGGCAACCCACTCCAGTGTTCTTGCCTGGAGAATCCCAGGGACAGGGGAGCCTGGTGGGCTGCCGTCTATGGGGTCACACAGAGTCGGACACGACTGAAGCGACTTACCAGCAGCAGCAGCAGCATTTTCATTCTGACTTGGGATTTCTATAGAGTTGTTGGTGGTGGTTTAGTCACTAAGTCGTGTCCAACTCTTGCGACCCCATGGACTAGAACCTGCCAGGGTGCTCTGTCCACAGGATTCTCCAGGCAAGAATACTGGAGTGGGTTGCCATTTCCTTCTCCAGGGGATCTTCCGCAACCAGGAACTGAACTTGGGTCTCCTGCGTTGCAGGCAGATTCTTTATTGACTGAACTACAAGGGAAGATCTATAGAGTCAGCCTCTTCCAAATCCTCTTTCAACCAGTCTGTGTTTGTCAGGTTAAACTAAACAAGTCCACAAGGAAGGCTCCGACGGGCTGGGTTTTATCCCTTCTGCCTTCTGACAGCAACAGTTCACCTTTGGAGCCTTAGCTGAAATGTGGTCTTTTCCTTTGTTTCTTAAATGTTCCCATTTTCTTCTACTTCCCTCTCAGTTTCCTGTTAACCAGCTGAGTGACAGAAACTCAATGCTGACCACTTCATTAGCCGACGACCTTGTCCCTCTGGCCTCCTGCCCCGCTGGTTCTCCTGGGCAGGTTGCCTTACGTCATAAGCCCTTGTTAAGGGTCAGGACCTTGGAGCCATCAGCACTGGGCATGTTGTTTTAATATATATCTAGAGAAATCAGGCCTGTCGGATCACATTAGGCCCTATTTGGGAACCGAATGCCAATCCCCATGGTGGAGATGAACTGTTACCTTTGACATACAATCAGGGCTGGTTAAGGAAAGCCCTTCTAATCTGTCTCTGCCCTCATTGGCTGGGATGTCCCTCTTCCTGTACAGAAAAAGTCCTCATAAACAGCAGTGTTGGTTGAAAAGGACCGAGGCTAAGAGATGCAGCATGTGTCTAAAACCAGATGTGTTAATGAGCATGAGGGTGGGCGTGGTTATGTGATAAGTCAATACCATGGGAGCCCGATGGTAAACGGGCGAGTTTTTGGCATGGTGCTAAAATCGTAAAATTGACAACCTCCATCTGTTGAGTGATTACCCTGTGGCAGGCATCAGACTAAGCATCATGTGCATTAGGCCATTTGGGCCACATAATAACCTGGAGGTCAATGCTACCATTAAGCCCATTTTACGAATGGAGAAACTGAGGCTTAGAAAAGCCCAGTGCTTTGCCCGAATTCACAAAGCAATTCAGTGATAGAGGAGTACAGATTCCAAAGCTGCTTCCAACCACCAGGCCACCACGATCCTGCTGTGATACTCCGTGGTCTCTTCTTCAGGGTGGGATTTTAGGTGGTGTTCCAGAGAACCATAATGCAATTAGGGAGGGGCCCCAAATATCTCACTTGACCCAACAGAAGATTTGTTTTAAAACGGAGTCTGAGACTAAGCCAAGACTCTCTCTCTTTCTCTTTTTCTTTCTTCCCCAGGATTGGTTTTAAACTCATTGCTACCTCCCATGGGAGTCTGGCTGGACAGATCCCTTGACAGGAGCTAGAAATAGCTCTCAAAGCCTATTTTTAAGGGAAATGTGATGTCAGAAAATGAGGCAGCGATGGACATCACGAAAAAGAACACACCAGAATGGAGTCAAGGAGTGCTTAGCCAGGAAATGCTCAGAGAGACCAGGAGGAGGAAGGCTGACAAAGAGAGAAAAATTGGCAAAGACATACTGGGGAGATGGAACTGCCTTCCTACCTGGGCAGCATATTTCTGTCACATTCCTGTGTCCCGCCCATAGTAAGCTCATTTTTCTATCTAGACAAACAGGGCCTGACAAAACACACGCAGAATTGCCCACTTGCCTCTTTCCCGGAACCTCAGGGCACAATGCAGAGGTGTCTAGTAACACTTTTATTTCCTTTGAACTGTTTGGTTTTGTTTGGTGTCCTTGTCTGGCGGGTTAGCCTTTTGATTGCGTTAACTCACCTGGTATAACATTTTCTTTCATTGAGAAACAAGAAGGCTGGAACTCACCTCTCTGATTCTGGCAAGGCTGGACACCATCCAATCACGCTCGGCTAGACTTCTGGAGGCTGTAAATTATATCTTCGGAGCTGAGAGAGAGAAGAAAGAACAAAAACACGGTTGGGGAGACACTCGGTGGACCTTCATAGGCCAAGTGGGAAACGAGAGAGAGGATGAGCCCATCCTTTCCCACTTATTTTTCTTGGGTACAATTTGCATTTAAGGGAAGGATTTATCAACGTCGTTTCCACCTGGGCCACCAGCAAACGACCCAGCTACCTGTGTTCATTCCACGCTGACCAAGCTGGAGAAAATCACCTTCTTTCACTGGAAAAGGAGACTTTACAAAGGCGACTCAGGGCTGCTAGCCTCAATAGAGCATCTGATATTAATCAGAAATTATACAACAGTCTAAAAGTTGAACCAAAGAAATTTTGGTAGAAGGGTCAGGACAAGAATGAGGAAAATCGAAAGTGAAATCCCGCGCTGATTGAAAGCGACTGCGGCGCCTGCATCTCTCCCCAGCCACCGCGTAACTGCCTGCCTATCCCGGGAAGGCCTTCCGAGGGTGTTAAACTACAGGACGCTCGCCTCGCTTTCTACTCCCCTTTCCCTGGGTAGCTGCGGTGAGCTGGCTGCCGAGATGCCGCCCTGAACCTATCCATCAAGTCGAGGGAAGAGAGAGTTAGAAAGGCAAACATTATCTGGGATCAATATCTTTACAAATCCAAAGGAAACCCCAGCTCCCGAAGGGTTAAGCCTGGGAAGGAAAAGCCATCAGGCTGTTTAGTGAGCTAATGTTTTTATTGATGGGGGGGTGGGGAGGCCTTTAAGTCCCTAACAGGAGATCTGGGGAAAAGTGGCAGATTGTTTGACTGGGCAGAAAGGAGAAGGGAAGAACATTCTATATGCATAGTTTATATATACATGACATACGTATTTGCCACGCTCTCATTCTCCCGGCTTTCAAACCTCTGAAATCCATGTAATGCGTAAGACTCTCTGTAACCTTGAGTACTATTCAGTACAAGGTATTTTTTTTTCTTGCTCTTATCCCCCTCCCCAAGTGGAATCCACATCTCCCCCTAACAATTCTGCTATAATGCACATCTCAGACTAATGCCTGCGTTGAAGAGCATGTCTTCATTTAACAACTGTGTTATAAAGCACATCTCAGGCTAACATTCCTAGGATAATCCATATTTCAACCTAACTACTCCGGCATAACACTTCAATCTAATTCCCCCACTGTAAAGTACATTGCAATCTAACACCCTCATATAATGTACATCTCAGTCCATTATTTTGTATTTTGTAAGCCATATTTTGATATGTCTTTTCCATTAAGGAGCGGGACTGTCTGGAGACAACGGCTAGCCCTACGCTGAAAGCTCCCGTAGTTCTCACAGCATCCTTTGGTGACAGGCTGCTGATGGATATGTTTCTGAACTTTCACCTTTGCCATCCTGGGTTCAACTCTGGCTTGTTTCTGTACTGCAAGCCTTCAGCCTCCTGTGGGGAGCAGGGCTGAGCAAGGAGCTCTGCTTGGTCCTGATGGGCCTCCTCTCATACTAACCAGCAAGGCGGGCCACCTCAAATGATCAGAGTCTACCTCAGGAGAGGGCCATCTGAGGCCAATGTCAGGGTCAGGGGTCAGGGTGTAGCTGCTGGCTAATAGAGTGTAAGCTAACACTGTTGTCAAATTGCTGCGCTGAACGACAATGCCTGCCTCCTGCTGATGACCTTACCCTGGGGGAGGGGGTGCTATTGGCTTTATTGGAAATCTGCCAGTCTCAGAGGTGATGGAAGCAGCTGATCACAGCTAAAGACTGTTTGATTGTTGAAGGACAGCCTGTTCTGTGGTTGGTCCCCAACTGAAAGGCTTACAGAGCTGCTTATTGATGGCTGAGTTTTCTACATGTGATGGAGTTCTCTTCTGTTTCACAAGAAGTTATGTTACCATTCAGTTGTGAAGGTGGGCTGCGGTGGCTTAGGGACATGGGATTTTTCAGAATCAAGAGCCATGAAAGTGATGCTGTCACTGACTTCTGGGAAAGCACCAACCACCTACTGCTGGTTGAATGGGGCTGACTGGTTCTTGAGAGGAAACCAATGCATAATGAATTGACAATAGATGTAGGAGGTCCTTCTCTTCCAAGGCATTTTGGTGAATGTGAAAGAAGACAACAAATGCATGTTCTAAAGAGATTTAGTGTTGCAAGCATCAACATTTCAGCCTCAAATTTTCAGCCTATCCTATCTATGCAGGAGGAAGACATTAGATTTATCTAGTAGTGCCATATAACCAAATTAGTAGTGCCATTAAGTATTTGATGAAAGGGAGTTACTGAGACTTAGAGTTCCAAAGTTTTCCAGAATAGTATGAATTCTAGAGAGACAAGTACAGGAGGCAGAGAACAAAGTTTAGAGATAAAAAATGATTTTTATAAACTACATATGGATCATGGAGGATTACCAGGTAGTACAACCCTCATTGCAGCCTGCTAAGATAGACAATAAAAACTAGAAAGCATAAATAGGAGAACAGCTTATTGAAGTTGCAACGTCCCCGAGCCACTGCAGCCCACCTTCACAACTGAATGGTAACATAACTTCTTGTGTGATGCCTTGAAGAAACTCATACAGATATGGTAGCACTTGTCTTTAAATCTCTCATTTAATAGAGATGGTGACATATTTTGTGGGGAGAAAAGTAAGCTTATAAAGTAAACTTGAAGGGTTTTTCCTAGAAAAGAATCAACTGAGGGTGACTTATCGATAACCTTCCAGGCTGTTACGTGACAGAACAAGCCATGTGGCTTTCAGCCAGGTCAGCATGGTTAATCACACACAGTGAGGCTCTGGCTTGACTATCATTACTATTTTCACCTCTGAACGTCTCAGTTTTCTTTTTTTGTTGAGGGGAATCCTACTCTTTACCCTCCACAGATATGAGGAGGATTAATTCAGCTGTTGAACCATTAGCAGGGTACATGACACAAAGTTTGCATTCAGTACATGTTAGATTCCTTTCCCTTAAACTGTGGCCTGGACTTTCTGATAACAGGCATTAATAAATATGGGGGTCTAGAACTACATACCTTCTCTTTGTGAGTAAGCAAGACAACCAGTATTTGGAAAGTTTAGGTCCACTTGACCACAGGAGGATGACCTAGACCAGAAGTTAGCAAACTATGGCCCACTCCCTACTTTTATAAATAAAGCTTTATTGGAACACGACCATGCTCATTCATTTACATATTGTCCATGGCTGTTTCTGCATAGTAGTAGAACTGAGTTGTTGTAATAGAGATGGTGTGGTGTGCAAAGCCTAAATTATTTGCCATTTGACCTGTTACAGAAAACATTGACCAGCCCCAAACCTGTGATGAAGGAACACTCTTTCTCTCTTTTGTTTGAAAACAAAATGCCATGTGGAAATCCAACATGCAAAGCAGGTTCAAGCAGCAAATATTTCTTCAGGGAGTTAAACTCAAACCTATTTAACAAACACAATATCATTGGTGGAACTTCTGAAGCAACTTTCATGGTTCCATGAACCACTTTGAAGACTACAGACTGTAAAAGTCCCTGGAATCTTTTGGAAGTTCCTGGAAACTCAGTGATCTCCTGAGAGATTAGAGAATGGCATAGTAAAAAAAATTAACTAACCATGTGATGTTGGGCAAGTCAGTTAATTTCTCTGAACCTCTACTTTCTCATTTTAAAAATGAGGATATTGGCCTCACAATTTGTTGTCAGGATTAAATGATGTAATATAAAAGTGAAGTCACTCAGTCGTGTCCAACTCTTTGTAACCTTATGGACTGTAGCCTGCCAGGCTCCTCTGTCCTTGGGATTTTCCAGGCAAGAATACTGGAGGGGGTGGCCATTTCCTTCTCCAGATGTAATATAAAGCACTTGAAATAGGGCCTGGCTCATAGCTATGTTGATTATTACATACTAATGTTACATGTTATTGCAACTGTTGGGGGCCTTCATGTGCACCATAAGTCCATCTATGTATTGCTCTAAATATCCCTAGCAACATATCCTGTTAATTAGTTAATTCAGTTGGTCACTCACTCAACACATATTTTGTGTGCTGAAGCCAGTAAATGCCAGCTGCACACCTAGTCTCCTCTTGCCCTGTCTCTTTTGGCAGCTCGCGTTGGTGTTTATTGCTCCACATTTTAAACGGAGTTTCAAAGTGACACCACTGCTCAAAACAACTTCCTACTCCTCCACATCCGAAGGCTCCACAATTAATTTTTCAACTATCAGTTTGGTTTCAATGCCTACCAAGTAATTAGACCTTAAAGGCTCTTTATGGGGATTTTATCCTGTCAGCGAATGTGAAGGAAACAATAATTATTATTTAATATTTATCAAGCATTTTCATTGTGATATGTAGATTCACGGAGGTAACTTGCCTTCTTGTTGAAGATGACAGCACAATACAGTCAAGTGTGTCTTAGGAAGGTAGTCGGACAGTTCTGGAGACCCAAAACGGAAGGCCTGAGTTCTCAAATCCTGCCCTTTGCCATGCTACTTTGTGAAACGGCACATCTTGGGTGTTGAGAGCTTCCTAATTTGTTATCGTTAGGTGTATCAAATTTTTGATTCAAAAATAATGAATTCCAGAGACGACATCCACTGATTTCAGTACCAAGCAGAGGGAGCTCTTTGGCAGGGTGGGGTGGCAGGTAGGTTTCCTATCACTGTCAAGGGAATAAAGGAATGAATACAACTAACAGATACCATAGGATGAAGATTTGAGACTCTGACTTTAGATTTTATGCCTAGAGACTAGTTCAGGATGCCCAGACCGAGGTGCAGAGCTGCCTGCCAGAGTGGTAGGTAGACAGTATCACCTACTGGCTGCTTAGAATGTCCTCCATGCAACTGGCGGCAGCATGGTCCAGAGACCACCCTTACCACGCCAATGACCTTCTGCAAGTTGCCTGATCACTCTGAACCTCAATTTCTCCATTAGCAAATGGAAATAACAATGACTACTTCACAGAACTGTTGTATAGATCATATTAAATATACAGTAAATGGTAGCTTCTAATATTAATTAATATAATGGAGTCATTAATATTATAATAGAAAACAAAGGAGCATAGATCCTGTTTTGGGATAGCTTACAGAATAGCGTGGGTATAAACATAAGAACATAACTTGAAAAAAACATTAATATGCTTATATCCAATTAATGTAAATCAAAATATTAATTAAAAGCTAAAGGTATCAGAAAGACTAATGGACGTGGTTTGCTCACATGATTTGATGTAAATAACTGCAAACTCCTGGATGACAAGGGTTGTGTTTAGTTATCTCTGTATCCCCAGCATTTTATATCTGTGGAACTGAACTGAACTGGATTTTTTGGTAAGTTCAGTAGAATCCTACCAAAAATCATCACTGGAATGAATAAAGGGCTCATAGATGGGAGATGTAGGGCCATTCAATTCAGTAAGGTACTAAAATTAACATCTCTAAAACAAAAACAGAACTATTTTTTTGGGGGGGGTAAATAGAATGGAATATTATTTAGCAATAAAAAGGAATAATGGAGTATGTTCCCTGGTGGTCCTGTGGCTAAGACTCTATGCTCCTAATGCAGGCGGCCCAGGTTTGATACCTAGTCAGCGAACTAGATTCCACATGCCACAGCTGAGAGTTCACTGGCTGTAACTACAGATCCCTCATGCTGCAACAGAGACTGAGATCCCATGTGCTGCAACCAAGACCCAGGCACAGTCAAATAATTTTTTTTTTAAATGTTAAAAAAAAAAAAAAAGGAGTGAGGGAATGCTACAAAGCCTAGATGAATCTTGAAAACATACAACCATGCTAAGTGAAAGAAGCCGGTCATAAAATCACATATTGAATGATTTCATTTTTATGAAATGTCCACAATATGAAAATTCATAGCGAAAGGAAGTAGATTGGTGGTCGACAAGGGCTGAGGGGGTTTGGAGAAAAATGGGAGTGCTAATGACTGCTGGTGGCTGTGGGGGCTCTCCTTGGGGTGATGAAGGTGTTTTAAAATTGAATGTGATGATGGTTGTACAATCTGTGAATACACTCTGACCCATTAAAATGTATACTTTGAGTGAATTGCTTGGTATGTAAATTACATCTTAATAAAGCTGTTACAAAATTTACAAAAGAATGGGCAAACATATTGAGATATCTTTGGAATACTGGACATGTAGATATATCACCTAAGGTTATTCAGTTGCATGTTTTAGGCTCTAAACATTTACAGATAACAAAGTTTACAGATTTTTCAAGAGAGTACATTAAATGTGAAATATATTTTTGAAATATTTAATATATTTAAAAATATTTTTTAAATGCATGTAAAGTTCAGATGCACAGTATATATGCTTTTTTCTACGTATAATATATAGATATATGATCAGCTTATTAAGGTATGATTTCTATATAAGATATTATAAAATTCACCCACTTTAAGTATATAATTTTTTTAACAATAAAAAGAAGTATTTCATAAAAAGAGAAGTATATACATCAATATGGTATCTATATATCCTAATGAGATTATAAATCAACTTGATTTTCTACTTTTTGGTATATCTATATTTTCTAAAATTTCTATAATTAATTTATAGTACTTTGGAAAGAGATAAATGTTATTTGAATAAAGTATACAGCAAAAAATGGTGAAGGACATAGAGTCAATTAACTGGAGCAGATATCTTAGCAGGGAACAGAGGGTGTGTGAAGGCTGGAAAGCTTTCTGAATGAGAAAGAAACATCACATGTGGCCTTAAGAGGAATGAAGCTGGTGAAGTGTTCAGAGGTACATTGGAAGAAGGTCTTGAAGAATTGGATGAAGGCCCTGACTCTGATATAATTGGTTCTGAGTGGCTGAGTCCTAGAAGATGACCCCAGCCACCTTCCATCCTGGCCCAAGTGACTGAGGGATGCTGAAGGAAGTTCATAAGAGACAGACTTTCTGGGGTTCAGGAACAAGAGTGGGGTGGCTCCTCCTGAGCAAAGGTTTCCAGTATGCCTCATTAGTACTAGTGATTTTGGAAGCCACAGAGGTTAAATTTCCTCTTTCTGGAATTGTTCCCCACACCATGTCCCCATATAATCAAGAACAGAAATAGGAGATGGCAGCAATGTATAAGGTAGGTTGAAGGGGAATGCTAAAAGCCAGATCAGCCAAGAGTTTCAGGGCCCAGCAGGAATGACAATTGGCTTTCAATATGTGTCCTAAACTGGATCCACTGCAGGTGGCTTTGTGTTGTGAAAGATACAGAGGTTCCGCCTGGCTCAGTGGGAAAGGGTGCTGTGATTGATTAGTGATGTCTGCCATGGGTATCGGAAGGGAAAGTTATGGTAACCATGCTGTGCTATTTTCCATCCCTGGAAGAGGAGCGCTTCTTGGATTCAGCTGAGCTTCATTTTGCAAGAAAGCAAAACATGCCTTAAGCGCTGAGGTCTCACAAAGTAGACTTGGAGGTCTAATCTTAATTCCTTTAAATTCCCATGAAAATATTCTAATCTTCATGTGTGCTTTGAGTCAAATCCAGGAAGAACTCCCTTGATAACACTGGTCTTGCCAGGGCTGGGGGATGGTGGTGGTGGTGGCTACCCAAAGTGATGTGAACTTTCTATATCTACTGTTATACCAGTTAATAGGCTGAAGAATGCAAACATGGGAAGGATGGGTAGGAAGGGGCCAGAGTTAATTAGTGAGCAGCCTTTCTATGAGTGATGGATACAGGTTGCTGCCTCTGAGAAGACAACCCTCTCTTATGCCAAGTGGAGATATTTTTAGTACATCCTGGGCACCAAATAACTGTTCATATGTTGTGAGTGATGATGAATTCATTCAAACAACAAGTCAAGACCCTGGATATCACTCAACTGCAGTCAGTCATAACAGCTGACGAATACAAAATATAACACACACCTTGTTGGTCTAGCTTCTCCTTTTCTTCAATATGCATATTTAAGAATCTCATTCCATTCCTGGCTGTCAGAGATGGTGACAGTTGTGGGGGTTTTCGAGCTTTATCAAGGGAGATTATTTTTTAACCCAAATTATTTTCCATTGTAAATGTTTAAATCCATATTAAGTCCAGATTAAAGCAGGAAGCAGCTTCAAAGGATACTGACTGGGGGAAAAATAATAATAAATGAAACTGTGAAGGAGGGGACCCATCTCAAGGAATATTTTCAGTTTAGAAAAGAAAGTTGTTTGGATTTAAAAGATAGCTAAAGAAAAATATGTTTCCTAAGGATCGCTGGTCTTTTTTAATAAACACCCAAACTTTGTATACAAACCAAGGCCTGGAGTACTTTTTTCATGATTAGAATTAATAATGCAGATAAACCCTAAATAAATCAGGATTAGTGTTCACCGCATCTTGAGGTTTAGGATGCTATAGGAAAATGAAAAGAGAGGGGGAAAATAAATTGGTTGCATTAAAAAAACAAAACCAAACCAAACCTGCCTGAGCTACTGGGTGCATTGAAGAGGGCTGAGAGAGGGGCACAAGGAAACGCAGAGAAGGGAGAACCAGCTGAGCTGAGTAATCAAAGACCGTCTAATCGCTGCTGTTCTGGAGACGTGTTCGAAGGCTCTTTCCTGACCGCAGGCTGTGCAAAGTCACAAGCAAAAAGCAGTTGCCTCCAAGGGGGAGGGGTGTCTGGGGTTTTTGGATGGTGTTGCTATCGGGCTTTATGAGGAGGACGTCAGCTGGATTGTCAGATTTTAGCATCTCCTCAAGAAGCAGGTTCGGCTTTCTGGTGGTTAGGGAGCATTCGCTCCCCTCCTCCTGCGCCCCACTTACCAAACCATCAAAAAAAAAAAAAAAAAGAACAAATGAAGTCTGGATTCCTACCTGGGAGAACAATCAGCATCCATTTCTCCCAGAGCTCTGAACTTGGGCACAGGAATCATTTTTAGACAAGTCACCGAACCTTGGGATGAATGTTAATGAAACCACTTAGATTCTTTGATAGTTCTGTCTTTTGAGGGGGCGTTACTGAAAATGACCCCCACCCACTGATTCCATACCCTTCTCCTTCCTTTCCCATACGTGAGCCCTCCTTACACGAGTCCTAAAGGCTGCAGGTGTAGAAGACTGAGTCCTTTCCCTCTGGCCATCCTTATCGATTTCATTCCTTGTAAATTACCTCCCAATTTTTAGTAAAGAAAGAAGTATACTTAATACCCAATCACATGATTGCAGAGATTTCAGACCTCGATGTGCAGTTAGAGTTGAAGAGGTTATTGCAAGAGCATGAGACTGCTCCCCACCTTTCTGGGCCAAATTAACTCAGAAATGGTCCAACTTTCTCACTTCCTTCTGGTGCTGCTGGCCGCACTGTGGAAACTTGGATTCGGCATCCACGTGACATGGCTCCCTGCTGTGCCGGCTTTGCTAGCCTCTCTTTGGTAAATGTGCAGACCCCACTTTTGTCCTAATCTTCAAGCAACCAGGCTTGTCTGAGGTTTTTCAGAATTTGGGGAGTTTTAAGAGATCACATCTCCCATCTGTTTCCTGTTCCGTTTTTCAGCACTTCCTCTTCTCTCTCCTGCACCACTGACCAGGCACACACAGCAACTGGACAGTCTCTCCCTGTCTGTGAGATAACAAGAAGAATCTGCACAGATGATTTTCTTCTCCTCCAAGGACTGCCATTCGATCTCCCCCAACACACACTAAAGTGGAAAGAAATGAATGACATGGGGGTTGGTGGCTCCTTTCGAAATCCTGGATGTAATTCTTATGTAATTTCTGGGGCCATTTGTGGTGACTCTGCCGTAGGTTGAGCACAGAAAAAGCAAATACATTTTTTCGGGCCTCTTGATAGTTACCATAGTAATTTGAGATTTTTGGTCAACAGAAATATGTTCTGGGGAAAAGCTGTAGGTCAGATACAAAATGTTCAACCTTCAAAAAACCTTGTAAGGCTAAAGAGAGGTGAAGAATGGGGGATATGTGTAGTGAAGGCCATTAAAGAAAACAAAACTAAAAGGCAAGCTTGTGGAAGTGAAGAAGGATGAATAGAATTCTAGTATAAAGATTTTTTTTTTCCAGGTGGCACATAAAACACTTCCATGTGCTCCAAAGCCAAAACAGCACACTCTTAAGGGGAAGTAATCCATGGGGTTCTAGGTTTTAATGGTCAGTACAAAAAAATGTTATTCTTACATGAAAATGGGAGCATCTCCTAAACACAAAAACTCTGGTTTCCAAAGAGGAAGCTGAGTGGAAACAAAGTTCCCACCCCAATGTCTAGATCTTCCATGTAAGCAGAACTGCCGGTGGTGACCAGATGCAGCCCATTTCAAATGGATGCTAGTGATATAATAACATACACACATATTTCAGATACATGTCATTACACCATCATACAGCATATATACACATATACACGTGTGTGTGCATGCTAAGTCACTCCAGTCATGTCCGACTCTTTGTGACCCTATGGACTGTAGCCCACCAGTCTCCTCTGTCCATGGGATTCTCCAGGCAAGAATACTGGAGTGGGTTTGCCCCGCCCTCCTCCAGGGGAGCTTCCTGACCCAGGGATCAAATCCATGTCTCCGGTGTTTCCTGCAATGGCAGGCGGGTTCTTTACTACTGAGCCACCTGGGAAGCCCCCCACACATGTTCAAACATTTTTTGTTAATTTTCTTTACCGGTAATGCAAAAGTTAGGTTCATTTTAAGAACGACTTGATAGGTAGGTCCTCTTGAGAAACCTGTATGCAGGTTAGGAAGCAACAGTTAGAACTGGACATGGAACAACAGACTGGTTCCAGATAGGAAAAGGAGTATGTCAAGGCTGTATATTGTCACCCTGCTTATTTAACTTATATACAGAGTACATCATGAGAAACACTGGGCTGAAAGACACACAAGCTGGAATCAAGATTGCAGGGAGAAATATCAATAACCTCAGATTTGCAGATGAAACCACCCTTATGGCAGGAAGTGAAGAAGAACTAAAGAGCCTCTTGATGAAAGTGAAAAAGGAAACTGAAAAAGTTCGCTTAAAGCTCAAAATTCAGAAAACTAAGATCGTGGCATCCAGTCCCGTCACTTCATGTCAAACAGATAACAGTGGCTGACTTTATTTTTCTGGGCTCCAAAATCACTGCAGATGGTGATTGCAGCCATGAAATTAAAAGACGCTTACTCCTTGGAAGGAAAGTTATGACCAACCTAGATAGCATATTCAAAAGCAGAGACACTACTTTGCCAACAAAGGTCCATCTAGTCAAGGCTATGATTTTTCCAGTGGTCATGTATAGATGTGAGAGTTGGACTATAAAGAAAGCTGAGCGCCGAAGAATTGATGCTTTTGAACTGTGGTGTTGGAGAAGACTCTTGAGAGTGCTTTGGACTGCAAGGAGATCCAACCAGTCCATCCTAAAGGAGATCAGTCCTGGGTGTTCATTGGAAGGACTGATGCTGAAGCTGAAACTCCAATACTTTGGCCACCTGATGCGAAGAGCTGACTCATTGGAAAAGACCCTGATGCTGGGAAAGATTGAGGGCAGGAGAAGAAGGGGATGACAGAGGATGAGATAGTTGAATGGCATCACCGATTCGATGGACATGGGTTTGGGTGGACTCTGGGAGTTGGTGATGGACAAGGAGACCTGGTGTGCTGCGGTTCATGGGGTCGCAGGGTTGGACATGACTGAGAGACTGAGCTGAACGGAACTGAACTGATAGGTAGGTGAGTAGGTCCCATTTAAAGTAGTGATTTGGCTGCACCAGTTTACATTGCATGAATTGGTATAGTCACCATTGAGAATAGTATAGGAATGCCTTAAAAAAACTAAAAATCAAGTTACTATAGGATCCAGCAATCTCACTCCTGAGCATATATCCAGAATAGACAAAAATTTGAATTCAAAAAGATACATGCACCCCAGTGTTCATAGCAGCACTATTTACAATAGCCAAGACAGAAACATTCTAAACGTCTCCCAATAAACGAATGGATAAAGAAAATGTGGAACATATATACAAGAGACTATTAGCCGTAAAAAGGAATGATACAATGCCATTTGCAGCAATATGGATGGGCCCAGAGATTATCACACTAGGTCAAACAGCGAAAGATAAATATCATGATATCACTTACATGTGGAATCTAAAAAAAAAATGATACAAATGAACTTATTTATAAAACATAAACAGACTCACAGACATGGAACACAAACATGGTTATCCGATGGGAAAGAATTGGGAGAGGTAAACTAGGAGTTGGGATTGTCACATGCAGACCACTGTATATAAAATAGATAAACAGCAAGGACCTGCTGAGAACACAGGGAACTGTATTCAATGTCTTGTAATAACCTATAATGGGAAGGAATATGTATATATATATATATGGATATCTAAATCACTTTTCTGTACACCTGAAACTAACGCAGTGTTGTAAATCAACTATACTTCAGTAAAAATAATACGAAAAAAAGAAGTGATCTGGGGTACTAAAAGAAGACTGTTTTTTCTTTTTCAAAGATGATCATTAGAGACAATGGACTATATTGCAAAGCATACTGAAACAGATTTTCAGAGAACTGCTACCACTCAATAATGAATCCATCATTATTTCAAGCCAATATCTCCCCAGTAGGTAGGACTCTCTTGAAGGAAGCCTTTGCTGGTGGCTCTGCGTTCCCAGCAGCCCTGTTCTAAAGCATAGCTAGATGTACCTGATTCTGAAGCCTAACTTTTCACAGGAAGGAGAGCAAGTTATGAAAGATACCCTTTAGAAGCCCCTTAAGGTGCTGCAACCCTGTTCTCTTTCCTTGTCCAACAGATGGTGCAGAAGTTTGGCTTAATGGCAGCAGTTAAGTCCCGGATTTCCCATGCCGATCCTTATTTAAAATGTCCTCTGCCATCAAAGCTTGCATCACTTGAGCTCTCAGATTCAGATTTTTGTTCTGTGAAAGATGGGCTCTATGGCCAAATTAGATATCAGGGCTCATCACAGGTTAACTTCATTCTTGCTTGATGATAAATATGGAGAAATTGATTTATGTGATTTAGGGAAGTTTAGTAAAGAAATGGCCAGTTGACAATAGAAATTGTATCAGGAAGAGATAACAATTATACCACTTTCCTGCTCTCCGTTAAAAAAGGAGTCAATTTACCATTTTTTTCAGCAGTAGTAGTTCATTATTTCCAATTTTACATAATTGAAAAGGAGAAAGTTCTTAAAGTTTGAGCAGTGGTAATTAAATTTGAATTGGATGGGATATTTATAATTTTAAATGCTTGAATTCTGAGAGGAAAAAACTGTGTAATGTTGTTGGCCAAATGACCCTGGTCATTAAGATTCCTACGGCATTATTTAGTGAGTTGGCTTTTCATAACGCCCTGAGGTTTGTTGTCGGATAAAGAAGAAGCCACCGGCCTCACAAGGAGGAGAAGTGTTTTAGAAAAGAGAGAAGCAGCCCCTAAATCTCTGCTGATTCTTTTCTTCAGCATTTCTGAACTCCTTGAGATCAAGGGACTAAGAGATCAGTTGAGGAAAATGAACAGAAATAACTGTTTTTGTGAGGCCAATGGAAACCACGTTCAGATCCAGGAAAAGAAAAATGAGACAGGAAAGGGAGGGCCACATTTTTTGAAGGAAATCATGCAGTATTTTAGTAATCTTTGTTGATGAAAAAAAATAGCACATTAATTATGTCCTGAGAATGGGGTGTGTCTGGTCAGCATTTTCGGCCTTTCCAAAGCTGGGCCTGCAGTCCAAGCACTTACCACTGAGATGGGAACTCAGGCGTCTGCTCTCTGGCAGTATCCTGGACATACAGTGCTGAGCACCTCCGCAGAAGCAGAAATCTGACCCACGCAGAAGTTCAGCAGAGAGGAGGCTAGTTTACAAGACAAGTGATGACAACCAAATAGTTTAGGGTCTTTATATGACTGGTGGTGTTCTGCCAAAGCACAGCAGTGAAATGGGATCTGCCAACAAAGGTAGCTTTCTCTTTCCTTTCTCCTTTCTTATCTCCTCCCTTCTTCCCTTCCTTTTTTCTTCCTTTTCTTCCTTCTTTTCTTCTCTCTCTCTCCTTAAGACTTTTTCATCAGTAATTTCTATTTATGAATTTCTTTCACAGTGCTTCAAACATTCACTTTCAGACAAGTAGAGGATAAGCCCAGCATTGACCTTTATCCTTCCGATCCTTTCAGCAGAATTAAATAGAAAATTATACCAAGCGGGGGCATCTTTTTGTTCCACATGAAAACACACTACAGCCATCTGCTCTGAGATAAATCTCCCTCACTATCTGTTCCATATCCTTAACATTTTCTTCTTTATAGTCACTGTTACCTTTTAAGGTTAGGCTGAGGGATCTGTCTCCTTCTTGGAGTTCTTTACCACCTGGGCTCACAGAGTGGTTCGGCTCTTGTGAGTCCTTCCTGCCCTTTGGGTCTCAGTCACTCATTGGTTATTGATGATCCAGGGTACACAGGGAGTTATCATGCTGTGTCTTCCAAGTTTTCCAGACTTGATTATGAGCTCCTTGCGGGAGATACTGCATGTCTACATGTCTCTGAAGTGCCTAGACAGTGCCACTTTGAAAGCTGGAGCTCAGTATACAGCCAGCAATGCACTGGTTTCTCATCTTTGAGAGCAGTATTTCTCCAAGTGTGGCTCCTGTATTCTCGCACCGAGTGACTTTGGGTGCCTGTTAAACACTCTGTCTCCTGGGCTCCTTCTCAGACCTACTGGATTTGCCTCTTTGGACTGAGGCCCAGGAATCTGCATGGTTAACAAGCCTCTCCAGGGGATTTTATGTTTATAAAAATTTGAGACTCCTTTTACTGCAAATTCTCCAGGGAGAAAATGCAATCTATATGTATATACATCGCCTGGTGGCTGTATATATGTGCATATTTTCTTTATGTAAAACTTAGGGATCCTGAACTTATGGAAATTTCTGGAATCCAGAACCGATATTTTCAGCTGGGGATGGGGGAGGTGTGCCTGGAGAGAAGAGTTTGAAAAGGCATGATGATAAGATGATAATATGATTTACACTGGGGAAAAATCCCATTGTTCTTATGACATAAACTACAGAAAACGAGCATGACCGAATCATCATGGTTGGTGTTCTGTGCAAAAAAACTGCATATATATGAACTCTGAGCTTCATGACTCTAGGACTTTACTTCTCCTATGTCCTTATGTCCTAGGTAATGTGCCAGCATACAGCACACCCTTAACACACAGCTCTTGACTGTGAGTAATTCTTATAACTAACTAGAGTTTATAAATGAAGGTTATGTATGTATGTCCTTGGTAAGTTTACTTAAACACTATGGATATATGAACTTTGATAACTAATCTTCTATTAAAATATATGTGTCCATAACACATTTTTTTTTAAATGGCATGCTTAAACTATAAACTTCTAGCTCATATCAAGGGCAAAGAAGGTATATACTACAGATTATTTTTTAATTAGAGCAGATAAGTTAATTCACTTTTTTAAAGGAAATGCCTTTTAAAAATATACAGTTTTATTGAGATATAATTTTTACCATAAAATTGACTCTTTTAAAGTGGTCTTAGTATTTCACAGAGTTGTATAATGACAACAATTGTCTATGCACCCCACTCCAGTACTGTTGCCTGGAAAATCCCATGGATGGAGGAGCCTGGTGGGCTGCAGTCCATGGAGTCGCTAAGAGTCGGACACGACTGAGTGACTTCACTTTCACTTTTCACCTTCATGTATTGGAGAAGGAAATGGCAACCCACTCCAGTGTTCTTGCCTGGAGAATCCCGGGGACGGGGGAGCCTGGTGGGCTGCCATCTATGGGGTCACACAGAGTCGGACACGACTGAAGTGACTTAGCAGCAGCAGCAGCAGGACATTTTCATCATCCCCCCAAAAGTTTCATTGCCACTAGCAGTCACCCCTCATCCTCCCCTACCCTGTGCATGGCCCCTCCATCCCCGCCCCAGGTCCTGGCAACCACTGATCTACTCTCTGTCTCTACGTGTTTGATGGTTCTAGACACTTTGTCCCATACAATACGTGGCCTTTGTGACCACTTCTTTCATTTAGCATAATGTTCTCAAGGTTCATCCATGTTGGAACATGTTTCAGTATTTTTTGCTTTTTTTGGCTGAATAATATTCCATTGAGTGGATAGACCAACTCCATTCAACAGTGGATTGGTAGTGGGGTTGTTTCAACTCTTTGGCTACTGTCAACAATGCTTCTATGAACATTTGTGTGCAAGCTTCTATGTGGACATAAGTTTCCATTTCTCTTGGGTATATGCTTTGGAGTGGAATTCCTGGGTCATGTGTTTAAAGAACTACCTTTTACTCTGTGACTTTGCTGCTACTGCTGCTATCATAGATGCTAATAATTACTGGACATTTACTCTGTCCTGAGCCTTATACTAAGTTCTTCATATACCTGGACTCATTTAATCCTCACAAAATTCCCATTTCATAGACGGAAACATTGAAGCTTAAAGAGGTTAAGTGACATACTCAAAGGCTCCTAGATTTGAATTAGGTATCACTCCAAGCCCTGATGCTCTAAGCTACTACTGTACTAGCTCCTGGAGTGTCATATTTCTACAAATAAAAATATTTATTTTCAGATGAATCTAAATGGGAAATGATAGTGAAGTTATTCTAAATTCAAGAAGAAGAAGAATTGCTTCTAAAGAATGTCTGTGAGTTCAGTTATAATTGTGTCCTTAGCAAAGACTCAGACTCCCCATGTTCCTGGCCTTCTATGGCATTACTCATGCACAGAACTCAGATTTCAGGCACATGTGGTCTTCAGGTGTTTTCCATAGGTTTTCCCTCAGGACTTGACAGTGATCAGTGGGCAACGTTCTTCTACATTTGCCCGTTTGACGTGCAGATGGCCATCTCTCATTCTGTTAGGACTACACATCTTTTTTTCCTGACTTAACTCTTCAGGGCATTTGGCCTGGCTTGGTTTCCTAAATTCATCTGTTCATAAAAGTATCCCACGTGCCAGTCTAATCTAACATATATGTACTGAACCAGGTGCTAGGCTCAGAGAAGTGGGGAATAGGGCATTAGGAACATCTAACAAAGATTCTTGTCTTTGAGGTCCTGACAATCTAATTGAGTAACAGCTAAAAAGAGCACAAATAAAGACTTTTGACAATAAAGCCAAGCTATTGATTAGAAATATCAAATTACAGTCTCTGGGCCTTACCTGTTCTATAAATAAAGTTTTATCAGTACACCACACTATTCCCATTCATTTACAAATTGTCTCAGGTGCTGCTGGGCTACAATAGCAGACAGTATGTCCCACAAAGCCTAAGATATTCACTATCTGAACCGATACAAAAAAGGTTTGCTAGCTTCTTGAATTGACGATTAAATGCCAAAGCAACAGTAGTTGCTTTGAAAACAACAGTAGTAAGTGAGCTAATACTTCAAAGGGGTGAAAGTTTAATGTTGTGTTTGGGTGTATGTGCAGGGATGGCTTTTCAGAGGAAGTGAGGCTTAATTTGGACATTAAGAAAGGGTAGAATTTGGACAATGAGATGGGAGAGATGGAGTACTCCAAGGGTACTTAGCAATATTCTGTATAAATATGAAGACATAAATTAATCTTAAAAGTATTATTATTGATTTCAAGATAATTTAGCAGCAGCATGTATTTCATAATAACAATGATTATATTTCCATATGTTTATACTCTCTTGCTTGCTTGTAATAGTCTTGTGAGGTAGGCATGGTGGTGAATCATCCCAGTTTGGCAGCGAAGGGTAAGAGGTTGGCTGAAAGTCTTTCTGGGGGTTGCAGACTCTGGTAGCCCACCCTGAGACCCTAGTGAGTTTCTGGCTTTTACAGAGAGTCCACCTAAGAACTCTGCAGTTGCTATCCATGGGCAGCAGAGGAAACAATAAGAATTTTGAAATGAAGTCCTATGATTATTTTCACACCAACTTTTCCATTTTCTTAGTCTCCTTGTCCTTAAATAACACTAGGCTGTGAGAGGTTGAGTCACATGCTGACTATCAGTTTTGATGTAAGGTTGTGCTTGAATGTTGCCAAGTAAAGTACAACAGGGATGTGCTCAACCCTCATCCCTTTAAGAGCTTGAGCATCTTAGATCTTTGAAGGACCGGTTCATCTCAAACCAAAAACAGCTAAGGAGTAGTTGAGATTCCTCAGAAAATCTGGACTATGGCCAACACTTATTGAAGGTTTGCCATGCGCCAAGCACTCTCATTAACTCTTGATGTGTTTAATCCTCACAATGACCCCAAGACGGAGGTACTATTATTCTCTATTATACAGATAAGGCAAGTGAGTCATGAGGGCTAAGTTAACATGCTTGAGGTCAGACAGCTAATAAATGTCAGAGCTGAGATTTGAACCCAAGTGTCAGGCTTCAGAGCTTACATTCTTATTCACTGCACTATTACACGCCCCCATTCACCAATATCCATGTGTGTGCTAAGTCGCTTCAGTCATGTTTGAGTCTTTGAGACCCTATGGACTGTAGCCCACCAGGCTCCTCTGTCCATGAGATACTTCAGGCAAGAATACTGGAGTGGGTTGCCATGCCCTCCTCCAGGAGATCTTTCCAACCCAGGGAGGAAACCCATATCTCTTGAGTCTCCTGCCTTGGGAAATGGGTTCTTTACTACTAGCACCACCTGGGGAGCCCCCCAACAAGACCAGGGGTACGTAATTTTGAATCATAGTCCAGAAGACAAACCAAAACTGCTCTGCACAAACTGCAGGGAAAATGACCATTCGCTTCAATGTGGTCATGGTCAGATTTAGAAATATGTGAGCACAGGCCTCGAAAGTTCCTAACAAATTCTCAGGCCTGCAAGTGTGTCGGAGGTAAGACAAGAAGCGTAGGAGAAATGCATGGACCATGATGGAATGACCTCAGCCTGGAGACAGAATGTGACAGCATCTCAGAGGGAACAAGGGGATAAACTCTTATTCAGGAACCAAGCTGAGAAAAGGCTCAAGTGCAGAAAAGGTTTCAACAGGCCTCCAAGAGGGATTACACAACTATGCTGAAACCACTGCATTCTTAATATACTACACTTAGCCCCACTGAAATCAGTTACGTGCAACCCAGCCTGGTGCCTAGTCTAAAATCACTGGCTTTTGTTTCTTTCTGGAGCTGTTATTGAGGACTTGGACACCGACAGGGTAAAATGACAGATGTGGGTCCATGACAAAAGCAACGAGACATGGTTAGAAAGCTCAAAGCACCCAACCCTCTGAGTGACCTGGATCAGTTCTGTTAATTTCAAGTCACTGGACTGGACTCAATGAGTGGCCAACCATGAGAGTTTTTTTCTCCCTGCTCCTCATGATCAAAGTAAGAGCCCACCTCTGGGGTGGGGCTTTGCCTTTCATTACCTCTCTTGGGAAAATCTTATGAACCAAATCCTCTAGAGAGTAAGGTTTGGGAATGGAAAGGACTACATAAGACAGCAAAGAAAAAGTGAAAGCCATTTAAGAGAACAAGACAATTCCCAACAACAACACGGATAGTAGAGTCGAAGGTAATTATATTTTGTACCAGATTAGGGATAATAAAGTAGAGTACGATGCAGAAGGCCTGGAAGACATTAAGGCTGTGGGCCTACTAACAGGCTTATGTAATTTAATGAGCAGAAATAAAAGTTATAAAACAAGAAAGATAAACTAAGAAACAGGAGTATTCCTGAAGGGCTTGGGATGGGCTTTTGAATGATGAGGTAGATATTGCCCCAAATTATGGGGAATACAGAGGGCTGTATTGAGTCTAAGTAAATTATTCTCACTCTTGTGCAGCAAATATCAAGGCTTTATCTCAACACTGCACTCAGTGTGAGCTACTTATTATAAAATAAAAATGGACATGCTAAAATGGTCAGAAACCCACTCCAGAAGTCAGCGCAACATGGAGATTTACAGGGTTTCCAATGTTATGAAAAGCCTTGACTGTAGGCCTCCAAAAGGAAGATTCTGAGCTGAGCTCAGAGAAATGGAGACAACTCAGAAGGCAACTGGGATGGCTGCAGTGACATTTTTCAGAGCAATAGGATAAAGAACTTGAGACAGGCGATGATTTGAAAGAACATTTCTTGATATTTTAAAGAAGTTTATAGCAGATGAAGCCACCAAGAAAGCAACCAACTCAGTTAAACCAAGGAAGAGAAAGATCTGGAACTGGGCAAGAGCTCTGGAGCAGATTCACCAGGAGGGAAGCTGGCAGGTGGCCTGATGCCCAACCTCCCTTTTAGGGTTAATCTCCTGCGTGCTCCCTCCGATTTGGGGGAAACGCAAGGAGGATGTTTTCTCTCTCAAACATTTGAAAAAGCTATTTTCAGCTGTTTTTAGGAAGGGAGGAACAAGAGCATTCCTCTCTGAAACCACAAGAAACCTTCATGTATGTGGCCAGAAGTTGAAAGTAAATTTGTTATTATGCTGCTTACGTGATTCAGGCCTTTTCAGAGTCACCTGAGGACCCTTCAGACAGGGAAAAGCTGGACACGATCAAAGTCCCTTTCGAACAAAGTACCTCCAATGTCGCCTGCCTTGATGTAACTGATGCACGGCGTCACTGTGCAGTGTGACTGCAGCGCACAGCACTCTCATCATGGTTTTAGCATTTAAAATATAACCCTGAATTAGATCAGTTTGATAAATTAGCTCCAAACTATAGCCAAAGTCGCCTGCCCATTGGAAGAATTTCTAGTAGAGCTTCTGTTCTTTGCCTTATAAAGACTCTACTATGAGGGTCCACGGCTGCTGTGAGGGGAGTGTTTTGTTGTTGTTCTTATTGCTAAATGGGGGGAAAGAAAAACTGGTTTTGTAACTGTACTGGCCTTATGAATTACCTGATAAACAACTCTGAGTAATAAGATTGGAAATTCTCTTAAAAATTTTTGCACATTATTTGGTTACAGTCTCCATATGGTAGAAAGGCGAGGACAGAAACCCTTCCATTCCGCGTCTCCACCCGCACCGCCCCCCCAACCACATATTTAATCCATGCGCTTATGTCAAACTTAATTACAGGACTTTTGGCATAAAATAACAGTCCACATCCTCAGAGAGAAGAACTTAAGCAGTTAATATGTGCGATTGAGTGAAATTGCTTTGCTGAATGTTTATGAGTAACCCAAGACCAGTGAAATGTGCTGATATTTTAACCATTTCAATGCTGAACTTGTGCCAAGAGGCTGTGGAATAGGGGGAGAAAAGGAATAATTTCTCCTGATCTGCTGTGTATTATATTTCCTGAAACTGAGAGCGTTGGGTAAGACAATTTTATGGCACTTTCACAAATAGGTTTGTAGAAGAAAAACAATAAAGCTACAACAATTATGGAACTTGACCTCATCTCAGGGAACTGCAGGAATTCAACAGAAGAGCAGCAGGTTTAAACCCATGCCCGTTTCTGCAGAAAATCCTCTGGAACATCACAGCTCCCTACAAGGGGCAATTATTTTTGCCTTCGGGTTTTTTCTGACCCCCTTGAACCTTTTCAGACATTTCTCTTTCACATTCATTCCCAGTTTAACGTGAGTGGTTTTAAAACGTAGAGATTTCCGACCCTAAAATGACTGTTTCCCACTGTCGTCATTGATGAAATAAACTACCTCTGTTGAAACTTTCTTTTGTCTAAATCATTCACAGTGAGACTTGGTCTTTCAGACTAGAGGAGCCGCCTAAAATATAAAATCATCTGCTTGGTTTCCTTCTTTATCCAATGTTCTTTCTTAAGCCAGTGAGATTTGGAGCCACTTGTGACTTCATACTTCCTCTCATTACCTTTGTTTAAGAACATGGCCATATCACCTCCCACCTGCCCCATAAATGCCAGTCTTTTAACATGATAGTTTCTGAAGCTCCTCTGCACTTAAATGGTCCACCGAGCCCAAATTCTATCTCCATTCTCTCCAAACCCAACTCTCCCACCTCTAGACTTTTAGGGGTGTATTCCTCACACGTCCCAGGGACAACAGAATCCAGTTACATCATGCTCATCTACAAAATGTTCAGGAGCTTCAGGTTTTAGCAATGCTGCCCATCCATCTTGCCTCACACTTCTTCTCCCTCTAAAGGCTTTCTCATCCCACTTCTGTGACTCTTTGTACCTTTTCAGTTCATTGGCTTGCACCTTCGATTGCTATTTCAAAATACTCTTGGAAGTGCATTTTCTCTTCTCTCTGCTTCTCCAGATATCCTTAGGGTTATATTTTATACTTATTTTTAGAACTCTAGTTTAGTCTAAGCACATAAGCATCCCAGCCTTGAGATGGGTACAATAATGTTATGGTGTTGAAATTTGAGGGTATTAGTGAAATTACCTGTCACAGGGCCTGATCCATAGAAGACTTTCTATAAAAGTCACTGGTTCACTGATTCCTTTATTCATTCAATGTATATTGAGCACTTAATGCACAAAACTACTATCTGGTGATAATACTTTGAATCATGCTAGTTGCTGGGGATTCAGATATGAGAGACCCTATACTTGCTAAAATAGTTCTAGACATGTGAATGCCATGCTCTGAGTACTTTATACATTTCTGGATACAGTTCTGCACCAGGATCATCACACACAGCTAACGACCCAGCAGTGAGGGATTTTTACCCCTTGCATTATTTTTGCTGCAGGTTATCAACATGTAGGTTTGAAGATTATAACTCCAAAACTCTTCTAGTCTCAAAGCGAAATATTTTAGTAAAGCATTAAGGTGATGTCCAGCATGGTAGAGACTCATGGATTGTACAGAAATGGACTTCTTTGTTTACTTCTTATTCATATTTTGGGTCTTAGATTAAAGTTGCTTTATTAGAGGGACTTTCCCTGGCTCATGCAAATACAAATTAGTTCTCTTATACTTTCTCTCACACTCTGCACTTTCCCTTTGTGGTACTCACCACAATCTGCAGGTGTGGATTTATTGTGGGATTATACCTTTGGTGTCCATCTCCCTTGGAACACTGTAAGTAAGCTCCGAGAAAGTAGAGACCTTATCCATTCCGTTCAATACTCTACACCCAAGCTCTAGCACAGTGTTTGGCCCACAGTAAGTGTTCAATAACATTTGCTGAATTATTATTGTCATAATTTATAACATTGATTACAAAAGTGCAAGCAGTCGATTCAGTGTTGTTGTTTTTTTTCTCCCCCACTTTGGAATCAGCCACCTAATTTTTGAAGCATCTTTCCCTCCCTCGTGACTTCCATGTGGCATATTACTGAACTATTCGGGGGTTTCACTGGCTGGCTGTGAAGAAGGGAACAGAAGCAATTGGTTGCTTTTACCCCCATGACAAAAGCTGATGGCAATTGGAGAAGAAAGGGTGAGCTAGAAAAGGTCAACTATCAGACAAGTCCGGGAGGTGGGGAAAGCTGGACATGGGAAGAGAGTGACCTTGGTATCTTCCTGTCCTTACTTCCTGTCTCCCCAGGAAGTGTCACTCAGAGGTTTTCAGGAAAGGGTGTTGTCATGGCAACTGAATTGGCTCTTCCCCTCCTGGCTGTATGGGGACAAGTGCCCTCATGTACTCGGGCTGTCCCTGTGCTGCAGGGGGGAAGAGGGCAGTCACTTTGAGGCTTCAGAAGCATCATGGAAAATGCAGAGCAGACAAGGTCTGCCACGAAAGAACCGACTACAGCATGTGGCAAGGACTCAAGCCCAGGATGCCGCAGAGCCTGTTCTTGAACTAATTAAAATTTAATCGGCTAAAGCCATTTTCTTGATAATTTGGAAACCCTCTCTTAACTTTTGCAAGTTCCAAAGAGCCTTTAAAATAGAGGACGCTATATTTTTGCACGTTTCTCTCTGTGGATTGGGTTTCAGACCCCAAAAGGCACTTCAGAGAGAGGAACTCTAGACGGAGTAACTGTGGAATTCATCATCCAAACCGGGACACTTCGGAGCACTACAAGAAGTGCTATTAATATCTACACCAGGACAACAGCTATCAACTGGGCTGTCCTGGGCAAAATGGGATTGTGCTCCAGAAAACTCTAGGGTCAAAAGCAGATTAAATGCGCCCCTGGAATCGAGAATCCAGGCAGGCAGGTCTGTGTCTGTGTGACTCCAGGCCATGGCAGGTGCTAGGTATACAGTAGGTGCTCAAACTTATTAACTGAATGGGTAAATCCAAAGAGGTCCCAGGCATGCCTTCTGAAGAGGACTTGATATGGGGCCCACGAACCTAGGTCAAACAGACCCAGCAGTGACACTGCGAGGGGTGGTCTGTGTTCTTCCGGAAGTCAAGTCTGCAGGAACACGATACAGAAGGAGATGTGTGTCCCAGGAGATGTGTGTCCCGCGTTAGCTCATCCCTAACTGTTAGCAGTTAATTGCCTTCTGTTGACACAACCCGAGGGGAAATGTGAAGCAGTTCTTGACATTTGCATATACATTGTCTGTCTACTTATTTCGCTGGGTCCTCATCTCCTAAAATTCACATGACTGTGCCCTGATTTTAAAATATGCACATAACAGGCATCATACTTTGGGGTCTATTTGGCAAAAAGTGGGCTTCTCGGGATTTCCTTCTGGGTTAGCCAGAGGAACCCTTCTGGTTGCAGCCTGGGGCCTGCCCAGACTCGCTGGGTCACTCTTGTTCCCACCCCTCCTCCACCAGCCTGCCCAGTCCTTCAGGAAGAGTGCAATGGTCCATTGACCTCCAGGGAGCAAAAGGGCACGTTCAGCCTTTTTAAAGGTTATGGACACTCTGAGTGACACCAGAGCCCACGCCTCCAACAGCAAGGCCAGTGGCCCTGGAGAAGAGGGGCGAGGCCTGGGTGTGCCTCCTCGTCCACTTTTAGCCTTGCCCTGGAACTGACCAGAATCGATGCCCCTCTTCCTCAGGGCCGGCTGAGCGCTCCGTCCTCTTCCCATGTCTCAGGAGAGACCCGTCTCCTCTGACAAACTCAAGATTCCAGGCCGAACTTTCCCATGCCATCGTCCCTCAAAATAGCCGGAGCTGAGCTGTATTTATAGCCGTGTGAGACTCTAATGGGCCAATTTGTTTGAATTTCCACTGCTTTTGTGTTGAGCATAGCCCTCACCCGTGGACGTTCTCTTTAGGCCTTTATTGATGGGGTGTGTTAGGGTAGAGGGGGCCATGTTCAAGATGGTAGCTGTATAGAGTGCGGGGGCTGTTTTGCATATTTACTGTTCTTTCAAGCCGGTTTTTTGAGAGAGAGAAAGAGACAGAGAAAGAGGTTTCTGTAAGTAGCCCGGACAATGAGAACAAGCCCGGCTGTATGCCAAGCACGGGATCCCGGCCAAAACACATATCATTAGCTTGGACCAGCTATAAGCAAGGAAATGAGAAACATATGTTGGAGAGCAAGGTTAGGAGTGAGAGGCTATGGGTCAGTGACAGTCACCCTAAAACTTTTCCCTTGTTCTTCAGCTGTGGCCTGGCGGTGTCAAATGTCATTTCGACTGCCTTGATTTCTCATGGTGGGGCTGCCTGTGTTTTGTTTTGTTGTTGTTTTTTTTTTTTTCTTCCTCCCCCTGTCGTTTCCTGATGGGAGTTTTTTTGGGGAGGGGAAGAGGGAGCCGGCGGGGAAGGGCTGGTGTGATAGTTTTTCTCAGTTCTGGGAAAATCACAACCTTGTTTCCCGTGATGCTCTCGGAAATTCCTCACTTTCTCTGAAATTACAGTGTCTGTCCGTTTGGGATTTGGACTTGGTTCGTGAAGGGAAGAAAGAGGGGAAGGCTTTGAAAGCATTTCTTGCTGTTTCTTTCTTAAATATAATTAGACGCGCCTCATTACCTCACACTGAAGGACTTTTGTACTTTTTCCGAGCTGTGTTTGCTGCGATCTCTGATGGGCTGCGGCCTGTCGTAGCCACTTGGCATTTTATCATATTAGCAGTTATTTTTTCCCTGACACGTCTGTCCTGTCCTCTGGCTCTCTGCGAGGTATCTGGACTTGATTCGCTGGTCTCAAGGCCACGCCCGGGGAGTCTGTTGGGGCCCAATGCCGGGTGACGGGCCTGTCCTCCTTCAGCCCTTCCCGACTTCCCTTGCCTCCTCCACATTCGTTTTCCTTAAAGTTTTCCCCGGACAGTTTGCTAACAAGGCTGTGCTCTCTTCCATCCCAGGGTCAAGACCCTGTTCTCTATAAAACCCAGATGAAGAACTGTATCGCAGGAAACTCAGAGGCAGTCCCTGGAGAACCAACTGTGGCTACTGTTCTGAAGGCCAGGATGGTTCCAGATGGCTGCCCGGGAAGCTCACTGGGCTCTGAGGCCCGGTGTTGGCTACAGGCACAAGGCAGCCAGGGGCACACCCAGCCCATCCTGCTGAGGGGCTGTCATGCCAAAGGGTTTGTGGGGCTGTGCAAGCCTGGATGGCAGCAAGCTGGGGGTAAAGGCCCTCCCATAAATTCTCCTGGCCAGCCTTTCTAACACTTGGGGAATGGTGTTGGGGTGGAAACCATTTCAAATAATTAAAACATTTGGTCCCTGTTTATCCTTTGCTTCCTTCTTCAGGCCATGTTCTGAAAATAAACTTTGCTCTGAGTTTCCGGGCTCCTAAAATTCCCGAGTGTGTGAGTGTCCTGAAGGCCTCGGGCAGGGTTAATGATTGGCTGGAGGTTAGCCGGACCTGTTTCCCCAGGTGAGCTGTCTTCACAATTCAGTCTTCACTCCCCCTCCCCCCTTTTTCTGGGTAGCTATCTCTCTCCCCTGCATGGAGACAAGCCTTATTGTTGACTGTTGCTCCGTGCTTAGTGGATCAGGAAGGGTGCGTGCCGGAGTGTGTGTGTATGTGTGTGTCCATTTGACAAAAAAAAAAAAAGAGAGGAACTAGGGCAGCCAAACCACAACATGCAGGCAATGGATATTTTAAGTCTTAGATTGACGGTGAGGTAGGATCCTGGTTAGGTTCCTGAACGTCTTCCAGTTTCCAAGCGTCTGTTTCTCACCCCTCTCTCCCTTCCCTCGCTGTCATGGTGGAGGGCAGCTGGTATGAGGTTTGAGTCCATGTGTTTTCTTTCTGTGTCCTTACTGTTGGGCTGCCTCTCAAATCTCAACACAGCCAAAACTTGCCTCAAATCACCACTTCCTGCCATCCCCTCTACCACCTTCCTGCGCAACCACATCTATGCTCGCCTAGAATCCAGAAGCCTTCCAAATGGCCCCTCCACTTCCTCTTTCACCCTGTTTTGGTCTATTCACCAATGAGCAGCCAGAGGTAGCATCAGAAAACCCAAATCAGATTCTGTTTTCCTGCTACAACCCTTCTGGGCCCTGCCTACTTCTCCAGCTTGATACTGAGCCATCTTTCTCTGGTCCTTCATGTTCCAGACACACTAGCCCCATTGTTGTTAGGAATAACAACAATGCCTACTCAATGGCTTGGGAGGAGTAAATGCTTTTTAAACACATAAAGCACCTAAGCCAGGGTCTGACCATGATTGGGGCTCAATGAATGGAAGTACCATTCCATTTAATTCTTTGAATTTGCCAAGGGCTTCCCTGCTTCAAGGCCTTCACAGACATCTGCCATTCATCTTTTTCTCTTTGTCAGGTAGGTTCTTTCTTAGCTTTCAAGTTTGAGTTTAAACAGTAATTCCTTAGAAATCTTTTCTAACTAGTCTATTGAAATAGGTTCGCATCCTTTTCATTCCCAATCTCAGTATTCTTCCGTAATAGCCTATTTATTTCCCTCATATCACTTTTCCAACTTGTCATCATTTCTTATTTGCTTACCTGTGGGCATGGGTAGTTGTGTATATCCTGATCTAGCACCAGAAGCATTTGGTGAATCAGTATCATATAAAGGAATGATTCGAACTCTGAACCTGTCCTCTTCTAATACGACAGCCACCTTCCAGCCACTGTGTCTCCTGGGCCACACTTTCCTCTCCAGTTCCTACAACTATTTATTTACTCTCTCATCCTTTTACTAGTATTGACCCTGGGCTCTTGGTGATGGAAATTCTCTGAATTTTCCAGGAGCTACCACATCCTCCACCATCACTCCATTCTTTCCTCTTGCTTGTGGGCCAGTTTTTCCAGTGAGAGGCTCACATTTTCATTTATATGTAGATGATAAATAGAATATGCAATGCCCAGAGTGAGTTCAGTGACTCACAACTTCTCACCTGTCTAGTTAGAAGGGTTTGGGGATGAATTAACTCATCATCTACCATTAAGAGATCAATGTCTATGCAATTACTCCATGAACACCCAAGATTAGGTATCTGAGAGCCCTACCTGAAAGCCTGAAGAGATAGGAGGAAACCATAGTCCTCATTTTTTATCCTTCTTCAGTTCAGTTCAGTTCAGTCGCTCAGTCGTGTCTGACTCTTTGCGACCCCATGGACTGCAGCATGCCAGGCTTTCCTGTCCATTGCCAACTCCTGGAGTTTATTCAAACTCATGTCCATCGAGTCAATGATGGCAACCAACCATCTCATCCCCTGTCATTGTCCCCTTCTCCTCCTGCCTTCAATCTTTCCCAGCATCAGGGTCTTTTCCAATGAGTTGGTTCTTTTCATCAGGTGGCCAAAATATTGGAATTTCAGCTTCAGCATCAGTCCTTTGAAGGAATATTCAGGACTGGTTTCCTTTAGGATTGACTGGTTTTATCTCCTTGCAGTCCAAGGGACTCTCAAGAGTCTTCTCCAACACCACAGTTCAAAAGCATCAATTCTTTGGCACTCAGCTTTCTTTACAGTCCAACTCTCACATCCATACAGGACTACTGGAAAAACCATAGCTTTGACTAGATGGACCATTGTTGGTAAAGTAATGTCTCTGCTTTTTAATATGTTGTCTAGGTTGGTCATAACTTTTCTTCCAAGGAGCAAGTGTCTTTTATTTCATGGCTGCAGTCACCATCTGCAGTGATTTGGAGCCCCCCAAAACAAAGTCTCTCACTGTTTCCATTGTTTCCCCATCTATATGCCATGAAGTGATGGGACTGGATGACTGATCTTTCTTACCACTCATCATGATCTATGTTGTATTATGTAGAAATAAAAGCTAAGACATGGTCACCTGACCTGTCCTCATGAATCTCGCTTTCTCTCATAGCCAAGAACACAAAGAAGGAAAATGTCGTCGACTGAATTTTTTTAATTATTTAGTGATTAATAGCCTGTTTTTTTTTTTTTCCTTTTAGCCTCTGTGTACTTTCCTAATTACTTCTCTGAAAATCCTTTTACTTTACCATTCACCAGAATGCTGCCACCTTTGGGAAAGAAGGTGGCAACATGATGGAGTATAAGCTTGATAAAAACTGAGCTTCCAGAAAAGTCTTACTGAAGTGCTGGTTCAGCCCCACCCTGCAATATAATGCACTGTGAAGGCAATGATGTAATCATGAGAAATAGCACAAAGCTTGCATCATAGTGATTCTTCTCATCCAACAGAATAAGCCTAAGGATGACTATCTTCATCATCTCATTCTTGGCCCCACCTGGATTTGCACCACTGGCATGACTAAATCATGGAAACATGTCTATCCACACATTTGAGACAGTCTGTTCCATTAATGTGATCTGAAGGTGAAATCTGTATATCCCCCAGACTAAACTATTTCATGATTTGAGTTATTAAGAAAAGCCCAAATAGTTATTAATTCCCTTAAGAGGGAAAATAAAGGTCTCTCCCATTCATATGCAAAAAAGATTCCACTAGTTTATATATATTTGGATGGGTAGCAGATAAATGATTTTACTGAAATGAAATGTCTTTTCTCTTTATGGCCATGTGATGTGGCATGCAGGATCTTAGTTCCTCAGCCATGGATTGAAACTGTGCCCCCTGCAATGGGAGTGTTGAGTCTTAACCACTGGACCACCAGGGAAGTCCCAAAATGAATTTTCTAGGATTTCATAGTGGGAACTTTGGGAGCGAAAAAAGAATGCTGGTGGTAAAGAGGAAGGAGAGGAAGGAGAAAATGTTTCTTTAATGTGACATATATCATTATAATGGCACCTTAAATTCAGAGGTTACCTCTATTTGAAAGAATTTGAAACATTATGTACACAACGTTGTAAACCTCAAAAATACAAGTATCCTTACTTTAGAGATGGGAAGAATGGATTTACAGATGAGTCTTCCCCCAAATACAGAACTCTGGAGGCATGCCAACATAGCTATATTGCCATTCCAGAGCCTCTGTGTTTCCACAGATCTCAGACTAGACCAAACAATTTTTTTTTTGGTATTAGACTTGAATCAAAGGGGCAGCCAGGTTGTATTTAACTCAACAAATAAAGTAAATGTTGATTGAGTGTCTACTATGTATAAAGAGTATGAAAGGCACAGGCCTTGTTCTCAAGGAACTTGTAACTTAGTGAAGGAGACAGACATGTAAACTAAATTTAATGTAAAGCACTATTGAAGAAAAGCAGTGAGAAAGAAGAACTGACGGCTAGTTGTGGAGGCATCCGAGGGGTGGAGCTGCTCTGGATGGGGGCTGCTTATGACAATCGGAAAGAGAAAGATCCACTGGTAGAATCAGGCTACTTCGCTCCTGGCACCAGGGGACCCTTCTGACTGGTGGAGATTTCCTCTTTGTTCTGAGCTGAACTACAGGTGGGTATCTGCAAAAATCCACCATGTGCTTCTAGCTGTAGCCACCAAAGAAATGTAAATTGCTTTAATCCCTCTCATGTGCACCTGCCTTCACAATTCTAAATCTAGATGACATTTCTCTCCTTTCCCAGTGCCAAGACCACTTTGTTGCTGTTGTTTAGTCACTAAGTCATGTCTGACTCTTTTGCAACCCCATGGACTGTGGCCCACCAGACTCCTCTATCCCAGTCAAGAATACTGGAGTGTGTAGCCATTTCCTTCTCCAGGGGATCTTCCCAACCCAGGGATCGAACCTGGCATCTCCTGCACTAGCGGGTGGATTCTTTACCGCCAAGCCACCAGAGAAACCCAAGACTTCTTTGCCTTCTCCTGTTTCTGACTAAATATACCAATTTCTTCAACTCATTCCCCTAGGGATGATTCTCAAACCCTTCACTATCTGGACATTCTTCTCTTGACCCATTCTAGTTTATTCATGTCCGTCCTTAAAATCAGCATTCAAAATGGAACACAATACAGGACTTTAGACATGTGTTGACCAGTGGGTCAATTTCTTCCCTTGTAATCCATCCTTGCCTCTGTTTATTCATCCATCCATCCATCTAAATGATACTTAAATAAGCTTCTGTAGTAGTAGGCATGGTTCTAGTTATTAATAGGGGATAAAAAGATGAAAAACTTCAATGAAAGTCAAGTTTAGAGAGATGATGATTGGAGAGAACCATATTTCTACCAACACAACCTAAGATTTTATTAGTCATCTGGCGGCCACCGTTAATGCAGTTAGCATCTACTGAATTTGTCCACCCCTAAACTTCTAACAAACAGCTTCACAAAATGTATGCTTAAACAGATTGTCCTTGTTCAGTGCTCTGTCATTTGATTTTGGAAACCAAAGTTCAGGACTTTCTATTGATTTTGGCCTTTGAAGTTTCAGCCCATCATTTCAGTTCATTGAGATCTTTTGGGCATCTAGACCCTGTCCTCCAATATCAATCTTTTCCTTTTAGTTCTAGTCCACCTGTGGACATGAGTACGATCACCTTAGCCCAGAACCCTGGTGCATATCAAGTCAGCTTTGAACCCTCACCCAGCTCTATGACTAGCAAAGCCTCGTTTCTTTATCTTGGCCAACAAGGAGATCATTTTAGGTCAAATGTGATGCTAAAATCAAGATACAGCGGGCCTAAGGCATATTTTTTAAACCAGTTTACTAGTATAAATACCAAATAAATAAATGCCTGAATACAAAGTAGAACTGAGTTCCAGGCCTTTTCCAACCTGGTGTTTACAGAGGATCAATCCGCTAATGTGGAAATTGGCAGGTCCAGAAGGTTTGGGACGGAGGATCTTCCTGTTCAACTCAGAGATACTAAATCAGCAGCTTAAGTCTCCACACTGTTTCTGGGGCTAGAGAGGATAACAGTGTTCTTTATAAGCATCTTGGATTTCTACTTTAAAAACGAAATCCACTGGGTCCCATCAGTCTGTGGTTTGTCTGCTCTGGTTTTCGCCAACTTGAGATGGAGTTGCATTGTGATTGGTTACAATATTCTGCTCTTTGGAAGGGGGAGCCCACTGACCCCTGACCACAGCCGGTCATACAGAGAGTATCAGAGGCGGACCAATTACCTAAGAGGATGGAGAAAAATCAAACAAGGGCCGGGCACAAGGAGGGGAAAAAACACACAGCAGGCCCAGCTTTAGTTCCACTGCTTGAATTACCACTATGTCAATAGAAGGTGATAAATCAAGGGAGATATTTACTGATTAAAATTACAGACTCCTACGGGAAACTGTATAAACAGATTGAAGAACAAAGCCTTTGGGGACTGAGCCCAGCTGAATCCATCCAGGCTTTGGCCAGTCGTTTCTGTCTCCAGCCAACTCTTGGACCCAGGGGTCATCGAGAGAGCAAGTTTCTCCACAAAATCTGACTTACTATGCACAGATCCAAATATTTGTGGGGAAAATGTAAAGCCACGTTGGGAAGAAATTCAGGACTCAGATCCATTCACCAGGGATCCTCTTATTTCATTTTTTTTTTCTTTTTTTGCTTTTACTCTCCAGTCTGATCTAGACTCACTAAAAGGATCCAGGACACCTGGTCTCTGGGCCCTGCCTGCCAGCAGAGATCCTGAGGCCACAGATGCTGAAGGGAGGACATAGAAGACATGAGTGGGTGTGAAGCCCACTCCTGCAAGGAGGTTGAGAGTTGGTGACTGTTGCCAATAAGTTCCTCTGCCAGCCCATCTTGTCTACCCTTTTGGGCGTGTTCACGTTGGCATTGCCAGGGCAACCCAAGCTCTGCTCTGCCATCCTGGTCTTTCCAGGTGCATCACACGGTCAATGCCATTCTGTTTCTTTATATGATGATCTTCTTTGGGAATGTCAGGAGCAGTTTGTACAAGGAGGGCTTAAAGCGAGGTTGTGGCTTTGTTTTCAGAGCTATACATCTCTTTATATCAGCTTTGTCTGTGTGAATGAGACTGACACTCCAAACCCCTCTGTTCTGATGTGGGCAGCGCAGGTTTCTTCCTGATGGATGGGGAAGCCCGCATGAGGCTGTTGAACATCACACATCACTACCAGCTCCATTATCTACGATGAGTGGGCTGGGGTGAAATTTTGCCCTTCTAACCCAAGTTCCATTCCTTCCCTTTGGTGCCCTTGGCTGTGAATATCCAATCATCGCTCAAAGGGAATTGGGAAAAAATGTCCTGGGAAAAATACGCTCCGATGGTTGGGAGGAAGGAGGCAATCAGCTGTACAAGGTCAATGCGTCACAAAAGTGTGTTGGAGGCATCGTTCCTGTTAGGACTTCTGTGCGTGCTTGGGGGTTTTGTGGGTTTGGTAAGTGTGCCTGGCCAAGGGGACAAATGGAAGCTGAAACCAGCTGATGTTCTACTTATCAGGCTGCCTTGTGGCGTGTCCTGACACAGGGCAGTGGCCACTTGGAGGGACAGGTAACTTCTTCATTCACGGGAAGAATCAGTCCTTCAGCCATGCAGTCTACCTAGTAGGGGCATCTTCTCCCAAATGTCCCTCCAGGGAGAGTGCCTTTTCTAAACGTCAGGAAGGTAGAGAACACACCGGGCAAGGCCCTGGTTCTTCTGGCCTTCTCTTTGGAGCTGGGAGGAAGAGTAAGTAAAGAAGTTCCCAACTAGAACTTTTAGAAGTTCATACTTGGCCTTTCAAAAGGCAGCGGTGGATAATAAAATGGATAACTGCCCTGGCTCGCTCTCCTATTCTTTCGCAACTTGGTTACTGTAACGTGAGGTGAGCCGCCTTGCCTGTGTTCCCCACCACCCCTCCGCCCACCGCAAAGGGATTTGTCAGGCCTTCCCCGTCTGTGTGGACTCTAGTCCTGGGGTGTCACTGCACCCGTCTCTTTCCTTTGGCCTCTGGAGATCGTGGATGTTATAGCTCAGACTGCCACTGTCTTAACTTCTGGAAAACTCTGAGATATCCTTCTGTTTTATTTTTTTTTTTTTAAAAGAAGTTATGTTCATAGCTGCTGCGCTTGACTGCTCTGCCCTTCGGAGCCTTCTCTGAGTGGTTTCCAGCATGTTCGCTTATCTCCGAATGGAAGTACATTTTGGAGATGGGGAGAAATTAATTACGATTTCCTAAGCGGAGGAGGTGAAGTCGGCTGTCGCAAGCCGTGGGGGCGCTCTGATCTCGTTCTTCTGCTCTGCTTGATGAAAAATCTCTCTTTGCCCTGGAATATCATGGCCTGGAGGCCTTTAAATTAAAAACAGTTGTGAAACTGGCAGCAATTTAGAACTTATGCCAGTGCATGAATCCGTAAAGAGCAGGGCCTCAGGGATGCAGGTCATGTGTCTATAAAGAGGCCTGTTTTGTATCCTTGGTTTTCACTAGGGCGAGCCTTTGGCCTGCCGCTTCTTTCTCTCGTAGGGGGAATGCCGGCTCTTTTGGGTGGTTTCCCACCCTCCCTTCTGAATTAACTTCCTGCCTAGTCCCCATGCATGGGGGTGCTGCCAGGGCCTGGTGCTTCTCCGTGTCTCCCAGGCCAGCGATGGAGGCATCCAGTGGCTGGCGCCTCCCAGGAGCACAGGGTGACCAGGAGACAGAGTGACAAGTGCGAGAGAAGACAACACAGCCACAGAGGAGGCCCTCGCTGACAACGCGAACACTAGCTTGCAAAGCCGAAAGCCGTTTCATAGAAGACGTTTTTGTCAATTTCCAGAGAAGGTAGCGGAAATGCCAGACAATAAAATAGTGAGTTGAGGACGGGCCAGTAAAATTCCTCCTTAGTGTTTATAGCCTGCCTGCTTCGAAGCCAGGCAGCGTGATCTCAAACGGCCTTGGTCAGAGGGAGGGTGGTGAGACTGGAGGGTGGTGGACAGTCAAAACCTTAACTCTTTTCCTCACAGAAACCTTCCTACTGACGCTTTCTCTAGCATTTTGGCTACTCCACTGTGGTGGTCCTGCTCAGAGGATCCCAGAACATACTAAGATATCTGGCATCTTTAGTTAAAAAGTCCACCTTTAAGGACAAGGAGGCCCAAGGACCCACTATCAGTTCATCCTATTGGGCAGAAAAAGACTTCACACTTAAGTCTGAAAACATAATTGTTTCCTTAGTCAAATTCAGAGCTGTATTCAACAGGCTATGCTGACAATCACTAATTGGCTGTCTCCTATGAGTGGTAGTAGGGAATAGCTTGCCGAGTTTGGTGGAGCCAGTATGCCTGAGATGTTACAGACAGAGTTAAGGGATTTGCGTCGTCTCTTGCAGACGTTTAAAGCAAAAGGATGCTTGAGCAGTTATGCTTTTGAAGAGCTATCATAGAATGATTTTGAAGATAAAGGTAATAGCTAATATTTCTTGAACACCTACTATGTACCAGAAACTGGGTTATTACATGCATTCTCTTCTTAAATTTCCATACGACGCTATGAAGTAGGCCCCACTCTTACTTTACCACATCCTCACTTTACAGCCAGGCAGCCCAAGGTTCAGGGAGGTTAAGAATCTTGCCTGAGGTCACACAGCTTGCGAGTGGTGGAACAAGGATGAGACCCGAGTCCCAACAACAGCAGAGCCCGCACTCCTAACTAATACAGATCAGGCCTAGTGTGTACATTGTTTGTTTCATCAAGTGTCCAGAAAAATCCATTCTTCATGTAGAAGAAAGGGCGAACCTCTGGATTCGGGATCTTACGACCTGGGTGTCAGGGGTGCCGGATAAAGCCAACAAAAAAACAGAACACTTGGTTAAATTTGAAAAGTAGCTGTAGGGATCTCCCCGGTGGTCCAGAGGCTGAGACTCTGCACTCCCAGTGCAGGGAGCTTGGGTTCGATCCCTGGTCAGGGAACTAGGTTCCACATAGCCCAACTAAGAGTTTTAATGCCTCAACTAAAGATTCTCAGTGCCACAACGAAGACTGAAGATCCCATGTGCTGCAACTAAAACCCGACACAGCCAGACACGTAAGTAAATAAATAAACAACCTAAAAAGTAGCTCTCACAAGCTTTTGTAAGTTACTAAAAATAGCCAAATATAGGACATTTAAGGTGCCCCGCATCAAGAGGCAGGACAAAAATCACTAAATGTCAGACGTGGCCTGCACACAGGGGAGGCTTAGCAGGTCCGCCCGGCGTGCACCTTTCGTCTCTCACGCCACTTCCACGTCATCTTAGGCAAAGCCACCCCCCTTCACCTCATTCTTCTTAGCTGTGTAATGTGGATAATCGTATCTAAGTGAGATGGCATAAAACACCTCGTCGAATGCCAGGCATAGAATAGGTGCTCAGTGAAGCTTTTGTATGTGAACTAGGAAACTGCCTCATTTCCAGGAAAAGTTGTAGATTTTTTTTTTCCTTCATTCAGAAAAACACTTAACTCTTACCGAGTGTTTTATTCATCAAAGACTTGGCCTTTTCTTCATGAAAAGTATATCTTTTAATGGGGGTCACTTCTTGATGTTTCGTGTAGCCTGTATTTAAAAACACCAGCCATTTCCTCTAACAGTAAAGTTGCTACACAAGTGAAAAAAAAAAAAAAGAAAAAGCAACAGAAACAATGCCCATTATATTATCTTCAAGCCTTTATTATGTAGGTATTAAATTTGAACTCGGAGGTCGTCACACTCAGAAAGTGTTTCCATCTGGAGCGTTCCATTCTCTATTCTGTCGGTTCAATTAAGCCTGAGAATTTAAATTATCTCCCTAACTCTAAAAATATGTAGAGATACTTCTGAAAGTAGAAATGATTCCAGGGCTCAGAAGAAGAAATGCCATGGAGTGAATGTGCTCACAGCTCTCAGGCCAGGAGGGCTGACCCTTCCAGATCTTTGAAAGGTTGTGGAAAGACCGTAAAAATCAAATCAAATCAAGTCAAAATAGACAGCCTTTCTCTCAAGAAGAGCATTTGGAAAAGAGGTGGAGGGACGGAAGAGTCGTGTATGAAAAACACAAACGTGCTCAGTGGGAAATGTATTTGTCTAAAAACATTAAATTAAAAACTCCGACAGCATTTCTTCCTTTCTTTCTCTTATTTCCAGTTCATTCTTATCAGAATTCTGTCAGCTCTCAAACTGACATTTTCCTGTTCTGATCTTTTCTCAGATAGTAAAGAGGGATTTTTATTTATTTTTTTATTTTTTTATGGGGCTGATGCAAACAGCAGATCCGTCTACAGAAAAACGTCAAGGACGGTTTGGAGTCCTAAACCCTGACCCTCCTGCCCTCTCCTAACTAGCTATTGACATTGAACTTAAAAAAAAGCGGCAATGGTGAGATGAGATAATGCTTTAAAGTGGAAGAGAACAGAGTTATAGAGAGGAAGGTGAGGGGGTGGGAGGCGGGGGGCTTCACAAACTAATGTGCTGCTGGCCTGTGAGTCAAACTTCAGGCTTTGGAAAGTTTAGTTTTGCTTCAACTATGCAGGAAAGAAAATGGGCTTCCTCATCGAGACCAGGTAAGGGGGACAAGAGTCTCTTTGGAGGGAATTCCTATCCCAGGAAATGGGACGTGGTCTCCTTTTCGAGGTCTTTGGGGTCGACGAATTGTCACTTGCCACTTCTGCACTGGACCTGTGAAAGACTCCCTTCTCCCTTGGCTCGTGTCCTATAACAGAGCTGGACTGCGCAATGCTGGGATTTGGAATTTTTAATGTAAATCTCTAAAGGGACTTTCTCCATTGGTTCAGGATGGAGAACTAGAAAGGACACAGCTTGCATTCGGTTCTGATCCCTTTGTTCTCTGGATTCTATCAGCTTTGGCTTCTGTTTACCCTCATTTAAAGAGTCTTCCACCTGAAATTGTGAATGTGACCTGCTTCCTCTCTAGCTGGGAACAGAGATAAAAAGAGGAATGATTTCTCAGAAAAACCTGGCTATTGTGAGCCATCTGTTCTTATTTTCCTATCTCTAGCTCCTGGATGTTCTAGAATATAGCCCTGGCATCTTGCAAAATGTTCCACCAGTTGGAAATGCAGTTTGGGGACCCCATGACCAACCCAGAATAAAATTTATAAGAGAGAAGACTGGATTTCTGGGGGTGGGGGCTAGGATTTAGTTCATTTCAACATGAGTTCTGGCACACCTAGATTCTCTCTTCTCCCCTTTTGGCAATTTATTTACAGAGAGGCTAATACCTTGATGCTCCTGAAAGGCAGGGTGTTACTCTGCTTACACACAAAGAAGTGAGAAGTTCTCTAAATGTTTGCACTCTCTAGAAGCTGCTGGTGTCTTCTGAGCCAAGCCCTGGGGAATCCAAACCCTCTCTGTGCATGCCAAAGGCCAGCGAGCAGAGTGGAGGATTCTAATCACACGATCATTGTTCCCTGGCGTGGGCCGACACCACTGTCTCTGCCTCCTTTATGTTCATTGCTTGAGACACTTGAAATTAGGCCTGACGTAGTGCTAACAAATGTACTTCGGGGAATGAGGCTGCACTGGGCCCTAGGGAATGATCTAGAAGACTTAATAGGTCTTTTCCATCTTTAATTTCCATGGTTCTAAATATGCTGGCTGCTTATAAAGCAGTAGATTGATTTTCGGGCAGACTGGTTAGTTTTGAGAGCACTTAGTGGAGCGGATTTGGCTTTATGTAGCCATACCCCTTGGCCCTGACTTAAGTGGGGACCTGGTTTCTAAGAGCAGCCTCCATATAGCTCCTTTCGCCTCCCTTTGGCAGAGAGGAAGTGGGCAAGGGGTGGTCCTGGGCTCCCCTCTGAGCTCACTGACCAGCCGCTATGGTCTCCACGCACTGGGGACTAAGCCCTGTCCCTTTGGTTATGTGTAAGCAAATCAGAACACAGTGGTGATGCCAGCTTGGCTCACCAGGGCTCACACCCCTCACAGCCCTCTGAAGTAAGCTCAGTGTTGAGGTTCGATGGTAAGCCTGCCCACGACGAAGTCTTCTTGTCCTCTCCTGAAGATCTGATGACTGCCAGGATTACTCTTTGTCTGAGCTCAAGGGAACAAGACTCACCTTAAAGAATGCACCTTTCAAATAGGGAAGTTGCTAAACTGCTGTGCAGCGGTGTGATTTCATATTATGACGCAGCTGGTGAATTCATTTTGGATGTGGCTGTTTGCGGGGGGTGGGGGTGGGGAGTGAGAGGCTTGCTATTTTTCTTTTGATAATTGTTCCCATTGGTTTACCCCACCCCCATCTTCACCATGATGCAAGGAAGCAATTATAGGCAATAAAACAGACACAGCTAAGTCTGGGGAGCAGGGAGGGCCCTCGGATGCTCCAAATTTTCTTTGAGCTCACACATAGATTGCCTTTTTCTGGACATGAGAATTAGGAACAATCTCAGTTTTTCTATCCATAAGACAGGGATCTTATGATCCTGTGATTGCTTGCATCACAGGAAATGTTATAGGGACTAACTAGCTAACATGTTTACTGTGATCTGGAGATAAATACATATGAGGTCCATAGGATCTCTCATAACGGCTGAAAGTGCTCTTACGAAGGAAACCCAGGCATCTGCTTCCTTTGCGTTTTCCATTTCTGGGTGAAATATACAGCTGGGAAAGCTACTTGTGACTAACGAAATGCTGAGACTAATATCAGGCTTTAAACTATTTTATCTGGAATCAAGGAGCCGGTTTTGATGATTTCAACCCCAAGGTCACTGGCTGAACCAGTATTTCAGGTAGAGAAAGGTGACATGTGGGTGAGAAAGGAGAGGAGGCGTGAGGACCACAGGGCAGAGGAAGGGAACAGAGAAAGAGGCGCCAAGAGGGCTTGCATTATTTTTCCTATGAACTGTCTGAATTTGAAATAATCACGGGTCAGCTTTGGTCATGTAGAAGCATGCCAGCTCCTGGGGTCCTCCCGTTTAGTTTGCCATCCTCTAGAAGGAGGAGGCAGATCCTAGAAAGGGCCTTGTGTCTGCCTTGTGCCAGCCTGGTGGCTCTGCCCTGCCTGGACGTCATAGTCAGAGGCATGGAGGAGGCAAGTATCTCTTCCTCCACCAACCATTTCATCAGGATTCTGTAAGCTTCCTATGTAACCCCTCTTAAAAATCTGAAAATGAAACAAGACATATTTCTGAGGTTGTCAGCAGGTAGATCCACTGGCTTGTGGTAAGTAATCTCTCTGGGAGGAAGTCTTGGCTCTGATGTCTGTGTTGAATGTTCCGAGGCTCCCCCTGGCTGCCCCCAGCGCAGGTCTGTTTGCTGGGCCAGGAGGCGGTGATGATATTGCTTCTAACAACCAGACTGAAGTGTAGCCTCAGGCTGTCTTGCAAAGCCCCCTCCAAACAGCCTCTAATTAATTTTTATCCTGCCATCCCAATGAGTCCCGGGAGTGCAGCAACCCCACAACAAAAAACCCCCATCAAGACACTTGGAGAAAGCTTTGACGTAACACTTGCAGATTTCAGATCTCCAAAAGAGAAACTGTGGCAGGGGGAAAAAAAAAAAACTCTGACCCTCCCCTACATTCTTCCACCCCACTTGTTTCTTCTTTCTCTCTTTCTTTTTCAGTTTCTCATTTTTTCTTTTACAGTGGCGATAAGTCAGACCTTTCTCTGGCTCTCTCTGATCCAGTTTTTTCAGTGAGAACCTCGAGATGCATATTTCTCTTGCTGCAGGAGGAGAAACCCCAATACTCTGGGGTCTGGGACGAGGCTGCCCCAAGGATCCTGCTACCCTTGGAGGGGAGCCTTATGGCCTCTCTGGCTTGCAGGGGGCCAGGCCTCCTCTGGGCTGAGATAACACTCTTTAGTAGACATAATGTTGGAAGCTTAGGGAAGGTTCCACAAAGAACAGTTTTACCCACTGAGAGCATTGGCCTTCTAGCCTTCCCCTTTGGAAGCGCTGGTGGTGGCAGCTCAGTGGTGCTGGCTGGCCGTCCATGCCAGGGGTCTATGCAGAAGCTCTGAAGGCCCCTGTTCAGGTGGCCTGCTTCAGGGATCAGAGACAGACAGACCCCTTCCCCTAGCCCTGGCATGTGAGCCTCAGAGTCCTTCCTGATCACCTTCTCCCACCAGCTTTTCAAAGCCTTCCTGGCCCCTCTGTGTTCATTGAGGATGCTTCTCCTGGGACTTTGGAATGAATTAAAATTTAAGAAGAGCGGCTGTTTGAAATGATGCATTCAGAAGTGTTGAAATTCAAACCACCCTCCGTCCTTGCTTCCTGGGTTTTCAGGACAGAAAGGTTGAGTGACTGTTCCCTTCCTGAGGTCTCAGCAGAGGAGAGTGATCTGGTGCCAGCTGCTCTGGTGTTAATTTCATGATCCCTGGGTACCAAAGAAATTCCTTCAGGACCCGCTTGACTCGACAGCCCCTGAGAAATGGGGCCATTGTTTCTAATGAGCTTTGGCAGTCTGGCTCCTTTAAAAGAGTTAATCACAGAATCACAGGCCTAGAAAAGACTTCTCTGACGGCTCCTCTGGGCCAGGTCCAAGTGAGTGAGAGCTGATCCTGTTTCTGAAGACGCCCATGGAGCCCCACTCCAGTGACTAATCGCTCGTAATTGTCCTCTTTAATTTTAACCTCATGTGCTAGTGTTTGAAACAGATTTCCGTTTGTACCGTCCTCGGAAAAGGTAAAAAGCATTGCTCATCATACAAGCGGGGCTGTTCATTTCCTGCTCCTCTGCTTTTTCCTGTCTCCCTGGACAGTGGCATGGCCCAGTGGTGAAGAGCAAATGCTGGGGAGTCAGACATGCCTGGGTATGAAGTCTTGAGTTTTGTAATTGACAAGCTGTGCTCCTGTGTCTCAGTTTCCCTGTCTGTGAAACTGAGGAAATAACAGCCACCTCACGGGGTTGTTTTGAGGATTAAATGAGATAGTGGAAGTAATGTGGTTGTATTGGTTCAAAGTAATGTGTACTCTTTGGCCACAAGTAAAAAGGCGCTCACTGGAGCGGAGGTGAGTGCACGCAGAGTCTTGCCAAGTGATACTGATGGGCCAGGCAGCAAAGAGAAATGGAAAGAGAACTTAGACAGAGGGTCTGGAGACTGGGGCCCTAGACACAGCCCTGCTATAATCTAGGCTGTGATCGCTCTGGCCCTAGTATTCTAGTCTGTGAAAGGATCTCCACCGGTCTTCCTGGCAGGTGGGAGGGGAGGAGAGATGGGACTAGGGACTGCCAACTGGAAGTGATCTTCAAATGTGAGGCGCCGGCGGCCCTGATGGTAGATGACCAACCAACCCCTCGGGCCCACAGACCTGCCTGAGGCCCTGGAGCCCTCTCCAGCACCAAGCAGTGCCCTGACCTTTTGCCTGCCTTGCCCTGCATCCTGGGAATGTGGAGCAGGAAGACGCAAGAGGGAATTTATTTCCTTACCTCTTAGTGCTCACATTTTCTTCGACCCTCAGTTCTATTTTGTTTTGAAAGGGACAGCCCCTGCCCAGGAGGGCTTCTCAGTCCAGAGCAGCAGGCAGAGAGGGTAAGCAATGGCTAAGCCCAGGGCTACAGGGCCACACCCTGCTGGTGTCCCAGCACCGCCACTTTCCCAACTTGGGTTCATGGGCGAGCTGCCCACCTGTCTGTGTTCCAGCACCCTCAGCTATAGAGTGTGGATAAGAGTAGTTTCCACCTGATAAAGATGAAGTGACTGCACACAGTGTGCTTACAACTGTGCTCTGGCACGTAGAAAACACTCAGCAAATATTACGGGTATTATATCGTTAATTGACATTTTCTAGTCCAGGCAGTGGTGAAGCCTGACTAGGAGAGCTACAGAAAACTTCACTTAGGGAAGACACTCGAGTCCAGTGGGTTCTTAAGCTCCTGGGGTGGAGGGCGCATGACTCATTTGAGGAAATAGTAAAGGTTCTGAACTCCCTCTGCAGAAAAGTTAATATGAACCCCAAATTCCACATATGTTTTTCTGGGGATTTCAACACAACCATGGAATTGCTGGGATCCATAGACCTTGGTTAGAAATGTCTGTTTTATTGCCTTCTTATTTATGAGGCCATCAGGATTATCCAAACACAGCTTTGGATATATTAAGGATGCTAATCTGACTTGAAAATTATATTATGGGTAACATCAACTGGTGAGCCAAAAAGAAAATAAAGTGTATGATGTAACTGAACTGGAGCTAGACTTTATACGGTCTTTCTCAAGCAGTATGCTTCTGACAATGCCATTGCAACTTTTGTTGAAGCCTGCGCTGCCCTGAGAGAGCCTCGGAGAAATTCTCTCTCTCCTTCTTTCCCACCCTTTGGCAGCTGCAAATAGCCAAGGGTCACTGTGTTAAGAATTCCCAACTCTGGAGAAGTGGAATGTCAAAGTTGTGAGCCCCTTATTTAACTAAGAAAGTTTCCTTATTTCGAGTGAGATAAAGAACTTTCTTATGTACGGTGTTTACAGGCTAGAGTTTGAAAGAACTTAAATTAAAAAACAAATAATTGCGAATATGCCCTCTGATATGAATATATCCTGTATGGCTCATTGTAATTTGGTAGGAATTAAGGGTTGGACCCAAAGAGTTTAATTTTCAGGTTCGACAGAAGCATATTTCAAGTCTCCCCAAATACCTTCTTAACAAATACCACCTTTGGCATGGTTTTGATTTACTTCTCTACTTCTGTACCATTGGCTTTGCAAAATTAATTTGCTGGATAGAAATATCTTAAATCACTTTCCCACTAAACCATGATTGTTCCAGAGGAAGCAAAGGGGGAACCCTCTGTTTTCACTATCAAGAAATGATAATCCACAGAAAAAACTGACTGAAAGCTACACACAGAAATAAAAGTAATACCAATATTTTTCTTTCTTAGAGAAAGAAAGGCCTAATGGGGAAGAGAAATGCAAGTTATTAAATATATTTCAGTTTCTCCACTATTATGTATAGTTAAATAGGCTACAGAGAGAGAAAGGATGGGTGCAGGTGAGAGATTGGAGTCCAGAATAATAGGAAATGCAGAAAAAAGCATGAGACCATGACTGAGCAAGGTGAGAGGGAAATGGTGGATGGAGAGGGGATATATTTGGGTAAGACGGAACAAATGGTGAGGACAGGGAAAGAAAACCACAGCCACTAATTACCTTCTGTGCACATGTATATCTTTCTATCTCCCCCACTGCCAGATGGATGGCTCTGCATATTAGGTACTCAACCAATAAAGAGAATCAAAGAGACTCGATCTTTGCCTGGGTTCGATCCCTAGTCCAGGAACTAGATCCCACATGCCGTAACCAGTTAAGAGTTCATGTGTCGAAACTAAAGATCCTCTGTGCCTCAACTAAGACTGGTGCACCCAAATATAAAAATAAATAAATAAAAAATAAACACTTAAAAAAAATCCAGAAGCTTTGAAATTAGTTTTGACTTAGATGTGCATTTTATCTAGGCTATGATCTTATCATTATTATTAACTGCCATCTGTTTCCCTTGGAATATTGATTGAGTGTGTGTGTGTGTGTGTGTGTGTTGTTTAAATGCTGTTCGCAGATCTTCAACTGCTTTAATCCTACCCTTCAGAAAGTCTACCCCAAAGGAGATAACTAGAGCTTTCCTACTTATGATGGTGGGGTGGGTAGCATTATTCTTAGGACTAAGGTAGGAGTGAGCAGAATCAGATCACTGTGAGGTTGTGACCTCCTCTGTACCTGGGCCAGCAGATTCCCATTCTGATGCTAGAGACCGTGATAGAGCCTGGTGATAACATATCTGTAGATTTCAGACAACTGCTTACACTTCTTTGGAAACTAGTTTCTGAATTAAGGATTGAAAACATAAAGAGATGAGAAACAAAGGAAGAGAAAGATTAATGTTTTAGTCAACACTCAACAGAATATCAATCCTGGCAAGTAAAAGAGTGTTGACATGGTTTGAGAGACTCAGGATTTAGCAGAGCATTTGAGTTGGCATACTGTGCAGCTATTGAATGAAAATGTTCTATATTTGGTTAATTGGCCTACACACCCCTTATAATTACCTCTAGCCCCAAATAATGGATTGATACTCTTTAGGTGGCCCTTAAAAAATGTCATTCACCAGAAAGAGGCTTAGAGAGGACTCTACCCCATTGTTTCACTGGTGCTTGAAATAACTGCAAAGGGTCCCGCATCATGAATGATAGGCAGTGAGCAACATTCCTTGAATAAACAGGGAGCCAAGAGCTCCTGGATGGTAGGCTCTCAGGAGAGCAATGGAGCCCAGACTCTGGCATTAATATGGTGACCCCTAGTGTTTCCTGGTGGTAGCACCACTTGGAATCACACCAGCACCCTGGCCTATGTAGGGCCTCTCCATAATCTTCTGATTGAAGGAGTTATTGCCCATCATAATTGTTTACGTCTTTAAAACCATCATGTTAAACAAAACCCTCTTCAACTTTAATGCATTTTCCTGCACAATATCCATATCCAACCCCTGCCGAGCAGAGTTGTCTTGACATTGTTTTTTCTTATAATGTGCGGCCTCCTGTCTAAGCATTTCAAAGATCAAGACATATCAATTCATTACTGCGGTTGCAATGTCATAAACAATGGGTAATGGCATCAGTGGATGAACTGTTAGAGGAGGTGGGTATTGCTCTGTTCACGGTGTGGGCCCGATCAGCAGGGATTTCCTCAGGGAGTACATCATGGAGCAGACAGACAAGCAAGCTGGGTGTAGCACAAGTACTCATCTGTCGTCTGTTGGATTTTTCACCTTGCTGATTCAATGGACATGAGCTTGGGCAAACTCTGGGAGATAGTGGGGGACAGGGCGGCCTGGCGTGCTTCAGTCCATGGCGTTGCAAAGGGTGGGACCTGACGTAGGGACTGAATAACAACAAGAACCCTCGTTCAGACATGGCAGAATATATAGGCACGAAGAAAGTGACATGATTCCATGTGCTCGTGTAATTACGGAGAAGAGGAAAGTCAGACTACCAGATAACCCAAGCCACCTAAACTACCTCTTCACTACTTATCAGAAAGTGTTTTTCTGGGGCCTGAAGTGGACAGATTTCTCCTAAATGTGATATATGTCTTCATTTCCCATGCTACATAGTACAGGGAGACACAGCCTAAGAGTAAAAAAAAAAAAAACAATTAAAACTAGTTTAGGTGGATGAAGGTTGGAAGGGATGAATTGTGATGAATAGTAACTGGACTTAGGGTGATCAGCACTTTGGAGTATATGTACAGATTCTGAATTATAATGGAGTGTATACAGATGTTGTGTATCTGACACATATTAAAAAATTAGTTCATCGGTTATCAGGAAACATACCCAACATATCGTAAATGGGCTGGGAACAGGCTGGAAGTTGGTTCACATCTTCGTCCTTTTCACTTGATAGTTACTGCCCTGGTTTCATCAGATACAAAAGATTCTGCTTGTCAGTGTGCCAAGTGTACTTGGGTATTGGTAAAGGGAAAGGAGATAAGTAGGATATTTTATTTGGTGTTTTAACACCCAAATCTCAATTCACCAAGACTACAAGTCTTTTAATTGTACAAACACTCATGGCTACTTTTTTCTCTTCCAGGCGGGTGTCTTTTTTTTTTTTTTTAAAGTTTCATCTCCTGTAGCTTGAGTGACACCAACTGACCCAAAATAGAGGCTAATGATCAGTTTTCATTGTTCTATTGCTAAACAAAGGACAGAAGTTACACACACACACACACACACACACACGCACAAAGCAACTGTAATGCTATCATTTCAATCAGTTCTTAGGTAACATCTTTAGGGTTTCCTTTTTCTTGATTGAGACCTTGGGGGGATTCATTGTGCCTGGCTCATCCTTCTCTATAGTTAGCTTAATTTACATACCAGATGGCTATGTAAGGAGCAAGGGCCATTATCACCACCGGAAAGGACAGAGATGGGACCTTCACCCATCAGCAGGAAGGAAGTAGGTTCTCCCAAGCAAAGTCGACTGCATTGGATCCCTCCCCTCATCTATTTCTTTGTGATACTCAAATATGATTTTATAAAAATCAGTTTGACCATCGCAAAACGAATTATCAACATCAAAAATATCAATATGATGTCATTTCAGATTTCAAAAGTTATACAGAAAGAAAGAAAAAGCAGAAGCAGATTTAATTATCAGCTCAGGGACTCAACTATATGAATGTTCCTAGACTGCAGAGCTGTAGCCTCCAGGCTGAATATATCCACAGTCATCTGCGAATGGGCGGAAGCTCTTGGGAAGTGATGTCCAGATTCAACCACATTGTCACTTTCTTGGGGAAACACTGCTAATGTACAATCAGAAAGGATGAGGATAGTTTGTGGAAGCAATACGCATGGTCCCTTGTAGAATGGAGGAAATGGGCTATGCTTGGGTATCAGGGGATAGAAAAACTGTGTTGGGGTGGACAGCCAAAGTAATGAAGAAAATGCCATATTTATTGCTTAACTGGAATAAAACGGATGGTTGTCTAAAATAAAGCCGTTGTACCAAGAAGTTCGCAGTCCACTGCATCTAGTGGCTTGTTGGAGTGATCCTCCTGCCATCTACGCCAATAGCCTCTTGTTTCCGAGGAAGCCCGTTTTATAGAAACACATCAGAACATCTTCTTTTACCTTTTGACAAAATGAAACTGTGTCCTTGGGAGTTTCCCACCCATTGCTCTCTTGGCTACTTCACTCCAGTACTATTTCATTACTTATTGATTTTTCAATGCCTCTCTGCATGGCTGTAATTTACACAAGTCCTTATAGCCCTTAGCGATTTTTAACACCTCAAGGTAAGATCACTGAGTCCACTAGAGAGACAGTCGGCTACTATCTTTTCTGGAATGATGAAAAATTGGCGAATCTTATCACTGAAACAGGTACCTCTGGGAGGCCTGGTTGGATGAAAGGGAGCCTCACAAGAGTTCAGATGCACAATGAGAGCATGAAGGATGCTAACTCCAAAGTGAGTGTTGTTATTCCTGATGTGCTGCTGAATTCCATGTAACTTTTATTTCAGAAATAAGGTAAAAAGTGTTTTGCAGATTGGCAGTACTTAGTTAAAAAAAAAAAGAGTCTATGAAATAACCCTAAAGCTGATAAATCTGCATCTATTACGATCTTTTTAAAAAGAGAATCGCCACTCTTGTCAATTTGTGAAGTAGAGGCTTGCCTTTTGTTGTGATCAGTGTTTCATATGGAAGAAATGGAAGTGAAAAGAAATGTGCAAATGATGGAAAAATAGAATAAAATGATAAGTGCCCTTGTGAGAGGTTCTGTTTGAGTATTACACATCAGTGTTAAAAAGAGAGAAATAAACTAAAAAAAAAAAATGTTATTTTTTTCCAGGCAGGCAGAACTTAGGCTCACAGTAATCAAATCAAATCAAGTTGGTAAAATTTCTATTCTCACATTTGGACTTTATTATTTGGCTTTTAAAAGTTTATAATTAAAGATTTTAATCAGCTATTAAATATTTCTAGGGAATACTTTTTATTTTACCCATAAAATCCCTTCATGAATTTCTATTTCATATATTTAGAGTTATGGTGGGAATGTGATTGTAAATTTGAAGGAAGAATTCAGTATTATTAAGTAATCATATGAAAATGATGTGATATATTTTCACTCAAATATAGAGTTGAAATCTGTCTTGGCTTCTTCTATAAAATAATATTAAGTTAAAAAAAAAAATCCCCTGAAGGAGTATATCTTAGATTGGCTTTGTAGAGAAGTCATAGTCAGAAAAAAATCTCAGAAGTGTCAGATCGTTTACACAGTATTAATGTAGTTTACCTAGCTCCATGACCTGGAAGCCATTTTTAGATGGTTCTAAAACAATGAACTAATCAATCTAATCAATATATAGAATTATAGATTAAAAAAAAAATCTTAAAGGGCGTTCAGGAATCATCTGGGCCAATCATAGTTTAATTTCTTGAAGTTGGTGAAAATACAATCAAAGGAACTATTTGTCATTTTAAAATTTAGAAAAACTCTAATTTTTATGATGTATTTTATTTTTTAGTTGTTTATTGCCACTTATATTATTATTGTTAGTTTGTGGTTCTGTGTCCTTCACCTAACTGTATCACTTGATTTTGCAACACACTAGAATTTATTGTGGCTATCATAACGGACAATGGGCATTACTTGCTGTCTTCCCTTTTGGAGTAGGCACTCTAAACTTCTCTGGGCGGGGGAGTGTCTTACCCTGACAGTCAGACATCACACCACCCTTCCTAGAATGATGGACCCAAGCTGAGACAATGAGAGCCCAGTCCAAGACATTGCTGGAGCTGTTGGCAATGGGAGGCTCCCCTTGGGGTAGTTATATTGGTAGATGTGAGCCCGGAGCTGCCAAGGACTATTACATGCAAATAGTCCACCTGGAAATGAGGCAAACAGAACCTAGGAGGGTGTGAGGAGACAGAGGAAGTGAGATAGATGTTATATTTGAGCTGGTGAATCCAGCTGAGCCTAAAGCCACCTAGCTTAGGCACTTGGTATACGAATTAATATGTTCCTAGTTTTACTAATGTGAGTTTGGTTCCAGTTCATTTCAACCTAAAGAGCCTGATTAATTAAGGCAATTGTGTCTATGAACAATCTGCATCTTTCAAATGAATTTCTTTTTGTTCTAAAATAAATCTGGAATATTCAGCCTGGTTCACTAAATTCAAACGGATTTAGTGCTTTTGTTGCCCATTTGAGAAGAAAATGTTGCTAAAACATCTTAGACTTGACCCTGCAAACTGCCTTGGTCTGAGAAAGACTCTTCTAGTATAATAAAAGAGTGTAAAAAAATCCTTAAAAATAATAGCAGTGAGGAAGATTTGCTATTTTTGTTTTGTATTATTTTAGGTAATACTGAATTATACAAAATCTCCTTAAAGAAAGGCACTGTGTTTCACTAACATCTAAGTTAGCAGACAAAGAGCTAGGTGCAAACTAGGCATTTGGGGGGTTAAATTATTAGAAAAAAGTCCTGACAGTTATCAATGCTTCTGTGCATGCATGCTAAGTCACTTCAGTTGTGACTGACTCTTTGTGACCCCCATGGACTGTAGCCCCCCAGGTTCCTCTGTCCATGCAGTTCTCTAGGCAAGAATACTGGTGTAGGTTGCCATACCCTCCTTCAGGGGAACTTCTTGACCCTGGGATGTAACCTGCATCTCTTATGTCTAATGCATTGGCAGGCGGGTTCTTTCCCTCTAGAGCCACCTGGGAAGCCCTATTAATGCTTACTATACATTAAAAAAATAAAGGCATTTATGGCATGCTAGTACTTCTGAGGACTTTAATGCAATCTACGGATGATTAGACTATTCTCTGAAGATTGACAAAATTTCCAGAAAACACCAAGGACATAAATCACTGGGAAGAAACTTCTTTTTCTGTGGTTCACATGACCGTAGTTTGAGAAAAGACATTTAAATGCAGAGATTTAAGCTCATTACTATTCTTACTATGACTGCTGGAGTCCAACAGCCACTCCTTACCTAAGAATGATGGGTAAGGATACAACCTTGTTAGAATTCATAGATGCGGCCCAGATCGAAACAAGACTAATTATTTCTGAGCTCTTGAAATTCTCTCGAATGAGTACAGTGGAAAGAACGCCATCATTCTGAACTAAGTATCTCTTAGGTATTTATTTCCTAACCATCTTTTTCTGACACTAACTGCTGGTCGAAATGGGAGGCCAATCAAAAGCCACATGGGAGAGAGATCTGAAGCCAGAGAAGAAAATATGAATTTACTCAGGGCAAATGGCTCAAAGGGTTTCTGTACTAAGGAAGCCCAGCCATATGGCCAAGTTGGCCCAGAATCAAAATCAAAGTCATAAAACCATTGGTATGGCAGGGGAGGAGGTTGGGGCTCCTGGAGTCAGAATGACTATACTGTACCACTGAGAACTGGGCCAGCCAGATGGTGCTGAGGGAGCCAGACGGAAATTCCACAGGAGGAAGATGGACTTTGCCCCGTTTCACCTTTTCAGACACACCTCTCTTCCAGCTACACCACTTGTTGGCTTTCTGCGTGATTCACTTTTTAGATCTCTCTGCTTGTGATCCTGCTGATCCCTTTGTCTGGAAGGCTGCCTCCTTTGCTCTTCTCCCACCTCCCATTACAGTCCTAACGTCCTGCCCACCTTACTCTGCTTTCATTCTTAGCTCTCCTGCATGTTCTGAGCTACCTGGGGTGCCATAAAGCTCCAACACTTTTCTTGCCTCCATGTCTTGACCTAGCTTGTCTTTCTTTTTCTTTTCTATCCTCTTCATGATCTCCTCAAACTATTATTCAAAATCCGCCTCAAGCATCACCTCCTTCCTGAAAGCTTTTCTTGATCTCTCATTCCAGTTTAGAAGACTCTCCTCTGGGCTCCTCTAGCCCCTCCTAGAGTCTCTTTATGAGCACTCGCTCCACTCTCCTGTGGCCATTGATCTACATCTATATCTCTTCTCTCTGCACAGGATGGCCTCGACAACCAAGATCATGCATGCACTGACTCTGCGGTCCTCTTACTTAGCGCCTGGGGCTTAGGGGGAAGGGCAGGTAGATGGCTGGAAGGAAAGAAGGATACCTTAATCCTTCAAGGCCATGCTCTATGGTCAGTTCCTCTGGGAAGTTCTATGACCCCTCCCATCCTGTTGCACTTCACACACACTCACACACACACACACACACACACACGATATTTAAAAAATCCCCAGTTTGACTTGCATTATGACCAGGCCCCACCCTCTCTCTCAGCAGACTATAAGCTCTTTGAGGTTAGGATTCAAGGCATCTTCATCTTTATATCTCTAGAGATGCCTTATCTGTAGAGCATGTACACCTGTTTCTGTTCCACAAATATTTATGGAAAGTTAGGTAGTATCACTTGGTCATAAGAATATGAAAGCCATTCAAACAAATCTCATTCTGGACAGGAGAATCTTTCTAGCTTTGTATATTAAGAAAGCTGATCTAGCAGACATAACTAGTGGGTGTGATGAGAGTAGGGTAATGCTTATGGTAACAATACTAGCTAATGCTTACTCAGCACTTACTGTAGGACATGTGCTATTCTAAGGGCCTATGTGTATACAGCCATCAAGCAATAATGCTCTGTGGTACCTGAGCATGACTCTGGCTGGAGGTACAACCGTGCCTCTGTAACTCAGGAGACAGGTGGATCTGGTGAGTTTCAGGCTTGTATATGAAAGCTGAGATTATATGCATTTGTTCTGAGAGTCAGCAGAGAGCCTCATCAGTTGGTCTCTGCCCACACTTGAGTTTTTTAAGCCAAAATTACTTCAAATTCTGTTAACCTGTAATTTTGCAACTTGAAGAGATTCCTCTCTGAATTCCAAGATGTTTCCAGTAAATAAACAGCAGGAAAGAAAGACAACCATGGTGATGTTCTCTACTAACTCTAAGAATGAGTTACCACATAGCATCCTAATAATATTGAGTGTTGATTCTGTACCAGGAGTTCTATACAGAGGCACCCTCCACCTCTTTCAAGGCTGTGTTGTGGATTAAACACAGGAAGGAGCATAAATAACCTAGCCCAGAAAACACTCAGATAGTGACCTGTTACTACAACACTCACAATAATGCCCAAAGGATAAGCAATGTTTCCCTCGCTCTCAAAAGATGACAGTGTTGCAAGAGAAGGGAGGCAACTTGCCCAAAGTCACACCATTAATAAATGGCTGAGTCAGAATAAGAATCCAGATCTGAGTCTTTGTTAATCATTAACTTACAAGGAAGTTTAATCCCTACTACAACTAAATCATTTTATGACCCCAGGAAAGTGATTCCCTCTCCGAATTTATTGTGGGGAAAAATTAATAAATGGAGTAATGAATTTGGGCCTGATAGAGCTTCTGAGTCCTAGGACTTGAGATGATCCTGATCAGTGGTCTGGACCAAACTCCTGACTTGAGGACTGAGTCCTGAAATGTAGTAGCATCGAATGAAATTTCAGAGGCCTCTTGAGGAAGGGAATATCTGACCCACCTTGTGATCTCACAGGGTTGTTACCAGGAATAACTAATAAAAAAGCCTAAGATGTGTCCAAGTGCCACAGTGACAGATGTGACTATACATAAATTAGTCTTGCAGAAAGCTACTTGCCTGGGGTCATCATAAATTTCCTATGGTGCAACACACGACTGATTGTATTTACTTTTGCTCTCTGTCGGGTAGAGAAGTGTGATAGGCCAGTAAAACGATTTAGTTGGCTGGTAAATTATCTGCAAGATTGATTAAAAATAGGAAGCAAGCAATTGGCAAATTGTCAATGCACAGAAAAGAATACTCAATAACTAGACTCAGAGATCAAATTAGTTTAACACAGGGCACCATTTCAGGAGGATGTTTCATTGAACTCTTGTGATATTGTTTGGACTGAAATTACTCTGTGCATGTGTGTGTGTGTGTGTGTGTGTGTGTGTGTGTATGAAGCAGACGTGTAATGTGGTGCTCGTCTTGGCTCTCAATTCAAGATTAGGAAAGCAGTAAAGATAATCCACAAGGGACAGCCGTCCTTAGTGCTCATCATTCTAAAAGAGATCATTTGGTGGAAATTAGAAAGAAAACATCAGCCATGTAATAAATTACCCTGAGTATCCCAAGAATTGGAAGCTGGCTGCTATTGTTCCCTCTTCTAATAAATGATGTGCCTAGATTATACCATCACTCTAACATGATTATGTATGCAAATGATGCAGACAGTTATACAATTTACAATTTGGCTGAAATTGTTAGAGAACTGGCAAATGGACTTTGACAAATCGCAATTTGAGGCTTTAAAAATGAACTTTTATCACAGAGCAAGAAAACAACAGATACTCAGCTGTGCTTATGTAAATTCCTTGAGCGACATATAATAGAGACGCAACTGATGAATGCTCAACGACATTTAAAGACTAGCATCAACCCCTTCTTGTGGGTGGGAAATAGATGACTCAAAGATTGCTCTGGTCGAATAAAATATTGGATTAATAGGGAATTATCATCTATACCACACATGGATTACCAATTTTAAAAGAATTAGACCTCAACAAAATACATTTAATTTAATCTTTCTTTGATGAGTCAGAGGGCACTTCAAGATCTTGCTCTGCCCTCAGGCCATCATTATGAACCACTATTGATACTGGTGAGGCCTGGGAGATAGCTAATAAAGAGATCTGGTCAACAGAACACAGGAAAACAGGGAGTCTGCTGTTTTTAGACATTTATGTCAGGGTGTTTCCCTTTCAATTTTGATCTCTTTATATCCCCAAGGAAGCTTACAGCTCACTATTCCCTTTCCTGTCTAGGCCATAGCATGGTTACATCATAAGAAGGATTTCTCAAGATTTTTCATTCAAAGATTCTTAGTGGCATCTGGAGTCTTCTCCTTCACTATCACGTATTCAGTATTTTTCTATTAAACACATTCACAATAATTTTTCTCCCCATTCTCCTTTTTCTTCTTCTTCTTACATGTGGTCGCAGTCTCAATATACAACTAAACAGAATCCTTAGAAAGGATCTATTTGTGCAGAATTATAAAAAGAGAACTAAACACGACCTGTGTCTTCTAAGAGGTACTATCTCAGATGTGCTGATACACGTACACAGAGAAAGGCTGTCCAGAAATTCTAGAGACTGTCTAAAGACTTCAAGCCAGAGGAAAGTGCCAGCAAGGAGCTAGATGATATGCACTAGTCTCCCAATTAAATAAGAACTGTTTCAAGTTTACTCTTCTGTTACTGCTTGTTTTTTTGAAGTTAAGTTTTTCACTTTCCTCTTAAATTATAGGGCCCCAAATTAGACTAAAGTGGGGTATTAACCAGTGCAGGGTCTAATGAGAAGGTTACTTGTGGTTTCAACATTTTATGTTTCTGGCCAGAGATACTTTGAACAGTGGCATTTGATTGGCATCAGCTCATTTGTTTTGCAAATAGGTAATAATGAAACCAAAAAAATGTGTTCCATATCCTGCAGACCAGTAAGCTTTGCTCATTTTCTAACTACAGACTACAATACTTTGGCCACCTGATGTGAAGAACTGACTCATTTGAAAAGACTTTGATGCTGGGAAAGATTGAAGGTGGGAGAAGAAGGGGATGACAGAGGATGAGATGGTTGGATGGCATCACTGACTCAATGGACATGAATTTGAGTAAACTTCGGGAGTTGGTGATGGATAGGGAGGGCTTGCGAGCTGCAGTCCATGGGGTTGCAAAGAGCTGGACACAACTGAGCGACTGAACTGCGGGATATTAAGGCTTGAAAATAAAAGTGACTCACCGGAGAGGCACAGTTGTTGGCCAGCAACGAATATTTGGGAAAACAATACCTGCCAGTCATTAAAAGATCAAAATCATGCAAATCAAAATAAGATAATATTTTTTCTGTTAAGTTCATTTGGAAAACAGAGGAGAGCAGAGGGTAAGCAATGTGAGGAAGGGAGAGGGGAGGATGAGTAAGAGATAAAGAGAGAAAGCCCAGTTGTGGTGCAGAGAAGTAAAGCAGCCTCTACAACATGGCAGATGGGAATGTAAATTAGCACAACTTTCTGGAAAACAGTTTGGTAATAAAGAGTCAAATGTAGGTTCAAGCTTCTTGGCCAGTAGTTCTACTGCGAGGAATCTATCCTACGGGATTAGGGAAGCTGCCCTTTTCCTAGACCTTCTCACTACTACCCTCTGTATACACTGCCAGCAGTTCACTCGTGTGAAGCACAAGCCGGTATACTTGTGTGAAGAGCCTCTGCGTTGAAATGAGATGATTCAGTTTTTGTAAATGAGGGACCAAGGTAAACATAGCCCAACTGTTAGATTGATAACAATATCTTTTTACTAGGTTTACCACATGAAATGACCATTCTTGTAGGCAAATAACGGTTCCACGTTGACAATTTCATATGAGTCAACCCAATACATTAGGTACAGCACAACCGCCTACTTGTAAAACTCTCAGACTCTTTTTATTTTTACTTATATATTAGTATTGCTTAGAGAAATCCCCACATCTTCTGAAGGAGTGATTCTGAAACTTTTTTGGTCTCAGGGCTTAATTACAATCTTATATATTACTAAGGATGCTAAAGAGTTTTGTTTGTCTAGGTTATATTTATGGATATATTAGAGTTTGAAAAAAAAGTACATATTAACTCATTAAAAAAATCCCATTGTACATTAACGTAAGTAACATACTTTCAGAAAAATAATTATGCTTCCCAAACCAAAATAATTTAGTGAGAAGAGTGTCACTGTGCCACATTTTTATAAATCTCTAACATCTAGTTTAAGACAAGACAGCTGGATTTTCAGATGATGCCTCTACATTTAATTTTGCAGTATAATACATCAAAAACTTCACTGTACATTTGTGAGAGATTAAGAGTGAAAAATAATGTTTTTGTATTAATATGTAAATCATTTGACCTCAGAGACCACAGGAAACCCAGGGGTTCCCAGACCACACTTTGAGAAATGCTGCCTTAGAGCACTTAATGTCTTTTTCAGGGTCACGGCTCTTCCAAGAACCACGCATGTTCTCCTTTCTTCAAGAAAGGAGCATGCACACACCTGTATACACTCGTGCACATACACACGGTAGTGTGTGAACAACTTTTGGTACCCCGGCTTAAAAATACTTGGCCTCAAAGGAAGGTAAGAATTATTCCAGCTACTTTTGCTTTTTGAAGTACCCCAGGTCAAGACTATCCCCAATTAAGTACTTAATAAATACTGTTGCACAAGAAGAAATAAATTTTTTTCAGTGAAGTTAGAGAAATATCTACTACTACTACTACTAAGTCACTTCAGTTGTGTCTGACTCTGTGCGACCCCAGAGACGGCAGCCCACCAGGCTCCCCCGTCCCTGGGATTCTCCAGGCAAGAACACTGGAGTGGGTTGCCATTTCCTTCTCCAATGCGTGAAAGTGAAAAGTGAAAGTGAAGTCGCTCAGTCTTGTCTGACCCTCAGCAACCCCATGGACTGCAGCCTACCAGGCTCCTCCGTCCATGGGATTTTCCAGGCAAGAGTGCTGGAGTGGGGTGCCATTGCCTTCTCCGAGAGAAATATCTACAGGCGCCCAAAGACTGAAGAAATTAAATGGTAAACAGCTGGTGGATCTGGTTAGCTGTGCTCCAGCAATGAATCAGCAAAATACCTCTCCATAAAACTGGGAAGAAATAAATGCAAACTCCCATCTTTCATCCCCCGCCCAAATTATCTTTTTCAAAAATTTAACTGGCTGCAATTCAAAGGCATGTTGACAATATATAAAAATATATATTTGGGAAGGGGGGGTTGGAAATCCATTAAATTTGTGATTGCATTGAGCTGCTTATCAAGGGTGTGTGAAGAATGCCAGGAAAAGATACTTTTCTGAAAATCAATAAGTTGAAAGTGCTGTTTTAGGGTTGCTGTAGTTGTTGGTTGTGTTTCAGAGTTATTCCTATTGACCTGAATTCAAAAACAAGGTATTGATTTATAAAGTACCTTCAGTAAATAAATGTGCATTCTTTCGGCTAACCCTAATAACCTGTAGCATCCAGAACGAGATTTCAACTCAGCTCAGTGGAGTTGAGCTCACAGTGTCACAATTAATCCTTTCTAAGAGTCACGAGGCTACTCTTAACGTGGGATGCAGGAGAACAGCAGAAATGGCAGATGAGAAAGTGATGAAAAGAGGAGAGAGGTGGGGATATCTTGGCATCTTTTTTCAGAAAGGTGTATTTTCAAATATTATTTTGATTTCCAGAACAGTTAGGAAACAAAGATAATGAAACAATAGCCCTCTGATCGTGGGTGAATGATCACTCACCTAATTCTTAGGGATCTACTCAGCTTTCCCCTGGAGAATGAATGATAAAGAAAAGCAGAAAGATACCTCTTTGGTTCACTGTTTGAGGCTGAGGCTGAGACTCAAAGTTCACATTAGGGCAGTCTTGAGGCTCGATTCTCGTCTGTCTTATACTGCCGTTTTTACCAGACACAAATGTTGATTGTTGGTGACCATGTTGCATTAAAAAACCCACGTTTCTTACTTTTTTGTTATGTAAGTTTCAGGTGCACAACATTATCGTTTGACATCTGTATGCATGACAAAGTGAGTACACAAAGCTAGTTACCATCCGTCACCATACAGTTGCCCTCCTTCACCCATTTTGCTCAGCGCCCCATTCCCCTTCCCCTCGGATAACCACCCATCTGATCTCTGTATCTTCAAGTTTGTTTTGTTTAACTTTCTTTTTTCATTCTTTTGTTTAAGATTCCATATTCAAAAGAAATCATATGGCATTTGTCTTTCTCCATTTGACTTATTTCACTTAACATGATATCTTCGAGGTCCGCCCATATTGTTGCAAAATGCAAGACTTCATTTTTTTTCAGGGCTGAGTAGTATTCCACTGTGTGTGTGTGTGTGTGTGTGTGTGTGTGTGTGTGTGTGTGTGTGTGTATCTCATCTTCTTTATCCATTTAGCCACTAATGAACACAGAGGCTGTTATTTCCCTATTTTGGCTATTATAAAAAATGCAGTGAACACAAAGGTGTATGTATGTTTTCAAATTAGTGTTTCTGTGTTCTTCGGGTCAACGATTCAGTTTTCTTTAAAATCTTTTTCTACCAACTACAATTTGCTTGCCTCTTTAAGAGGCATGTAAATACCATGAAAGCAAGCTTAAACAAGGTGCCGGAAAGTGGGTGTTGGGCTTCTTTCTGGACTCTTTTGGAAGTTCAGTGACACTTAAGGACAGTATAGGAATGAGCAGAAATCAAACAGAAGAAGTAAAACTACAAAACAGGTATCACTTGTATCTGTGATAAAGGCGTCATGTTGGATGCAAGGAGGCTGCCACATGAATAAACCACTTGGTGACCCCTACAAAGTGTCCACAAAGTAGGATCTGGCAAAAATCTACGCATTTAAATTTAAATTACAAAGAATCTATCTTTTTAAATACTCAAGTTTTCTATTATTTTCTCAATTATTATTTGATTATCTAAATATATTTATTCCTTCCAAGCATGTTTTTCAGGCTAGCACGATTCTCACATAGTGGTCTAGGGCAGCATTTTGTGAACAATGCCCATTTAGGAATTGGGGTGGTGGGAAGGGGGCAGTTAAGTGGGTGGTGGGTTTTGGGCCCCACATCTGGCTTCAATCAAAGAAGTTCTATTTGATCTGTTTTTATATATTGAAGCTATGAGTGAGATTTTATTAGAAAAAGAATTCTGCTGCTAAAACAACGACAGTGAAAGGTTGAAAGTCGTTGGTCTGGGGAAACTATGTTTAGACTGAAAGGGAACCTGAACATTAATAATTCTATAGGAATTCAACAGGTGACTTTTTATAAAAAACTTTCCAGTCATCCATGTTCATTATAGAAAAAGGACAGAGAAAACAAAGGAACAACAACAAAAAAACACCTGTAAGCCCATTATCCTGAGATCACAGCTGTAAACATTTGGTGACTGTTCTAAAAGCCTGTTTCCCTCTCTCTCCGTCTCTCTCTAGATGGATCTATCTATCCACCTCCTTTTTTAAAAAATGAAAATAAGATCAAATGCTGTATCCTGTTTTACCATGTCCTTTTTTTTTCTTTCTGTGTTTTATATCATGAACATCTCTCCTTGCCAACAAATGCTTTTATATCAAACTTTGTAAAGGTTCCTTAGATGTTAGCATACGGACTTTATCCACTTCTATTATGCACCTAGTCTGGCTATAGCCTTTGGTCTGATGTTGTAAACAACTCTGCTATGAACATCCTGAGAGCTATAGAGAGAGGACCTCCCGTCTGCTGTGCCACAGCACATGGGTAGAGTGCGAATGTGCTCCAGAGTGGGCGATGTGGAGCCACGCAGCCCACCTGCTACTCTGACCCCACCCATATGCCTGGGGCTATGAGCTGCCCTACAGGGTTTAACCTCAATATACAGCACAATTGGGCTTTTCTTTGTGACCCACAACTCTAAAATTCTTAGAAAGGATCAATAGAGAGTCAGGGTTGCAAATATGTCCTCTCCAGTCAAATTAGCTGGCCTTGAACCTCAGTGCCGCCATTGACCAACTAGTGGGTATTGGGGAAGTGCCTTTCTGTATCCCCCCAATTCCCTCATTTCTTAAGTGGAGATAATGATAACATTGAGCTCATAGTTACTCTGTTATTAAAATAAATTAATACATGTAGACACTTAGAACAATGTCAAACAGATAGAAAGCAATCCAAATGTCAATTATTATGCTTGTATATACATCTGCACACTTTTTGACTACTTCAAAGCTGGAATGGTTTCTGATCAGAAAGACAGAATGTTAGGTTTGGGGTCTGGGAGCTCTAGTTCTCTGTAAGGCCTAGGACATAGCTTCCCATACAGTATGATGCGATAGTAATGTTTTTGCCCTCAAGATGGTAGGGCAATGCCTGGTCAGAGGCCTCATGCTGATAGCACCTAGGCTTTGATTATTCCAGGTTGATGAACAAAAGGGGGTAATTTTTGTTCTGTGCAAAGACTCAAGAATGGTTGGGAAATGTGGTCATAAGCTTCATGTTTATTTCAGAATTCACTGGAAGCCACCCTATCTCTTCCCTGCAGATTTTGCTTTCTCCCTCTTTTCTCTCAACTCTAAGCACCAATTGTCTGGCAAACAATCATGCTTAACCAGACTCTCAGCCTGACCTTGTGTGCATGGAGAAAGAGATCAGTTTTCAATAGCAGTTTTCTGATGTAACTTCAATAGCATATTGCAATATAATATGATAATTACCACTTTTTAGAGAAAGAAAAACAAGTTAATAATCCTTTACCTACATATCATGTGACTCTTTTGTTTTCTAATACTTGGCTAGTCCCTGCAGTATGGGACGTTCAAGGGGTAAATATGGGATACTAAGAATTGTACCCTGCTAAAACCTGAAGGTATATTTAAAATCCTGCTGACATTTTTGTGAGCAACCATTTTTCTGTCTTTAATTTTAGTCACTTTTTCTCCTGGTCTTTAGGTTTCGAAGTTTATAGTCCTCTTCTCTGTGGGCCCAGGTCCCATTTCTGCTCTTGTTGAGCACAGATACATGTATCAAATTCTGGCTGAAAATCAGCTGTCTTCTCAGTTTTCAGAAGATGGCTCTCCTTTTCCTTCCATAAGCTCCTTTAGCCTTTGTTCTTTGGTCCAATCTGTAAGCCATCTGCATCCTTTATTATTAAGAACATATTTACTGAGATTTCACAACTGTTTAATAGATATGTATCTTATTACATGTTTGATACACCTCATTAAACATACGATTCAATTGGTATTTATTTAACATTCGGTAAACACTGAGACCCCTCAGCCTCAGTGGGGGAGGGGAGAGGGGGAGGACCCCCAGCTCGGCATCAATGCCTTCCTTTGTCCTGTAGGAGCTGCTCCTGCCACAGTCTGGTTCTTCATCTTTAACCCTTCAACACTCCAGCTCAAATGGACTTGGGCAAAGAATCAAAGTCGGGATTGAAGCCGAGACTGCAGCTTACAGCTCAAGCTGTCAAGGGGGCTACCAGTCTGGAAGCCGTCCATGTCCCCCGCCCCATGCCACCTCAGCAGCAGAGCTGAATGTGAGCTATGGCATATCCTGTCTTTCCAGATCTACAAGTGTGACTGGGATTTTTTTTAAAAAGTGACTTACGGTGTGGCTATCAATACTACTCAACAGTTTTCAGAAAACTTGCGGCTGCTGTCTCAAACCAGACTAGACGAAGATGCTTCAGGAGTCCTAGGAAATCAGCTAGAAGTATACCGGATGCTTTCTGAGTCTGCTGGGGGCTTCATCCTTCACTTGCCCAATGTCCAAGACCCCTGATTCCCAGCACAGATCTCTCCTCACATATCCCGGTTTCCTGAGTTCACTTCTTACACACTCAACATTCCTTAGTTGTTTCAGGGAAAAACAAAACAAAACAAAACCGCACCACAATACACCTGAGTACCTGAGTACCGCATGGGGGCGGCCAAAGACAGAAAACATGACCCAACACAAGACTCTTTCTTGAAATGGAACTTTTCTGGCATGATTTTCTCATCCCTGCCAGTTCCACTTTCTCCTAATGCAGGACTTTAGACAAACATGACTCCATTTAAACATTTGAGGCTTTATTTTTTTCAAGGTTTCCAGGGCTCACGTCGGAAGAAATCCAAAGAAGTTGCAGCAACTCGTCTGTGAGAAAAGTTTTCCTTTAAGAGGGCCACATGTCTTAGCCAAACAACTGATTACAAACTGAGGGACTGAAATGCTTTCTGGGAGTAGAGCAGGAGGCAATTTAGTTCTTAGGTCTTTGCCATAAATAACGGATTAAAAAGCTTAGCTGATGCTATAAATTAAAAATGTGAAACTAATTATACCAGCCTCATAAAAGCAAAACAATCAATTCATAACCCAAGTATGTGATGTGACAGCATCTACTGGGTACAATAGCCCCAGAGAAGCAGAGGGGACCCAGTAATCCTGCAAGAATCTGTCCTCCAGTCCAGAACCACAGGCCCGATTCCATGTTGCAAAGCAAAACAGTAGTAGGTCTCTTGTTCTCTCTACTCATTTTTCATGACAACAGTTTCATCCTTCTCTTCCCTGTCTCCACCCCTTCCATGCAGACCCATTACTCAAAAGAAAGGCTCACCCATACCAACAAGCACAGCTGCAGTTTTGCCAATTCAAACCAGATGGGTCTGGAAGGCAGCTGCTGCCAAGACCATAATTCAACCAGGAATTCCTAAATGTTTCAACCAACCATTTAATAATGTTCTAGCTAGAGTTTTCTCCCTGTTCTGATTAGATGGGTGAGGCCAACTTGGTTGGACTGTGCAGCTTCAGAAAAGTCCTCTGCGTCGCTCAATGGATTGTTTCCTTCTGTTTTACACAAAGCGGATTCCACATAAACTGCCTATGGTTTCTTCACTCCAACTTGTTCTCTTCCTGGTGTGGTGGAGTGAATCACTGTTCACCATTCTTCATGCCCTCTTTGTATTTGGATTATACATCTACACTCTTTGCCTTGTGACTGAGGTTCCTCCCACTAGAAGTGGAGTGTATTGCCTCATTGAATTAATGTGTGACTTTGACCAGCGAAATGTGAGTGTGTGTGTGCATGTGTGCCCATGGGTGCTAGCTCTCGAGGCCCAAGAGGCACTGCATTTTCCTGTTCCCACTGTTATGCTCTGTTGATATGCTACAGGAACAAAATGCCTTACATAGTGACTGGTCGCAGAATGACAAAACACTTGAAGCTGACTTGAATGTGTCTTACAGCCTGGAGCTAAGCCCAGCTCATTCCAGACAAGCAGAGCAGAGCCAAAGCTGAACTATAGACATATAAGGGGTAAACAAACGTTTGCTGTTTTCAGACACTATGCTTTGGGGAAGGTTTGTTACACAGCACTACCATGGCAATAGCTGACTGATACACTTGCAAGCTGGTTATCTTAAACTGCCATGTTATTATGTTAGTCTCTTTCTTCATGGCCTCCCTGCCACATATAGGGCAAGTCCACACTCTTTACCATGGCACTCAGAGTCCATCCCAAGCCAGCCTGGATGTCAGTCTTTCTGTAAAACCTTCTCAAACTGAATTGGTTTCCTTCCTTTGGGTTTCCAGAGTGGTCTCACGATCTGCTACCACTGTAGCCTCCATACTTGATATCACTAGTGTTACATCTGTCTCCGAAAGACTGTGAACTTCAGAGTCAAGAGTCAGCCCATTCATCTCTGTAATCTAAGCACTAGCTGATGGTAAACAAATTGAATTTTTACTTTTACTTAGTAATCAGCCTGCCTGATTTTGATAGGAAACATTAACAGACCACTTGCTTACAACAGACTCAAATGTCATCTGAACATTTTCTAAAAAGTAACTTCGATTCCCCAGTTTCCCAGGTCAGGAGTCTAGGTTTACACAATGATTGGAGTTTCAGTAGGAGGTAGACAGTGGTGCAAATATCACTGAAGGTCATAAAGATATGTTCTGAAAGCAAGGCCATGGCCCACTTAAGTTCTCCCCTGGGATTTCAGCCTGATCCTTGCTCTAATGTTGACCCATGGCCATTGCCCAAACAGAGGGAGCTGAAAGCAGGCTGGAGTTTGATTTTCCCAGTTGATTTGGTCGCAGTTTTGACGGTAATAATGTTGCTGTTCTCCCCGGGCTGACACTGCAGATGAGTCAGATGGAGCAGGGCTGTAGCCCTGGAATAGATCGATGTTATCGATCCTCAAGGATCCATGTCATTTCCAGGGGATTTGCTAAAGAAGCTACTTATGTTCCTTTTTCATTTTCGCCAACTCATTACCAGCTGCTGCTGCCTTGGTACATCTCAGCAACACCTGGAAGAGTGGAACATGACCGTCCAACTGGGGGTTCAGACACCTTCCTTCAAAATTAAACACGAGACAACATGCAACCCACCAAAACCTGAGCCGCATGAGGAAGTCAGGTCACACTGGCCCACAGGGGTTTGATATTTTTTGTTTTGTTTTAAAAAGGGCAGCCTGGCCCTACACTAAGCAATTGATCCCCCGGCTTAACTTTTAAATTAAGACCATTGTAAATTTGGGAACTTGAGAGGACATAGAGAGGACACCCATAATACTTTGCAAATGTCAAGTGCCTCTCAATGTTGGTTACTTTTCAAAGGTAGCTAGGTTACAATGTACCATGGTAATGAAAAAACCCCATCAGGCCCACTCTACAGGGTTTTAGTCAATATACATAATATTATTGGGCTTTGCAAGGATTAAAGGTTGTTTCTCTCACAGGCTCACAATAGGGCTATTTTTCCTACTGAAGGCGCAAAAGAAGCCTCCCTGTTTACAGAGGAGCCCAGGACATTTTGGGGCCCCAAGGCCGTCCTGACATCTCTTTGTATACTTCCCCCTGCTGGTGGCTTTGTAGTTAACCTTAAAAAAAAAAATCCAATTTCTTTTAACCTATACATCCCAGGACTTTTTCAGAAAGAGATTGATTGGTGATTTATATTGTTCATGAGTCATTTCTAGAGTACAGAAGTGACGGTTTCCTCCAGTTTTATTCTGGGAGTGAAAGCTTTTATGTCACTACATCCTCTCCACCAATTCTCATGTCTTTTCAACTTCCCCAGACTTAGCATAGCTTTGGAATCACTCATCCTGCAAAAAGGGGTACCCAGAATGGCACAAGGCGTGGCCCTACTGAGATTTATATATATTAGAAGGCCAGAGATAGCTCACTAGAAAAGTCTATAATGCATCATAACCATGCCTAAATAAGAAAAAGGAAACTGCTCAGTATTCTTTGGCCCACAAGGTTAAAAGGAATTCCAGTCTTAAAACCTCACAACAGAGAGGCAATGATTAACCTGTCTAAAGAAACTTTTTGGATGAGGATTATGGAAAATAATGCTGGGCTACATCCAGGAAATTTCTCTACAGTACCCAGAACTTTCTTAGAGTTAGTTTGACTTGTTTTTTAAATTGTGCTAAGAAGACATAAAATGTATCATTTTAACCATTTTATAGTACAAAGTTCAGTGGCTTCAAGTTATTTACAATGTTGTGCAACCATCACTACCAAGCCCAGCACGTCTCCACATCACAAATGGAAACTGCACCGATTTGCAGCCACTCCCCGTCCCCTCTTCACCCCAGCTGGTCTGGTAACCAAAAATATGCTTCCCATCTATCTGTGCATTTGCCTCTTCTGGATATTTCATATGAATGGAGCCACACGGTATGTGGCCTTTTGTGGCTGGCTCCTACTTTACGTCTTTAAGATTCATTTGTATTGTAGCGTGTATCAGCAGTTCATCCCCTTTTATGGTTGAGTAATAGTCCACTGTACAGATACACCATGTTCTATTTATGCATTCATCTGTTGATGGACATTTGGCTTCTTAGATCTGATTTTTGCTTCTCTTCATGGTAACAGAAATTCGTAGAAGCAACATACAGATCTATTGTTGTTGCAGTTGCTTTCAACAAGTCACACTCTTAATGTATTTTACTCTCAGTCATCTGTCAACATGTCCTGGCACTAGAGGCACTAAGTCAAGACTGCCTGATGGGTTCATGCTCATGAAAGAATTATGCAAAATAACTAGCGCACATGGTCTTTGGATGTGTCAGACGATGCAACAGGAGGAGACTGGGTGAGATCTGATGCTTGGAGCAGAACACGGACCCAAATAAGCCCAGTTGACAGCCAAGGTCCTGCTGGACTGTGAGCCTATTTGTTTGAGGGATATTGCAATTTCCTATCACTGTTTGGACAAATGGTTGGTGGTAAGAGATCCTGACACAAAGGAATGAATGGTCTGTAAGGCTGACAGTAGAGAAGCTGTGATGTTTGCTTCTGGACTGGCCCTCTCCAGAGTTCAGCGGGGTGAGAGCTTGAAGGCTGCCTTCTCTGGTTAGCAGGGCCCCAGAAAGCTGGGTAAGAGTTCCTCTGCAAAATATATTTGGGGAAAAGCCAGGTGAACTGTAAACCATGAAAAAAGGAATGGGCTTCATTGACAAATAAGTCTGAGAAATGTGGTCAGAGGTGAGGTTAAAGGAAGTCAAATAGATCTTGGTGTACAGGTCTTGGCAGAGCCCTTTAACACACCCATGTGCATTCTGAAGCCCCAAAAGGACAGACACAGTATGCAGTATTCTCTAAAATTCGTGGACTATGGAATCCCTCAATGCTGCTGTGTTCAGTATACAAAGATACCTACTCAAGGGAGCTGCTGTATGCTGAAAAGCATGTGTGCTGTGCTCTGCCTGCCAAGGGTTTGTGGGGCTGTGTTCATCCAGAGGACTTGCATTCTTGTGTTTGTTTGTCTTCCGAGAATGATCTCCATTTTCTAACTTTCCTGTAGGTGCTCTATAGGTAGAAGAGTCCCCGAACCCTATTTGATGGCACACTGGGGATGTATGTGTGTGAGGGGGATTTATGTAGGGAGCAAGCAGTTCTAGGGAACTGTTGGGCATATAGCATTTGGGGAAAGCTGTAGCCCTGGGAAGGGTCCGTCACCAAGAACAAAGTAATTCCTGTAGACTGAAGGTTTGTGTGTGTCCCCCACCCCCACTCATCACCAGGTCCATTTGTTAAAACCTAATCCCCAATGTGGCGATGTTAGAAGATGGGGCCTTTGGGAGGTGACAGATCATAAAACTATAGTCCTCATGAATGGGATTAGAGTCCTCATGAAATAGATCTTGAAGACCTCACTTCCCCCTTCTGTCATGTGAGAACACAGTGAGAACAGGGTCAGCTATGAATGGGAAAGTGGGCCTAACTGGCCCCTGAACCTGCTAGCACCTTGATCTGAGACTTTCCAGCCTCCAGATCTGAGACAAATAAATTCCTATTGTTTATAAGCCACTCTGTCTATGGTATTTGTGTTATATTAATAGCAGCCTGAGCAGAACCCAAGGGCTGACCCCTAGAACCAATGCACCTTGGAATTCATTCGGGACAAGGAATCTTGGACAAGGAATCATTTCAGAACAGTGTTGTTGTAACTGAGCCACTATATCTTGGGTCCTGAACTTGGCTTAATTCTGATCTCCCTGGAAGATAGAGCTTGAGGCTGTGCTTTCTCCTTTGGTCAGGATGAAGGTCTTAGGGAGTCCAGGATGAGGACCTGGGAGACCCAGAGGCAGGGAAGAAGCTGACAGAAAGCCCAAGGAGGAGGTATATCCTCTAAAAGCCCTAGAACTCAGAGAGGGAGCCATCAGTGGGATGCATGGGCCAGAAAGTCTTCAGGGAGAAGTTGAGCTGGGCATTGAACCAGACATAGCTATTAACTCTCACCTCTATGCTTCCTCCCTCAGAGGTCATTGACATTCAAAATGAAAAGAATATTGGAGCACTAAGGGATTATGAGATTCCTTTTGAATCAACTCAGGAAGATTAAATTATTTTTTATATTGCCTAGTTTCATGTATTTATATTTGAATTCTCTGAAAACTGGTACTCCATGTGGGATAGTTCTAAGAAGATTTGACTAATCACAACATCCCAACCCATGGTCATGATCATAATGGAAAACAGGGTTTACTAGATAAACATGCTTCTAGGATTACAAAATTGGTGGCATTAAAGCCAAATGGTTCAAAAATAAAAGTAATTCTGTACATCAGATTGCTGCCTGTTTCTTGCCTTGTAAGAAATACATATATATATATATATATATACATATATATGTATACCGTGTGTTATTTTTTTCTTCTTCTGCTTATAAAAGATATGTGACCATTGTGAAACATTTGGAAAATATAAAAAACACAAAGAAGAAAATATAAAAAAACTGCAATACCTCTGTTCACAGTTACAATTTTAGTGTATAAAAATAGATGGTTTATATATGACTATATGTTTTATTTTTGAAATTGAATTTTTAAATAGATTTTGAAACAAAATCGGGATCTCCTATCTATACTATTTTTAAACTTTAAAAAGTCACTTATTAATACATTGTATATACTTTTCATGTCTTTATCACTTCACATGGCTTCACAGGACACCATTATATGGACAAACTATGTCTTATTTTAATACAACCCCCTTGTTGGGTATTTAGGTTGTTTTACATTCTCTTATGCACAACTCAGTGATGAACCCTTTTTTTTTTTTTTCACATCTCTGTTTCCCAGAAGCTTCTCACATCGTTTTCTTCTATTTCTATAACACTTCTATTTCTATAAGCCCTGCAGTCATCACCACTGGTCATAATTATTTTCCAAAGATGAACAAGATACTTACCAGGTGTGAATAATCTCTCCTCATGTGAGTGTCATATACTAAGACCAATAATACAGAATGGCATGCTGAAAATACTCGGGTTTAAAGTGTGACTTTCCATCATAACGTAAGAAAATGCAAAATAGAAAGTGGATTTAGCAGCACAATATGTATATAAAATACTCAGAAAACTTTCTTGTTCAAGTCAATCACATACTGAGCTTCTACTGATAGATTGCTTCTCGGCGGTTCTATCAGATTTCTTGACGTGGAACTTTCCCAGGACAGAGTCAAGAACAGCAGGCTGACCTCACCTTAGCGAGACAAGCCAAGTCAAATAAGCAGGATTCCTAAAGTGCTGTTTCTAAGTACCCTGAGCCGTATCTCTAGGTGTGGCCTGTGCAGAAACAAGAGCTTGTGTACAGAACCGTGGCCAACAGAGTCTTATTTACAGGAAAAACTGGACTCCATGTTGGCAGACTGACGAAAGGCTACACCAACCACCTAGAATTGTTTGCCTTTTACGAGGTCTCTCAGGTGTCTTGCTTGACATAAGCCTGTGTGTGGAAGCTGAAATGTTTCAACCAAATGGACAAAAGCAGCAAGGCACAGAAAACTGTCAAAAGATCAGGAAGGTGAGTTGCTTCACATGAGCATGGCTACCTACTACTTTCAGAACCTTCTACTTGAAAAGTGAATAGTAGAGTGGCTGAATTGTAGAATTCTCAAACAATAGATAGCTCTTAAAGGTAGAGACATCTCTTAAAGGTAGCGATATCTCTTAAAAGCTTAATCTGGCTTTCCTAAACTTCAGTCATTTGACTACTATCTTCATGATTCTGTCCTATTCCTATACCACCTCCATTGCAGCAGTATTTTTCTCTCTCAATGGACTTACAATTTTACTGAAAGAAATTTAGACTCATACTAAGAGATAATATACAGACTGGTTCCAAATAGGAAAAGGAGTACGTCAAGGCTGTATATTGTCACCCTGCCTATTTAACTTATATGCAGAGTACATCATGAGAAACGCTGGGCTGGAAGAAGCACAAGCTGGAATCAAGATTGCAGGGAGAAATATCAATAACGTCAGATACACAGATGACACCACCCTTATGGCAGGAAGTGAAGAGGAACTAAAAAGCCTCTTGATGAAAGTGAAAGAGGAGAGTGAAAAAGTTGGCTTAAAGCTCAACATTCAGAAAACGAAGATCATGGCATCTGGTCCCATCACTTCATGGCAAATAGATGGGGAAACAGTGGAAACAGTGGCAGACTTTATTTTTTGGGGCTCTAAAATCACTGCAGATGGTAATTGCAGCCATGAAATTAAAAGACGCTTACACCTTGGAAGGAAAGTTATGACCAACCTAAATAGCATATTCAAAAACAGAGACATTACTTTGCCAACAAGGGTCCATCTAGTCAAGGCTATGGTTTTTCCAGTGGTCATATATGGATGTGAGAGTTGGACTGTGAAGAAAGCTGAGCGGTGAAGAATTGATGCTTTTGAACTGTGGTGTTGGAGAAGATTCTTGAGAGTCCCTTGGACTGCAAGGAGATCCAACCAGTCCATTCTAAAGGAGATCAGTCCTGGGTGTTCTTTGGAAGGAATGATGCTAAGGCTGAACCTCCAATACTTTGGCCACCTCATGTGAAGAGTTGACTCATTGGAAACGATTGATGCTGAGAGGGATTGGGGGCAGGAGGAGAAGGGGACGACAGAGGATGAGATGGCTGGATGGCATCACCGACTTGATGGACATGAGTTTGAGTAAACCCCGGGAGTTGGTTATGGACAGGGAGGCCTGGCATGCTGCAATTCATGGGGTCGCAAAGAGTCAGACATGACTGAGCGACTGAACTGAACTGAAGAGATAATACGCATGAATCATGAGATTACATGCTTGTTATATTTTACAAGGACATAAATGTTAACTAGTATACCTCCAAACATGATCTTTTACATCACTGTGGCTATGTATCCTACACTTGAGGACATACAGGTTTAAGGAAACCTCTTTTAGGACAAATGTAGGAAGTGCAATTGTCTCTAACAGAGAGCAAATATTTGAGACTTGTTTTTCTGAAACCCTCATAGGTTATAAGTGAAGCCAGGTTTAGGAAGATTTAAATAAATTTCTAGAGGTCAGAGCCACAACAAGCTGTTCAATAAGAAGTATTAAAGATACTAACTTGACACTCTGATGTCAGACCCATTAACGCTGTGTCCTACATCATACAATCCTAGAACAAACAAAGTTAATATCAGCCCATGAGAATCTTTGTTCTGACCCAACAACAAATTCTTTGTCTCTGGGCTCACCTTTCCATTTATAGACCTCTTTAAGCAACGTTCACTTCACTAACTAGCTAAACGGACAGTCACTCTCCATGCCCTTCAGATGCCCTGCTGACTGATGCCATGCCCTCATGTGGCTCCAGGTAATAACCCACACCCTAGAGTACATGAGCAGTCCTGGCCCCACCCACTGAGTCATATTCTTCCTAAGAGTTTTTGTCCCCAAACGTCTTTATGGAAATTGTTTTTGTTCATGAAATTTGTAACTGAATAAAGTATAAAACAGAGATATATGCATGCAAAGAGAGTTGTTTCTATGACAGCTAAGTTAACTCTGTGAAAACATTCAGGTGAGTTGCTAAAAATTGCCCTATGGATAGGACAAGTATTAACTTAAGGATTCTGCACTCTGAGGGCCTCTTGGGTATCTAAATTCTCCCTTCAGAGTGGAAGCAGTATTCAAGCACTATGGTGGTGGCTCATGCAAAAGATGTATGTCGCTTTTAAGTTTAAAATGCTTAAAATACAAGTCAATACGCACACACACACATTTATGTTTTCCTGCTTTAGCAAAATTTAAAATTAATTGACCAACTTCTGTTCCACCAGAGCCTTCTTAAGGACATACTTGACAGCTATCTTCAGTGCTGGGCCAGAAATACTGTAAGTTGTATGTGTCTCGGCCTTGGGTCTGTCTCATGAGATGTGAACTCTCCAAGGACAGGGCCTCTATCCTAGCCATCTTTGCTGATTATATGGAGCTAAGGCCTTGCAGCTACTGATCAATATTCTTAGAACTGAATTACAGTGTCTTTGTTCTCATTAATTTGAATTCCTTCAAGTTGACTGTACTTCCCACCTTGATCCTGAGTCATTTTTCCTTATGGCCAAATAACTCAGTGTGTCTGGGATGAAAAAAGGCCTGTCATTGAGCTGTCCAATCTTCCAGGATTGGCTAGTAGGGGGAGAGCAGAGGAGGAGACTTCTGGCAGACTGAGCAAGACTGAGGTATGGCTTGGCCAATTAAGTTCTACATACTAAAATATTCCACGAATGCTATAGGATGGTGAAGTAATTCATCACATATATTTAAAGTTGAATTTACTGATATTTTATGGTATTGGATATTATTTCTATTAACATTTTATGCTGAAATTACAGAATGATTCGTGAGTACTGAATTTTTGATTGCTTTTACACTTGCTGGGACACTATTAAACTTGATTTACGTTAATAGCACTGTGAGAAGATATTAACAATGAAATTTCCAAAAGCACTTAGCATCTCATAATTGGAGTTAAATGACAAAAAAAATGAGGGGATAATAAAGTAAAGAGAGAAAAGGAGAGAGAAAGTTTTGACAATATTCTTTTTAACCTGTGGTTCTTAATAAGATTTTTGCAGGATTGTTTTAGGTTAGGAAAGAATCAAATCTCCAACCAAGAGAGATGATGCTGATTTATTAGAGAAGTTTTATATTATAGAACAAGACCTGGTTCCAGGTAGATAGTACAGAATTTGCTACTTCTGGGAGACAAAATTTTCTGGGAATTGGGAATTTCCCTGAATTGGGAGGGAATTTCAATTAACTACTTTTTCTTCTGTCTATGGTAACTAGAAGACAATCTAAAATTTTTAAATGAAAGACTTAATTTAGTATAGCTGCTGAAATGAGGAGAGGTAGACATTTGAAACAAGACATTTAAAGCCAAAACAATAATAATAATTATTATTATAACAAATTTCACTGAGCCCTCGTTATATGTAAGTTATATGCTAAGCAATTTAAATATGTAATATCATTTAATCTTGACAGCATTCCTATGCATTAGGCACCATTACCTCCACTTTACAGCTAAGGAAAGTGAGACTGAGAGAACTTAAATGACTTTAACAAGTGGTGGTGCCAGGATATGAACCCAGGAAGGCTGGCTCCTGAGCAGGTCCTTAACCACTGCACTCTTTTGAGCATGACTAAGTTATAAGTAGCTGGTTAATGTCAAAGCCACATTCATTGACTCTGGGTGCTTTTGCCATCATGGGCTTCTTCCTCCCTGAAAAATTATTCAAACTTCCACTTTCTACCCTGAATATTCATTGGAAGGACTGATGCTGAATCTGAAGTTCCAATACTTTGGCCACCTGATGCGAAGAGCTAACTCACTAGAAAAGATCCTTATGCTGGGCAAGATTGAGGGCAGGAGAAGAAGGGGGTGACAGAGGATGAGATGGTTGGATGGCATCATCAACTCAATGGACATGAGTTTGAGCAAACCCCAGGAGACAGTGAAGGACAGGGAAGGACTGGCGTGCTGCAGTCCATGGGGTTGCAAAGAGTTGGGCATGACTTAGCGACTGAACAATAGCAACTACTTTCTAATTGCATTGGCATAAAACCTAGTATATTAATATTATATGTTAAATTTTTTGACCAAAAGTTGATCTTTTTGATGATTTTAAAAGAAATTAAAAGACTTCCATGGCCTCCTCCTAGGTGCTGCATCTACTGGGTCATGCAGAGAAGGCAGCCTTGGTTAGCCTGACAAAAAAGCCATGACAAGAGCATGAACTCACTAGATATCATTTCTGATTACAATCAAGTCCAGAAGCTACAGTGACGAAACAAATGGAAAGGATCTGAGAAGAGGAACGAGGAGGTTTTCACATCTGTGATCTCTTGGAAGACACATGGCTTGGGTCCCTGCCTGTTCTTTGAGGATGGCAATTTCAGAACTGATGAGGTCTTTACGGGCTTTATCTTCATCAGTATACTATGGTTTAGTTTTTTAAAAATTAAGAGAAAAACAAATTTGGATCTTTAATGGATAATACTACCTATACAAGAACAGTATATGAGAGATGGCCAGTGTGGTCAGAGACATGATCAGCTGTTCGATTAGAATTCTGAACTGGGCTCCTACTTGGGAAGTGATTCCCTAGAAACACAGAGAAAAACCAGCCAACCACTGCAGCCCTCCCAGCAACAAACTGTAGTTTCTGTCCCAAACGCAAATGAAATTTATCCACTGACAATTTCCTCCAACCCAATAAGGCTTCCCTGGACCCGTTTTCTTCAGAGCTAATGGTAGGGGTCATTCTGAGAAGGTGTTGACTCTCAAGTATTGGTCCAATGTTGAATATACTCTGAACAAAACTAACCTATTTTTAGTTTCTAAAATGCTACTCAACTCCCAGTCTGTATACAAGAAAAATTCAAACATGCACTACCACATTACCATGTAAGGGTTTAGTATCTGTTTTTCTTTCTGATAAAAGTAATCTCAAGTTACTATCAGTTGAACTGGATCACTTGCATGAGGTTGGTCAGTGGTCGATTTAACAACCTGCATGAGATTTACCTGCAGACTTTATGTGAAATTCCCCTCTTTTAAAGCCATGGTTTAAAGGGAGTAGAAATGAATACTTATAGTAAGAAAAATGTACCACAAATCCAGGATAAAATATCTTCCCTGTAGTTTTTAACACATTTAAAGCCATACGATTTTACGGACTTACTTCCATAGCTGACAATACTCTTAAACTAGAGAACAGATAACCAAGTACACAGTGGGTATAGACTTCATTTGGAAATTGAATGTTATTTACCTTAAAAATGATTGAGAATGTGAATCTGGGATTCTGTTAAGATCATAGCTAACAAAAGGCACAAAGTAAAAAGGTAACTGATAAGCAAATGATATATGATTGAATGGCTAGATACATGAATAGATTAATGAATAGATAGAAAAACAGATAGATGGGTAATACAGACAAATGAATTAATAGAGACACAAATGGATAGACAAGTAGATGACAGATAATAGAAAGATATTCATCGATCAATACATGGTTAGAAAATGGATAGCTAGATGCACATGGATGAATAGATGACTGGGAAGCAGAATAAATAGTTGATATATAAATGAATATAGAGAGATGAATGGAGAGATAGATGCTAGAGATTGATGAATGTAAGGATAAATTTGGAATGAAATTGTAGATAGATGCAGGGGTACAATGATATCACAACTGTACCCAACTGGAATGGAATACCAATGAAGATAATGTCATTTCTCTCCATGGAGCTCTTTTAAATAGTTTAACTCTTTTGGGGGACGTATACACTGGAGGCAGGAAATTAGTCAGTCTCTAAGAGCTCTGAAGTTTCATGATACATGTGTCAATCAATGATAGGAAGAAAATGCATGGGTGGGCCATAATTAGGCCACTTTTGAATCCTCCATAATACTCGCTTGGCCTTTTTGATACACACTAGAACAGTGTGAGACCCACAGGAAGGAGGATGTGCAACGCAGCCTTCATGCATCATGTAGTGATACACAAAAGTCATCCTTTTTGCCTCTTCTTTAATTCTGATAATCACATACACTTTCACGGGTAGACCTACTCGGGAAGGCTTGGCGCTGTAATTAATCCATGTCACGGGAAGACGTACTGTCGACAGAATATAAGAGTGGGCTTGAGCCGCTGTGATGAGCAGGGGCACTTCGGCCTGTGTGATATAAATTCCTCTGCTAATTGGATTGCTGGAGCTAATCAGAAGCTAGAAAAGGAATTAAAAAAAAAAAAAAAAATCCGTGTTCCTCCTGAGGCTGCTGCTGGCTGATAAAGCGAATGGCTCCTTCCAGGACAGGGGTGCTGGAATTGAGTCCTCATGCAGAGGTCTCACTCTAGATAGCTATCTCAAAGGAGGCGCCACCCTTCTGTCGCCAGGGCAGGAGAAGACAGAACAGCGATAGAAAAGGAGTAGGATGATCCGAGAGAGGTTTTACTACGAATCACAGAAACAGAGTGAGTGGGCGAGAGGTGAAAGGACCGGAAACCAAAGGGAAGGGGGGCCATCCAATGGCCTGAGAGAGCTAGAAGCTTTTCTGAAATAAGCTGCTGCTTCCTGGGACCCGAGAGCACACCTGCCATCCACTTGGGGGCATAACTTCAGGAGGCCTCATCTCTGTCTGCAGCCAGGACTCTGAGCATGCAGGAAGAAAGCCACCCAAAGCTTGCTATTTAGCTTAAGACTCTCTTGTACCCACTTTCCTGAAGGTGAAAAAGCCAAAGGGAGGATGCAAATTCCATTCAGTACTAGGGCAAATGCAGCTCTGGAGATGTGGTTGAGCTGCTCAAGCTGTAGGGAGGAGGGGAAAACAGACCAAGTTCTGAAACATCCCGTCTGCTGGAAACGCTCCATCTGTTCCCATTCTTTCTAAGCTTTGGATGAGGGCAGAGAAAGCAAATTTGCGTTCAATGTCCACCAAAGATAAATCGCTCATTCCAGTCGTTAAAGAGTGACATGTGTATACTATAGGCCACTGGTTAGACCTTGGTGGTCTTTATTTCTTCTTCGCTTTTCTAAGGCACTACCACTCCTCCACAGAGGAAAACATATTCCTAATATTTGGTTCCATCAAGTTGAATCCCCTGCAGTTATCTTTAAATTCCTCTTTTCGGCTCTCCTGTATTCTTTCGTCTCTGTGATTACCACTTCTTTGCCGGTATTTCTTCTGGAGCCCTCCACATATGCTAAATCCTTAGCCATGATGAGTAGGCAGCAAGCCCCTCTTGCACACAACAAAGACTTCTATTTTTTTTTTTTTTTTATCTTTTGGGCGACACGATAAAAAATAACCCTGTATTTATGCAAATTGCAAAGTAGCGTGTGATAATGAAAACAAAACAGTGCTGGCCCGCAGCCAAGGCATGGCACTGACAGGGGCTCCCGACCATTTGGCTCTTGATTCTTCAGGGAAAGCAGCTGTAGAGAAAGGGGCATACACAACACCGGCGTCACCCGCGCACTCACACGCGCGCACCCTCGTTCGCACGCATTCCGGTACCGTCACCTCGGAGCCAGCCAGCCTTGGGATCCAAATCCAGTTCGGCTGCCTTCCGCCACCGGCACTCCAGTCGTCGTCCCCCACGAGCCTCCCTGCCCCCTGCTCCCGATTCCCTTTCAGGAATTTACAAACATTTTCCACAGATCAATATCTGTATTGATTATTCATTGTGAGGGAGTCGTGTGTCTTTGGTGATCCAGCTTGCAGAGGTAGCAGCCAAAGCCTGCGGCAGGGGAGAAAAAAACAACAGAAGGCGAGAGGGACCCAGCTCTTGCTGGGTCTGCGGCTGTCGACAACACAGAAAGGAAGAAAGAGGAAGAAGCTGGCAAACGAAGGAACGGATGAGGGTGGAGGAGAAAGAGGGAGCAACAGCAAGAAAAACCAAGCCATGGCTGCACATCTGGTCCCAGGGCTTGGCTGGGAGGAAACCCCCATCTTGGGTCTGCTGTTCCGTTCACGGTGCCCTGGGCTCCCTCTGCTTGGGGAGCCAGAAGTGACTCACAGTTTTGGTATCTCCTACGTAAGAGCTTTGGGGGGATTCCTTGGCTTGCTGACAGGAGAGGAAGAAAGCAGCAGCAGTGAGGTAAAACACGATTACTTCCAACTGCCTGGCGGAGGACACGCAGTCGCTTGGCTTGCCTGGAACAGCTTGCAGCTCTGTGATGGCACGCGGAGGGAGAATAATTAAAAAGGCCAGCATCACTTACTAAGTGAGTAAATACAAAGCCGTTCCAAACGTGCTCTCCAGCTAATGAGAAGCTGTAATTTCTTAGACTTCAAGGCAAAACAAGACAGTGATGGGGCTCAGTGGAGTGCGTGTTTGCGTGGAGATGGGGGTGGGGGGTGGTGGTGGTGGTGGAGATAAATCGACTAATTGTTGGCCATGTTTAAAAAAGGGATTACTGGAAAAGACAGTGAAATGATGACAGGAAAACATCTTGGACCAGAGCCAAAAAAAAAAAAAAAAAAATCGAGGCAAATCAAGTCCGCAGCTTGGAGAAAACAACCATCGCTCCTGTCGGAAGCTCCCACAGGAACTGCCCGGTGTTCCTCAGCCTAAAGTGGAATATTGCGTGGGCACCAGGGGTCAGGACCAGGGTCCACCAGAGTAGCCAGAGGAAGGAACCATGGCATGCCAGATGACACGGTTATGTCACACTTTGAGAAAACAAAACAGAACATTAAAAACCAACCTTTCCTTGCCTTTTAACTGGAGCTCCTGCTTGCTCAGAATAGCTTCTGTCTATTCAAAGCAACCCCAAAATGTGCCTTCTGATAACAGGAGCTGCTGATTCTGTTTGTCTCCAGGAAACTGCTGCAATGCTACAGAAAAATGCTAGGAAGAGGAGGCTGAGGAAATTCAGTTTTCTGGTGTCTGGGCGCTAGGCAAACTGTGCCAGGTGACTTATCCTTGCCATTTGGACCGCCATGTGGGAGCGAGTTTGGGATTCCTCTTCCCTTGTCACCCAGCTGTGGCTTGGTGAGTCCAAAACCAACCAGGATGAAATACTCGTTTAACACCGAGTTCCAAACACACCATGACAAAGTGGGTACCCCAAGGAATAAAATGACCTGGTTCTTTCTTCTTTCTGGGTGTCCAGTTAACTGAGCTATCTGGTGCCCCTACAGATGAGTAGAGGTTTTTTTTTTGGTTTTTTTTTTTCCCCGGTAAGGATTTCTGGGACTGGAAGGTCAACAGAAAGATGTGTTCCTTTTCACTGGGGATTTACTCTTCATATTGCTTCCTTATTTCAGATACCTCAGTACATTGCAAGTTTCCTGAGCAGGAGACATACATCCTGCAGAAGTGTGCCTTGGAGACTCAAAGGAGGAGAAATTAAGCCAGTTGTGGATGACTTGGATATCTTACACTGCATGTCTTCAGCATTCATAGAGACCTATGTCTGCAGGGTCTGTGTGTGTGTGTGTGTGTGTGTGTGTGTGTGTGTGTTTGCATGTGACATCATCATGTTGAGTGTGTGCTCACATGTGTATGGCTCTGTTGTCTGTGTGTCTTTAGAGAGGAAGGAAGAGAGTGAAGTCAGAGCAGACGGAATGTTGGGGCATTTATGTAATTCATGCAGAGACTGTTCAACGCTGCAAGGCAGACAGCCACCCATTCCTGGACTCTGCTGCTCTGGAGGGCCTGTCCGGACCTGATCTGAATGTTAAATGCAGGAGATGAAATTAGCATACTAACCAAGAATGTCAACCCCTCCCTGCAATCAGTAAATGGCCGTCTCCTCTCTTTCAAGCCGGCACCGCTACGCGCGCCAGCCACTTAACCATGTCCTCTGTCAGGTCCCTTTTTGTGTTTGTTTTTTTGTTTTTGTTTTTTGATGAAAGACTGGAAATTCATTAATGAGGAGGGAAGGAAGGGCTTCAAGGGGCTGTAATGAAAACAAATGATCCTCTTTAAATCTCATGTCGGCCAAAGCTGAGGTTGGGGGGGGTGGGTGTTGCTTTCTGTTTTGGGGCTGGAGAATAGGAAATTCCACAGACAACAGACCACTTGACAAGAGCCCAAGAATGCACTGCTTGGGAATTTCTTCTATGTCGCAAAGACCGGCCATGGCCAGTAAGTCTGTGTTAATAAAACTGAGAATGAGCTTTATCTTCTGAACTGTAAAGTGTGGTCTACCAGATGTCTTTGCATGCCGTCACAGGTCATCAAAGTTTCTTGACCTTGTTGAGGCTAGGACGAGCCTTCTGGAATCTTTTGGCTGCTTGCCTCAGCTTTTGAAGTAATACAAATTTTTCTTTGGGGCTATGCTTTTGGCCTTTCCCAAAGGAAGTTGTTGCTTTTATTTTAATCTCTATCATACAACTAAGTACACAAAGGAAAAGATTTAACTTCCACTACTGTAGAGCCCTGTATTAGGGCAGACAGAATGCTAAGAGCTAACAATCAGGTACTCCAGCCCAGGTATTGGGACTTCCTTTTTCTTTATTTTAGGCACTATTGTTAGAAACAAACTTCTCCCCTTCCGTTGTGTTATACTTGGTTTGACTTTAACCTAGGGGTCACACACTTTGAAATCTCCAGGGATCTGTGGGTACCAGCCTAAGGAGGCATGGGGTCACAAAGAATCAGACACAACTGAGTCACACACACATACACATCCACACACACAGGGCTTGGGATGACATGGAGACAGAGCCATTTGTTTTTATTTAGGGGAATAAAGGCCCTGCCTTGTGTTGCCTGATCTTCCAATGTTCCAAGAGGCAGTAGAAATTGGTATGTTTAAATGTAAAAAAATATCAAATTTTAAATGTTGGCTGTTATTAGTGTTATTTTCTAAACAGTCTACAGATCAAATAAAGCACATCTGTCTGTGGGGACAGCCTGGGCCTACGGTGTGCTGGTTTGCAATCTTCATTTTAGTCTAAAATAGCTACCACAGGTGTTTTTTGTTAACTTTGTAGTCTTTTAAATGCCAAGTCTTTCTGAGAAATGTTTTAATTAAAAAATATAGATATTAGCAACTGCATGGCAAATATCATGGGAGTGTGTTTTGTTGGACTGAGAGAGAAGTGCTAATTTAAAACAATCAAGCGGGGAAGGAAATGGATATTTGGAGGGCCTGTTGGTCTGCTGGTCACTGGCACCTTAGCAGGCAGGGTCTAATGTCTTCATTATTTAAGGTAGTGATCACACAACAGAGATTTTTCACAAAGGTTGTAAGTGGGAGGATTAAATATTTAGAAAGAAATATGTTTGAATATTTTCATGTGTATCCCTTCCAATATTTAAGGTAGTGATTAGTCCTATTTTAACATTAAAAAAAATTAAAAACATTTCTCTTCTTATTTACCCACAGAACTCTTCATTGCAAGTAAAAAAAAAGATAGGAAAAAAAAAAGATAGACATCCCCAGAAAAGAGAGATCCTGCCTTTAGTTTGGAAGAAAGCTTTTCCACAGCATCTGAAATAACTTCAACCGGAAAAGGCACCTCAGCAAATGATGAAGGGCAGCAAGAGGGCCCATCTTCTCACACAATTGCACAGGGCTTTCCAATTTCCGGGTGCTCTTCACACGTATTATCCTGTTTAATTCTCACCACAACCAGGCAAGATAGTTAGTATTTAGCTTATTTTATAGATGAGGATCCTAGGCTCAGAGAGGTGATGAAATTGCCTAGGGTTGAAAGCTAGCAAGAGGCATTCACGGGTCCTCTGAGTCTTAATCTGATTCCATTTTATTGTTTGTCATAGCTTCTCATAAAAAATCCTCTTCAGAAGCCCTGACCTGATGCATCCTGCATTGCTGATCCTCTATCGTCCCCCCACCTCACTTCTTCACTATGAGATTTACATCGTATAGTCTGTGTAATCTGTAGTCATGTGCAATTTGAAAATGTTCCCTGTGTCCTACCAGCAATTAAGAGCCACTGCTAAGTTCCAACTGGCAGTGGCAGGAACCCTCCTAAACTTTCCACTCCCTGCTATTTGCTCCTCTCTCCTTCTTTCTTGAAAATCTAGTTTAGCCAAAGGTTGGTCTACACATGCTGTGTCTTTACTTTATCCCCTTTTGCATCTCTACACAGAACACTGTTTTCATTTCTACTTCCCCATTTAACTGCTCAGGTCATTGCTTGCTGTTGTTGTGTAGTTGCTAAGTCATGTCCATCTCTTTTGTGACCTCATGGGCTATAGCCCACCAGGCTCCTCTGTCCATGGGATTTCCCAGGCAAGAATACTGGAGTGGGTTGCCATTTCCTTCTCCAGGGGATCTTCCTGGATCAGTGATTGAACCCACGTCTTCTGCCCTGCAGTCAGATTCTTTACCATAGAGCCACTAGGGAAGCTCAGGTCATTAATGCCCAATTAAACAGTGCTTTTCTTCCTGGCATGGTTGGATTCCACAGACCATTCAGACCATTCAGAAGAGTGGCACTCTTCTCCTCTGTCATTTCTGACTCTATTCTATGTTAGATTTCTTCCTTCATTTATGGCTGCATTACCTCAGACTGAACTTTCTTTTTAATCCCTTAAATATTAGTGCTCCCAAAGAGTGCTTCTGTGGCTCTCTTCTGTACACACTTAGCTTTGTGCAAATGTAAACCCAATAGTTATCTATGAACTGATCATCAAATTATCACTTCCAGCCCAAACCAGTCTCCTGAAGTCAGCCCCAGATATTGAGCTGTCTATTGACCTCTCCTTGGACTGGTCCTTGGTACCTCCAACTGAGTACACCCTGAATTGCACTCATTGTCATTTCTGAATCTATTCTACCTCTGCATCCCTTTCCCCTGTTTCCTCCCATTGCCAACTGCCATTTAGGTGGTTCTCTCAGTTCTACTTTCCTAATTGCTATCTAAACCTGCTCCTTCACTACCTTCCTACTGCTCCTCTCTAGGCTTATTTCCTCCGTGGCTTTTCTAACACACAGTGCATTCTCTGTTCTACTTCTAAGTGACCTAGAGAAGGTGCAGATGGGATTATTTTGCTTGCCTCTGTGAAATCCAACAGTGGATTCCACTTTCCTAGCTTAGCCTTCAAGCGTCCTCATGCTCTGGGTCTTGCATCTCCCAGCCTTCTCTCTTGAACCTCTTCCATCTCCTGCTCTGGGCTCTATGGCATGGGTTTCCCACCTCCAGGATCTAATTAATGTCTGATGATCTGAGGTGGCACTGATGTAATAATAATAGAAGTAAAGTACACAATAACTGTAATGTGTTTGAATCATTCCGAAAACATCTCCTCCCTCTCTGGTCTGTGGAAAAACTGTCTTCCACGAAACCAGCCCCTGGTGTCAAAAACATTGGGGACCACTATTAGGTCAGTCAACAGTCTTAGCTCTTTCACACCTCTAGGGTGTTACAGAATGTTCCTGCCTCCTAGAATGTTCAACTCTACTTCTTACACTTTTTCTTCTTCACTTCTAAGATTCTGTTCCAGGAAGAGGCATTACCAACCCCCTCCCCCCGCCATAAGTCTCCCATTTTGGGTCTGTGCTGCCACAAGTCCCCCACCTGCCTCCATCTCTCATGGCATTTACCCCAGTTTTACAATGGTCAGTTTCTCTTATTTGACTGTGAGACGCTTAAAGGCAGAAACTCTGTCCTTTATTCCTGTGTTCCCAACACAGGTCCTGGCATACATTGCGTACTTAATAAATTAATATTACTATTTTTGTGCTCAGTATCATAAATAATATATTTTTTAGCTGTAAGATTATAGGTCCCCAAAATAATCAAACTGAGGGAAATACAGCAACCATTTCCCATAGTGAAAAAAGGATTTCCTATGGTGCAATTCTCACTTACATCAGCTTTTTGACTTTTGTCAGGTGAGAAATGAACACTGGGGTGGTCTTTAGGTGTTTGCGGATGTGGTAGAAACTTTGGAGTTAATTAGAAGCTCTGGCCAAAGCTGAACTTCCTTTGCGGAGTTCCTGGGAGGAAACACTAAATTAACAGTTCAAGGTTACTATTAGAAAAATAGCCCGTTTCCCTTAGGCTACACCTCCAAGAGCTTGTTCTCTTCCCTGCCATTTCTGAGATGTTTCCACGTTTCTTCTAGAGCTGGCTGCATCTGTCCTCTTAACCCTGGTCTTTCCATCCAAAGTAATCCCAAGTAGCCCCGAGGTCAGAGACTGCTAAATGCTCCTTTTGCATATCTTCCTGCAGCAGCAGGTTCTGGAGCACTCAATTAATACTAAATTGAATAGTGAGAAAAAAAAAATTCCACACCATAAAAGAAGGAATGAGGATGGTTTTGTAAGTCCCGATCTCCCATGAGGCAGAAAATAGCATAAAATCACTAGTACCACAGCCTCCTGGTAGTCCCAAGAAAGATCTTAAGACATCATTAGGAATTCCTAAATTTGAAAAGACAATTGGTTCTTATTATTCTTGGTGTTTATGTTCTATAAAGTCACCAGAGACTTTGAATTAGCAAAAACTGAACCATGGCTCCTAACCATGGGTTAGGTTCCTTTGAGCCTCTGATCACAGAATTTTTGTCAACTGACCAATACGTAACTTTGTTTTATGTGTGTTATTGTTTAAAGATACATTATTTAATATATATTGTTAAATTATTAGCATTGAACTCATGGCCAGTAGCACTGGAACTCACACCTGATTGAAGCTTATCTAGTACATACGGTTTCTCTGTACATCACAGCCTTTTTGAGTTTAAGAATACAAGACAGCATGTCAGCATTCTGCTTGGGAACCACTTAACAGTGAACCAAAAGCACAATAAGTGAAAAACAGGATATTGGACAGTGAAGAGAAAGCCAGGTTATAGTATGAGAGTTGAAACAAGACAGAATGTTGCCTCATTCCACCTTAGCTGGGATGTGCATTTAGATGACTCAAAACTGTTTGCTTCCACCAATGACTATGAAAACACTGCAAGTATTGATTTACGATTCACAAAAAATTTAAGTGACTAGGTGATTTTGCAAATACAGGGTCTGCAAATAAAGAGGATTGACTGTACTAGTAGAATATATTTATGAATCAGTAGAGCTTTTGCTTCCGAACAGATTAGGATGACCTTGTTCACAGCACAAGTCTGACTTTGGAGTCCGTCCTTTACTTTGTATAAAACTTCTTTCTGGCAAAAGATCACTTTCGCTTTCTTGGAACCCTTCACATAAGTAAATGCTACTTGCTACAAGGTGTCTGCTTGTTGGGGTTGGGGTGGTGAATTTTTCTCAGAGGAATAAAACTGGTTTGCTGTGACAAGATGCGAAGGCTGGGAGATCGTTTAGACTCTGTTGCCAGCTAGGAGAAGTCTCCCACTGCCTCCCCAAAGTTTATGATTCAAAAGTGGCCTCAGCAAAATTCCAATGGACTCATGTTAGGCATCTTTGCCTTTATGAAGAGGACTTTACATGATGGTCTTATAAAACTATTCTTTCAAACTAAATCTTGGCCTCTTTGGGTCATATCTTCACTTAACGTTTCATACTGCAAGTAGCTGCTTTGAAATTAGTTTTTGCTGATTTCTTATTGATCCCCAACTTGGTGCAAAGAATGGATGCAGAACTCTAGGCTAAAACAATGCCACTCTTTCACACATGCCAAAGACACAGTCACACATGCATTTAAGAAGTCAGGAAAGAGGGTAAATCAGGAATTCAGAGTATAAACAGAAGAGACGCATGGCACAACTTCAGATAATGGGAGTGTTAGAAGATGACTCTGGAATGTCTTACTATGTCTTACTACACATAAGATATCTCTTCTAGAACTTCCTTCTACAGTGATCAACTGTCTCCCATCCCTACTTTTATCACCCCAACAGTCCAGAAACCAGTGCTCTGTGGGTTACTATCTTTTTTGGCAGGAAGACTCAGTGCTTGCTGAGAATTAGTCAAGTAGTCTATTTTAGAGCAGGAATTCTTGAGCATGATTTCTCCTTTTTTTTTGGTTACAAATATAAATAGCTATCAAGAAATAATACTTGCTGCATGTTAGTGTAAGACAAAGCAAAAAGAATCAGAGAAACTACAGAGGAAGGCTCTTTTCAGAAAGGATCAATTATTTCTACAGTTCTATGTAGTCATTTGCAAGCCACTCCCTTGGAAAAGCCCATAGGGATATGTTGCTGGATATATAACCCCCAAAGATTATAACTGATCATGCAATGAGGGGACAAGAGAACTGTGCTGGATAAACTGTATAGGTTGGCTAATTTCCACCAAGTCTGTCTTACTGAGTGGGGGCTCAAAGTGGGCTATTCCAGGAGCCACCAACCTTTCCATTGGTGTGGGGTGGGAAGTGAGACAGGGCAGTCCTGGGGAAGTCCTTGCAGAATGGGTGGTACTGTGAAGGGTGGGGATTTGGTGGCATTCAGGCAAGAAATCGTATCCAGTAGGACAGTGGCAACAGTAAGACAAGGTATGACATGGGCATGAGTTTAAAGGGGAAGCTGGGGAAGAGTGTGGAGTGTGTGGTCAAATGAGACAGGGCTTCGCTACTGTTGAGTTCAGCTCAAGGAGCTGGGTGCCCCAAATAGCTACAGAAACACCATGCTGGAGCCACAAATCACAGCTCAGGCTGGGCCCACCTCTGCTCAGTTGAGTTGGATTACACAAACAGGTAGCAAGATTTGGAAGTGCTGAAGCAGGCCTGGTGAGAATTGGTGGATCCTCACCTATTTCATCACCTAAGAGAAAAATCTTTGCTAAAAATTGCTGATACTTATCCTTGAGCCAATAATAACATTTCTCAGTGGGTACAGGAAGGTTCATGGGGCAGATCCTCCTATTTCTCCATGGCTGTGTCCCATTCAGTCTTATTCCTCACCCATTTTTGTTCCCATTCTAGTCATATCCAATTGAACTGATGAGCCACAAAAGCTGATATAAGAGGCAACTTCATCAGAAGATCCTCCTTGCGAAAGATCTGGAACTGTATTTAATCTGCCAAGGTAATAGGTTTAAGTGAAACACAGCTGACATATCCAGCCCACTAAGCTATTATATTTGCATTTTATATTGAACATGCCTGTAATATTCTCTTTGGTGGATGGAACTGACATTTCCATATGATGGTAAATGCTAAATTGTGAATAGCTTTCATCAGGGTTCTGCTTCAGCAATTCCATCACTGTACAGGCACAGAGAAAGATCACAACGGATACATAGAGGCATCTAACACAATGTGCTTTTTGGGTACAGTCTGTTCTGTGGCTTAATTTGGATTTTTGCAACATCTCAGTCATTCAGAATGCAACTATTTAGCAACGACCTTACTTATCTAGAATTAGTTAAGAAGAAAAACCCTTTAAAAGCCAGAAAAGTTGCTGCTGAAGTGATAGGAATGGCAGTTCAAGATGTCAGAGTCCCTTCAGCACTCAGTCTCAGTTAGACGTGATGCCCCTGACTCAAGTAGCAGGTTGGGATGCTATGCCGATAACCAGGAGTCCTTAGAGGTTAACTGCATCAGGCAAGGCTTCCCTCCCTTGAAAGAAAGGGTTATGGGAAAGGCTGGGAGTTCTTAAGACCATTTTGCAGTGTGGGTCACTCAAGAAGGCTACATTAGGTGTGTGGGCCACTATGGGGATTGGGAAGCAGTACCATTGTTCCTAATAAAAGTTGGTGCTTCTAGATCTGGGATTCTTCTCAGTTTCTGGGGACTCCCCCCTATTCAGCTGCCTCTTCCTTAGAGGGTGTGTGAGAATATCTGAATTGACTAAAAAGTGAAGGAGCCCAAAGAATACAGGAAACGTTGCCTGTCATACAACCAGAGTTTTACAATTAAAGAGTAGAATCCATGGGATTCCCGCACTTCTGTGATGGAGAGCTGTGAAAAGATGTGCTGGAAATATTTTAGAGTGGCAGGTGAGGACTGGATGCTGCCAGCAGGGCCCCATTTTCAGGTCACCTTACTTCTGGGGACTCCATGGACCACCGAGGACCAGCTCTCTCTTTGAATTTCACAACTCTGGGGCTTGGAATTGAAACAAATGTCAGGCTCCTAAGTCAGAGATGAATCTGTATTCTTAAACAGGATCTCCCCATTAGGTTAGAGCTGTGAGCACAGGGCTGAGGACAAGAAGGGAATACATGCATTGGGAATACAGAATCAGGGCTGCCTTGGTCCATATGGAGCAAGCTGGGTCCTGCCACCCACTGAGCTCTGACGTGCATAGGGTGTGGGGGTGAGCAGGCTTTAGGAAGCGGCTTGATGATGACTTTTTGGAAGGTGGGTGGTCTTTCCCACCCAAGTGGATCTCTTAATTAATCCTTACTTACTGTTTTTTTAATTAAATTTATTTTATTGAAGTATAGTTGATTTACAATGTTATATTAATTATACTTACTATTAATACTACCTTATTTATGTAAGAGAGTGAGGGTGAGACCAAGTGAGAAAGAAAGAGACAGAATGAATGAGCAACTGGGCCATAACAACATCTTTCCTTTTAAATGCTTGTATCTTAAAACAATTCTAAATATTCTTCAGGCATGACATTCTAAAATTAAGCAGCAGTTTGAGGGAAAGTTTTCCTCTCTTAAAATTTGCAACTAACTTCAGTTCCTAGATAATTAAGTTGTATACAAACTAGTAATTCTAAGATAGTTCCCTTGTTCTTGACTGGTTTGAGATACTGAGAGTTATAGATGTCTTCATGATACAATAGTTAGCGTTTTCAGAGGGGAAGATACATCCTTTATACTAAATATATGCATATTTGCTTCAAGTATTCTAGGCACAAAGTGTGTGTGTGTGTGCGTGTATATTTAATATATGTGTGCATGTATGTGTGTTTGTGCATGTATGCATACTATGTATTTGATGTATCTGTGTGTTTACTTGTATGCATGGCGTGTGTGTGTGTGTGTTTCCTGGGTCGAGGGAGGCTGTAATTGGTGTCATTACTCCAGGCATTAGAATGAAGCATCTGCTTTTCTAGACAAAGATGTTGCATTCCATCCTTATGTTGAAATTATATTTTTTAAATTGAAAAAAAACCCACATTTCCATTCCAGAAGACTGAGTAGGATGATACTTTAAAAATAATTCAGCCATTTAAATTTAAGACCCTGGAGAAAGTCGCCTCCATGGTCCAAATCTATTCTCTGGCCCAGAGCCCAAAGCTTTTTCATTAGATTGAGAATTGGATACAATTTCATTCACTTTAAGCTTTTGCTGCTCAGAATTTTGTTCTTCAGAGACAAGCTAACAAGTGTCGATGGCCATGTTGGCCTCAATAATAGGTCTCCTTTCTTTGAATGATCTATTTCAGTTGCATTATGACTGTTTACAGGCGGCCTTGTGCTTACAGACGCATTTTCAGTGAACATATGAAGAATGCTGATGCTTATTCTATGTGGCTTTGCCTCTACAGTTCGTAGTTTGTTTGGAGAAAAAGTTCTTGTTTCTTTCAAGCCATTTGCTAAAGAGAAGCTATGTAAAGAATCGTCTTCTGTACTTGCTCCTCTTACTACTATCCATCTATGCTAAGTTTACCTCTTACTAATATCCATCTATATACTAAGTGTAAGTTTCAAAAATTAAGGAAAATTTTATCGTGGTCTTTTAAATTAATAGTCCTGACATATCAATAAGAAAAAGATAGATAATCCACAGAAAAATGGGCAAAAGACTTGACTAGACACTCCACAAAAAAAGAAACTGAAATGATAAATCAATGTTCAAATTCACTAGAATTAAGGAAATGCAAATTAAAACCACAAGGAGAGAAACTTCCATAGCCCCTGACTTGGCAAATTTTGAAGTCTGACAACAATAAGTGTTAGCATGGGTATAACAGAATGATGGAACACACACACACACGTCTGGTGGGCATGTTAAGAACTACCTTGGAAAACGGTTTTGCATTAATTAGTAAAGCTGAAAAGATGCACATCTCTAATCCAGCAAATCTCTTTCCATAACTTAAAGCAGTGGTCCTCAGTGTGGTGCCAGCATCATCTGGGAATTTGTTAGGAGTGTGAACTCTCAAATCCCACCTCACTGCGGCTGAGTCAGGCACTCTGAGGGTGGGGTCCTGCCATCTGTGAGCCCCCTGGGTGCTGGTGATGAGTTTTCAAGTAGAAGAGCCACCTGAGGGAATACGTGAGCCCCAGGTACAGAACACATGAGAATGATGTTCACAGCAGCAACTATGTATCTATCCACAAGACTTTTTTTGCATTCTCTTTGGGCAGTGAAATATTACAATGTAATGAAAATAAAATGAAGATGCCAACAAACAAACCCTGAAGAAAAGCAAGGAAATGATCACCATAAAATCCCAGGAAATGTTGACCTCTATTGAAGAAGGAGGCTATGATTAAGAAGGAATTCACAATGGGGTCGGTGCTTCTGAGGGGCTGGCAATGTCCCATGTTTTGACGTGGGAGATTATTTACATACTTTATGATTCTACTTTAAATTGTGTATATGTACTCTTCCAAATATGCATTACATTTTACAATAAAAACAAGTTATTACAGCTATCAAAGCTTTTCAGTGCTGATACATCAAATCAAGTTGAATCAAATTAATAGCCTCTCTCTCTCATAAGTCTGCTTACTTCTCCTTCCCACTATAAAAAGCTATCTGTTCTATCACTCCTTTTTCTTGCTGGACATGACCCCCGGCAGTGGAAGCTCAGAGTCCTAACCACTGGACTGCCAGGGAATTCCCTGTCACTACTTTTGTTCTGATTTACTTATTGTTTCCTGTCTTCCAAATGGGGAAACGTCATTAGGGACAGACCCTAAGATGATCATTTTCATCAGCTGGAGTCACTAACCTTTCCTTTCCCTGAATATGTGGAAGAGTTCAAAAGCCACTAGAAAACTGAACAAGTTCTCAGTGAGTGGGACTGAAGCCTCCACGAGACCCAAGGATTTGCTGTCACGTATGAGGGACTTTATTGTTTATGCGCCGCCTCTTTAGTGACTGTTGTTAGACTGCATTAGCCCAGGGTTAGGTGAGAAAAAACAACACATCAGTTCTTTTAAACATCATAACGAGAATACAGGAGCTAGCTGGCTTATATTCAGTGTTTAAAGCAGAACATAGTTTTCCAGCAATTTTGAAGCTAATTTTCTTTTCTTTTATCTAAGACAAAAGTACTTTGTCCACAAGTCTGTGGTGAGTGCACTGATGACCACTGACTCATTCGTGCAGGATATCATTCTTTCATTAATGGTAATGGAGAGTTCAGTATGGATGCATAAAAAACAGCTGCTTATCATAATATGATGTAGCAAGCAAGGTGCTTGTATACAGTAAGTACTTAATGAACACTAAGCTGACATAAGCAGCTCTATCATATGGAAATATATCTCTGAAACAAAAATATTCTTATAAATTGTTATACATTTTAGCTGTCTAACTTTTTTGGTGTGTATATTTATTAGCTTTTTTATTATATAAAAATATATGTACTATAAAATTTGCCATTTTAATCCTTTTAAGTGTATAATTCAGAGGCTTTAGTTACATTCACAATGTTGTACAACCATCTAGGTAAACAGTTTTAACTCTCATTTCAATATCTTTGGGCTTCCCCTGTGGCTCAGCTGATAAGAATCCACCTGCAATGTGGGAGACCTGGGATCGGGCCCTGGGTTGGGAAGATCCCCTGGAAAAGAGAAAGGCTACCCACTCCAGTATTCTGGCCCGGAGAATTTCGCGGACTGTGGGGTCCGTGGGGTCGCAAAGAGTCAGACACGACTGAGCGACTTTCACATAATATCTTTATTTTTCAGAAGCAACTTCTATATTTTACATTGATTTTTTTAAAACTTCCTCCAAGATAGCCTATCTTCCTACAGTTAATCTTTTGCCATCTTTGCCAGGTCCTTGGTTTCACTGACCAACTGAGTCATGTGTGTTATCTCACTGGTGGGGAACCAGAAATTTTCTGTGTCAGCAGGACTCTTCCTTTCTTCCTTCAGTTCAGCTTCCAGGTCTCTAATCGTGGAAGCTGCTATGTTAAACTACAGACTTCTAAAACTAAAAAAAAAAAGTTCATTCTTACGAGAGAAAATGTAGATGCTTGGTTTCAGGACCCTCTGGGACCCATCACGGGTTATCTAAAGTACCAAAAATTATTAGCCTGATGTCCTAGTGGAAGTATTCAGGATATTAATTCACCAGTTGTGTATAATTCCCAAGTTAGTCTCCCGTGCCAAACAGTGAATAATTAAGCTGTAGATAATGTCATGCTGCAAGCGTGATAAAACAGTAACAATGATGATGATAACAACAGCTAACACTGAGCCTACTCAGCGCCAAGCATGGCTCTAACCCTGTTCCCTGAATTACCTTATGCAGTCACCACAATAATCCTATGGCATAACATAATTATTAGCCTATTTTATAGGTTAGGAATGGAGAAGGCAATGGCACCCCACTCCAGTACTCTTGCCTGGAAAATCCCATGGACGGAGGAGCCTGGTAGGCTGCAGTCCATGGGGTTGCTACGAGTCGGACATGACTGAGCGACTTCCCTTTCACTTTTCACTTTCATGCACTGGAGAAGGAAATGGCAACCCGCCCCAGTGTTCTTGCCTGGAGAATCCCAGGGACAGAGGAGCCTAGTGGGCTGCCGTCTATGGGGTCTCACAGAGTCGGACATGACTGAAGTGACTTAGCAGCAGCAGCAGCAGCAGCATAGGTAAGGAAACCAAGGCTCAGGGAGGTAGCTTACATGTTCAAAATGACAAGATTTGAACCCGGGCAGTGTGATCCCAGAGCCCCGCTCTGTGTCACACACGGTGACCTCTATTTAGGGGTAGAACCCAACAGAACACTCTACTTTCACTTCCTTTCTGGGAGACTGGCTACTCCAGGTGAAAACGCACAGCAATAGGTTAGAAACGAGAGTAAAACATACATACACACATTTATTTCTTTAGGGGTCAGTGAGGTGTGGGGAAGTGAGCTTGGAGAACTAGCTGATTAGTAATTAGTAATAAGTATTAAAAGAAAGACATGTAGAGAAAAAAAAAAGGCAGTTTAGTTGGGAGGAGATTACTTATAGCTCCTGGGCAGCTGAATACCCAATGTAGAGCCATCGAAGGTTTTTTAGCACAAAAGGGACATAATAAAAGCTATGCTTTTAGGAAAATAAAACTGCCACTGGTGACTATAGTGGCCTGGAAGGAGAAAAGACTCAAGGTGGAAAGGCCAGTTCAGAGGTGTCAATAGGACCCCACGGGCAGGCAGCAGAGGCTGGAGATGGGCAAGGACTGTGGGCACAGAGAGGCCAGCAGAGACTCTACGGAGGAAGGATGGACAGAGGAACAGATATGAAGCGCCAAGTTGAGGCAAAATTTCAACCCAAATGACAGATAGAGTGGAGTTTCATTCAGAGGAAGAGCAAAGACCCAAGGAGAAGAGAATATGGGAAGCTTAGAGTTTTAAGCTCTGGTTAAGACATACAGGGACTATGTTTGGGAATTTGTGTTTGAGAGGGAATTAAAGATGGAGTTGTAGAGACTGCAGACTGTGGAGAGTTAATCATGAAAATGGTGAAGAATGTGAAGGGAGAGAAGGTGGAGTCACCTCAAGAGTGATGAAGAGAGAATCTGGGGGCAACATTAAGAGGTTACGAGAAGAGGAGTCATAAAAGGTGAGGCCAAGGACCGAGGGCATGGCCTAGAAGCCAAGGGAAGAGAAAATGTGGAGAATGAGGGGCGACAGATATACGAGAGGTCATGGAAGGGGAGACCCAAGATGAGGCTTTGGGTTCAACAACACAGACATGTGAGGAAGCAGCTTCAGCTGACCAGGGGGGAAAGAGAGAGTCAGGGGATTAGTGTTTTGTTAGAAAGGGGAGGAAGCAGCAGGTATAGAAACATCTCACAAGAGGTTTGGTGACTAGGAAAGGAGGGCTGCATGAAGACAGTTCAGAGGGTTAGAAGGATCAGGGGACAGTTGAGTTCTGGAGGAGAGAGCCAACGTTTATAGACCCAGGGGAAGAATCCAGTGATGGAAGCAGAAGGGGGTTCAGTAAAGACAATAAGAAATGTGACAGAGAATCTGCGGGGGAAGGAAAGTGAAAGCCCCTGAGGGGCAGCAAGGACCTCCTGATGCTGCATGGCACACATACCTGGCGGATCGAATGGCTCAGCTCTACACCTTCCCATAATCTGCACTGGGTAGGCAGGGAGCAGACAGAGGAAGCGGAGGGTGAAATGCACTCTGGTTTAGGAGGAAGAATATGAGTCTGACAGAGGGGCACGGGGTCAATGTCACAAGAGGGCTGGATAGGAAGGCACGGGCACTGAGAGAGAACCTTTTTCCCAGTATGTGGCCTTGGAGGCATCCTGCTCAACCTTCCCTTGGGGAGAACCTGTTCTGGGAGCACAGCTCACTGACAGCCTCCACTTGCCTGTGCTCCTTTGAACACACCTACTGTTTGTTCCCAGTAGGCTGCTCCGGTGATGACAGAGGATGGTGGGGGGACTAGAACGGGGCCACCCTACCCATGGGGGACTCCTCTAATGGGCAGTGTGCTCAGGGACTCCTCACTGGCTTGGCTGAGATTTTCCTCTGTCCCATGCACAATCTGAGGCTCTTTCCTCCCTCTCTCCTTTCACAGATATTGGAACTGCCTTGCAAGTTGAAGACTCTCCTTCTCATTTTATGCTTCACTTTATGCTTCACTATATCCAGAATGTCTGATTTTGTATTGGCCTCTGCTTTTTGGGGAGTCCTCAAAGGAAACACTTAGATTTGCTATCAGTGGGGGGTGGGAGGCTGTGCCTGGAAAATGTAGGCAGTGAGATGTGATGACAAAGATTTGAAGGATGAAGTTCATAGATTCTTTTTTGAAATAACTGTAGACTCACGGGAAGTTGCAAAAATAGTACAGAGACTCACCTATACCCGTCACCCCACTTCCTCCAATGGTAATATCTTATATAATTAAAATGAAGAAATTGACATTGATATAATGTCATTAACAAGTTTATTTGATTTGGAGTAATCAGTTTCTCATTATGTTTCTGTCCACCTCATAGATATATCGATCCCCTCTTCATTGCAAAAAGCCACTTAAGAAGAAACAGTTCCCTTATTTCCAAGTCAGCCAGCTCTATAACCACTAGTTTATACAATGCATAAATAAAGCCATGCATGGAAGGGCAAAGAGAAAACTACAGATGTCCACTGGAGAGAGAGCTCTCCATCCAATCATCCATGCACCCATCCATCGACTCATCCATTTATCCCTTCATCAGTGTTTGCTAAGCTTTCCCTAAGCATCAGGAACTAGACACTTAGTCTATTTCGTCAGGACACTGACATCAACATGGCAGCAGCAACTATCATACCTCATTTTTGGCATAGGTACAACGAGGAACCAGAATATATAATTGTTTAGGGGACAAAGGATATCCAGATTTGTCCTGTGATCATTTCCACACAGGCAGTAATTCAACCAGCAGCAACCTTATGCTCAACGGCCAGGATCATGCCTTTTTACGAGTCATTGTAAAGCGCCAAGTGCATTGACATATACTTCATAAATGCTAAATAATAACAAGTCAGTGAACCTAGAAGTATTGGATTCAGTATTCGAGACATTAAACCCAAGTTATGCTGTTCTAGAAGCAAGGCAAACAAATAAATCAACCCCAAATCAAATAAAGCCCACATCCATCCCCAGCCTGCAGTGGGTGTTGTCTGGAACCCTCTTTATGGGCAAGTGGTTCTCTCATGAAGGGGTGCTTGTTAGTACTTTACCTAACACATCACACGCAATGTCTTGCCTGTGATTTGGGAGGAGAGTTTCATATCTGACTCACAGCAGACAACAGCGACACTATGTTCTTAGAGCTCCAATTCCCTTTATTTGATGCCAGAAAATAGCATCTGCAGAAGCTCCAGAGAAGAGCAACAGTCACCCCACTGAGCAATTAGACTGATCCTGGTGGGGAGTCTCTGCAGGCAGTATTGAGAGACCCTGTTTGTATTTCAAAGCCAGGATTTAGTTTTCCTTTAAGACATAAGTCTCTTTAGGGGTGGCTGTGATTCCTTGAGGATTTAGGCACACAACACAGAAAGCCTGGAATGGCACATATCCTGTATTGGCAACAGAATCAAACTGTAGTGCAGTCTGAATGCTTTCCTGATTCGAGATCCAGATCTCTGAGCACAATCTGGTGGGATGTTTGGGCCAGTGCCTTCTCTCTAGGAGTCTGCCATCTTGGTTTCACATACAAATATGACTTATTTCAAGCCCACATACCCTTAGTCATTTCAGAGTGATGACACCCTTGGAGTGAAGCCCAATCCTCCAGAGCAAATGAGGAACAGCGAAGCGGATGGCAGATGAGGTGGTGATGACTATGATGTCTCTGAGAGCAAGAAGACTGACAAGATCCTGTTTTGAGTAGAGTCTGGGAGCACATTCTATCCTTTAACCATCATTTCCTAAAGGACTTGACTCTCATTCAGCTGCAGCCAAGGGGAGGAGAGCCAAGGCGCCTACACACGACACCTAGATCTGGCCAGTGAACCGCTGAGTCGAGGACTGCCAAAGGGAAGGTACAGAGCCAAGAAACCAAGGATAAAATAGCCATCGGACGCCGACCTTGTCAATTCAACTGCAAATACAAAATGATTCCAGCTGGTTTCCGCCTGGCTCAGAACTAGCTCATTACATCTCACAGAACTGAGTGTACATGTGACCAGAAATGATCGTCAAACATTACTGTACACCCAGTTTACCTGAGGAGTTTGCTGAAAAGGCAAGCTTTTGCTCTTCAGCCTCAAGATTCTCACTTCGTAGATCTGGGAAGGGCTATGGAAGGCACATTTTCAGTAAGCACCCCAGTGATAGAAGCAGAAGGATGGCTCATCATACTCTGGAAGGACTGCTTTAAATCAGTGCTTTTCAATCTCCATGTGCCTAGAGTATTAAAGAGCTTAGGGAAATACCCTCAGAATAATCCAGCCCAAATTTCTCATCTTGCAGAGGAAGAGATTGAGGGATTAAGTAACTTTCTTAAGGTCACACAACCAGTTACACATGGGAAGTTAGAACCAGAAGCAAAGTCAGCCAAGTGCCTTTTGTATTCACTATTCTGTGCGGTTCGGTTACTTTCTTCTCCTTCAAGTCCTATTGGGCATATACGCATATAAGCAGAACCTAGAACATGCCTGGATTATCGAGGCAATTTTTAAACCTTTTGAAACAACTGGTGAAGAGTGTCAGTGATGCCAAAACAAACACTAGAAAAAACGAGTTTAGAAAGAGGTGGTACTCACCCTCTCTAAAATCAACGATGAAGAAGATGACAGCAAGGGTTAAAGTTGTCCTTTGAGTATCCACGATGTTTCGGTTTCCAAGTCAGCGCCTATGAAAAAGCAAAAAGTAAAGAGTTACAAGAAATTGTACATAGTTCTGATGCTGCATCAAAAGAAAAATAAGTGATTTCCATAAGCTGCACTTCCCAGGTGGTGCTAGTGGTAAAGAATCCGCCTGCCAATGCAGGAGATGCAAGAGACGCGAGTTTGATTCCTGGGTGAGAAGATCCCCTGCAGGAGGAAATTCGAAGCCAGAACCATATCCTTCTTGGGAAAGATTTTATACTTTCTTACATGTAGGTGAGTATGTTTACTAATAATATATAATGCTTTAAAAATGCATTTAAAGGTTACATATTCTTTTGCAATTTGCTTTCTTTACTCAACATTTGTTTCTGAGCTTTTTCTATGTTGAAATTATAGGTCTAATTCTTTGATTTAATTATTTTATTACAATGAGTAGACCACAATGGATCCAAGCATTCTTCTTTGGGTGGATGTCTAGTTTGCATCCCTTTTTCACTCCCACAAGCCCCACTACTGGGAACACAAGTGTGTGTATGTGTTTGTGTCTGTATACACACGTGTGTGAGCCCTTCTCTAGGACACACAGGTGTCAGTGGGATTGCTGGGCCATAGAATGTGAACATCTTCAACTTTGTTAAATATTACTAAACCGGTCTCCAAAGTGACTGCAGTAAATTACATTATCTCCAAGAGATTACAAGAATTTTCATTTCTTCATATGTCTGCATACAACTCAATATCAACAAAGAAACCCACTCAATCAAAAATGGGCGGAAGACCTAAATAGACATTTCTCCAAAGAAGACATCATATGGCCAACAGGAACATGAAAAGATGCTCAACATTGCTAATTATTAGAGAAATGCAAATAAAGATCACACTGAGGTATCACTTCACACTGGTCAGAATGGCTATCAGCAAAAAGTCTATAAATAACACGGGCCGGAAAGGGTGTGGAAAAAAGGGAACTCCCTTACACTGTTGGCAGGAATGCAAATTGGCATAGTAGCTGTGGACAACAATATGAAGTTTCTTAACAAACTAAAAGTAGAGGTACCATATGTTCGGAAATTTTTCACCAGAAAAGATGAAAACTCTAATTTGAAAAGATACATGTACCCTAATTTTCACAGCAGCAGTATTTACAATATCCAAGATGTGGAAACAGTCAAGTGCCCACCAACAGATGATGGGTTTAAGAAGTTGTGGTATATATGTATGTATGTATGTTTATATGTATACAAACATATACACACAACGGAATATTACTACTACCACTACTACTAAGTTGCTTCAGTCGTGTCCGACTCTGTGCGACCCCATGGACTGCAGCCTACCAGGCTTCTCCGTCCATGGGATTCTCCAGGCAAGAACGCTGGAGTGGGTTGCCATTTCCTTCTCCAGTGCATGAAAGTGGAAAGTGAAAGTGAAGTCACTCAGTCGTGCCCGACTCTTATCGACCCCATGGACTGCAGCCTACCAGGCTCCTCTGTCCATGGGATTTTCCAGGCAAGAGTACTGGAGTGGGTGCCACTGCCTTCTCCCAGTGGAATATTACTCAGTCATAAAAAAGAATAAAATCTGCCACTTGCAGCAATATGGCTCGACCTAGAGAATGTCATACTAAGTGAAGTAAATCAGACAGAGAACAATAAACATTATATTATCACCTGTGGAATCTAAGAATGTAATACAAATGAACCTATATACAAAACAGAAACAGATCCAGACATGAAAAACAAATTTATGGTTACCAAAGGAGAAGGGGATAGGGATAAACTGCAAGAATCAGATTAAAAGATACATTATATATAAAATAAATGGGCAACAAGGATTTACTATATAACACAGGGAACTATGTTCACTATCTTGAAATAGCCTATAGTGGGAACTAATCTGAAGAAATACCTGAATCACTTGGCTGTATCCTGATATTAATATAATACTATAAATCAATATACTCCAACTGATGAAAAAAGAACCCTCCCAAACTGTCTCTATGGTGTGCTCCCATTCATGACTAAAAGGGGGAAATATACATGACTACACACATCTGTATGTGTACATGTGCTTATTGATAAATGCATAAAACAGCTCTGAAGAACTGTTTAAGAAACAAAAACCATGTGATTGTTGATAGGGAGGGGAAGAGGGCATTTTGAGGAAAGAGGCTTTTACCAAAAACTGTCTTTTACCATTTAAATTTGGGACTATATGAAGTATTAAAAAAGAAAACAACTGAGGTGCTTTGATTATGCAGGTTGGAGGACAGTGGTTTTGACCACTCCCATCAGCCTGTGGGGTATTAGGTACTTTTAAGACTTGCTTTAGAAGAGAGGTGAGGAAATCTCTGTGTCATCACCCTGGAAACTCTGGTCCATGACCTCACCAGCCCTTCTGGAATTTCCCTGGTCAGTCTTCTGTCCCAAATGGAGACCAGCCACTTTTAATGGAAGTTTCTGGGCATCTATATAAAAATGCTTGCAAGTGATTTCCAGCATTTTGACTGGCAACAAAAGAAGGTAGTTCAGGTTCTAGTCCTCACAGAAGTTGACGTTTGCTGGCCAAAGCACAAATTGCGAAGGGAAGAGCAAGAGTTCCCAAGGACAATGATGAAAATGTAAACAGCTTCTGGGTGTGGGTGTCATATGAGCTACTTAATTTTTCAGCAGGAATTTCCCAACTCTGACCACTTTCTCAATTCCCAAAAGAGAAGGGAGAAAATATGGCAATTGAGTAGTCAATTTTGAAAACAACCCACTTACTCTTTACAGTGAACGGAATATAGTTCTTAAAGAGAAAGATCTAGCTGCTCTCCAATTTATCAAACTGTGACAGGGCAGTGATTACAAATGCAAATGTAACCTTTAGGTCCTATAAGCAAAGACAATACTAACAGCATTGAACTTTTTGACAATTGCTAGGTTGCACCCAGTAGGCAATTCAGACTGGGTTCTTTTCTGAATTCCAAGTTTTTTTAATAACCTTATCATCACAAATTCTGCAATTTTGGGGGTTGTTTTGGGGGTGGTGTAATTACTACACATAAAAAATGACTACATTTCTTTTTTGAAGCAAACCTATATACAAGAGAATACCTACTCTTTCCCTCTTTGAAATTCAAGAAACCTATGAACAGATATGAGGTGTCAAGCATCATGAGAGTTGCTGTTACCTAGAATTTCCACAGGCCTTTCAAGAAGGAGAACTATGCATCCACATGTCCCCATTTTACAGATGCAAAGACAGACTCCAAGCACTTAAGGGATTATCCATTCCTCTTGTGACACTATGCCCCTCTGCTTCCATGAGGGGAATATCATCTCTGTGCCCAGGGGCACAAAGTCTAGGTAATAACAACTCTCATGATGCTTGGCACAGAGTCTTGGGGGGTAGTCTTCCTTAATCAGGAAATACATGGCTTCCATATGCCCACACCCACCTAATAAACCTGGTAATGTGGCAGCTAGGTTTCAGTGGGGAGGATAATTCTGGTTAGGTTTGGGAGAAGTGGAATTTGGGCACATGGAGCAGTCCCTAGTGGTGACTAATCAGGCTCAGAGATTCATATGTAGCTAGCATCCCAGTTTTGAAATAGGACATTGACTAAAACTTGGGTCATTTTCATACAAAGCAGATAAACCTATATGACATCAGGTGGAGGTATCATGGTATGCCTCCCCCCTCCACCCCTCCACCCCCTGAGCCCTGACCACCTGCCCAGACACGTTTGTACTTGGCACCCCTTCTGCCTGCCAAAGATCTCCATCAGCAGGCTTGGCGCAGCCTGGGGTTCCTTGAGAGAACACTGGGCTAGCCTCTTAAGGGCAGACCCAGTCTACCAAGGAGATGCTGAAGGATCTAGCAATGTTGTTTCCATTCATCTTTACGGTGATAAGCAAGCGTTCATGAAGTGAACTTTTCCCTCATTTTCTTTCTTCCAGAGCTTTCCTTTTAACCATAGGAAAAGTAATTAAGAACCATGGGAAAGCTATTTATTTTTTTCAATTCATAAAGTCCCTTATCACCATTTCTGGTGTATCCGTTGATAAAATTGGATGTGATATTAGCTCTATGATTGACTTCCATTACTATACTTGGAAGATTTCAGAAGACTTGGTTTATTAGGTAATTCCATTTTCCTCTGTCTATGGTGACTGTTGGGAAGACAAGAAGAAGCATAAAGAAGTAGGATGTATACAGATTTGTCTCCCACAATAAATGACATTGAAATCTGTTGTGTTAGACAGATTTAGATTTGCATATTATTTATTTATTATTTTTAATTGAAGTAGAGTTGATAGACTCGTCTCTTTGAAGTCCAATGTATGAGTTAAACTTGGCCTACAAGTGGCTTTGCTTGAGCAATCATTCTCTTACAGAGGAAATTTCATGTACTGCAAAGTCTGGGGGGAGATACTTGAATGTGTACATTATTTCCCCATCTAGCTTGATGTAAGTATAAAGAACAGCACTGATGCAAGTGCTGACTGTATCGCAGGGGAGGAAGAAGGGTGTGCAGCTGCCCACTTACTCAACCAGAAGCATGTGGGATTCTAGGCTCACTTCCCACACCCTAAACACAGAGACTGACATTTAGACAAACGTGTTCTCAGCCACCGGCACAGCGCCCAGTGCAGGGTATGGCTCTGAATGACTTTGGCATCTGTTTTGTCTTGCCTCATGCCCACATACTGGGGCTGCTTGTTCTCATCCAATAGCAATTAGTACCATGGTAAATGCCTTGTGCTCTGTGCTCATTCAGAAGAATAAGCATGTCACACTCTGCCAAGAACTACAGCTAATCACAGAGGGCTCAGGGCACACCTGCCCTTTCATTAGGCTCTTGTTTTAAAATGAAGGGTTGGTGCAACTTGAAACACTGTGTTCTCCCCCTGGTTAGGGATAACCATGGGGACCCAGAGTGGGAGGCCTGGAGTGTGACTTGGTTGCCGGCCCGGAAGACAAGCTTCCTACAACGGAGGATGGAGAGCAGCAGGAAACGACTAACATGTGGCAGCTGCCACAGGGTGGGTCCAGGAATGCTCCAAGGACGTGCTGAGGCATGGCTCTGAACAGTATCCAATGCTGGAGATTGCTCAGGAACCACCACAGACATAATACAGGGGTATAAAGACCTGGGTTGACTGCACTTTGGGGGTGAAAAGCTCTTTAGTTATCGTTTCCTTTTAGTCTCTTCTAACCTGGCCAGGGATCCAACCCGGGTCTCCTGCATTGCAGGCAGATGCTTTACCCTCTGAGCCACCAGGGAAGCCCCTTCTAACCTGGCACCTGTCCTTATTCTAAGAATGCATCCTTTATCCTAATTTGGCTATTAAAAAATTATCTATTTTACAAGTTAGTCTTCTAAGAGGTATAATTAACATTCAGGAGAATTTATCCTTTTAATCTGTACAGCTCAATGAGTTTGACAAATGTGAACAATCACAAAATAATCACAATCAGGATATACAACTACTTCCATCACCCTTAAAAATTCCTTCTTGCCTTTTCTTGTCACTCCCCCTTTCTGGGTTCCAGACCAGACAGCCACTGATCTCTTTTGGTTCCTATTATTTCTGTTTTCCCCCCACTAGAGGGTATTAATAATATAAACTGGGTAATGCAAAAAAACAGTTTGGTTTTTTTTGTTGTTAATGGTTTCTTTCACTCAGCATATGCTTTTAGATTTATCCATGTCATCCTGTGTATCAGTAGTTGGTTCTTTCTGATTGGTAAATGGCATTCTACAGATGAACCACAGTTGCTTCTCCAGCATAAGCAGGACTTAGTTGTGTACACTTTGTGATGCTGAAAGCCTGAAGGCAAAAGGAGAAGGGGGCAGCAGAGGATGAGATGGTTAGATAGCATCACCGACTCAATGGACATGAATTTGAGCAAACTCCAGGAGATAGTGGAGGACAGAGGAGTCTGGTGTGCTGCAGGCCATGGGGTTGCAAAGAATCAGACACGACTTAGCGAATGAACAGCAACAATAACAACAACCTTTGAGCTACTGTGAAAATGCTGCTATGAACATTTAGGTACAAATCTTTGTGTGGGTATATGCTTTTATTTCTCATGGGTATATACCTGGGGGTAAAACTGCTTGGTCCTTGGTTATATATTTAATTTTATAAGACTGCCCAAATATTTTCCAGAGTGGTTTTGCATACTATTTTGCATTCTCATCAGTGATGGATGCCACTTCCTTGCCAACACTAGGGATTAATCATTTGACTAGGTATCTACAAGTAACTCATTGTGATTTTTAAATTACATCTCCCTAATGACTAATGATGCAGAGATTCTTTCCACATCATAATTTATTTAAAAAAATCAATTTGAATCCACTCTGCCCCAATTCTTGTTGAAGCAAGTCCTCAAACACCTCATTTTAGTAGAGATTTGTCCAATCCCTCCCAGGTACCTAAAAAAAATGTGCAACCGAGGAAAAGCAAAAACATAGCAAAGATGAGGGATGTACCTTGAGACTCTCTCAACTGTTCTTTGTTAATGTTTCCAACATGCTGAGCTCATCTTTGGGCAGAAATTGAGTTTTTCTATTCCCCACTGCACCCAGTTCAGGACCAAGCACACACAAGTCCTTCAATATATATTTGATGATTGACAGATGTAGGATGGTGGTTCATGTTCCAAGTGGACATGACTAGGGTATGCTTATATATGATGGGGGATGTTAAAATCACGTAAGGCTGATCAGCCACTTACTAAGAGGTTCTGTCCTGTGGAGTGTGTTCATGCTGGATAGAGATCAGAGGTCGTTTCTGAGGCTAATCTTTAGAACCAGGTAGGGAGTTTAGAAAAGGATGCCTAGGACCAGACACAGATTGTCCTTAAGATAGTGAGGCCAAAGCTCCAGAGCCCCACGTGTGCCTGGTGCCCTATGAGTCCGGGCAGGGGCTGAGAGATATAGAATATTCTCTGGGGAGGGAGGAAGTCAGGTCACAGTCAGGACCCTTGAAGACATCTCAGAAACAAGGGACGTGCATCTGGGTAATTTGTATGATTTCTGTCCTCATTTTAAAGAACTACTAAGCATGGAATTTTTTTGCTGATGGTGATGGTGATTTTATGTTCTTTCTTTCTAAGAAGTTCTCATGAAATCTGATCCGTTCCACTGTGCTTCACTCAAGAGGCTGTGATTTAATTTTTCTAAGGTGTGGCCCAGGCATGGATGTTTGAAGGAGTGTGGCATTGAATTGAATGTGCCTGAGGGCTGAGCTATGTGGCTACCCGGTGTCCACTAATGACCAAGTCTAGGCTGTAAGCCACAAGGACCGATCCTGGGCACTGAAGTGCTTTCATCGTTCTAAGCAGAAGCGCTTCAACCAAACAGGCCATTTTCATTTCTCTCCAAACCTGAAAAAGGGTGTCGTTCCATCCTGGCTGACTCAGACCCAGGTATCTTTGGGTCCACTCATCCCAGTCTGACCTGACTCCACTGCACTGCCTCCAGGCTCTGACCACATCCTTATGTCCCTCATCATTCATATCACTTGTGGGGCATTTTTTCATCATTTGCTTCTCTTTCTAGTTAGATGCTGAGTTCTTAAAGTGCAGAAAGGAAGTCTTATGCTTCCCCTTAGCTGCTGTAGTGGTAATTTCAAGATAATAATATCATTACCTGAAACTATACTAATAACTAACATTAACAGAATGCTTTGTGCCCAGAACTGGTAGGTTACGTACATACAGTACCTAATTTAATCCTCATAATTATCCCTGATCTGGGCATTATTACTGCTCTGTTTTATAGATAAGCAACTTGAATCTCAGGAAGGCTGAGGTCACAGCCCATCGGCGAAGGTTACACACAGCTCATGGAATAACATTCATCTCTGATTGGAGTTTTCACCAGCTGAAGCCGAAAAAGAAAAAAGAAAAAAAAAAAAAAAAAGGAGTGCTAACTATAAGTACTTAAAGAACTGGCTTTTATTCTGAGATTATAGCTTCCCTTTTTTTGCTGTTATTGTTGCTAAATGCCTTTTTTAGCAATGGCACACTATGATAGTAGATTGCAATAGATGTTTTAAAATAACTTTACATGGCAAAATAAAATATTGGGTATCCTTTATTTGTCTCTCCCAATTGTTTGGGTGGGAGGATTTTGGTCTTTCAAGTGAAGAAGTCTGAGAACCCTTACTCTAATGAATACTATGTATTAAAAGATATGCCATATACATTTGCTAAATCAATGAATCTGACAATCTTCCAATGCAAACATGTTGCCAGTGAAAGGAAGAGAAAGTCCTTCAGTTTCTAATTTAATTTCTTTCACCAACAGTTACTGAGCTCTCCTTTGTGTTAAACACTCTGCTAGAGTCATCTGGTCCCATCACTTCATGGGAAATAAATGGGGAAACAGTGGAAACAGTGTCAGACTTTATTTTTTGGGGCTCAAAAATTACTGCAGATGGTGACTGCAGCCATGAAATTAAAAGACGCTTACTCCTTGGAAGGAAAGTTATGACCAACCTGGATAGCATATTGAAAAGCAGAGACATTACTTTGCCAACAAAGGTCTGTCTAGTCAAGGCTATGGTTTTTCCAGTGGTCATGTATGGATGTGAGAGTTGGACTGTGAAGAAAGCTGAGTGCCGAAGAATTGATGCTTTAGAACTGTGGTGTTGGAGAAGACTCTTGAGAGTCCCTTGGACTGCAAGGAGATCCAACCAGTCCATTCTGAGGGAGATCCTCCCTGGGATTTCTTTGGAAGGAATGATGCTAAAGCTGAAACTCCAGTACTTTGGCCACCTCATGCGAAGAGTTGACTCATTGGAAAAGACTCTGATGCTGGGAGGGATTGGGGGCAAGAGGAGAAGGGGACAACAGAGGATGAGATGGCTGGATGGCATCACTGACTTGATGGATGTGAGTCTGAGTGAACTCCGGGAGTTGGTGATGGACAGGGGGGCCTGGCGTGCTGCGATTCATGGGGTCGCAAAGAGTCAGACACGACTGAGCAACTGAACTGAACTGAAGAGTCACCCATGAAGGACACAAAACAAATAAAAAACAATTGCTGCCCTCACTGAGCTTAACACCATTTTCAACAATTTAGGAAAAGTAAAAAGAAGCAGGTCTAGGGACTTCCCTGATGGTCCAGTGGCCAAAAGACCCTGTGCTCCTAATGTAGGGAGCCTGGCTTTGATCCCTGGTCATGGAACTAGATCCCACAACTAACAATTCACACGCTGAAAGGAAGATAGAAGATCTAAGATCCCACAAGCTGTGATTAAGACACAGTGCATCCAAATAAATAAATACAATAACAAACATGTCTGCTAGAAAATCAATATTATCAATACACTTCAAAAGATTCAAACAACTTCTGTTACTCATCTGAAAAGATCCCACTAGATAGGACACACTATTCATGCTCTAGTCCATCAGTCCCTAATGAAGCTACACGAATAAGAATATCCTCATTCTCAACGTGGTCATCTTCTTCAGGGTCACATACTAACCTACAAGCGGGTAGTGTAGACAGAAACAGATGTAGTGACTGTGGACCATTCGAAATACATTTATTAGAATATGAAGAAAATAAATGGTCTATAAACATACTATCTAAAAGCCCTCTGTTGGATATGAAAATAAAAAGTATTTTATCACATGGTTAGAAAATCCAACATAAAAATAGGAAGGCATAAAATAAAAAAATAGGCTTTTACTTCTCTCAGCTGGTCAATTTCATGTATCTGTTCAGAAACATTTTCCCTACCTATATGATCAAAGTATATATATAAACTATACATAATGGAATATATATAACCCATCCAGCTTTTCTTTTCTTTACTCAAAGGACCCATACTAAACTGCTTCCTCTGATCTTTGTATTTTTCACTTGACTGTATCTTAGGGATGCTCAGATTCACTTCCTTTTTAAAGGCTGTATTGTATTCCATCGTGGGTTATATCATAGCTCTCTTATGTAGTCTCCCATTTGCTAGATACAGTGTTTTTTCCTTTTTCTATTTAAAAGTGAAGCTTCAATGAGTGTCTCTATATATGCATCTTGGTATACTTAAAAAAATTTATATATTTTTTAATTAATTTATTTTTTAAATTGAAGGATAATTATTTCACAGAATTTGTTGTTTTCTGTCAAACAACAACATGAATTAGCCATAGGTATACATATGTCCCCTCCCTCTTGAATCTCTCTCATAAATTGGCACAAAATTATGAATATTAAAATCTTTACTCTGTCTGTAGTTAAGTCCCTTTTCCATTTGTTGCATTTGTTTTTAAAATTTTTATTTATTTTATTAATCAGTTTTGCCACATAATGATTTTTCTATTTTCTCAGCTTTTCAAAGAGCCAATTTTTGGCCATGTTGCTCTGGACTGGTTTTGAACTATGGATTGTATGTCCCTTGTTTTAAAAATTATATTTATTTTTTAAACATAAACTTAACATGTAAAGAGTTGACTCATTGGAAAAGACCCTGATGCTGGGAGGGATTGGGGGCAGGAGGAGAAGGGGACGACAGAGGATGAGATGGCAGGATGGCATCACTGACTCCCGATGGACGGGAGTCTGAGTGAACTCCGGGAGTTGGTGATAGATAGGGAGGCCTGGCATGATGCGATTCATGGGTTCTCAAAGAGTCGGACATGACTGAGTGACTGAACTGAACTGAACTGTAGATTTTTATAATAAAATCTTTTTCTATCATTTTCCTGAGTATGGCACAATACTTCACACACTTCATTCTTTAAAATCTTCCCTATTCCAACTTGTCATTATTGTTTAGGATTTTAATTTAAAAACAAAAATTTTAAAAACATAAACAATTACATTTATTGTCATATTTTACTTCTTTTTTTCTTATTGATGTTTTTTGAGCCCTAGGTTCTATTAATAGTTCTGTTAGTGAAGCTCTGAAAGTGTTTAAATACTAATTTATAATTAAAAAGAACTTTATTTTGCTTAGTCTCAATAGTTTAACTGGTAGAAAAACATATGCTGATGATTTTTTTTAGCATTTTGATTGTCTTTGGTATCTCTTGATGTAGCTGAGAAGTCTGTGCTCAATCTAATTTTCATTTCTTTTCAAATAGTTTGCCTTTCAACATTTAATTTTTTTCTGTTGTTTTATTACAGTGTGTCTGATGTGGCATTATTTAGCTTCCTTTAAATCTACAGTGCATTGACATTAGAAATTACATTTTAAATTTTAGAATATTCTAAATAGAAGTTTAGAATATTCTAAATAGAAGTTTAGAATATTCTAAATAGACTTCTAAATAGAAATACTTCTATTTTTTTTTCTGAAATTCATATTAGACATATAGAGTGCCTCATAAACTATCTTCAGTTCTGTTCAGTTCAGTTCAGTTGCTCAGTCACGTCCAACTCTTTGTGACCCCACGGACTGCAGCACACCAGGCTTCCCTGTCCATCACCAACTCCTGGACTTTACTCAAACTCATGTGCATTGACTCAGTGATGCCATCCAGCCATCTCATCCTCTGTCATCCCCTTCACCTCCTGCCTTCAATCTTTTCCAACATCAGGGTCTTTTCCAATGAGTAAGTTATTCGCATCAGGTGGCCAAAGTATTGGAGTTTCACCTTCAGCATCAGTCCTTCCAATGAATATTCACGACTGATTGCCTTCAGGATAGACTGGTTGGATCTCCTTGCCGTCCAAGGGACTCTCAAGAGTCTTCTTCAACACCAGAGTTCAAAAGCATCAATTCCTCGGCACTCAGCTTTCTTTATGGTCCAAATGGAAAGGTTTTCAAACACTTTCCATAGCTTTGACTAGATGGATGTTTGTTGGCAAAGTAATGTTTCTGCTTTTTAATATGCTGTCTAGGTTGGTCATAGCTTTTCTTCCAAGGAGCAAGCGTCTTTTAATTTCATGGTTTCAGTCACCATCTGTAGTGATTTTGGAGCTCCCCAAAATAAAATCTGTCACTGTTTCCATTGTTTCCCCATCTATTTGCCATGAAGTGATGGGACCAGATGCCATGATCTTAGTTTTCTGAATGCTGAGTTTTAAGCCAACTTTTTCACTTTCCTCTTTCACTTTCATCAAGAGGCTCTTTCATTCTTTTCTTTCTGCTATAAGGGTGGTGTCATCTGCATATCTGAGGTTTTTGATATTTCTCCCTGCAATCTTGATTCCAGCTGTGCTTCATCCAGCCTGGCGTTTCGCATGATGTACTCTGCATATAAGTTAAATAAGCAGGGTGACAATATATAGCCTTGACATACTCCTTTCCCGATTTGGAGCCAGTCTATTGTTCTATGTCCGTTTCTAACGGTTGCTTCTTGATCTGCATACAGATTTCTGAGGAGGCACGTAAGCTGATTTGGTATTCCCATCTCCTGAAGAATTTTCCACAGTTGTGATCCATTCAAAGGCTTTGGCGTAGTCAATAAAACAGAAATAGATGTTTTTCTGGAACTCTCTAGCTTTTTCAATGATCCAGCGGATGTTGGCAATTTGATCTCTGGTTCCTCTGCCTTTTCTAAATCCAGTTTGAACATCTGGCAGTTCATGGTTCACATACTGTTGAAGCCTGGCTTGGGGAATTTTGAGCATTACCTTGCTACCATGTGAGATGAATGCAATTGTATGGTAGTTTGAGCATTCTTTGGCATTGCCTTTCTTTGGGATTGGAATGAAAACTGACCTTTTCCTGTCCTGCGGCCACTTTTGAGTTTTCCAAATTTGCTGGCATATTGAGTGCAGCATTTTCACAGAATTATCTTTTAGAATTTGAAATAACTCAGCTGGAATTCCATCACCTCCACTAGCTTTGTTTGTAGTGATGCTTCCTAAGGCCCACTTGACTGCACATTCCAGGATGTCTGGCTCTAGGTAACTGATCACACCATCGTGATTATCTGGGTCATGAAGATCTTTTTTGTACAGTTCTTCTTTATATTCTTGCCACCTCTTAATATCTTCTGCTTCTATTAGGTCCATACCATTTCTGTCCTTTATTGTGCCCATCTTTGCATGAAATGTTCCCTTGGTATCTCTAATTTTCTTGAAGAGATCTCTGGTCTTCCCCATTCTGTTGTTTTCCTCTGTTTCTTTGCATTGATCACTGAGGAAGGCTTTCTTATCTCTTCTTGCTATTCTTTGCCTTCAAATGGGAATATCTTTCCTTTTCTCGTTTGCCTTTAGCTTCTCTTCTTTTCTCAGCTATTTGTAAGGCCTCCTCAGACAACCATTTTGCCTTTCTTTTTCCTGGGGATAGTCTCGATCCCTGCCTCCTGTGCAATGTCACAAACCCCCGCTCATAGTTCTTCAGGCACACTGTCTATCAGATCTAATCCCCTGAATCTATTTGTCACTTCTACTTATAATTGTAAGGATTTGTATTAGGTCATACCTGAATGGTCTGGTGGTTTTCCCTACTTTATTCAATTTAAGTCTGAATTTGGCAATAAGGAGTTCATGATCTGAGCCACAGTCAGCTCCCGGTCTTGTTTTTGCCTACTGTAGAGAGCTTCTCCATTTTTGGCTGCAAAGAATATAATCAATTCATCTGGTGATGTGCATGTGTAGAGTCTTCTCTTGTGTTGTTGGAAGATGGTGTTTGCTATGACCAGTGCGTTCTCTTGGCAAAACTCTGTTAGCCTTTGCCCTGCTTCATTTTGTATTCCAAGGCCAAATTTGCCTGTTACTCCAGGTATCTCTTGATTTCTACTTTTGCATTCCAGTCCCCTATGATGAACAGGACATCTTTTTTGGGTGTTCATTCTAGAAGGTCTTGTAGGTCTTCATAGAACTATTCAACTTCAGCTTCTTCGTTACTGGTTGGGGCATAGACTAGAATTACTGTGATATTGAATGGTTTGCCTTGGAAATGAACAGAGATCGTTCTGTTGTTTTTGAGATTGCATCCAAGTACTGAATTTTGGACTCTTTGTGTACTATGATGGCCACTCCATTTCTTCTAAGGGTTCTTGCCCACAGTAGTAGATATATTGGTCATCTGAGTTAAATTCACCCATTCCAGTCCATTTTAGTTCACTGATTCCTAAAATGCTAATGTTTACTCTTGCCATCTCCTGTTTGACCACTTCCAGTTTACCTTGATTCATAGACCTGATATTCCAGATTCCTATGCAATATTGCTCTTTAAAGCATCAGATTTTACTTCCATCACCAGTCACATCCACAACTGGGTGTTTGATTGCTTTGCCTCTGTCTCTTCATTCTTTCTGGAGTTATTTCTCCACTGATCTCCAGTAGCATATTGGACACCTACCAACCTAGGGAGTTCATCTTTCAACGTCCTATCTTTTTGCCTTTTCATACTGTTCATGGGGTTCTCAAGGCAAGAATACTGAAGTGGTTTGCCATTCCCTTCTCCAGTGGACCACATTCTGTCAGACCTCTCCACCATGACCTGCCCATCTTGGGTGGCCCCACGGGCATGGCTTAGTTTCATTGAGTTAGACAAGGCTGTGGTCCATGTGATCAGTTTGGTTTGTTTTCTGTGAGTGTGGTTTTCATTCTGTCTGCCCTCTGACAGATAAGGATATGTTCAGTTCAGTTGCTCAGTCGTGTCCGACTTTTTGCGACCCCATGAATCACAGCACACCAGGCCTCCCTGTCCATCACCAACTCCCGGAGTTTACTCAGACTCAAGCCCATTGAGTCACTGATGCCATCCAGCCATCTCATCCTCTGTTGTCCCCTTCTCCTCCTGCCCCCAATCCCTCCCAGCATCAGAGTTTTTCCAGTGAGTCAACTCTTCGCATGAGGTGGCCAAAGTATTGGAGTTTCAGCTTTAGCATCATTCCTTCCAAAGAACACCCAGGGCTGATCTCCTTCAGAATGGACTGGTTGGATCTTCTTGCAGTCCAAGGGACTCTCAACAGTCTTCTCCAACACCACAGTTCAAAAGCATCGATTCTTCAGTGCTCAGCTTTCTTCACAGCCCAACTCTCACATCCATACATGACCACAGGAAAAACCATAGTCTTGACTAGATGGACCTTTGTTGGCAAAGAAATGTCTCTGCTTTTGAATATGCTATCTAGGTTGGTCATAATTTTCCTTCCAAGGAGTAAGAGTCTTTTAATTTCATGGCTGCAGTCACCATCTGTAGTGATTTTGGAGCCCCCCAAAATAAAGTCTGACACTGTTTCTACTGTTTCCCCCATCTATTTCCCAAGAAGTGATGGGACCGGATGCCATGATCTTCGTTTTCTGAATGTTGAGCTTTAAGCCAACTTTTTCACTCTCCTCTTTCACTTTCATCAAGAGGCTTTTTAGTTCCTCTTCACTTTCTGCCATAAGGCTGGTGTCATCTGCATATCTTAAGTTATTGATATTTCTCCCGGCAATCTTGATTCCAGCTTGTGCTTCTTCCAGCCCAGCATTTCTCATGATGTACTCTGCATATAAGGTAAATAAGCAGGGTGACAATATACAGCCTGACATACTCCTTTTCCTATTTGGAACCAGTCTGTTGTTCCACGTCCAGTTCTAACTGTTGCTTCCTGACCTGCATGTAGGTTTCTCAAGAGGCAGGTCAGGTGGTCTGGTATTCCCATCTCTTTCAGAATTTTCCACAGTTTCTTGTGATCCACACAGTCAAAGGCTTTGGCATAGTCAATAAAGCAGAAATAGATGTTTTTCTGGAACTCTCTTCCTTTCTCCATGATCCAGCGGATGTTGGCAATTTGATCTGTTTCCTCTGCCTTTTCTAAAAGCAGCTTGAACATCTGGATGTTCACGGTTCACGTATTGCTGAAGCCTGGCTTGGAGAATTTTGAGCATTACTTTACTAGCGTGTGAGATGAGTGTAATTGTGCAGTAGTTTGAGCATTCTTTGGCATTGCCTTTCTTTGGGATTGGAATGAAAACTGACCTTTTCCTGTCCCGTGGCCACTGCTGAGTTTTCCAAATTTGCTGGCATATTGAGTGCAGCACTTTCACAGCATCATCTTTCAGGATTTGAAATAGCTCAACTGGAATTCCATCACCTCCACTAGCTTTGTTCGTAGTGATGCTTTCTAAGGCCCACTTGACTTCACATTCCAGGATGTCTGGCTCTAGCTGAGTGATCATACCATCATAATTATCTTGGTCATGAAGATCTTTTTTGTACAGTTCTTCTGTGTATTCTTGCCACCTCTTCTTAATATCTTCTGCTTCTGTTAGGTCCATACCATTTCTGTCCTTTATCGAGCCCATCTTTGCATGAAATGTTCCCTTGGTATCTCTGATTTTCTTGAAGAGGTCTCTAGTCTTCCTCATTCTGTTGTTTTCCTCTATTTCTTTGCATTGATCACTGAGGAAGGCTTTCTTATCTCTTCTTGCTATTCTTTGGAACTCTGCATTCAGATGCTTATGTCTTTCCTTTTCTCCTTTGCTTTTTGCTTCTTTTCTTTTCACACCTATTTGTAAGGCCTCCCCAGACAGCCATTTTGCTCTTTTGCATCTCTTTTCCATGGGGATGGTCTTGATCCCTGTCTCCTGTACATTGTCACAAACCTCAGTACGTAGTTCATCAGGCACTCTATGGGATAAACTTACTGAAGGGGAAACTGGGTCTTGTTCTGATGGATGGGTCCATGCTCAGTAAATCTTTAATCCAATTTTCTGTTTATGGGCGGTGCAGTGTTCCCTCCCTGTTATCTGACCTGAGTCCAATCTATGGTGGATGTAATGAAGATATGGCTACCTCCTTTAAAAGGTCCCATGCACGCACTGCTGCACTGAGTGCCCCTGACCCTGCAGCAGGGCACCACCAACCCACGCCTCTGCCAGAGACTCTTGGACACTCATGGGCAAGTCTGGGCCAGTCTCTTGTGGGGTCACTGCTCCTTTATCTTGGGTCCTGGTACACACAAGATTTTGTCTGTGCCCTCCAAGAGTCTGTTTCCCCGGTCCTGTGTAAGCTCTGGTGACTCTATGGTGGGGTTAATGGTGACTGCCTCCAAGAGTGCTTATGCCATACCCAGCTCTGCTGCACCCAGAGCCCCCACTGCTGACCCATATCTCCACAGGAGACACTCAAATACACTTCTTGCTCAGTCTTTGTGGGGTCTCTGGGTCCTGGTGCACACAAGGTTTGTTTGATCCCTCTGAGCGTCTCTGGCGGATATGGAGTTTGATTCTAAAGATGATTTCACCTCTCCTACTGTCTTGCTGGGGCTTCTCCTTTGCCTTTAGATGTAGGGCATCTTTTTTTGATGGGATTCTACATTCTCCTGTTGACGGTTGTTCAGCAGTGAGTTATAATTTTGGAGTTCTTGCAGGAGAAGATGAGTGCACATCGTTTTACTCCATCATCTGCTATCTTAGGAATTATTAATTCCTAATTATTAATTTCTAATTATTAATTGTGTATGTGTGTATTTGTGTGTATCAAGTGTAGAGATCATTTTCATAGTGATTTAAAAATTTTGATTGTCAGGATTTCTAATTGGTTCTTTTTCATATTAAACCATTTTTTTGCTTTATTTCTATCTTTCTCCAGCTCATAGCTTCTCATTCACTGAAAAAAATATTCTTCCATGTTCATCTTTAATGGATGTAATTCTTGTTAATCACTGAATACCTTAAACATACTAATTTTAATTCTTTGCCAGACTATTTCAGTATATTAATCTATAGAAAACTCATATTCTAATGGTGTATTTTGCTTGCTTACTGACATTAGATATGGAGAAGGCAATGGCAACCCACTCCAGTACTCTTGTCTGGAAAATCCCATGAATGGAGGAGCCTGGTAGGCTACAGTCCATGGGGTTGCTAAGAGTCGGACAGGACTGAGCGACTTCACTTTCACTTTTCACTTTCATGCATTGGAAAAGGAAATGGCAACTCACTCCAGTGTTCTTGCCTGGAGAATCCGAGGGACAGAGGAGTCTGTTGGGCTGCTGTCTATGGGGTCGCACAGAGTCGGACATGACTAACGCAACTTAGCAGCAGTAGCAGCAGCACTGACATTAGATATCTTCAAGTTGTTTGAAATTTTGGTCTATAGGAAGAGGCTTTTTGTTGTTTCTTTCTTTAAGTTCAACGTTCCCTGTTTAGTTTACATATGACTTTCTGCTCAGCCCTTGGATCATCAGGCCAACACCAAGACATTACTTTAATGGCATTTTTAGACCTCTCCCTCATTGCAATATTGGAAATAGCATAGGTCCAGTCACTGAAATTGCAGAGTTTTGTTGCATTTCTCCAGAAGCTATACCTTTGTCCTTTTACCTCCCCATGTCTATAGTTCCCTATAAAGCTGGATCTTCAGGCAGTGTGTAGGTAGGACTTCTATTTTCAAATTGTCCTCTCTTGAACCCTCCCATAGACTCTGAATTCAATCACAGAGCCTGTTAATTCCTCATATTTCAAGAAGAAGATTTAGTCTCTATTACCCCATAAATTGCCACTGCCTATTTCCAGTTGGAGAGGCTGGTGAATCCATGGCTTTAGTGCCACTCATCATTTTGTATTTCTGTTCTGTTTTTGGTCTGTGGGGATATCTATTGTGCTTTTAAGTCCAGCCATATATTAAATTTTCTCCTTCTATATCTTATATGTTAGAGCAGAGGAGGTGAGTCAATATGTGAATTCACCATATCATCTTAATAGGAAATCTTCCATGTGTATATATGCATGTGTGTATGTATATACACATTCTTCCACCACCTTAGGTTATTAAGGGCAAGTCTCAGAATCTATAGGCATAATTATTATTTGATGACGTCTCAGGTAGTTATGGTTGATGGGTACTCAGGGACAAGTTCACATGTCATCTCTTACTGGGAGATCTTGTGGAGGTTTGTTCTACATCTAGAAAGTCCAGTTTGTTAAGCTTCCCATGCATAATCCAGGCTTTCACTGTATGCTTTTGCTCAATAATGTAGTAAGACCTCTGGAGGACTTAATCTACAGGTAACCTCTTTTATTTTATACCTAACTCGAAAGTCAGTTGCAATAAAGAATGACAGGTGGGAACAGCAGAGGATAGTATTGGAGATTTATTAGATAATGAAGCGTCCATGCCCTGTTTTTAAGCTCTTTTCCCTCTAACACAGCACACTGTGTAATATGTATTCTCTGATCTGGCTGGTTGTGCTGTTTGATTTAAGAAACTGGGCATTGGCATGATAATTGGTTTTCAATGGCTGCATTTCTTATAGTATTATTACTTACATGGTGCAGGTTTGCATAATATTGAAATCAATAAATTGTAAGGGAATTATACCCCTTCTTTATACCTTTGGTTCTTAAATGTGAAATCACCTTGCCATACTTCTGCTGTGTGTTACTTTTTCAAAAGTAGATATTTTTAGTCTCTCACAGGGCTACTACTAAAGACAAATGTCAAAATTTCCCAGAACAATGGAAAATTTTGTTTACATGAGAGGAAAGCAGGTTTTGGGGATGGCACAAACATGCCATCACATGGGCTAAATCTAGGCAATTTTCAGAAACTGAAAAGTCAGTCTTTAGGACTATACTCTATCATTCTCCTTTATACCTCTCAAAGTTTAGGAGGGGTTTCTTTTTTTTTCAGGAGGGGTTTCTGGTGATTAGAACAGGTGAGATATGTACAAAATACCAAGTTTTATAAGGCAAAGATTCTATAGAAACTGAGAAATTGGTGAAATTGCACCATGTATCTTTGGATATCCTGAATAGTTTTCATTAAACACACTGGTATGATCCTTGAGTGATTATACTCATACTTTACTGGCATTTAGCAAAAAAGTCTTGCTAAGGGCTTGACAAATACTTGTTGACTTAAGAAACACTGTTGATACAAACTCAGCATTTTAATCATGATAAATCTCAGGGCCAACAGACTGCATGTTGATGTCCTTGTTTTCTGTCTAATGAAAATATTTAATTTTCATAATAAACTGAAAGTCACCCCAGATTTACTTAATACCAACCTTGCCTAAGATGATGAATCATTCTCAAGGGCAGCACTGTGGCTCCCAAGCCCCAGAGCAAGGCCACTCTCTGTGGCTTTCAGCTCTAGGTGGCATCCTATTTATCTTTCTTACTTGGCATATGAAATCGTTATTAAAATCCAAAACTATAATAGTGTTTTCCTTAGGGTCCACCATTTATAAAGGAGAATAACTCTCAAAATTGTAGGATGAATTAAATTTTCATGACTTTGTTCACTTCGTAGTTGTCACCCAATGAAAGCATTTCTGTCTGAAGGCCACCAGCATGCTTCATAAAAGCAGGGAGAGCAATCACTGATGCTTTTCTGACTCTCTCTACTTTAAATTCATCTTCCATGCTTACATTGAAAAGAGAGATGTGTCTTTCTATTTTTCTGTCCAGAAGAAAACATTCTTGGGTGCTGTTATGTCTCCTATTAGATAAATGATCATTTAAATCCAAGGAAGAAGTTCCTCAGATTGAATCATGATAAAAATATATGTCCTGATATTCTGCTCAGTTAGAATAAGGTGTTAGTTCTTTTTATTGCTGGAAATTCCCTGCTAAGCAACTTTGTCATTCGTCATGCTCAGTCGGTCGCTAAATTGTGTCCGACTCTTTGCAACCCATGGACTTTAGCCTGTCAGGCTCCTCTGACCATGGGAATTCACAGGCAAGAATGCTAGAGTGGTTAGCTACTTCCTTCTCCGGGGGATCTTCCTGACTCAGGGATGGAACCAGCATCTCCCGCATTGCCAGGCAGATTCTTTACCACTGAGCCACCTAACATGTTGTAATCATAGTCTCAATCAAATGAGTTAGTAAATCCCAGCATTCTTTTTTGGGCAGTAAAATCTTCATGTTGATGGAGGAAGAAAGTTGTGATTGTGTTCTCAGAGGACAGCTTCCAAGAATTTTTACTTCTCTTCTATTTTTTCCTAGCACTAAGTGGGGACAATCTCATACCTCTCAGTTAATTATAATACAGTTTTCTTTGCAGTTTTAACCTCCCTGTCTATACATCCCATTTGTAATCTTTACACATTAAAGATGCTAGTCCTCTTCATTTACAGATTTAGAGTTAATTCACTCTGAATAGATGTTAAAGTAGGAAAGAAGCTGTAGCCTCAATGAACCTGTCAAAGGTATTGAAAACCCTTCAGGGCATTTTCAGAGAACTGAGTCTCAGATAGCAATCATGTTCTCTTTGCCAGATATCAAAAAGATGCACGTATCGGCCATAAATAAGCCCAATGGGTATTTTATCCTACTTGGAGTTAACAGTATACAATGTATTTATAGTTTATCACATATTAATAATCTGAAAGCGATACACTATTTATAGGTTAAAGGTAGAAAAGGAAGAGCTCATATTCAATGGAACATTGTATCTTTTACACTGAGAAAATAATTTTCAGACAAAGATGATGAGGAACACAAAGGAAATGTTGGTGCTAAATTCTAAGGTATCAGTACTGAATGATTCCTTTGTTGCTGCACTTCTCATGGTCTCACATGACATACTCAAGGCACCTCCTCATTCATGTGGTGTTTGGATCTTCTCAACAACAGCATTATTCCTTGTATTTAGAAACTTGGCAAGCGCTAGAAGCCATTTCTCAAGCAGAACTCAAGGCATGAGGACATATAGTTATAGCTCAAAGGAGGTTGCATGAAATATTAACCCCACTCTTAGAACAGAGTCCTGTGGTTGATCCAAAGAAGCAGTTGCCAGCTCCACAAATAAGGTACCACAATGAATTTAAGAGTGTCTAAGATGCTCCTATAATCTGCCCTTAACACCTATGCATGCTAGGAAGTCTGGTGGAGCACACTCATCAGACAAAATAAGTAGCAAGGCATCAGGGAGTTGGAGAGGCCCCCTACCTGACTAACTGGCCTGATTTGGGGCCAGGCCTGGAGACAACCAAATGAGAATCCGTGGAACCCCCAACATAGTGCCTCGAAGAAATTCAGCAGATATACAAAACGAAGCATGAAAAAGCCTAATTGCAATTCTAAAGAAAAATTTTGAAGTTCATAAATTGTGTCTCTTATTTTCCTACATTTATAAACTAGATGAACTTATCCTTTCTATGTTTTCCCCATGCTGGAGTCACATTTCTTTTCCCTGTAATGAGTAACCTGCATCTCTGTCAATGACTGCTGCTTTAGCCAAGCCAAAGGCTGTTGGACTCACACTCCATCCACTTGCTGGTGACTTGTATTTTAGATTTTAGAAAAAGCTAGACCATTTTTCTTTGTTTTTTAACCAGAATAGGGCTTAGAGCTAGCATTTCTCTACCAGTCTGTAATTAATTTACTTCTTATTCTCAATGTTATAATTTCCTCATTTTAGGGAATTCTTTTGGCTATTTTATCTTTGACATAATTTTCACTTGTGCATTCTCTACTTCAGGAACATTAGTTATCATTATGTTGGATAACTTTTAGACTGCCCTCACATTGATTACATTTTCTCTTTTGTCTTTCTCTGCACTTTCCATGATTAGTTTAAGCATTTTCTTTAAATCAGAATTTTATTTTAGCTAGCCATATTTCAGTCCATCTAGTCAAGGCTATGGTTTTTCCATTGGTCATGTATGAATGTGAGAGTTGGACTGTGAAGAAAACTGAGCGCCGAAGACTGGATGCTTTGGAACTGTGGTGTTGGAGAAGACTCCTGAGAGTCCCTTGGACGGCAAGGAAATCCAAACAGTCCATTCTGAAGGAGATTAGCCCTGAGATTTCTTTGGAAGGAATGATGCTAAAGCTGAAACTCCAGTACTTTGGCCACCTCATGCGAAGAGTTGACTCATTGGAAAAGACTCTGAAGCTGGGAGGGATTTGGGGCAGGAGGAGAAGGGGATGACAGAGGATGAGATGGCTGGATGGCATCACTGACTCGATAGATGTGAGTCTGAGTAAACTCCGGGAGTTGGTGATGGACAGGGAGGCCTGGCGTGGTGCGATTCATGGGGTCGCAAAGAGTCGAACACAACTGAGCAACTGAACTGAACTGATTCTAATTTACCTGTGAGCTCCATAATAGTGTTTCTGTTCTCAAGTTTTTTAACTTTGCAGTCTCCCTTCCCTCCTTGTTTTATGATCTTTTATCTGCTTTAAAAAAGATGTCTGTATCATATTCTTTACAAAATATGATACAATTACAAAGAATTGCCTGCCTTTACTTGGCTTATGTGTTTCCCTCCAAATGAAGTCCTTTATTTGTCTTTTCAATGTTTAGTTTCATTCATTCAATATTGATTTATTGAATATCTACTATGTGTCAGGCAGTGTTCTTGATACCAGGGAGACAACCGTTGAAGGAACTAAGTCCCCTGCCCTCACGTGATATCCATGAGTTCAGGGAAATTCTTTACCAATGTTATTCTCATCCTTCCTTGGGTATTGCTTCCTTTAGGGCATTCTACCTATTTTATGACAATGAGGTATAAGGTCCTGGTGTGGAATCAGTAAAGAGACAAAAGGCTGATGACCAGTCAGCAAAGAGAAACTGATCAAAGTTTTGAGTGATTCTATTTGTGCTGAGACCTGTCTTCTTCAATAACAAATATTTCAAGACCAAGGGGAAAGGGTCATTTGGGTCACTTTAGATGATAGCCCATTTCCTGTTGCCAATGTGAAAAGAGTTAAAGTTTGGAACCTGAGACTGGCTTCTCCCTGTAGCTCTCTAGGCCTGGTCCTGGGGTGACCACCAATGAATGGGGTGCCCAGGGAATAAGAGAACATAGGTATCCACCAGTGAAAGTTCTCTAAAGGAGTAAGAGGGCAGAGGAGCAGATTATAATGACATCTGCTGACTTAGTATTTCTTTGGCTGTCTGATTTCTATCTTACAGAGCAGATTTTAAGTATATAACTATTGGCTTATTCTCCTAGCCCACTAAAATGCATTAAAAATACATTTAAAAATTCTTACTAAGAAACAGTTTCTATTTATTGCAGAAACATGAAGATAGGCAAAGAAAAGAAAAGAAAAATGATATCAGATTTGCCCTCCAAATCATGCTCAGACTATACTGCTGCTGCTGCTGCTGCTAAGTCACTTCAGTCGTGTCCGACTCTGTGCGACCCCATAGACGGCAGCTCAACAGGCTCCTCTGTCCCTGGGATTCTCCAGACAAGAATACTGGAGTGGGTTGCCATTTCCTTCTCCAATGCATGAGAGTGAAAAGTGAAAGTGAAGTCGTTCAGTCATGCCCGACTCTTAGCGACCCCATGGACTGCAGCCTACCAGGCTCCTGCATCCATGGGATTCTCCAGGCAAGAGTACTGGAGTGGGTGCCATTGCCTTCTCTGCAGACTATACTACAAAGCTACAAACACACAGATCAATAGCACAGATAGAAAGCCCAGAAATAAACTCATGTACATATGGCCAATTAATAGATGAAAAAGGAAGCAAGAATATACAATGGAGAAAAGACAATCTCTTTAATAAGTGGTGCTGGAAAAACTGGACAGCTCCATGTAAAAGAATGAAATCAAAACATCCTTAAACACTATATACAAACATAAAATCAAAATAAAGACCTAAATGTAATATCAAATACTATAAACTCCTAGAGGAAAATACAGGCAAAATACTCTTTGACATAAATCACAGCAATATTTTTTTTTGTATTTGTCTTCTAGAATAACAGAAATAAAAACAAAAAATAAAAACAAACAGGGCCTAATTAAACTTTAAGGCTTCTCTTGTGGCTCAACTGGTAAAGAATCTGCCTGCAATGCAGGAAACCTGGATTTGATCCCTGGGTTGGGAAGATCCCCTGGAGAAGGGAACGGTTACCCACTCCAGTATTCTGGCCTGGAGAATTCCATGGACTGTATAGTCCATGGGGTTGCAAAGAGTCGGACACGACTGAGAGACTTTCATTTCACTTCAATTAAACTTAAAAGTTTTTACACAGCCAAGGAAACCATAAACAAAACAAGAAGACAAGCTATAGAATAGAAAAAAATCTGCAAATGATGCAACTGACAAAGGATTAATTTCCAAAATATTCAAACAGCTCATACAGCTCAATATAAAAAACAAACAATCCAATGAAAAATGGGCAGAAGATCTAAATAGACATTTCTCCAAAGAAGACATACATATGAAAGAACAGTCTACTGAATGGAAGAAAAAATTTGCAAATTATATGAATAATAAAAAGATTAGTGTTGTTGCTAAGTTGCTTCAGTCATGTCCAACTCTGTGCGACCCCATAGATGGCAGCCCACCAGGCTTTCCCGTCCCTGGGATTCTCCAGGCAAGAACACTGGAGTGGGTTGTCATTTCCTTCTCCAACGCGCGAAAGTGAAAAGTGAAGGTGAAGTCGCTCAGTCGTGTCCGACTCTAGTGACCCCATGTACTGCAACCTACCAGGCTCCTCCGTCCATTCATCTGAGAAACTGCCAGATTCTGGAAGCTGCAGGGTGGACGGAAGGCCGGTCAGCCTCCCCTGAGCCCACCCTCCTGAGCACCCCAGGGCCTTCTCCACCTCTTGGTAGGGATGAACCTGCCCCCTCCTGGGTCTACCCAGCATATATAAATGGCTCATACAACTCAACAACAAAAAACAACCTGATTAATAAATGGCCAGTAGAACTAAACAGCCATTTTTCTAAAGAGAAAATGCAGATGGCCAATAGGCACATGAGAAGATGCTCAACATTGCCAACCATTAGGGAAATGCCAATCAAACCACAATGAAATAGCACCTCACACATGTCAGAATGTCTATCATCAAAGAGTCTACAAGTAACAAATCTTGGTGAGGATGTGGCGAAAAGGGAACCCTTGAATACTATGGTGGGAATGTAAATTGGTGCAGCCACTGTGGAAAATAATATGGAGGTTTGTCTAAAAACTAAAAATAGAACTGCCATATGAGCCAGCAATTCTACTCCTGGGTATATATCTGAAAAGCAAAACAAAACCACTAATTTGGAAAGCTACGTGCACCCTGATGTTCATAGCAGTATTATTTATAATAACCAATAAATGGAACGATGTAAGTGTTCTTCATCAGATGAATGGATAAAGAAAATTGGTATTCATACACAATAGAGTACTTTCACTCATTTGCTAAGATGTGTCTGACTTTTTGCGACTCCATGGACTGTAGCCTTCCAGGTTCCTCCAGGCAAGCATACTAGAGTGGTTTACCATTTCTTTCTCCGGGAGATCTTCCAAACCCAGGGACCGAGCCCACATCTCCTGCATTAGCAGGTGGATTCTTGACCACTGAGCCACCAGGGAAGCCCAGTGGAGTACAACTCAGCTATAAAAACAAAAATTTGCCATTTGCAGCCACATGGATAGACTTGGAGGACATTACGTTAAGTGAAATAAGTCATATAGAGAAAGATACTGTATGATATTACTTATATGTGGAATAAAAAATAAAACAAACTAGTAAATATAGCATAAAAGAAGCAGACTCACAGATACAGAGGATAGACTTGTGGTTATCAGTGCGGGGGTGGGCAGCACAGGTGTCAGGACGAGTGGGAGGCACAAACCACTGGGTGTGAGACAGGTTCAGGGATGTACTGTGCAACCAGGAAGTACAGTCAATGTTTTATCATAGCTGTACTTCTAATGTTCGGAGAAGGCAATGGCACCCCACTCTCGTACTCTTGCCTGGAAAATCCTATGGACAGAGGAGCCTGGTGGGCTGCAGTCCATGGGGTCGCTGAGGGTCGGACACGACTGAGAGACTTCACTCTCACTTTTCACTTTCATGCATTGGAGAAGGAAATGGCAACCCACTCCAGTGTTCTTGCCTGGAGAATCCCAGGGACGGGGGAGCCTGGTGGGCTGCCGTTTATGGGGTCGCACAGAGTCGGACATGACTGAAGCGACTTAGCAGCAGCAGCAGTAGCATACCTCTAATATTATCTAAAAATTCAAAATCCCTAAAACCGCTCAAAGCCAAACTCCCCCCTCTGGAGATAACTAACGTCAACATTTTCCAAATATTTTATATCAATATAAATATATATTGAAAATATATATTAAATGCATAATTATATATGACTTTCATTCAGAAAATGAAGATCATGGCATCTGGTTCCATCACTTCATGGGAAATAGATGGGGAAACAGTGGAAACAGTATCAGACTTTATTTTTTGGGGGCTCCAAAATCGCTGCAGACGGTGACTGCAACCATGAAATTAAAAGACGCTTACTCCTCGGAAGAAAAGTTGTGACCAACCTAGATAGCATATTGAAAAGCAGAGACATTACTTTGCCAACAAAGGTCCGTCTAGTCAAGGCTATGGTTTTTCCAATAGTCATGTATGGATGTGAGAGTTGGACTGTGAAGAAAGCTGAGCGCTGAAGAATTGATGCTTTTGAACTGTGGTGTTGGAGAAGACGCTTGAGAGTCCCTTGGACTGCAAGGAGATCCAACCAGTCCAATCTGAAGGAGATCAGCCCTGAGATTTCTTTGGAAGGAATGATGCTAAAGCTGAAACTCCAGTACTTTGGCCACCTCATGCGAAGAGTTGACTCATTAGAAAAGACTCTGATGCTGGGAGGGATTGGGGGCAGGAGGAGAAGGGGATGACAGAGGATGAGATGGCTGGATGGCATCACTGACTTGATGGATGTGAGTCTGAGTGAACTCCGGGAGTTGGTGATGGACAGGGAGGCCTGGCGTGCTGCAATTCATGTGGTTGCAAAGAGTCGGACACAACTGAGTGACTGAACTGAACTGAACTATGTACCTGAAAATATTCAGTATAATATATGTGAAAGTGAAAGTGTTAGTTGCTCAGTCATGT